>NC_137329.1:50254886-51682789 GCF_965287045.1 Carcharhinus amblyrhynchos
AACTTATTACCTGTGTACCTGCAGCAATACTGCTTGTCTCAATGAATGTCCCACATGGAATGCAGTGGATTCTGACTCTGAGTCACTGAATGAATGGAATTATCAACAACATCGGAGACAGCAGTTATTTAATGTTGTTTCATCTTTTCTTGGTGCAATTTCAGAATCCATCCTAAGCACAAGCTCTGCTTTAGTGCATGAGGATAGGCAGGAAGGATTGCTACTGAGATTTCTCAGCCTCTGTTTTCAATATGTTACGTAAATGCTTAGAAATGTGTGGGTTTGGACTGGAGTCAGTATATTGTATAGAGCATGTATTTCAAATTGTACAATTGAAAGAGTAATTACATATCTAAATATTATATGTATGTTATGCACATATAGAATCTATGTTTAATATTGCTTAAAATCTAACTAAAGAGAAAGGAACAAACTATGAAACATAAAGCTCAAGAAAAGCAAAGAACAAAGAAAATTACAGCACAGGAACCTTCAGCCTTCCAAGCCTGCACTTGACCATGCTGCCCGACTTAACTAAAACTCCTTACCCTTTCGGGGGTCGTATCCCTCTATTCTCATTCTATTCAAAAAGCCTGGCAGTGTGTCAGCTTAGCTCAATTTGTAGGATTCTGATCTCTAAGTCAAAGTGATGTGTGATCAAGAACTAGCCGAGGATTTGAATACATTAACTGTGCTGACATTTCAGTGCACTATTGAGAGAATGCAGCACTGTCAATGGATGAAGTCCAATATATCTGTTTCAAGTGGGCAATTAAAGGTCACAAGTAGTTTGAAGAAGAAGAATGAAGCTTTCTTCAAGTCACCTGGATAACCTTCTTCCTTCAACTAACAGCAGAAACAGATTAACCTGGAATTTACCTTGTTGCTATCTGTGCTCATTGTCCAGCTCACTGACCATACTGCAATTCAGATGAAGCATATGTGTGAAGAATCCTATGACATGCTTGAAAGTCACAGTGAAGCACTGGATCATTGCAATGTCTTTAAAGACATAATTTAACATTGCAGTTTGCATTGTCCAAGTTTATGATTTTGATATACTTTACAAGATCTATGAGGAATTACTGATTGATCTCCCTGTGGGTTCCTGGCTCTGCTGAACTATTTGGTAGGAACTAGTATGCGTATACTAAGATAGTGGTTTTACTTTGCATTCTGTAAATAAACTATATTCCTTTCCAGTCAGGCTCCCTGCATTATTATCTTGGAAATGAGGAACAAGGGCATCCTTGCCTTTTAACGAACCCAGTAAGACAGTGACAGGGAAATATTGAAAATGCTGCTATTTGGGAAACAGGAATCTTATGATGCAGGTGTGGATGATTGGCCCTAGTACACTGAAACAATGTGATATTTCTTCTGAGCAAACTTGATAGCACAGAACGATCAGCAAAAAGCCATCCTCCTGACCGCTTCAGGGGCCCTGACTTTCAGCATCATAAAAATTTTAACCTACTTGACAGCTCCAGATTCAAAATCTTTCAATGAATTTACAGATATGGAAGCGAACCGCTACAACCCTAAAGCTTCTGTTATATTGCAATGTTACATGGCACGTAGACTTCCTGGGGACCCAGTCACTGAATTCTTGATGAAACTGCAGAAATTGGCTGAACACTGAGTACTGGTCAGCACTTCCAGAAATGTTTAGGGATTACTTAGTATGTGGAATTAATTATATTGTGACCCAAAGGAAGCTACTGACTGAACCAACTCTGGATTTCAAAAAAGCCATAGGAACTGACTCTTTCCCCATGAAACCATGGAAAAAGGAGCTTCAGGGGTCCATAGACGGTACCTTCCTCAGTCTTGAGCCACTCCCATACCGTAGAACCAATTACCCAGTGGATAAAGCCCATGTCTCATTTGATGCCAAAAAAGGGTGATTGGAGTCAGAGGCTGTGATTTTCTACAACTAGACAGGAAGCCTCTCCACAATACAGTGAGGACAAGCACATCTGTATGGCACTTGTAGTCATAGGGTCTGCTCCAGGCAAGATTACTGAAGTAGGCAAAACATGTACCACTCAGGCCAAAGGCTGAAGTCACCTCAGGACAGAGCTTTACAACTAAATCAATGCAGCTAAATTGCATCACTGCACTCAAAGTGGTTCCAGTCAAGATTAAACCCCAGATAAATGGCCACCCCCTAGGCATGGAGGTAGAAACAGGAACCATTGTATCTATTACTGGGGAGCAAAACTTGAAGCAATTCTGATTGGGTTTCTTGCATTTAAGTATGTAGTACACCAAGGCTAGATTGGCCACATACACTGGAGAATCTTATGTATTATTGAGACCACAGTAGCCCCAGTTACACGTGGGCAACACATAGTCCGACTCCCCTGATAGCGATGCAATGACCAGGGCCCAACCTTTTGGGAAGGGACTGGCTATAGAAAATCTGCCTGGATTGGCAACAGATCTTTAAAATGGGTTCTGGCAGTCTGTTTTTAAAAAGTCATCGGAAAGTATCTCAAAGTGTTCCAAGAAGCCTAAGGAAAATTAAAGATACTAGGGCCAAGATCTACCTGGATCCAGAGGCTCGAACTAAATACGTCAAGGCACAACCAGTCTCCTATGCCATATATGTCTAAGTAGAAGCCGAATTGGAACGCTTGGAGAAACGTGGCATTACACGCCCAGTACAAGTTGCCGAATGCACCGCACCAGTAGTCCCAGTTTTAAAACCCAGGGTAGAAATGTCAATTATCAGTAATTTCTTTAATAGAGGAGAAAATAATGACGGATGCAGGAAAATGGAATGAAAACCCAAAAAGTAATGGGCTCAGTATATAGAACATGACAGGATAATGATCACTGCTATTCACTAAAGGGTAAAAGTATTAGATTTCTACATCTGTAGAGAAACACACAATAGTTAGAGGAAAAGGTTTCATTCTTACATTTCTCTTCTTTTGTTGTCTTTACATCTTCAGCAACTCTCTTCAAGGAACTGAGCAAGGTGCTGATATCCGAACTGTCTGTTTCACAACGGATGAAGAATTCCAAAATTTTTTTTCTTTAGATTTTCTGGACGGCCTTGTTTCAATGTGGTGTATCTTAGCTTCAGAAGTCTATAGGAAAGGATAAGGAAAAATATACTTACATTATATAATTATACTTAACATTAGAAAATCCAGAATAACAGAAAGTCACTTTGTAAATTGAATCCAACCCATCCAGATGCTGTGTAAGATTATTCTATTTAAGATCCCACTTCCCACTGCTCTCCTATCTTATAACAGAACTTCTTCCAAAATGACTCTGAAAGTGATGATACCGCTTTTACCTTTGATCCCATACTCTGCATATTTCAGCCCAGCTGTTTCGTACAGATATTTCAAATTAACCCTGTTTGGTAGCACTCTCTGGAAGCTTGGGCCTCAAATCCAATATTAAAGATTACTTTTTAATCTCTACTTTTGCCTGAGGTTTGTGAGTTTTATACTGGTGTCCTCAAGTCCTAGGGTTATTGTCCTATATAAGTAGATTTTATATTTCCATCATGACACCTTTCATTCAAATAAAACCCTGAATAATGTGTTTTTATTCTTTTCCACTGTATGAAATAGAATTATAGAATCAAAGTGCAGAAGAGGCCCTTTGGCCCATTAAGTCTAAACCGACATGCGAGAAACACCTCATCTCCTACCTAATTGCATTTACTAGCACTTGGACCACAGCCTTGAATGTTATGACATACCAAGTGCTCATCCATGTACTTTGTAAAGGATATGAAGCAACCTGCCTCCACTAACCTCCCAGGCAGCGCATTCCAGACCATCACCACCCTCTGGGTAAAAAGGTTTTTCCTCAAATTCACCATAAATCTCCTGCCCATCACCTTGAACCTATGTCCCCATTGTGACTAACCCTTCAGCTAAGGGAACAGTTGCTCCTTATCCACTCTGTCCATACCTCTCATAATCTTGTATACCTCAATCAGGTCACCCCCTCAGTCATCTTTGCTCCAACAAAAATAAACCAAATTATCCAACCTCTCTTCATAACTTAAATGTTCCATTTCAGGCAGCATCATGGTGAATCTCCCTGCACCTCTTCCAGTGCAATCACATCCTTCCTATAATGTGATGACCAGAACCGCACACAGTACTCCAATTGTGGCTTCACCAAAGTTCCTTGCAACTTTAACATGACTTCACTGCTTTTGTAGTCTATGCCTTGATTGATAAAGGCAAGTGTCTCATGTGCCTTTTTCACCACTCTACTAACCTGCCCTTTCATCTTCAAAGATCTTTTAACAAACACACGCTAAGAGCAAAGAACAAAGAGAAGTACAGCACAGGAACATGCCCTTTGGCCCTCCAAACCTGCACTGATCATGATGCCTGCCTAAACTAAAACCTTTTGCATTTAGAGTCTGTATCCTTCCATTTCCATCCTATTCATGTATTCAGCTAGTTGCCCCTTAAATGCTGCAACCATACCTGCTTCCACCACTACCCCAGGTAGCGTTCCAGACATCCACCACCCTCTATATAAAAAAAATTTGTCTTGCACATCTCTAAACTTTTCTCCATGCACCTTAAACCTATGACCCCTCTTACTTGACTTTTCTACACTAGGAAACAGCATCTGACTACCCACTCTGTACATGCAACTCATAATCTTATAGACCTCTGTAGGTCACCCTTCAACCTCCGTCGTTCTAGTGAGAACAAACCAAACTTATCCAACCTCTAAGGTTCCTTTGTTCCAAAGGCTTTCTAGTGTCCTGCCATTCATTGAATACTTCCTCGTCAAATTACTCCTTCTAAAGTGTATCACCTCACACTTTTCAGGGTTAAATTCTATCTGCCACCCATTTGCCCATTCTGTCTGTATCTTCTTTTCACCCAAGACACTCAGTCTCGCCATTAACTACCAGACCAATCTTTGCGTCATCAGCAAACTTCCCAATCCTACTCCCCACATAGTCATTTGTATGAATGACAAATAATAAGGGACCAGCGCAGATCCCTTTACTGACTGGACTCTGGCTTCTAGTCACTAAAGCAGTCTTCTGTCATCATCCTCTGTCTCCTACAACTGAGCCAATTTTGAATTCACTTTATCAAATTACCCTGTATCCCACACGTATTTGACTTATTTACAAGTCTCCCATGTGGGACCTTGCCAAAGGCTTTGCTGAAAACCATATAAACTGCATTGATTGCACTACCCTAATCTATACACCTCGTCACCTCTTCAAAAAATTCAATCAAATTTGTTAGGCATGACCTCCCTCTGACGAAGCCGTGCTGATTATCCCTGATCAAGCCTTGCCACACCAAATGGAGATAAACGCTCTCCTTCAGAATTTTTTCCAA
This sequence comes from Carcharhinus amblyrhynchos, assembly GCF_965287045.1. Taxonomy (NCBI): domain Eukaryota; kingdom Metazoa; phylum Chordata; class Chondrichthyes; order Carcharhiniformes; family Carcharhinidae; genus Carcharhinus; species Carcharhinus amblyrhynchos. Next base: position 50,260,241 of record NC_137329.1, read on the forward strand.
TATTTTCCTGCCACTGACGCAAAACTAACTGGTCTGTAGTTCCCTGGTTTATCTCGAAAGCCCTTTTTAAATAATGGAACCACCTTAGCTGTTCTCTAGTGCTCTGACCCCTGTGGCCAGAGAGGAATTAAGCCTTTCTTCTCCAATTAATCCCCTAAACTGGGGATCACCCTGGTCATTCTTCTCTGAATCCTTACTGATGGATCTTTATCTTTTCTGAGATGTGTGAGCAAAAATTTACAGAACATTCTATGTAATATCTCCAAATTTGCAGATGATATAAAGATGGAAGGGATGGTGAGCTGCGAGAAGGATCCAGAGATGTTTCATTGTGATTTGGACAAGATAAGTGAAGGGGCAAATGGATGGCAGATGAATTTTTATCTTTTCTGAGATGTGAGCAAAAATTTACAGAACATTCCAGAATCGGTCCCTATTGATCACAAAGTCAGAGATGATCTAAACACTAACACACTTGTCAAGAATAATTTTGTGGAAGGATCCAAACTTTTTCCATTATATATTTTTTAACTATTTTGTTGGATTTTCAATTTATAAATTTCTTTTCAAATTAGTGACTCTCCTCTGATGTTGTTCATAATCAAATGACATGTCAGTTTATAAATATCGGAGTGTTTCACAGGCGGTTTGAATTGTGTGGTCAGCATGAAGGAATTTTCATTTGTAAAAGCCCATCTGGCTCACTCCTGTCCTTGAGAAAAAGAAGCTTGTCTTCTTTATCAAGTCTAGCCTATATGTGACTCCAAACGCACAGCAACATGCCAGACACGAATTGCCAATTTCATAATTATGTACATTGTATATGCCAATAAACTAGAGTTGAGAAGTTTGCACTGCTTTACCACTTATGATCAAACATCATAATCAGTTTGAAAACCATTTCTCTTATGTTACATGACCATCTTTCTCAGTTCCTGCACCAGAAGCCTAAGGTCATAAGAAATAAGAGCAGAAGTATATCATATGGCCCACTGAGCTTGCTCTGCCATTCAACATGACTATGGGTGATTTCCGCCATCAACTCCATTTTCCCACCTGCTCCCTGTATTTCTTAATTCCCTGATACCAAAAATATTTCTATTCCTATTTCTATTAAATGTATTCAATGATGGAACATCCATAAGCTCCTTGCGTACAGAATTCCAAAAATTCCCCCACAAAAATTATTCTTGACACATCTGTTAGTTTAGATCACCTCTAACTTTGTCATCGATGGGACTGATTCTGGAATGTTCTGTAAATTTTTGCTCACCACATCTCAGAAAAGATAAAGATCCATCTGCCATCCATTTGCTCATTCACTTGTCCAAATCACTCTGAAACATCTCTGAATCCTCCTCACAGCTCACCTTCCCTTCCAGCTTTATGTCATCTGCAAGTTTGGAGATATTACATTAATTTTCCTCATCTAAATCATTAGTATGCATTGTGAATAGCAGGGGTCCTAGCACTGATCCCTGGTGTATGAACTAGTCACTGCCTGCCACTTGAAAAAATGACCTGTTTATTTCTACCCTTTGTTTTCTGCTGCCAACTAGTTTTCTATGCATCTCAACACACTACCCCAAATCCCATGCACTTTAATTTTGTATGCTAATCTTTTATGTGGGATCTTGCCAGAAGTCTTCTGAAAGTCCAAATAAACCGTATCCATTGGCTCCCCCTCACAAATTCTACAATTTACATCCTCAAAGAATTCCAGTAGATTTGTCAAGCATGATTTCCCTTATCTAAAACCATGCTTACTCTGACCATTCCTGCCAATGTTTTCCAAGTGCTCTGCTATTAAATCTTTTAAAATGGACGCTAGAATTTTCTCCACTATCGATGTCAGGCTAACTGGTCTCTGTCCCTTTCTTTTCTCTAACTCCTTTTTAAATAGTGGAGTTACATTACCTACCCTCTAATCTGGAACAACTGTTCCAGAGTCTATAAAGTCTTAGAAAATGACCACCATTTGATCCACCATTTCTCAGGTTTCCTCCATAAATACTATGGGATGGAAATTCAGAGACTCATAGAATCCTTACAGCGCAGAAGCAGGCCATTTGGGCCATCGAGTCTGCACTGACCTTGCTGGTCTCCCAGGGCACTAAGTGTCAATTTAACATGACCCATCGACCTAACCCACACACCTTTGGACTGTGGAAGGAAACCGGAGCACCTGGAAGAAACCCACACAGACACAAGGAAAACATGCAAACTCCACACCATGACAGTGGCCTGAGCTGGGAATTGAACCCAGGTTCCTGGTGCTGTGAGGCAGCAGTGCTAACCACTGTGCCACCATGCTACCCTGGGAATTATCAGCCTTCAATCCCAGCAACTTCCCCAAAACCATTTTTCTATTTAAACTGACTTCCTTCAGTTTCTCCCTCTCACTAAACCCCATGTTCCACAATATTTCTGACGCATTACTTGTGTCCTCCTTTGTGAAGACAGAACCAAAATGTGCATTCAGTTGGTCAGCCATTTCATTAGTCCACATTATAAATTTTCCTGTTTCTGTAAGATACCTACTATAGGCACCAAATTAAGCCATACCAGCATGAGGAGATGCCAGGTGAGTGAGGTTTGGAAGATTGTGAGAATGGGAGAGTGTGAGGGATGGGGAAGGAAAGAGTATGAGGGTGTGGGGGAACTGGGGGAGGAGAGTGTGAGGGGGACTCCAACAGCAGGAAAAATAAGTTGTAAATTCACATTATATAATCGACAAAATGTGATGCAATATCTCAATTTGATTTCTGTGTGTTTGGTAGTCAGACTCCCACCCTTATTAAAATCGCTTGTTCAATCAATTTAGATGGGGAAAGAAAACCTGACATTGAATATTAAATTGCCCTTCTGTGTGACTACAATAACGTAAGGCTGGTTTCTGACTATAGCCCCAGAGGCTGTACTTTAGCATACAAATACTATTATACCTGAATCTCTTTTCACAATTTATTTGTTTTGCCAGAAGGATCCACAGAATGAATGCTGCAATCTCGCATATCACTCATGTGGGACTGCAGATCTCTGATCTTTTCTTAAGTGAATTGCTCCAGTCTGAAACTATGAATTACCATCAGTGCCTCTGCATGCAATTCTGACTTTTTATAACTTGTGTTTTCTTAGAATTGTCCATTCTTCCTCCTTCCTGAATCCCCATGATGTCTAAATGAAGACTCACTGTAGTGATCCCTTTTCAGATCAGTTCTGCCCCAGGATTGTTAAACTATAAAGCCTCTATTTACCTTTCCCCTCGTAACAATTTGTAGATTTTTAAGACTTGTCTCGACTTCACTTCAACTTTTTTCAGCCTTCTCTGTGTTATGCAGCACAACCTTTCACTTTAGGGTTTACAATGCCAAAGTGGGGCACTGTTGCAAAACAAATCCTTCCACAGGAAACTGTGGCTGGGAAAATCCTCCTGCAGTTTTACCAACTGGCTGTTGCAACTTGGCAGAAATCTTGTTTACGTATCTGGGCTTTTTTGCTAATGTTACGATGGTTGATCTGGATAAACCATCCCCTTCCTTTACCACCTTGATGAATTCCAACACATTTTATCTTTCACATGACAGTACCACTTTGACTATGATTAGAAAAGCAATTCACATCTCTTGTGAAGATGTTAGGAAGCAATTTTGAAGGACTGATTTTGTAAAGGGTCAGTGAGCTTAGATGGTGAGAGTGTTGTGCAGAATAGTGATGAGAGCGCAGGTTGAATCCCTGTACCAGCTGTGATAGTTCTTCCAGCCTACCCCCTTGTCTTGTGCCATAGTGATATGATAGCTTGAACCTTGATTAGCAACCATCAATGCGGACCCTACATACAGAGAGAGAAAGAGAATGGCTAATGGGCAACATTAATTCAAGCACTTCTGTTGTATCACTTCCAACTCCTATTTCATGCTTCCTATTATTTGTTTATGGGATGTGGGTGGTGCTGCCTCTGCCAGTATTTACTTCCCATCCCTACCTACCCTGAGAAGGTGGGAATGAGCTACTTTCTTGAATTGGTGCAGTCCCTGTGGTGTACATAGAACATAGAACATAGAACATTACAGCGCAGAACAGGCCCTTCGGCCCACGATGTTGCGCCGACCAGTTACAAAAACAATGACCCACTAGCCTATACCAATCCCATTTCGTCCATAAACCTATCCAGAGATCTCTTAAACGCCCCCAAACTAGACGCATTTACAACTGCAGCAGGCAGGGCATTCCAATCCCTCACCACCCGCTGGGTAAAGAACCTACCCCTGACATCCGTCCTGTAGCTACCCCCCCTTAATTTAAATCCATGCCCCCTCGTGCTAGCTTTCTCCATCCGAGGAAAAAGGCTATCACTATCCACCCTATCTAAACCTCTAATCATCTTATATGTTTCAATAAGATCCCCTCTTAGCCGCCTTCTTTCCAACGAAAACAACCCTAGATCCCTCAGTCTCTCCTCATAGGACCTCCCCTCCATACCAGGCAACATCCTAGTAAACCTCCTCTGCACCCTCTCCAACGCCTCCACATCCTTCTTGTAATGCGGGGACCAGAACTGCACACAGTACTCCAAGTGCGGCCGCACTAGAGTAGTGTACAGTTGCAACATTACACTGCGACTCCTAAATTCAATCCCCCTACCAATAAACGCCAAGACACCGTACGCCTTCTTGACAACCTTATCTACTTGATTCCCAACTTTCAGGGATCTATGTACACACACACCTAGATCCCTCTGTTCATCCACACTATTCAAAGTCCTCCCGTTAGCCCTATACTCGACACATCTGTTGCTCCTACCAAAGTGAATTACCTCACACTTCTCCGCATTAAATTCCATCCGCCACCTCTCGGCCCAGCTCTGCAACCTATCTAAGTCTCCCTGCAGACTATGACACCCTTCCTCACAATCTACCACACCTCCAATTTTGGTGTCATCAGCAAATTTACTAATCCACCCAACTATACCCTCATCCAGATCATTAATAAAAATTACAAACAACAGTGGCCCCAAAACAGATCCCTGAGGCACACCACTCGTAACTGCACTCCATGATGAATATTTACCATCCACCACCACCCTCTGTCTCCTATCTGATAGCCAATTCCTGATCCAACTTCCTAGATTACCCACAATCCCATACATCTGCATTTTCTGCAGAAGCCTACCATGGTGAACCTTATCGAACGCCTTACTAAAATCCATGTATACCACGTCAACTGCCTTACCCCCATCCACCTCTTTGGTCACCTTCTCAAAAAACTCAATAAGGTTAGTAAGGCACACAAGGTGCTAGTGCGAGGAGGTTCCAGTGACGGTGAATGAAAGGTGATGTAGTTCCTAGTTAGGATGGTGTATGATTTGAAAGGGAACTTGCAGGTGGTGGTGATCCCTTGCATCTGCTGCTTTTGCCCCATAAATTGATAAAAGTCATGGGTTTGGAAGGTACTGGAGGAAGAGTCTTTGCGAGTTACCTTAGTGCATCTGATAGATGGTACACACTGCTGCCACTGTTCATTAGTCTGACTGTTTAAGGTACAGGATGGGGAGATGTTCCAGCCAGTGGCTTTGTCCTAGATAGCAATTCTTGAGTTTTGTTAGAGTTGCACTTTATCCAGGCAACTGGAGGGTATTCCAAGACTTGCATAATGAGGGGCATAGATCAGCTAGATAGTCAATATCTTTTCCCAAAGGTAGGGGACTCTAAAACTAGAGGGCATAGGTTTAAGGTGAGAGGGGAGAGATACAAAAGTGTCCAGAGGGGCAATTTTTTCACACTGAGGCTGGTGAGGTGTCTGGAACAAGCTGCCAGAAGTAGTAATAGACGCGGGCACAACTTTGTCTTTTAAAAAACCTTTAGATAGTTACAAGATGGGTGTAGAGGGATATGGGCCAAATGTGGGCAATTGGGACTTGCTTAAGGGTTTTAAAAAGGGGTGGCATGGACAAGTTGGGCCGAAGGACCTGTTTCCATGCTGTAAACCTCTATGACTCTCCTGACATGTGCTTGTAACTAGGGAAGGCAAGACGTGAGTTACACCCTGTAGAATTCCCAGCCTCTGACCTGTTCTTGTTGCCACAATATTTTTCAGGCTGACTCAATAAAGTTTTGGGTAATCTCAACCCTCAAGTTAACTATAGGAAGAGACTATAAAGGAAAGACTGGGTAGGCTTGGATTCTTTTCTCTAGAGCAGAAAAGGCTGAGATGGAAAATGATTGAGATGTATAAGATTATGAGGGTGTGGACAAGGTGAACAGGAGGCAGCTGTTACCCCTTGGTTGAGGAGTCCACCATGTAGGGGCATAGTTTTACGGTGAGGGGCAGGAGATTCAGGGGGGATTTGAGAAAAGCTTTTGATCAGAGGAAAGTGAGAATTTGGAATGCACTGCCTGGGAAGGTAGTGGAGGCCAGAAACCTTACAGACTTTTAAAATGCATTTGGATAAGTATTTGAAATATCATAACATTCAAGAATAAATGCTGGAAAATTGGATTAGTGCGACTTTAGTGGTAGTATTATCAATGCAGACTCGATGGGCCAAAGGGCCTTTTCTGTGCTGGACAACTCTGACTCTAAGTTGTTGATGCATGGAGAATCAGCAATAGTAATGTCATTGAATGTTAAGAGGAAGTGTTAAGATTGTCTCTTATTGGAGATGTCATTGTCTGGTTCTTTTGTCGTGCAAATGTTAATTGCCATTTACCAGCTCAGGTCTGGATGTTATCCAGGTCCTGCTGCATATAGGCTTCAGTCTCTGTGAAGTTGAATGATACATGTATTATTGTGAGGTTGTGTGGGAATGAGGACACAGGAGATAACTTGTACAAATTATTACAAAGGTCCTTAGTTGTTCTTACATGACATGCCTATAACCTTGTGGCAGAGACTTCCAGTGCCCTCCCACACATCGCTAATCACTACCGGTGTACAGGGCATGTGGCAATATGTAAATCGATGCACATTTTGCTTCTTCCTCATTTTAGTTGGGACAATCTGTAACTACATGCAAAGAACAGTACTGAAATGGCAGTAAAATAATCAGTGGAGAACTTGATTACACAGAGCGTAACTTGTGTAAAGCCCAGTAGTTTCCCCCCCACCCCTTTTTAGAAACATCACTTGTATATATTTAGGTTGGTAAATATTCCTATTACTCAGCTGCCCCGACTGTGCAATCACATAAGTTGGCTGTGCCTGGGAAGCAGCCAGATTATTGACTGCATGGTGGAGAGCACCAGGCAAGCCTATGGTGTGCATGGTGGCTACAGGATTTGTTGCATTAGTAGCAAGAAGAGCCTCCATCTCAGCTGGTGTGGAAGGTATGGATTGCAGACTTGGTGTGTCAGTCTCTGTGGCACTTAGCAGAGTTAGTTCAGGTGCCTGAAAAAGATTATGGCAGTTCTCGACACACATGACGCCATTTGAGTGAATCATGTAGTTGTTAGGTTGGGAGGAATGATTGTGCACAACAGCCGGTTTGTCATAGCCACACATAGTTTGCATTCTGACTCTTTGGCCTGAAATGTGCGGGCACTTTGGTCATATAATCTCTTCCCTCTTTGATGGCATTTCTTAAGGGTTTCCTGTACATTTGTTTCTACTCGAGGCAACAATAAGGTTTTGGCAACAGGGATTATAGTTCTGGTGCATCTGGACAACATTCTCTGTGTTGTTGAGGGGCGACCTTCCCTTGGCAGGTTGCACAGACTGAGCAATATGGCATAAAAGTCTAAGTTGTCCTGTAAGTATTTTTCGAGGAGATGCTCTGCTGAACATACTGCATGCTCCGCCAAACCATTTGATTATGAATAAAGGGGGAATATGTGTGACATGTAAGCCATATGTGTGCAAAGTCCTTAAGCTCCCTACACACAAATAAACTGGCATTATGTGTCATTAGCCATTGTGGAAAGCCGTGCATGGCAAAGCGTCTCTCAGTTTCTGAATTCCTGGAGTGCTCTTCATGTTAGTTAAGTAATCAACTTCAAACCACCTGAGAATGAATGAGCAAAGACCAGATTCCATCTCCCATTCAAGTCTAATATATCTGCTGCAGTGAGTAACCATGAAAGGTCTAGGATCTCATGAAGATGATTTTTTGATTCTTTGATTATTGTGAGGCCTGAGTGTACTGCATGATGCACAGCTGGACACCTCCCTTAATATGTCACCATACATTGATAGCCAGTATATAGTTTCTTTTGCCCTATGCTTTGATGCTGCAACCCCCGGATGCACTTGGTGAAGCTGCTGAGGATAGTATTCCTGCAGAGAATGAGGGATTACAAACCTCTGGCATGCAATATCAGTCCACCTTGTATGGCTAATTCCTCTCTCATGGCTTAAAAAGTGCACAGCTCATGGGGAAACCCCTTTGCCATTAAAGGCCATCCTTTCACGATGATGTTGTGGAGTTGCTTGAATGTGTGATCCTCTTGCAAAGCAGCTTTGAGTTCATCAGTTCTGTGCACGACAGCACTTGGATTGTCATAATGTTGATGACCTCCTCACAATCAGCATGCTCGGTGATGGGTAGGTGATCTTGGAAAGGGCATCTGCTAAGTATAGTTCCTTACCACGCATGTAGGTCACACTTAGATTGTGGGTGTGGTGTTGGCGTATTGAGGGACTGTTTGAGAATGGCAATGAGTGGCTGTTGGCAAGGCAATTCCAATGGCAGCAGGACGGCCATGAATTAAATCATGAAATTTCTAAAGACAAGGGTGAGGAGTTCTGGGCATAATGATTTTCAGTGTCATTGAGGGCCCTTGATGTAAAAGGCACTGGTCTGCTATTCTGGATGCACACTGCTCAAGTCCTGCTGAGACACATCTGTTGATAACACATCCTGGTGGAGGTACTGGTGCAGGTGTACAGCTACTTCATTGGAATAAGAAGCTGTCATGCCAAGGAAACACTGCAGCGCATATTTGTTATCGGAAGTGGACATTGGCTGTATAGCCTTTTTCTTGCCTGGGTCTGGCTTCACACTATCGGCAGTGAACAAGTGGCCCATGTAGGTGACCTCACTGACACTGAATTTACATTTGGCATAGTTATGCTTCAAATGTATGGTCTGATTCTGTTGGGGACCAAACACAGATGCTCATCATGCTCCTACTTTTATGACCAGGTTCAGAGTACGAGAGACAGAAGCGAGAGGATCAGCTAAAAAGTATGAGGGGGATCAGAGAAAAAGAAGAATTAGAAAGAGAACCAAAGAGATGAATCAAAAGTGAGAATGAAATGGAAAGAAATAATAAAGAGAGAGAGAGAGAGAAAGGAAAACTACAGAGAGAAATGAAAGAACATCTGAGAAAGAGAGAAATGACTTGAGATAAAATTATAGAATCTCTACAGTGCACAAAGAAATCATTCAGCCCATCGAGTTTGCACTGACCACAATTCCACCCAGGCCCTATTCCCGTAACCCCACATATTTACCCTACTATTCCCCTGACACTAGAGTCAGTTTAGCATGGCCAATCAATCTGAGATCAAAGAATAAGAGGAACAACAGAGAGAGGAATCAGAGAGACTGAGATTAAAGGGTGTCAACTTAGAAGTTAATAGGAACCAAAGAGACAACAGGCAGAAAGGGAGAGAGGAGTTAAAGAAAAAGACTAAATCAAGGAATAGTAATCAGTGAATTAGAGGGAAAGAATCAGAGAGAGTGAGATTTTAGAGCAAGAAAAAGTGGTCAGTGGGGAAGGTACTGATATCAGGGACACAGAAACAGAAACACACACCAAATCAATCTGGAGATCCATGAAAGATGGGAAGGAACAATTATGTGAGGCAGACGAGAGTGCAGCAATTGAATGAACAGGTGGCGAATCAGATAGACTGACCGGTGTGAAACATGAACTGTGTTTCTCTCTCCACACCAGTTGCCTGACCCGCTGAGTGTTTCCAACATTTGATGCTTGATTTCAGATTGAGAATCGTGTCCTACCTAGTTCAGGGTAGCATCCCAGTATCAAAACAATGACCAGACTTGATCAGTTCCATTGATTTGGCCACATTGTCCACATGCCTGACATCCCAAAACAAGCGCTCTACTCTATGCTTTGACGTGGCAAGTGAGCCCTAAGAGGGCAGAAAAAATGCTTCAAGAACATCCTCAAAGCCTTCATGAAAAAGTGCAACATCCTCATCAACAGCTGGAAATCCTTGGCTTCCCACCTGAAATGGAGGAAAAGCTTCCAGGAAGGAGCTGAATACCTTGAATTTCATCACTGAGGGTAAGCTGAAGTCAAGCATTGACAGTGAAAGGAGTGCATGGCAACCTGGGTACTGCACCCACCTGCTCCTCCAACCACTGCCTGCCCTATCTGGGACAAAAACTGTAGATCACGCATTGGACTCTCCAATGACCTAAGAGCTCATTTTTAGTCTGGAATTAAGTCATTCTCTGTTCCAAGTAACTGGCTAGTAACAGCCACATGCAACCTAGGAAAAGTGCTGGTTGAAGTCAAACTAAGTGATGATGGCAAGCTTTAGCCAGAGGAGGGGAGGCAAACAGGGTTCTCTTTCATTTTGGTTTGTGACCAAAATGAAGTTATGGAATAATTTTTGTACATAATGGAATTATCTTTTACACCAGAGTTTACATCCTTAAGTTTAAGTTAATTTATTAGTGTCACAAGTAGGCTTACATTAACACTGCAGTGAAGCGACTGTGAAAACTTCTAGTCGCCACACTCGAACACCTGTTTGAGTACACTGAGGGAGAATTTAGCCTGGCCAATACACCAAACCTGCACTTCTTTCAGACTATAAGAGGAAACCAGAATTAGACCCACGCAGCCACAGGGAGAATGTGCAGACTCCACACAGACAGTAACCCAAGCCAGGAATTGAACCTGGATCCCTAGCACTGTGAGGCAGCAATACAAACCACTGTGCCACCGTCCTGTTCCTGAATCATTGAGTATAGGAATAGGATTGAGAAGCAGTTTAAATACAGACTAAGAGCACATTGAGTTGGCACTAACCAGGATATTGTATATGGGCACCGAGCAATTGGCAATGAGTTGTTCAGCTGCATACCCTTAAAAGGGAGAGAAAATATTTGAATTTGTATTTGAAGAAAGCCTGGCAGATTTGTTGATTTTTACATGACAGTTCCTCAGAAATTTCAATGGTAAAAACTTTTGGTGATCTATTTCCTATTTGAATATTATTTTGGAATTGTGTTATCTGTTTTGAGGCTTTAACCTGAACTGGACCTGCTGCTAGCAGGCAGCCTGAGTTTATCAATGAAATAAATGGCTGAGGAAGGTGGAGAGGGGAACCTTATCTAACCTGACTCTGGGGTAGGCTGGAGTAGATGATTGTGCTGGAAGTTGCATCTCCAGAAGCAAAGACGCTCACTCCATTACACAAATAGAAATTGCTATCTCCCAAAACTATATGAAGAAACAAAATATCACCCCAAAGAGGAAATGCTTTTCATTCAGTTTCCAGTTGGCTCTGTAAGTGTCCAGCTGCTGGACTGACTGCTTGTGCCGAAATGACTCCAAATGTTTGCAACTTGAAATCACCCTCATTAAAATAACACGCAGTTAGATTCTAAAAGTTCTAACTTTAGAGTAAACTCATTCTGATTAAAACCCAATCTGTAATCAAGCAGAAAATACAGGAAACTCTCTGGGTCAGACTGAACCTGTGGAGAGACAAACAGAATTAAAATTAACCTGTTTGGTTGGTGACCTTCATTAAAAAGATATAAATAATTTGGATCTATGCACAATTTCTTCTGTAACTGCTATTTCCCCTTGTGATTAGTAGAGAATAGTTCAGAATTCTCAGGTCTGAGCTATAATTGGAAGGTTAAAATCACATTGGGGATTTAACAATGATGTGAATGGACTCTGCCCTGTCACTTCCCTTGAGGTGCTGTCACGTCCTGTGAAATCCTATGGTCTGTGCTGTTGTTTCAGACAGCTCCTTCTTTGATTGGTACCCTTCCCAGAACATTCCACCCACTTTTTTGCCCATGACTCCTGTGGGTGTGGGTTCCCAGGTTGGTGATTTCTATCCAATGAAAATACTTGGCAAGGTGATTAGCACTGCTGCCTCACAGCGCCAGGGTCCCGGGTTTAATTCCCAGTTTGGGTCACTATGCGGAGTCTGCATATTCTCCATGTGTCTGCATGGATTCCTCCAGGTGCTCTGGCTTTCTCCCACAGTCCAAAAGATGTGCTAGTTAGGTGCTAAATTCTCCCTCAGTGTACCGAACAGGTGCTGGAGTATGGCAACTAGGGGATTTTCTTTGTAACTTAAAGATACTTACATGTCAGCCTACTTGTGACACTAATGAATAAACTTTAACATGTAAACTCTTAATGGAAGGAACTGAGTGAAAAGTGGGTTCTGTCGACTCAAGGTGAGTCTTACAGGCACAGATTCTCAATGTGAATTTAACAGGAAGAACTGCCATAAATGATTGGTCTTTCTTTAAAAATAGGACCAAGCCAAGATACTTTAATCATTGGAAGTCATGGCGAATTCTGGAAAATGTGTTAGTTTTTATTAGCTATACCTTGTAGATAAAATCTTTCACCTCTGCCAATGCAGCAAGTACACTCTCTCACTCACTCACTCACTCACACACACACACACACACATATCAGCAATGCACACGGACTGATTTCTGAATGAGAATGAATGTGATCACTATTAAGAAAAGGACACAGGAGCGTTGGAAGAGGAATCTCACTGTCACCCACCCTGGCTTGTTTGGAATCCAGTTCGCAAACTGTCTCCCTTGGCTGAGGAGGAGCTGGAAGTGGGCATCATTGAACTTGGCTAACGATGACTCAAACTGCTTCCCCTTCTCTCCAATTTATGAAGTGGCTGTATCTCCTTCCTTACGTCAACCACTCACATTTACTCCTCTGACAGCCCATTGCGTTCATTTCTTGGGTTTCCCAAATCTGCCCCCAGCACTCAACCCCCATTCAAAAAACAAAGAAGCCAATGGGCAGAGTTTCTGACACAAGTTTCTCCATGAGGATGAGATAGAATTTACAGCCACCAGCCAATCGGTCTTCACCCTACTCTTCCCTCCACACTTCATTTAACCTTATCCTCTGTCCCTTATCCCCGCCTCTTATTAGAGTTTTTGGAACTATTAGAGGGGCTGGGCACAGGGGCAGACCATTCGCACTGTGGTTTTCAGCAGAGTTTTCCAATAAAACCCGCTTCCTTTGCTTTTTCCACTCAAACCCTCGATGATTTTCCCTCAACTATTAATCCACTTCTCTTCGGTCTCATTGTTGGATCTTTCTTCACCGCCCTTTCAGGCACTGCAGTCCAAAGTGGAAAAAAACTGTTTCCTCAAGTTCTTATACCAATCAGTGTAAATCCATCTGGGCCAGTTACATTCTCTCCCCTGACTTTACCAAAACCATTTGTGGTCCAATTCCCTTAGAACTCTCTACCCCACGGAAAACTGCCTCAGCTCCCCCCATCTGAATTATAGTGCTTGTCCCATAGGAGACGGAATTCCCGCACAAGTCAGTGCCTTTGAATGGGGACCATTCAAAGGAGATCTCTTCATTTCACTGAGGTGCCGTGTGCAGGCAGTGGGATGGTGGAGCTGGACAGAGGTCAGTCTGTTCTTGCAGAGAGGAGGCTATAATGTGGGGGCTGTAAATGCCCAGAAAACCAGGTGGCTCTCATTTCATGACCTCCACCAATATTACTCCTGGACAAGGTGGAGGAAGAATTGCTCCAAAATGTCAATGACATTCAGCAATTGCTGCGTCTGGTGACTGTCCATTTTATTCTGAACTTCACTCAACACTCCTCAGGACTTTCTGACATTTCTGCTTGACAAAGTCATCTTTAAACCAAAACAAACATAAAAGGCACGATTCAGACCAGTGCAACCTTACAAAATATAACAGTTGTTAAAAAGGGATTTGGAAGGACTAACCAATCAGATTAGCAGCATCTAAAATTAAAATTTTATTGATCAGAAACTCTGAACTAACAATTATCAAACAAATTGAAATGCAACAAGTTCTGGACGATATCCAGGCTTGAGCCAACAATTGACAAGTAACATTCATGCCACACAAATGCCAGGCAGTGACCATCACTGATAAAAGACAATCTAATCACCACCTCTTGACATTCAGTGACGCCAGCATCACTGAATCACCCACTGTCAACATCCTCTAGGTTACCATTGACCAGAAACTCAGCTGGACTCGCCAGATAAACACAATGGCCACAAGAGCAGATTAGAGGTTAGGAATACTATGGTGAGTAACTCACCTCCTGACTCCTCAAAAAGCATGTCCACCATCTCCAAGGCACAAGTCATGGGTGTGATGGAATACACCCCACTTGCATGGATGGGTGCAGTTCCAACAGCACTAAAGAAGCTTAACACCATCCAAGTCAAAGCAGGCCACTAGATTGGCACTACATCTACAAATATCCACTCTCTCCACCACCAACACTGAGCAGCAAGATGCACTGCAGAAGTTCATCAAAGGTCCTTAGATAGCATCTTCTAAACCTACAATCACTTCCATCTAGAATGTCAAGGGCAGCAGATACATGGGAACACCACCGCCTGCAAGTTCCCTCCAAGCCACTCACCATCCCAACTTGGAAATATATTGCCGTTCTTCACAGTCACTGGGTCAAATGCTTGGACTTCCCTCCCTAATAACATTTTTTACAACGTGCGGCATGTGGACTTCAGCATTCCAAGGCAGCTCACCATCTCAAGGACAACTAAGGATAGGCAATAAATGCTGGGCAGCCAGTGATACACATGTCCCATGAATAAGTTTAAAAAAAAGTTGTCCTGAATTAATTTTTCCAGAAGTTTTCTTCTCACTAAAATTAAATTGACTGTGATTATTTGGATTATCATTACAAATGTTAGATCAAAAAGATATGAAAATAAGTCCAAAACTGCATATAAAGTATATATCAAATGAAAACTGGGAAATGATGATTGGCTGTGGGTTATCATCATCAGCAGAACTTGGTCTTGTTTGAAATTCAAATCTATTCTTTTGCATTTGACTACACAGTGAGGCACAATTGCTGTGTCCCTGAGCCCACTGCTCATTTTTCTGAACTTAAAGTAACTTTGACCACTTTATCCTTCCCTCACTGCTGCTCTTGCTTGCTAGGTATTGACCTTCTTGTTCTACTATCTTTTCTGCTTCAGCTGTTGTAATTCATGTCTATCAAGATTGATGATGCTGGATCCAAGTACATACCTCTGTCATTTTTGGATCTTACAGTGACCTCCAGTAGTGTCACCATTTCTTGCTGTTCGACAACTGATTTTGATCCTGGCTGTTCATTTCCATGAAAAAACCTTGATCAGTGGATTCTCTGACATTGTATCCTTCAAACAGCTTCCATTTCATTAGCCAACCATACTTATCTCTGAATTTCGACAACTTCCGTTGATACTTTATGCTAATTCCATCCTATCCAGGAGCAACTTTATCTCACCTTGGGACCTGTGACTTTAATTATAGACTCCCACCACTTGCCTGCTCCCTAGTCCCCATTTACAACTAGTATATTTGGACTCTGGTAAATGCTTCATAGCCGGGCCCAGTAAGCAGATGCAAGAGCACTGGCAGAGACATCAACTGAGTGAGACACAGTCAGAGTGGCTACATTTGAGAACTTGGAGCAAGTGGGAATTCAGTACAGAGGTGAAAGAGGCACACTTTGGCTTTTTTTCATTGTCTAACTTTTTAATCTTCAGGAAGCGGTCTTGCCCAGCTACAAAGAGAGGAGAGCAGATTGATAGGTAGTGGGTAAGTTGGTTTTCTTCCAATTTAAAGCTACAACAAGAAAAGTAAGTTTTCTAGCTTAATTTTAAAAAATGATTTTCTCCTTGGAATAAATTTAAGGTATTTTTACTCAAAGTGTGACTGGGGAGTCAGCCCAGCATTTCATGGTCTGCAGCAGGTCAGAGTTCTTACATTTTTTGCGGTCTGGATTTACAAGAATTGACACCAATTTAATTTGACTTGATTGATTATTATTGTCTCATGTACTAACATACAGTGAAAAGTATTGTTTCTTGCACACTATACAGACAAAGCATACCTTTCATAGAGAAGGAAACGAGAGAGTGCAGAATGTAGTGTCACAGTCTTAGCTTGGGTATAGAGAAAGATCTACTTTATGTAAGGTAGGTCCATTCAAAAGTCTGATGGCAGCAGGGTAGAAGCTGTTCTTGAGTTGGTTGGTGTGTGATCTCAGACTTTTGTATCTTTTTCCCAATGGAAGAAGGTGGAAGAGAGTATGTCCAGGGTGCGTGGGGTCCTTGATTTGATTTGATTTATTATTGTCACATGTATTAACATACAGTGAAAAGTATTGTTTCTTGCGTGCTATACAGACAATGCATACTATTCATAGAGAAGGAAATGAGACAGTGCAGAATGTAGTGTTATTGTCATAGCTAGGATGTAGAGAAAGATCTACTTGATGCAAGGTAAGTCCATTCAAAAGTCTGACAGCAGCAGGGAAGAATCTGTTCTTGGGTCGGTTGGTACATGACCTCACACTTTTGTATCTTTTTCCTGACGGGAGAAGGTGGAAGAGAGAATGTCCAGGATGCCTGGGATCCTTAGTTATGCTGGCTGCTTTGCTGTGGCAGTGAGAAGTGTAGACAGAGTCAATGGATGGGGAGCTGGTTTGTGTAATGGATTAGGCTACATTCACAATCTTTTGTAGTTCCTTGTGGTCTTGGGCAGAGCAGGAGCCATACCAAGCTGTGATACAACCAGAAAGAATGCTTTCTATGGTGCATCTGTAAAAGTTGATGAGAGTCGTAGCTGACATATCACATTTCCTTAGTCTTCTGAAAAAGTAGAGGTGTTGGTGGGCTTTCTTAACTATAGTGTCAACATGGGGGGACCAAGACAGGTTGTTGGTGATCTGGACACTTAAAAGCTTGAAGCTCTCAATCCTTCCTACTTCGTTGATGTAGGCAGGAGCATGTTCTCCTTTACACTTCCTGAAGTCAATGACAATCTCATTCCTGTACTCTGGCTCCTCATTGTTTGAGATCTGAACCCACTATTGTGGTGTCATTAGCAAACTTGAAAATCAAATTGGAGGGGAATTTGGCCACACAATCATAGTTGTATAAGGAGTATAGTAGGGGGCTGAGAACACAGCCTTGTGGGACGCCAGTGTTGAGGATGAACATGGAGGAGGTGTTGTTGCCTATCCTTACTGATTGTAGTCTGTAAGTTAGGAAGTTCAGGATCCAGCCACAGAGAGAGGTGCTAAGGCCCAGGCAATGGAGTTTGGAGATGGGTTTTGTGAAAATAGTGGTGTTGAAGGCTGAGCTGAAGTCAATAAATAGGAATCTGACATAGGTGTCTTTGTTATCCAGGTGTTCCAGGGTTGAGTACAGGGCCAGGGAGATAGCATCTGCTGTAGACCTGTTGTGGCAGTAGGCAAACTGTAGTGGATTAAGGTAGTCTGGGAGGCTGGAATTGATTTGTGCCATGACCAGCCTTTCAAAGCACTTCATAATTCTGGATGTCAGAGCTACCAGTTGAAAGTCATTAAGGCAGGCTGCTTGGTTTTTCTTAGGTATGTGGATGATGGTCATCTTCTTGAAGCAGTTAAAGACCTCGGATTGTTGTGAAGTGCGGTTGAAGATGTCTGTGAATATCTCTGCCAGCTGATCCATGCAGGATCTGAGTGCTCGTCTGGTACCTCATCCAGGCCAGTTGCTTTCCGTCTGTTGACTTTCAAGAAAGGTGCCTTGACATCTGTGATGGTGACCCCAGATACAGGTTCATCCAGGGCGGAGGGCATGCTCTTGTTGACCTCTTGCTCAAAATGGGCATAGAATGTATTTAGCACATCAGGCAGGAGTGCTTTGGAGCTGGCAATTTTACATGCCTTCATCTTGTAACCTGTTATGTCTTGCAGACCTTGCCATAGTCGGCGGGGGTCGGTGTGATTAACCTGGGACTGTAACTTGGTCCGGTACTGTCTTTTGGCATCTTTGATGGATCTCCTTAGATCGTATCTGGGTTTCTTGAATAAGTCAGTGTCGCCTGACTTGAATGCCTCACATCTGGACTTCTGTAAGCAGTGGATATCCCTGTTCATCCATGGTTTCCGGTTGGGGAATACAAGGATTTACTTCTTTGGCGCACAGTCTTCTACACACTTATTAATGAAGTCAGTTATCGTAGCAGCATATTCGTTCAGGCTGGTCGCAGAGCTTTTAAATACTGACCAGTCCACTGACTCCAAGCACCCCCAGAGGAGATCATCCAATTCCTCAGACCAACATTGCACGACATTCTTTGATGAATTCTCCCGCTACAGTATTTGCTTACAAGCCAGGAGCAGGAGCACAACCTTGTGGTCTGATTTGCCAAAGTGTGGGTGGGCGATAGAGCGTTAGGCACATTTGATATTTTTGTAGCAGTGGTCTAGGATGTTTGGGCCCCTGGTGGAACTGCTTAAGAGCTGGGTTTTTGAGCTTGAGCATCATCTGGAGGCACAGCGGTGCATGCATGAGGCTGAGAGGTTCATGGAAAACATGTTTTTAGATGTGGTCATCCTGCAGCTTAAGGAAGTGCAGTCAGAGGGGAATGGGGTCAGCACCTGTCAGAAGAAGTGGATCAGACAGGTAGTCAAGGAAACCCCAGAGTGCATCTCACTCAAGAACTCTTATTCTGTGATGAAAAATGGTGAGAATGATGGTGAGCATTGCAGCCGGAGCCACTTTCATGGTGCTGTGGGTGGCTTAGCTGTAAAAGTAAGCGGAATAAGAGTGAAAGAGCAACAGTGATTAGAGACTCAATAGTGATAGGTACAGATAGGAATTCCTGCAGCTGCCGATGTGGTTCCACGATTGTGTGTTGCCTCTTATAATACAACCTCCCAGATTATGGTGGTAATGACTTTTCCAATCAGGGAGCCCTGAACATGTACGTAATGTGCAGTGTCAGGGTTACGGACACTCGGGGTTTATACACTGTGCATGGAAGCATCTATCTGAATGCTGCTTAATATGAAAATAAATCTAAGACAGGTGAAAGGACACGGCCTCAGGGGAGTTATTTCAGTGGGGCGAGGCAAAGCATGGCATTGAAGGAACTCACTAGCAACAGTTGGCCTCAGGTGGAGTAAACCATTCTTATGCAGGATATCTCTGTTTGGAAGACTTAAGTCATTTGATGCAGCTGTTGACAATGGGACCCAATATGTGGTACACGTGTTACTTTTTTCAGACAAACGACATTATGGCAGACGAGAAACAACAGGTAATTCTCCCAACTTCCTGTGGCACTTCAGCATTTGCTGTAATTCGAAATTTAACTTTCTCTGAGGCTCCAGATATTAAAACCTTTCAAGAACTGGTTAATCTAGTTGGAGAATACTGTGACCCCACACCACCTCTAATTCTGAGATGTTATTGTTGTGATTTGGCAATCTGAAAGCTCGGGGAATCTGTTATGGATTTCCTAAACAGGTTAAGATGACTGGTGGAAGCAAGTGAATTTGGTTTAACCATCAATGAGATGCTTAGAGACTGTATTATATGTTGGATTACAAATATAACTGTTCAAAAATACCTATTAGCTGAAGCTTAACTGGACTTCAAACAGATGCTATAGCTGGCCTTATCATTGGATAATGCTGCAAGTGGAGCATATGAGTTGCAAGGTTTCCCAACAGAAGTGGACATCCATGCCGGTTCGACTGAGTTCGGGGATCACCACTTGAGCGCAGGCAATTGCATTGTTTCACTCAGAAACTATAAGCCAAACTTCGAGAAACATTACAAATCCATTCAGAAGTGCATTGTAATTGTTGTTGGTATGAGGAGTCGAAACAGCAATAAGATCTAGATTTAGAAAAACTTGTAGGCCAGTATCCAGGAGAATTTGCACTCCAGAATTCACACCTTGATTTAGAACAATTGAATTGCATATTGATGTCCAGATCAGATCCAATTAAGATAAATGTATGGTTAAATGGATATCCGATACTAATGGAGGTCCATATCAGTGCGATCATATCGCTAGTCGGAGAATCAGTGTTTCATAACATTCGCTCTGGACCCCCGCCCTTAATTTTACTCAAGATCTCAGCAAGGCTGAGAACCTCTGCAGGGGAACCTTTGTGAATTGAAGGTATAACCTGTGCCCTTGTCTCTGAAAAGTAGTTGGTTCAGTTACCAATGATTGTAGTGGAAGGCTTGGGGCCAAGCCTAATGAGATGAAATTGGTTGCAAGTGATTCTACCTAAGTTGGCTCAACATCTTTCAGCTAGAGAATGGTGGCCTTAGTGAAGTCTGTTTAAACACCCTGAGGTTTTGCAAGAAGGTCAAGGGACTATCAAAGAAAGCAAGGTGAACTTACATGTTGACCAGGAAGGCCATCCCAGTACCATTTGCTTTATGCAAAAGTTTAAGCAGAAATCCGAAGACTGAAGGTGAAGGGGGGTCATCAAACCAGTCAAATTTGCAGAATGGGCAGCATTAGTCGCATCACTTTTGAAGCCTGATAAATTAGTTTGCCTCTGCAGGGATTTTAAACAAACAGCAAACGGTTTCTCGCAGCTGGATAAATACACAACCCCTTGGATTGAGGATTTATACGTGAAGTTGGCAGGAGGATTCACATTTTTGAAACTTGGTATGAGTCACACTTACTCACAATTACAGCTAGATGAGGATTCCCAGAGATATTCAACAATTCTGGAGTAAGGGCAAATGTGATGACATCAGGCAGACAATTGGATGAGTAAACTGGAAGGAGGTTTTCTTGGGGAAAAGTACTGAAGGAAGGTGGTGGATTTTCAAGAAATGTTTGATTGGAGCTATGCACGACAACATTCCGATGAGACAAGGAAGTTTCGGTAGGTCGCGGGAGCCGTGGTGCACGAAGGTTGTGGTGAACCTGGTCAGGAAGAAAAGAAAGGTGTATAAAAGGTTCAGAGAGTTAAGAGATGTTAAGGATCTAGAGGAGTATAAGGCTTGTAGAAAGGAGCTTAAAAAGGAAATTAGGAGAGCCAGAGGGGACATGAGAAGGCCTTGCTGGGTAAAATTGAGAATCCCAAGGCGTTCTACAAATATGTGGAGAGTGAAAGGATGAGAAAAGAAGGGATAGGACCTATAAAACGTGAAGGGGGAACCGGAAGACATGGCAGAGGTGCTTTGCCTCGGTATTCACGATGGAAAGTGATCTGGGAGGTTGTACTACAGGTTTGTGGCGGACTGAAAAGATTGAGTATGTGGATATTAAGAAAGAGGATGTGTTGGAACTTTTAAATTCTATCAAGATAGATAAGTCGCTGGGACTGGATGGGATGTACTCCAGGTTTTGTGGGAGGTGAGGGAAGTGATTGCAGAGCCCCTGGCGATGATCTTTGTATCATCAATGGAGACGGGAGAGGTTCCGGAGGATTGCGGATGTGGTTCCTATTTTCAAGAAAGGGAACAGGGATAGCCCGGGAAATTACCGACTGGTGAGTCTGACCTCAGAGGTTGGTAAGTTGATGGAGAGGATTCTGAGGGACAAGACTTATGAGCATTTAGAGACGTTTAGAATGATCAGAAATAGTCAGCACGGCTTTGTCAAGGGCAGGTCGTGCCTTATGAGCCTAGTTGAGTTCTTTGAAAATGTGACTGAACACATTGATGAAGGAAGAGCGGTGGACGTGGTTTACACGGACTTCAGCAAAGCGTTTGATAAGGTTCCCCATGCAAGGCTTCTTGAGAAGGTGAGAGGGCATGGGACCCAAGGGGCTTTGGCCTTGTGGATCCAGAACTGGCTTGCCTGCAGAAGACAGAGAGTGGTTGTGGATGGGTCTTTTTCTGCATGGAGGTCGGTCACCAGTGGAGTGCCCCAGGGATCTGTTCTAGGACCCTTGCTGTTTGTCATTTTCATAAATGAGCTAGATGAGGAAGTGGAGGGGTGGGTTAGTAAGTTTGCCGACGATACAAAGGTTGGTGGTGTATTGGATAGTGTGGAGGGATGTCAGGAGTTGCAGCGTGACATAGATAGGATGCAAGACTGGGCGGAGAAGTGGCAGATGGATGTCAACGCGGATAAATGTGTAGTGGTCCATTTTGGCAGGACCAACAGGATGCAGGAGTACAATATCAAGGGTAGGCGTCTTAGCTGGGTTAAAGAGCAGAAGGATCTTGGGGTCCGGGTCCATAGGTCTCTTAAATCGGCTCGCAGGTGGAGGATGTGGTCAAGAAGGCGTATGGTGTACTGGCCTTCATTAATTGAGGGATTGAGTTTAGGAGTCAGGAGGTAATGCTGCAACTTTATAGGACCCTTGTCAGACCCCATTTGGAGTACTGTGTGCAGTTCTGGTCGCCTTACTACAGGAAGGATGTGGAAGCTATTGAGAGGGTGCAGAGGAGATTTACAAGGATGTTGCCTGGATTGGGAGGCATGCCTTATGAAGATAGGTTGAGGGAGCTAGGTCTCTTCTCCCTGGAGAGACGAAGGTTGAGAGGCGACCTGATAGAGGTTTATAAAATGTTAAGAGGAATAGATAGGGTGGATTCTTGGAGGCTATTTTCCAGGGCTGAAATGGTCACTATGAGAGGACACAGGTTTAAGATGCTGGGAAGCAAGTACAGAGATGTTAGGGGAAAGTTTTTCACTCAGAGGGTGATGAGTGAGTGGAATCAGCTGCCATCGGTGGTGGTAGAGGCGAACTCGCTGGGGTCTTTTAAAAGACTTCTGGATGAGTATATGGGACCTAATGGCATTGGAAGTTACAGATAGTTCTATGGCTTGGTAGGTATAGATGTGATTGGCTCAACTTGTGGGCCGAAGGGCCTGTTTGTGCTGTAGTGTTCTATGTAATTCATACTCATAAGGACTTACCCCAAATGGCAGTCTAGTCAATTGGTGTATCATCAGCCTGCTGAATCTTCCAGTGAATGGTGGAGAACATTTTACAAGGTCTGCCTCAAGTTGCTATTTACCTGGATGACATCTTCGTAACAGAAAAACAAATGAGGAACATCTGGAGAACCTTAAGAAAGTTCTAAGTTGATTTTCCAAAGCATGCATATGCCTAAGAAGGGAAAACTGTGTATTCCAGGCTCCCCAATTGACCTATCTGGGCTATAGAGTAGATAAATGTGGTCTATACCCATTGGAGGACAAGGTGTGGGTGACCAAAGGCACCCTGGCTCCCCTGTCCATCCAGGAGTTAAGATCAGTTCTGAGTAACCTACTAATGGGAAATTTATATCCAATCTTGCCTCCATCCTGACTCCATTATACCAACTACTAAAAAAAAATCAGCCTTATGAGTGGCCTTCTGGTTGTGGGGGTGGAGACTGAGCTCACCAGGGAGTCGGCCAGGGACCCAGGAAAATTAGCACATCAGCAGAGTACCCTGCACTGTAGACTGGGTATCTCTGCATATACATGAAATGGGCAGCACGGACAATGATGGATGTTTCACTATATCTCTCAACAGGACACAGCTGAATGTCCTTGCTGAAGTACATAAACCATTATAATGACCTGATTAAGTGACCATTGTCTGAAAAGACATTCCGTCCATCTACCACAAAGGATTATGATATTACCAATGGGATGCAATTAAACAGCCATTACCTTGGGTCTATCTCTTTGTATTATATATAAATAATTTACCAGTGTGCATGACTAGAAGCAATTATCTGTACTAGAAGGTGTAAGAAATGCTCTATAAAGAAAGCTAACTGCACACAATTCAACAGAGCAGGCTAGAGAAGTCTTAGGAATTCTCCAGTTCTCCTCTCTTTATTGATAAGGCAATAAGGATTGATCACTCGTGAGTGCTGTGTCCAAATATCTTTTGAGCACTGACATGGTCAATCCATGGTCTTCAATAAAGCAACACTTTTCCTCTTTGAATATTCTGGCACATTATGATCCCAGGAAAGAACTATTACTGACCTGCAGTGCATCCTCATATGGCATCAGGGCAGTATTGGCACAGAGGAGACCTAACAGAGAGGAGCACCCAATTGTGTATCTTTCCAGGATCTTGGATATTGTGGAAAACAATTTGAAAAAGAAGGGTTGGCAGATATTTGGTGTGAAAAAAAATTCCACCAGTACCTTTATGGGCAGAAAGTCATCATTCCCACAGACCATAAGTCACTACTGGGATTGCCAAGGAAGTTCAAAGTGGTGCCGCCATAGCATCAACATGAATCCAGTGGTGGGCTTTATTACTGGCTGCCTACAATTAACAATTAGCATGCCATCCAGGAAGCCAGGTTCTAACACAAATGCCTAGAATCGGCTACCATTAGCAGACACTGCACTGGTGGTTACCTCAATAAGAACATAAGAAACATAACATAAGAACATAAGAAATAGGAGCAGGAGTAGGCCATCTGGCCCTTCGAGCCTGCCCCGCCATTCAATAAGATCATGGCTGATCTGTCGTGGCTCAGTTCCACATTCCTGCCCTCTCCCCATAACCCTTAATCCCCTCTCTTATCAGAAACCCATCAACCCGTGTCTTAAAACTATTTAGCGAGGTAGCCTCCACCACTTCAGTGGGCAGAGAATTCCAGAGATTCACCACTCTTTGAGTGAAGAAGTTCTTCCTCAACTCCGTTCTAAACCGCCCCCCTTTTATCTTGAGGCTGTGCCCCCTAGTCCTACTGTCCTTTCTGAGCGGGAAGAGTCTTTCCACCTCTATCCTATCCATCCCATTCATCATCTTATACGTCTCAATGAGATCTCCCCTCATTCTTCTAAACTCTAACGAGTACAAGCCTAGTTTATTCAGCCTCTCCTCATAGCTCAACCCCCTCAACTCCGGCATCAGCCTAGTAAACCTCCTCTGCACTCCCTCCAAGGCCAAAATATCCTTGCGTAAGTACGGCGCCCAAAACTGCACACAGTACTCCAGCTGCGGTCTCACCAATGCCCTATGTAGCCACAGCAAGACCTCTCTACTTTTATATTCAATCCCCCTCGCAATGAAGGTCAGCATCCCATTCGCCTTCCTGACCACCTGCTGCACCTGCAAGCTGGGTTTTTGCGACTCATGCACAAGGACCCCGAGGTCCCTCTGCACCGTCGCCTGCTGCAGTTTTTCTCCACGTAAGTAATAATCCTTCCTACCATTATTCCTACCAAAGTGGACCACCTCGCACTTGCCAACATTAAATTCCATTTGCCAGTTCCTGGCCCATTCGCCCAGCCTATCTAGATCCTTCTGCAGACTCTCCACACCCTCCGCACAATTTGCCGTTCCCCCAATCTTGGTGTCATCAGCAAATTTCGACACCATACACTCGGTTCCCTCCTCCAGATCATCTATATAAATGGTAAATAGCTGAGGCCCCAGCACCGACCCCTGAGGCACTCCACTAGTCACCAACCGCCAATCCGAATAGCACCCATTGACCCCCACTCTCTGCCTCCTATTTGACAACCAATCCTCTATCCACGCTAACACCCTACCCCCGACTCCATGTCCCCTGACCTTCTGCAATAACCTCTTGTGAGGTACCTTGTCAAACGCCTTCTGAAAATCAAGAAAGACCACATCCACCGGCTCTCCTCTATCCACCGCCCTAGACACATCCTCATAGAACTCCAGTAAGTTCGTCAGACACGACTTCCCCTTAACGAAACCGTGCTGCGTCTCCTCTATCAAGCAATTCCCCTCAAGATGCCTCGCTATTTCCTCCTTGATGACGGATTCTAACATTTTACCTACAACAGACGTTAAACTAACCGGCCTATAATTCCCCACCTTTTGCCTGGCACCCTTTTTAAACAACGGCGTAACATTAGCCGCTTTCCAATCTTCCGGCACTTCCCCGGAATCCAGCGACATCTGGAAAATAACCACCAAGGCATCCACTATCACCTCCACCATTTCTTTCAGAACCCTCGGATGCATTCCATCTGGTCCTGAGGACTTGTCCACAATCAGCCCCCTCCAGTCTGTCGAGCACTGCCTCTCTAGTAACAGTAATGTCAGCGAGACCCTCCAGTCCTACCACCTTTCCATCTCTAACCCCTGGCAAATTATTCACGTCCTCCGCCGTGAAGACTGAAACAAAAAAGTTATTCAAGACCTCAGCCATTTCCCCATCCCCTACCACTAAGTCCCCCTTCTCAATGGAAGACACTATAATGAAAATGAATTTTTTGGATCTTCTCCGAGTAGCAGCAAATAATATCTGACTGTGGATTCAAAAAGACCCAATCTTCACTAAATTGAAACAGCTAATGCTGATGGGGGAAACCAAAAGGTTATTACAGCCTGAAATCCCCCATATTGGAGTTGGAGAGAGCAACTGACCATAGACGATGGCACACTCTTATGGGGATCATGAGTTGTCATCCCAAGCCAGGGCCACCACCCTGTCCTGGCTGGCCTTCACCATGGCTGCCCAGAAGTCATCAAAATGAAGATGCTTTACTTGATAGTGAGGCACAATTACAGACTGAACTACACTCTTGGGTCAGAGCTAGCAATGCCAACAAGGACAGAAGTTACTATCATCAGCCCCTATACACCTTTTGGAATGGTTGGGTAAGCCATGGATCCAGCTACATGTTGATTATGTTGATTTGTTCATGTACTCAATGTTCCTCATAATTGTAGATGCCCTATCCAAATGGTTGGACATCCATCTCCCTCAATTTACACCCATTCAAGAAATAATGTATTTTATTATTGCTACCAAAATGGATAACCTTACATTTATCCAGATTAAACTGCATCTTCCATGCATATGCCCAAACACTCGGCTTGTTCAAATCACACTAAAGCATCTCTGCATCCTCCTCACAGCTCACCTTCCCACCCAACTTTGTATCATCTGCAAATTTGGAGATAATATATTCAGTTCCCTCTTCCAAATCATTAATATATAACCTGAACATTTGGGGTCCTAGCACAGATCTGTGCAGAAACCCGGACTGCCAATCATAAAAGACATATGATAGTTCTTTTTATAAAGAGCATTGATGTCCTCCTTTATGGATTGAGGTATTGCAGACTGAGAGATGGCTCACAAGACTCCTGGTGATCCCTCAAAAGAGGCAGAGGCAAAGAAGTTGAATGCTGCTGTCACCTTTAAAGTCACAGACAGCGCAAAGCTTACAACGCTATATGGCATTAGATCTTTATGAAGAACTTGGCCTCTGTGATTTGCAAGGTCTCAGAACATGTGCAGGCATGTCTAGCACTTCCTGTCACTCAGTCGTAAGTAGTATTTGACAGTAAACCCACAGTGTGGCGAGTCACCTCTGCTGTCTGCTGTCTTCTTCCTCCTGCTCATGCTGGGCTCCCCTTGGCCGTGCCTAAGGTGGTGCCTCCTGTTGGAGCTGCGCACAGTTATGCCTCTCACTCCTTCACTTCCCCCATTGAATGAGAACTCTGAGAAATGCAGCATTGAGACAATAATCTATTAGTCCTTTTGCATTCTCTCTAAAAAAAAATCGAAGACAAGAATGATTAAAGGGTGCAAAAAAGGAAGCACTGATTGAGATACCTAGGGGAATTGTTGGGTGTGCACCTTTGGGTGCCCTGCTTGCATTGTACTTGATACAACCTTGTCCCTGAGATGCAAGCACACACACAGGTGAACATCACTCCATTCCAGAAGTGTGACATCTGGAGTCTTCTGTTAGGGTGATAAGGCATGAATGAAATGATTAAACCATTATTTGAAGCAGTAGTCCAATGACTTTTAGTTGCTCATGGTCAATGAGTGAAAGCTGTCTGGCCAGTAATGAATGGCATTCATTGGGAAACAGTGACTCCCCTTCATTGACGAAATGCCAGATATGATGCAATTGTCTCCCCTTCACTATTGCCTTCATTCTCCCTGTCAATGTTGAGTCTTCAGTGTGAAGCTCATGAGTTCTGTTCATGCCTTTACAGGTGCTAAAGGAAATGATTGGCTTTCAATTCCTTCCTGGCTACGAGATCTCTCCCCTTTTAAACTGACCTGTACCCTGTCCACTGTAATGGTGCCAACAAGTGACTGTACACCCCTCATGCCTCATATCCATCCCAGACAGAACAAATCTTACTTTCTTTTTTGCTGGGTGTCATTGTTCTGGGACCTCAACATAGTGGTGCTGCACCTCTACTTTCAGACCAAGTTGATCCTCCCCTCTCTCTGTCCATAAGCCTCAGGTTTATTTGGAACCTCAACTACCCCTGTTATTCTCCAGCCTCCCCCAGTAATTCTGGATCCCATTGTGTTTGTGGTGGACAGTCCAATCCTCTCCCAGAGCCCATCACCTGCAAAGAGCCCATGTCCCAAGTGGACATCTACCCATCCCATCTGAACGCTGTGCACCATTATGCACAAATGCACCCCTCACCTTATGAGATTCTCACATACCTCCCCCAGCCTCCCACTACTGTATTATGTCTTTATTTACAGGATTCAGATGCCACAGTCACCATCATCATTCCTCTGCAGTCCAGCACAAAACTCACGAAGTCCAAGACAGCAATTGGAAATCGGCCCTGCTCACAAAGTTTTGCTTTTTTCTCTATGGAGCACACAGCCATTGCCCCTTCCTTCAGTTGGAGTACATCACATTCCCAATGATTGCTTCTGCTGCATGCCCACTGCACTTGTACACTGTCTCTGACTGTATGATTCACATAGCCCCTGTACCACCTGTGACAGTGCCCCTGAACAGAAACAGAACCCTTCCATAGTTCCCCTTTGCAAAGAGGACTAAGGGCAAAAGCGATCCTCCCAAACCACAGCACCCCCAACTTCTGACTGTTCATGAAAACCATTCCTTATGAGCCACACTAATGAGTCCCTATCCCTCCATTATGGAATATGCATCCCCTTCCAGTAAACAATGTGATCTTTCTTTGACCCCGTTGCTTATCAGCATTTCAGGCAGCTTTGCCAGGGTCCAGCTTCCCATCCCTCAGTGTTTCCTCTACCTTCCATTGTTGTCATCTTCCTTCACCTCCTTGCCCCTCAACCTTCTATCATGCCTTTTTGCCCTTCCACCACATCTTTGTAGCTCTCCTTATTGCCCCCCCCACTTTGTTTTTGCCAATCCCCCCTCTTTATAAGGCCCTCCTTCCCCATTGCCTTTTTTTGTGCTTGCCTTTCTACCCTAGTTCCTGAACATCCCTCCTTCTACATCATTCACCCTTGTCTTTGTCAGCCCCACTCTCACATCACACCCCACCCCAATCAAACTTTGAGTTGGTTCAAATGAAGGGTTCATGAGTCCACACAGCAAAGTGTTGTCTATACAGACTATGGTTTCAGGCACCAGGAGCAGAAGATCCCTGTAGTCCACAACTCCAGATGCAGCACTGATCAGAATTGGGCCAAGTGCAAGGACCATGACTCCCACAGCACAGCACTCTCTATACAGATAATGTTGGCATGGAACTGGAGGGCATGAGATGCTCTGTCCCAGGAGAGTGGCATTCAGCACAATAGGAGTGGCACAGCATTTGGCAGGTAGGCAATGTATGTTGCACACACCTCAAAATGTCAAGTGAACTGAGATCTGCCTTATGAATGCCACCCCTTTGCAAACAGGTTTCAAGGCTGACATAAAAAACAGAGTACTGCTGGAATCTGAAACCAAAGAGAAAATACTGGAAAATCTTAGCAAGTCTGGCAGCATCTGTAAGGAGAGAAAAAAGCTGATGTTTCGAGTCCATAAGAACATAAGAAATGGGAGCAGGAGTAGGCCATCTAGCCCTTCGAGCCTGCCCCGCCATTCAATAAGATCATGGCTGATCTGTCGCTGCTCAGTTCCACTTTCCCGCCCTCTCCCCATAACCCTTAATCCCCTCTCTTATCAAAAACCCATCAACCCGCGTCTTAAAAATATTTAGCAAGGCAGCCTCCACCACTTCAACGGGCAGAGAATTCCAGAGATTCACCACTCTTTGAGTGAAGAAGTTCCTCCTCAACTCCGTTCTAAACCGCCCCCCTTTTATCTTGAGGCTGTGCCCCCTAGTCCTACTGTCTTTTTTGAGCGGGAAGAGTCTCTCCACCTCTATCCTATCCATCCCATTCATCATCTTATACGTCTCAATGAGATCTCCCCTCATTCTTCTAAACTCTAACGAGTACAAGCCCAGTTTATTCAGCCTCTCCTCATAGCTCAACCCCTCAACTCCGGTATTAGTCTAGTAAACCTCCTCTGCACTCCCTCCAAGGCCAAAATATCTTTGCGCAGGTGCGGCGCCCAAAACTGCACACAGTACTCCAGATGTGGCCTCACCAATGCCCTATACAGCTGCAGCAAGACCTCCCTACTTTTATATTCAATCCCCCTCACTATGAAGGCCAGCATCCCATTCGCCTTCCTGACCACCTGCTGCACCTGCAAGCTGGGTTTTTGCGACTCATGCACAAGGACCCCGAGGTCGCTCTGCAGCGTCGCCTGCTGCAGTTTTTCGCCCCGTAAGTAATAGTCCTTCCTACCATTCTTCCTACCAAAGTGGACCACCTCACACTTGCCAACATTAAATTCCATTTGCCATTTCCTGGCCCATTCGGCCAGCCTATCTAGATCCTTCTGCAGACTCTCCACACCCTCCGCACAATTTGCCGTTCCCCCAATCTTGGTGTCATCAGCAAATTTCGACACCCTACACTCAGTTCCCTCCTCCAGATCATCTATATAAATGGTAAAAAGCTGAGGCCCCAGCACCGACCCCTGGGGCACTCCACTAGTCACCATCCGCCAATCCGAATAGCACCCATTGACCCCCACTCTCTGCCTCCTATTTGACAACCAATCCTCTATCCACGCTAACACCCTACCCCCAACTCCATGTTCCTTGACCTTCTGCAATAACCTCTTGTGAGGTACTTTGTCAAACGCCTTCTGAAAATCCAGAAAGACCACATCCACCGGCTCTCCTCTATCCACCGCCCTAGACACATCCTCATAGAACTCCAGTAAATTTGTCAGACACGACTTCCCTTTAATGAAACCGTGCTGCGTCTGCTCTATCAAGCAATTCCCTTCAAGGTGCCTCGCAATTTCCTCCTTAATGACAGATTCTAACATTTTACCTACCACAGACGTTAAACTAACCGGCCTATAATTCCCCACCTTTTGCCTGGCACCCTTCTTAAACAACGACATAACATTAGCCGTTTTCCAATCATCCGGCACTTCCCCGGAATCCAGCGACATCTGGAAAATAACCACCAAGGCATCCACTATCACCTCCGCCATTTCTTTCAGAACCCTCGGATGCATTCCATCCGGTCCTGGGGACTTGTCCACAATCAGCCCCTCCAGTCTGTCGAGCACCGCCTCTCTAGTAACAGTAATGTCATTAAGACCCTCCAGTCCTACCACCTTTCCATCGCTAACACCCGGCAAATTATTCACGTCCTCCTCTGTGAAGACAGAAACAAAAAAGTTATTCAATACCCTAGCCATATCCCCATCCCCTACCACTAGGTCCCCTTTCTCATCCTCTAAAGGACCAACATTCACCCTAGCCAGCCTCTTCCTTTTTATATATTTATAAAAACTCTTGCTATCCTTTTTTATATTAAGCGCTAGCCCAGCTTCATAGTTTCTCCTACCCTTCTTTATCAACTTCTTTGTCAATCTTTGTTGACATTTAAACCTCTCCCAATCCTCTTCTTGCCCACTACTCTTAGCTACTCTAAATTCCAGATGACCCTTTGTCAAAGCTAAAAGGCATACAAAGTGGGAGATATATAGACTGCAGGCTGAGGGAATGAAAGATGAATCATAGCCACAAAGACAATGGGAAAGGCTAAGAGGTGCTAATGGCAGACTGTACAGAGAATAGAAGTTGTGAATGGTCAAATGACAGAGAAGCTGAAATCAGAGGGTAAGCAGTGACCCTCCCCACTCTTTCCCCCTTTTATCCCCTTCTTAACTTTTCTCCTCCTTTGCTTCCCCTTTCCCCCCTTTTCTCTATTTTATCTCTCCCAGCCATCTTCCCCCTCTCTCCACATCTTCATCTGTCATAGTTTACTCTCTAATTTCAGCTTATCTGCCGTTTGGCTATTGTTGAAAAACTTGTTGAATTGGCTGGAATATTTATGCTATGTAAAGAATGTGACATTCCTGATATTTGAGGTGAAACTACTCAAACATCCAGAAGCCAGCATGTGACCATCTGGAGTTATCTTGTCAGTTCAGCAATTGTCTGTTTTGAAAAACACTTTTAAAAAATGACTTTATAAAGTAATCCAGCTGATAAAGATATATGTGTATACATTTTTCTTCATGTCTCAACCGTGCACCTGAGGCCACGTTCATTAGGAATTTCAGATAATTGGATGCAAATACGCCACCTCCATTTCATTCACTGTAAATCCTGCTGGCCATAAACATAGACATTAAGGGAAAATTCCAATATTTTTAATTAACTTTTTCTTCTTAATGCTACCTGCTAACTAAGGGTATGATTATGCACTCAGAATTTTGATCTGACAATCTGTCTTTGATTCCACTGATATGATCATGTAGCTCAAAGTTCTATAGACATTATTAACTGTTGCTCTGCAATGATTGGCCATGCCAAGAGTTTAGTCTAATGTCACTCCCAGAGCTCTTTCAGTCTCCTGCCCCAGGTTAATTTCATACCATTAAAAAGATTTCTTTAATAGGACATGGGTGTTGCTGGCTATGCCATCATCTTTTATTGCCCATCGTTAAGCATCCTTGAGAAGGTGTAGCTGATCTGCCTTCTTGAACCAGTTACAGTAAGAACATCCATTGTGCTTTGGGCGGTGGGGTGGGGGGAGGGGTTGTTCCAGGATTTTGACCCAGTAACAATGAATGAACAGTGATATTCAAACACCATAGGCAAGTTCCACACACATGAGGATGGCCTCAACTGGGATCTTGGATTCATTTCATACTACCTGTAACCCCCAAGACTTGCCTGGGCTTCCAACATGTCACTAACTGTCCTGGCTTGAGACAATTCATACCTCTTTACCTATGTACTTAAACCTCTCTCCATTGGCACTGTGGTCACCTGTAAAGACTTGATTACCTGTTAAGATTTGCATTTCAACTATTATCTTGTAAATTGAGTCTATGTCTATATATGCCCTGTTTGTGAACCCAATCCTCCACTCACTTGGTGAAGGGGCAGCGCTCCGAAAGCTCGTGCCACTAAATAAACCTGTTGGATTTTAACCTGTTATGAGACTTCTTACTGTTATTAAGCATGCATCACGAAGTTGTTTTATTTTGTTCAGTCGAACCGTATGGATGGAGTTTTGCTGATAGTACTCCAAATGCACACATCATCCCACATTGACCACGGCACCAATTTTTACTTTAAAGACTGTACAATAAAAATCGCTGCCAACCTTTTGAACAGAAGCTTTAAAATTCAAACAACGATGGAAGCGCCTAAGTAATTGGACTCCTTCACTTCTCCCTCTGAAAACGTATCTCTTTGATCGAACTCTTACTCACTTCTCGTAATATTCCCTTATGTGACTCGTGTTGATTTTTAACTGCTAGCGTTCCTGTAAAGCGCCTTCGCCTAGGACGATTCAACATTGTTGAAGATGTCAAAATGCATACCCACGCGAACTGTTGCCGACGCACCCAACATATGATATTAATATGATATATCGGGATGTCAGCAGGGTATACCAATAGTTCCAATGGGCTGAACTAGAGATGGCAGCACTGAAGTGCATCTCGACTATCACCAAGAATGTGTTCAGTTGTTTTCGATTTTGAATAAACTTGGCTAGAAAATGTATCTCCCGTGAAAAACTCAATCAATAAGAGCGAGTCTACCTTCAGTTACACTGATAGGAAACTCAACAGGCTCTCCGCCGCTGATTCAAGAAACACCGAAGGGTGTTTTAATTAAATTCCATCTTCCCACATCCTCATTAAGAGGATTTGTAATGCGACTGAGCTGAAAGTTCTCAATGACATTTCAATGTTTAGTTTCTGTTTGTAAATTTCAAAATGAGCCCATCGGAACTGCTGGTATACTCTGCTGACATCCCGATATAACATATTAATATCATATGTTGGGTGCGTCGACAACAGTTCGCGTGGGTATGCATTTTGACATCTTCAACAATGTTGAACCGTGCTAGGCGAAGCCGCTTCAGAGGAGCGCTAGCAGTTAAAAATCAACACGAGTCACATAAGGGGATATTACGAGAAGTGAGCAAGAGTTAGATCAAAGAGATACGTTTTCAGAGAGATTTGAGAGAGAGAAGTGAAGGAGTCCAATTACGCAACCCATTCAAATCTAGAACACAGAGTCACACATCGCAAAGCTATGAATTGCCATGATGACAAAAGAAGGATTCATCCTGAAGGAGTTTATTTACGAAAATATAACTATGACAACATTTTCGTATCGCGTCTCCGAATGTATGGTCCACTGCTGTACAATATCAAACTGAGATTGATGACAGCAGTCTTCACAAAGCGCAGATGTGCCGAAGTTTATGGAACAATAATGTCAGGGATACATTTGAAAATCCCATACTTCTCTTTTGTAGGGAAACACGACTGACGATGGGATCAGAATCATAAATTAACCACAGAACAGATCCGATTAATATTTAAAATGAAAATTCTGATGCTCAAATGATAAAATTATGTATTAACACATTTTATCATGATGAGCGCGTAGCTTGCCATTTCAGGATGCAGAGTTGCAATGACTTCAATAAGTGCTACGGTCTGCAAAGCAACTGCATTTGCATCTCCTGACACTGGAGGGCAGTCAGTCAATGTTTTCTTGTCACAAATACTGCAACAAGTGGAGACGGTCCGGTGGTAAATGTGGAATGTGTGCATTTGGAGTATTTTCATCAAAAAAAACCATAGTGCAATCCCGGCTTGGGGTGACTGTGTGGAGTTTGCACGTTCTCTCGGTGTCTGCGTGGGTTTCCTCCGGGTGTTCCTGTTTCCTCCCATAGTCCAAAAATGTGCAAATGAAGTGGATTGGCCATGCTAAATTGCCCTTTGTATCCCAAGGTACGTAAATTCGATGGATTCGCCATTGAAAATGTGTGGGGTTACCAGAATAGGATAGGGGAAATGGCTTAGGAAGTTACTCCGTCAGAGGATGGATGCAGATTGGATAGACCAAATGACCTGTTCTGAACTGGAGGGTTTCTATGATTCTGGGAGGCCATTTGGCCCATCAGATCTGCACCGAGTATCTAACATAGTATTTTACACAAGCCCTCTGCCCCACCCTATGCCCACAGCCCCACACATTTACCATGGCCAATCCACCTGACCCCCACATTTTAGGACTGGGGAGGAAATTGGAGCACCCAGAAGAAACCCATGCATGTGAAGGGAGAATGTGCAAACTCTGCACAGCCAGCTATGGCCAGTCACTCAAATCCAACTATGCTATTTGATTGAACAAAAATAAAACAGACCTTTGTGATGCATGCTTAATAGAATTTGAGCACACTATGAAACAAAGCTCTAAACAGAAAAGGATATCAATACAACGCAGATTTTAATCCTATTATGCAAGTATAGGGTAAATCGACTCCCTCTAAAATGAGCATATTTCACATCTACATTAACATAATTTTCTATCATATTTGTTCAATGTAAATGTAGTAATTCATGAAATTTCAATGAATGGAAAATGTACAATGGTCAGGATTTCTCTCATTTCTTTTCCCACAATGTTTTTGTTACAGCTTATCAAAGAAAAAACAGGAATAATTTTCATGTAGTTTAAAAAGGAACAATAATTGAAGAAACAATATCAGCAGGAATTATAAAAGATTCAAATCTACAATCACAGCAACAGACATCATAAAAAGAGCAACTACATGGAAAAGACACAACCACCAATAATAGATCAACATCAACCAATCATAGATTAATCAGAATCAATAATGAGAGGAATTGGATTCAGTGATAATACAGGAATCAAGATCAATAATAACAACAGTAATTACACAATAGGACACGGCAGCAAATAGGAAATTGTGAGAGTTTATCAAGAAAGGTACAATGATTCTCATGGGCATTTTAATATATTTAGAGGCTGGTAGCGTAGATGACAAATTCATAGAATGTTTTAAGGATATTTTCTTAGGTCAACACTTCTAGCAGCCAACCAAGGAGCAGACTGTGCTACATATGATATTGCGTAATGAGATAGGATTAATTAATAGCCTCATGGTACCAGAGTGTGGTGACCAGGGGATTTTCATAGTAACTTCATTGCAGTGTTAATGCAAGCCTACATGTGGCAATAATAAATAAACTTCTTTAAAAAAAATTAAACTTGATAACAGTGATTCTGATTCATCTGTTAATAGAGTGCCGCTAGGTAGCAGTGCTCATAATGTGAATGAATTTTACATTCAACTTGAGGGAGAGAAGAGTTGGTCTAAGACTAGCGTTTAAAACTTAAATATTTTAATCTTAAATAATTAAGTACCATGAACCAAGAGCTCAGAATCATAAAAAAAATCAGAACACATAATCAAAGAAGTGTCATAGCGCAGAAGGATTCCGCCCAAGATCTGCACCGGCTCTCTTAATGGGGAAAACAAATCCAATTAATAGTCGTAATGGTATTCTAATGTTCAGATGATAAAATAATATATTCAATAAACGTTTTATCATGACGAGAGCGTTGCTTGCCATTTCAAGATGCAGTTACAATGAAGCCGGTAGGTGCTACAGTTTTGCAATAAAACTGCATCTGTATCTCCCGACACTGGAGGGCGGTCAAAATTTTATTGTCACAAATACTGCAAATGGAGACGGTCCCGTGGTAAATGTGGGATGATGCGTGCATTTGAAGTATTTTCAGCAGATCTCCATCTATACGGTTCGACTGAACAAAATAAAACAAAATTTCGTAATGCATGCTTGACAGCATTTGAGCACTTGATGAAACAAAGCTCTAAAAAGCAAAATACATGATTACGATGCAGATCTTAATTTTTTTTGAACCTGAATGTAATTTATTACAGGAACGACTGAGCACCTTTAACATCTCGGAAGTGCAGGTCGTGTTGTGTAACAGTTGCGTTCTTCACTGACTGAATATCCGTGGTTCTGAAAACTACTACATCGCATGTGGTCTCATCATCGAAAACTGGTCGCAGTTTCACTACTACCGATCTCTGTTCTAAGTTTCAGGGGGAAACTGTAGATAAAATGTTTTCCCTGGTGTCAAATCCAAAGAAAAGCAGGGGTGCAAAAGACTGACAGGTTTAAGCGTGACAATGGTGGAATACCGCCAGGTTGTTTGAACCTTGCTGGCCTCAGGGGCTTTAGGAATCGAGTTGGACATCGGGTCAAACAAAACAGCCGCAACGGTAGATGGCAGCAAAACAGGCATGCACAAATCTAGAATGGCTCCGTTCCCTCTAAAATTAGCACATTTCACGTCAGCATCAACAACATATTTTCCGATCATATCGGTTCGATCAGAACTTCGTAATTTGCGAAATTGCAATGAATCAATTTATGTATGCAGAATGCAGAATCAGGGTGTCTCTCGTTGCCCTGCCACCCCCCACCCCCCGGCCCAGGCCCCAAGATGTGTTTGCTAAAGCTCATCAAAGAAAACCGCTGCTGTTTAAGAAAGATGTGGAGTTGTCGGCGTTGGACTGGAGTAAACACAGTAAGACGTCTCACAACATCAGGTTTTGTCTTCTCAAGTTTGTGTCTTTATATGCCCTGTTTGTGAACAGATCTCCCACTCACCTGACGAAGGAGCAGCGCTTTGTAAACTAGTGCCGTTTGCTACCAAATAAACCTGTTGGACTTTAATCTGGTGTTGTAAGACTTCTTACTGTGTTTAAGAAAGAAGCACAGATGAATCAACATCAGCAACAACTGTAAAGGATTCAAATTCAATATCATGGAAAAATACATCATAGAAAGAGGTGTTACATGGAAATGACACAATCAACAACAGAAATATGGATATCAACTAATGCTAGATTAATCAGGAGCACTGATAACAAGGGAAGCAGAACCATGGGTAATACAGCAATCTGAATAATTGATTATACAGGATTTTGAATCAATAATAAGACGATTCAGGATCAGTGACAGTAGCAGAATCAGTATTACTGTTGATACAGGAATCAGATTTACTAATAATAGAGAAAGCTGACTTAACAATAACATAATTACAGACAATAATAACAATAATCATAATCATTAATAATACAGGAATTAGCATCATTAATAACAGAAGGTGCACAATTAATACAAAGAAGCTTCAGACCACTTCCAACAGAGGAATCAGAATGATGAATAACAGAGAAATCAGAATCAATAATAATCAAGGAGATAGAATCAATACTAATATTAACTCAGAATCACTGACATGGCACGGTAGCACCGTGATTAGCACTGCTGTCTCACAATGCCAAGGATCCAGGTTCGATTCCTGGCTTGGGTCACTGCCTGTGTGGAGTTTGCACATTCTCCCTGTGTCTGCGTGGGTTTCCTGCTGGTGCTCTGGTTTCCTCCCACAATCCAAAAGACGTGCTGGTTAGGTGCATTGGCCATGTTAAATTCTCCATCAGTGTACCTGAATAGGTGCCAGAGTGTGGCGACTAGACGATTTTCACAGTAACTTCATTGCAGTGTTAATGTAAGCCTACTTTTGACAATAATAAATGAACTTTAAAAAAAGTTAACATTGATAACAGATCATAAAATCCCTACAGTGCAGAAAGAGGCCATTCAACCCACTGAACCTGCACCAACAACAATCCCACCAAGGCCCTATCCCATAACACTCACATATTTACCCTACTGATCCCCCTGACACTAGGGTCAATTTAGCATAGCCAATCCACCTATCCACACATCCTTGGACTGAAAGATGAATCAGAAACATTGATAACAGAGCAATCAGATTCACAGATAACAGAGTATTGAGAATCACGAATAACAGAGCATAAGATAACAGAGGAATTTAGAATCATTACTGATAGACAATTCAGAATTGCTGAAAATGGAGGAATCAGAATCACTGATAAACTTGGTGAATGAGAATCGCTGATCATTGAGGAATTAAAATCAATGATAATTGCAGAATCAGAATGATGAATAATAAAGGATTAAGAATCACTGGTAGTAGAGAAATAGGAATAACTATTACTAGAAGAATCAGTATCATGAATAATAGAGGAATTAGAATCATTGATAACGTAGAGGAATCAGAATTGAAGCTACTAGAGGAATCAGTATCACTAATAATAGAGTAATCATAATCATCAATAATGGAGCAACCAGAATCACTGATAATAGTGGAATCAGAATCATTGATACTAGGAGAATCAGAATCACATATAATGGAGGATCAGAATCACTTTTAATACATAAGTTGGAATCGCGCATAATAGCAGATGACAAATTAATATTAAAATGAATAATAATCATTAAAAATGGAAGAATCAGCATCATTAATAATAGAAGATGAACAGTAAATTCTAACAGGATTCAGAACCCCTTATAACAGAGGAATCAGAATCACAGGTAACAGAGGATTCAGAATCATTGACCATAAAGCAATCAGAATCATTGATTATAGAAGAATCAGAATGATTAATGATAGAGAAATCAGAATCAGCATTAGTCAATATGATCATAGGATTGAGAATTACTGATAACAGATGAATCAGAATCACCGCTAATACTGAAATCAGAAACATTGATAACAAAGCAATCAGAAGAATCACTGATCAGAGAAGAAACAGAATCAATATTAATAGAGGAATCAGAATATGTGATATTAGAGTACACAGAATCACTGAAAGCAGAGGAATCAAAATCACTGATAATAGAGAATACAGAATCACTGATAATAGAGGATATAGAATAACTGATAATGTGGAGAATTATTGATAACAGATGGATTGAAATCACAAATAAAGAGGAATTAGGATCACTGATTATAGAGGAAGATAGAGCTATCTGAGTCAATAATTAAGGAGGTCTCAGACTCAAATGAAAAAAAGGATTCAGAGTCAAAGAGGAATCCAATTAACTGGTAACAGAAGAATAAAAATCACTAATAATAGTGAACTCAAAATCATGAATAACAGGGTACTCAAATGATTGATAATAGTGGAATCAGAGTCCTGAATGAAAGAGAGTTCAGAGTCACTGCCAATAGAGGAATCAAAAGCATTGATAATAGAACATAGAACATAGAACATAGAACATCCCAGCGCAGTACAGGCCCTTCGACCCTCGATGTTGCGCTGACCAGTGGAACCAATCTAATGACCCTCTAACCTAAACTATTCCAATGTTATCCATATGCCTATCCACTGACCATTTGAACACCCTTAAATAGGGCATCAGATTGTTACTAAAGGAATCAGTATCATGAATAATAGAGGAAGCAGAATCATTAATAATAGAGCAATCAAA
Source organism: Carcharhinus amblyrhynchos (assembly GCF_965287045.1). NCBI lineage: Eukaryota > Metazoa > Chordata > Chondrichthyes > Carcharhiniformes > Carcharhinidae > Carcharhinus > Carcharhinus amblyrhynchos. The sequence goes on from NC_137329.1 coordinate 50,300,674, forward strand.
ATCACCGATAATACAGGAAGCAGAACCACAGATAATACAGCATTGTGAATCATTAATTGTAGAAAACTCATAACAACAACAATACAACAATAACAATAATAACAGCTGGAGCATAAATACTTGAGAAATCAGAATCACTAATAACAAAATAATAAGAATCACTGGAAATAAAAGAATCAGAATAATCAAGAGTCAAAGAATCAGAATCACAGATAACAGATGAGTTAGAACCACTGATAATAGATGAATCAGAATAAATGATAACAGAAAATTCAGGATTGTGGATAGGGATTTATTTATTTATGAATAAAAATCACTGATAGTAGAAAAATCAGAATTGCTATTATTAGAGGAATTGGTATCATGAATAAAGGAGAAATTCGAGTCACTGTTAATAGAGGAATCAGATTCACTGATAATAGAAGAGTCAGGTTCACTGATAATAGGGGAATCACATTCACTGACAATAGGAAAAGCAGAAGCAGTGATTATAGAGCAATATGAATCATTAATTGTAGAGGACACAGAATCAATAATAACAGAGGACAAAGAATCGCTGGTAACAAAGGAACCAGATTCAATAACAATAGAGCAATCAAAGTCAATGATAAAGTGGATTCACTATCATTAGAGGAATGAGCATCTGTAATAACAGAAGAATCATTGATGAAGTAGAGCATTCTGGGGAGTGGCACTGTTGATCAGAGATAGTGTCACAGCTGTAGAAAAGATGGATGCCATGGAAGGATTGTCTGCGGAGTCTCTGTGGGTGGAGGTTCGGAACAGGAAAGGGTCAATAACTTTACTGGGTGTTTTCTATAGGCCGCCCAATAGTAACAGGGATGTTGAGGAACAGATAGGGAAACAGATCCTGGAGAGATGTAATAATAACAGAGTTGTCATGATGGGGGAATTTTAATATCCCAAAAATCGATTGGAATCTCCCGAGGGTAAGGAGTTTAGATGGGGAGGAGTTTGTTAGGTGTGTTCAGGCGCGTTTCCTGACACAGTATGTGGATAAGCCTACAAGAGAGGCTGTACTTGTTTTGGTATTGGGTAATGAACCTGAACAAGCATCAGATCTCTCAGTGGGAGAGCATTTTAGAGTTATGATCATTTGAGGTTACAGGAATCTTGGTGCACAGATGTTGCAATGAATTTAGTCAAGAAGAAAAAGAATGTGTACAAAAGCTTCAGGGAGCTAAGTAATTTTAGGGATCTAGAGGAGTATATGACTTGTAGAAAGGAACTTAAGGAAATTAGGAGAGCCAGAAGGGGTCATGAGAAAGCCTTGGCAAGTAAGATTAAGGAAAGCCCCAAAGCATTCTACAAGTATGTGAAGAGCAAAAGGATGAGATGTGATGGAATAGGACCTATCAAATGTGAAGGTGGGAAAGTTTGTATAGAAACGGTAGAAATAGCAGAGGTGCTCAATGAATATTTTACTTCAGTACTCACAGTGGAAAAGGATCTTGGTGGTTGTAGTGCAGGCTTGCAGCGGACTGAAAAGTTTGAGTATGTTGACATTAAGAAAGAGGATGTGTTGGAGCTTTTGAAAAGCATCAAGTTAGATAAGTCGCTGGGACTGGATGGGATGCACCCCAGGTTACTGTGGGAGGCGAGGGAAGAAATTGCAGAGCCTCTGGCGATGATCTTTGCATTATCAATGGAGATGGGAGAGGTTCCGGAGGATTGGAGGATTGCAGATATGGTTCCTCTACTCAAGAAAGGGAAAAGAGATAGCCCAGGAAATTATTGACCGGTGAGTCTAACCTCAGTGGTTGGTAAGTTGATGGAGAAGATCTTGAGAAGCAGGATTTATGAACATTTGGAGAGGTATAGTATGATCAAAAATAGTCAGCATGGCTTTGTCAAAGGCAGATCGTGCCTTACGAGCCTGGTTGAATTTTTTGAAGATGTGACTCAACACATTGGCGAAGGAAGAGCAGTAGATGTGGTTTATATGGATTTCAGCAAGGCGTTCGATAAGGTCCCCTATGCAAGGCTTATTGAGAAAGTGAGGGGACATGGGATCCGATGGGACATTGCTTTGTGGATCCAGAACTGGCTTGCCCACAGAAGGCAAAGAGTGGTTGTAGATGGGCCTTTTTCTACATGGAGGTCAGTCACCAGTGGCGTGCCCCAGCGACCTGTTCTGGGACCCTTGCTGTTTGTGATTTTTATAAATGACCTGGATGAGGAAGTGAAGAGATGGGTTGGTAAGTTGGGGGTGTTGTGGATAGTTTGGAGGGATGTCAGAAGTTGCAACGCGACATAGATAGGATGCAAGACTGGGCGGAGAAGTGGCAGATGGACTTCAACCCAGACAAGTGTGTGGTGGTTCATTCTGGCAGGTCAAATGGGATGATGGAATATAATATTAAGGGTAAGACTCTTGGCAGTGTGGAAGATCAGCAGGATCTTGGGGTCCGGGTTCATAGGATGCTCAAGTCAGCTTCACAGGTAGAGGATGTGGTTAAGAAGGTGTATAGTGTACTGGCCTTCATCAGTCGAGGAATTGAGTTTAGGAGTCGGAAGATGATGCTGCAGCTGTGTAAGACCCTGGTCAGACCCCACTTGGAGTACTGTGCTCCGTTCTGGTCACCTCATTACAGGAAGGATGTGGAAGCCATTGAAAGGGTGCAGAGGAGATTTACAAGGATATTGCCTGGATTACGTGGCAAGCCTCATGAAGATAGGTTAAGAGAGCTCGGTCTTTTCTCCTTAGAGAGACGAAGGATGAGAGAGGACCTGACAGAGGTGTATAAGATGTTGAGAGGTATTGATTGAGTGGATTCTCAGAGGCTTTTTCCCAGGGCTGAAATGGCTGCCACAAGAGGACACAGGTTTAGGGTGCTGGGGAGTAGGTACAGAGGAGATGTCGGGGTAAGTTTTTCACTCAGACGGTGGTGGGTGCGTGGAATCAGCTGCCAGTGGTGGTGGTGGAGGCGGATTCAATAGGGTCTTTTAAGAGACTTTTGGATAAGTAGATGGGACTTAGTAAGATAGAGGGTTATAGATAAGCCTAGTAGGTAGGGATATGTTCGGCGCAACTTGTGGGCTGAAGGGCCTGTTTGTGCTGTAGTTTTTCTATGTTCTATGTTTTATTCATAATCAATGATAATAGAGTAACCAGAGTCACTGATGATAGAGGAATCAGAATCACTGGTCATAGAAAAATCAGAATCACTGACAATACAGGAATCAGAATAATTTATAATAGAGTAACCAGAGTGACTAAAAATAGAGGAATCTAAAACAAGGATAAAATAGGAATCAGAATCACTGACAATAGAGGAATCAGTATTGCTGTTAATAGAGTAACCAGAGTCACTGATTATACAGGAATCAGAATCATTGATAACATGATATTCACCAAGGAAAAGGATATGATGGATGTTGAAGTCAGGGATAGGTGTGTGAGTGTTCTAGGGAATGTCAATGTATCAAAGGAGGAAATGTTGTGTATCCTAAACTACATTAAAATAGACAAGTCCTTGTGGCCAGATAGGACCTATCCCAAGTTACCACAGGAGGCAAGGGGAAAAATAGCTGGGGCCTTAACAGCTATCTTCACATTCTCTTTGACCACAGACGGGGTCCAGAGGACTGGAGAATAGCCAATGTTATCCTCTTGTTTCAGAAAAGAAGCAGGGTAGTCCAGCAAATAACAGACTGATGAACCTAATGTCAGTGGTGGGGAAACTTTTGGAGAAGATACTAAAGGTTAGGAAGTATGCACATTTGGAGGAAAATGGACTAGTTAGTGACAGGCAGCATAGTTTTGTACAGGGAAGGTCATATCTCATCAACTTGATTGAGTTTTTTGAAGAGGTGACATAAAGAAAATTGATGAGTGAAAGACTGTGAATGTGCTCCATGCGGACTTTAGTAAGGTGTTTGACAAGGTCCCACATGGCAGACTGGTACAAAAATTAAAATCACATGGGATTTGGGGTGGGCTGGCTAGATGGATACAGAACTGGCTTGGTTATAGAAAACAGAGAGCAGAGGTAGAAGGGTGTTTTTCAGAATGAAGACCAGCAGCTAGTGTTCTGCAGGGATCAATGCTGGGACTTCTGTTCTTTGTAGTATGTATAAATGATCTAGAGGAAAATGTGGGGGGTCTAATTAATAAGTTTGTGGATGACACGCAGATTGGCGGAGTTGCTGATAGATCGTAGAGGATATAGCAGAATATAGATAGATTGGTGACTTTGGCACAGGAATGAAAGGTGGAGTTTAACCTGGACAAATGCAAGGTCATGCAATCTGACCGAACAAATTTAGGTATGAATTATACTGTAAATGAAACCCTTAGGAACATTAACAAATGGCGGTATCTGGGCGTGCTGGTCCACAGTTCCCTAAAAATGGCATCACAGATGGCAAAGGTAATCAAGAAGGTATACTGCATGCTTGCCTTCAGCAATTGGGGCATTGAGTACAGAAGTTGAGAAATCATGTTGCAGCTATATAAAATGTTGGTTAGGCCACATTTGGAGTACTGTATGCAGTTCTGATCACCATACTATCAGAAGGGTGTGGAAGCTTTGGAGAGAGTACAAGGCAAGTTCACCAAGATGTTGCCTCGTCTCAAGGATGTTGGCTATGAGGAGAGGTTGAATAAACTAGAATTGTTTTTACTGCAAAGATGGAAGCTGAGGGTAGACCTGATAGAGGTCTACAAAATTATGAGAGGGATAGACCTAGTGGATAGTCAGAGGCTTTCTCCAAGGGTGGAAGTGTCAATTACAAGGGGGCACAGGTTCACAGTGAGAAGAGAAAGTTTAAGGGAGATGTGATGGGGATGTTTTTCACGCAGAGAATGGTGGGTGTCTGGAACGTGCTGCCAGAGGATGTGGTGGAAGCAGGCACAATTAAGAGGCATCTGGATGGACACATGAATTTCGGAGGAATTAGAGGGACATGGAACGAGTAAGGGCAGAAGTTTTTTAGTTAGAGCATCTTGATTGGCATAGGTTTGGAGGGCCGGAAGGCCTGCTTGTGTGCGATACTTTTTTTTGTTCTTTAGAGGAATCAGAATCACCAACAGTAGAGAAGTCAGAATCCGTGATAATAGAGCAATCAGTACTGCTAATAATAGAGGAATCAAAATGACAGATAATAAAGCAATAAATATCACTGTGAATAGAAGAATCAGAATGATTATAAGTGAGTTATAAGGAGAGGCTGGATAGACTGGGACATTTTTCCTCTGGAGTGTAGAAGGCTGAACGGTGATCTTATTGAGGTCTATAAAATAATGAAGGGCATAGATCAGCTAGATAGTCAATATCTTTTCCCAAAGGTAGGGGAGTCTAAAACTAAAGGGTATAGGTTTAAGGTGAGAGGGAAGAGATACAAAAGGATCCAGAGGGGCAATTTTTTCACACAGAAAATGGTGAGTGTCTGAAACAAGCTGCCAAAGGTAGTAGTAGAGATGGGTACAATTTTGTCTTTTAAAAAGTGTTTTGACAGTTACATGGGTAAGATGGGTACAGAGGGATATGGGCCAAATGCGGGCAATTGGGATTAGCTTAGGTGTTTAAAAAAAAATGGCAGCACGGACAAGTTGGGCCGAAGGGCCTGTTTCCATGCTGTAAACTTCTATGACTCTATGAGTCCTCTATGACTGACAAAGTAGAGGGATCAGAATCAGTGACAATAGAGCAATCAGAATTACTGATAACAGAGTAACCCCAGTCACTGATAATCAGAATCACTGGTAAAGTTGAGGAACCAGAATCACTGATAATACAGAAATCAGAATCACAGATATTGGATGAATCAATATCACTGTTCATAGAGGAATTAGAACCATGAATAATAGAGTAATCAGGATCATACAGTGCATAAGAGACCTTTTAAATGATCGAACCTACACCAACATGGGACAACCACCTGATCTCCCATCTGATTCCATTTAACAGCACTTGGCCCATAATCTTGAATACGACGATGTGCCAAGTTCTCATCCAGGTGCTTTTTAAATAGTTTTAAAGACTTTGAAATTACAATAATTAATAACGGCAGAATCCAAATCAATAATAATAGAGGAATCAGAATATCTGATAATGTGGGAATTCGGAAGTGGAGGCAATGGAAAAATGGTATTGTCACAGGGCTATTAACCCAGACACCTGGGTAATGTTCTGGGGATTGCACCAACAGCAGATGGTGCAATTTGAATTCAATAAAAGTCTGGTGACGTTGAAACCATTGTGGATTGTTGTAAAAAAAAATCCAGCTGATTCGCTAAATGTCCGTGAGAGAAGGAAATCTGCTATCATATCCGGTCTGGCTTGTATGTGGCTCCAAGCCCAATGCAGTGTGCTTGAAATGCTGTCTGAAATGGCCTAGAAATCAATTCAAGGGCAGTTGAAGATGGTAAATAATGTTGGTCCAGCCAGCAACATCTAAATCCCATGAATTAACAAAAAAAAATCACTGATAATAGAGGAATGTGAATAGTTGATAATAGAGGACACTAAATCCCTGATAAAAGAGGAATCAGAACCACAAATGAAAATAGTGAGAATCAATCATAGCAGAATAATCAAAATCAATAATAATGGATATCTGATTCAAAGAACAAAGAACGAAGAAAATTACAGCACAGGAACAGGCCCTTCGGCACTCCAAGCGTACAACCACCAACCTTTGTGAAGAAGATGATTGATGAGGGTAGGGCAGTGGATGTTGTCTACATGGACTTCAGTAAGGCCTTTGACAAGGTCCTTCATGGCAAACTGGTGCAGAAGGTGAAGTCGCATGGAATCAGAGATGAGCTGGCAACGTGGATACAGAACTGGCTTGGTCATAGAAGACAGAGGTTAGCAGTGGAAGGGTGTGTTTCAGGATGGAGGGCTGTGACAAGTGGCATTTGTCAGGGATCAGTCTGGGACCTTTGCTATTTGTAATACATATAAATGATTTGGAAGAAAATGTAACTGGTTTGATTAGTAAGTTTGCAGATGACACAAAGGTTGGTGGATTTGTGGATTGCGATGAGGACTATCAGAGGATACAGCAGGATATACATCAGTTGGAAGCTTTGGCAGAGAGGTGGCAGATGGAGTTTAATCTCTTTGACTAGGCTCACTATATCATTCGTTATCCAAGGTTCCCAAAACGTGCCATACTTATCTTTCATCCTTACAAGAATGTGCTGGTCCTACATCCCTACTAACTTGCACTTGAAAGCCTCCCACAGGCTAGATTTTGATTTGCCTTTGAACATCTGCCCCCAATCTACATTCTTCAGTTCTTGCCTAATATTGTTGCAATTAGCTGTCCCCCAATTTAGCACCTTAACTTGAGGACTACACTTTTCCTTATCCATCAGTACCTTAAAGCTTACTGAATTGTGGTCACTGTTCCCGAGCTGCTCCTCCACTGAAACGTCGACCACCTGGCCGGGCTCATTCCCCAATACCAGGTCCAGCGTGGCCCCTTCCCTTGTTGGACTATCTACATACTGCTTCAAGGAGCTCTCCTGGATGCTCTTTACAAACTCTGTCCTATTCTGCATCCCCCCCCCAGCACTAAGTGAGCCCCAGTCAATATAGGGGAAGTTAAAATCTCCCACCACAACAACCCTGTTACTTTTACACCTTGCTAAAATCTGCCTACATATCTGTTTCTCTACCTCTTGCTGGCTGTTGGGCGGCCTATAATAAACCCCCAACATTGTGACTACACCCTTCCTATTCCTGAGCTCTACCCATATTGCCTCACTGGTGTCCTCCTGCAGTACAGCTCTGATATTCTCCTTAACCATTAGTGCAACTCCCCCACCCTTTTTACATCCTCCTCTATCCCACCTGAAACATCTGTATCCTGGAATGTTAAACTGCCAATCCTGTCCTTCCCTTAACCAAGTCTCTGTAATAGCAACAACATAATAGTTCCCAATATAGACATTTACCAAGATAGAAATCAGAGAGTATTCAATATCACCAATATAGAAATCAGAGAGTAATCAGCATCGCGGGGACTAGAGGAAGCAGAATCAGTAATAAAGGAATCTGTATCAAGAATAATGGTGGAATCGGAATCAATAATAGAGGAATAGCGCAATTAGAATTATCAGTAATATGATTGAGAATCGCCAATAGTGGAATTGAGGTCACCAATAATAGAAAATAAGTATTCCCAATATTAAAGGCAACAATGTTAGCGAAAGTAAATTTGACAGCAAAAACCGTGCAGCATTAGAAAAACGAACGAGCTTCTGTCCAGGAATAATACGCTGAAACCTGTGTTTCACGTTAGCTTCACTAGGTGTCATTGTTTCCATCTGTAGTGAGATGTCTTGTCAATCCTTCGCCCACATTGAATGTATGACCAGCGGCGTTGAAAGTTATTTTATGGAATGCCCGTCCACTGTTTGGCAAACTTCTGGGTTGCATCTTTGGACGATCATTTTTTAGCGTCGTGCCTTCAATTTACACGAATATAAGTGACTGGTTTTGGCGAAATTTGGTGTGTCTCGTTAAGTTTGAACAAAGCACTTCTTGTTTTATATAAATGCTCTGGTTAGAGTTGAACTTTAGTGGGACTGCAGTGTAAATATATCTTAAATCGTTTGATCTTCCTGGACTTTGTTTCGTGTTACTTCAATGGTATTTTTCTTTCATCCCCGCAATGCAAATAATGATATCAAGGCTATAAATGTAACTTGTTGCTTTAGGCGGCATTACCAGCCTTAAAACAATAAATGAACAATAACTGTGCCTAGTTCAGGGAGCAGCACCTATGTGCAATAAAATGAATCCAACCGACACACAACATCCAAAAGCTTCGGTCACCTCTTAAACTCGTGTGAAGTTTGCAATAAAAATTCTGCCTTCTATGTCCTAATAATAATGAATTGTGTCTCGAGAGGAACAATATGTTTTGGTGATGGAAGGAAAGTGTTGATGTATTTTACAGTTTCATCTACGAACAGCGAAAGAGAGGGATCGAAGTGAAATGCTTGCTTTATTTAACGGGGCGTCACTCTGTTCCACGAAATCGTTCAGTCTAAAGCTTTCCATTTAGGCTTTCTGTCTGCGGCATGAATAGTACTGGCTGTCTATTCTCTCTCACTGCCACTTGTAGACAGTACACTGAAAGTGTAAGTGTCTGGCTCTCCGCCGCCTCGCCGCCTGATATTTGCGGCAGTGGGACAAGTTGTATATTCTAAAGGCTTTTGTGCTAAAAATCTGTAGCTACAAACTCGAAACAGAAATAATGCCATTTTGTACGGTCTAAGACATGCATTACAGACAAGTCGCTATATATTGAGGGAATGGTTAAGCTTCAGAAATTAGGTTGGCGTTGAATGTTATTTTGCCATTTTGTGTCAAAAAGTGATCGATCGCCTTGCATACTGCTGTCTTCGCAACCGTCTCGCTGAAAGAACAAACTGCACGCATCCATATCGATTTCCTTTCTCCCTCTCTATGCAGTCGATATCACTGCATGTGCAAATGGCAGTTTATAGCACACTCCCAAACCATCTCGTTGATATTTATTGACTTTATTTAGCAATGTTTTGTTTAGTACAAAAGAGTTTAGAAACTGTTCACTTTGAAACAAGCTTTTAGTTTCCAAGTTAATTTCACTTCGACGTTCAGATACCCCCCAACCCCCCGCTCCCATTCCATTTCCCAGTTGCACAACGCCCTGTCCGAATAAACAATTTAAAGTGTAAGAATAGGCTGTTCTCTTTCGCATGGGTTAGTCGGTACTTGCAGAGGTTGCTGTTTGTGTTGGACTGTGAAAGCAATATAAGGGGCGTTTCTACTTGACTTCAGGAACACAAGCGCGCACAAAAAAGACCAAAATCGATGTGTTTACACATATGGATCCCTCGTATGAAAAAAGTAGAACTTTTATCAAACATTTCATTCTGGTCCTGCTCCTTCGTTGAAGGGCGGAGTGCGAAGTATTGTGTGCGCAAAGATCGCTCGTACTATAGCTACTCTCTCTATGTCGGGTTGGCATCTCACTGTCAAGACTTCAAGGATGCCTGCACCTCCTCCCAACACCTCCTATCCGCTCCATTTCTTTTCCCTCACTTGCAGATGAGGTATACATATGACGGTCACCGTGTTTCCCCAAACAAGCGAGGGTTCAATTATGCAATGATGATGAATAAGATCCAGAGAAAGAGAAAGAAATTTCAAATCCTTAAACATTGTCTGCAACATGTAGCAGGCAGGGCACCTTGCAAGACTTTGCAAACAAATAAAAGTTGGGCAGAATGCAACCGAGGGAAGTAAAACAAATGGATTTTTATTTGTGTTATATAAATGGATTTTGACGAGTTATTTGGGGAAGGGGGGACAGTTGGAAAAGGGAGATGTTAAACCTAAAATTGAATGTGGGAGCTGCACAATCCTTTTGGGGCCGATCTGTGAAACAAGTGCGTTTTCTCGGGGCCGGTAGAAATGTTCTGATTTTGCTATGGGTTAGAGTGGAGGGAAGCGCGCTGCGCCGCAGCCGGCAGCCGCTGTGTCAATGCCCAAGCGGCTCTCAGCAACAAGGGCTTGCTGCCGCGGAGGGGGCCGAGAGGCGGAGCTGCCTATGTAAATGAGGGGCAGCGCGTGCTCCCGGGTGGGCGGGGCCGGGCCGGGCCGGCCGGCTGCAGCAGCTGAAAGGCTCCATTTGTTTATGGAGAGCGGGCCGGCACGCGCCGGGCGCACGAACGGAGAGGGGGCGACGCGCGCGGAATGTCAATAGGAGAGTGAGCGCGAGCGAGAGAGAACAGGCAAAGCCAATGGGGGAGTGGGCGGGGCCTGGCTCCGGAGCGTGCGGGCGGGGGGAGGGGGCGCGTGTTGAAAAGGGCGAGTGCCTGCAAAGTCTGCAGCAGAGCGGCTCCCGGAGAGGTGCGGGTCAGGACCTGCTCCTTGCGGTAAAGCGCGAGCCCCACGCGAGCGCCACGAGCGCTGCACACCGCCAACTGCCAACTTTTTCTTCACCTTTTCTTTCCCCCCCCACCCCACACTCCACACACTCATTCTCCTCTTTTTCCACCACCCCCTCCATCCTTCCCTCCCTCCCTTATTCCCCCCCTCCTTCTCCCACACAACCCCTGATCCATGGAGCGGACAGCGGCCTCACAGCTCATGCAATCCTCCTGTCAGTACCTGTTGGAGAGCCGGCCGCTCCCTTACAACAGCGACGGCGGCTCGCCGGCCTCCTCCCCGGACAGCGGCGGCGGTGGTGGTGGTGGCGGGAAAGGCGGCGCCAAGCCGCTCAAGCGGCCCCGGTCGAGCTCGCCCGAGCTGCTGCGCTGCAAGCGGCGCCTGAGCTTCACGGGGCTGGGCTACTCGCTCCCCCAGCAGCAGCCGGCGGCCGTGGCCCGGCGCAACGAGCGCGAGCGGAACCGGGTCAAGCTGGTGAACCTGGGCTTCCAGACCCTGCGGCAGCACGTGCCCAACGGGGCGGCCAATAAGAAGATGAGCAAGGTGGAGACGCTGCGCTCCGCCGTCGAGTACATCCGAGCGCTGCAGCAGCTGCTGGACGAGCACGACGCCGTGTCTGCCGCCTTTCAGTGCGGCCTGCCGTCGCCCACACTCTCCCCCAGCTACTCCACCGACCTCAACTCCATCCCCGCATCGCCGCTCTCCACCTACTCCTCGGACGAAGGCAGTTACGAGGCTCTGAGTCCGGAGGAGCAGGAACTTCTCGACTTCACCAGCTGGTTTGACAGATACTGAGACAGGTAGGCAGGCGGGGTGATCTGTCCATTGCACACATCGCATTGGATCTGAACTCTATCTATCTTCTTCAGCATGGACTCCACTGTCATTTCCTCTCTGCAATTTAATCTTTATGGAGTTTCATAATGGAGGGAAGGAGTGAGTTTAATAAGGTTGGGAAGGAGGGAGTTTAGACTTAAATGTACTTGGATTTCTTTTTTGTGCAATCGAAAATGTGTTATTTGAGTTGCTGACACACCTCTTCTTGCCTCTGTTGTAGATGTTTGAAGGGAAGCATACCAATACCTCGGCGTCATCATTTCCATGTTACAAAAAAGGAAAGTAAAGGGGAGAAGGATGACGCGTTTCTGTTTACCAAGAGCTTCGTTTTCACTGCCAGCCTCCTGAGTGCTGAACATCGGGGACCGCAAACTACTCAGGACACAGTTTCTTTTTTCTGAAGATGCTTCCAAGAGAAAGCCACGAACAATGATAACTGAAGTGCAATTATGTAAATAGCCCTCCCTTGTTAATGGAGGGGACCATGGAGAGCGGACTGACAGGGTACAGTCCTTGTGATGCGTATCTGAAAGGGGTATCCAACATTTCTGTATAGCTAATATAGCTGTTAAAGGGTGTGGTGTTAATAGGGAATATCTCAGTGGCATTAATGCTATCCGTCTGTCACATACTTATATACCCTGTCGCCTTTTGGGGATCAGTTAATAGAAAAACTAACTTTATATTGGGTTTTAGAGTGGAGAAAAACTTGATGCTTCCGTACTTTGAAAGACTTTTTTGAATCGAATTGATGTAAACATTTCTATTTTGTATCTATTCTTACTACAAGGATTATATGAAGACTTATTTTTGTATATAAATGAAAGCAGAATAAAATGAGCTGTCCAACAAACGTAAGATCTTAACATGACTGACTGTATCACTGCCACTAGCACAGTATCAAAGAGTGCAAGAACAAAACAATCCTTTTCTCCATTTGAAAAGAACAGTTACACATTGTTAATTATGCTTATCTACGGTGTGCCTTGAATTTCATTTGTTGTAATCTGATTCTGCGAAATTAACCCCCAAGCCCTTTCCGGTCTGATTGAAGGTTGTTTTGATACATGGAATTCCCATGTATGTGCACTTGCTGTGGGTTACCTTGTTTGTTTTTACTAAACTTGTACATACGCATTTTTTTAAAAGAAGTATATTTTATGTGAAATAGTCTATAAATAAAGATTTTCTATTTATACATTATTTGATGTATTTCTTTTGATACACACTTCTTGCAATTTTAAATCAGAGCTGCATCAATGTGTGAAATAGCTGTCACTGCACCTAGTGTGATTTACACATCAGGAGAAAAACACTATGTGCATTCGATAGGTGGGAATAATGTCTAAGGAAACATAATAGAGGAAAGACAAAAGTATACGCAGATTGATGATTCTGGCATAAATTTGAGAAATAGCCTGGATTAGAACGACATATCCACAAAGTTCATTAGTTACGCGAAAATTATAGAAAAATAATTTGTAACCTCTAATAACGTTTGCGTATGGATCAATACGATACATTGCAATGTCTAAACCTTGTGCAGCTCACGTATTTGCAATCACGAGATAAGTACATCCATGGCAATGGCCTTGACATATGCAAATTGTTACTTAATTTCAAGTTTGCTTCTTATACATTCATTGAAAGCAAGATCTATTATGTTAGATGCAAATTAGACCATATACATATTCACCATCCTATTGATAGGAAATAATGCATTTTGAATTAGGTCAAATCGAACGCCATGGGATACTCCGTCTCCTTAACAGAAACGTTTGCTGCTAAGTTTCTTGCAGTTGTGATTCCTACACATAACGAAGAACAAAAATAATTCTGGTGTAGCTTATGAAGATAGTGGACATCAAATAGTTGCTTGTAAGTTTTGCTCGTTGATTGTAGTGTCAGTTAAATTACCTATACCCTTATACCTCAACACAAAAACTATTATCCGGCATTTATCGGACAGTGCATCTCCTATCAGTACTTACAGCGGTATGTGGACATGTTTGTGTATGCAAGAAGTGGGTTAGAATGTCCAGGTAAATTAATGCACATTGTTCGTTTCGTTAAATGAAGCAGCGTGGCTTTGTGGTGACCAAACTGTCTGGTTTTGGACATGCATTTATTAAAATGGCAAAAGAAAATCCGATGAGAACGAACTTCAGTTTATAGTGTGAGACATCAGAGGACAAGGTTGTAGTCTTCTGATTGTTTTCTGAAGACAGTTTCCACGTAAAGCTTTAGCCAGCGTCCTGAGCGAGTCACCAACAAGTAATTCGAACCATACATGTCGTTTCAGTCCAAGTGAGATTGGTAAGGGAATGATGGGGAGGTGATGGATATCTCTTGTGCAGTGGGGGCACACTATTAATTCATCTGTTCTACTCTCCACTTATTAATTCCACGAAATAAACAGAGCAATCGATAAATAAAATTAAGCGCCTACGCCGATTGACTTTGAGTGAGAATTCTGGGATGCAGGAGTTCATTGCATGGTTTACATGTTGTATGTGTCTCTGAGGACACATTGCCCACAGTATGAGCAGCAATAATCCAACAATTTGTATTTACATAGAGTGGGAAAATTCCCAAGACGCTTCAGGGGAGTGTGACCTCCACCCGTCAAACAAAATGAATAAAGAGAATTGTGAATTAAAACAATGTTCAGATGGGTCAATAAAATTAGCGCTTGTTTTATTTGGAACTCATCAGCCATGCGGCAGAAAATGAAACGAATTTAGCAATATCGAAATGAAAGCTCAAATCACTAGATCACTTTTCCATCACTCTGTGTATAATAGTTCATTCGAACAGATCTAGTAGCCCACTTTCCAAATCACTCGTCAAGTTGTGTTTATAACTCTACCCCACCAAGCGCTGGAAACTTGTCTCATTCTCCCCGTTCAAAAGGGGCAGAATGATGCACATTTGCTCATCTATTGTATCAAAACATTAAACAGAGGCGACTGCATTCTGGAACATCATCCAAGCTGAAGTTTCAGCAGGGTTTCCAAAGTGGTTTAATGGCTTTCAATAAATTGCACCTCCGGCACACTTTCTGGAGAAGACGAGGTCTGTCCAAAAATCTCCGTGCCCCACCAAGATGGGGGGGGGGGGGGGGGGGCGGTGGGGGTTGAGCCTGTTTCGAGATGGCTATTGTTTGGGACCATTGCAAGGTTCTTTCATCTCATTATTCTTATTGTGTGGCATCATTATTATTATTGTAAATAAACACTGAGACTCGGGACAGGAACACACACGCAAAATGCTGATTTCACTTTCACCTGTCGGCTGAATGTATGGCTGGAGAAAGAGAGTTTCACAGAAAGACTCACTGGGAGCCCTTGGCTGGAGTCAATAGTGCAGCTGGAGGGCGGCCACGTGTCGGCTGTCACTCAGCCGCCTCCCGGCGAGCGCATTGGTCGGCGGCGCACGTCCGCCCGCTCCCCGCCGCCTCCCTCCCTCCGAAGAATGAGTTTAAAGCGGTGATTAATGAGGGCAATTACTCATGGGCTGCCTCAGGACAAACGGCCCTGTGATTGCGCCCCATCGGCTTCCCGCCGTGCGCTCCAAAGAATAGACCTTCGTTCGCTGTTTTGCTATCATGCACACACAATCGCATGGGCGCATTGTGAGGCGGCGCTCTTGCTGGGAAGTGGAAGCGTTTCTCGGGTTTGATGTTTACACGCTGTAATTTCCTGGGGTCAAATGCTGTGAACCCTTCCTTATCTAACTCGGGGCCCGTTCCCCCCCGGCTTTACTGTTCCCCTTTTGCAAAGACCCTAGTGTATTCCGCCAGCAACTTTTCAATCCGATTGTTACACACTCTCTGTATGACCATCAATCATTTCCCAAATAATAAAGCCTCCCAAACGCATTGTGCAGGCGCTGATTATAGCAATTCTATATATATATATATATTACAATAGTCTACAAAGGTTTCTTTTTTGTTGAGGGGGAAAGCGTGGGGCTGGGAGAGAAATCTGGAACAAAACATGTCCGACAAACGCTCCCAAATAGACAATTAGAGAAAATAAAACGAGAGAACAGGTCGAGCAACTGATACCACCCTGTGCAAGACTGACCTCAGGGAGTGTATATTCTTCAGGCACCGACTTAATGGGGCTGTGGGTCATTTTTAGGTCCAATAAGATTATAGCCTGCATGCACCTGCCCAACATAGCTCTGAATGGAATTCCGACTATCCGCCACTTCCAAGGCAACATCGTCCTGAAATTCTCCTTTCAACACCAGCAGTATGTAAACATTGGTGCAACCAATGGGGGGAAGCGCCCTCGCCAACACACAGTCTCACATGTTGCAAACACACGTCTCTTTGAGCCGTCAGTTCTAATCGGCTGATCACTGCTCTCGCTAAGAAACCAGATAACAATTGGGAGAATTGTATATTAAACTCTGCGGATCCGATAAGCGGGGCTGATGGTAAAGTCCTCGCACAAAAACGGCTTCAGAGCACTCCTCGCTGTTCTATTGGGCGTGTGTCAAAGGGCAGCTCCAGCTAGTCCCTGTGTGAGCGCCCACACAGTTTGGTCATTGGGTCCAAGCAATCGGTCCCCTCGGTTTAATTTGAAAAGGGGGTTACGGTATGGATTCACAGCCAGGTGCAGGCTCTCTCATTTGTTCATTCGTTTTAGTATTGAGTATTCATGGGACAAGAGGTGTCGGAACACTTCAGATTACATATTGTGACCAAAGATCACTCCCAGCAGGACTCCATAGTGAACACCCTGGGACACACAATCGTCTTGTTAAATTGCTTTCACTAAAGCCAGGGTCTTACTGTTCAACCCGCAAACCAATATATTGCCATCGGCTTCCTGAGTGCCTTTTAGGAAGAACGTGGTTCAATTTAGAATCCCCTCTCTCTCTTTGGAGATTTATTAGATATTTGAAATTTCACGGCCCAACTGTAATCAATCCTTACGAGTCGTTGGCCATCTCAGATGAGCAATTCCTGTGCCATGTTTGAACTATACTCTAAAGCTGGAGCGAGTGTCCTGAGTAATACAATATATATTTATACAGCGCTTGGCCAGGCCACAGGGACCCGCTCCCCATAGTTTATCAATCACAGTACATAGACCGTAAACCTTCGTAAGACACTCACGTTGGGATTTAAACTTTTATTTCACCAACAGGAAACACAGTTGAAATGCTAATTTTGGGGAATCAATCTATGGGCTTTCATCGAATCATAGAACGCAGAAGAGGCCCTTCTGCCCATCCAGACCGTACCGACACATTAGAAGTACCTGACCTCCCATCTAATCCCATCTGCCAGTACGTGGCCCTTAGCCCTGAATGTTATGATGTGCCAAGTGCCCATCCAGGTACTCTTTAAAGGATGTGAGGCAACCTGTCTCTACCAGCCTCCCAGGCAGTGAATTCCAGACGGATACCACACACTGAGTAAAAACGTTTATCCTCACAACCCCCCTAAACTCCTTGCCCCTCATCTTTGAACCTACGTCCCCTTGTGACTGACCCTTCAACTAAGAGGAACAGCTGTTCCTTACCCATTCTGTCCACATCCCTCATAATCTTGTACACCTCAGTCCTCCCTCAGTCTTCTCTGCTCCAACAAAAAACAAGACTACCCAGCCTCTGTTCATAACTTAAAAGTTGCATCCCAGGCAGCATCCTGGTGAACTTCCTCCGCACCCTAATCATATGCTTCCTACAATGTATGGGATTTTACGGCCTTGCTCAGGCGAGATCGGAATTCCCACCTCAGATCAACAGAGATTTCCATTGTCAGACCCTCGCCCTCTCCAATTCCATGGCGCTCAAAGTGGTGGAGGTGTGACAAATGTGGTGACCAGAGCTGCACACAGTATTCTAGCTGTGGCCTCACCAAGGTTCTATACAACTCCAGAATGACTTCCCCGCTTTTGTAATTTAAGCCTCGATTGATAAAGACAATCGCCCCATGTGCCTTTTTTTTAACCATCCTAC
The DNA here is from genome assembly GCF_965287045.1 of Carcharhinus amblyrhynchos. NCBI lineage: Eukaryota > Metazoa > Chordata > Chondrichthyes > Carcharhiniformes > Carcharhinidae > Carcharhinus > Carcharhinus amblyrhynchos. The sequence continues at coordinate 50,318,406 of NC_137329.1, forward strand.
TACATGCCCTTCTGCCTTCAGAGATCTGTGGACAAACACACAAAGGTTCCTTTGTTCCATAGAACTTTCAATGCATAAAGGTGGGAATTTATAATACTAACCCCTTAATAATTGTTATTCAATAATGATAGAAAATCACATTTCACTGAAGATTACTTAAATTGGGTTTCAGGACAGCTTTCCTGCAATTAAAGTAACTTGATTCTACACAAACATTTTGGAATATAGGCAACCTACATAACCATTTGGAATTTGTGTACAATTTTCATCTCATTATTTGAAAAAAAGGATATAATTGTGTGAGAAAAAGTTCACTCAACTAATTCGTGATGAAGACTTAACTTATGAAGCAACAGTAAGTAGTCTCACAACACCAGGTTAAAGTCCAACAGGTTTATTTTGTAGCATGAGCTTTCAGAGCATTGCCCCTTCATCAGATGACTCACTTGATGAAGGGGCAATGTTCTGATAGTTCATGCTACCATATAAACTTGTTGGACTTTAACTTGATGTTGTGAGACTACTTACTGTGCCTACCCCAGTTCAACATGGGCAATTCCACCTTATGAAGAAAGGTTGAACAGGTTGGGCCTATACTCGGTGGAGTTTAGAAGAAGGGGTGATTTTACTGAAACATATAAGATCCTGTGGGGACTGGATGGGGTGGATACCAGGAAGATGTGTTATCACGTAGGGGATACTAGAATGAGGGGACAGATTTTAAGAATGGTTTCCCTTTGGAAAAGATGAGGAATTTTTTCTCTTAGAGAGTCCTGAGTATGTGGAATTCTCTATTTCAGAAGGTAGTGGAGGATGGGCCATTGAATTTATTCAAGTCAGAGTTAAATTCTTTATAGATACGGGAGTTCAAAGCTTATGGGGTCAAAAAAATAAAGTGACATTGAGACCTCAAACCGATTTTAAGAAATGGGGGAATACGTTTGACGGACTGAATGACCTACTCTTGCTCCGAAGTCATTTGTTGTGATGTTCCCGTTATCTATTTAAGGTCATGTTGATGTAAATAGCAAAAATAACATAGCTTAGTTTTTGCAATGAAATCATGCTAAAGATTGCCTACAATGGTGTGACATTAATGTATGTAGAAGGTTTACACTTGCAAATAATGCGTGAGGTGAAATATTTAAGATCCATCGTGTAATTTTAAAATCACATTTAATAAAGTTTACTTTCTCAATGAATCACAATTTGATTAGCTGTTTAACTGTGAATAGGTCACCTTCCAAAATTGTAGGGGACTTCAAATACTTTCTATTCAAATGGGTAAAGAATAGAATGTCGATTCATTCAAAATGGAATACGTGCCCGATGTCCTTCAAGACCAGAAAATCAAATGGTTCTCCATGCTTCTTGGAATGTAGAAAGGATATGTGTTGTTTAGAAATGGACAGAGTTTCGCATAATAATTTTGAAAATAGGTATCACGTTTATGTTTGCCCCTTTAGACCGAAATAAATATTTAGCTTCTGTGAGGTGTACCCTGTACATTGCGCCCGTAATGCTTCAGTCTAATAGGTAACTCATATTCTCATAAGAATGGGTAAAACATGGAAAATAATGGTTATTGCAAGATTAAATAGCCTGGCAATTGGGAGCAGTTTAGAATAAGCGGTATCAAATTATTGTACATTCAATTAACAATCAACACTTCAGCAAGGTTATTCCAATGATCGCGATTCAATCATAGATCCTAAAAAATGACATCCTTACAACTAAGGCCAGTCATACCGTCAACAAGCAGAATGACTTTTTACAAGTGATGTGTTACCTCTCTTTAAGTATAATTTACATTGGTATTAATTCTCCGTCTTTGGTGAAGCAATTTCGTTTAAAAATAGCAAGTAACCTGTGTACTGGCTGGATGGACCTCACATTCACTTGGTAGCTATTAATGCTGAAAGGAAGCCAAAATACTTTGACTTCAACCTCCCAAATGTACATTTGTTTGAACACGGAAATGATATTTTGAAAAAATATGGCAAATGATCATTTTAATGTAAAATCTTTTCAATTCGATAATCATGTATGGAAACTTTAAGATGAGCTTTTCTAAATAAAATATGTAAATATTGTTTGTTGTTTGTCCTGTTCTTTAAAGAGAGGAGCTAAATTATTCAATTCAGATACAAACATGCCACAAGATTTGTTCAGACACACGTTAGATACCCAACTTTTTAACTGAACAGAATTATTTAACTCACGAAACTTCACTTAATATTTCAGTCTTTTGTTTACCGAAATACAGTTTATCTGAAATATTGGAGCACTAAATTATTGGAATCAAATCTTTAATGAGAAAACGATTTTTTTTTACCCCATAAAAAACTTACAAAGTTCATATATAATATGTTGTTTCTATTACTCCTTTGTACATTTGCTATTTTCCTAAATTTAATTATAAAATCATAAGGGGCATAGACAGGATGAACACAGGGAAGGGGAATTGAAAATTAGAGGACATAGGTTTAAGGTAGGAAGGGAAAGATTTAAAAGGGACCTGAGGGGTAACTTCTTCATGCAGAGGGTGGTGTACATATGGAATGAGGTGTCAGATAAAGTGTTGAGGCAGGTACAATAGCAACATTTGAAAAGCATTTGGATAAGCCATGGATGGCATGTTTCTGTTTCTGTTTCTGTGCTATATTGCTCTATGACTCTGTAACTCTAATTTTATATTTAAAGCCTAAAATAAGGTTCAGTGCTAGAGCAAGCCTTTCACCCTTCAAAGCTACAACCAATCCCATGAAAATATTCCATATAAACTGTGTTTTATGTTCTGGATGCTACCAATATTTTGCCTAGATATTGAATCAATGGGAATAATCACCAGGATATAGTTCTCATTATAGTCAGAGATGAAGACTGAGTACTATGCTAATGTATTAAGTTCAAATGGCTTTGTAGCAGCCTTATCCAGACATTGCTCAACACCTTAGGGGACTGGATTGCTTAGATATGATAGGTGGAGGGAGTGTTTGGGAAAGTTAACAAAATTGTGAAGTATTTTCTCTGCAGCTAAATAATATTTTGAAAAATACATCTAAGTACATCAAAGAAAATCTCCTGCATTCATTTTGAATTGTATACATGCACAAAGTAGTTTAAAGATGTCAAAATTTCCTTGTCAATTATCTTCTCTTTAGCAGCTGTAAACATTAGCCCTCAGAGTTACTTGGAAGTTACTTTGGAGGGGAAACTTCCAGTGGCTAAAAGAAAGTAATAACAGAACTGTGTAACTTACCCAATTAAGATATGCAAGCCAAACTGACCAGATGGGAGGCAGAGTAAATGGAGTAAAAATCAACCCAGTCCCTAATTATTTTCCATGCCTTGAGATTATGTAAGGCAAATATGGATGATAATGGAATGTTAGTCAGTTTGTGCACAGGTATATGAGGAGATAACATTGTGTGCCATAGTTTCCATGTCCACCAATTACATTTATTTCAAATAGGTCAATCACTCAGTTGGTTAGGACAGCATAGTTCCAAGGATCTGTTGCTTTCCTTTGTGTCAATATGCATTGACCCATGGGCACAATGAATGCTGCTATATGAACTGTCAGGGTTTTTATTCTATCACCATGCAATTGGTATTGGACACAAGCATAGAATAATACAGACAAATCAATTCTCTCTTGTTCCCACTGATGACTCCATTATGACTGCATGACACTGATGACTGCAGCAGGCGACGGTGCAGAGGGACCTCGGGGTCCTTGTGCATGAGTCGCAAAAACCCAGCCTGCAGGTGCAGCAGGTGGTCAGGAAGGCGAATGGGATGCTGGCCTTCATAGCGAGGGGGATTGAATATAAAAGTAGGGAGGTCTTGCTGCAGCTGTATAGGGCATTGGTGAGGCCGCAGCTGGAGTACTGTGTGCAGTTTTGGGCGCCGCACCTGCGCAAGGATATTTTGGCCTTGGAGGGAGTGCAGAGGAGGTTTACTAGGCTGATGCCGGAGTTGAGGGGGTTGAGCTATGAGGAGAGGCTGAATAAACTAGGCTTGTACTCGTTAGAGTTTAGAAGAATGAGGGGAGATCTCATTGAGACGTATAAGATGATGAATGGGATGGATAGGATAGAGGTGGAGAGACTCTTCCCGCTCAAAAAAGACAGTAGGACTAGGGGGCACAGCCTCAAGATAAAGGGGGGGCAGTTTAGAACGGAGTTGAGGAGGAACTTCTTCACTCAAAGGGTGGTGAATCTCTGGAATTCTCTGCCCGTTGAAGTGGTGGAGGCTGCCTCGCTAAATATTTTTAAGAAGCGGGTTGATGGGTTTTTGATAAGAGAGGGGATTAAGGGTTATGGGGAGAGGGCGGGAAAGTGGAACTGAGCCACGACAGATCAGCCATGATCTTATTGAATGGCGGGGCAGGCTCGAAGGGCTAGATGGCCTACTCCTGCTCCTATTTCTTTCTTATTATTTGAAGGACAAAGAAACATTGAAGGCTGGCAGCTAATAGGCTCTTGATACCATCTGGAGTAATGGTTACTGATACCTTTGGAAATATCACAAATAGAGGCTTTCCCACATTCCCAAACAACTTTCTATAGTTTTACCTAAAATTTCCCCAAGGCAAAGTAGTCAAGCATGACAATTCAGTCCCCATTGCACTCTGCCATGGTGAGTTGCCCTGATGCCTTCTCCTTGAGCCTGCTTTATAAAACTGGTGTGAAGCACCTAAGTTAACAGTGCTTCCTTTATTGCAAGTTGGCAGGGATTGTGCACAATGTCCTTTGGACTCCAAATGCCCCTGCATCTGAATCAGACACATGTAGTATTCTCATCAGGACCCCTCTTCCTGATGCTTAGTGAATATCAGTTGTGGTGGATGATTTAATAGGCATTAATTGCTCACTTAAGGGCCTCAATTGCAGAAGGGTGGAAGGTTTGTACCCACCATCCTTCTGCCCTGTTAAATGATTTTTGCCACCAAGCCTACCACAGGAAAAGACATTAAATTTCACACTCGGTATCTGCTGTGTAGCTCCTCACTTGTAGTTCTTGAATTTGTCTGCATTCTGTGTGCCAAATCTTTGTAAACTTTTGGGTCTCATTCAAATTATTCTTACCTGTTCCAACATCATGATGATGAAGGTCATCCATTTTATCTTCCTTTGTAAAGCACTCTACACTTTACTGCATTGAAAGTAATCTGACCTTACGCTGCTCACATTTATATTTTGTTGACCTCTTTCACTTGCACTGGCTCTCCTGGTTCAATATTGTCTAAAAATCTGAGCAACTTGCATGGAGTCTCTGTATCTAAGTCATAAATGTAAATTGAAAAGAGTAGTCATACCTGGTTCAGTTGACTCAGTAATTCCTTTCCCTCCACCTTGACATTCCTCTAGCCTTCAGTTAATTTCTTATTCACTTCTGAGATTTACCCTGGCTCTTCAATATTTGGCCTTAACTAATAGCTTTTCATGTAGAACTTAATCAAATCTGTTTTGAAAGTGTACTATGCCCTTGGGATTAGTACAATCCACTCAGGTTTGCATTCCCTCAGAGAAATCAAAGAGTTCATCAATTATATTTTGATTGCTATTTACCAGGCACCTTTACTCCTGATGATCAATTATATTATTTTACATAGTATTGAGTAGACAACTGGATATGAAATGACCTGTCTTTTTTTTTGCAACCATTTGCACCACATTAGCCTGATTCACAATTTATTAGTACATCTCCAATGTCTGTTTGCTCCTTCATTACAGCTGTAAATACAATATGTATTTTCCCAAGTTCATATCAACTCTGGGATAAATTTTTTTTTGTTTACTTTATTCCAATCCAATCAAGTCAAATTAAAGCCAATTCAGAGTCCCAACAAGTTGGGACATTCCCAATTCAAGCTGACAAGACAGGGCTCTCACCACCTGTCTTGGGCTTGATCTACATGATCCAAGCTGATTGGAGTAGGTGTAACTCCTCCTCCAAGGCTTGATCTAATTTGCAAATTAGCCAAAGGGCCAAGATACCACTTCAAAAAATTGCTTCAAATGAAGCTGAAATGTAACCTAATGACTTCAACCAAGTGCAGATGTTAACAGATACTACACTTGATCTTAACCAAGAAACTGTCTGACACCAAGATTTATTTGTTTTGACCCTTTCACCTTGTCTGGAAATTCATCTAATTTATGCTCAGTTTGTTGCCTGTTTTTAGTTGGGATTGCAGATCATTGATAACACTCTTTGTGAATATTTTGAGGAAGTAATTATTCAGAATATTCATTGTTCATGTTCATCACAGTTCCAAGTCTCTGCATCTTTAAATGTTCTCAACTCCTAACTTGATATTATAATATTGAAACCATTTTTACTGTTACCTCTTGCACTTATAGCTATCCACGTTTCTCAATCTTGCTTCGTCATTCATTACTTGTTTGACATGTATCTATATTATCCTGTACTGACCCAGTAAGCCTATTTATTTTGTCCTTGCAAGATTTGTATACATTATCTATAAATCCCTTGGTATGCAAAAATGTCACTATATGCTGATGAGGTGCTCAAAAAAATGGGTCTGGCCATATTCCTGGCGCGCTCCATTCAGTTGGATCATGGCAACGACCTGTCTGTCATGGAGAGATTTTTGCAGAAAATCACCTTTGACCACAAGTTGATCAGGCCTCTGAAAACACATAATGTTCCTTGTCGTGCTGCCAGATGGTTCCCTGAGCAAACTGCCATAGTCATTTTGCTGAATGCCTCATCGTCTGAACAAGCACCAAGGCATAACTTGGCTGATGGTGAGTGGGCCCTCTTCATCAGATCCTTTGTGTTCACCTTGAGTCTTATGTGCTCTCTGCATTGCCCTCAAGGCATTATGGTGGGGATGATGTCGATCGAGTTTGTGGAGGAAGTGATGAAGATGATGTTAGCGTGGATAGAGGATTGGCTGTCAAATAGGAGGCAGAGAGTAGGTGTCAATGGGTGCTATTTGGATTGGCGGTTGGTGACTAGTGGAGTGCCCCAGGGATTGGTGCTGGGGCCTCAGCTATCTACCATTTATATAGATGATCTGGAGGAGGGAGCTGAGAGTAGGGTGTCGAAATTTGCTGATGACACAAAGTCAAGTGGAAAAGCAAATTGTGCGGAGGGTGTAGAAAGTCTGCAGAGGGATCTAGATAGGCTAAGCGAGTGGGCAAGGACCTGGCAGATGGAATACAATGTTGGCAAGTGTGAGGTTATCCACTTTGGTAGGAATAATAGGAGGGACTACTATTTAAGGGCGAAAAGCTGCAGCATGCTACAGTGCAGAGGGACCCGGGGGTCCTTGTGCATGAGTCGCAAAAACCCAGTCTGCAGGTGATCAAGAAGGCGAATGGGATGCTGGCCTTTATAGCAAGGGGGATAGAATATAAAAGTAGGGAGGTCTTGCTGCAGCTGTACAGGGCACTGGTGAGGCCGCAGCTGGAGTACTGTGTGCAGTTTTGGTCGCCGCACTTGCGCAAGGATATTTTGGCCTTGGAGGGAGTGCAGAGGAGGTTCACTAGGCTGATACCGGAGTTGAGGGGGTTGAATTATGAAGAGAGGCTGAATAGACTGGGCTTGTACTCGTTGGAGTTTAGAAGGATGAGGGGGGATCTTACTGAAACGTATAATATGATGAAGGGGATAGATAGGGTAGAGGTTGAGAGGTTCTTCCCGCTCAGAAAGGACAGCAGGACTAGAGGACACAGCCTCAAGATAAGGGGGGGTGCAGTTTAGAACGGAGTTGAGGAGGAACTTCTTCACTCAAAGGGTGGTGAATCTCTGGAATTCTCTGCTCGTTGAAGTGGTGGAGGCTACCTCGCTAAATATATTTAAGACGCGGGTAGATAGGTTTTTGGTAGGCAAGGGGATTAAGGGTTATGGGGAGAAAGCGGGAAAGTGGAACTGAGCCACTTAAGATCAGCCATGATCTTATTGAATGGCGGGGCAGGCTCGAGGGACTAGATGGCCTACTCCTGCTCCTATTTCTTATGTTCTTATGATACTGACCCCACCACTTCTGGAATGTGTCTTTGCAAAGAGAATCCTGAAAGACATGCAGCATTTTTTGATGAAGTTTCTAGTCAATCTTCTGGCACACTGAGAGAAGCTTTACTAGGCCACTCATGTATGGAAGCTTTTTACAAAGCCTTTAAACATCACCAAAAATTGACATCAGGACTAAATGCACCATTCTGTAGAATATAGATATTTTGAAGAAATATAGAAAAGCACTTATAATGCATAGAATTGCGGCAAGAATCAGAAGAAATAATTCAGTAACTAACCTGAAAGTAGTTGACAATCCTTTGTAATATTTCAGGTGGTGGGTTTGTGTCCTTCAGACTTTTTAATGTTGTGTTCAGCTGTATTTGGTTGAGAAAGAGCATAATATAGAGCAGGGATGTTATGATGGCCACAAAGCGTCGGGAGGATCGTCAGTAGATCTCCCAGTGGGTTTTCATGAAGCACTGAGTGGAGGCTTGCTCAATGGGAAGTAATCAGCTGGTGGGGTGGGTGGGGTGAGGAGGTGGTGGGGGATGGTGGTGGGTGATGTGGGAGAGCTATTGAAATCCATTGCTTCAACTGGGACTGGTGTGCTGTAGGTCCCTGGGTATTGACTTGCATACTATAAGCTGCGGATTTGGCTCTTTCTTGTGTTATCATTAAAATGTTTTGGTGATGAAGACTGGCATTGGTGGAGGTATTACAGGGGAGTTACAAAATGGTAGTGCTGGTCTCAAGTCAGATGATTAACATCATGGTCAGCTTCTTAAGAAGATGGTGACTGGCACATTTTCCATTGGATATGTATTTGACGGTGCCATTCTGATATTTTAAGAGGTTTTGTAGCATCCAAGATCAGTGCTACTAAGTACAATTTTGCCCCCAGGATATCTAATGTGCATTCATTCCCTACTTTATACAGTGTCTTGCATATGGAGACAATGAAGATACATCTGTGTATGCATTTATCTAATATTTTTCAACTGATTCAATTAAAGCTATTGAATATAATGTATTAAGGTTTTTAACTATTTGCTTTGTAAATATTGTACCACATGTAAGTCAGATATTTTGCTACTTTTTTTATTCTTCTGCTTCTTCATAATTAGCTTGCATGCAAATAAACATTACTTTAAATTTTAGTCTAGTTTTTAGCACATTTCAGATTAGAAAGGAGTGTATGGTGAACACACTTAATTGGGTATTGTGTGATATATTACATTGTGGGGGTTGCGGGGGGAGAGGTACTACATATAAATAATGCTGATCGCAAAACAAGGGCTATTTTGATGAAATTACATGTGCAATAACATCAACATCAATTGTACCAATTCAAGGATAAATAACCAATTGTAAGGCATTTAGAATGGTTGAGGATTTAACTTGAAAGTGGTCTGTATTATTTGAATTTGGAATGTAAGTGGATTTTCTTCATAATAGATTCCCTGAAATAACGTAACATAAGATGGTTATTATGATTGATATGGTCTCTGTATTTGAAATCACAACATGTTTCTACATAACATTCTATCTATGACTAATAACCTCATTTCTTTGCAACTTTTGAACTTACGAGAAACAAGTCTTTGAGGTTATTTTGATCATATTAGAAAATGTCATTACACTGAAATGCATCTGTTTCAGCAGGACAAAGGATAGGGTGTGACATGATATTTTTCTTCAGCCACAGCAATAAGAAAAGCTAAACTTAAACAAATGCAAATTCCAAGAATAATAAAATTAAGTGCAGGTTAGCGTGTATTTCACAAATGTTAAATTTGTTGTACTCTGGTGGGGAGGTACCAACACTTGTTGCATGGAAATGGCAAATGCCACAACGTCTTTGTGTGATTTCAGCATGGACTGTGACCATTCAAGAGGAAGGCTCACTATCCCCTTTTAAAGTGCAAGTAGAGGTCAGAAATAAATGCTGCCCATGGTAGCGATGCCCACATTCCAAGAACACTTTTTTAATGTCCTTTTTTCTGTCTTAGATCAGAAAATTTAAATCAATTGCCAATGAGGTACAATGTCAAACTTTCCTAGCAGCTGAACACAGGTTCACAAACCTCAAGCAACCACAAAGGGATATGCTACTCAGGCATTACCTTGGTAGAAGTACAGCATTATGGATCATCTGTCTGTCCTAAGGGGACATCCCAGAATTTTAACTACTCCGGATTCATCTGCAACATAATTATTTGTATGTTACATATTAAATATAGTGCAAAGTAAATGTGTTTAATTTATTTTATTTTCATCACGGTGGCACTTGGTAAGATTCCAGTGGGTATATAAATGTCAACAAGGCTGATCTGGTCCTAGGAAGTTCTGTTGCAAATAGTACAGGATACTGCAAATGATTATGTTTTCTGCGAGTTATTGGTTTGGGATTTCCTTTCCTTGAGTTTTCTCTCTGCTTCTGATATGTATTTGCTTCCAAAGAAGGTTGCATTGTCTTTAATTTGGTTGCATCACGTGCAATGATGGTGTGGAAGTTACTCCTTGGACCTGAGATTGATGTCAAAACTCTTTCAGAGTGTCATTATAGCATTTCCTTTGACTGCTATGAGAACGCATCACAGACTCATCGGGTGAAATCTTCTGGCTCTTTAAACCAGCAGGACTTTCTGGTCTTGTTGATGGTGCACCCCCGCTGCATGTTTCCCAGCGGCGTGGGACGGAATCAATGAAAAATTCATTGACAACGGTGAGACATGAACATCCCCCAAAAGGCCCATGGCACATCACCTCCCACTGCCAAGAAAAATGCTATGGGAAGGCCAGAGAATCCTAGCAAAGATCTCCACAAAAGATTTGCTTTTGTGAGTATCAGGCATTTTGGCTACATGACCAGCCAAACTCAAAAGTGACTATCTCAATATGCTGTGGATGTGTGACATGCCAGCTCAGGTAATCATCTCAATGGTTGGTATTTTGTCTTGTGCTCTGGTCTCCAGAAACCTCTGAAGGCAGCTCAAGTGAAATTGGCTAGTGTACAGCCTAAGTCTCTCATGTGGAGCAGAGTGGGCAAGATTATTGCTCAATAGGCTTTCAATTTGGTAGATAAGCTCTTCATTCTGAGACTGATGTTTGAAGTCTACCACTGGTTATATCCATTTTGGCAATTCTTGCATGTGGCTTGTCATTAATATACACAATTTGTGAGAGTGCGCAGCCAGGGTAAGCAAACCTATCCATAGCCGACAAGTTCTGGTCATGGATTGAAGCCTTGTGTTCGAGAAAGGGCTTTCCTGGAGTAAGCAAGTATATTACTTTAGCTTTCTTTGCACTGATTCTAAGGCCAAAGTTGTTGCATGCATTGGAGAAAAAGTCCATTCTACATTGCATGGCCAGTTTTGGCAGCTGGTGGACAGTCATCAGCAAACATGAAATTACAAAGTAAGCCCTTAGATCTTTGCCCAGAGTTAAGCTTCCTGTCCATGCAATATCTGATTTTGATGTTATGATCGCTGCAAAGTTGCTGGATTGTATAGGAGTAAAGAATACAATTTGAAGGGCTCACTAAAAGATCTTGAGCAGCTCTTACATGTCGCGTGCCTGTAACCACACTGGTGAGAACACCTGTGCTACCAACACGTCACTTACTGTTTACAGGTCACGGCAATATATATCTGAATGCACATTCTATATCTTCCCTATTTTAGTTGGGACAATCCATACTCGCATGCAAAGAACAATGTTGAATGCAATAACAAAACATTTAAATTACATACAACGTGAGCTGGGGTAACAAACCTGGCACAAAGCCCAAGCGTACTCCTTCTCCCCACCCCACTCCCCTTTTCTTAAAAAAAGTTCATTGTTAAGACCCATGCCAGAAACTTCAAGATGTTTTGTGAAGTTAACCTAGAGCCTAAGTTTTTCATTTGAATTTGGCATGGGTGAACATAAGGGGCTTCACTCCAGGTGTGATTCAAGTGACCCAGCAAGAAGTTTATCAAACAAAGTTTATTTAAGAACACCGTTAAAAAATAATAAAAGGATTTAGCATAACTTTTGCCAATTAAATGATTCAAACATGATACAGTATAAATCTTAACAGCTAGCTCTCTATGATGTTCCAAGTCAAACATCTCACAAACATAAACCCCCTCCTAGACTTGGCACGAAAAGCAAATATGCTCATGTGATGCTGGATTTTGCAGCTTTCTAACACCTGTTGTGAATTGGTCCTTTCAATATTGGACTAAAATTCTAAGGTTTCCCTGGAACTTTTGGAGAGAGAGAGAGAGACCGAGACATTGCTTTCTCTCTCAAGTCCAAACAGCATCCAAGAAAAATGAAACCAAAACCTTGGATTTTTCTGTGGAAAAAGACTGTTCCCAGTCATCACCTGACCTGTCAATCATACCAAATCAAGCTCCACTCAGCAGTTCCCAAAGAATCATAAAATCCCAGGACACTGCCTTAACCAGATTAAAAATAAACATGATGTCCATTATGTTGCTTTAGTAACAATTAGAGGACACCGGTTGGAGACAAAATGGTGCCAATAAAATGCTTGGACCTGTTTGAAAAGCCTTCAGAGAAACATGATTAAAATATATTTCTTAAAGGCACAGTATCATCACAACATGTATACATCTGAGTCAACATATAGTCCTTGAACTTGAGGTTCTGTCTGCTAAGCCACTGAGAGTATAATTACACCAGTTGCCTGTGCCTGAGATACTCCAGGGTTTTTGTTTACATGGCATTTACATTCAGGCATGCCTGGAGTGTGCACAGTGGCTTTAGGGTTTGCTGCAATGGTAGAAGAGGGGACTCCATCATCACTGGTGAAAGGGACACAGATCATGGACTCAATGTGTCAACCGCCGTGGCAGTTGGCACTGGTGGCTCAGGTACCTATAACAGATGATGTCAGTTCCTGACATGTAGAGCACCATCTGTGGTGACCACGTAACTGTTTGGTTGGGGGGCATGGCTGTGGATCATTGCTAGGTTGTCACAGCTGTATGTGGTTTGCATTCTGACTGCCAGGCTTGGCTCCAGAGTGCAGAGTTTGAGGCCATTACAGTTATATGTTTTCCCTCTTTGTCGCTGTTTCACAAGGGCTTCCCCTCATGTTTGTTTCCACTTTGGGTTGCAACAGGGCTTTGGCAACAAGGATCATGGTTCTAGTGCGTCTGGAGAACATTCCCTGTGCTGACCAGGGCAGACCCTCTCTTGGAAGATTATACAGACTAAACAGTGCAGTGTAGAAGCCTGTGTTGTCACTGAGGCATTTTTCGAAGAGGTGCTTTGCTGAATACAGGTTCCACTAAACCATTTGATTGTGGTTTTAGGGACTGCTTGTAATATGTTCAAAGCCCCAACTGTGTGCAAAGTCCTTAAACTCCCTGGAGACGAGATTTGAGGTGTTGTCCTTCATTGGCCTTTGTGGAATGCCATGCAAGGTGTCTCTTCAGCTATCCAATTACTCTGGTTCTCTTCATGTTTGATAAATACTCATCTTCAAACCACCTGAGAAAGAATCAACAAGAATCAGATGTTGTCTCGCATTTCACTCATATATATCTCTGCAGTGAGTGACAATGGAAGATCTGGGACATCATGGAGGTGCAGTGATTCTTTGTTTTGGTGAGATTTGAGCATGTTGCATGGTGCACATCTGGACATTTCCCTCTCAAGGTCACCATACATCGAGGGACAGTACATTGCTTCTTTTGCCCCACTCTTTGTTGCTTCCAACCCTGACGTTCTTGATGGTGTTGTAGTACTTCTGTAGACAGCCGGGGATGATGAACCCCTGGCCATGCAGTATCAGCCTTTCCTGTCTGGTTAAATCCTCCGTCAATGTGTAAAAATTCATGTGAGGAAGCTCTCTTGGCATCATGAGCCATGCTTTCATGATGATGTCATGGATCTGCCTGCATGTGTGATCGGCTTGTAGGATAGCTTTGAATTCCTCAATTCTGTGGGATAACAGCACTTGAATCTTCATAATATCAATCTTCTCCTCATGATCTGCATCTTTAGTGGTGGGTAGGTAAGCCCTAGAGAAGGCACTGGTGAGGTATAGCTCTTTACCACACTTGTAGATCACAGTGATCAGTGGAGCTGGAATATCAGCTGCCACCCAGTCTTGTCATTTGATCCAAGTCACTGACTACCTTCTGTTTCTTAGCAAGGAATATACTTCATGGAGTACAGACAGCAGGTTTAACTGAGTTATTCAGCCTGATGTGATATATAACGGGCAACTTCCCAATCATATCATAGTTGAACAGGTCTTTGTACTCTAGCATCTCTTGCGGCTTGGTGCTGTAGAATGTGTACATACAGCTCAAGGTGGATTAATCCCAGTGCAAAGCTGTCCTGGTGATCCAGCAGTGGTTTGACATCCTGATCGACAATGTGGAACTGGAACTTGCCCTGAGTGCAGGGCAGGATGACTATGCCTACCATGCATCTGGTTTGTCCGCCATTTGCTGAGAGATTTATTTTGTCGGTGGAATCTAGTGCAACACTGGACTTGATTTCCTGCAGAAGCAGCTTTGATAATACATCGCATTTTGATTCTGTGTTGATTTTGACTTTAAGTTTGGCATTGCCATGAGCAATGTTTAACATTGTGTGTCATAGAATCATAGAATCAAAGAATCCCTACAGTGCAGAAGGAGGCTATTCGGTTCATCTCGCCTACACTGACCACAATACTCCCCAGGCCCTATTCCCGTAACCCCGCACATTTTCCCTGCAAGTCCTCCTGACACTAGAGTCAATTTAGCATGGCCAATCAACCTAACTCACGCATCTTTGGACCGCAGGAGGAAACCGGAGTACCCAGAGAAAACCCATACAGACACAGGAGAAAGTCCAAATTCCATAGACAGTGATCCAACATTGGAATTGAACCTGGGTCCCGGGCACAGTGAAGCAGCCGTGCTAATCACTTTGCCACCTGTATATATTCCACCTTTCCCTGTGATTTTTTTAAACATTCATTTATGGATTGTGAGTGTCGCTGGCTAGTACAGCATTTATTGCCCATTTCTAGTTGCTCTTCAGAAGGTGGTGGTCAACTGCCTTCATGAACTGTTGTAGTCTCTGAGGTGTAGTTACACCAAAGTACTCTAAGGGAGGAAGTTCTAAGATTTTGATCCAATGACAGTGAAGGAATGTGGTATATTTCCAAGTAAGGATGGTGAGTGACTTGGAAGGGAACCTCTGAGTGGTGGTGTTCCAGTTATCTGCTGTTCTTGTCCCTATAGATGATAGTGGTCGTGGGTTTGGAAGATGCTGCCTAAAGAACGTTGGTGAGTTCTTGCAGTGTATCTTATAGATGGTATGCAAGGCTGCTACTGTTCTGGTGGAGGGATTGAATGTTTGTGGAAGGGGTAGCAATCAAATGGGTTGGTTTGTCCTGGATGGTGTCGAGCTTGCTGAATGTTGTTGGCGTTGGCGTTGTACTCGCTAGAGTTTAGAAGGATGAGGGGAGATCTCATTGAGACGTATAAGATGATGAATGGGATGGATAGGATAGAGGTGGAGAGGCTCTTCCAGCTCAGAAAGGACAGTAGGACTAGGGGGCACAGCCTCAAGATAAAGGGGGGGCGGTTTAGAACGGAGTTGAGGAGGAACTTCTTCACTCAAAGGGTGGTGAATCTCTGGAATTCTCTGCCCGTTGAAGTGGTGGAGGCTGTCTCGCTCAATATTTTTAAGACGCGGGTTGATGGGTTTTTGATAAGCGAGGGGATTAAGGGTTATGGGGAGAGGGCGGGAATGTGGAACTGAGACACGACAGATCAACCATGATCTTATTGAATGGCGGGGCAGGCTCGAAGGGCTGGATGGCCTACTCCTGCTCCTATTTCTTATGTTCTTATGTTCATCCAAGCAAGTGGAGAGTGCTCCACTGCATTCCTGACTTGTGCTTTATAATTGGTGGGCAGGCTTTGCAGGGTCAGGAGGTGAGTTACTCACTGCAGGATTCCTAGCCTTTGACTTGCTCTGGTAGCCACAGTATTTCTTTGGCTAGTCCAGTTCAATTTCATAGAATCATAGAATCCCTACAGTTCAGAAGGTGGTCTTTAAGCCCATCAGGTCTGCACAAACTGTCTGACAGGGTATTTGACCTCGGCCCTCTCCCCTGCCCTATCCATGTAACTGCACACATGTATGGCTAATCCATCTAATCTACATAGATAATCATCAACCTCAGAAAGTGTAGTGGAGGAAATGCCCCTGTCTATATCAACGGTGATGAAGTGGAAATGTTTGAGAGCTTCAAGTTTCTAGGTGCCAGATCACCAACAACTTGTCCTGATCCCTCCATGCTAACACTATAGTTAAGAAAGCTCACCAATGCCTCTGCTTTCTTAGGAGGCTAAGGAAATTTGGCATGTCCACAACATCTCTCACCAATTTTTACAGATGCACCATAGAAAGTATCCTTTCTGGATGCGTCATAGCTTGGTATGGCTCCTGTTCTGGCAAAGATTGCAAGAAACTACAAAGAATAGTGAATGTAGCTCAGTCCATCATGCAAACTAGCCTCCCATCCATTGACTCTGTCTACACATCCCGTTGCCTCAGAAAAGCAGCCAGCATAATCAAGGACCCTATGTACCCTGGACATTCTCTCTTCCACCTTCTTCTATTGGGAAAAAGATACTGAAGTCTCAGATCATGTCGACTCACGAACAACTTTTTCCCTACTGCCAAAAAACTTTTGAATGGACCTAACTCATTCTATACCCTACTTATGATTGTAACACTACATTCTGCACCCTCTTCTTTCCTTCTCTATGAACAGTATGTTTTGTCTGTATTGTTGTGCAAGAAACAATACTTTTCACTGAATCCCATTACATGTGATAATAATAAATGAAATGAAATCAAAAGGAAACATCTTGGGACATGAAGGGGAAATTTAGCACGGCCAATTCACCTAACCTGCATGTCTTTGGTCAATGGAATCCCCAAGATGTTGAAAGTGAGGGATTCAACAATGATAATGCCATTGAATGTCAAGGGTTAGAGCTTCTTTTGTTTGAGATGGTCATTTCCTGTCACTTGTGTGGTGCAAATGTAACTTGCCACTTGTCAGCCCAACCTGGATATTGTCCAGGTTTTGCTGCATTTGGACTGCTTCAGTATTTGTGGAGTCATGAATGGTGCTAAACATTGTGCAATCATATAAAATATCCTACTCTTGACCTTCGAATGGAAGATCATTGATAAAGCAGTTGAAGATGTTTGGGCCTAGGACACTACCCTGTGATGAAATTTATACTTTGGCAGTAGAATATCTCAAGGGATTTGATGCTCTGGTTGTTTGGATTTACTTCCAGCTTGTTCACATTTTTCATGTTCTGCACTTCAGAGGGATAGTCAGCTGTGATGTGACTTGTGGTGGCAAGTTGCTGTGTCTTTGACATGCAACACTTGGCAAAATGATTCCATTTCTTGCAGTTATTTCAATGCTTATTAAATGTGATGCATGTGCTTCTTGTTTGTGGGTGCTGTCCACTGCCATTTGGGCAGAGCGTGTTCTGTACCTAGAAAGCTGCCATTTCTATCCTCAATTCCTCAGTGTTTCTCTTCAACTGCAGAAAGTAATGGCAGATTCTCATGTAAGGTATTTATCATGGAGCAAATTTTTGCACACAATGTTGTGTATTCCACACACTTTATGGTCTCTTATGAATTTATCAGTGAGCGTGTTGAGTTTGCACTTTTTTGCTAGAATTTTCAGTTTTGGGCATATCATTGTACTGAGTTATTACTGAGTTTCTAGTTAGTGGTGTTAACATATCTGTCCATGATGACATTTTTCATGGATGCGCACGCTATTAAAATTTTTTTAGTAGTATCTCAGGGCCGTCATGGTCTTCCTTTTCTCTTAAAGATGAAGGATTTAGATTTTTCGGCTACCTTGGGCCTGCTAGATTCAACAGCATATGTGTTTGTACTTCATTGATTTATTAGTGAGGCTGGCTGGCAGTATACATGCTGTTCCTTTTTGAACTTAAACCAGTTGTCAGGGATGTCCTCATTGAAGGTGAGTGGGCAGATTCTACAATCACTCCAATGGAAAGCATTGGAGTTCATAGCAGAGATCAACACGCTGAAGAGGATTGGTACTACTATGCAGCCCTGTTCCACAAATGGTTGGGAATGGGTTGGAAAACCCATCATCCTGGATATGCACAAGCACTTATGGCTTTGTTGAATCACTATGATGAACTAATAGTGAGGGGGAGGGTGCCGGCGTGGGGGAAATTACAAAATCTAAAGTAAAGGAGAGGGTACGTTTGCAGGGTAATGTTGAGGATGTTCCGCTAATTAAAGGAGTAGGGGGCACGAGAGAGGTTAGTAGCGTTTTTACAAATAAGGTCCAGATAAAGGCTGGTATAAAGACACTTTATCTGAATGCACGAAGCATTCGGAACAAAGTGAATGAGCTGATGGCGCAAATCAGCACAAATGGATATGATCTGGTGGCCATTACGGAAATGTGATTGCAGGGTGACCGGGACTGGGAACTGAATATCCAGGGGTATCAGGCATTTAAGAAGGATAGATGGGAGGAAAAAGGAGGTTGGGTAGCTCTGTTAATAAAGGACAATGTAAAAAGTCTGACAACACCAGGTTTTAGTCCAACCTATTTATTTGATAATATACTCACAAGCTTTCAGGGTTAGTCCCTTCGTCAGGTGAATGGAGAGTTCTGGCCTCAGACAGAGCATATAAAGCACAGACAGTTTAGAGATTACTGATTAGAATGCGAATCCTTACACCTAACCTGCTGTTCAAGACCTGAAGTGGCTGATAATGTGAGTGGAAGGAGCACTGATCACAATTTAAAGAGATGTGTATTGTCTCCAGACAGTACAGTAAGTGAGGTTTTGCAAACCCAGGCAAGTCACGGGGGTTACAGATAGTGCGACATGAACCCAAGATCCCTGTTGAGACCGTCCTCATGTGTGCGGAACTTGGCTATCAGTCTCTGTTCAGCGACTATGCGCTGTCGTGTGTCGTGAAGGCCGCCTTGGAGAATGCTTACCCGAAGGTCAGAGGCTGAATGCCCGTGACCACTGAAGTGTTCGCCACGGGCATTCAGCCTCTGACCTTCGGGTAAGCATTCTCCAAGGCGGCCTTCACGACACACGACAGCGCAGAGTCGCTGAACAGAGACTGATAGCCAAGTTCCGCACACATGAGGACGGTCTCAACAGGGATCTTGGGTTCATGTCGCACTATCTGTAACCCCCGTGACTTGCCTGGGTTTGCAAAACCTCACTTACTGTACTGTCTGGAGACAATACACATCTCTTTAAACTGTGATCAGTGCTCCTTCCACTCACATTATCAGCCACTTCAGGTCTTGAACAGCAGGTTAGGTGTAAGGATTCGCATTCTAATCAGTAATCTCTAAACTGTCTGTGCTTTATATGCTCTGTCTGAGGCCAGAACTCTCCATTCACCTGACGAAGGGACTAACCCCGAAAGCTTGTGAGTATATTATCAAATAAATAGGTTGGACTAAAACCTGGTGTTGTCAGACTTTTTACTGTGTTTACGCCAGTCCAACGCCGGCATACCCACATCATGAATAAAGGACAATATCAGGGCGGTAGTTAGAGAAGATATAGGCTCCAAAGAGCAAAACATGGAATCGTTGTGGGTGGAGATAAGGTATAGTAAGGGGAGAAAGACATGGTGGGTGTGGTCTATAGGCCCCCAAATAATAACTTTGAGGTGGGGCGGGCTATAAACAAACAAATAATTGATGCGTGCAAAAACAGAACGGCGATAATTATGGGGGATTTTAATCTGCATATTGATTGGTTGACCCAAGTCGGACGCGGTGGGCTTGAGGAAGAGTTCTTGGAATGCTGTCGGGATAGTTTCCTTGAACAGTATGTGATGGAACCTATGAGGGAGCGAGCTATCTTAGATCTGGTGTTGTGTAACGAGGCAGGCAGAATTAGGGATCTTCTTGTGAGGGATCCTCTTGGGACGAGTGATCATAGTATGGTTGAATTTTTGATGCAGATGGAGGATGAGAAAGTAGGGTCCCAATCCTGTGTCCTCTGTTTGAACAGAGGGGAGTATGATAGGATGAGAGCGGAATTGGCGAATGTAGATTGGGGGCACATTGGTTGGTAGGACAGCTGAGGAACAGTGGACGATTTTTAAGGAGATCTTTTTTAGTACTCAGCAGAAATATATTCAGATGGTAAAGAAGGACTGTAAGAGTAGAGTTAACCAGCCATGGTTATCGAAGGAAATAAAGGAGAGTATTAAATTAAAAGCTGATGAGTTCAGAGCGGCTAAAAATAGTGGGCGATTAGAAGATTGGGAAAGATTTACAAAACAACAAAGAATGACTAAGAAAGTGAAAAAGAAAGGAAAAATAGAGTATGAAAATAAACTAGCTCTAAATATTAAAAATGATAGTAAAAGTTTTTACAAATATATAAAGGAGACTGGCTAGAGTGAATGTTGGATCCTTGGAGGACGAGAGGGGGGATTTAACGGTGGGTAACGAGGAAACGGCTGAGGCTTTAAATAAGTTTTTTGTGTCGGTCTTCATGGAGGAGGACACAAATAGCTTGCTGAATATTAAAGATAGTAGGATGGTAAGAGATGAGGTCCTTAATG
Organism: Carcharhinus amblyrhynchos; assembly: GCF_965287045.1. Taxonomy (NCBI): domain Eukaryota; kingdom Metazoa; phylum Chordata; class Chondrichthyes; order Carcharhiniformes; family Carcharhinidae; genus Carcharhinus; species Carcharhinus amblyrhynchos. The sequence goes on from NC_137329.1 coordinate 50,339,055, forward strand.
CAATTACTGTCACTAGAGAGGTAGTGCTTGATAGACTAATGGGACTGAAGATAGACAAGTCCCTGGGACTGGATGGAATGCATCCCAGGGTTCTGAGGGAAATGGCAGAGGTGATAGCGGATGCCTTGGTAATTGTTTACTAAAATTCGCCGGACTCTGGGGAAGTGCCGGAAGATTGGAAAGCAGCTAATGTTACGGCGCTGTTTAAAAAAAGTAGCAGAAAAAAGGCAGGGAATTATAGGCCAGTTAGTTTAACGTCTGTAGTTGGAAAAATGCTAGAATCCGTCATCAAAGAAGAAATAGCAAGACACCTAGAAAAGAATGGTTTGATCAAGCAGACGCAGCACGATTCGTGAAAGGGAAGTCGTGTTTAATAAATTTATTGGATTTCTATGAGGATGTGACTAGTGCGGAAGACAGAGGGGAACCGGTGGATGTGGTGTTTTTAGATTTCCAGAAGGCATTTGATAAGGTGCCTCATAAAAGGTTGCTGCAAAAGGTTAGGGTGCATGGAGTTGGGGGTAAGGTGTTAGCATGCATAGAGGATTGGTTGTCTAACAGGAAGCAGAGAGTTGGAATCAATGGGTACTATTCTGCTTGGCAGTTGGTGAGTAGTGGAGTGCCGCAGGGATCAGTGCTGGGGCCTCAACTATTTACCATTTATATAGACGATCTGGGGAAGGGGGCTGAGTGTAAGGTAACAAAATTTGCTGATGTCACGAAGATGAGTGGAAAAGCAAATTGCGTGGAGGGTGTGGAAAGTTTGCAGAGAGATCTGGATAGGCTAAGCGAGTGGGCAAGGACCTGGCAGATGGAGTATAATGTTAGCAAATGTGAGGTTGTCCACTTTGGTAGAAATAATAGTGGAGGGATTATTATTTAAAGAGCGAAGAGATGCAGCATGCTACAGTGCAGAGGGACCTGGGGGTCCTTGTGCACGAGTCGCAAAAACCCAGTCTGCAGGTGCAGCAGGTGATCAAGAAGGCGAATGGAATGTTGGCCTTTATAGCGAGGGGGATAGAAAATAAAAGCAAGGAGGTCTTGCTGCAAAGGTAAGGCCACAACTGGAGTACTGTGTGCAGTTTTGGTCGCCGCATTTGCGAAAGGATATTTTGGCCTTGGAGGGAATGCAGGGAAGGTTCATTAGGCTGATACCGGAGATGAGGGGGTTGGCCTATGAAGAGAGATTGAATAGACTGGGTCTGTACTCGTTGGAGTTTAGAAGGTTGAGGGGGGATCTTACAGAGACGTATAAGATAATGAAGGGGATAGATAGGGTAGAGGTGGAGAGATTCTTCCCACTTAGAAAGGATAGCAGAACTAGAGGGCACAGCCTCAAAATAAGGTGGGGTGGGGCACTTTAGAACGGAGTTGAGAAGGAACTTCTTCACTCAAGTCTCTGGAATTCTCTACCCATTGAAGTTGTGGAGGCTACCTCGCTGAATATATTTAAGTCACGGGTAGATAGGTTTCTGGTAGACAAGGGAATTAAGGGTTATGGGGAGAAAGCGGAGAAGTGAAACTGATCCACTTCAGATCAGCCATGGTCTTGTTGAATGGCGGGGCAGGCTCGAAGGGCTAGATACTCCTGCTCCTATTTCTTATGTTCTTATGAATTTCTCAGAGGAACCAAATTTCTCAATTATGTTCTATAAGCATTCATGTTTGATTGTGTCAAAGGTCTTGGTCAGGTTAACAAACATGCTCGAGAGTTCCATGTTTTGTTCTTGACATTTCTCCTGGAGCTGCCTAAACTGCAAGCATCATATGAATGGTTTCATGGCTTTTCTGAAACTGCACTGACTCTTTGGCAGCAGATCCTGGTCAAAGCTTTGCACTAAATGGTTTAGAAAGATTGTGGCAAAGATTTTGCAGGCAATCTTGCAATGCAAGATTCTCTTGTGAGTGTTCTGAGTTAAGTTGCTTCATTTACAGCCAGAGACTTGACCTGAGAGTACTTTCAATTCACATACTGAAGATAAGCATAATCATTTGAAGAATAGTAGTGAGATGGAGTTAACAACAGGGGTCATCTGTTTTTTTCTGGGTCTTCTTATTGTTCCCCTCAATATTTGGCACATTCTGAGTTGTAGGAAAGATGAGCGCTCAGTCAAAATGAATCTGGGTAGAATTTATAACATTATATCCCATAAATGTAACTACGGGTGGCAGTTTGGTTTATTAGTTAACACCCAAGGGACATCTAAATGTTTTGAGTTTGAAGTAAACAGGACTGTAACAAATAATTGTATTGTTAAATGGTGACAATGCCTCAGAAAGAGAGGGCTAATCTGTTTGGATAGAGAAGAAAAAACATACATATTTCATGCTAATGAGGGTTTTATGATGAAGCTTGAATTTTCTGTGTTGCAGACACAGATCTACCCAGTACTGACACCCATTTAAATTGCATGTTAAAGGCTATGAACATTACTACTTAATGAGATAGTTATGCTGTCATTCTGTTTAAATGGTAATTTCAGAATGAGATATGGAAATTACTTTCAACATTTCCCATTCATATCAGAGGAAGGAGATGAAAAGAGGCACACAAAGGAAGTCAGCTGTACCCGTACCTCCTGTTATGCAGCATCAATTGCAAATATGCCTGGGGTTGACTTCCACCGTATGAACAACAGTTAGCAAGCATCTTGACCAAGTTCCTCATCATTTCTATAACTGAGTTAGGCCATCAGTCTCCAAGTCAGTTGCAAAATTTATTTATTAGTGTCACAAGTAGGCTTACATTGCAGTAAAAATCCCCTAGTCGCCACACCCCATTGCCTGTCTGGGTAAACTGAGGAAGAATTTAGCATGGCTAATGCACCTAACCAGCACAACTTTTGGACTATGAGAGGAAACCGAAACACTCAGAGGAAACCCACGCAGACTCGGGGAGAACTTGCAGACTCCTCACAGACAGTGACCCAATTTAGGAATTGAACCCAGCGCTGTGAGGCAGCAGTGCTAACTACCATGCCACCCATGCTAACTTAATATTTACACTTGTATCAAACACAATGTCTACAAGTTGCATTGCAGTAACTCACCAAGGCTTCTTAAACAGCATCTGTCAAACGCATGGCAACTAACATCTAGAAGGATAAAGGCAGCAGGCCTAGGAACACCACCAGCTGCGTGCTCCACTCCAGGTCACTTACTATCCTGATTTGTAACTATATCGCTGTTCCTTCATTGTCATTGGCTTAAAATCCTGGAACTCCTTTCCTAATAACATGATATATAACCTGTAACACACAGATTGCAGCAGCTCAAGAAATTGGATCATGACCTCCTCAAGGGCAATTAGGGATGGGCAATATATGATTAGCTAGCCAGCAACATCCATACATTATGAAATGATAAAATGTTTGGGACAAGGCCAATACTTACTTTTTTTATATTTAAAATAACTGCATCATGATAAAGATACCAAATGTCATGAAAATACAATACTTTCCAAGAAACAGAAGGTCATATATAACACTTTCCTAGTTAGCCTGACCCTACGATTAAAATGAACCTATGAACATATGAACATATGAATTAAAAGCAGAAGTAGGCCACTCAGCCCTTTGACCCTGCTCAGCCATTAAATAAGATCATGGCCGTTCTGATTGTAACCACACCCTTAAAATGCTTGCCTATCCCTGATAGCTTTTCAGCCCCTTGTTAGTCAAAAATCTATCCAGCTCTGCCTTAAAAATATTCAAAGACACTGCTTCTACTGCCTTTTGGTCTCCATGCCTGAGTGCTGTGGTACTGACTCCTACATTTTAGAAAAGTTCATGGTTAAGAGGGAGCTTGACATTTAGCCCCTGTTGTGGCTGGAACCAAAGGTGGTTGGTGACCAGTTTAGGTACTTGAATGTACCTTCTTGGTGGCAGATCAGGAGGCCAGGGCTCCAGGCAGGCCTAAAGACCTTCTGTGCCTGCCTGGAATAGGCCATTCTTTCACGGTGGCCTTTTGAGGGAGAGAGTTCCAGAGACTCATCACCCTCAGAGAAAAAAATTCTCCTTATCTTGATTTTAAATGAGTAGCCCCTTAGTTTTAAATAGTGGCCCCTAGTTCTGGATTTTCCCACAAGAGGAAACATCCTCTCCCATCTACCTTATTAAGGGCTCTCTGGGTCATAAATATTTCAATTAAGTCACCTCTTACTTTTCTAAGTTCCAGTGAGTACCAAGCTTAACCTGTCTAATCTTTTATCATAAAACAACCTGCCTATTCCAGGTATTAGTCTAATAAACATTCTCTGAACTGCTTCTAACACATCCACATTTTTCCTTAAATAAGAAGACCAATACGATACATAGTACTCCAAATGTGGTCTCACCAGTGCCAAAACAATTAAAGCATAACCTCCTGACTTTTGTAATCAATTCCCCTTGCAAAGAATCATAACATTATACAAGCTTTCCTAATTACTTTCTATATCTGCATGCTAGTCTTTTGTGATTCCTGCATGAGGACACCCAGGTCTCTGCAATCTGCAATTGCCATTTAGGTAACAACCTTATTTTTTATTCTTCCTGCTAAAATGGACCATTTCACATTTTCCCACATCATAGCCCATTTGTTAGATCTTTGCTCATTCACTTAACCTCTCTATGTCCCTTTGTAACTTCCTTAAGTCCTCTTCACAATTTACTTTCCTACCTATCCTTGCACTGTCAGCTAACTTTGCAACCATACCTTCAGTCCCTTCATCCAACACAAATTGTAAAAGCTTGAAGTCTCAGCAATGATCCCTGTGGCACATATTTGTTCATCCTGGCAACCAGAAAAAGACCCATTTATGTTCACTTCAATAATCTAAATTGTCTGAAAAGGGGTCTTCTTGCACCTTTGTACAGTTAAGTGACCAAAAATAGCAAGCCCAATTTTATTTCTGTGCAAAAGGATGGGTTTTAATTGAGTTAAAATCTCACCCATCACAATGTCCATTTTCTGGCTAATACTTATGTTGCTTTTGTTTTAAGACAATCATTTGCACCACACTTATTTTAGACAAAGGTGTATAATGTGGATATGAAATATGGAGACAAATAGGGAATTAAGTGAAAAGCACAAAATAATGAACATAAGGGATTTCAACTACCTGACATCAATTGGACAGATAGATTGACAAAGTGTTAAGGAAACGTAAGTCTTACAATGTGTACTGGACTACTTTCTAATCCAATGTGTGAAATATCCAACAAAGGAAAATTCCATTTGAATCTAATTATGGGGAACGAACCAGAACAGGTATGCAAAGTAGAAGTAAGGGAATATTTAGGCAATAGTGACCATAATATGTGCTTTTAGATGACGATAGAGAAGGACATATGTATGATGAAAGCTAAGTTATTACTTCATTTAATTGATTTCCTAATGGAAGGAATAAGTGTTAGCTGTTGTGTCTCAGTGGAGAATTCCTTAGGATTGAAATGGCTCTGCATCTCCTTGTGTTGTGCTGAGTTGACATGGCTTCTGCTTTGGCTATAACTAAGAAGATAAAGAAGTAATTGTTTCCATTCTAAACTCAGGCTGAAGGGGAAAATCCTGTGGATTGCATTCTTTGGCCATCTTATTTTTATATTTGTTCGTGAGATGTGGGCATTGCTGTTAGGCCAGCTTATATTTCCCATTCCTAGGTACCCTTGACAGGTGGTTCTGAGTTGTCTTCTTGAATTGTAGTCCACGTGATGTAGGTACAGTGCTCTTTTCAAATGATATTTCATGATTTTTCAACAGGAACGACGAAGGATGACAATATAGTTCCAGGTCAGGATGGTGTGTGATTGAAGAGGGACTTGCAGGTCATAGCTTTCCCAGGCTTCTGCTGCTCTTTATTTTCTAAATGATAGAGGTTGCAAGTTTGGAAAGTGCTGTGGAAGGAGCTATGGTGTGTTGCTGTTGTTTATCTTTTAGATGGTACATGCTGCTGCTGCTGTGCATTTGTGGTGGAAGAAGTGAATGTTTAACATGACATAGAGATGGTGCCAATTAAACAGACTACTTTGTCCTGGATTGCAAAGTGTAACCACAGAAACTGGCCAATTAACCCAATCTGTCCATGCTGTGTTAATGCTCCTTTTGACCCACCTTTTACCCCCTGGTGTCAGAGCCCATCCTGATCTGTTCCCCCAGTGTCAGAGCCCGTCCTGATCTGTTCCCCTAATGTCAGAGCCCACCCTGATCTGCTCCCCTAGTGCCAGAGCCCACCCTGATCTGATCGGCACCACAGAGATTGGTGTGCCATTAAAGAACAGCACTGGTCTGCAGAGAGCTAAAATCACCTTCCTGAAGTCTGCCCACATGCTTCAGCAAACTTACTTCCAAATCTACAAGGTAGTAGAGATAACATGAAATCTGACTGCTCTCCACTGGGCTGGGAGGCTTGGAGTGCCAAACAGGACCATAAGACAGCACTTCCTGTGCCTCCTTCCTGCAAGTTGCATCCTTCACAACTCCTATCAGCAAATCTGGCACTTCTTTTGCCAGATATGTTTGTTTCCACAATAGGCTTTTTTGGAGTGGGGGGCTGTGGTCTCCTCTAAACTGGCTGCAACAACCCTATAAATCACCGCAGCACAATTTCATAACCTCCCAGAAACAGCCTTCAGCATAAGTAGGAGTTGTCTGACCTACATAACAAAGGCTAAAAGTGAAAATTCATCCAGGTGTAGCTCAGCATAAAAGAAGTGACTTAACACCAGCACAGAAAAAGAAAAGTTTGTATTTAAGTAGCACCTTTGACAATCTTAGGATTGTCAAAGTGATTTACAGCCAATTAAGTTCTTCTTAGAATGATTGCAATGCAGGAAAACCTATCTTTGAATTTCCTTTACCATTTATATATATAAACACGCTTATATATTTTATTTGTACATGAAGCTTAATCTCAATACAATACTACGTATGTGATCTCGACACAACCTAGGGTTATCGGCAAAGAGATCAAACTATTTTCATCTTTTTGGATCTGTGATGTATGATTATTATTCCGCACACTGAAATGTAATATTTTGCCTTTGGGAAAAGCGATTTGCATATGTCACAAATTGATGCAGAATGAAATAGAAAAATGAAGAAGATGAATTCTTACAGCAGCTTAAATTATTAAAGGTACCAGTCAAATTAAAGAGGCCATTATGCATAAAGGCAGAACTCATTATTGTCATTAATCATCATTACAATGTTATCCATCAGCAAGGATGGTGTTTAGCAATCTCCAGTCAGGGTTACTGCACAATAAGGCTGTTTATCTTTATTGCTGAAGCAAAGGCGGGCCAGTGTTTCCAATGAAAACTTGCTTATATCTGTCTGCACTGATGAACAGGTCGCAAACCAGGGCTAATTATAACGTATTTTGTAAAGCTGCCAAGTTGATCGAGCTTTCACCAAAAGTAATACAATGCCATGTAATTGCTATTTTGCAAATTCACCTTACCTATTCCTGAACAGTTTATCAGGCAGTAATTTCTTACCCTCACCCCTCACCCTTTTCTGAAGGCATTGAATCCTCTTCCGTTCTGTTTCCATATATGCCTCTCCCAAGTGGCTCGTGTGGTATTTGTTGTCAGCCTTGACAGAGAGTGTGGACAGGATACTTGATCATGAAGGCTTCATCACAGCCAATTCTGAACCTATAATCCCCTGATATTCACAGACATTACTGTCAGCAGGGACCACTGGACAGCAATTCACAGCAGGGGCGTTAGCCAATTTTATTGTCCTTTTCCAGGGTAGGTGAGGCCCGTAACATTGCCTGAGCACTGACCTGGGTAATATCTGTTAATGTGACATAGATCAATTATCCAACCTGAGATTACTTTCCCCTCCTGCTCTATGCAGCTCTGCTATCTATTCTAGAACTGAGAGCCAATGTTTCAAAATAAGGGGTCCCCATTTAGAACATAAGAACATAAGAACATAAGAAATAGGAGCAGGAGTAGGCCATCTGGCCCTTCGAGCCTGCCCCGCCATTCAATAAGATCATGGCTGATCTGTCGTGGCTCAGTTCCACTTTCCCGCCCTCTCCCCATAACCCTTAATCCCCTCTCTTATCAAAAACCCATCAACCCGCTTCTTAAAAATATTTAGCGAGGCAGCCTCCACCACTTCAACGGGCAGAGAATTCCAGAGATTCACCACCCTTTGAGTGAAGAAGTTCCTCCTCAACTCCGTTCTGAACCGCCCCCCCTTTATCTTGAGGCTGTGCCCCCTAGTCCTACTGTCTTTTTTGAGCGGGAAGAGTCTTTCCACCTCTATCCTATCCATCCCATTCATCATCTTATACGTCTCAATGAGATCTCCCCTCATTCTTCTAAACTCTAACGAGTACAAGCCTAGTTTATTCAGCCTCTCCTCATAGCTCAACCCCCTCAACTCCGGTATCAGCCTAGTAAACCTCCTCTGCACTCCCTCCAAGGCCAAAATATCCTTGCGCAGGTGCGGCGCCCAAAACTGCACACAGTACTCCAGCTGCGGCCTCACCAATGCCCTATACAGCTGCAGCAAGACCTCCCTACTTTTATATTCAATCCCCCTCGCTATGAAGGCCAGCATCCCATTCGCCTTCCTGACCACCTGCTGCACCTGCAGGCTGGGTTTTTGCGACTCATGCACAAGGACCCCGAGGTCCCTCTGCACCGTCGCCTGCTGCAGTTTTTCGCCACGTAAGTAATAGTCCTTCCTACCATTCTTCCTACCAAAGTGGACCACCTCACACTTGCCAACATTAAATTCCATTTGCCATTTCCTGGCCCATTCGCCCAGCCTATCTAGATCCTTCTGCAGACTCTCCACACCCTCCGCACAATTTGCCTTTCCCCCAATCTTGGTGTCATCAGCAAATTTCGACACCCTACACTCGGTTCCCTCCTCCAGATCATCTATATAAATGGTAAATAGCTTTAGGACAGATTTGAGGAAACGTTTTTTTCTCTCAGGGGGTTGTGAGATTTTGGAATTCTTGTCTTCAAAAGGTGGTTGAGGCTGAATCCTTGGACATCGTTAAAGCAGTCATAGATGGATTCTTGATAAGCAAGGGGGTGAAAGGTTATTGGGGAATATGCAGTAATGCGCACTTTAGGCTACAATCAGATTAGCCATGATCTTACTGCATGGCAGAGTTGGTTCAAGGATCCTAGGGATTGCAGCCACCATAGAAAGGAAGGAGGACCTGGGGAAGGCTGCTTCCTGTTTCTCTCACACTTATCTGGAAGCCCTGCTGTGGGATCTGAGGAGCGATAATGAAGTGAGAGCTCTCACGATAGGAGGAAGAACATGACTTCTCCAATCAAACAGGCATGGAAATGGCCGAAGATGTCAGCAGTATATTTGTGGCCCTCTCTCCGAACTGGAGACAATACATCAAGAGGAGCCTCTTCATGCCAGGAAGCCAGCTATTGAATTCTATAGGCACCATTGTGCAGGTGCCCCAATCTCTAAGTGCACTGTGTACAAGTGTACCTCAAGAGAGCAGTAAAGGTGAGTGGCATAACCATATCAGATGCCAAGCCCCATACACTGATTTTCTCCTAGATTTGCTTTGTTAACTTTGTTCTGAGAACTCTTTTGTCAATTTGGTTGGAGCATTTCTGCCCATTGCAGCCTCCAGTGGACAGGGCAGCGCCAGTTGTATTTCAGCAGATGGGGATTGAATACTCCACTGGAGGCACCTCCTCTGAGGAGGAAGAGAAGAGCCAAAGGGAATGGAGATCAAGTGGTCCGTAGACAGCTTCACAGGGAGAGACTTGTGGGAGAAGAGGTGCAGGCATTGCGGATGCAGGGTCAGCATGGACAGCAAGGCAGACAGCACTGCAGAAGACACCATTATCCTGCTGCCATAGAGAATAGGCAGTGGTCCTACCATCTCAATATTGCAAGGTCCAGTGCCGCAGGAGGTTCCATCTCTCTAGGCATACCATGACATCACTGTGTCACATGATTGGGCCAAAGATCGCCTCCAGCTGTGTGGCCTGGCACCCAATGCCAATGGCTCTGAAGATTCACAGTTACCCTCAATTTTTACTCATCTAGATCATTCCACAGGTCCACGAGAGATCAATATGGAGTGTCCCAACCAGCTGTTCATACTGTTCAGATGTGTCCGCATGTTCATTCATTACCAGACAGAGCAAGCCAGCTAGGCTGAGCAGAATGTTTCTGGGCCTGCTGATGGTATGAACAAAATTCAGGCTCAGGGATGTTTAGAACAGGGTCTAAGTTGAAAAATCTTTTATATTCAGTAAAACACCCATTGGTCTGCTCCATAATACAAGACGTAGTGAAATGTAAACAGCTGCTGTATGTTATAAAATGGTAACTTAGACAGATAACTGAAGAGAACTGTAATATAGTGTGCTCTTTTCAGAACTGAAACACTGAATGCAAATCTACAAATGAACTGAAAATAACACATCTAAAATGTGTTATTTCATTCCATATAAGAATGCTGAAATAAAATCACATGGATAATTACAGTTAACAGATTAGGGTCTGCAATGTTTTTGATGGAGGCATAAATTCTGGAACCATTCCATGACAATTTAATAAAATGACGCAGAAATCGTAGGTTCTAGAGAATGAGATGGATGGGACGAAAGGCCTTCCCTGTCTCCAATGACCTTTCTAAATCTATATTAAATGGTTTATATTTTTTATAAATGAAAGCTCCTCACAATTTAATAATTTTGTGGTGATCACTGACTTTCTCATTTAACATATAAACCCAATAATACGGGCAAAACATCCCACAATTTTCACCATTTGTGGAAATTCATCAATGTATTCAACTATTTTCATCTGTGAATAAGATAAGTTTTCCTTGTTTCTCACATAATATAAATTTAACTTCTCTCTAAAGCGAGCTCACCCACTGATTTTGTGGAATTACTTCATACAACTTGAGATAAATTCAGACCTTTCAATAATACATACCACTTAAAACTGTACGTTAAAACATAGTTGCAATAATCATAAAGTAGTGATGAAGTTTAGACATGTATCACTGTAATGTACATAACATCATGTTAATTTCATATTGTGTCCTAAACACCCATTTGAAGTTCAGGCTTTTTAAGTAAAAAAATGATTTTACTTCTGCCAAGATCAGTTTTTTCTTTTGCAAATGCATACTCTAGACTGCTAATGATAAACAGCTAAATTAAGTATAGCACTGGTCTTTCTTTGCATTTTATAACATTAGTCATCAGACTCTTATCATGCCCCATGCTTTGTCGAGGATAATTAATTATTTTGAATAAGGGTGATGGGATAAGCATAAAGCAAATAGTTCAATGCTAAAGGGAGAGAATTAACTTTTTGAGCAATATCTCATTTTTCCATGGGGAATGTACTTTTATATAGTAATAACATTGTTCATTACATACTTTAATTAGAGAGTAATTATAGTAAAATCAGATCAGATTAGCATTCAGGGATAGCTGAGCTATGATAGTGTTCCCACCTGAAATGGTTACCTATCTTTACCATGTGCAGATTAACCTGTTAATTTTCTGTATCTTCTGTGTCTATTTCAGCTAATACCTTTCATATGTTTTTCTTACAGATTGAAGAAGAGAATCTGGTTCATTAATGCCCTTGAGGGAAGGAATTCTGTTGTCCTTACCTGGTCAGACCTCGGGGTCCTTGTGCATGAGTCGCAAAAACCCAGCCTGCAGGTGCAGCAGGTGGTCAGGAAGGCGAATGGGATGCTGGCCTTCATAGCGAGGGGGATTGAATATAAAAGTAGGGAGGTCTTGCTGCAACTTTACAGGGCACTGGTGAGGCCGCAGCTGGAATACTGTGTGCAGTTTTGGTCGCCGCACTTACGCAAGGATATTTTGGCCTTGGAGGGAGTGCAGAGGAGATTTACTAGGCTGTTACCAGAGTTAAGGGGGTTGAACTATGAGGAAAGGCTGAATAAACTAGGCTTGTACTCGTTAGAGTTTAGAAGAATGAGGGGAGATCTCATTGAGACATATAAGATGATGAATGGGATGGATAGGGTAGAGGTGGAGAGGCTCTTCCCGCTCAGAAAGGACAGTAGGACTAGAGGGCACAGCCTCAAGATAAAGGGGGGGCAGTTTAGAACGGAGTTGAGGAGGAACTTCTTCACTCAAAGGGTGGTGAATCTCTGGAATTCTCTGCCCGTTGAAGTGGTGGAGGCTACCTCACTAAATATATTTAAGATGCGGGTTGATAGGTTTTTGATAGGCAAGGAGATTAAGGGTTATGGGGAGAGGGCGGGAAGGTGGAACTGAGACACGACAGATCAGCCATGATCTTATTGAATGGCGGGGCAGGCTCGAGGGGCTGGATGGCCTACTCCTGCTCCAATTTCTTATGTTCTTATGTTCTTATATGTCATTCCAGATCGACAGCAATGTGGTTCACTTTTAAATGTTCTCAGGGATGGACAATAAATGCTGGCCCAACCAGTGACATCCTCATCCCATGAATGAATATAAAAAAAGCATCTTATTGCAATGCCTCCCAAGTATTTTGAGCAGAATAATTATTGTGAAGTGAGTATGTGGCAGGTATTTAGTGCAGTTACAATTCCACAGCCAACAATGAGTTGAATGACCTGTCAATCTGGTGGTTTTGGCTGATGGAGGACCATCAGACATCAGAAATATTAGGACACCAGGGACATCAGGACACCAGGAACAGCAGGATACCAGTAAAATCAAGACACCACAAACATCAAGGCCCCAAGAACATTTTGTTTTCTTGAGGCAGAGGTATGGATTCTTCAAGAAAAGCTGGACACACTCAGCAGATTTGGCAGCATCTGTGGAGAAAGAGACAGAATTAACGTTTAGAGCTAATGACCTTTCATCAGTTCTTGACCAGTCAGTGGGAACTGCTTCCCACTTTGGCGCAAGACCGCACATGTTTTGAGGGGGACTTTGCATGGCCAACTGTGCAGGGAGTTCTATCGCTTTCGATACTTAGCTTGATGCCTGATGGTCTATCTGGTTTTATTCATGTCAAATTTTTTTTGTCGCAGTTTGGTTCAACACAAGCACTCACTAGCCTATATTAAAGGGCAGATAAGAGTTAAGCGGTTTGCTGGGGATCTAGAGTCACATATAGGCTAGACTGGATATTAGTGAACCAGGTAGGCTTTACAACAATCTGGTAACTCCCTGCCCATCAGAAACTTGCTTTTTAATTCCAGATTTTTAATAATGAATTGCATTTAAATTTCTCTCTCTACCACAGTGGAATATAAACTCTGGATCATTGATCATAGAATCACAGAATCATAGAATCCCACCCAGGCCCTTTCCCTGTAACCCCACGTATTTACCTTGCTACTCTCCTGATACTAAGAGGCAATTTAGCATGACCAATCAATCTAACCTGCACATCTTTGAACTGTGGGAGGAAGCTGGAGCACCTGGAGGAAAACCACACTGACGCAGAGAGAACATGGATACTCCATACAGGCAGTGACTCTAGGCCAGCATTGAACCTGGATCCAGACTTCAAGATTACTAGACCTTTAATATTACCATTGTTGCTAATGTTCCTGTGGTTAGCTTGCACCTCTGATTGCGTAGCACACCCTCAGAATCTGATTGCCGTGCCAACCTATATCTTATATTCCAAACCTATGGCTAGGCTTCAACTAATGCACTTCTGACACAGAAGTAAATGGGCTGAAATTTGTGGAGGTAGTAGAAGTCAACCACTGGAGCTTAAATCAGGAGGTAGCAGAACCTAGGGAAGCATATTGCCAGCGGCAATTATTTAGGTGGTCACATCTGGGGCTGCTGTTCAGTTAAGGACAGTAAGCTACACAGTTAAAGTCCAGTGGGGCGGCACAGTGGCACAGTGGTTAGCACTGCTGCCTCACAGCACCAGACACCTAGGTTCGATTCCCGGCTTGGGTCAGCGTCTGTGTGGAATCTGCACGTTCCCCCTGTGTCTGCATGGATCCCTCTGGGTGCTTTGGTTTCCTCCCACAGTCCAAGACATGCTGGTTAGGTGGATTGGCTATGCTAAATTCTCCCTCAGTGTACTCGAACAGGCACTGCAGTGTGGCGCTTAGGGGGTTTTCACAGTAACTTCATTGCAGTATTAATGTAAGCCTCCTTGTGACTAAGAAATAAACTCTAAACTTAAACTTTAAAGAGCTGACAACTCAGCAGCTCAGCAGCAGTATTGGGAGTGACAGCCATTGCTGAAATTGCAGGATGGTGATGACGGTGCAAGTTCTTTACAGGTAAACAACATGAGAAGATCTGTCTCTGTACCATTTGGCTTGATTACTGGTGAGTGAAGTAGTCAATTGTAGATCTGCGGGCTCTTGAGCAGTTGGGAAACAGCAATTCCTGGTTTGGAGAGGCTCTTGAAAAACAGCTCTCTGGTGGGGAGAGGGAGGTGAGTCAAATGGCTTTCTGGTGGTGGGGGGGTGTGCTGAGGTGTCGGGGCTAGGGGGGTCCGCTGTCACTTTCCGTGTGATCGGGTGAGGGGAAGGGAGGCAGGGGGCTGTGATCGATCTGGTTAGTGGAGGGATGGGGGGATAAGGGGGACAGTAATATTGTGGGGATGGGGCAGTGTCTGTGGGGGCCAGGGGGAGGCATTATCCAGCCCTGAGTGATAGGAGAGGGTATTTCTATTTTTTTACTGCACATGCACATTTGAAGTCTCCGATCAGAGCTGCAGGATTTTGGTCGCAATGAGCCCTGCCCACAGATTTCTACCCTTTGGATTGGTGATATTTTTGCAAGCAGAATGTGTATCAGAATGGGTCTAAAAGTTGGATCTGAAACACTCCCAGTTTCAAGTCCACTCAGCACTTAGAATTAAAATGTAAAATAGGCCCACTGTCTCCAAGATTTCACCTGTAATTATTACAGTCAAGTGAGGAAGGGTAAAATTTGACTCCTCTAAACTTACAACTCCAGATCTGGCTATAACAGCATTCAGTTGTGAATGTGGCAGGGATGTACTTTGCCAATACTGCAGGATTTCCATTGTGTACGCTTTCAGATTCTAAACAAGTAGCTAGGCAGCTAATTGTGAAAGAATCCAAAACTCAGGATCATCAGGTGATCTCTAATAATTCCCATCAAGAATTCAGGAGAAATCTTGGCCAGGAATTTGCAGCCTCTCTCGCCCCTTGAGATATTATAGTCCTGTTGAACTGAATTGAGATTGAAATGGCTTGTCGCATCGTTGGGGGGCAGACACGCTTTAGCAGGGCTGTAAGATCCTGGCCCTTGGTACCCAGAGAGTGGTGAGAATGTGGAAGTTGCTGATGATGCATTTAAGGGGGAACAAAATAGGTATGTATGGGAGAAAGGGTTAGAAATTTATGTTGGTAAGCCGTGATGAATTAGGTTAGGAGGAAGCCTGCATGTAGGATATCATAGACCAGTTGGGCTGAATGGCCTGTTTCTGTGCTGTAAATTCTATGATTAGTGTTCCATAAACTTGACTTCCTGTTGTGCCGAATGCTGCTTATACTTTATTTTCACATTTGCATCAACATGAAGAGCCTGGGGATTCTGAGTGAGAGTAGACTAATTAGTGGAATAGGAATTAGTGTATATGTGGGAGTTGGGAGGTAGTGTGGTGAGACAGCGCACAGTGTGTAATTATGAGGAAAAATCAACCTCAGGCTCAGGATACTAGAGGTTATAGAATGTGAGAACCATAGTACTGGTTTATCTCGGCCTGGGACATGTAGTAGCATGGACAATGGCATCAAAGTGCCATAAACCATGGAAAACTGGGAGTCAACCAGTAGCTCTTATGGATGGGGGAGCAGGTTTTGTAAGCAGCAGTTCCAGACAGGTGGTGCAAGCAGTTGTTACAGACAGGTGCTACAAGCAGGTGTTATAGCCAGGTGTGATGGAAATCACCTGATGGTAATAAAAAATTAGAAGAATCTGTGGGAAATGACTATGATGCTGACAGGAAGTAAATGCTATATGCCAGACTTATACTAATATTTAGATATTATACAGGTTACTGCACTTACGAGAAACCAGACTTAATGGATAAGTAAATGCCATCTAGTGGTAATAGGAATAAAAAAAATACAAAAAGGCAACTCAAATGGTTTCCAATACAGTACAGAAATTACAAAACAAGACTGTCAAAATATAACAAGTGCCTTGAATGAGATTTGAATCTCAGGCAATTGAGAGAAAGTTCACAGGGCATTTACTTTTGTTCAGCCATCCAACATGTGCCAGGGCATTTTCACAGTAACTTCATTGCTGTGTTAATGTGAGCCTAAGTGTGACACTAATAAATAAACTAAACTAAAACTAAACTAATGTGCAGAGATAATTAACATATCTATCAATCAAGCTACTGGGGAATCTATACCTGTGGAATTTTTCTTTTCGCAATATAAATGAATATTATCTCTCTTTTGAGGTAGAATTACAAGCAAAAGGTTTGGGCTCATGCTGACAGAGTCATGGTTCAGTTATCAAGGGTGCACAGCAGTAATGCTGGAGTTTAGTCAGCTAAAACTGGGCAGCCGACCAATATAAAGCATTGTCTGGCTCCCTAAATGTTTAGTTATTCTTTAGGCTACTGTAGTGAAGGATTATCTGGAGCTGAGGGCGAAGAATCCCAACCCTCAGCGACAGAGTCAATGTTTCAGCATTCATTAATCAGCCAACTTGGTCGATTTACTGTTAACAGTGCCTTGGACTAGTGTGGACCCCTGTGGTTCAGGTATCAGGTCGCTGAGTTTTCCACACTATAGTATTTTAGTTTCAAAATTCCACCACTGCATTGTCTTAGGGCCACTTTGCCTCAGAGAATACCCACTTTATTTTGAAGGAAGCTGGTCACTAGTTGAGTATTAGACAAGCGACAAAATGAGAATTTGATTTTGATTTGATTTATTATTGTCACATGTATTAGTATACAGTGAAAAGTATTGTTTCTTGCGTGTTATACAGACAAGGCATATCGTTCATAGAGAAGGAAGGGAGAGAGTGCAGAATATAGTGTTACAGTCATAGCTTAGATGTAGAGAAAGATCAACTTAGTGCAGTCCATTCAAAAGTCTGATGGCAATAGGGAAGAAGTTGTTCTTGAGTTGGTTGGTATATGACTTCAGACTTCTGTGTCTTTTTTCCAACTGAAGAAGGTGGAAGAGAACATGTCCGGGGTGGTTGGGGTCCTTGATTGTGCTGGCTGCTTTTCCGAGGTAGTGGGAAGTATAGACAGAATAAATGATGGGAGGCTAGTTTGTGTGATGGACAGGGCTTCATTCCTGAGGTCCAAGTTGTATCTCACAAGTGACATGATCAGAAGTAGAGTTCATGGCAAAATATGTAAGTCAATTGCCACCATTATCATGATGTCAACCACGTAGCCTGTGGAAAAGTGGCTCCACTTTTGAAGGAATATAACTCAAAAAAACAGATGTTTACATCTGGGAAGCCCAATTACAGTAGTTCCTGAATCCTAGAGAAATGGAAGGATGTTCTTACACTTCATCTCCAAATAATGGAATTGATCTGACCTAGTCATCTGGGCTTAAAACCAATATTGCTGATTGGCCCTTCATTGTAGAAACACCTCAAACGCCAATGATTTCAGTAGAAATAAAAATTGAGAAAATTGTAGATGGGATGACCAATGGCTGTGCTGGTTTTATCCCCATTATTGTGACATTTTTGGCATAGCATTGCATCAAAGTCACCTCAGACAAGTAAATTCAAAGCTCCTTACAAATTGAAATGTAATGCTAACTTTACGATATCCAGACCTGTCGTGTTTCCTCAGAACTGTGATAAGCTGACTGGAAATGCTAAAATCGGCCTTGCTTCTCAGCCTTGCTTCTCCAATAGCCGAAGAATATAAATTGATCCTGTGAAACTCAGGCTAAGATCTGAAAATCATGTGAAAAGGGACAAGTAGTCTGAAATGAAAATCAAACTGGAGAATTTGAACCTAATTCAGTGGATAGAAAACCAACCGGATTGGTTGGAAATCTGGCCACTATTGTCCAATATTGTGCTTAATGGACAGTAACATCAAAAGGGTTTAAAATCAGCATTACATCTAATTTCATTAGTATTCTGATGGGTTGGCAAGGTTAAAATTGCCCCCAGTTAGTACAAAAAACAAAGAATAAAGAAAATTACAGCACAGGAACAGTAAGTAGACTCACAATACCAATTTAAAGTCCAACAGATTTATTTGGAAGCACAAGCTTTCGGAGTTCTGCCCCTTCATCAGGTGACTCACCTGACGAAGGAGCCATGCTCCAAAAGCTTGTGCCATCAAATAAACCTGTTGGACTTTAACCTGGTATTGTGAGTCTACTTACTGTGCCTGTCCCAATCCAACACCAGCAACTCCACACGATCAGCATAGGAACAGGCCCTTTGGCCCTCCAAGCCTGCATTTACCATGTTGCCCATCTGAATTAAAACCCCCTACTCTTCCGGGGACCATATCCCTCTATACCCATCCAATCACATATTTGTCATGACACTCCCTAAAAGTCACTACTGTGTCCACTTCCACTACCTCTCCCAGTAACGAGCTCCAGGCACCCACCACTCTCTGTGTAAAAAAATTGCCTCGTACATCTCTTTTAAACATTGCCCCTCACACCTTAAACTCGTACCCGCTAATAATTGACTCTTCTACCCTGGGAAAAAGCTTTGGCTATCCACTCTGTCTAAAGAACAAAGAAAATACAGCCGAATGTACAAAATATTTGTCTGCCACTTCTACACCAATGAGGACAAGAGTAAATGTGCAAGAAGGTTAAAACTTTCCAATTTCGCTCCAAGTCATACCACACATCCAGACTTGGACAGGTAATGCTCTTCCTTTTTAATTGCTGGGCCTGTGGAACTCCCTATTGAACAATCCTAAATTGTAGAACAGAAATTAATGTTTATCTGGGGGCTGGGGTGGTGCACAGAGTGTGGTTGAGGGGACAAACCAACCTCAGGCACAGGACAGCAAAAAATATCGGGGTGAAATCTTACCAAAATTTGGCAGTGTGTAAGTTCTGTGAAAAAAACGTGGAACTCTCCAGTTCCACTGGCCAGTTTCCTCTCCAGATTTTGCCACTTTAACTGCCAAAAGAAAAAGAGTGGGCAGTGTTTGCTGTGTCACTCTGGCTAGGCAGGCATGCTTAGAGACCAGAACAGGCCCCATTGAGATCGGGGCGCCCTTTTCAAGGGGGAATCATTGAAACAAATCACCTCTCCACTACGGAGATATCTGTCATCCTCCTCACCCTCCACCACCACTTCCCCAGTCTTCCTGATCATTGTTAGGATTTCCCCCAACCCCTTCTGATCAATGACATCATCAGCCGCCTTCTCCTGATCATCCTGGCATCAGCCAACTTCCCCCCAATCACTGATCATCCTGTTGAGACCGTGGAATATAAAAACATCAGTTTCACTGTGTGGGATGTTGATTGCCAGGACAAAATCCAACCACTGTTGCATCACTACATTCAGAACACACAAGGGTTGATATTTGTCGTTTCGATCTTTGATCATCCAGGTATTGACACCTTTCCCCCTGAACATCACTGGCATCCCCACCACTTGCATGTCTGCTCCTCCCTGACAACACAAATAAATAGGTCCTTGCAGGTTGGCAGAACTGGGTTGTGCAGTGGAGCAGTGTCAGGGCATTGCCGGCTATGTCCCTCTTCCCTGGGGGTGGGGAGGTGGGGGAATGACCTTTGCACCCTTGGGGAATCCCCATGATGGATTCACAACTGGGTGAACCTTGCTAATGTGACATCACATCAGCAAAGTATGAAAATTTAGTGAGGGGAAGATCTGGCAAGGGAGGTGTTTAATTACTTTTAAATTTATTGACATGTATTAAAATCAGGCTCAAGGATAGTAGGACTAGGGGGCATAGCCTCAAGATAAAGGGGGGGCGGTTTAGAACAGAGTTGAGGAGGAACTTCTTCACTCAAAGCGTGGTGAATCTCTGGAATTCTCTGCCCGTTGAAGTGGTGGAGGCTACCTCACTAAATATTTTTAAGACGCGGGTTGATGGGTTTTTGATGAGAGAGGGGATTAAGGGTTATGGGGAGAGGGTGGGAATGTGGAACTGAGCAGCGACAGATCAGCCATGATCTTATTGAATGGCGGGGCAGGCTCGAAGGGCCAGATGGCCTACTCCTGCTCCTATTTCTTATGTTCTTATTATCTCGCCAGCGAGATTCGTGATTTCCAATATTTGCCAGAGGTGGATCCTCTACCGGCAATTTTGCAGGCAAAGGGTGCAGGCTCAAGATCCCAGCCATAGAATCTGAGAGGCATTACAAGGAAGGAATGATTCATCTCAGCTTGGGTCATGTGATAACGTTGGCAAAATATAAACCTTCACCACATGGACAACAGTGGTTGAAGAAGACTCGCCTTCTCAAGGGCAATTAAGAATAGATTATAAATTCAGGGTCTGGTTATGGCTCCCAAATCCCTAGAAAAAAAATGTAGGGAACTGGTGGGCACATTCCAAGGTTTAGCCATTGATACCAGTGATATCCCTTGTGGATTAAAATGATCCAGTCCTGGAATACAGGAATAATCATATTTTGCTTTTCTGATTTATCACATAGCCTGTATTTTACGTTTTAAATATTTTGCCATGATACCCAGGTATTCCATTTCATCTTCTCCTGTTGCTAATATTCTTCTAATTCTTCAACTGACATTAAGACATCCTACACTGTAGAGATGATCTGTTTCAATGGCTCTAAGAGCCAAATCTGCCTTCAGCTAAAGGCCAGTAAAAATGAAACTATCCCTTTAGTTTCTGCAGGCATCTAATCTCCAGACCTAGTTCTATCACTTTCCCTTAACCCCTTCCACCGCCTTGTGTTAAAACCACAGGCAGCACCTCTTGTTATAATTCTCAGTGTTGAGTTCTGTGCCCTCTTCCACATGCAACTCTTTAACCATAGCACTTCCCTCCAACCTTAAATCATTGTCCACCTCCAGCTGTATCTCTTCACCTTTAGTGCTGAAACATTAATTGCATTTATTATATTGAATTTGGATTTATTTAATGCTTCCTTTTTTAGTCTTCCCACAATCTCTTGCCATAAATTGTGAGTCATCCAGGAGGGTGAAACCTGTGATTCTGCTTACGCAAAGAGCATATCCTCATCATTCCCATCCCTAAGCTCTAGTGACTGTCCCCGTACCCTAGTGAATTGACATTAAAATCCTCATTCTCATTGTCAAATCTCTCAGGCTTTGCCTATCCCAATGTCAGAATGTAACTACATAGTCTTTTGTCCATCTTTGGCTGCTTCAGCACTAGTCTATTTCTGGTTTTTCACTCGTTCCACTCTGCTTCCGCTAGTCTGTCCTCAGACAATTACTTTTCAACCATGTCCCTCTCAGCCTTCTCTGCTCTATGGGAAACAATCCCATCCCCCCCGATGGCACAAATGCTCCACCGGGCCACATCCTGGTGGCCCATCAATACCTCCTCTAGTGCAGCTACACTAGAGAGGGTATTGAGATATTGTAATCTGCTGATGCAGTTCCCACCAAGTCCTCAAGCAGCCCCAGAAGTGAGGGGCATGAGCGCTATATGGACCAGCAGCCTAGGATGGTTACCTCATCACCAATCTGACACTAGGCTTGGCCCACCTCCTCTGTGCCCTCCCCCCAAATGGGGCATTGGGCTGCACGTTAAATCCACTTGTCCCTCATTTCATTGGACAATAAGAGGCAATTTACCATGACTAATCCATCTAATTTGCATATTTTTGGACTGTAGCTGGAAACTGGGGCACCCGGGGGAAACCCACGTAGGCAACTCACAAACTCTACACAGACAGTTACCCAAGGCCAGAATTGAATCTGGGTCCCTGGCGTTGTGAGGCAATGTTAACTACTGTGCCACTTTGCTGCAGTAGCCTAGGAAGTAATTCTCAAGTTCATGTGGTTGTTTAAAAGAGCTTACATTTTCTGGCTGTGGATCATCCTTGCTGACATAGGCAGGTTTGAAAAGCATGGCATGTTGAACAAGGAGCCACTAATATTGTTGTTGTGATGTTCTTCTATGACTTCTTTCTGCTGTTCTATGCTGAGCAACTGCAAAAAACTGCCCCATTGAATGGATATCAGAAATGACCAAGTAACATAGTTCAGTTAATATTAGGAGTTAAAATACTTTGATATCATTGACATATTAGGAGTTAGGAGATCAAACAATAGAAAAAGGTTGTAAAAAACATAAGAAGGGTAGCGACTCATTGGAATGGAAGATAATGAGACTGGCTTATCTCAACATCTGTCTTTGATCTGAGGTGTACTCTGGTGATTTATCTCTTTTCCTGTCATAAACATGAACACTAGTACGTAATAAGAATGTTCGTAACCTTGTGGGATTAAATGGTACAACCTGCTGATGTATGTTAGTGTTAATTAAACCAATGGGAAGGTTTTAAGAGTTTAACACCCAGTGTAATCAAGCTAGTGCAACTTAATTACTTTAGTAGAAGGTAAATTACTTTTGTGCTTAATAGATTTCCATGAAACCCTCAAGAATAGGACCAAGAAAGAATAAAAAGAGGGAACATTGGAAGCTTAGAAAGATGTGTAGTTGGAGTGAAGCAACACATGAACTCCTCAGTTGGCAAAAGAGTGGATGACAATATCCCACAAAATCAATGGTTTTGTTTGCTGGATGTCAAAGTGATTGCTCAGTAACTGACCACTGCACAAGTTATCTCCCTTAGTGTCCACGTTGCAAATATCGATACCAAGATGGGACCAATGCAGCAGATTTTATGACATTTGTTCAAATTGTTTGAGGATGTGGCAAATGTGGGAAAGAGTAGGACTGAAGTCAAGATAAATGAGATGCCAATCCTGGGTTCAAAAGAGGTTTGAAGAGGAAGAATGAACAAGCCAGTTCATGTTGGCACCCCTCCCTGTCTCTACTAAATCTAAATTCCTCTCCCTCCTTCAAACTGATGGGCACCATTAAAAAAGGGTAGATCAAGATGAGATGCCTAGACAAGGAGAATGTGCCAAAGGAATAGACGGATTTGACCAAATTGTGACCTTGTGGTAAGGACCACACTGCCACTTTGACAGCTTTGATGTGGCTTGGTAGCTTAATTAAAGGTGAATCATTCAGCCAGATTTTTGTTAAAGCTTTGTCACAATCAAACTGATATATCGGAAGATGTGTTGAGGGGCAATGGGCTCTCCATTAGGAGAACTCCAGTAGTGGAAAAGGTGAGTAGGACAGGAAGAAGATCAACAAGATTCAACCCCGGAAGGTACAAAGGACAGGATAGTCAAGAAGAAAGTGGGATGGAGCATAGGAGTTGCTATTTGTAGTGAGCCAGTGCTGAGTGCCTCCATAGGTTTGTGAAAGATGCCAAGAAAGGCACAGAGGGAAACTGGAAGATTATTTAACAGGAAGCAAAGCCTGGGATGGCAGCAAAAGAACAGCAAGGTTAAGGAGTATTGAAGGATTGGGATAGGGAATTGAAAGAACAGAGTACCGGAGAATGGAGAAGCAGGATGAGAGAAGAGATTCTCAGAGATTGTTAAAAGAAAGAAAATAACATGGGAAATAGATTGAAAAATTGAAAGGCTCCCTCAGTTACAGGTGTTCAAAAATGCTTTGGCATTTAAGATCAAAACTTTTGCACTAAGATCAACTTAGTGTGAGGTAGGTCCAGTGAAAAGTCTGATGACAGCAGGGAAGAAGCTATTCTTGAGTCGGTTGGGACATGACCTCAGACTTTTCTATCTTTTCCCTGACGGAAGAAGATGGAAGGAAGTTTTTTTCGAGTGCATGGGGTAATTGATAATGCTGGCTGCTTTTCTGTGACAGTTGGAAGTGTAGATAGAGTCAGTGGATGGGAGGCTGGTTTGAATGATGGACTAGGCTTCGTTCATGACTCTTTGTAGTTTCTTGTGGTCTTGGAAGAGCAGGAGCCATACCAAGCTGTGATACAACCAGAAAGAATGCTTTCTACGTTGCATCTGTAAATTTGGTGAGAATTGTAGTGGACATGTGAGATTTCCTTAGTCTCCTGAGAAAGTAGAGGCATTGATGGGCTTTCTTAATTACAGCGTTGGTTTGGAGGGGCCAGGACGGTTGTTGGTGAGTTACGCAGAGAGTTGTGGGGGTCTGGAATGCGCTACCGAGTAGGGTGGTGGAGGCAGGAACGTTGGACTCATTTAAGATGTAGTTAGATAGGCACATGAGTGAAACGAGAATGGAGGGATATGGTAGGGGCTATTAAATAGGGTTAAACCTCGGGAGACACCGGAAGGGCAGGCTGTATGATTAATATTTTTTGTCTTTATTCCACAGGTGGAGGTCCACCTCGTGTCAAGCGAGGGGCATGCACATGGCGGGTCGTGCGTGGACTGCTCTTGGAAGTCCAGGAGTGGCCTAGTACTTCATGTCGGTGTGTGTGCTTGATCCTGGATCGGTAGACGGGTGCCGCAACAGCTCGGTGACTAGCACTGCTGGCTGTGCAGACACATGGATTTGGGCCTGTGTCTGTGGGAGTTTGCGCATTCTCCCTGTGGTTGCGTGGGTTTCCTCCGGGCGCTCCGGTTTCCTCCCACACCCCAAAGATGTGCTCTTAGGCTAATCGGTTTTTACCAAATTGACACTATTTCTTCCCTGAATCTGACTGAGTAGGGTCCCATTCGTAGACATGCAGGGTAGAATAGGTGTAGGGTGATGCGGCGGCGCGGGCTCGTTGGGCCGAAGGGCCTGTTTCCCATGCTGGGTTGTTCTTTGTTTATCTGTACATCTAGAAACTTGAAGCTGTCAACCATTTTCACTTCATCCCCATTGATGCAGACAGGGGCATGGCCTGTGTTTCCTGCAGTCGATGACTATTGCCTTTGTTTTGCTAACATTGAGGGGGAGATTATTTTTGTCGCATCAGCTCGCAAGATTCTTTATCTCCTTCTGTACGCTGCCTCATCATTGTTTGAGATCTGCCCCACTACGGTGGTGTCATCAGTAAACTTGAATATCGAATTGGAGGGGAATTTGGCTACACAGTCATAAATGCATAAAGAGTATAGTAAGGGGCAGAGGACACGGCCTTGTGGGGCACCAATGATGAGGATGATTGTGGAGGAGATGTTGTTGCCTATCCTTGCTGATTGTTATCTATGGGTTAGGAAGTCTAGGATCCAGTTGCAGAGGGAGGAGCCAAGCTGTAGGTCATAGAGTTCAGAGACGAGTTTTGGAGGATTAATGGTGTTGAAGGCTGAACTGCAGTCAATAAATAGGAGTCTGACATAAGTGTCTTTGTTATCCAGGTATTCCAGGGTTAAGTATAAGGTCAGAGAGATGGCATCTGCAGTGGATCTGTTGCGGCGATAGGAGAACTGTTGTGGATCTAAATTTTGGGTCGGGCTCACAGGGCAAAGCACAGGCCTGAGGGTCTGCTCCAAATACTCTTGAATTTTTCCATTGTGGCCATTCTTCAAGAGCCTGGCCAAAACAGTGAGGTTTTATGGAAAAGTCAGATGTGGAAGGTGTTGTTATGAGGCATGAATCGGCCATAATGGAGTGGGAAACATTACTGAAAGGAAAGACAGTGGACAGGCAATGGCAGGCATTTAAAGAATGAATAGGTGAACTCCAGAAGTTGTTTATTCCTGTTTGGCACAAGAGTGGTGCGGAAATTGTGGCCAAACCATGGTTTACAAGGGAAATTAGAGGTACTATCGGATTCAAGGAAGAAGCCTATGAATTGGCAAGAAAAGCAATAGGCCTGAGGATTGGGAGCAGTTTAAAATGCAGCAAAGGAGGACCAAGGGATTTTGATTAAGAAGGGAAAAATAGAGTATGAAACTAAGCTAGCGGGGAACATAAAAATTGATTATAAATTTTCTATTGGTGTGTAAGAGAAAAAGATTGACAAACATGAATGTAGGCCCCTTTACAGTCAGAAAAGGGAAAATTCATAATGGGGAATAAAGAAATGGCTGAGGAATTAAATTCTTACTTTGCTTCAGTCTTCACAAAGGAAGACGAGAATAATGTAACAGATGCTCTGAGAGAAACATATTTTAATGAGGAGCTGAAGAAAATACTAGTACTAGTAGAGAAATGGTTTTGGGGAAATTGATGGGATTGTAGGTAGATAAACCTCCAGATCCTGATAATTTTCATCCTAGGGCACTTAAGGAAGTGGCCCTAGATAAGAATACTTTTCCTAATTCTTTGGACTCTGGACTGGTTCCTACAGATTGGAAAGTAGCTAATGTAAGCCCACTATTCAAAAGGGAAGTACTGAATAACCAAGGAACTATAGACTAGTGAGCCTAACATTGGTACTGGGGAAGTTGCTAATGTACATTATCAAGGATTTCATTACTCAGCATTTGGAAGGCAGTGGTATAATTAGACAAAGTCAACATAGATTTACAAAGGGGAAATCATCCTTGACAAATCTACTTGAATTCTTTGAGGATACAACCAATGGAATTAACTGAGGGGAACCTGTGGATGTAGTTCATTTAGACTTTCAGTTGGCTTTCGACAAGGTTTCACACAGCAGACTACTATATAAAGTGAAAGGGCATGGAATTGTGGGTAATGTCTGGAGATGGAAAGAAATTTGGTAAACAGATAGGAAGTAAAGAGTTGGCATAATTGGGTCTTTTTCTGATTGGCAGTCAGTGACTAGTGGAGTTCTGCAGGGATCTGTGCTAGGACCCCAGCTATTCAGGTTATGTATTGATGATTTGGAAGAGGGAACTGAATGTATTATCTCCAAATTTGCTGATGATATAAAGTTGGCTGGAAGGGTGTGCTTTGAGGAGGATGTAAAGATGCTTCAGTATGGTTTGGACAGGCTGAGTGTGTAGGCAAATGCATGTTGGATGCAGTATAATGTGAATAAATTTGAGGTTACCCTGAAATTTAGTAGCAATAATAGGAAGACAGATTATCACTTGAATGGATGTAAATTGAAAGAGATGGATACTCAGCGAGACCTTGGTGACATCGTACGTCAGCCGCTGAAAGTATTCGCGCAGGTACAGCAGGCAAAAAAGAAGGGAAATGGCATGCTGGCCTTCAAAGTAAGAGGATTTGAGTAAAGGGATAAAGATGCTTTGCTGCAATTGTATAGGGTGTTGGTGAGGCCACACCTGGAGTATTGTGTGCAGTTTTGGTGCCCTTATCTGAGGAAGGTTAGAACATAGAACATAGAAAAACTACAGCACAAACAGGCCCTTCGGCCCACAAGTTGCGCCGATCATATCACTACCTACGAGGCTTATCTGTAACCCTCAATCCTATTAAGTCCCATGTACTCATCCAGAAGTCTCTTAAAAGACCCTATTGAATTTGCCTCCACCATCACTGATGGCAGCCAATTCCACTCACCTACCACCCTCTGAGTGAAAAACTTACCCCGACATCTTCTCTGTACCTACTCCCCATCACCTTAAACTGGTGTCCTCTCGTAGCAACCATTTCAGCCCTGGGAAAAAGCCTCTGAAAATCCACCCGATCAACACCTCTCAACATCTTATACACCTCTATCAGGTCACCTCTCATCCTTTGTCTCTCCAAGGAGAAAAGACCGAGCTCCCTCAACCTACCGTCATAAGGCATGCCACCCAATCCAGGCAACATCCTTGTAAATCTCCCCTGCACCCTTTCAATAGCCTTCACATCTCTAATGTAATGAGGCGACCAGAACGGAGCACAGTACTCCAAGTGGGGTCTGACTAGGGTCTTATAAAGCTGCAGCATTATCTCCCGACTCCTAAACTCAATCCCCCTTGATTGATGAAGGCCAGTACACCATATACCTTCTCAATCACATCCTCTACCCGCGAGGCCGATTTAAGAGTCCTATGGACCCGGACCCCAAGGCCCTTCTGATCCTCTACACTGCTAAGAGTCTTACCCTTGACATTATACTCCTTCATCCCATTTAACCTGCCAAAATGGACCACTACACATTTGACCAGGTTGAAGTCCATCTGCCACTTCTCTGCCCAGTCTTGCATCCTATCTATGTCATGCTGCAACTTCTGACTTCCTTCCAAACTATCCACAACACCACCAACCTTTGTGTCATTGGCAAACTTACCAACCGATCCCTCCACTTCATCATCCAGGTCATTTATGAAAATTACAAACAGCTAGGTCCCAGAACAGATCCCTGGGGCACTCCACTGGTGACTGACCTCCATGCAGAAAAAGACCCATCTACAACCACTCTCTGCTTTCTGTGGGCAAGCCAGTTCTGGATCCACAAAACAATGTCCCCTTGGATCCCATGCCCCCTCACTTTCTCAATAAGCCTTGCATGGGGGACCTTATCAAACGCCTTGCTGAAGTTCATATAAACCACATCTACCGCTCTTCCTTCGTTAATGTGTTTAGTCACATTTTCAAAGAACTCAACCAGGCATGTAAGGCATGATCTGCCTTTGACAAAGCGGTGCTGACTACTTTTGAGCATACTAAACTTCTCTAAACATTCATAAATCCTGGATCTTCTCCATCAACTTATCAACCACTGAGTTTAGACTCACCGGTTGGTAATTTCCTGGGCTATCCCTATTCCCTTTCTTGAATATTGGAACCTTGCTATAGAGGGAGTGCAGCGAAGGTTTACCAGGCTGATTCCTGAGATGGCGGGTCTGACATATGAGAGGAGATTAAGTCATTACTCGCTGGAGTATGTAAGAGTGAGAGGTGATCTCATTGAAAGTCATAAAATTCTAATACAAGGTAGATTCAGAAAGAATGTTCCCAATGGCAGGGGAGTCCAGAACTAGAGGTCATAGTTTGAGGATAAAGGGTAAACCTTTTAGAACTGAGGGAAGGAAGGTGATGAATGAGTGGAATTCATTACTGTGAAGGTAGTTGAGGCCAAAACATTGTCTGATTTCAAGAAGAAATTAGATATAGCTCTTGGAAGCTAAAAAGATCAAGGAATATGGGGAGAGGTGGTGCAGGATCAGGATTTTGAATTTGATGATCAGCCATGATCAAAATGATTGGTGGAGCAGTTTCAAAGGGTCAAATGGCCTACTCCTGCTTCTAGTTTCTGTGCATCTATCACATCTGACCCTGATTCAGTCCATTGTTTGCTGGAGCAGGCGAGTGAAGGAGCAGAGAGTCAGGGAAGAAATTACCTGTTTAAATAAGTTTAAAGCATTTTCGCGGGCTTTTTAGTGTGTAGTTAGAACTTACCTTGTAGAACTGTTTAAATTATTTAAAAGCATTTTCGCGGGCTTTTTGTGTTTACCACTTTAAGAATTCAAAGGGAGTGGATAGCAGGGATTTGTGGGTAAGCAGGCTTTTAAACAGCGCCAGGTTTAAAAGGAGGCCTGGTGTAGACAGCGGGCAGTGTCAGAGCGGGCAGCGGAGTGAGAGGGAAGCAGAGTGAGCTATTAGGGCTTAGGAACAAAGGGCTTGGGAGAAAAGGGCCAGGTAAGTTTGCATTGAATTCGTTCAATATTACTACAGAGAATAATGAAGGGGCATGTGATGTGCTGTTTCTGTATGATGTGGGAGCTGGTGGACCCCAGGGTCCTTCCTAGTGACCATGTCTGCAGTAAGTGCAGGTTGCTGGAGGAGCTCCAGCTCAAGGTAGATGAGCTGGCCTCTGAGCTACAGACACTGAGGCTCATCAGGGGTGCAAGAGACATCCACCCTCCCTAGACTGGCTAACTCTAAGGGTCAGGAACAGGAGGGGGCTGCTGAGAGGAAGGCGGGTGGGGACCAGAGGAAGGAGGGTGGGGACCAAATGCCTCAGCCTCTCAATCTGCATAACAGGTTTGAGGTTCTTGCTTCCAGTGCGGACGAGGGAGGTGAGGTTGATGAGCAAACTGCACACAGTACAGTGATGCAGACACAGGTCATAGGCAAAGAGAAGGTGAAAAGGAACGTAGTAGTAATTGGGGATAGTGTGGTTAAGGGTATTGACACTGTCCTTTGTCACAATGACAAAGTGCACAGAAGTGCACAGTGTTGTCCGCCTGGTGCTCGGGTCCAGGATGTCGCATCTGGGCTGCAGAGGAACCTGGAGTGGGAGGGTGAGAATCCAGGCGTTGTAGTACATGTGGGTGCCAACGACATAGGCAAAATGCGAACTGAGGATCTGGGGAAGGAGTTTGAAAAGCTGGGAATGGAATTAGAAAGTAGAACCGACAAGGTGGTTATCTCCGGACAACTGCCTAAACGGGCGTAGGGTTGATAAGATTAAGGAAGTGAATGGATGGCTCAGGGATTGGTGTGGGAGGAATGGGTTTGAATTTATGGGGCATTGGCATCAGTATCGGGGTAGGTGGGAACTGTTCAGGTGGGATGGGGTTGGTCTGAACCGTGCTGGGACCAGAGTCCTGGCTAATCGTGTAAATTAGGACTGTAGTTAGGGCTTTAAACTAATTAGAGGGGGGAGGGTGCGAGGGTAGGTGACACTACGGGGTCTAAAGTTAAGGAGAGGGTGCAGGTAAGGGAGGAGGCCAAGGATGTCCCAATAATAAAAGGAGTAGGGGGCGTGAGTATGGTTGGTGGCGTTCTGGCAAATAGGGTACAGGTGAAGGCTGGGATGAAGGCACTTTATCTGAATGCATGAAGCATTCAGAATAAAGTGGATGAGCTGGTGGCGCAGATCAGCACGAATGGATATGATCTGGTGGCCATTACAGAGACGTGGCTGCAAGGTGACAGGGACTGGGAGCTGAATGTCCAGGGGTATCAAGTGTTTAGGAAGGATAGGCAAGAGGAAAAAGGGGGGGGCGTAGCTCTGCTGATTAAGGATAGCATCAGGGTGGTAGTAAGGGATGATATAGGAACCAAACAGCAGAACGTGGAATCATTGTGGGTGGAGATTAGGAACAGCAAAGGGAGGAAGACGCTGGTGGGTGTCGTCTATAGGCCCCCGAATAATGACCTGGAGGTGGGGGCGGGCTATTAACGCACAAATAAATGCGGCGTGCAGGAATGGGACAGCGATAATTATGAGGGATTTCAATCTACATATTGATTGGTCGACCCATGTTGGATGCAGTGGGCTTGAGGAGGAGTTCTTGGAATGCTGCTGGGATAGTTTCCTCGAACAATGTGTGTTGGAGCCAACGAGGGAGCGAGCTATCTTGGATCTGGTGTTATGTAATGAGGCAGGTAGAATTAGGGACCTTGTGGTGAAGGATCCTCTTGGGAAGAGTGATCATTGTATGGTGGAGTTTCTGATGCAGATGGAGGAGGAGAAAGTGGGTTCCCGGACATGTGTCCTTTGTTTGAACAGAGGGGAGTACAGTAGGATGAGAGAGGAATTGGTGAATGTTGATTGGGGGAGTGCGTTGGAAGGTAGGTCTGCTGAGGAACAGTGGAGGATCTTTAAGGAGATCTTTCTTGGTGCTCAGCATAAATTTATTCTTATGGTTAAAAAGGATCGTAGGAGGAGAGATAATCAGCCATGGATAACGAAGGAGGTGAAGGAAAGTGTTAAATTAAAAGCGGATGTGTTTAGAGTAGCTAAGAGTAGTGGGTGAGAAGAGGATTGGGAGAGGTTTAAATGTCAACAAAGTATGACAAAGAAGTTGATAAAGAAGGGTAGGATAAACTATGAAGCTGGGCTAGCGCTTAATATAAAAAAGGATAGCAAGAGTTTTTATAAATACATAAAAAGGAAGAGGCTGGCTAGGGTGAACGTTGGACCCTTAGAGGATGAGAGGGGGGACTTAGTGGTAGGGGATGGGGAAATGGCTGAGGTCCTGAATAACTTTTTTGTTTCGGTCTTCACGGAGGAGGACGTGAATAATTTGCCAGGTGTTCGCGATGGAAAGATGGTAGGAGTGGAGGGCCTGAATGACATTATTGTTACTAGAGAGGCGGTGCTCGACAGACAGGAGGGACTGATTTTGGACAAGTCCCCAGGACCAGATGGAATGCATCCAAGGGTTCTGAAGGAAATGGCGGAGGTGACAGTGGATGCCTCGGTGATTATTTTCCAAACGTTGCTGGATTCCGGGGAAGTGCCAGAAGATTGGAAAACAGCTAATGTTACGCCGTTTTTTAAGAAGGGTGGCAGGCAAAAGGCAGGGAATTATAGGCCGGTTAGTTTAACGTCTGTTGTAAGCAAAATGTTAGAATCCGTGATCAAGGAGAAAATAGCGAGGCATCTTGAGGAGAATTGTTTGATAGAGCAGACGCAGCACGGTTTCGTTAAGGGGAAGTCGTGTCTGACGAATTTATTGGAGTTCTATGAGGATGTGTCTAGGGCGGTGGATAGAGGAGAGCCAGTGGATGTGGTGTTTCTTGATTTTCAGAAGGCGTTTGACAAGGTGCCTCACAAGAGGTTATTACAGAAGGTCAGGGGACATGGAGTTGGGGGTAGGGTGTTAGCGTGGATAGAGGATTGGCTGTCAAATAGGAGGCAGAGAGTGGGGGTCAATGGGTGCTATTCGGATTGGCGGTTGGTGACTAGTGGAGTGCCCCAGGGGTCGGTGCTGGGGCCTCAGCTATTAGGCTGGGCGAATGGGCCAGGAACTGGCAAATGGAATTTAATGTTGGCAAATGTGAGGTTGTCCACTTTGGTAGGAATAATGGTAGGAAGGACTATTACTTACGTGGCGAAAAACTGCAGCATGCGACGGTGCAGAGGGACCTCAGGGTCCTTGTGCATGAGTCGCAAAAACCCAGCCTACAGGTGCAGCAGGTGGTCAGGAAGGCGAATGGGATGCTGGCCTTCATAGCGAGGGGGATTGAATATAAAAGTAGGGAGGTCTTGCTACAGCTGTATAGGGCACTGGTGAGGCCGCAGCTGGAGTACTGTGTGCAGTTTTGGTCGCCGCACTTACGCAAGGATATTTTGGCCTTGGAGGGAGTGCAGAGGAGGTTTACTAGGCTGATTCCGGAGTTGAGGGGGTTGAAATATAAGGAGAGGCTGAATAAACTAGGCTTGTACTCGTTAGAGTTTAGAAGAATGAGGGGAGATCTCATTAAGATGTATAAGATGTTGAATGGGATGGATAGGATAGAGGTGGAGAGGCTCTTCCCACTCAGAAAGGACAGTAGGACTAGAGGGCACAGCCTCAAGATAAAGGGGGGGGCGATTTAGAACGGAGTTGAGGAGGAACTTCTTCACTCAAAGAGTGGTGAATCTCTGGAATTCTCTGCCCGTTGAAGTGGAGGAGGCTGCCTTGCTTAATACTTTTAAGAAGCGGGTTGATAGGTTTTTGATAGGCAAGGGGATTAAGGGTTATGGGGAGAGGGCGGGAAGGTGGAACTGAGACACGACAGATCAGCCATGATCTTATTGAATGGCGGGGCAGGCTCGAGGGGCTAGATGGCCTACTCCTGCTTCTATTTCTTATGTTCTTATGTTCTCAGCAAATGTGCAAACTTGATTGACCTTTCCTTTCCTTCACTGGGAGTGCTGAGACCAATTGTTGCACCCCCCTCACTTTCCTGATTGGGATCAGCTATGTCAATACATACCAGTAATTGATGCTTGGTTTCTGTCGCTCAGCACATTGTTTGGCTGGGGTAAGTGTGTTATAGCTTGTCTAAAGAAAGAAGGCATTCAAGAAAAAGAAGAATCAAAGAATGACTTTCATTTCTGTTGTTTCTTTCATGGCTTCCGGATGTCACAAAATGCTTTACAACCAATGAAGTATTTTTGAAGTGTATTTCTTTAGTAATGTAAGAAATGCAGTTGCCAATTTGCACACAGCAAGGCCCCACAAACAGCAGCAAAATTAGAGACCAGATTGCCTGCTTTCTGTGTTGGTTGAGTGATAAACATTGGCTAGGGGGTCTCTCCTGCCCTTCGAAGAATGCGACTGTGGATAAATTCAATAATCCACACATTTCCAAGGGAGGACTGTGGATTGTTAGTGTTGAGAATTCTCTTCCACAGACAACAGTGGAGGCTGGGTCATTGAAAATATGCAACACTGTGTTAGACAGATTTTTGATCTACAAGGGAATGAAGGGTGATGGGGGAGGAGGCCACAGAAGCATGAAGTTAAGGCCATCATCAGATGTGACGGAATTATAAATGGCAGAGCACTTTTGGGTGCCTCGTAGAGCAACTCAGTGCCTATTTTCTGTACTCTTATGTTATCAGAAAATAGGGAAAAGGATGTTCTCGCCTCAACTCCAACTCACCATCCTAAAAGAAACTTGATCCTGAGAACACTGGATATATTTGCTTATGTTTTCAGGAATTATACAGAGTGCATATTTTTGGGAGAAAAACAACACAGTACTTAGTAATAACCACTATTTAATATATGCTAAAAAGGTCAAAGACCAAAGACCTTTGACACAATGTAGCACTGAAACAACACTGCACCTTGTAACCCGGAGTATAAGTAAGTATCTCAGCCGGCGAGTGAAAAAAACCTGAAATGTTTTGTAAAAGATGGCTGTCTTTGTACTTTCGCTCCCTTAATCCTTGCGTGAAAAGCTGCCTCAGCAAGCTGCAGCTTGCTGGAGATACAAAAAACACTTCCCCTCTCTAGCTGACGCTTGGCTATATTTACATAAACTTACACTGAGACTAAACAGTGCAGCCTGGAGCGATTGCCTCTCCCCAGTTATTAAATAGGATAACCTGATACATAGCTGTGCACAGGATTCAGTGCACTGGTCCTTGAAGTGATGGAATGTGCCACAACCATATTCACCCATAGCAAGAAAGGAAAATAATGGTCTCAGGATTGTTAAACTCCTTCAAGTCAAAACAAGTCTAGGCAGAGATTGTGAAATAACCTGCCCTTATCTGATATATTTAACCATAACAAAACAAAAGTGATTGTCCTTTCTATTTTGTCATTTTACATCACCTCCACTTGCACTCTGAGCTTTTCTCTGCACCGCAGAATCATAAACCTCTGACTGTATGGAGCCTTACACCAATTTAAATTTAAAATTTTAATTTGAAGTAAAATGCTATTTATTCCTATACGATGTTTGTAATTGTATGGATTTTGGTCACTGTATGGATTGCTTATGTAAAATTCAAAAATCTAATGCTGTGAGCATTAAAAGATATTCAGCTAAGTTTCTATTTCTTCCAAATTTTCTCATCACCTCTCAAAGCTTCTAATTGCTTGCCCAGGTTCCACAGGCACCTATCAGCTTGCACCACCTAGCCAGGTGGCCAATGTTTATGTGAGAGGTTTTTCAATGAATGCCAATGGTCAATTGACTACAAGAGGCATCACAGCCAAGTCTCATTGCTTGACTTAACTGGGGTGTGTGTTCTGCAAGGCTTGCTTTTAGCGTTCAGAAGATGGAATGTCTTCCTCTTCCTAACTTAGCCTAATTTTAACATCCCTTAAGTTGGGCTAGTCAAAATCCACTAATTCAGTAGGAGCTAGGGATCAAACTGGGGCACTTCCTGGTTCCATATTATTACTTACGTGGCAAAAAACTGCAGCAGGCGACGGTGCAGAGGGACCTCGGGGTCCTTGTGCATGAGTCGCAAAAACCCAGCCTACAGGTGCAGCAGGTGGTCAGGAAGGCGAATGGGATGCTGGCCTTCATAGCGAGGGGGATTGAATATAAAAGTAGGGAGGTCTTGCTGCAGCTGTATAGGGCATTGGTGAGGCCGCAGCTGGAGTACTGTGTGCAGTTTTGGGCACTGTACTTACGCAAGGATATTTTGACCTTGGAGGGAGTGCAGAGGAGGTTTACTAGGCTGATACCGGAGTTGAGGGGGTTGAGCTATGAGGAGATGCTGAATAAACTAGGCTTGTACTCGTTAGAGTTTAGAAGAATGAGGGGAGATCTCATTGAGACGTATAAGATGATGAATGGGATGGATAGGATAGAGGTGGAGAGACTCTTCCCGCTCAGAAAGGATAGTAGGACTAGGGGGCACAGCCTCAAGATAAAAGGGGGGCGGTTTAGAACGGAGTTGAGGAGGAACTTCTTCACTCAAAGGGTGGTGAATCTCTGGAATTCTCTGCCCGTTGAAGTGGTGGAGGCTACCTCGCTAAATATTTTTAAGACGCGGGTTGATGGGTTTTTGATAAGAGAGGGGATTAAGGGTTATGGGGAGAGGGCGGGAATGTGGAACTGAGCCACGACAGATCAGCCATGATCTTATTGAATGGTGGGGCAGGCTCGAAGGGCTAGATGGCCTACTCCTGCTCCTATTTCTTATGTTCTTATGTTCTTATGTAACTGCTCTCTGGATAAAATTGCTGACCTTTCAGGGTATAGACTGATTTATTGATGTTTAGTTTGTTGCAACAAGTCAGAATGTTTAATTTAGCTTATAACCCCCAGAATATTTAACATCCACCTGAGAGGACAGGCTAAGCTTTATACTTTTAAAAACAATATTTTAAATATAGCTTCAGATTTTCCTGGCATTTTACAACACAACTGCAGAAAAAGAGCTATGTGGTGCCATTTGCTGGGGGGGCATTCGTTTGTAACTTGTGTGTCAGTCCGGAGTGTAAAGATGCACTTTCACAAACTTCATTGGTGAACAAACAAAAGATATTTATTAATCAGAATTGTACAGCAGCCTCATGGCTGTAGCTAGTTGCCAAAATATCTCTGCCTCGGAGCCTCTCTCACCATGGGGTGATACCATATTCTGGGTCCTCATTGGTTGCATGGGCCATGAGACCCTTACTCTGCTGTGTTGCTTTGAAAGGGACAAGCTCCACATTCCTCCTCCTTTAAGTCCTTTATACAATTTTCAATAACTAATCCACTCAGTCCTAAATATTAACTAAAAATTACACACATGAGTTGGACAATTAAAAACTGAGTCTTTGAGGTGGTGTTCTGTCGATTGTAGAGCGGATTAGTTCTATCATTTGAGATGTTTCCGCAGGATCAACGTTAACATGAACTGCAATAATGGGTACTTCTTCTGGCACAGGCGATTCATCACTATTTGCTTCCATGGAGACATCAGTTATGTCAATACCAGGTTTATCAGGTACTTTGGTATTTATGCGTTCAAAAATATTTCTTGATAGCAACACTGACTGCTGGAGCCTCTCTCTAATCCTCAAATGGTCCTCGTGTTTATGAATGATCCATCCCTCCATGTCTACTTGGTATGAAAGGGGCGCGGTCTTAGAGACAATAATTCTGAGGGTCCAACTTGATCCACTACCAAAGTTTCTCATGTATACAGCTTTATTTACCATAAATGATCGTGCTGTATGATGTGAATCATGGCTTGCTTTCTGATTAGTTTGGCTGGTATCAACCGTCCCTGTCAAGTTTGGAAACATGAGGCTCAGTCTTGTTCTGAGATGACATCTCATTAGTAGTGCTGCTGGTGAACTCCCAATGTTGCACGCGATCTGGAGCCTCCCGAAATGACATGTTACAGGACAGGTTAATCTATGAATTTGATTTCAGTTTGTGGGGCAGGTGCCTTCTTTAGTGCTTTGACCTTTACCACAGGGTCTATTCCTTGTGTATCTACATGGCATACCAGATAGGTCATCTCAGTGGCTTGAAAAGTGCATTTCTTTCTTGAAGCAAACATTAACCCTCTGAAATCTCTTTAACACCTCCTCTAAGTGTGCTAGATGCTCGGCTGCAATTGATCCAGTTGTAAGGACATCATCATGGTATGCCACAACCCATGGTAGCCCCTGTAACAGTTTCTCTATTGTTCTTTGGAATATTGCACATGCCAAAGACATGTCAAAAAGACAGGTGTGCCTACTGGAATAGGCTGTTGTTTATGTTTATTGTGACATACCACTGGGAAGCATCATAAGAACTTAAGAAATAGGAGCAGGAGTAGGCCATCTAGCCCTTCGAGCCTGCCCTGCCATTCACTAAGATCATGGCTGATCTGAAGTGGATCAGTTCCACTTTCCCGCTTTCTCCCCATAACCCTTAATTCCCTTGTCTGTCAAAAACCTATCTACCCGTGACTTAAATATATTCAATGAGGTAGCTTCCACCACTTCAACGGGCAGAGAATTCCAGAGATTCACCACCCTTTGAGTGAAGAAGTTCCTCCTCAACTCCGATCTAAACTGCCCCCCCCCTTATCTTGAGGCTGTGCCCTCTAGTCCTGCTATCCTTTCTAAGCGGGAAGAATCTCTCTACCTCTACCCTATCCATCCCCTTCATTATCTTATACGTCTCTATAAGATCCCCCCTCATCCTTCTAAACTCCAATGAGTACAGAGTCTATTTAGTCTCTCTTCATAGGCTAACCTCCTCATCTCCGGTATCAGCCTAGTGAACCTCCTCTGCACTCCCTCCAAGACCAAAATATCCTTGCGCAAGTGCGGCGACCAAAACTGCACACAGTACTCCAGCTGCGGCCTCACCAGTATCCTGTACAGTTGCAGCAAGACCTCCCTACTTTTATATTCTATCCCCCTTGCTATAAAGGCCAACAGTACAGGGCACTGGTGAGGCCGCAGCTGGAGTACTGTGTGCAGTTTTGGTCGCCGCACTTACGCAAGGACATTTTGGCCTTGGAGGGAGTGCAGAGGAGGTTTACTAGGCTGATACCGAAGTTGAGGGGGTTGAAATATGAGGAGAGGCTGAATAAACTAGGCTTGTACTCGTTAGAGTTTAGAAGAATGAGGGGAGATCTCATTGAGACATATAAGATGATGAATGGGATGGATAGGATAGAGGTGGAGAGGCTCTTCCCGCTCAGAAAGGACAGTAGGACTAGAGGGCACAGCCTCAAGATAAGGGGGGGGGGGCAGTTTAGAACGGAGTTGAGGAGGAACTTCTTCACTCAAAGGGTGGTGAATCTCTGGAATTCTCTGCCCGTTGAAGTGGTGGAGGCTGCATCACTAAATATATTTAAGACGCGGGTTGATAGGTTTTTGATAGGCAAGAGGATTAAGGGTTATGGGGAGAAGGAGGGAAAGTGGAACTGAGCCACGACAGATCAGCCATGATCTTATTGAATGATGGGGCAGGCTCGAAGGGCTAGATGACCTACTCCTGCTCCTATTTCTTATGTTCTTATGTTCTTATTCCATTCGCCTTCTTGATCACCTGCTGCACCTGCTGGGTTTTTACGACTCATGCACAAGGACCCCCAGGTCCTTCTGCACCGTAGCATGCTGCAGCTTTTCACCTTCTAAATAGTAATCCCTCCTACTATTATTTCTAGTGGATAACCTCACACTTGCTAACATTATACTCCATCTGCCAGGTCCTCGCTTACTCGCTCAGCCTATCCAGGTCCCTCTGCAGACTTTCCACACCCTCCGCGCAATTTGCTTTTCCACTCATCTTCGTGTCATCAGCAAATTTCGTCACCCCACACTCAGTCCCCTCCTCCAGATCATCTATATAAATGGTAAATAGTTGAGGCCCCAGCACCGATCCCTGCAGCACTCCACTAGTCACCAACCACCAACCAGAATAGCACCCATTGATACCAACTCTCTGCTTCCTATTAGACAACCAATCCTCTATCCACACTAACACCTTACCCCCAACTCCATGCACCCTAACCTTCTGTAGCAACCTTTTATGAGGCACCTTATCAAGTGCCTTTTGGAAATCTAAAAACACCACATCCACTGGTTCCCCTCTGTCTACCAATTAGATGTATCATCTAATTTGAGTTACTGGCATGTATGACTCGTATCCAGCTTTGTGTAAGATTGATCCCCTACCAGCTTTGCATATAAGTCATCAATTCTTGGGATTGGATATTTATCCAGCTTGGTGACCTGATTAACTGTTCGCTTATAATAGCTGCAAATGCAGACTGTCCGGTTTCAATAAGGGTACTTTATGTGCTGCCCATTCCAAGAACTGAACTGGCTGGATAATACCCAATGCTTTCAACCTGTTTAACTCAGTACCTGCTTTCTCCTGCAAAGCATATGGTACCAGCCTTGCTCTAAAGAATCAAAAAGCCCCTCTGGATCCACATAAATCTATCCCATCACAGTCGCTGATGCCCCTCCATCTTTAAAGGCTTCCCATTTACCTGGACCATTGCAGCAATAGGTCTATCTTCCCTGTTTTTAGATTAATCAGAGTGATGGGTGCTGGGATCTTCCACATTGTGTACTTGGAACATCTGGTGACTTTGACTTCACTCTGCACTGCTTTATCAAATGTCCTTTTTTGTGACAAAAACACTAAACCACTTAAACTGCCATGATTCAGGAGTATGGTTACTTTCCCAACAGTAACATTCCACTTTAAGTTACTAACTGTTTGCCTATTCTGTACCTTTCTTGTTTTGTTGGTGGCTGAAATTGATTCACCCTTTGCGGCTGCTTTGGCAGTTTTGGCACCACAGCTGGCTGCAGGTTCCTGCTCTAACTGGTGAACGGCACTGGTTTTTGTGCTGTGCAACTCTTGTGCACCTTTTCAGCACTTTCCATGACTACTGCTATCTCAATTGTTTGTTTAAAATTTATGTAGACCTCTGTAAGCAATCTGCATTGAATAGCATTGTCATTCATGCCACAGATTAACCTGTCCTATAACATGTGATTTTGGGAGACTCCAAGATCACATCAGCCTAACAATTGCTTCAGTTTAGCAATGTAAGTCATGATTGAGTATGACTAATGGTGGAGTTTACAACTGAGCCTTCATTAAATCCATGAGCTCACTAAATGTGATCTCGCTGAAGTGTACCTAAAGAAATGTACCTAAATAAGTGTATCTAAAGAAATCCAAAGATGTGCAGTTTAAGTGGGTTGGCCATGCAAAATTGCCTCTTAGTGTCAGGGGGTGAGCGAGGGTAAATGCATGGGGTTTTGGGGATAGGGCCTGGGTGGGATTGTGGTTGGTGCAGCCTCGATGGGCTGAATAGCCTCCTTCTGCACTGTAGGGATGCTATGATTCTATGATTTTAAGTTAAAAAACAAACTTAACTGAATGAGTATGAAGCTTTAAATAATTGATATTAACAGGTAAAAGCACAAGAGAAATTAATGGCACCAAAAATCCTCAAATGCTATAGATACGAATGCAGCTTTTTATAGTGATATATTAGTTTTGATTTCCAGTCCAGAACAGTCTCCATCGATTGGATACTAACAAATGTAATCTCTTTATAGAAGAAAATAGGGGAGAGTAAACAGGAAACTAAAAGCCAGTTAGCCCGAGGGAAAATGCTGGAATCAATTATTAAGGGCATAGTAACAGGACACTTAGAAAATCATAAATGATAATGTAGAGTCAACACAGTTTTATGACAGGGGAATTGTGTTTGAACATTAGCAATTTTTATAAATATAACTAGTACTTGACAGGGAGCTAGTGAAAGGAGTATATTTGAATTTTCAGGAAGCATTCAATAAAATGCCATGCAAGATTAGGGTTTATAGGATTAAAAGTAATGTATTACATGGACTGAAAATTCTTTTATATTTATTGGTGCCATGAGTAGGCTTACATTAACACTGCAATGAGCTTATTGTGAAAATCTCCAAGTCATCTAGGTGTACATGCCTACCAATCACTGAAAGTGGCAACGCAGGTGGATAAGGTAGTCAAGAAAGCATACAGCATACTTGCTTTCTTTAGTCAGGGCATTGAGTATAAAAATTATACAGGTCATGCTGCAGCTGTACAGAATCTTAATTAGGCATCATTTCAAATATTGTGTACAATTTTCGTCACCACAAAAATGTCACCACAAGCACCACTACCAGAAGGATGTAATTGCTTTGGAGAGAGTACAGAAGAGGTTTACCAGGATGTGGCCTGGCCTGGATGGTATTAGCAATGAGGATACATTGGATAAACTCAGTTTATTCTCACTGGAATGACGGAAGTTGAGGGGTGACCTGATAGTGGTTTACAAGATTATGAGTGGCATGGACAGAGTGGATAGTCGGATGCTCTTTCCTAGGGTAGAAAAGTCAAGTACTAGGGGACATAGGTCTAAGGTGCGTGGGGAAAAGTTTAGAGAAGATGTACAGAAGGTAGTGAATGTTTGGAATGCACTTCCTGGGGAGGTGGTGGGACTAGGTACGATAGCAACATTTAAGGAGCAACTAGACAAATACACGAATAGGATGGAAATGGAAGGATATGGACTCCTTAGTGCACACGGTTTTTGTTTAGGCAGGCATCATGATCGGCATAGGCTAGGAGGGCTAAAGGGCCTGTTCTTTGTTGTTTGTTATGTTCTTGAAAGTAAAAGCATCTGCAAAAGCAATTACATACTGATAAACCACGATGCGTTCCAAACCGATAACACATTTCAGATCTCTTCTACATTACAGAAGTGACCCTTTTCATTCAGGTCAACATCCAGAATGCAAAGTTATTCTCATAGAATTTATTCACAAGTGTTCCATTAGCCCCTGACAAAAGAGAGACTCAAAAAAAATCTTTGGTAAGGGCTCAATTATACCCCTTGTCTTTGAACTCTGAACTAGGACAAAGGAATGGAATATGAAGTTAATCTTTCCAGTTGCACAAGCTGATAATCAAAATGAGTTCAGAAGCCATAGAGAATGTTTTACCTATTCTCAGATAATAGTATTTACACCAATGGAACAATGCAGATCAGATACAGGATGTGATAACTTCCTCAGTGGACAGACTGGAACTGATGAGGGCAGTTGTCTCTGAATTTTTTTTTAAGCACATCACTTTGCTTCAACCAGCATATTCCTTTGAAGTAACTCTAATACATTGGCCAGGATCTCCACTCCTCCTGTACAGAGAATCAGAAATTAAAGGAAACATCAGAACCTGTTACAAAGTTGCAGATCTATGACTTGCCCCATCTCAGTGGAGTGTGAGAATGGCAGTATGATGATCCCCCCCAACAAAGGAAGGGCACTCTCTCAGTTGTGATATAGAAGGAGGACATGGGAAGAGCTGCCTGCATACCAGCCTTCACAACCACTTTAAAGCAAAGGGCGCCCCGACGTGGAGGGAAAGTAAGACCTGCAAGTGACCACCTGACCCCTCTCCCCAAAATGGCGATTCTGGTATCCCCCCGCCTATGTAGGCAGTAGGCTGTAGGACGTGTAGGGTGTAGGCTGCCTGAGTTCTCACCTCTGAATTCCCCCTCAATGGTGAAGGCGCCAGGTTCATGTTTATGTAGACTGGCTATAAATAGCGCCAATGTGATGTCACACCAACATCCATTGAATATCCAGTGAGGGGGCAAGTCCTGGAGAGAGTGCTTGGTAATGACATGCTAATGTATTAAAATGAGCATTCCGTGGCCCTTTGGCTCATTTCATACAACTCGATAAGAAGCCGGTAAGGTCGGAACTCAGAAACCCACCAGTGTGTATTGCGCTTTCGGATTGTGAGCATCCATCGCCGTTTCCGCAGGTGGAGAGTGTGGGCCCAAAATCATTCCCACAGTTTCCTGTTAGATAGTGAATCTTCACTCCAGGCCAATATGTTACCCTCTGCACCATGAGCTTTTATTTTACATCACAAGATTTGATGAGGCACCTTATCAAATGCTTCTGGAAATCTAAGTACAGTACATCCACCTGTTCCCCTTTATCCACAACACATGTGAATTCTTCAAAGAATGCCAATAAGTTGGTTACACATGCTTTCTAATGGAACCTTCTCCTAATATAACAAATCTTTGGAAAATTAAAACCGATGCATCAACTTTCGCATTAAGCACTTCTTTCAAGGCATGGGGATGAAACCCATGTGGATTAGAGGATTTGTCTGCCTGGGGTCAGCCTGCAGACCCAATGCTTTGCTCAATGCCACTTTCCTGGTGATTGAAATTTTCTTGAGTTTCTCCTTCTTTCCAATTCCTGATTTACACCTATTTCTGGGATGCTATTTGTGTCCTCTATAATGTAGACAAATGCAAAATACCTGTCAACTGCCATAGTCCTACTTTCCATTATCAATTCCCCAGGCACATTTTCTATAGGACCAATGCTCACTTTGTTAACTCTTTTCTTACTTAAATATCAACAGAAACTCTTACTGCTCATCTTTATATTACTGGATATCTTAAATGCATACTCTAGTTTCTCCCTCCCTGTCAATCTTTTTGACATTCTTTGATGTTCTTTATATTCTTTCCACTCTTCTAAACTGCCACTTC
Organism: Carcharhinus amblyrhynchos; assembly: GCF_965287045.1. Lineage (NCBI taxonomy): Eukaryota > Metazoa > Chordata > Chondrichthyes > Carcharhiniformes > Carcharhinidae > Carcharhinus > Carcharhinus amblyrhynchos. Next base: position 50,383,057 of record NC_137329.1, read on the forward strand.
TCTTTATGCAAATATATGCTTTTTCTTTAAGTTTAACACTATCTTTAACATTTTTAGTTAACCACAGATGCTGGGCTATCCCTTAAATGTTTCTTCCCTGTTGAAATGTACTTAATCAGTGTGTTCTGAAATATAATTTTAAATGCCTGCCACTGAACTTCTATTGATGGATCCCAAGGATATTTGCCAGTTCACTTTAGCTCGCTCCACTTTCATACCCTCATAATTGCTCTTATTTAATTTTAAAATACTTGCTTTGGATACACTCATCTCTTCCTGAAACTTTATTATCATTAACTTATCCTATCTCATTGCACAATACCAGGTCTAGTATAGCCTGCCCTTTGGCTGGCTCCAGAATGTGCTGTTCTAAGAGAATATTCTGAAAACATTCTATGAATTCTTTGCCTACACCACCTTTGTCCATCTGATTTTTCCAATCTTTATGTTGATGAATACTCACCCTGATTATTGCAATGCCTTGTAGATAAGCTCCCATTATCTCCTCTTTTATGTGCTGTCCTATTGTGTAGTTATGTACAGAGGCAGCACAGTGGCAATGTGGGTGGCATTGCTGCCTCAGTACCATGGACCTGAGTTCAATAGAGTTCTTGAATGATTAATTGTGTGGAGTTTGTATGTTCTCCCAGTGTCTGTATGGGTTTCCTCCATGAAACTCCACTGTTCACAAATGTGCAGGTTAGGTGATTTAAAGGGGGTGAATACATAGGGTTATGGGGACAGGACAGGTATGGGCCTGGTAAGATGCACTATTGGAGAGTTGGTGCAGACTCAATGGACTAAATGGCCTCCTTCTGCACTGTAGGGATTCTATGTTCCAACAGGGGGCTTCTGCACTCCCACAAGTGATTTCTTGCCTTTATAATTTTTCATCTGCAGCAGGCGACGGTGCAGAGGGACCTCGGGGTCCTTGTGCATGAGTCGCAAAAACCCAGCTTGCAGGTGCAGCAGGTGGTCAGGAAGGCGAATGGGATGCTGGCCTTCATAGCGAGGGGGATTGAATATAAAAGTAGGGAGGTCTTGCTGCAGCTGTATAGGGCATTGGTGAGGCCGCAGCTGGAATACTGTGTGCAGTTTTGGATGCCGCACCTGTGCAAAGATATTTTGGCCTTGGAGGGAGTGCAGAGGAGGTTTACTAGGCTGATACCAGAGTTGAGGGGGTTGAGCTATGAGGAGAGGCTGAATAAACTAGGCTTGTACTCGTTAGAGTTTAGAAGAATGAGGGGAGATCTCATTGAGACGTATAAGATGATGAATGGGATGGATAGGATAGAGGTGGAGAGACTCTTCCCGCTCAAAAAAGACAGTAGGACTAGGGGGCACAGCCTCAAGATAAAGGGGGGTGCGGTTTAGAACGGAGTTGAGGAGGAACTTCTTCACTCAAAGGGTGGTGAATCTCTGGAATTCTCTGCCCGTTGAAGTGGTGGAGGCTGCCTCGCTAAATATTTTTAAGACGCGGGTTGATGGGTTTTTGATAAGAGAAGGGATTAAGGGTTATGGGGAGAGGGCGGGAATGTGGAACTGATCCACTTCAGATCAGCCATGATCTTATTGAATGGCGGGGCAGGCTTGAAGGGCTAGATGGCCTACTCCTGCTCCTATTTCTTATGTCCTTATGTTCTTATGTTATCTTAACCCACACTGTTTCTACCTCTTGGTCATCCCACTCTATTAGTTTAATACCATCATTAATTAATAGAGCCATGTCTCCACCATTTATTAACTTCTTGTCCTTCCTAAATGTTACATATCCTCCAATATTCAGGCCCCAATCTATATCATCCTGTAGCCTTGCCTTTGTAATGGCTATCAGATCGTACTTATTAATTTCCATTTATACTTTTGTTTATTTGTTCTGTTTCGAATGCTTTGCATTCAGATACAGAGCTTTAAGTTTTGTCCTTTTATTAACTTTATCATATCCAACTTACCTGCTTAGATATGTATTATCTGTCTCTTCATGCCATGGTCCATTTATCATTTCCCATATTAGTACTCTTCTTTCTTACCTTATCTCTACTCTTTGGTTTACCACATCTTCCCAAATTTGATCCCTTGCCCCTTCCCCTCCTTGTCCTGATGAGGTAAAGCTAGATGTTCATGTGGAAGCTGGCATCTGATATTCAGATGATGTAGCTGAGAATGAGGATCCAGAGAAATAGTATGGAAGTGGGGCAAGGATATATCCTTGTGTGGAGGGGTCTCTCTTGCTATGAGAGTGGGAATGGCACTGGGTGAGGGTAGACCACCCAGTTAGATGCCGGAGGAAAGGTGTTGAAGGTGAGTGAAAGTCAACCATGTCAGATGGGTCGGGAAGTCAATAATCATACAGGAGGTCAACCATGAATTTAACGCTGTTTCAGTTCTCTGGTGGAGGGCAGAAACTGGACTGGGGAGGTCCAAGCAGGGATTTAGTGAAAGATGGGCACAGCTTTGGAGGTAAGAGAGATTGGAGATTAGGCACAAGTTTACAAAGAGAGAGCAACCAATGAAGTACAGGCTGATGACTCTTGATTTAATTTGACTTGATTTGATTTATTATTGTCACATGTATTGGGATACAGTGAAAAGTATTGTTTCTTGCACGTTATACAGACAAAACATACCGTTCATAGAGTACAAAGAGAAGGAAAGGAAAGGGTAGTGTTACAATCATTGGTAAGATGTAGAGAAAGAACAACTTAATATAAGATAAGCCTGTTCAAAAGTCAGATGGCAGTAGGGAAGAAGATGTTCTTGAGTTGGTTGGTACATGATCTCAGACTTATGTATCTTTTTCCTGACAGAAGAAGGTGGAAGAAAATATGTCCAGGGTGCGTGGGATGCTTGATTATGTTGGCTGCTTTGCTGAGGCAGTGGGAAATGTAGATAGAGTCAATGGATGGGAAGCTGGTTTGTGTGCTGCACTGGGCTACATTCACAGCTCTTTGTAGTTTCTTGTAGTCTTGGTCAGAAACGATGGAGGCAGTATCTGAGGAGAAGAGTCAGTTACATTGTCAACTAGTTCAGGGATCAGAAAGGGAAGTCATGTGGTCATCGGTTCATAGTGTGAATCAGGTGGAAAGAGCAGATATATTTTAGAATAAGATGAACTCAAAAGTGGGCATGAGGGAAGACGAAAGAGAAATTAGAGAAAGATGTGAGTTCAGCACTAGGACAGGGGTATCAAATAAACACATGGCTGCTTTAACAAACATATGATTTGTCATTAAACAATCCTTTCCAAACAGTTATTTACATTATCCACCTCTGATAAACTTCAAAATACCATGATTTTACCTGCCTTCATGTTTTTATATAAAACAATTATTTATTTCATAGCTTTGTATTATTTGCAAGAGAGGGGAAAGGCTGGATTTACAAGGTAGCAAGTGCTAGCATGTTTTAGAATGAGATTGTTTCCACCATCAATCTTAAAATGATCTGTGTATCATATCCTCCCTCAGCTTTAATGCTCTCTGATGCTTATGTTCGGGAGGACATACTTGTGCCCGAACCAAAATACATACGAGAAACTTTCTGTCCTTCCTATGTATTGCAGTCAATTCGGAAAAATCAAAGCATGAACTGAGAAGTAGAGGCCTGAACCTTTGGACCATGCTGGCCCCAGGAATGGAGGTGGACAGGGCCCAAAAGTTACAATACTGGTGGTTATGCTGGCTTCTTGACCGCATTCCTGTCACCATCCATTTTGGCCAACATGAGTTTGGAGCCTTGGAAGGCCACCTAGTCACACAAGGTGGGCAGTCAATCAGGCTCACTAGGAGCTTTGTTAGCGTCAAGGCTAGGATGCCAACTGAGATTCTTCAGTTGGTTTCAAGTTTCCCAGTGTGATGGCGGGAAGGCAGACCTACTGCCTGCAGGCAGGCAACCAACAATAGGCTGAGGTGGTAGCACTCAAGGTCGGTCTACAGGCCCCTCTTAAAAACTCTGGCAGAGTTGTAACCAGTAGTCATTAGTTATACTGCCTAGTGGGCTGTTGAACTTCACTTTGAGTGGCCTTTAGTGCATTCAGGCGTATTCTTGCTTGGATCCCTCTTGTAATTAATGAAAGCAGACTCAATGAAAAGTACCATCACGGTGATGTTAGCCACAAACCAGTCAACATTTTTCATTCTCATTTCTTGCTTGTTCGATGATGATGATGATGCGGCAATATTTCATAGCTTTGTATTATTTGCAAGAGAGGACTAGTAATCCGTTGGACTAAGCTGGGGACAAATCCCACCACAGCAGCTCGTGGAATTGAAATTCAACTTTTATGGAAGATTTGAGGTTTTCCAGTGTGTAATATGGAAGGGCAGACATTTTGTTGAGTTGCAAAAAAAAATTACAGCTATGGAACTGGTAAAGTTTGGCAGGGGTTTCTTTGGAACAATGTATATCTATAGTTTTCTCCTAAGCTTCAAAGATACCGTCCTATGTGCTTCTTTCCCCTTCCAGGAGTCCCCATTGTGTTGAAATCAACACCTCTTGCATGTTTGCTCTTTTAACTCATTCTGTCCCTGAATTAAAACAAAACAAAGTTCCTTAACTCCATAAGTTATCGCTTTCTCAACAAACCACAGGTTTTTAAGATCCAATTTGAATCAGTACAATTAAAGAAAAAGCAAATGTTTCTTGCCCCCATACCCACCAAGTACATCCTGCAAATATTAAAATTGATGATTGCTTCTCCCTTCATTCTTAGCAAAAACCTATAAATGTGAGCACCTCTTTTATATCATAACTAATGTGCTCCTATATACATGGGTTGCAACTGCAATCACGATTGCACATTATCCTTGGAGAAATTCCTTGCATCATTTTTCATCTTGTATAGAGGACAAAACAAAAATGATGTCAAAATTTACCAATTACTCCCTCCTCAATTCTTTATAATCAGATGTCAGCTGTTTCTTTTCCCACATGGAATAGACATCTCCATTAAAGCCAATGACAAATTGCTTCTGGGTTGGATTGAAACAAAAAGTGCACTACCTCCTTTCAGCCTTTTAAGCTTCGAGTGTTAAATAATGAATAGGTCTCTAGTGCTAAATGCAACAAAAAGAGATACACTCTAATGAATAATGCTACCACCTAATACAAGGCAGTCTGATTTTACAAGGCATCGCGAGATAATGTCAGGATCTTTCGACAAGAAGCAGCTTGAATGCAGGTTAAAAGCATGATGAAGGTACAAATAAATAAGAAAGGTAAACTAGGTATCTGCCTTTTATTGTCACAGAAACATGAGTTTTTGTCAGTGGTGGATTTAATTCACATTATTGTTGTACATCGTCCTTTACTTAAATGAAACAGATGAAGAGAAATCTCAGTTTACAAATTAGTGATACTTTGCTTTTAAATCATATTATCACTAAGTAAAATCTAACCAAAAGACTATAAAGATTTTGACTCTAAAATCTTAGTTTAATTTTTGTTCCGAACCACAAAAATGCCATTAGACACAAGCTAGGAGCTCTTGTATGACATGTTCTGTAATTCAACCGCATACAATAAGCAGTTTTGGTAGCAACACAGTGTGCTGTAAACTGAGAGTGCCAGCATTTAATCTCCGGAGAAGAAATCTTAAATATCTGAATTAAATCCATGCTCCAGCAACTCATTCTGAATTCTACCCAAATCACCCTTTTGTTTGTCCCGGCATAAAGTAGTGTCAATCATGCTCCTGTGTTTTTGTTCATTGGGAGCGTTTGTTATTAATTTGCTGTTTCGTATTATGAGGGACCACATCTCAATGCTAAAAAAAAAGTGTGGGGGGTGCGTTGGGAGGGGGGGGGGGCGGTGGGGGGAATAGAGACTCAAGTTAGCAGTCGCTGATGACTTGCACTCTGGATCAGCATCAAAGTGGTCAAAATGTCCAATCAGATTTGTGTTACTGGCATTACATGATGAATATGGTTCATATGACACACAAAAGCTCTTTGTGTCCCCTTGAGCTGGGACTATTCAAATGCTGCAACAGGCAGCCAGAGTGGAAGTAAATGGAACTGGTCTTGCAATGCATCCAAAATTCTACAGCACAATAGATCATGCAAATTATTATCCCCCTGCAGTACTGATCTAGTACCCTGTTAGGTCGTCTGAAGTTTAAAGTCTATTCAGGGAAGAAGTGAAGTGTCAGTCAGGAGTGTAGAGCTTGCTGCATTCAGCTCAGAAGCAGTGGGGATTACTTTTTTTATTATTCTGTACTACTCAGAGAGAAGCTGAAGTCTAAAGACTAACTTTTCTTTGTTACCGAGCATGCCTGATTTGAAATCAGTAGGGAAGTTTCATTCACCTAATATAACAAAGCTTTGAAAAATGCAAACTTCAAGAATGCAAAGGTTTTTTTTGCAAAAGAAATACTCCAAATATCACTCGAAGAAGTAAAATAGACTTTCCCCTCTTATCTGGAGAAATGACAGAAAATATAAAGGCCGAACGTGAATTAGACACGAAAGCGTGAGTCATATTTAGAATGCAGTGAATTTGTAAAGTGTAAAAATTGTTGAAACTTTAAGGTGGTTCTAACAGACAAAACTTTTACAAATCCTTGTTTCTACTCTTATAAACTCGACAAAGGACGGTTTAAAATGTCTATTAACAAAACAAATTCAGAAAGCTGCAGTCATATACTGTATGAAACAATCTTATATAGAGAAGGTTGAAGTTCCTATCACTGTTACCAGATTGAGATCATAGCATGCTTAGAGTGACATGGAGCTGGCAGTTCTAAGCTGACTCAAAGTTTGGGTCAGTCTGTAGTTGGAAAGAGAAGAGCTCCACACAGGTGTGTAAGGTGAGTGTCACAATATATATGTGTATAGACAATATCTTGCATTTATGTACTTTACAAAGTGCTTCACAGAAGTTGAATCCGACAAAAGAATTGACACATATTCAAAGATATGCACTAACACATGAATACACACATATCTGAACATATCTATAGATAGACACACAGACACATGTCCACTCACAAATTCATGCAAAGATATGTGTATACACACACAGACATAATACACACACACACACTGCACACACATGATACACATACACATCATACCACACACACTATCCACACATGCACAATACACACAATACACACATTATACAGATACACACACAGAATACACACACACATACACACACGCTATACACATATTGTATACATACACACTATCACACACACTATACACATACACATAGGAACAATACACACACACTACACACACACTATGCACATACACACTATACACACACTATCCACACCTGCACAATACACACAATACACACTCTATACAGATACCAACACAGAATACACACATACACACACGCTGTACACATATTGTATACATACACACTATCACACACACTATACACATACACATAGGAACAATACACACACACTACACACACACTATACACATACACACTATACACACACTATCCACACCTGCACAATACACACAATACACACTCTATACAGATACCAACACAGAATACACACATACACACACACTATACACATATTGTATACATACACACTATCACACACACTATACACATACACATAGGAATACACACACACTATACACATACGCACTATACACACACTATCCACATCTGCACAATACATACTTTATACAGATACCAACACAGAATACACACATACACACACACTATACACACACACTATACATACACTGTACACATAAATACTATACACACACTATTCACACTTGCACAATACACACAATACACAACACACACACTCTACAGATACACACATACAGATTACATATACATACACACACACTTTGCACACATACTGTACACATACACTCTGTACACACACACCATACGTATACACAGAGACACACTACACAGACACACTACACAGACACACTGCATACATACACACTATACACATACACACTATACACATACACACTATACATACACTGTATGCACACACACTATACGTACAAACTATACATATGTACACACTATACACATACACGCTATACACACACACACACACACACACACACATTTCTGTTCAGCAAAATCTATAAAATGAAGTTTAAAAAGGTGGTCCACTTCTGGAGGTGGGTTTACATCACCTGCGTAAATTGACATTCTTATCTAATTTACAAGAATTCAAAGCTGAGTACAGATGTAGCTGATCTGTATTATAACCTTTGGGGAAATTATTTCACTGGTGCCTTTCCATAGCTAAAAAGAACGTTTCCAAAATGTTCCACAACTGGCAGTTGGAAATTGTGCAGCATTAGATTAGCAGAAAATTTATGAATGCAGTAACGTGAAATTCTTCTATTCTCTGTATTAATGAAGATTTAAAATAAACAGCTTAATGCTTTGTTTAAATATCAGGCTAATATCAATTCAACCTCTTACTGTATGTAAAATGTGAGTGCCATTGCAGTCAAAACAGAATGAAAATCATCCAGAGGAAACAAGTGAAAATAATATTTTTCAATTGCTAATTATGTTTTGCTGTAAAAGTATGCCTTTGTCATCTTGAAAAGAAATGGGATTCTTCTCCAGAAAGGTTAGTTGGGTTGGGTTATTGTCGAAGTCCCTTGTTAAAGCTGCGGAATGTTTTTGGTATTCAGTATATTTTCAAAAGATTTAAACTCCCTTTGAAAGCTGGAGACAAGTCCTTCAAAGAATTGAACTTGAATGGTTCCCAAAAACCCAGGCAGAAACAGATTTGTACCAATAGGATCAATTGCCCGGAAAAAAAAATTAACCCTCTCAGCACTGACAGTCCTCGCCACCATCTAAGGCATACTCCTGTCTTTCTTAATAAGACTGAAGCAATTATTCACTGATTTAATCGAATAACTGAGGCAATGAATGAAGCAATCAACTGTAACAATGGTGCATTCTAATGCTATATTTCCTGGTGAAACGTCTATTTGAAGGTCTGAGCTGGTGACCTGCTGAGAGAAGTCCAATCGGTTCCTGCCCAGAGGTGTGTGATTGCTAGTTGGCTGATTAATACCGACCAGATATACACTTTAGTGTTGGTCCTGTCGCAGGAGAAATGTGATAATTAAGACACTATATTCTGATTTTAACTGAAAAACTCTTGTTTGCCCACCCTCCCAATTGTGTGTATTCTTCAAGAATTCAACCCAGTTTTGCTCCCTTAATAGCATTCTGTTGTGCGACAATTAAAAACTTTTTCTTATGAAGAATTTGCTTTCTTTTAATATGAACTGCCTTACTGAAAGTTCACAGTTTCTGCTTCACCGTACAATTGCAAAGGAGTCCTTGTGGGTGGAATTCTCACATGGTGGTGGTCGTGAGCGATGAATCTAGTAGGAACCAAAAAGTTGGAAACCCACACATACAAAATCATATTGTAATTCTTCCATTGGTGGGTTAATGGCGGGTTGGTGTTCCTGCCATCTGGTGGCATCAATGTCATTTGCATTCATTGGCACCTCATAAATTCTCATTAAAACAACTAGCTGCTAATATCCTATCAGGCTTTCCAATCTTGCATCAGGCCAGCAGGAATCCAAGTTGGCGTCAAACCCAATTACTAAGAAATGGCATGCAAGAGAATGTCCTAAGTGGATAACAGACTTTAAGGTGAGTGCCACACTGCCATAATGGTGCACTGTTCTTGATGCACAGTACAGGGGCAGACTGGTCACTACCCTCTATCTCCATGCCAAGCTGGTCTTCGTGAATGGCTCTGTGCTGCTGCTGGACCCGTGAATCTTCCTGGGTCACTGACTTGGATCAGTACAGCATCTGGGATGGGTGAGGTCAGGGATTCCACCCTCCCATCAACCCCCAGTGCCACACATCAGTGTTTATCTGTCCATATTATGTTGTGGGAATCATGCAGCCACCACAACAAAAGTGCAAAGTTTGACCGGGGGAGGAATGTGGGATGAGGCAAGGTAGGGAGGGGATGGGCTGATGGGAGGCAATGTGAAAGCAGGGCTGTGTGGGGGTGGAGCTTTGGTGGAGGAAGGCTGAGAGTTCACAATATCAGGCAGAGGGTCAAGAAGATGCATGGTGAAAATGAACAATGGAAGGCAGAGGGAAGACTGAGGGGAAGGAAGCTGGACCCTGAGAAGACTTCATGAAAAGCTCACAAAGGGGTCATACCACATGATTTACTAGAAGAGGATAAATGAAGAGTCCAGGAACAGTGGGTAGAGGTCTAAGTTGGGCATGGGTGCCTAGCATGTGATGGGCTTAGGGGGAGGGTGGTTGAATCAAGGATAGACTTCTTCTTGGGACTGCTAGCCTCTTCCCTCTTGTTTGCTGACATCTTGTATGGTCTGGTGAAGACAGGTGGGCTGGAGAGAGTGATAAGACTATACTGGACTGGTATTTGAATATGGCGCCCAGACCTTTGCACCTGTCAGCTGAGGGTGAGTGGACCAATCAGCTGCCGGCCACTAGGGGAGGTGAAGGGAACTCGCCAGTGTATAATTAATGAAGTTCCAATTGCAGGGTCTGGCGCAGGATCCCGCCATCCTGGCAAGGGGGAAAGATGTTGCTGGCACCTTGACACTTAGTCTCTACAACTTAAGAATTCTGCCCTGTGTCTTTGTCTTAGGCAGTCCCTCAGTATTGAGGATGACTTGCTTCCTCTCTGGTGGGTTCTGAGTTAGACGATAAGTCCAACGTATGACCCACAGACTCTGCCACATGCATTCTCTTTGCTACCTCAACTTTGCCTTTGCATACACCCAACAAAGTCTCTCGGTGTCCATTGTGCCTGCATAGAATCACAGAATCATAGATTGCCTACAGTGCAGAAAGAGGCCTTTCGGCCCATCAAGTCTGCACTGACCCCAATCCCAACCAGGCCCTATTCCCGTAACCTTGCTAATCCCCCAGACATGGGGAGAATGTGCAAACTCCGCACAATCACCCGAGGCTGGAATTGAACTTGGGTTCCTGGCACTGTGAGGCAGCAATGCTAACCACTGTGCCACCGTCCCACCCCTTTCCCATTTTGTAGGTCACAAACCAGGGATTCCCATGAGTTGATGGGGTTGCTTGATCTCTTCAGGGATGTTTTGAGGAGACCCTAAAGAAGCTTTTCCCATGTCCTGTTGGGAGTCTCCTGCCATGACAGAGTTCCAAGTAGAGCTGTTGCATCAGGAGTCATGTCAGTCATTTTAACAACTTGCAGTGCGTTTTGTAATTCTTATGCAATGCATTTGCTACACACACACACACACACACACACACACCTGTGAATGTGCACAATATCTCACACACAAACAAATTCACACAAGCAAAATGCATTGAGAATAAATCCCGAGGATTTGCACCCAACCTTTTGTTAAAAATAAACTTCCATTGATTGGATTTGATTTGATTTATTATTGTCACATTATTGGGATACTGTGAAAATTATTGTTTCTTGCGTGCTATAGAGACAAAATATACTGTTCACAGAGTACATAGGAGTGAAGGAAAGGAGAAGGTGCAGAATCTAGTGAAATAGTCATAGAGAAAATCAACTTAATATAAGGTAGGCCCATTCAAAAGTCTGACAGCAGCAGGGAAGAAGTTGTTCTTGAGTCGCTCACTGGCTGAAGAAATTCTTCCTCATCTCTGTTTTAAAAAATCGTCCCTTTACTTTGAGGTTGCGCCCTCTGTTTCTAGTTTTTCCCACTAGTGGAAACATCCTCTCCACGTACACTCTATCCAGGCCTCGCAGTATCCTGTAAGTTTTAATAAGATCCCCACCCCCCCACCACCGCAGCACCCCCCGCCCCCCCCCCCCCCCCCCCCGCCCCATCCTTCTAAACTCCAACGAGTACAGAGCCAAAATCTTCAACCATTCCTCATATGACAATATGGAATGTCAGCAGCTCTGAGGGTAATTGTGGGCAAAGTTTTGTTTCACTGCAAAGATTGAATTGATTTTCTCAAGGAGGCTGAATGTAGGGATTTTATGATTCTATGAGAAAATGGCTTTCGGTAAAATTCAAGGGATAAACGCCACACCTATCACTGTCATTGCAAGGTTGATGTTGATGTGAATTTCAACTCAAAACTCAAAATGCCCAGAAATAACAACATTGAGGAAATGTTAAAACTGGCATTTCTGAGCTGTGAGAATGAGATTTAGATTCATGAAATTCTGCTTATTTTCAAGTGTGGCCACATTTTGAAACCAGAATAAGTGATAGTCAGCAAGTGATACTTGATTGGTCTGAACAGTAATGATGTGTTACATTTTAGTCCAAGATAGTGAAGGTGAACTGTACTTTTGTTATTTGCAATGCTTTTTCATTTGCTCGATAGAAAGCTGCAGGATGGAGATGCATCTCTATTCAGCATATACGCGAGTTGGAGACCAATGAGGGGAAACAGGATTACAGGAAATCAGTGCTCATGTCCAAAGCTGCAGTTGTGCTGTATCTGCAGAGTGAGATGTGCAGTTACCAGGCTGGAGTTCAACTGGTCATTGAGTAAATCAACTTTTCATATGTGTTCTTAACTCTGATCCTCTACAAGCTCATTCATATCAGTAACAAGAATGGGCGGGAGCTGTGCACTTTTGTTAAATGTTGAAAACAACTTAAATGTTCCCAAGGATGTCCAAGGAATGATCGCAGCACTTGTTTAAAAAACACAACTGAATAAGCAAAATTAGATTGGAGTCACAGGCCCCTTGGATTGGGAGTTAGGCTTCTTTTACTGACTTTTTTTGGAGTACCGTTTAATTTTAATCAAAAAACCAATTTAAATTACGTCCAATCATGGTCCCCATCTGAGGGACACACCAGATTCAGGGTGACATTGCATTCCATCTTGGGCTCCATCAAACAAGATCAGAATGAGGCATTGCACTGCTCTTGGGCTTGATTTAATGCTTCATTTTAGTTAAAAGGCAGCACGGTGGCACAATGGTCAGCACTGCCGCTCCCTCACAGCACCAGGGACCAGGGTTCAATTCCAGCTTTGGATAACTGTCTGCATGGAGTTTGCACATTCTCCCCTTGTTTGCGTGAGTTTCCTCTGGGTGCTCCAGTTTCCTCCCACAGTCCAAAGATGTGCAAGTTAGGTGGATTGGTCACGCTAAATTGCCCCTTAGTGTTAGGAGGATTGGCAGGGTAAATGCATCAGGTTGCAGAGATAAGGCCTGGGTGGGATTGTTGTTGGTGTAGGCTTGATGGGCTAAGTGGCCACCTCCTGCACTGTAGGGTTTCTATGATTCTATGAAAATGCCAAGATGGCTTTGAAAAATTGCATCAAGTAAAGCCTCGGTAAAATCTCATTGGCTACCCTGATCCTTCACTCTACCTTAGCCAGGACAAACCATGATTACAGGCATCAGCACACTTCAAGCGCAATGGATGAGTCTCATCCCCTGCCTGATCATGGTTTCACCCCTGCCAGGAGTTGGAATGGGATGTGACAGCTCCTGACTTTGCATAGAATCCCTATAGCAGAAGGAGGCCATTCAGCCCATCGAGTCTGCACCGACCACAATCCCACCCAGGCCCTGTTCCCGTAAACTCACATATTTACCCTGCTAATACGCCTGACATTAGGGTCAATTTACAATGGCCAATCAACCTAATCTGCAAATCTTTGGAGTGTAGGTGGGAACCACAGCACCCAGAGAAAACCCACACAGACACGGGGAGAATGTGCAGACTCCACACAGACAGTGACCCGACGCTGGGATTGAACCCGAATCCCTGACACTGTGAGGCAGCAGTGCTAACCACTCTGCCACTGTGCTGCTACTGTACTATATTGTTACTTTTGGATTAACCCACATCTGAAATCACTTCAGCTCAAGGCAGAAAGGGCAGGCTAGCCCCATTCTCAGAGGCAGACTCATCGGGTATCTTAATAACGTTGTAAGCTGATTAAGATTTTGAAGGCCGGTTTGCCAATCAAATCCTCCAGCTGTTTTAATACTATGATATCAGAAGCAAGTGTAGATCAACAATGAACCTTTAAGTGCCACTAAATTACAATACATACGCTAGATAATAGCACCATGCGTTATACAATACTGTACTTGTGTGCCTCAGAATGCTTTCAAAATCAACTTTTTGGTCATAGTAATTACAGAGTATTATCATGAGAGCAGACAAGAGTAAAATTATAGCATGTTTTGTGAACATAAATCACACCGATGTTAATCTGACCATCAGATTAAACCTGTCCTACAATTTGCCATCCACCTGCCAAATAAAAGGTATATAGAAGATTAAAAGGTGTGCCTTACCCTCCTTACCTTACAATAAAATAATGTGACACATTACCCACTTTTGAAAATAAAACTATTTACAAGGCCTGCAGTTTCTAACCAGATAAATTTCACTTCTTCTTTTATGCAATTGTTATTAATTTCTTAGTGACATTTCAAGAATGTTTCTTGCTCGATATTGAAATAGAATGTAAAGTATTTGAGAAAAAAGGAAAGCATTAAACCATTTGAGACCAACATGTAAGAACACAAGAAATCATCTCACATTGCTGCTTGCAACTGTGCTTTTTTATTAATGTCAGCAGTGGATATTGGTGGCACAGTGGTTAGCACTGCTGCCTCATAGCGCCAGGGACACGGGTTCGATCCCTAACTTGGGTCACTGTCTGTGTGGAGCTTGCACATTCTCCCCATGTCTGCATGGGTTTCCTCCAGGTGCTCCAGTTTCCTCCCACAGTCCAAAAGACATGCTGGTTAGGTGCTTTGATCCGAACAGGCACAGGACTGTGGCAACTATGGGAATTCACAGTAACTTCAATGCAGTATTAATGTAAGCCTTACTTGCAAGTAATAAATAAACTTTTCTTATTAGAATACATTTTTGCTCAATACCTAGCTGAAGAGCCAAGCTACTTCTACACTGATGCAACAAGAGCGCTTTCTACAACACCCAGTGAGGCATTTTGCATGCTATCTCTTCTCAGACAGTTTGCCAAATTAGGCACAATATTTATGATGTGGATTTATAGAAATATATTAAGGACTGTAACAGTTTCAAATGGACAATCCTTGTATTCAGAAGCTGAATGTGCATTAGCCTGGCTGAACACAGAGGTATAAGGTAATGTGCTAACTCATTGCACCACCCAATGTCTCCTTAAAGTACACATTTTACATCTGAGAGCAACTGTTTCTTAACCTTTTATTCATCTAGGTTCTCATCTCTCAACCATTCACTCTTCTGATTGTCATTATTCCCCCTCAACAGCATTAGATTAAATATTTGAGGCAAGCCAATCAGGACATTCATGCAGAGACCCCTGATAGTTTCCCATCATACATCAGCAGCAGGGTTTCTGCTTCTATTCCTGCAATCACATATTCCATACATCGATCACTCATTCTGTGATGAAGAATATCCTGACCTCAGTCCCACATTTTCTTTATACTGGTTTGAGCCAGTTGTTCGTAGTTTAGTTTGGTACAGTATTCCCTTTCCATATCATTAATTGCCTTACAAGTTTCTATTGAGCATTTTTCCATTGTCTTCATTTAAGGCTCAAAAGATCTTCCAATATTTCCTCATTCTTGCACACTTGGACATCAATGATCAGCCATGTTGTCCTGTATTATCCAGATCAGGACTAAACAGTTTTCTGAGTATGGCATGCATAGTACAGTTTCCTCAAACTTACACTTTTCTTCAGTCAGCATCTTACTCACTTTGGTGAGTGCTGCTTTGCAGTAACAATTTCAACTGTTTCAACTTCACCATTAAGTATTTGAATACACAAGAGGTAAGAGCAGGACTAAGCTACCCATCCCCTCAAACCTGTTTCACCATTGTAGATCTGATCGTGGCTTCAGTTCCTCATTCCTCTCTATAATCCCCATAACCCCTTTATCAATTAAAAATCTCTCTAACTTGATCTTGAATCTATTTAATGATCCAGCTTCCACTATGGAAGTTCCAGTCCATAATAAGTCTTTGGAGGAAGAAATGCCTTCACCAAAATCCCCTTATTTACAATTCCAACAGCAGTACACAAAGTGTCAGCAGTCTACCTTTGGGAGTGCCAGAGGAACTCATACCCCCAGTTAAATACGAGGGGAAGACTTGCTGATTGGCCCATTAATTGACTCCTTAATCAGGGAGTTCATATCCAATAGGCCAATTTCAATGGCCTGATTGAATCCATTACATAGTTCTGATCTCAACTAAATTTCCAGGGCATGATTTTGGGCTGAATTTTAATCTAACCCATCGTGGTGGGAAGCATGGTAGCCAGGTCCACAAAATCAATGAAAATGGTCACGAGCCAGTCAAGTGGCAGTGGGAAAATCTCCCACAATGAAATGGGATGGAGGGATGGGCTGAATCATGCAGATTGCCTGCTTGTGGTGTGATATAAACTAGGCTCATTATCACCCCAATTATTGTTGGTGAATTTGAATTTGTTGGTAGTTCCTGAACTTGGCTCTCCTGTCCTTTTTGGAGGCCACTCAGCTGCAGCCTCGTGGGGCTTTTGTTCATAGGCATTCAGTGCCCGGGCTTTGGGATGGAGGGGCTGCTGAATGGCACCCCTTTCCCTTGTATCTGACCCTCTTGCCTTTCCTAATCTCTGAGGATCGCCTCCTCGTGACCCCACTCCCACCCTTCTCACCTGTGTCCAGGGGTCCAGTAATAATCCCTAGTAAAGTCCTCAGAGCATTACAGGCAGCAGCCACCTCTCCCTCTGACTGGCTGGCAGCTCTTGGACAGCAGGATTATCAGCCCCTTTGGAGACACCCCGGAGCAGGCCCAAAGCCGGCCTTAACTTTGTCAGGCCTTAATTGACAGAAACAAAGCGAGTTCACACCATTTTGCCAACTGAGATCCTTATCGACCATATTAAATCCTGGCTCATCTACAAGTTTGTGTTTTCCACGTTTCTTAGAACTTTATCAAAGAATTCTAAGAAACTATTCAAAAATGATTTATTCTCAAAAATCTTTGCTGACTCTAGCCTGATTGCATGGAAATTTTTCAGTGCCCTGCTCTACGCATCTTAATAATAGACTCAAGCATTTTCCCATGACAGAGATTGGGCAAACTGCCCTGCATTTACTGCTTTCTGTCTCCTTCTCTTGGACAGAGGAATGACATATTATCCAATCTGATGGGATCTTTCTAGAATCTAGGAAGTTTTGGAAAATTACAACCAATGCATCTACCATCTCTGCAGCTGTTTCTTTTAAGATCCTCGGATGAATTCCATCAGGTTCTGGGGATTTGTCAGACTTTAATATTGATAGTTTTCTCAGTCTCCTTCTTCTCGTCATAAAATTATACAACGCATAAGAGGCCCTTCGACCCATCAAGTCCGTACCGACACGTTAGAAACACCGGAACTCCTGCCTAATTGCATCTGCCAGGACTTGGTCTATTGCCCTGAATGTTATGAAGTGCCAATTTCTCATCCAGATACTTTTTAAAGGATATGAGGCAACCTGTCTCCACCACCCACCCAGGCAGTGAATTCCAGACCGTCACCACCCCCTGGGTTAAAACATTTTTCCATACATTAAAGATTATTTACCAGTCACAAGTAGGTTTACATTAACACTGTAATGAAGTTACCGTGAAAATCCACTAGTCACCACACTCTGGTGTGTTTTCAAGTACACTGCGGGAGAATTTAGCCTGGCTAATGCACCTAACCAGCACACCTTTTGAGCTGTGGAAGGAAATCAGAGCACCCGGAGGAAACCCACGCAGACACAATGGAGAACATGGTAGCCAGGTCTACAAAATCAATGAAAATGGTCACGAGTCAGTCAAGCGGCAGTGGGAAAACCTCCCAGACAGACAGTGACCAAAGCCAGGAATTGAGCTTGAGTCCCTGGCGCTGTGAGGCAGCAGTGCTAACCACTGTGCCATTGCCCTGAACCTCCTGTCCCTTATCTTGAACCTATGTCCCCTTGTGACTAACCCTTTGACTAAGTGATTGTAATTCTATGTATTCTATTGAATTCTATGAATTCTATTCTATGATTGTTTTAAGCACATCCCTTCCTTTCACCTTTTGATTTGCAAATATTTCTGAGATGTTATTTGTGCCTTCTACAGTGGAGAGAAACAACAAAATATCTGTTCATCATTTCCACCATTTTTAAATTTTCTAGTATTGTAATTATTGCCTTGACATCACTTCTCCATGGTACTCCCCCCAACAACATAGTGATTGAAGGGAAAAATCAGCATTTGGAGATATGTATGAAAATAGGTTGTCAGAAAGAAAGAAGTTGTTGAAAATGATGTCATTGGAGATCACCAGCTGAAAGAGGAGAATGAACCGGGGGGATAGAAATAGCATTTTGGATTCACTGCCTTGGTACACAGGTGTGAGTTACTGGGGAGGAATTGTCCCTGCCAGGATGTTATCACTTATATGTGTTGTAATCAAACTTTATCACTTTGTTTTATGGCCGGTGTCATTGCGGCATGAAAGAAAATCTTTTAACCTTCATAAAGGCCCATTTATGCTTTACCTGCTGATTGTCTCCTATCACAGAAGTGTGGCCGAGTTTCCACTCTATAAAACATACTTAAAAAGATGTTACGACAAAGACTTCAGTTAAACCAGCAGACTGAAATAATTGGAATTACACACGCATTTCCAACATGATCCTTTTGATTGGGTCATTTGTTTCAGTTTGAACTGAAGCCCCTGGATGGTAGGATTTGGAGGGATGTTAGATATTTTATCTGAGGAAGGGAGTAGAGCCAATAAAAAGGAAAGCAAAACTACTGGAATCACACCCCTCCCCTCCACCACTCCTCCCCCCACTCCCCCACCCCAAACCCCATTACTGGTTAACTGCATATCCTGGGACTCTTCCACTCCCAGGGCAGGAGGGAAATAAGTTGACAATGAATTTTTCCGTTGGTAAGAAAGGGGGAGAAAGGAAGTCAGATGTAGCCAGAGAGTTCGAAACCACAAGTGGCATTGTTAGGGGTGAGGGAAAATTTCAACGCTAGCAATTTTCACTATAAAGCTTTTTGTAATGGCTCCTTCATTATGTCAGTTGTAAAAGTCACATGCACAACACAGTATGTTGAGCCAGCTAACGTGTGCAGTGGGACCTGCCCAGACCACGTGATGGAAGCGGGGCGGGGCACCACCCTCATAGGTCCCCTTTCTCAATCAGGTTCTCTTCCCTCCATCCCACCATCTTCACCCCAGTCCGCCCTCCCTCTTCCATTCTTGCAGGGTGTCCCCTTGCCTTTGCAACCTGGCCTCCACCCCTTGCTCACCACCCTTGGGGTCGGCCTCCTCTCTTCCCAGTGGTGACAGACCCCCAAACTTTACTGCATCTTGGGTTCCTAGTGCATTGTGTGGGACTCAGTGTAGCTCCAGGCAGTGTCTCCCACTCCCAGAGTCACTGGTAGAGATGTACTCTCTGGGACTGGACTTCCTCCCTAAATAGGTGAAGACCTTTCTCCATCCAATTAATGCTCTTGGGATAGGGAATCATGTCATCTCAAAAATTCTGCCCTGGTGAAAGATTTGTAATATTAACAACTTTTTTCTAGCTCGCTATGTATTGTCAGCATTCTCTGTTTTTGTTGTAAGTTTCCAGCATCTGCAATATTTTCTTTTGGAATGATCCTAGTCTTGCTTGCAGAATCTGTCCGGCATACGTTTTGAGACTGACTCCGCAGCACAAATCAAACAACTTGACCGTAGGCCAGTGATGGGCAAACCTCTTCCACCTCAGTGGGCCACAAGATTGAAATCAGGCTTGTTAACTAACCAGGACCCTCATGAATAAGATTAAATAATTGGATACACTGTGAATATTTAACAACGAGTTATAGAAGTGCTTAATCATTTATATATTATTGGAACTGTCATTAACTTCAAATGGTAAAAACAAAAGAAATATTGACACTTTGGGTGCAGAGGGAGAGCACAGCTCTCACAGTCAATATTGTGTGCAATCAGCATGCACCTCACTTCAGTTGCCCTTGCTTTACATGCTTGTCACATCAGTCATATCGATAGCAAGAAAACTGTGCTGTCAGAAATCAGCACCACCCTGCACGTGGGCAATGGTCAACAAATGCTGTATGGGCCACACTTGGAACCCAAATGGGCCCCCAGGCTCAGGTTGCCCACTATAGGTGTACGTTATGTCATGACATTTTTCATCAGGAATTGCCAGATGAGAAAGCAACAGCGTGTATTTCCATAGCACGTTTTACTACCCCAGGACATGCTGCAGGTGGCCCACCACTGCCGGGTGCCTCGGTTTAAAAGTGTGTGAATTGCAACTCTCACTTTGGTTGCTGTTCATTCCTGATGATTTGGGAGAGATTGATGCAGATGTGAAAAGCACGCTGCTGCCTTCCAAAAGTTGTGTCCGCTGTCTAGAACCAGAACGAAGGATTAGCCAGTGCTCCAAAAATGTAACGCGGCTTCAACTGCATCCCCTCTGGATTATCCTGAAGAGAGTGGCGATGGCTATGTCTCATTTACCTTTTACAGTGCTGCAGCATTAACAGGGCTTCTCAGTGACAGAGATGCTTTGAGGTAAATGCAGTCTGAGATGCTTCAAAGGTCTGACCTTTGCACAAATAATGCAAACCTTCCCCAGCCAGCCCTGATGGCATTTAAACTGCCTTGGCCACACCAGAAAGAGGTATTCTATTTTACAGAGAGTCAAACATCACACTGGCTTTAAAAGTAATCTATCATTATTCATCTTAGAAATTAATGCTCCCCCCCCCACCCTGACCCCTGCACATAATGAACGTGATTGAGGCCTTCAAATGCATTTTTAAAACTATTTGCCTGCAGCAGCGAGGATTGTCACTGACCCTGGAGCGCTAATAAGTGTGCTGAAGAATGCTAACATAACTTTCCGATTTTCAACACAGATAATCCAGAAGGAGTGTCCCGTAAACAATGGGCAAGACATTGTGACAGGAGCACCTGCTTCCAAGGTGTCATTAGTTATCAGGAAAATTCCACTGACGTCTACTTGCCACAATACAGTAGAGTAGACTGACTGCTTTATCACACTACATCACCACAGCCTGTGGTTCAAGCGAAGGAAAAGAGAAATTGTCTGTCTGGGATCCTGGAAACACCAAACTTAACTTTAAAGTTTGTTTATCAATGTCACAAATAAACTTACATTAACACTGCAATGAAGCTATTGTGAAAATCCCCTAGTCATCACACCCCAGCTCCTATTCGGGTATGCTGAGAGAGAATTTAGCATGGTCAATCCACCTAAACTGCACATCTTTGGACAATGGGAGGAAACCAGAGCACCCAAAGGAATCCACACAGACATGGGGAGAATGTGCCAACTCCACACAGACAGTGACCGAAGGCTGGAATTGAACCTGGGTCCCTGGCACAGTGAGGCAGCAGTTCTAACCATTGTACCACCTTTCCAACAATCGGAAGATCGTCTTTGTGTGTTACTGTGGTTAACACTGGGCTAACAGAAATCCTGACATCCTGTTAAAGTGAAGCTGAATTTAAAATCACTCTGTTCTAACCAGGGTTGCCTATTTTCTACCACTTCCAGACCCAATTATTCCAATGTGCTTCTCTCTGCTCCCCACCCCTCTTCCCATACTGAATGAAGACTCCCTTGCCCACCACTCATTCTCTATCCGACACCTCATCCCTGTCTTCTCTGTGTCATTGTCTCATCAAAGTTTGTACAGTTAGCTGGTGGGATCAATTGGTTGCCTGTTATTGAACATGCCTGATTTAAATTGGTGGGAACTGGAAAGCAGTAGCTGATCCACTCTGAAAACCTACTGCCCAATAAGTGCTCTCCTTTGCCTTTGGGTTCCCATACAGCCATATCCTACTGCATCTTTGCAACTTCTTCTACCTTTACATTCTGCTCCATAATCTCTGAGACTCTGAATCTGACCTTTTGTATGTGTGTCTTAGAATCATAGAATCCCTTCAGTGCTGAAAGAGGCCATTTAGCCCATTGAGTCTGCACCGACCACAATCCCACCCACGCCGTATCCTATTAACACCATGTATTTACCCTGCTAGTCTGCCTGACACTTAGGGGGTAACTTGACATGTTCAATCCGCCTAACCTGTGCATCTTTGGACTGTGGGAGGAAACTGGAGCGTCTGGAGAAAACCCACACAGACATTGGGATAATGTGCAGTCTCCACACAGATCCGAGGCCAAAATTGAACTTGGGTCCCTGGAGCTGTGAGGCAGCAGTGATAGCCACTGTGCCACCATGCCACCCCTGTTGGTGGGTGTCCTCCATGCACCCACCAATAGTGGCAAAGCGTCTAGCTGTGTTGGCCTCAATCTCTGAATTCGCCCTCCTATCATCTCCTCCTTCCTTCTCAAGACCCATCTTTTGGCCTAAGCTTCTCCTTCATTGTTCAGGATCCATTTTCTAGTCAATTTCAATTTGGAAACCACCATGATATTTCTTTCTATGTTAATGATGCTCTGTGAATGTAAATTCTTTTGTTGTTATGTAGAAAATATTAAATAAAGATCTCATACTTTGAGATCAAGCTAGTAAGATCATGGAACATAAATTTCAATGGCTAAATGCATTTTTAAAAAACACATCAAACATCTTAAAGACAACTATTTAGTCAAAGGCTGATATTTTGAGTGACCTGCAAGGACAGGCAGTAAGGTACAAAATGTTTTGGGAGATTAAAATGGCCCAGGGTTTTAGACCAGATGAGTTGAACACAAGAGGGATGAATTTGGTAGGCCAAAGCATTTTTTTATGTTCGTACTATTAAAATCATAATTTAAAGAACTTAATAGAGAGTAGAGTTTTCTCAGACTGCACCGTGACACAACCATCTTTCCACACTACAGTAAAGTGGAAATTTTGTTACATGGGTTTGCCTATTGTTATGTATGTGGGGCGTAGTCTCTTTAAAGGATAGGTCAGGTGACCCAGGGTGTGGGGTGACTTGCCTAGGATACACACCTGCAGGCGCTTGTGGGCTGGAGTGTGAGAAGTACAATTCTTCATTAAACCCTATTGTTCTTGTGTCTTGCCTTTGTTGAGACTTCTTTGCAGCTACCTCGCCAGTAATGTCAGGCTAAAAACTGATGATGAGAATCGGTGCCTTGAATCCTAGAATTATAGAATCCCTATGGTGCAGATGGAGGCCATTCGGCCCATCAAGTCTGCACCAAGCACAATCCCACCCAACCTCTATCCTCATACCACCACTTATTTACCCTAAGAATTCCCCTGGCATGAATGGTCAATTTAGCATGGCCAATCAACCTAACCCACACATTTGTGGGAGGAAACCGGAGCACCCGGAGGAAATTCACATAGACGTGAGGAGAATGTGTAAACTCCGCAGAGACAGTGACCTGAGGTTGGACTTGAACCCAGGTCACTGGCACTGTGAGGCAGCAGTGTTAACCATTGTGCCACCGTACTCCCTTGGTTCCACAACTGTGAGGAAGGTGCGAGGATTTTAATTTTTTTCCACACCAGACCAGTGAAGGACCCACAGCAA
Source organism: Carcharhinus amblyrhynchos (assembly GCF_965287045.1). Lineage (NCBI taxonomy): Eukaryota > Metazoa > Chordata > Chondrichthyes > Carcharhiniformes > Carcharhinidae > Carcharhinus > Carcharhinus amblyrhynchos. The sequence continues at coordinate 50,406,568 of NC_137329.1, forward strand.
GTACACTGCTCTGGGGGGATGTTCAGGGCTGCGTGGCGGCCACAGTTAGTGTCAGACAGACAGTAGGAGAAAGAAACGGGTACTCAGATTCAGGTGCAGTGACGGAACTACTCATTACTGCTGATCTATGGTATCAAAGAATTGCAATGTGGGCCTAGTCTGAGTTTCATGTTCATAAAGAGCGACATTAAAAAGTTCAAATCGTAAAGTTGAACAATAGAATTTAGAATCTTGCCAGCAGGTCTGACAGACTGTCTGCAAACTTGGAATGGGATAAAATTCCAGCTTGTGATCCTGGGAACATGATCTGCAGGGGACATTCAACATTCTGCGCTGTGCTACACTTTTGTTGGAAATTGTCAAAGGATCATGATGGCACGTCTCTAATCCTGATCTGTACTTCTAAAAAGCAAATTATTATGTCTACAACAGGGAAGTAAGAATGCGAACCTGATTAAAGGCAGCAGAAGAAGTTGAGAAAATTTAAATTGGCAGGTCCAATGGGATGAAGGAGTATAATATCAAGAGTAAGACTCTTAGCAGTCTAGAGGATCAGAAGAACCTTGGGGTCCAGGTCCATAGGACTCTTAAATTCACGCCTCTGTCCACAGAACCTCCTATCGATACCTCTGACCCTCCCGTCCCCTACCACTATCACCTTGCCAGCCCCCTTCTGTCCCTCTAAGTCAGTCTTCTCCTCCTCCTGCCTATCTTTCTGTGCCCCTGTCGACGAACCATGGGGGGCCCCTGGGGAGGCCGGGGGACCCTGACTACTCTTCTTCTTCCTCTTTCCCCTCCTAACAGTCGTCCATCCTCCCTTCTCTTCAGCCCTTGAGACCTCCTCCTGCTCATGTTTCCCAGCCATTATCTCCTCGTTCTCCCTAACTAGAAACGCATCTTCCAGCCGCCCCTCGAGTTGCCTGACCTGGGCCCTCAAGTACTGCAGTTCTAAACATTTACTGCAGATGTGGACCTTGGGGACACGTGACACCACCAGGAACTCCCACATGTGGCACCTGACACAACTTACATTCCTCCCTATATTCCCTACCATGTCCCAACCTCCTGTAAGTGCCCAAAGGTAGAAATCTGTCACTCACCTTCTCTAAGCCTGCTCTCTCCTAAGCCCAGTGAGCCAAAGCCCTTCTCACTCAGTTCCCACTCACTCCGCTGCCCGCTCCCGACGCTGCCCGCTCTATGCTGCTACCCTTTTTTTATACCCCCCGCTCCCCCTTAACGACAATCCCCTGGCCTAAATTCCGGTACGGAAGTAAACTACACTCTAACAAGCCCCAAGAACCGGAAGTACAGAAAAAAGCGGTTTTTTACTTTAAATCAGTCACTCACCACAGCCACAGCCACCAGGTTCAATGCTCCTATGTTCTCCTTGGAAAGACGGAGATTGAGGGGGGACATGATAGAGGTATATAAGATACTGAAGGGAATAGACAGAGTCAATAGTGAGAGACTGCTCCCTAGATTGGTTACAAATACAAGAGGACATGATTTAAGGGTGAGGGGGGAGAGGTATAATTTGGATATGAGAGGAAGGTTCTTTACGCAGAGAGTTGTGGGGGTATGGAACGCGCTACTGAGTAGAGTGGTCGAGGCGGGAACGTTGGACTCGTTTAAGGTTCAGTTAGATAGACACATGAGTGAAACGAGGATGGAGGGTTATGGTAGGGGTTATTAAATAAGGGTTAGAACCTCGGGAGACACCGGAAAGGCAGGCTTGTGATTAACGTTTTTGTCTTTTTATTCCGCAGGTGGAGGTCCACCTCGTGTTAAACGAGGGGCATGCACACGGTGGGTCGTGCGTGGGCTGCTCCTGGAGGTTCCGGGAGTGGCCTAGTACTTCGTGTCGGTGTGTGTGCTTGATCCTGGACCGATAGACGGGCGCCGCAACAGCTCGGTGACTAGCACTGCTAGCTGTGCAGATACATGGATTTGGGCCTGTGTCTGTGGGAGTTTGCGCATTCTCCCTGTGGATGCGTGGGTTTCCTCCGGGCGCTCCGGTTTCCTCCCACACCCCAAAGATGTGCTCTTAGGCTGATTGGTTTTACCAAATTGACACTATTCTCCCCTGAATCTGGCTAAGTTAGGGGTTCTATTTGTAGACACGCAGGGTAGAATAGGTGTAGGGTGATGCGGCGGCGCGGGCTTGTTGGGCCGAAGGGCCTGTTTCCCGTGCTGGGTTGTTCTTTGTTCTTTGTTCTTTGTTAAATCGGCGTTGCAGGTAGGGGATGTGGTTGAGAAGGTGTGTGGCGTACTAGTCTTCATCAATCGAGGGATTGAGTTGAGGAGTCGGGAGGTAATGCTGCAGCTTTATAAGACCCTAGTCAGACTCCACTTGGAGTACTGTGCTCCGTTCTGGTCGTCTCATTACAAGAAAGATGTGGAAGCTATTGAAAGAGTGTAGAGGTGATTTACAAGGATGTTGCTTGGATTGGGTGGCATGCCTTATCAGGATAGGTTGAGGAAGCTCGGTCTTTTCTCCCTGGAGAGATGAAGAGTGAGAGGTGACCTGATAGGTCATTTTATAAACATTTTATAAAATGTTGAGAGGTATAGATCGGGTGGATTCTCAGAGGCTATTTTCCAGGGCTGAAATGGTCGCTACGAGGGTACACAGGTTTAAGGTGCTGGGGAGTAGGTACAGAGAAGATGTTAGGGGTAAGTTTTTCATTCAGAGGGTGGTGGGTGAGTGGAATCAGCTGCCGTCGGTGGTGGTGGAGGCGAACTCGTTGGGGTCTTTTATGGGGTCATGTGGATGAGCACATGGGGTTTAATGGGATTGAGGGTTATAGATAAGTCTAGTAGGTAGGGATATGATCAGTGCAACTTGTGGGCCGAAGGGCTTGTTTGTGCTGTGGTTTTCTACGTTCTATGTTCTAAAAAGAGAGAGCAAGAGAAGGGTGCAGTCTTGATTGGACATTGCAGCAACAGTGAAGGATAAGAGAGACGGTGAGAGAGTGAGAGACAAATAGAGAGCAGGATGAGGTCACAGTCTTGATTGGAGATAGCAGCAACAGTGAAGGGTAAGAGAAAGCGAGACAGAGAGACAGCAAGAGAGGAGGAGAAGGGCATAGCCTTCATTGAAGATAGCAGCCACAGATCGGGGCATGCTCAAGTTTAAAACGTAAGAGGAACAAAAATTAAACTGTGCTGTCACAGCAAGGCTATGAGTTGGTTGGCTATTGCATATTATTGCTGTACTTCGTTTTCTCCGTGGAGTTCATAGAATCATAGGAATCCACAGTGCAGAAAGAGGCCATTCGGCCCATCGAGTCTGCACCGACCACAATCCCAACCAGGCCCTATCCCCATATCCCTACATATTTTACCCGCTAATCCCTCTAACCTATGTATCCCAGGACACTAAGGGCAATTTAGCATGGCCAATTATCCTAACCCGCACATCCGAAGGAAACCCACACAGACATGGGGAGAATGTGCAAACTCCACACAGACAGTGACCCAAGCCAGGAATCAAACCCAAGTTCCTGGACTGTAAAGCAGCAGTGCTAACCACTGTGCTACTGTACTGCCCTAGTTAGTCTGAGGAATTGAAAAATTAAATAATTCCATTTTCTTTAGACAAATGAGATTATGTGAAACATTCAAATGAACTTCCCTATATTCCAGTCAGAAGTCCGACAACACCAAGTTAAAGTCCAATAGGTTTATTTGGTATCATGAGCTTTCAGAGCGCTGCTCCTTCATCAGGTGCGTCAGTGGTGTTGTGAGACTACTTACTGTGCCCACCCCAGTTCAATTCTGGCAACTCCACACCATTGCTACATTTCAGTGACATCAGCAGAAGGGAAGTGGTCTACCCTAACCATTTAGGACGAAATGAGGAAACATTTCTTCACCCAAAGAGCGGTGAGCCTATGGAATTCATTACCACAGGAAGTAGTTGATGCCAAAACATTGAATGCATTCAAGAGATGGCTAGATATAGCACATGGGGGCGAATGGGATCAAAGGTTATGGGGAGAAAGCAGGATTAGGCCATTCAGTTGGACAGTCAGTCATGATTGTAATGAATGGTGGAGCAGGCTCGAAGGGTCAAATAGCCTCCTCCTGGTCCTATCTTCTATGTTTCTATGGCCCTATTTATTAGATAAAAAATATATTCTTAATATGTGTTATCCATGAAACTCTGAACCTCAAAGATGTGTCCATGGCACCATGGCTGTCTCAACTATATGGAGGGTGGTGGTAGGTGGTGTTACAAAGAAGACTGGAATAGCAATAATGATAGGGGATTCAATAGTTAGGGGAACAGATAAGTATTTCTGTGGCCAGAAATGTGAATCCAGGATAGTAAGATGTTACTAGTAGAGTTGACAAGGGGGAACCAATTGTTATGGTATATTTGGACTTCAGAAAGTGTTTGAAAGTCCAGCACAAGAGATTATCGTGCAAGATTAAAGCACATGGGATTGGGAGAAGTGTATTGAGATGGATAGAAAACTGGTTGGCAGAGAGGAAACAAAGAGTAGGAATTAATGGGTCCTTTTCAAATTGGCAGGCAGTAACTAGTGGAGTGCCACAGGGATTGGTGCTGGGGCTCCAGCTACTCACTATATATATATTGTTTTGGCTGAGGGAGCAAAATGTAACATCTCAAAGTTTGTAGATGATACCAAGTTGGATGGGAGGGTGAACTTTGATGAGAATGTAGAGATCCTTCAGAATGATTTGGACAGGTTGGGTGAGTGGGCTAATCAATGGCAGATGCAGTATAATTTGGATAAGTGTGAGGTTATTCACTTCGGAAGCAAAAACAAGAAGGCAGATTACTACCTGAATGGCTGTAAATTGGGAGAGGGAAGTGTGCAGCGGGACCTGAGTGTCCTTGTGCACTAGTCGCTGAAGGTAAGCATGCAGGCATAGCAGACAGTAAAGAAGGCAAGTGGCATGTTGGCCTTCATTGTGAGAGGTATCGAGTACAGGAGCTGGGATATGTTGTCACAATTATACAGGGCCCTTGTGAGGCCACACCTAGAATGTTGTGTGTAGTTTTGTCTCCTTTTCTGAGGAAGGACATTCTTGCTCTCAAGGGAGTGCAGTGAAGGTTTACCAAGCTGTTTCCGGGGATGGCAGGACCGACGCATAAGGGGAGATTGCCTAGATTAGGATTGTTTTCGCTGGAGTTCAGACGAATGAAGGGGGATCTCGTAGAGATGTATAAAATTCCTACAGGACTAGACAGGGTAAATGTAGGGAGGATGTTCCTGATGGTGGGGGAGTCCAGAACCAGGGGTCACAGTCTGAGGATTCGGGGTAGACCATTTAGGACAGAGATGAGGAGACATTTCTTCACCCAAAGGTTGGTGAGTCTGTGGAATTCATTACCACAGGAAGTAGTTGATGCCAAAACATTGAATTTATTCAAGAGGTGGCCAGATATAGCACTTGGGGTGAAGGTGATCAAAAATTATGGGGAAAAAGCAGGATTAGGCTATTGACTTGGACAATCAGCTATGATCGTAATGAATGGTGGAGCAGATTCGAAGGACCTAAACGCCTCCTGCTGCTCCTATCTTACATGTTTCTATGTTTCTATAGTATGTTGCCTCCCTGGTGCCATGGTTAAGGAATACACTGAATGGCTGCAGAGCATCCCAAGAGGACGACCATGGTCTATGTTGGTATCAACAACATAGGTAGAAAGAGGGAAGTGGTCCTGCAGTCTGAATTTAGACAGTTTGTTAGGGAATGAAGCAAAAGTCATACGCTGGAATTCTACCGCTCCACCAGCCATGGGAATCAGAGCAGGCAAAGGGTTGACAATGGGAAGGTCCATTGACCTTTGGCAGGATTTTCTGATCTCAAGTTGAGCATGGCCATAAAATCCCATCCATAATCTCCAGATTACTCCCAGTACCACACACAAGTGAGTATAGAAATAGAAAGATAAAGGAGATATAAGTATTGCTGGAATGACGGTGCAAGAGGGAGAGCTTTCAATTCCTGGGACATTGAGCTCAGTTCTGGAGGAAATGGGGCTCACACAGGACATGTGGCTTGCACTGAACAGACCTGGGATTGATTCCCGTATAGGGCAATTTGCTAGGGTTATTGGACAAGGTTTAAACTACCTATGTATGGGAACTCAGGAGGTTAAAGTAGGGAGGAATAGTAACATGCACAGAATATTGGGAGAGACAGATAGCACTAGAGTAGGAAAGAGCAAGTTAGTGAGTGGGATCAATATAAAAGGGAAATTAGTGAAGTATACATTTAGGTTACTGTGCATTTATGTGAATGCATGGAATGTGGTAATTAAGATTAGTGTGTTGCATGTGATGTAGTGGGCACATGGGGACTTGGCTTGAAGAAGGACAGCACTAGGAAGAATATGGAGGGAAGTGAGTGGAACTTGCAGAGGTACTGACCATAACATTTCAATCTCCCTTAAACTCCAGGGCGATGCCAGAGGAAAAGAGAATTTCAAATGTTACATCCTTGTTGTAAAAAGTGTGTAAAAATAAGCCCCGCTACTACAGACCTATCTGTTTAACTTCGGTGGTGGGGAAACTTTAAAAAATAATAATTTGGTACATAATGAAAGTCACTTGAGTAATGTTGGGTTAATTAAGGAAAGACAGCACGGATTTGTTAATGTCAAACCATGTTCAACTAAATTGTTTGAAATTTTTGATGAGGTAATAGAGAGAGTTGATGTGATGTACATTGAGTTCCAAAAGGTATTTGATAGATTACACAAACAGACGTGTGGGTCATGTTACATTCATGGGATAATGGTGAATTGTTGAGAAGAAAGTATAGAACTTCGGAAGGACACAAGTTGGTGGAATGGTTGACAAGCAGGCTGACCAAATCTGGAGGATATGAGCAGAGGGATATGAGGGAATGAAATTATGGGAATGGTGGTGTCTGGACTGTGGGAGTGGGATACCTGTACCAGAGTGCAGTTTGCATGCGCTGGTGCACACTGTGCATATGTGAGAGACAGTTTTGAAGTCGAGACAAAGGACATCCCGGCAGCAAACAATATTGGGCATAAGAGGGGTGCCATCAAATCTGGGATGGTTATTCACCCCGCAGACAAATGGCAAATGAAATTTAATTCAGAGAAGTGTAATGTGATTGATTTTGGTAAGAAGAAAATGGACAATACAAAATAAAGGGTAAAACTCTAAAATCTGTTGATCTATGTCTTGAATGATGAAGAATCTATAGCCCTCTTCAGGTAAAGAGTTCCAGATATTTTCAAACAGTCCATTGTGAAGAGGGAGAAGGGCCAGAAAAGTGTGTGATATTTATGTTCAATTCTAATGCTGTATTTCATTCTCATCTACACTTGCACTAGTTATAGAAATAGTTTGCTGAAGTTTCTGGGGACTTCTGAACATTCTATCAAATAAACTGCATGAACCATCTGAGAATGAAGTAAATCAATTCTCCCCTAAATTGAAAATCTTTAATTTTTAGGCTTATAGTTTGTTGTGCTAACACTTATGGCTGGAGCCACATAAAAACGGCTAATAGAAATCACACAATTCTGGACAGAGTTACAGGACAGCAACTGAATACTTCCCTGTGAATGCTCGGAGTTCCTCCATGTATTTAACTACAACCTGTTAGGCAAGTACAGAAAGACATCAATATCTTATTGAGTAATGACACACTAACATGACATGGTGTTGAAACTGAAGGCCTTATAGTGAGTCCTTAAGCCAAATATTTCAGACAGAATAGTGCTACATAGTTCTTATTGTTTTTCTGTGCCTGCAGGCAGAAGCTTTACATCTTGTGTAGATAATAAAAATGGGAGCAGTCACTCCTCTTCTGTATGTAAAAACAGGTTTGACTTAACGCTTTCTCTTCTGAAATGTCTTTGATTGTTTGACTTTTAAATAAAATATAATTTATGAGCTTTCCATGGTTCCAACATTGCCCATGTGGCTTGTTATACAAAATAACCATTGTTCCCGGAACTGCAGTAGACAACACAATATGCATCCATAATGTGAAATTAATTGTAATTAATTGATATTATGGATATCTGCAGTCCACAACTTCTGCTCGGCTGAGTATCCTAATTGCTGGCCATGGTTTTATCTGTTAAGGCCAGATAAGGGTCTCAGATTTCCCACCTAAACCCTTCCACCTCACTACATTTCCTCTTTTCCTTTAAGACACTCCTTGAAGCCTACCTTTTTGCACAAGGGTTTAGCTTAATATCTCCTTATGTGGGTTGATGGTGAATTTAGTTGAAGGTGCTTCGATGAAGTGGCTTGGGAAGTTTTTGTACGTTAAAAGTTGTTGTATACATAAAGTTGCTATTTGGCAGACTAAAATGGTCAGGGCCTCGGTGAACAGAATAGTTCTTGTCCTTGGAGCATTCAGGGTGGAAAATATGAGGGTAAAGTGAAACTGGATAGATATATTGGGTATTACTGGAATTATATATTATATACATGTAGGATATATATACAATAAATATATTTTGGAATATTTGTGAACCATAATGTGTGGTCATCATGATTTACCCGAATACTTTTTAATGCTGCCACTATAAGAACATGGCCTACATATTAGCTGCTAGCAATGTACCCTCAATTCTTTCACCAACAACATGGCCTGGTTCCTCAAGGCCGAAGCTATAGTTAAGAAAGCCCACCTTGGCCTCTCAGGAGGCTGAGGAAATTTGACATGTCTCCTATGACTCCCAGAAATTTTTAAAGTTAAAGTTTATTTATTAATCACAAGTAAGGCTTACATTAACACTGCAATGAAATTACTGTAAAATTCCCCTAGTCACCACAGCCCAACACCTGTTCGGGTCAATGCATCAAACCAGCACGTCTTTCAGAATGTGGGAGGAAACTGGAGCAGCCGGAGGAAACCCACGCAGGCACAGGGAGAACATGCAAACTCCACACAGACAGTGACCCAAGCCACGAATGGAACCCGGGCTGCTGGCACAATGAAGCAGCAGAACCAACACTGTGCCACCATGCCACCCACGATAAGCATCCTTTCCAGATGTATCACAGCTTGGTATGGCTCCTTCTCTGACCAAGACGGCACGAAACTACAAAGGTTGTGAATGTAGCCTACCCTATCACATAAACCAGCCTCTCATGCAATGACTCCCCTGACACTTCCTGCTGCCTTGGAAAAGCAGCCAGCATAATTAAGGACCTCATGTACCCCGGCATACTCTCTTCCATCTTCTTCCATCTGGAAAAAAATACAAAAGTCTGAGATCATGTACCAACCAATTTAGGAATAGCTTCCTCCATGCTGCCATCAGAATTTTGAATGGACCTACCTTATATTAAGTTGATCTTTCTCCACACTCTAGCTATGACTGGAACATTGCATTCTGCACTCTCTCCTTTCCTTCTCCCCTATGTACTCTATAAACGGTATGCTTTGTCTGTATAGTGCACAGGAAGCAACACTTTTCACTGTATCCCAATACATGGGATAATAATAATGAACCAAATCAATTCTTTTTCCTAATTAAATACTGGGAAAATTGAAGCAATTGTTTCCAGTCCCTCCTACAATCTCCATTCCCTAAATACTAACTCCGTCCCTCTCCCTGATAACAATTTGAAATTCACCCAGTCTGTTCACAGTCATGGCATCACATTCAGTCTCAAGTTGAGCTTCCGAACCTCATACTTGTCCCACCACAATGACCAGTGATTTTTACCTTTGTAACATCACCCAACTTTGCCCCATCTCAGCTCATCTTCTGTTGAAACCCTAATTTAAGCCTTTGTCACTGCTAGACTTGACTATCTTAATACATTCCTGGCTGATCTCCCACATTCTGCCTGTGTCTTAACTTGCACCAAGTCCTGTTCGTTAAGGGGATTCGTGTCTGATGAATTTATTGGAATTCTATGAGGATGTGTCTAGTGCGGTGGATGGAGGGGAACCGGTGGATGTGGTGTTTCTCGATTTTCAGAAGGCGTTTGATAAGGTGCCGCACAAAAGGTTGTTACAGAAGGTTAGGGGGCATGGAGTTGGGGGTAGGGTGTTAGCGTGGATAGAGGATTGGCTGTCAAATAGGAGGCAGAGAGTGGGTGTCAATGGGTGCTGTTTGGATTGGCGGTTGGTGACTAGTGGCGTGCCCCAGGGGTCAGTGCTGGGGCCTCAGCTATTTACCATTTATATAGATGATCTGGAGGAGGGAACCGAGTGTAAGGTGTCAAAATTTGCTGATGACACAAAGGTAGGTGGAACGGCAAATTGTGCGGAGAGTGTGGAAAGTCTGCAGAGGGATCTAGATAGGCTGAGCGAGTGGGCGAGGACCTGGCAGATGGAATACAATGTTGGCAAGTGTGAGGTTATCCACTTTGGTAGGAATAATAGTAGGAAGGACTACTACTTACAGGGCGAAAAGCTGCAGCATGCTATGGTGCAGAGGGACCTGGGGGTCCTTGTGCATGAGTCACAAAAACCCAGCCTACAGGTGCAGCAGGTGGTCAGGAAGGCAAATGGGATGCCGGCCTTCATAGTGAGGGGGATTGAATATAAAAGTAGGGAGGTCTTGCTGCAGCTGTATAGGGCACTGGTGAGGCCGCAGCTGGAGTACTGTGTGCAGTTTTGGTCGCCGCACTTGCGCAAGGATATTTTGGCCTTGGAGGGAGTGCAGAGGAGGTTCACTAGGCTGATACCGGAGTTGAGGGCGTTGAGCTATGAAGAGAGGCTGAATAGACTGGGCTTGTACTCTTTAGAGTTTAGAAGGATGAGGGGGGATCTTAATGAGACGTATAAGATGTTGAATGGGATGGATAGGGTAGAGGTGGAGAGGTTCTTCCCGCTCAGAAAGGACAGCAGGACTAGAGGGCACAGCCTCAAGATAAGAGGAGGGCAGTTTAGAACGGAGTTGAGGAGGAACTTCTTCACTCAAAGGGTGGTGAATCTCTGGAATTCTCTGCCCGTTGAAGTGGTGGAGGCTACCTCGCTAAATATATTTAAGACGCGGGTAGATAGGTTTTTGGTAGGCAAGGGGATTAAGGGTTATGGGGAGAAAGCGGGAAAGTGGAACTGAGCCACTTCAGATCAGCCATGATCTTATTGAATGGCGGGGCAGGCTCGAAGGGCTAGATGGCCTACTGCTCCTATTTCTTATGTTCTTATGTTCTGTGCTCCTATCGTCCTTGTGCTTGTTGACCTACATTAGCTACTGTTTAAGCAATGTCTTGATTTTAAGATTCTTAACCTTGTTTGCAAAATTCCCCATGGTCTTTTCTCTCACTATCTCGGTAATCTCCTCCAGCCTTACAAACCTTCAAGAGGCTCGTGTTCTTCTCATTCTGGCCTCTGTGCAGCCTCAATTTTAATTTCTCCACACGTCGTGGTTGTGATTTCTGGACTCTAAGGCCAGAATTCTCTGGTCTTGCCCCACTGCTGCTGCCAGTGAAACAGAGAATTTGAATCCCAGCCAGTTCTATGTTCTCAGCAGCAGGATCGGAAAATCCCAGTTGCAGGCGAGACTGGAGAATTCCAGCATTTGCTTTGGAAATTCATCTTCAAACATCTTTCCTCTCTGCCTGGCTTTCCTCTCTCAAGATACTTATAAAACTATTTCTGTGACCAAGCTTAAGTCAATGGATCTAATATTTATTTATGTGGCTCACTTTAAAACATTATCTTATGGTACTGCTGTGAAGCTCCTTGGGATAAGTTAACAGTGTTATATAAATATATTTGATGTGATTTTATTTGATTTAATTTATCATTGCCACATGTCCTGGGATTGGGTAAAAAGTATTGTTTCTTGCACTCTATATGGGCAAAATGTACTGTTGATAAAGTACACAGGGAAGAAGGAAAGGATAGGGTGTAGAATGTAGTGTTGCAGGCACAGGTAGGGTGGAGAAAAAGATCAGCTTAATATATGATAGGACCATTCAAAAGTCTGACGATAGCAAGGAAGAAGCTATTTTTGAGTCAATTGGTACATGTCCTCAGACTTTTGTATCTTTTTCCCGATGGAAGAAGGTGGAAGAGAGCATATCTGGGGTGTGTGGGGTCCTCGATTATGTTGGCTGCTTTTCCGAGGCAACAGGAAGTGTAGAGGAAGTCAATAGATAGGAGGCTGGTTTGCATGTTGGACTGGGCTATGTTCACAACCCTTTGTAGTTTCTTGCAGTCTTAGTCAGAGCATGAGTCATGCCAAGCTGTGACACATCCAGAGAGGATGCTTTCTATGGCACATTGTAAAAATTGTTAAGAGTCATTGTGGACAATTTCCTTAGCCTTCTAAGAAAGTAGTTATAATAGTAGTTGAGAAAGGAATATGTTGTTTCTATGCAGTGCATGGATTTTTTTTTGTGCGGACAACTTTTAAAATGTTTTGCCCATGCACAACAGATTGAGAACCTCACCCTCCCCCATTTTGGTGGAAGCAGTGAAGAACTGCATAGGCTGGAAGCTGCCAACTGACACTAGCTAGTTGACAGGATAGAATTCACCTTGCAGACTTTTGTGACTGGGAAAGGGAGGCTTAAACTTGCCTTGTGATGTCCATAGGAGCAATCCTGCTCCTCCCAGTCCCACCAGGAAAGTAAACAAAAAAGCACAAAAGTAAAATACTCCAGATGCTGGAAATCTAAAATAAAAACAGAAAATGCTGGAAAACCTCAGTAGGTTTCACAGTATCTATGGAGAGAGAAACAAGAGTTAATGGTTTGATTCCAATGTGACTCTTCTTCAGAAAAAAATAACAGTTTTTGATCCCTTTTCCCAATGTCTACACAATGGCAGGAACACCGCTATAGCTTCTTACTCAGCATTACCAGTTAAAATTGCATCTGTTTCTATGAAGTTATGCAGAACATAGAACAAAGAGGACTGCAGCCCAGAAACAGGCCCTTTGGCCCCCTAAGCTTGTGCCCGATCATGATACCCTAACTAAACTAAAAAAAACCTTCTGCCCTTACTCAGTCTGTATCCTCTATTCCCTCCCTATTCATGTACCCATCTAGATGCCTCTTAAATGTTACTGACGTGCCTGCTTCCACCACCTACTCTGATAACACGGTCCAGGCATCCACCACTCTCTGCGTGAAAAACTTCCCCCTCACATCTTCCTTAAACTTTCCCCCTCTGCACTTGAACCTGTGCCTCCTTATAATTCACACTTCCACCTTGGAGAAAGCCTCTGACTATCCACCCTGTCTATGCCCCTTGTAATTCTGTAGACCTCTATCAGGTCTCCCCCCAGCCTCCATCTTTCCTTTGAAAACAATTCTAGTTTATATAACCTCTCCTCATAGACAACACGCTCGAGACCAGGCAACATCCTGGTGAACATTTGTCGCACTCTCTCCAAAGCTTCCATGGTCTTCTGGTAGTGTGGCAACCAGGACTGCGCGCAATACTCCAAAAGCGGCCTAACCAAGGTTTTATATAGCTAAAGAAGGGAAAATGGTCCCTGTTGATCTTGGGTAGGTTATCCTACCATCTGCTCATCAATACAGTTTAAAATTGGGAAATGTGAGCCCTCAGTGGCAGAAGGGAGGGTCGGTAACTGAGGTGATTTAAACCGCCCATCACTCAGTTTCTCCCAATGCATTGGATCAAAATCACCTCCATCATCTATAGGAATCCCGCAACATCATTTAAACATCCAAGAATCACATTCCACCTAATGTTTTGTTTATTAAGTACAGGCAGCAGAAGACAAACAAAACCTCTCTTCGTCAATCAGGTAATTTAATCTGTCTTGTTGCTATATTTGAATTGTGCTCATATCACATTATATTTTGTTGTAAGAAAGTAACGTGTGCTTGTCATTCTCTATATCTGTGACGTCTTCCAATCCTGCAATCACCACTGAGCAGTCTGTTCCTCTGACATTTGCCTTGTTGAATTCCCCCTTCTTTTACATTGTCCTGTCTGTTTTCAATCCATCGTGGTTCTGGAATGCCTACCTAAGCACTTCTTCACCTCCCTGTCTTCATTTAAACTCGCCTTCAAACCCATCTTCAAGACTCTCTCCCAATTACTCATACTTTGGCTCAGAACTCATTGCTTGCTATTGACAATTTTATGAAGATCCTTGTATGTTTGGGAAAGAAAGGCTTACACTGATATCACTATGGTCACAGAGGAAATGTGCAACCATTTGCTATTAGTGGACGGTGGGGGAGCTCACAAACAGCAACATTAAAATGACCAGATAGTCTGTTTCAGTTGGTTGAGGGATAAATCTTGGTTAGAACACCACCAGTGGGGCTTGGCGGGGAGGGAGGGAAGCCCCCTCCCTTTGAACTAGTACAGTGAGGTCCTTTATATGAACCTGAGAAAGCATAAATCGGGCCTTGGTTTCGCAACTCATCTGAAATACAACAGGGGCGATTCTTCCAAAAAAGTTGTTGAATTTGTGTGAAAACTGGAGCAACTCCCGTCGATTTTTTTAGCAGGATTTTCAAAATGAATCTCCCACACTTTGTGCACTGCAGAGTGCCCTGGCAAGGTTCACGTTGGAAATCAGTGGACAGGACCTATTCCTGCTGGAGAGGCCGGCAGCAGAGAGCAGAGCAGGCCTTGCACATGCACCAATTTGTCAGCACCCAGATTGGCACATGCTCAGTCGCCCCACACTGCCAGCCCCCCAATTGCTGGCCAGCCTTGTGATCCCTGCATTGCTGCCCCTCCAACCCTCCACCGCAAGATCGTTGGCCTCCTGGACCTCTCCGTACCAGATCCTATGACTTTGCCTCCCTCTCTTGCCAGCCTCCATCACTCTGCTAAATAGACTGGGTCTGTACTCGTTGGAGGTTCGAAGGATGAGGGGGGATCTTATAGAGACGTATAAGATAATGAAAGGGATGGATAGGGTAGAGGTGGAGAGATTCTTCCCGCTTAGAAAGGACAGTAGGACTAGAGGGCACAGCCTCAAGATAAAGGGGGGTGGTTTAGAATGGAGTTGAGGAGGAACTTCTTCACTCAAAGGGTGGTGAATCTCTGGAATTCTCTGCCCGTTGAAGTGGTGGAGGCTGCCTCGCTAAATATATTTACGGGTAGATAGGTTTCTGATAGACAGGGGAATTAAGGGTTATGGGGAGAAAGCGGGAAAGTGGAACTGATCCACTTCAGATCAGCCATGATCTTATTGAATGGCGGGGCAGGCTTGAGGGGCTAGATGGCCTGCTCCTGCTCCTATTTCTTATGTTCTTGTGTTCTTCTACTCCTTTCCACCCCCCAGAAGCCCTGAACTCCCCTGATACACCACCCCCCCCACCCCCGCAGCTGGATGGTCAGCCCTGATCACCCCATCCTTCCCTCTGCCACCAATCAAATGGAATTTAATGTTGGCAAATGTGAGGTTGTCCACTTTGGTAGGAATAATGGTAGGAAGGACTATTACTTACGGGGCGAAAAACTGCAGCAGGCGACGGTGCAGAGGGACCTCGGGGTCCTTGTGCATGAGTCGCAAAAACCCAGCCTGCAGGTGCAGCAGGTGGTCAGGAAGGCGAATGGGATGCTGGCCTTCATAGCGAGGGGGATTGAATATAAAAGTAGGGAGGTCTTGCTGCAGCTGTATAGGGCATTGGTGAGGCCGCAGCTGGAGTACTGTGTGCAGTTTTGGGCGCCGCACCTGCGCAAGGATATTTTGGCCTTGGAGGGAGTGCAGAGGAGGTTTACTAGGCTGATACCGGAGTTGAGGGGGTTGAGCTATGAGGAGAGGCTGAATAAACTAGGCTTGTACTCGTTAGAGTTTAGAAGAATGAGGGGAGATCTCATTGAGACGTATAAGATGATGAATGGGATGGATAGGATAGAGGTGGAAAGACTCTTCCCGCTCAAAAAAGACAGTAGGACTAGGGGGCACAGCCTCAAGATAAAGGGGGGGCGGTTCAGAACGGAGTTGAGGAGGAACTTCTTCACTCAAAGGGTGGTGAATCTCTGGAATTCTCTGCCCGTTGAAGTGGTGGAGGCTGCCTCGCTAAATATTTTGAAGAAGCGGGTTGATGGGTTTTTGATAAGAGAGGGGATTAAGGGTTATGGGGAGAGGGCGGGAAAGTGGAACTGAGCCACGACAGATCAGCCATGATCTTATTGAATGGCGGGGCAGGCTCGAAGGGCCAGATGGCCTACTCCTGCTCCTATTTCTTATGTTCTTATGTTTCTTATGTTCTTACAGTGGCAGTGGGACCACCCCCCACACCCACTGATCAACCCTATATACTCCATCCCACAATAGGCCCTGCACCCCTCTGGTCCCAGCCCCTTGGCATTGCCCGATGCCTAGTGGTACATGCCAAGATGCCCCTTGGGCATTGCAACTTTGCCCCCTTGGGCAGTGCCAGGAGGGCAGGCTGGCATTCCCCTGGGAGCACCATCTTACCCCCGACCTCCAGGGTGGGGGGGGGGGGTGGGGTTGGGCCTCGGTAGTCTCTATTCCATCCAGCAGCATCAGCCATCTTTCCCCATTAGTGGGGAGCAGGAGGAGTAAACCCCATTGGAGTGAACCATGGCTGGCAGGAGGAGGTGGCAGGGGTGGGAGGGAGGTTTGGGGGAGGGGGGACACTAGCAGGCCCAGAGACTTCAGTCCTGGGCCCACTAATGAAATGTAAATTGTTACTTAAATATGGGAATCACCTCCATGCCTATTTCCAGCATGGAGCTGACGACCGCAGCAGGAGTACTGTGTGCAGTTTTGGTCGCCGCACTTGCGCAAGGATATTTTGGCCTTGGAGGGAGTGCAGAGGAGGTTCACTCGGCTGATACCGGAGATGTGGGGGCTGGACTATGAAGAGAGACTAAATAGACTGGGTCTGTACTCACTGGAGTTTAGAAGGATGAGGGGGGATCTTATAGAGATATATAAGATAATGAAAGGGATGGATAGGGTAGAGGTAGAGAGATTCTTCCCGCTTAGAAAGGACAGCAGGACTAGAGGGCACAGCCTCAAGATAAGGGGGAGTGCAGCTTAGATCGGAGTTGAGGAGGAACTTCTTCACTCAAAGGGTGGTGAATCTCTGGAATTCTCTGCCCGTTGAAGTGGTGGAGGCTGCCTCGCTAAATATATTTAAGTCACGGGTAGATAGGTTTTTGATAGGCAAGGGGATTAAGGGTTATGGGGAGAAGACGGGAAAGTGGAGCTGATCCACTTCAGATCAGCCATGATCTTATTGAATGGTGGGGCAGGCTCGAAGGGCTAGATGGCCTACTCCTGCTCCTATTTCTTATGTTCTTATGACTCCAGAAATCTTGGAGCTGGAGACATGCGGAGGAGCCTGTGCTGATATCTCCCAGCCCATTGTGCTGCTAGAGCAGTGCAGCAGACTGGGAGAATCACCACCTATACGTTGAAGCCTCTGAGGTGGAACTTGAATTCACAGGCATCTGAATCAAGAGTGCTACCACTGAGCCAAGACTGACACCACAGTAAGGACTCAAGTTGTTGCTGCATCAGTTAATAAGTATCAATAATGCTATAACTGGCTCTTGTCATTTGAAGCAATCTTATTTCATGTGACCGTTTTGTTTAAGTGTCTCTTAACATAAGAACATAAGAAATAGGAGCAGGAGTAGGCCATCTAGCCCTTCGAGCCTGCCCCGCCATTCAATAAGATCATGGCTGATCTTAAGATGTAAACTACAAAAGAAAAATGCACACGCTTGCATTTGATCAAGCCTGCTGCTAGTGGGATTGTAAACTTGGAGCTTTGCTTGTACTGGTGAGTTTGGCACACTAAAAGGAAATTGCTTGACTGCAGTTTTTATCTGTTTTCCTTTTCGCTTCTTAAAAAGAAAATACTGCACTGTGCTGGTATTGGACAACTTTATATTTGGCTTGATAACGCAGTCGAGTATTTGCACAGTTTATGACACGGTTATAGTAAGCTGCGGTAACTGAATGGATTGAGTTTGCCATGGTTGAAATAGGCTCGTGTACAGATACCGTTATCGCAGTAATAGTCCAATTCAAATAGAGCTCGTGCTGGGTGCTCCGACTGAATAAATATTCTCTCTTTGTAAAAATAATTAGTTGTTATGGATTACGTATTTTCTATTTTTGATCATGCTTTGTTACTTTAAATTGAGTTGATAATGATGTTGGAGAGTTTGGAAACATAATGCAGGTTGCACACAGCTGTAAGTCTGTGATTTAAAACTGTAGGGTGGCAATTACTGCAGGCAATGTTATTGTATGAATACATCCATGGCAAATTCATCTTGAAGCTACTTTAACAGTCAGCTTCCCAGCTCCCCATCAAACATTGGAGAAAGGAATTTTGAGATGAGTTATTTAAGCATTCTTATGATAAAATAATAAACAGTAATTTCAAACATTCAAAACCAAATAGGTAACAACAGAGAAGAAAATATTTGCAACAAATGCAACAAATTCTAGTCACTTGAGTGCTTGCTATCTCAGGCAGTTCCAGATTGTCACTGCCTCACATCACAGTGCAGCAATCTCTGAGGCAGCAAATCCATCATGTATCTCTGCTCGAATCACAGAATCAGCCCTTTCATCTTCTCAGTAAGCCCTGTTTTGGTAGTTTTCTTCTGAACAATTTTACGATGCATTTTAATCCAGTTTTAAAAATTAACTTTCATAGGGAGCGATGGTTTCAGTATTTGCATTTTGCCTCTGGCACAGGGGTTCAATTCCATCATAGACTGATGGGCAGGAAGCTTTTTTTCTCGCTGATTTACTCTGGTCTCCTTACTTCAACACCGATCGGTAATCTCACTTTGCAATTTCACAGGATCGATGATATGGGAATTGGTCAATATCATGTTGGTACGAACCAATGCCGGGGCTGAGGCATGTGGTAGAGGTAGTTTTATCCTGCATCTAACCAAGCAATGCTGACTTGCAAATGGTTGATCTTAAGAAGTATAAAAATGGAAAAAAGAATCCTTCTTAGTAATCACATCCCTTATGCTGACAAAAAAATATGAATTTAATGGAGTGAGACAAAGTAAATTCCCAGAAATGTGAAGTTTGCCAGGTCTTCTGTTCAAATGTGCATTTTTTAAAATATAATCTTGATTCATCCCAAAATATAATAAGTTCTTTATATTCGTGAACCATGCCTTTTGATTTATGAATATTAGGTTTATCTATGGCTAGGTGGCTGGTGCCAAGTCATTCATGTTACACCTAATGACTTGTGCGTAGTAGTTGGTTTAACCATTAACAGGTTTATTAGGCACTGGGATAATAATCCATTTGTTTAGCATAGCACTTTTGTATGAAATTCCAATAAGCAACATGAACAAATTTATCAAAGCGGAATGATTAGATATTGGTGAATGGATTTGTACAAATACTGCAGCAGGTGCACAGTGTTTTATAACTGCAAATGATTCCCCTTCCAGCTTGCTGCATTTAATGGCAGAGAAATTCAACTTAAAGCATTTAAGCTTATAATTTGATTGGGGCAATTCCATAATTCTCTGCTCCCAGCAGGGAAATTGCGGTTGAAGGAAATGTGGGTTGAAAGTAGAGCTACAACAATAAAGCCTTGATAGTCTGACCTGTGCTTCCTGGGAGCATGGTTAAGCATCCAAGTGGGTGTTGATAAGCTGATTTCTACCTTCAATTTACAACAATAGGAATGATTTAATCAATACATGTTAGAAAGAGGAACTCAGATAGAAATGAGTTTAAAGGAAATAGCCAATCTCAAGCTTCAAAAGACGTTGATTAAGTATCTGCAATGTAAGTTTGAAATACATTTCCACACTCTCCGCCCTTCTGTTTGAATCCTCTTGTTTCGTGCTCTTACTCCCAGATGACAGATAAAACTGCAGTCAGATTTCTCAATCCAGCTCTATCTTGTGTAACTATTTATTTTTCCAGTTTCCCCAGTGCAGTTTATTTTGCTGTTGGAACTACCCGACTTCACATCAGCTTCTGAATCAGACCTCCAGGATTTGATTGTGTAATCAGCAGTGACACTTGAGTGTGTTGTTGAGGAAATGCTGCTTTGTTGGAGATGCCATCTCTTGCATAAAGATTCTTCCTCCGTGCCTTTTCCACCCCACAGAGGTGTTTCCTGTACAGGCTGCTGCACACCTTCCATTACCACGTCCTCGCCTGTTACTCGGATACACATTGGCAGGTCTTGTTGTTGCTGGGCAGTGGAGGTCCCTATACGGAGGGATCTCCTCCAGTTATCTTGGGGACCTGGGATGGAGGGTGCTGCATGCAGCAGTGCTGTACAACAGTAGGTTTTTCTGGTTCGCGGGTTCCCAAGACTGCCCCTTCTGAGGCCTTGTGGAGTCCGCGGACCATGTCTATGTTCTGTGTTTAGATTGCAAACCCTTTTTGGTTTCCTTAAACATCTTTTTCTGATGTTTTGCTTGTACTTCAGTCCCATGCTCCTGATCTATGGGCATTTGGGGCGGAGAGGGGTGGGTCGGGATGGTGACCTCCTCCTGAACTTGCTCCTGGGCCTGGTGAGATGTGCCATCAATAGGTCCAGGCAGCGGGCGCTCGACAGGGTCATCTATCCCGACTGTCTGCCCCTCTACCACAGCTATATTTGCAGCCAGGTGTCCCTGGAGAGGGAGCATGTGATGTCCACGGGTGCAGTTGATGCCTTCCGCACCCACTGGGCACTGCAGGGGCTGGGGTGTATTATCAACCCCAACAATCACATTTTGATTTAATGTTTTAAGTTTCCTTTTGACTTTGTTTTCTGTTTGGGCTGTTCCCTTCCTTTTAATTTGTCCCTAAGTTAATTTGAGTTTGTTTATTTGGTTGGTGTCAAAAAGAGGCGCACAAAGATTCTGAGCCATGGCCTCTTCTACCTGTTCACTGAGACACTAAAGATTCCCTCACACCTAACTTTGTGTGAATTGGCTGCCACATTTTTCTATTTAACTATAGTCATGGCATTTAAACAAAATGTGAAGTGCTCTGGGATGCATTGAGATCATGATTAGATGCTACTTAAGTACAGATTTGTTCTTTTTTCTACTCAGTCCACTGGTGTCTCTGATCTATGCCGTCTTGATTATTCTTGCTGATCAAGCACCACATGCTTTTGAAGATCAGATTGTCATTTCAAATACTTTTTTCATCGAATCCTATAATGCAGAAGGAGAGCATTTGGCCCATCAACTCTGGACCAACTCTTCGACAGAGCATCTAGGCCTTGTCCTCGTAACCCCAAGTATTTACCCCACTAATCCCCCTAATTTACACATCTTAGGACACTAAGGGGTAATTTACCATGGCCAATCAACCTAGCTGCAAATCTTTGGATTGTGGGAGGAAACCAGTGTACCCAAAGAAACATACACAGACACTGGGAGAATGTGCAAGCTCCACACAGGCAGTCACCCGAGGCTGGAATTAAACGCGGGTCCCTGTGAGGCAGCAATGCTTACTATTGTGCTACTTTATCACCCATTCTTTTGCTAGATATCATACTGTGGAATCCCTCACCTCCATGCCTTCCTTTCTATGAACCAAGCATAATTCTGATGTAACCTCAGAACTTTTCTTTATTTGTTGCACCTACTGGGCAATGCTGTGTGATAGGGGCCTTGACAACTCAACTTCATTAGCTTCTCAGTGTCCCTGTGAATAAAGGCACCAACAAATGTAATACTAAACCTAAGTGGTGCAGCTCCAGTCCCCTGACTTTGCAGTTAACTTAGAATCTGCCTAGGCAGCATTGGACATGACACATTGGGAAGGATTTTACAGCCTTGCAAAACTGTGAAATTCTGCCCAAGGTTAATGGACCTTTCCATGGTCCTCCCCTCGCCCGCTCCAATTCCTGCGGTGGGCGAGGATGGTAAAATTCTGGTCTTTGGCTTGGGCTGAGGATAAATCAGTCAAGTTTTTACTTCTGAATGTTTTTTGTCAACATCATTGAAAATAGTTGATCTCGTGATTATCTTGTTGCTGTTTGTGGGATCTTGCTGGTTGTGATTTGGTTGCTGCATTTTCAAGGGTACAACAGTGACTACACTACAGAAGTGTTTCCTTTGTTTTAAAGCACTTTGGAATGTCCTGAGGCAGTGTAAGGTGCTACTGAAATGCAAGTTGTTGCTTTTTTTAATTTGGCAATTCCTGATGAAAAATGTGCTGACACAGCCTACACCAGTGGTGGGCAGCTTGCGGTTTGGAGGCCACATGCAGTGCATCTGAGTTTCGCGTGTAGCCCATGAGACATTGTATTAATTGTTGCTCACGCACAGTGTTGCCACATTCTGCTGATTTCCATCCGTGCATTTTGTTTCTTATTGGTATGACTGAAGTGATATGCACAAAAAAGCAAGGGCAAGTGAAGTAAGGTAAATGCTAACTGCACACAACATTGACTGTGAGGGTTGTGCACTCCCTCTGCATCCAAAGTGTAAATATTTCTTTGTTTTTACCATTTCAAGTTAATAATTGTTCCATTAATATATAAATAATTCAGAGTTTTCTGTAACTCGTTATGAAATATTCAACATGTATTAAGTGTATTTAATCCTACTCATGGTTAGTTAATAAGCCCGATTTCAATCTTACGGCTCACTGTGAAGAAGGAGGGCCACGCATGCGGCCCACTAACTGGAATAGGTTGCTTATTATTGCAGTATACCCTGCACAGGCTTACCTTCTAGACTGAACACTTCTGTGCTGGTTCAGGATGTACAGATTGAGGAGCATGGAAACAGGGGACTAAATCAGCAATAGCAAACATCTTCAGGAGAGGAAAGAAAAGAAATAGAGAAAAACATCATTCACCATGCCATAACCTTGTAACATGCTGATTGATGTGGCTGATTCATGGTTAATAAGTGTCAGATTAGAAACAGAAATTCAAAACCACTCTACTGTCGTTTGAAAATAACATGATCTTTCAGTTCGCAAACAAACTCACATTTGCGATTCACGAATGCCAGTTCTCCATATTGGTGTAAATGATGAATTGCAAGAGAGGTCCAAGGTTTTATTATGCGGTAAAACAATCACCATTTGCTTCCAGTGGTACCATAAGAATTATTTTTGTGCATTTGGAAGTCTTATCTTACCTGTACACAATCTTCGAAGGTAAATCCAAGAAAATAAATGTAAGAACATAAAAATCAGGAACAAACCAGATGGCATTCAACATGATCATAGAGTTTAAAGTTTATTTATTAATGTCACAAGTACGCTTACATTAACACTGCAGTGAAGTTACTGTGAAAATCTCCTGATTGCTACACTCCAACGCCTGTTGGGGTACATCGAGGGAGAATTTAGCATGGTAGATGCACCTAACCAGCATGTCTTTCAGACTGTGGGAGGAAACCGGAGCACGCGGAGGAAACTCAAGCAGACACGAGGAGAATGTGCAGACTCCGCACAGACAACTGGGAATTGAACCTGGTCCCTGGTGCTGCAAGGCAGCAGAGCTAACCACCATGCCTGATCTTGGCGTTCAACACCATTTTCCTGCCCACTCCACATAGACCTTGATTCCTAGAGAAGCCAAAAATCTGTATCATCATCATCGAGAGTAATTCTGTGACAGAACAAAATGGTTTAGACAGTTGCCAGAGAGTGGGTGGGGTAGTTAGGGAATGGATTTTAGAACAGAGATTTCTGGAAATACTCATTGGGTACTGAATTTCAGATAGAGACGGGGGGATAATGCTTTGCAGTAAATCTTGCATTAAGCTTTTATGTAGTTAACATCAGAGACAACTTGTGAGAATATCATTTCAACAATAACCTGCATTCATGTAACTCATTGAACACTAAAAGACTGCCCAAAGCGCTTCACACAGATGTGTTAAATAATTGTTCCTGACGGGAATGAGAGCGAACTGAAACCCCAATCTCTTTTCCTTACTGTCCATGTTTTTTGAGGAAGGAAGATGTGTGTGATTCTTACATCTGAGGCAAAATCTGGTGCTTGCGGTGGCCTTAAAATTCTTCAGAGGGCCTTGCTACTGCCCCAACTTCTCCACAATCTTACAGTGAGATGGGTGGGGCCTAACCCCCTACCCTTTCCCCAGATGAGGCCTATATATTGTCAATGGCCGCAAAAACTGTTGCCTTCCCAGCATCATTTTTCAGACTGGCGGGAAGAGTTCAGGGGCAAGCTTGAAAAATAACGCTGCTGAAGCCTCAGGTGGAAATGGGGATGGAATTGCCTCCATTGAGAGTCTCGTTTGAACATTGCACACCCACCATGCAGGTAATCTCTCCCCTGAGGCCCCACCATCAACACCTCACTCCTCCCCGCTCCCCTCTACACACACACACACGACATTGTCTCTCTCTCGCTCGTGGAAATGTCCTCTCCATGTTGACGCTATCTAAGCCTCTCAGTACCCTGCGCATAAAATGCAACAAAGCCTGGCTTACTGTAGTTCAGTATCTCATAAAAGGAATATAAATCATTTTTGAAATGTTGTTATGATTTGGTTCTGTTAGTCTCTATTGTAAACAAAATTTGAAATCCCAGGTATTCACTAAGAGAATCAGTCCAGAAAATTGCATGATTTCAAATAAACAGAAGATATTTTATTGTTCAAGAGCCAACACAGCAAACAGTCAATTCTATCTATTATATACTCTCACATCCAGAATTCCAAAAGGTGAACATGAATTTGCAGACAAATTGTGGTTGAACACACCACAAACCATACTTTAAATGGTATTCACACCAAAACAGATTCAACAACTTTATTTAGGAATCCATGCATAACGGCAAGAAAACTGAAGAAATCTGCACAGTCTCTCTGGAGCAGCCGGACCACAATCGTCCAACACTTAGTCATCTTTTTGTGTGTGTGGTGAGTTGTGTACCTGTTTTGAGAGGGGCAGGGCCCAAACACACCAGTGAGCTTGGCTGCAAAGCAATCGAGTGCTCTTTTGAAAGGGCACTGAAAGACCCCTTCTCTCGCCTCGTGAACATCGAGGACTCATCCTCATTGGTGGCATGTTTCCCAATGCCTCCCTGACACAGATTGCTGGCACTGGGGCCCTCCCAATGGGTCCCCTTCATGGTCCGCAACATGTCTCCACATCATGACACCCCCCCCTTCATGACATGCCTCCCTCCCTTTCATGCCCCATCCCTTCATGATCCCCCATCATAGACCCCATCGTATCTCCCCTGAAAAGCTCCCCTGCATAGCCCCACTCTCATAATCCCCTGTCATAGGCCCCTCGGCATAGCCTCCCCCTCATAGCCCTTACTCAGGCCTTATATTCACTCAAGCCCTCCTCCTTTGGCACTGCTGCTGGTACACTGGCAGTGCCCAACTTGTACCGCTAGTGTGCCATGTGTGCGCTGTCAGTATACCAAGTGGGCATTGCTAGTGTGCCAGGGGGACACTGACAGACGGGCATTGCCTAGCCATTTTCCTGACCGCTCAGAGCTTCAATGGCCTATGAGTCCCCTGGTGTGGCTATCAGGCCTGGTCTCCACTAGGGGAGACTAGTAATGCTTCTTGTGGGGTTTGTTCCACACCTGAGAGTAAGAAGATCCCAGGAGCTGGAAGAATCCAACATTGAATGGGCTAAGCATATTTAAATTTTACTTTAAATGTGTTAATTGACGAGGGACTGGGACAATTGTAAACTGGTTGGTGCTGTTCTTAGGAACGCACACAAAATTCTGGGATTGGTGCAATCCACATCAGGCAGAAAATCATCCTCCTGAATTCCTTCACAATTTAAAATATTTTAATTAATTAGAATTAATTCCAATTCCCAGCTTTCTCTCCATGGGAAATGTTTCTCCTGATTTTGTGTCTAATACAGCAAGGATTTCAGCTGGCATTTTTTAGTGGTATCATAAGTGTATTCTTAAAGAATGGGTTGAGAATTTTGTTGGAACACATATACAAGGAAGTTTCTTCATTGGCGGCACGGTGGCACAGTGGTTAACACTGCTGCCTCACGGCTCCAGGGACCAGGGTTTGATTCCCGGCTTGGGCCACTGTCTGTGTGGTGTTTGCGCATTCTCCCCATGTCTGTGTGGGTTTCCTCTGGGTGCTCTGGTTTCCTCCCACAATCCAAAAAATGGGCGGATTAGGTGGATTGGCTATGCTAAATTCTCCCTCAGTGTACCTGAACAGACACTGGAGTGTGGTGACAAGGGGATTTTCACAGTAACTTCATTGCAGTGTTAATGTAAGTCTACTTGTAACGCTAATAAACAAACTTCAAACTTTAAATAAATTTTAGCTGTGAACAACGGATAATCTTTTCTAAGTCTCTCAATCCCAGTCTCTCTCCAAAAACACATTGCTAATCCTCAATCCCTGTGTGGAATGATACACAAGAACACAATAAAATTCCTGCTTTTGAGCAGATTATATACAGATGACAACATTTGACCTGGAAGCAGTGGAGTAAGAAATATTTCTAATTTCTTTTAAAGATCTGTGGAACCTGTAATTGTTTTCAAGAATGTTTGAAAAAGGATTTTAAAGAGCTTGCTTCAACTGTAAAGGGATCAATTGGAATTTTCTTGCATTAGAAGAAAGACTGGTTCATGTGACATAGTGAGCCTTGACCTGGAAGCAGTACCAACAGGAAGGAAGTTGAAAAAGAAGGCTTGTGGCTGCTGGACATAAAGGAGGGCTACAAACAGAGGAATTGGAGGGCAAAGCTAATTAACACATAAATGCAGACACATTGAGAAAGCAGAAAGAGACTCTGGTAGCATACCCCTTTAAAGGGTCATGCGACCCATTCAGTCAAACAAGCCTAAGTGCGTGAGTCCTGGAGCTGGGTGTGGGCTTTTCTTTTCAGTTAGGAGTTTGGAGTCATATGGTGACTTTTATATCACTTCTGCGCATAGTTATTTACCTTAATAAACTGTTCATTTATTAATCTACTTGATAGTCACCCATCTTTGCAAGATACTACAAAGAAAGAAGGCGAAATGTAAAACATTCTTGTGAATGGAAAGAAAACATTCTCAGGAAAAAGTCAGTTTGTCCGGCTGGCAAAAAAGGAGACAGGAATTCTTGGAAGTACTGTGTGAGCTGGCTAAAATAGATTAAAAGCTGGATGAATAGCTTGGGAGCATTAAAGAGCTGGATGTTTCCCCAGAAGGGGCCAAATAATGAACCAGGAGGTTATTTGGTTGAAAAAGAATTATGGAATGCTATACTATCAGGACTGTCATGACCCGAAGCTGAGGGGATTCATAGCCTTGCTGATGATTGCACATGTCAAAAGCAAAGCTGCTGTAAAGTAGGATTCCTGACCTACTGTGTAGGAAAATGGAAGAACATTTGGGGAACTGTGTGACTATATAGTGACAGCATTTGTGCAGGAAATGATGCAAATGCTCCTGGTTGTGTATGATGTATCTTTGTTGTAACATTCATTTAAATTGAAGTTTATCCTTTTATCTAAAGTATCCTTTGCCTGTTAATTCATGTGTAATTTGTATTGTTTCGGATTCTTGTTAAAGTAAAGTCCACAAAAAGTGGCATCTTGTTGGTAATGTCTTCATTTGGTAAATGTAATAATTTTGATTTACTATTTCCCCTTGGGGATTGTAACAATAACACATTATGTTCAGTTGTCATAAAACCCATGATGTCTTGATAAAATCTAGTTTATAAGTTGCTCTCTGTCAAAAATATATCTTTAATTTTCATATTGAACAACAGCAAATTCTTAATCATAGTTCACACCCCTGGATTTGGGGCTCATAAAAACATTGTGAATGTATTACTTTTGCACCAAAATAATGATAAATAGCTCTTGATATTGCTTTTGCTTCCATATTTGCTGAACCTTTCACAGACTATTTTGTACTTCCTACAGGCCGATATTTGTCAGCCTCTTATCTTATTGAGGATAAAGAATGTAGAACTGCTTACATATTTGTTTAGTCTGATAAAATTTAAGTGGCAGGATAAATTTATTGATGTGTGTTCTGATTTGTGGCAAAGCACCATACTAAAGTTGATCGGATACAGCACAAGCCTAAGGGTACATTTCCCAGTAACGAGGCATTTCAGCAGTATGTTGAAAACTGCTGATCTTTGAATTTAACATGTTCCATTTTCATTGCCAGACAGATTTACAACACCAAAGAATCATAGAGTCCCTCCAGCGTAGAAATAGACCATTTGGCCCATCGAGTCTGCATCAACTCTCTGAAAGAGCATCCTACTCAGGCCCTATTCCTGTAAACCCACTCATTTATCATCTATCTAACCTACACATATTGGGACACTAAAGGGGCAATTAAACATAGCCAATCCACCTAATCTGCACATTTTTGGATTGTGGGAGGAAACCAGAGTACTCTGAGGAAACCCACGCAGATACAGGGAGAATGTGCAAACTCCACACACAGTGACCCAAGCCGAGAATTGAACCTGGGTCCATGGCCCTGTGAGTCAGTTACTGTGCTGCCCTCTGCTCAATAGCTATTCAAGAATCACCAAATGACTGGCACAGGTCTGTACAACTGACATTTAGAAACCGAATAGAAGCATGCAGGGTTTAATAAATAAGTTGCTTACAGCTGTCATCAGCATCTGTTTAAGTTTGCTTGGAGAAATCACTTGAAAACCCCCACCTCACATGATGGAACCCATGTCACCTCACTTTCATTGTTGAGATGTCTAAAGAAATAGAGCAGTATTTAAAGACAAAGGGCCTGATTTTACCATTAAGTTGCGCCCATTTTCTGGTGCTAAGACTTGGTAAAGTCGAGCGTGAGGTGAGTAGTGCGCTCTGCACCCGCCTCCATGCCGATTCCCCCTTTATCAAAGCCCAAAAATGGCTGCAATAGGGACCACACCCTAAACAGGCACGACAGCCATTTAAATCCATTTCAATTGAATTAATGGGCTGCACGCCCAACTTTATTGGCACTTTCACCTTTACGACCATGTTTGCCAACCTGGAATTGGCATGAAACAGACATATTCTATAAAAGTCAGATTAGGCACTCCATCAACGAGGGTTCGTGAGGAGGTAAGCGTATAGTGTCCGATGGTTCTCTGCTACTCATGGGTGTGTTTTTGTTGTGGCCATTTTCTGTCTCGGGGTGGTGGCGGCCCTGCAAGTGTCTGGGGGGTGCGGGTGGTGGGCTGTTTCTCTGCAGGATCTCCGATATCCGACTTGCTGCACGGACCCTGGCCTCAACACTAACCTCGGGTCTCGCAGTGCTGCTGGGTCCTAGTGGACTCAGCACTCGTCGAGCTGAAGGATGCGCACGAAGCTTTTTAAAATAGATTGCTGCAGCCTCTCAACTTTGCGAGGAGCTGTGACGGTGGGCAGCATGTGGCTGGGGGAATTGGGGGAGGGGGGCTGTGACTGTGGGGAGACGTGGCTGGGGGAATTGGGGGAGGGGGGCTGTGACCGTGGGGAGACGTGGCTGGGGGAATTGGGGGAGGGGGGCTGTGACTGTGGGGAGACGTGGCTGGGGGAATTGGGGGAGGGGGGCTGTGACCGTGGGGAGACGTGGCTGGGGGAATTGGGGGAGGGGGGCTGTGACTGTGGGGAGACGTGGCTGGGGGAATTGGGGGAGGGGGGCTGTGACTGTGGGGAGACGTGGCTGGGGGAATTGGGGGAGGGGGGCTGTGACTGTGGGGAGACGTGGCTGGGGGAATTGGGGGAGGGGGGCTGTGACTGTGGGGAGACGTGGCTGGGGGAATTGGGGGAGGGGGGCTGTGACGGTGGGGAGACGTGGCTGGGGGAATTGGGGGAGGGGGGCTGTGACTATTGATGTGCCAGGGAAAAGCAGCGTTCCTCAACCTTCTACATATGTTCCTCTCCATCTTCCCCCCCTGCAGCCCCGCCCCTCCTTACAGTGACAAGATGGCCTTTACGATGCAACTAATTGACCTCGCTGTTGCTTTGGTTGCTGCTGGAACTGAGGAGGAGGGGCTAGTGGAAGAATTGCGGGCATAGGAGACCCAGGCCTTACCACTTGCAGAAGTGGAGGGAGATGGCCACCAGAGGAAGGAGGTGGCTGCCATTCACCCAGAGGCAGGGCGCAGGAGAAGGAGGTAGAAGAGACCTCGGCAGTTCCGTGCACGAGTGTCATTTGAAGAGACGTTGGACACCATGTGCTGCAGAGGTCTCTGCCTCCAAAAGGAGACAGTGCAACAACGCCTGTGCAACCAGGCACCTAAGGGCAAGGGTGGGGGGCACCCACTCTTGGCGGCTGTCAAATTGATGGCTGCTCTGAACTTTTATGTAGCTGATTCCTTCCAGACTTCTAGCAGAGATGTGTGTGGCATTTCCCAGTCAGCTGTGCACAGAAACCCTGTGTGCCAGGACAGGGCAGTACATCAAATTTAACCTGGACCAGGCCCATCAGGAAACCCAGGCTGCAGGGTTCGTGGTCATTGCGCTGGTGCCTAACATTTAATGGTGGAGAGGCAGCATGGTAGCACAGTGGTTAGCACTGCTGCTTCACAGCTCCAGGGTCCTGGGCTCAATTCCCAGCTAGGGTCACTGTCTGTGTGGAGTTTGCACATTCTCCTCGTGTCTGCGTGGGTTTTCTCTGAGTGCTCTGGTTTCCTCCCACAGTCCAAAGATGTGTGGGTTAGGTTGATTGGCCGTACTAAAATTGCCCTTTAGTGTCCTGAGATGCTTAAGTCAGAGGGATTAGTGGGTAAAATATTTAGGGTTACGGGGGTAGGCCCTGGTTGGGATGCAGACTTGATGGGCTGGAGGGCCTCTTTCTGCACTGTAGGGTTCTATGGTTCAAGGGGTCATTGACCACACACACACCACCCTCAAAGCCTCCCTACACAATCCGTGGAGATTCATCAACAGAAAGGGGTTCCATTCCCTGAATGTTCAACTCACGTGTGACCATAACATGATCATTATGCACATCTGCACAAGACACCCTGGCAACGTGCATGACAGCTTCATTCTCAGGAGCTCTGACATCCAGGAGGCATTTGAGGAGGAGCCCAGGCTGCAGGGGTGGCTCGTGGGTGAAATGGGTTACCTGCTTCGGACGTGGCTGATGACGCCTGTGATTGGGGCGGAGACTCGCTATGATGAGGCCCATGTAGCCACCACCCATGTAGCAAACTCTCATGAGTTTGTGTCTTTATATGCCCTGTTTGTGGACAGAACTCCCACTTACCTGATGAAGCAGCAACGCTCTGAAAGCTCACTAGCCACTGCTTGTGCTACCAAATAAACCTGTTGGACTTTACTCTGGTGTTGGGAGTCTTCTTACTGATACAAAAGGAGCCATGAAAGAAATGGTGGCATGAATCCTGAAGAGT
The DNA here is from genome assembly GCF_965287045.1 of Carcharhinus amblyrhynchos. Classification (NCBI taxonomy): domain Eukaryota; kingdom Metazoa; phylum Chordata; class Chondrichthyes; order Carcharhiniformes; family Carcharhinidae; genus Carcharhinus; species Carcharhinus amblyrhynchos. The sequence continues at coordinate 50,437,771 of NC_137329.1, forward strand.
ATCAGCTGATAGGCCTTGGATGGCAAGCTCAGTGGGGCTCTTGGAGGGGATAAGAAAGAGCTGCTTGGGGATTAGGAGCTGGAAGCATGCAAGATGCTGGGGATGGGAGGATCTAGGGGAAATTTGGGGTAAGATGCAAAATGGGCCTCATAGATGAGATCATTGTCTTTTTTCCGGTACTGCTTCACAGTTCAGGGGCCAGTGCCCTGGCACTGACCGAGGCAGCCACTTCCTCCCAGACCACATTTCCATCAGCCACCCTGGATCTGCATCCTCCTGGGGAGAAGAGGGTGTCCCACCTCGCTTCTACTGCATCCAGCAACCTCCTGAGGTTGCCCTCAGAAAATTGGGGGCTGGCCATGCGTACATTTTGTCCTTCACTGCCTACCTGCCTGTCCAAGCTTGTGTTTTTTATGGAGCTGCCCCTCATTAGGGCAGAGCAGCTGCGGGCAGTTTGGCAGAACATTCCAGCAAGTTCCATGCAGTTTGCTTGTTAGCCTCAGGGGGAAGGCAAGTGAGCACTTGCAGGTGTGCTGATGGTGGAGGGGATCAGTGCCTCAATGATTGGGGCCAGCGGAGAGGGAGGGAGGTGTCACACAGCCATTGGAATCTGGAGGAGAGGGGGTCCTTGTGCAGGAGGGTCTGGGGTGGGGGTGAGGGGAATCACCCTGATATCTGTAGGGGGTAGGGTGGGTCCTCTGCCTGAGATCGGTGTGGGGGAAGGGGGTCTGCTGCCACTCTACCTGACATCATTGAGGGTGGGGTGGTAAGGAGGGTCCGCTGCCACTCTGCCTGAGATCACTGGGGGGAAGGCGGGGTCCATTGCCACTCTGCCTGAGATCATTGGGGGGAAGGCGGGGTCCATTGCCACTCTGCCTGAGATTACTGGGGGGAAGGCGGGGTCCATTGCCACTCTGCCTGAGATCATTGGGGGGAAGGCGGGGTCCATTGCCACTCTGCCTGAGATCATTGGGGGGAAGGCGGGGTCCATTGCCACTCTGCCTGAGATTACTGGAAGAGGGAAGGGGTCAGCTACCACTCTGCCTGAGATCGGTGGGGGGGGTAGGGGCCTGGGATCATTGTGGGTGGGGGAATAAGGGGGTCAGTAATGTTGTGGGGTGGGGCAATATCTGTGGGGCTGGGGAAGGCATTTCCCAGGCTGGGAGCATTATTCTATCATTTTCTTTCTGTGTATATGCATTTGGAGGCGCCAATTGGAGCTGCAGTGTTTCAGGCGCTTCAAGTGAACAAATGTGAGGTAATGCATTTTGGAAAGTCTAATACGTATAGGAAATATACAGTAAATAGCAGAACCCTTAAGAGTATTGGTAGGCAAAGGGATCTGGGTGTACAGGTACACAGGTCACTGAAAGTGGCAATGCAGGTGGAGAAGGTAGTCAAGAAGGCATAAGGCATGCTTGGCCTTCATTGGCTAGGGCATTGAATTTAAAAATTGACAGGCCATAGTGCAGCTTTATAGAACCTTAGTTAGGCCGCACTTGGAACATAGTGTTCAATTCTGGTCGCCACACTACCAGAGGACGTGGAGACTTTGGAGAGGGTACATAAAAGATTTACCAGGATGTTGCCTGGAGTGTAGGGCATTAGCTATGAGGAGAGGTTGGAGAAACTTGGTTTGTTCTCACTGGAATGACAGAGGTTGAGAGGTGATAGAAGTCTACAAGATTATGAGAGGCATGGACAGAGTAGATAGTCAGAAACTTTTTCCCAGGGTGGAAGAGTCAATTACTAGGGGGCACAGGTTTAAGGTGTGAGGGGTAAGGTTTAAAGGAGATGCACAAGGCAGATTTTTTACATGGAGGGTGGTGGGTGCCTGGAACTTGCTGCCAGGGGAGGTAGTGGAAGCACATATGGTAGTGACTTTTAAGGGATGTTTGGACAAATACATGAAAAGGATGGGAATAGGGGGATATGGTCCCCAGAAGTGTAGAGGGTTTTAGTTAAGTTGGGCAGCATGGTTGGTGCAGGCTTGGAGGGACAAAGTGCCTATTCCTGTGCTATAAATTTCTTTGTTCATTATTAAAGAAGGCTAATCCTTTAATAGCCACTTAGATCTTTATCTAAAACTGTGAACTCAGAGCCCCTCCCCTCCAACCTTCCACTGACGATAATTATAACTTGTGGGAAACAGCCTAGCATTCATAATAACATTATGGTCTTTGGTGAAATGTGAGCTGACAGCTATTGTAACTCCTAAAATAGTTTCTCCAATTCACGCTTACACAGGCAGCCTTCTACATTTTTAACTGGCTGGGGATTTAAATAGCTTCATATCATGACTGTGCTATAGATTTTATCCACCCTTTAAGAGCACTTACATTTACCCTAATGTGACTCTTACACTGTGGGTAAAGGTCTCTACTGCTGTGTAAGTGGGGTCTGTTTAAACACAGCTCCGAGTTCAAATGGTCCTGCTGGTTTCAGGTTTGCCTCGTGTGAGTCACACATTACTCCCTTGCCCATACTGGTGAAAATGAAATCTTTTGGAAACAGGAGTTGGACTTCCACATCTAAGTTCCACCCACCATTTGTAAAGGCTCATGGAGTCTCAATGACTCTATGAAAATCCAGGCCATTAGGTTAAATTATCCTGATCAAAGAGGTGGGTTTTTATGTAGTGTCCTAAAAGGAGGAAAGCAAGGTAGAGAGGCAAAGGTGATTAGGAAGAATATTCCAGAGATTAGGATCTGAAGGCATGGCCACCATGACAGAACGATTACAACTAGGTGTACATGAGAGGCCAGAATTAGAGAAGCACAGATATCTTGGTGAATAGTGAGGCTGGAGGAGATTGCAGAGATAGGAGGAAAAGGTGATGGAGGGATTTTAAAATAAGTACAAGTATTTCAAAATTAAGACATTGCTTGACTATGATGAGTACCGGGGTGGTGGCGGAATGAGACTGGCTGTGAACCTAGAAACCTGTAGCAGGGTTCTGGATCACCTCAAGATTCTGGAGGGTAAAATGTTGAAGACCGGTTAGGAGTGCATTGGATTTGTAAAGTCTTGAGGCAATGAAGGTACAAGTGAGGGTTTCAGTAGGATGTGAGCTAAAACAGGAGAAAGTGGGTGATGGAATAGACAATCTTAATGTGGGTGGCACAATGATGCTGTGGTTAGCACTGCTGCCTCTCAGTGCCAGAGACCTGGGTTCGATTCCCAGCTTGGGTCACTGTATGTGCAGAGTCTGCATGTTCTCCCCATGTCTGCATGGGTTTCCTGCAGATGCTCTGGTTTCTTCCCATAGTTTGAAAGACATGCTGATTAGGTGTATTGGCCATGCTAAATTCTCCCTCACTGTACCTAAACAGGCGCAGGAGTGTGGCGACTAGGGAATTTTCACAGTAACTTCATTGCAGTGTTAATGCAAGCCTACTTGTGACACTAATAAATAATTATAAATCTTAAACGTAAGGTTGGAAGCTCATCACAGGAACAAATGAAACACCAAGGTTGTGAATAGACCGACTTAATCTCAGGCTGTTGCCAGGGAGGCAGATGGAGCCAGTCGTTTGGAGCACAGGCCAAAACCAATGGGTGAAATTTCTCCTCCTCCCCCTCCCACCTCCACTCCCCACTCCAGCCCTCTGCTCCCCTTGCCTTTATGTATGCGTGCACATGTGCCTGTATACCAGAATCTAGTTCCTGACCCTGTAGTAAAGTCCTGATTTTAAAATTCTCTGCCTCTGAAAGTTTCTCCTGTCTTAGAATCATACAATCCCTACAGTGCAGGAAGAGGCCATCCAGCTCATCGAGTCACTGAAAGTGCGTCCCACCTAGGCCCCATGCTCTGCTCTATCCCAGTAACCCTGAGCATTTACCATTGCTAATTCTAATTTACACATCTTTGGACACTGAGGGACAATCTAGCATGGCCAAGCAACTTCAGCTGCACATCTTTGGACTGTGGCAGGAAACCAGAGCATCCAGAGGAAACACAGTCAAGGAGAAAACGTGTAGATGCTACACAATCACCCGGGCCTGGATTCAAACTGGGGTCCTTGGCGCTGTGATTCAGCAGTGTTAACCACTGTGCTGCCTTATTATGCATTGAGGCATCCTCCAATTCCGGTCTCTTGTGCGATCTTGATAGCCTTCCACAATTGGCACCAGCTTCCTGGACCTAAGCCTTTGAATTCCCTCCTTAGACTTCTCGCTCTGCCTTCAGAAAATTTCTTAAAACCTATCTCTTTGAGCAATTTTTTTGGTGTCTTGTCCTAAGATCCCCCCCACATGGCTTACCTGAAATTTGGTCTGATATAGTTCTTGTGAAGTGCCTTGGGGCGCTTTATTATCTTCATAGTGCTTTGAAAATGCAGATTTATTGTTGTTGTTTTAATGCTTGGGCGTTACTTGTCGAAAGCTCCATCCTTTTCAGGAAGAATTAAGGAATCCATCAAACCAGCAATGAAAAAGAAAGAGGAAATAGAGGAGACAAGATACAAAGGTAAAAGAAGAAGAACTGGTGCGGACGAGGGAAAGCGAGCAGGATTTATTTAACATTGCTAACACCATCGAGAGGAAAAGGAAAATGATTAAAACTCAAAGAAAAATGGGTCATTGTCTGTGCAAGGAACAAAATGGTCAGAATTCTAGTTATTTTTAATGGTGGTTGTGATGACTGACAATGAGCTTTATCTAACTCAATCCAGGTGAGCTACACAGATGAATGGAAGATAAGAGCACTTATTTACAGTGCGCTACACAAGAGAGAGAAGCATTCAGCCACAAGCAGTGAAATCTTAAACCTTCCCCTCACCCCTCCCCACCCCAACCAAAAAAATCGTGTATCCTCTGCTGGGAAAACCTGTCAAACAAAACATGCCAGTAGGTTAGTGGAAATTGGTCTTGCACCTGTACCTGTGAGCTATACTCAGAATCTGTTTTAATTTTGATAGGATTGGAGGGCCCTACCCCTTTGGTGACATCTGTAAGGAGTAACAAAATCCTTCGCTACCAGAATTAAAAGAGAAAAGCCTCCATTTTATGTTGCACCTTTGGATATCGCAAAATTTTTCACAGCCAATGAAATTCATCTGAAAAGCGATCCCTGGAAAGATGGCAGCCAATTTTTGCACAGCAAGTTCCCACAAATTGCAATGATGGGATCATCTGTTTTTAGTAATAGTAGTTGAGGGATCAGTATTGGCCAGCACACACTGAGACGGTCAATGTACTTTTCCTGAGTACTTTGTGTTTCCAAACCACAGTTGTCGTACCTACAAAGCAAATAATTTGTTTTGATGAAAGCTTCCCTTTAGAGCACCTTTTACAATTTTGGATATCTTCTCAATACTTCTAATTGTATTTAATGTAGAAAATCTTTCACACGGAGTCCTGAATTTTTATATAAATCAAAACTTGACCTTAGGCTTGAAGTGTATGTGAGGGCATGCACCAGGCAGACAATAAATCATTCTAATGTTGGCTCACATCACAAATAAAATGGCAGACCCAGGATCCTCCAGATTTTTACAGGCCAGTGGAAAACTCTACGTTGACAGATCAAAATTTTAAATCCCTGAAAAATGATCTGCATGTTTGAATCATATTCGAATTCACTCATTTATCCTTCCAAATTGTAGGACTGTTAGTCCACCCATCAATCTCCTCAGCCTCTCTCTGTCAGTTTAAGTTCTTATTGAGGCAACTTTGACTCTTGCTAAGTCACATATATTTGCTGTCACATTTTTTTCTTTCATTCGTAATGACAATAGGATTCCTTGTGTTTACGCTACTCCTATTTTGATGCTTAGCTTTTATTAGTGTCACAAGTAAGCTTACATTAACACTGCAATGAAGTTACTGTGAAAATCCTCCAGTCATCACACGCCGCCACGTGTTCGGGTACACTGAAGGAGAATTTAGCATGGCCAATGCACCTAACCAGCACATCTCTTGGACTGGGGGAGGAAATTGGACCGCCCAGAGAAAACCCATGTAGACAAGGGGAGAACATATAGACACCGCACAGACAGTTACCCAAGCGAACCCGGGTTGCTGACGCTGTGAGGCAGCAGTGCTAACCACTGTATCACTGTGCTACTCATATCTTCCAGAAGGTTCCACTGCCAGCCAAAACATGCCACAGATGGGAAAGTCCCACTCATGATAACCAGGTTTCTGGTATATACTTTCATTTTGCTGATAGTGCATTTTAATTTTAAAATTTGACAAATGCTATTTATCCTAATTTAACAAATATGAGGTGATGTGATTTAGAAGGTCTATTGCAAAGATATATCGTAAATGGTAGAGCCCTTAGAAATATGTAGCATACAGAAGGATCAATGCGTGCAGATCAATAGTTCCCTGAAGGTGGCAACTCAGGTGGTTAAGAAGGTGTATTGCATGCGGGTCTTCATCAGTAGGGGTGTTGAGTATAGGAATTGGAAAATCATGTTGCGCTGTGTAAGACTTTGCTTAAGCCGCATTTGGAGAATTGTCTACAATTCTGGTTGCCACCCTGCCGGAAGGATGTTGATGCATTGGGAAGGGTGCAGAAGAGACTTATCAGGATGTTATCTGGTTTGGAGGATATGGATTATGAAGAAAGGTTGAACAAGCTTGGATTGTTTTCATTGGAGTATCAGAGGATAAGGGGAGACCTGATATAGGTTTACAAGATTATGACAGGCTTAGATACAGTGGATAGCCAGAGTCTTCTTCCCAGGGTCGAAGTGTCAATTGCTTGGGGGCATAGGTTGAAAGTGAGTGGGGGTGAGTTGAAAATAGATGTAAGGGGCATGTTTTTCTCACAAGGTGGTGAATGCCTGAAATGCACTGCTGGAGGAGGTGGTGGAAGCAGATTCTATAATAAGGTTCAAGAGGCATCTGAGGCATGGAATAGAGGAATATGGACCATGTAGAGGCAAGAAAATATTAGATTAGAGAGGCATTTGTGTCAGCATAGGCTTGGTGAACCAAAGGGCATGTTCCTGTGCTGTATTGTTCAAACTCTCAAAAATACTGGGCAAATTCTTTAGGTTTATTGCAACCCATCCCTAATTGCCCTTCAGAGGGTGTTTTTAACAGTCAAACATATTGCTGTGGGGCTGGCATCACTTATAGGCCAGTATCAACAAGGGTGGCAAATTTCCATTAGGACATTGGTGAATTAGATGGGTTTTTATGATAGTTGATTCATGGTCATTAGTAGACTTTTAATTCCACATTTTCATTTAATTCAAATTTTACCATCTGCCTTGGTGGGATTCCACCCGAGATGAATGGATTAGTCACCGAGTGACAATACGATTGCCATCTTTTCTAATGAATTAAAACTAAACCGAATACCCAAAGTATATGAAAAAGTGCATCACCAAGTGAAAAAGAAACTTTTATCATTGGAAAGGGAACCAGATGTATAAAAATCAATCAAATGCAGTTCCATGATATCCATCAAAATTATCAGCAAATATCACAATCGTAACCTGCTGTCACTTCAGGTTAAAAACTGATGATAGAAGGTACAGGGTTCACACTCTGCATCCATGCTGTGCGTACTGGTTTCACCACACTCCTCCCGCGCTGCTCCACACTGGGTTCCTGCTCTCCTCCTGCGCTGTTCCACACTGGGTTCCCGACTCTCCTCCCGCGCTGCTCCACACTGGGTTCCCCACTCTCCTCCTGCGCTGCTCCACACTGGGTTCCCCATACTCCTCCTGCGCTGTTCCACACTGGGTTCCCCACTCTCCTCCTGCGCTGCTCCACACTGGGTTCCCCATACTCCTCCTGCGCTGTTCCACACTGGGTTCCCCATACTCCTCCTGCGCTGTTCCACACTGGGTTCCCCACTCTCCTCCTGCGCTGCTCCACACTGGGTTCCCCACTCTCCTCCTGCGCTGCTCCACACTGGGTTCCCCACTCTCCTCCTGCGCTGCTCCACACTGGGTTCCCCATACTCCTCCTGTGCTGCTCCACACTGGGTTCCCCACTCTCCTCCCGCGCTGCTCCACATTGGGTTCCCCATTCGCCTCCTGAGCTGCTCCACACTGGGTTCCTTCTCTCCTCCTGAGCTGCTCCACACTGGGTTCCCCATACTCCTCCTGTGCTGCTCCACACTGGGTTCCCCACTCTCCTCCCGCGCTGCTCCACACTGGGTTCCCCATTCGCCTCCTGCACTGCTCCACACTGGGTTCCTTCTCTCCTCCTGAGCTGCTCCACACTGGGTTCCTGCTCTCCTCCTGCGCTGCGCCACACTGGGTTCCTGCTCTCCTCCTGCGCTGCGCCACACTGGGTTCCTGCTCTCCTCCTGCGCTGCTCCACACTGGGTTCCTGCTCTCCTCCTGCGCTGCTCCACACTGGGTTCCTGCTCTCCTCCTGCGCTGCTCCACACTGGGTTCCCCATTCGCCTCCTGAGCTGCTCCACACTGGGTTCCCCACTCTCCTGCTGAGCTGCTCCACACTGGGTTCCTGCTCTCCTCCTGCGCTGCTCCACACTGGGTTCCCCATTCGCCTCCTGAGCTGCTCCACACTGGGTTCCCCACTCTCCTCCTGCGCTGCTCCACACTGGGTTCCTGCTCTCCTCCTGCGCTGCTCCACACTGGGTTCCTGCTCTCCTCCTGCGCTGCTCCACACTGGGTTCCCCAGTCTCCTCCTGCGCTGCTCCACACTGGGTTCCTGCTCTCCTCCTGCGCTGCTCCACACTGGGTTCCTGCTCTCCTCCTGCGCTGCTCCACACTGGGTTCCTGCTCTCCTCCTGCGCTGCTCCACACTGGGTTCCTGCTCTCCTCCTGCGCTGCTCCACACTGGGTTCCCCACTCTCCTCCTGCGCTGCTCCACACTGGGTTCCTTCTCTCCTCCTGCGCTGCTCCACACTGGGTTCCCCACTCTCCTCCTGCGCTGCTCCACACTGGGTTCCTTCTCTCCTCCTGCGCTGCTCCACACTGGGTTCCTTCTCTCCTCCTGCGCTGCTCCACACTGGGTTCCCCACTCTCCTCCTGCGCTGCTCCACACTGGGTTCCCCACTCTCCTCCTGCGCTGCTCCACACTGGGTTCCGGCTCTCCTCCTGTGCTGCTCCACACTGGGTTCCTTCTCTCCTCCTGCGCTGCTCCACACTGGATTCCTTCTCTCCTCCTGCGCTGCTCCACACTGGGTTCCTGCTCTCCTCCCGCGCTGCTCCACACTGGGTTCCTGCTCTCCTCCTGAGCTGCTCCACGCTGGGTTCCTTCTCTCCTCCTGAGCTGCTCCACACTGGGTTCCTGCTCTCCTCCCGCGCTGCTCCACACTGGGTTCCTGCTCTCCTCCCGCGCTGCTCCACACTGGGTTCCTGCTCTCCTCCTGCGCTGCTCCACACTGGGTTCCTTCTCTCCTCCTGCGCTGCTCCACACTGGGTTCCTTCTCTCCTCCTGCGCTGTTCCACACTGGGTTCCCCACTCTCCTCCTGCGCTGCTCCACACTGGGTTCCCCACTCTCCTCCTGCGCTGTCCCACACTGGGTTCCTGCTCTCCTCCTGCGCTGCTCCACACTGGGTTCCTTCTCTCCTCCTGAGCTGCTCCACACTGGGTTCCCCACTCTCCTCCTGCGCTGCTCCACACTGGGTTCCCCACTCTCCTCCTGCGCTGCTCCACACTGGGTTCCCCACTCTCCTCCTGCGCTGCTCCACACTGGGTTCCCCACTCTCCTCCTGCGCTGCTCCACACTGGGTTCCCCACTCTCCTCCTGAGCTGCTCCACACTGGGTTCCTGCTCTCCTCCTGCGCTGCTCCACACTGGGTTCCTGCTCTCCTCCTGCGCTGCTCCACACTGGGTTCCTGCTCTCCTCCTGCGCTGCTCCACACTGGGTTCCTGCTCTCCTCCTGCGCTGCTCCACACTGGGTTCCTTCTCTCCTCCTGCGCTGCTCCACACTGGGTTCCTGCTCTCCTCCTGCGCTGCTCCACACTGGGTTTCTGCTCTCCTCCTGCGCTGCTCCACACTGGGTTCCTTCTCTCCTCCTGCGCTGCTCCACACTGGGTTCCTGCTCTCCTCCTGCGCTGCTCCACACTGGGTTTCTGCTCTCCTCCTGCGCTGCTCCACACTGGGTTCCTTCTCTCCTCCTGCGCTGCTCCACACTGGGTTTCTGCTCTCCTCCTGCGCTGTTCCACACTGGGTTCTTTCTCTCCTCCTGCGCTGCTCCACACTGGGTTCCTGCTCTCCTCCTGCGCTGTTCCACACTGGGTTCCCCACTCTCCTCCTGCGCTGCTCCACACTGGGTTCCTGCTCTCCTCCTGCGCTGTTCCACACTGGGTTCTTTCTCTCCTCCTGCGCTGCTCCACACTGGGTTCCTTCTCTCCTCCTGCGCTGCTCCACACTGGGTTCCTGCTCTCCTCCTGAGCTGCTCCACACTGGGTTCCTTCTCTCCTCCTGCGCTGCTCCACACTGGGTTCCTGCTCTCCTCCTGCGCTGCTCCACACTGGGTTCCTGCTCTCCTCCTGCGCTGCTCCACACTGGGTTCCTGCTCTCCTCCTGCGCTGCTCCACACTGGGTTCCTGCTCTCCTCCTGCGCTGCTCCACACTGGGTTCCTGCTCTCCTCCTGAGCTGCTCCACACTGGGTTCCTTCTCTCCTCCTGCACTGCTCCACACTGGGTTCCTGCTCTCCTCCTGCGCTGCTCCACACTGGGTTCCTGCTCTCCTCCCGCGCTGCTCCACACTGGGTTCCTTCTCTCCTCCTGCGCTGCTCCACACTGGGTTCCTGCTCTCCTCCTGCGCTGCTCCACACTGGGTTCCTTCTCTCCTCCTGCGCTGCTCCACACTGGGTTCCTGCTCTCCTCCTGCGCTGCTCCACACTGGGTTCCTGCTCTCCTCCTGCGCTGCTCCACACTGGGTTCCCCACTCTCCTCCTGCGCTGCTCCACATTGGGTTCCTGCTCTCCTCCTGCGCTGTTCCACACTGGGTTCCCCATACGCCTCCTGCACTGCTCCACACTGGGTTCCTGCTCTCCTCCTGAGCTGCTCCACACTGGGTTCCTGCTCTCCTCCTGCGCTGTTCCACACTGGGTTCCCCATACGCCTCCTGCACTGCTCCACACTGGGTTCCTTCTCTCCTCCTGCGCTGCTCCACACTGGGTTCCCCATACGCCTCCTGCACTGCTCCACACTGGGTTCCTGCTCTCCTCCTGCGCTGCTCCACACTGGGTTCCTGCTCTCCTCCCGCGCTGCTCCACACTGGGTTCCTGCTCTCCTCCTGAGCTGCTCCACACTGGGTTCCTGCTCTCCTCCTGCGCTGCTCCACACTGGGTTCCTTCTCTCCTCCTGCGCTGTTCCACACTGGGTTCCTGCTCTCCTCCTGCGCTGCTCCACACTGGGTTCCTTCTCTCCTCCTGCGCTGTTCCACACTGGGTTCCTGCTCTCCTCCTGCGCTGCTCCACACTGGGTTCCTTCTCTCCTCCTGCGCTGCTCCACACTGGGTTCCCCACTCTCCTCCTGCGCTGCTCCACACTGGGTTCCCCACTCTCCTCCTGCGCTGTTCCACACTGGGTTCCTGCTCTCCTCCTGCACTGCTCCACACTGGGTTCCTGCTCTCCTCCTGCGCTGCTCCACACTGGGTTCCCCACTCTCCTCCTGCGCTGCTCCACACTGGGTTCCTGCTCTCCTCCCGCGCTGCTCCACACTGGGTTCCTGCTCTCCTCCTGCGCTGCTCCACACTGGGTTCCTGCTCTCCTCCTGCGCTGTTCCACACTGGGATCCTGCTCTCCTCCTGCGCTGTTCCACACTGGGTTCCTGCTCTCCTCCTGCACTGCTCCACACTGGGTTCCTGCTCTCCTCCTGCGCTGCTCCACACTGGGTTCCCCACTCTCCTCCTGCACTGCTCCACACTGGGTTCCCCACTCTCCTCCTGCGCTGCTCCACACTGGGTTCCTTCTCTCCTCCTGCGCTGCTCCACACTGGGTTCCTGCTCTCCTCCTGCACTGCTCCACACTGGGTTCCCCACTCGCCTCCTGAGCTGCTCCACACTGGGTTCCTGCTCTCCTCCCGCGCTGCTCCACACTGGGTTCCTGCTCTCCTCCTGCGCTGTTCCACACTGGGTTCCTGCTCTCCTCCTGCACTGCTCCACACTGGGTTCCCCACTCGCCTCCTGAGCTGCTCCACACTGGGTTCCTGCTCTCCTCCCGCGCTGCTCCACACTGGGTTCCCCACTCTCCTCCTGCGCTGCTCCACACTGGGTTCCCCACTCTCCTCCTGCGCTGCTCCACACTGGGTTCCTGCTCTCCTCCTGCGCTGTTCCACACTGGGTTCCCCACTCTCCTCCCGCGCTGCTCCACACTGGGTTCCCCACTCTCCTCCTGCGCTGCTCCACACTGGGTTCCTGCTCTCCTCCTGCGCTGCTCCACACTGGGTTCCTTCTCTCCTCCTGCGCTGCTCCACACTGGGTTCCTTCTCTCCTCCTGCGCTGCTCCACACTGGGTTCCCCACTCTCCTCCTGCGCTGCTCCACACTGGGTTCCTGCTCTCCTCCTGCGCTGCTCCACACTGGGTTCCTGCTCTCCTCCTGCGCTGCTCCACACTGGGTTCCTGCTCTCCTCCTGCGCTGCTCCACACTGGGTTCCTGCTCTCCTCCCGCGCTGCTCCACACTGGGTTCCTGCTCTCCTCCTGCGCTGTTCCACACTGGGTTCCTGCTCTCCTCCCGCGCTGCTCCACACTGGGTTCCTGCTCTCCTCCTGCGCTGCTCCACACTGGGTTCCTGCTCTCCTCCTGCGCTGCTCCACACTGGGTTCCTGCTCTCCTCCTGCGCTGCTCCACACTGGGTTCTCTGCTCTTTTTGCTGTTCTTTTATTTGTATATTTTGCTACTATGACTTGCGTATCACACACACATTTTAGATATCAAACTGGAGAACAATCTGCACCAGCTAATTGATATGTTTGTAGTTACTCTGATGTCCACGATCGTGCAATGGATATCGTAAAAGAAGATATTCTTCCCAGTTAATTAAAATGGACACATTAGGATTACTTGATTTTGCAGCATAGCAGAGGGAAAAGGAATAAACAACTTTAACAGGCATTGAGTCTTATGAAACAAAATGTGACTTAATTAGATTTTGCGATGCAGATGGCGTGAATGTTTATGCCTCACTTCTTTTAAACAATGCTGTTAACAGGATGCATTTTAATTTGTCATTAATGTATAGTGCTTGCTGGCAAAGGTGCACATTACATTTTGCCTGCCAGCTCCTTCGCTAAGTCACCTGAAATAATTACATAGTCATAACTTCCAAGGCCCAGGACAAGCTACTAATTCATGTAAAAATAAAATTTAGAATTCATATAAACAGCAGGTAGACAGCTTGGTCGGTGCAAGCATCCACTGCACTTTTATAGATGACAGTTTAATGCAGACCTCATGCATTAAATAGAAGTAAGGCACTTGCCCTCTTTTTATTGCACCCACTTGAGTATGCCATTTATCTTGCACAATTTCTGGAAGCTTGAGTGCATTATGGCGTGTTAATAAAAAGCACAGCTATAGGGAATACATCTGCAAAGGTGCCACGAATTAAATGAAGGTCCACTTAGCCAACCTAACGGCCCACTGTGGAGAAATGCATCTCAAGAGTGTGTGCAATCTCTCTGAGAATCAAAAGAAGAGTAGGTGATAGCAAGCCATCTTTGAGAAACTGGATTTGTAATTTGTAGTTGTGAAGGGATGGCAAAATGCTCTCTATGGAACAGAAATTAAGCCGTTAATTTCAGAGGCCAGAATAATTAGGATACAGGGCTTCAGCATGAAATTTTATCTAAAAAGTGAAGCAATAAAGGGTGAGAATTGTACAGACTACTATTCCTAGTCATCTGCAATGAGAATCCACAAGATTGATTTGATTTATTATTGTCACATGCATTGGTATCCAGTGAAAAGTATTATTTCTTGCACATTATATAGACAAAGCATACTGTTCATAGAATACACGGGGGAGAAGGAGAGGGTGCAGAATATAGTTTTATAGTCATAGCTGGGGTGTAGGAAAACATCAACTTAATATAAGATAGGTCTATTCAAAAGTCTGGCAGCAGGGAAGAATTTGTTCATGAGTCGACGGGTGTTTGATCTCAGGCCTTTGAATCTTTTTTCCAACAGAATAAAGTGGAAGAGACAATGTCCGGGGTGCATGGGGTCTTTAATTATGCTGGCGGGAAGCGGGAAGTGTACACAGAATCAATGGATAAGAGGCTGGTTTGCGTGGTGGACTGGGCTACATTCACAACCCTCTGTCGTTTCTTGTAGTCTTGGTCAGATCAAGAGCCATACCAAGCTGTGATACAACCAGAAAGGATGCTATAGTTTGATGTAAGGACTAAACCAGACAGATTCCTTGGGTTAATGAATAAGAAGTTGATTTTATTTGCTAAAATTCACTCAGGTAACAAATAAGTTTAAAATTGATGAATATGTCCAACTACCTACTAATGCAAAACACACACACAAACACGCACACAAAAACACACACACCTTTGCATGCACAAAAAAACTAAAACTTCACAGAGCATTGGTTGTTGAAGTTTGGCCAAATGGTAGGCTATCAGGGGAAGTGATGGCCAAGTGGTATAAACGCTAGATTATTAATGCAGAAACTCTGCTAGTGTTCTGGGAGTATGGGTTCAAAGCCCACCATGGCAGATGGTGGAATTTGAATTCAATAAAAAAAAATCTGGAATTAAGAATCTATTGATGACTATGAAACCATTGTCAATTGTTGGAAAACCCCATCTGGTTCACTAATGACCTATAGGGAAGGAAATCTGCCTTCCTTACCTGGTCTGGCCCACATGTAATTCCAGAGCTATATCAAGGTGGTTGACTCTCAACTGCCCTCTGAAATAATAAAAACAAATTACTGCAGATGCTGGAATCTGAAACCAAAAGAGAAAATACTGGGAAATCTTAGTAGGTCTGGCATCTGAAATGGCCTAACAAGCCATTTAGTTGTATCAATCCAAGGGCATGGGCAATAAATGCTAGCCAGACAGTAATGCCCATGTCCCATGAATGAATTTAAAAAAAGCATAATGTGAAGCCAGACTAGACTCCAACGATTTTTCTATTTTGGCAATAATGTGAGAATAGGATGTTTTTCTCCAGGCATGACTCTACTGACAAACTAGAGAGCTTTTATCAGAACAAACTTTGTTTAACTACACAGTGTAACTATAATAAATGAATTAGCTTAACTTTTAACAATTGAACAATACTTAAACATGACAAAATACAATTTTAACTGCTAACATATCACTATTAATTCCAATTGAACAATACTTCTCTAGAGAATTAAATGTTTCTTTATAATTAGTTAGCAAAACATAGGCATACTATCTTTGACTTAGGTTAACGGTCTTGGAGCTTTCAGAAAACTCTGGAGATGTATGGTTTTGGGGTTTCTGACCTTTCATGGTGGAAACCCCATTAGGTGACTGGCAAGGGGAAAGGGACAATTGGAATGGGAAATGCCACCAGTATAAAAACTATTTGGGGACTCCTGTTGGATTCTTCATCCCTGCTGCTATTCCTGCCTGTTGAAAATAGGGTGGAGAATCATGGCTGTAATCTAATGTTTAGCACAAAATGTTCTTTTCAAAAGTTACTTTATATATATCCAGTAGTTGATGTTACAAATTAATATTCCACATAGCACATCTTTGTAACAATTACAGTCAGATTTGCATTGATCCAGTAATCTAAGCCATTCAAGGTCAAAAAAAGAGAGATGGAACTGAGAAAGATATATCATTAGTTCTATTTATGCACATGTAGAACTGACAATGCTCTCAATCAGCTCTCAGACATTCGCAGGAAAGATGCTTCATGTTCAGATAAGAAGTGCTTTAGATCATAAGATTGTATTGCAGCCTACAATATACAATGTAAAATGGTTGATGCATTCTATTCACTGTAAAAATATTCTTCAGCTGTAGACACAGGGACTCAGGCTGGTCAAATATCTTACTGCCATCAAAATTACCTTCATGGAGGTAGGTCATCAATGTTCACACCAGGCTGGATGACATGCAAGCAGGAAGAGAGGAATATACTTCAGGTTTGTATAATTGTCATTGTAAAGGAATGCTTTATACCACAAAATGTGCTATGTTGACACAGCAGCTACATATCAGACCATGCACATAATAGACTTTCTCCCTCTTGTTATAGATATGTCGCCACTCCAGGAGATGGCCTTCTTAGCAACAAATGTTATCGCTGCACTCAGCGTCATAAGTGTATACTACCAGGTTGAGTCACTCCTCATAGGTATGGAAGGGTTCAAGGTGACAACAAAAGAAAATTGGTTGTCCTTGTACTGTAGGGATTCTATGATTCTATTCTATGATTCTATGAAACTTGATATTGCCACTGGCCTTGTTATATGACATTCTGGTTCCAGGAATGCTCATGATGAGTGCAAGTAGCGTATCCCTTAGGAATGGTCCCACTGAAAGATGATGGAACAATGACAACCACATTTCAGGAGATTTTAATGGTCAATTTCACCAGGCACCAGAAGCCATTTAGATACCAATATTTTACACCATTAGAAAATTATGCTTGAATAGAACAGTGGTCAATGTTTGGGTCAACCTTTGGCAGGGCCAGATAAATCAAAGCACGTAAAGGAGCAAGTTTTCACCAGTACATTCTAACACCGTTCTGGACAGTGACAGGAGAAGACCTGGGAAGCAGTTGGAATAAATCAGGTTATTCCTGGTACAATGGCTGGACCCAGCTGGGTTTGTTCTTTTGTCACGTGTGGAGTTATATGGCCAATTGGTTTATATTTGGGTGTAAAGTAGAGCTCTCTCGGGAAGCCTCCATACCTACTCCTTCAGTTAGATGGAACAAAAGAACAAACAACCACGTACAGACACTCATTTTGCAGATATTGCTTTGAAGAAAGCATGGGTCCATTTAAATATGGTCTCTTACTGAGAGGAAAGGATACACATTTGTTACCTCTATAAGCCCAAGAGAACTTCAGCATGAGTGATTAGCTCCAAAGGGTACAGGGATTTCATATCCATTCACTGAAATGAACATAAGTTTTGGGAAAAGGTAATCATCCTCGTTTCTTTGTTTAGTTATCTAGACATGGAGAGAGATTTGTCCTTGGCAATAACACAAAACAATTGGTAATGAGTTGACTGCTTATTACACAATCTGCCTGATGTTCATCATCTTCATTAAAACTAAATTGTGCAGAGCAGATACCAGGCGGACCCTGTGATACCATTGAAGACAAATTTCTATTCCAATTACCAAAAGCAAATTATCACATTGGTGGCTTAAAATCAACAGGTGACACTTCCAGTTCTATGACCATTACGCACAACAGTTTTGCCAAACATATTTTCAGTCGGTTAGATCCCTTTAATTGATTTTAATGTTGTTTGATGACAGGATGTGTTCAAGGTAAAGAGGATGGAAACACCTTGCGTCAAGCCAGTGCACTATAATTAAGAGGATTGGCAGTCCTCGTGTTACGTTGCAGCTGCTAGAAACCTCTGATCTGTAAATCATAGCTATTGTAAACAGCTTAATATTGTATTTCTAATCTTAATTAGATGGTACCTGTGTTTTTGAGAAATCTTATCTATTCCAACAAAAGCTAATAGTGCTCTGATCTGACTCAGTGAGCTCCAGCATTGTCACAGCAGCAGCATCACCGATGCTGTTTAGTAGTTTCCTGAAGCAGATGAATTTGTTAGGTGCTTGAATTTTCCCCAAATTAGATTGCAATATGTGTTTTAATACTGTATTATTTCATTTCAATCTGCTCAGTTATCTAAATCTTACAGTAACTAGGTGTCAAATTTACAGAATTTTTTCACTTTCATAGAAGAACTTGTGTTTATATATCACCTTATCAATAAATTGCTTTTGAAGTGTAATTACTGTTTATACATGCTGCTAATTTCATAATAATTTCTGTTTTTATTAGTTATGTACATAGGAACATGATTATAATTCATATGGCACAATAATAATTACATTTAGATTGCATGATTCACTCCTGGGAACTTGTCATTTGTTTGAAAAAAAAATTTTCTTAGCTTTAGACCAATAGAAGCCAATCTATAAAACCAGTGGCAAAATTAAACAATGCGACTCAAACACTAACTAAGGCCGGAATTCTACTAGCCGGCTCACCACGGGAATCGGAGTGGGCAAGAGGTGGAGCATGGGAAAGTCCGTTGACCTCGGGCAGGATTTTATGGTTTCGGGATGAGTGAGGCTGCAAAATCCAGCTGGCTAAACCCGATGGTAACTATGTGAAGCTTCGAGCCCACATGCACTTTGTTACCAAGACTGTCATTGTGACATTAATTGCTCTATTAAAGAGCTGGCAAGGATATGTTAGAATGAATGACCTCTTTGTGTACCTTTGGCCTCTAAAGTATCTGTTTGCCACATCGCTGCTTTTAATAGCTCCATCTGACATAAACTTCTACTCACCCAGATCATAGCCAACATTCCGACTCTGGCCCCTCTCTTCTTTCAGCTTTCAGTTACCATGCCTCAGCATTGTGTCACTAAACCTTCATTTTGCATCACTTATTCCCAAAATATCTTCAAAATTTACGTCTTTGGTGTCGTCAACTGTCTTCGGTAACTTCTCTTGCATTTTCTTTGAGGTTTCCTTGTGCTCTGTTGAGAATCTAAGGACCATAATGTTACAGAGGCATACAACAGCAACAACTTGGATTTATAGTGCCCCTCTAATGTCATAAAATGTTGCAAGGTACTTTACCTGAGCATTAACAAACAAACTTTGACACTGAACCACATTAGCAGAACACAGGATAGGTATCCAAAAACTTGGTCAAAGGTGCGTAGTGATGAGTATCTAAGAGAGAGAGGTAGAGAGATGGAAGGGTTTGCAAAGGAAATTCCAAAGCTTGGGGCCTGGGCAGTTAAAAACAACATGGCCAAAGGTGGAGCAATACACATCAAGGACAAGCAAGAGATCAAAACTGGGGTACAGAGATCCCAGAGGTTCCATTACATCTCTCTCCAGTTCTGTAGAGGAGTCATATTGAACTTAAAACGTTAATTGTGTTTCTCCACTGATGCTGCCAGTTTTTCCAACATTTTCAGCTGTTGTTCCAGATCTCTAGCATCTGCAGTATTTTGCTTTTGCATTGTTGGAGGTTTTTAAGGCTGGGGGAGTTTTACAGAGATGAATGGAGAGCTGGAAGCATTTGAAAGCAAGCAATTTTAAACACTTTATCATCATATGACCCCCATGCAGCGAGGCCACTGTTTGGAGCATTGGGTAGTAGCACCCTCTTTATACGTTGTATTTTATTGTTCCGAATTGATTCAACGGCAAATAGCGCTGAGCTCGTTAATTATAATCATCAGTGATGAATTATTGATCACAGCTGAATGATTCTTGGTCTGCAAAACAGAATTTACATGATGGCTACATGGGCTAGAACAAAATTAATGTTACATTGATTATCTTGGACAAGGCATTGAGATTGAAATGTAAGAAACATTTCTGATCAAAATGCTCGTAATATAGGACTTTATTGAATAGTTTTAGCAATTATTAAAAATATGTTTAAGACCTACTGAAGTATCTTTTCCAAAATCAAATTATTTGATTTGATTTTGGAAAAGATCAAATTTTCCATGATGCAGAAAAGATTAAATCAGGAGTTTAAAAATTGGGCAGCTGTAGACTTGTGGTTGACTTTAAACTACCCTCTGAAATGGCCTAACCAGGGCACTCAAGTTCAAGGGCAATTATGGATGGGCAATAAATGCTGACCCAGCCAATAACACCCACATCCCATGAATGAACTTTTTAAGAAAATTCTTTGTGAATCTATGTCTTCATCATCTATTATCTTTACTATTTTTATGAATGATTAGATTTGTTTGGTAATTACATCTGGACACCTCTCGCTCTGATGTGATGTGCAACCAGTGTGGATCACTGAAAATAAAAACTCTTAGTGACACTGATCTCTAATATTAAAAGGAGAGACACTATGGGAGGTAAAGAGTTTCACAGATTGGAGTAAAGAATGAATTTAAATAGGAGACTGTGGGTGGGATTTAATGATCTTGTTTGTCCCAAAACCATAATATCCTACCTGAGGTCAATGGAACTTCCCACTGTCTGCCTCTGCCCGCTCCGATTCCCGTGGCAGGTGAGGCGGTGAAATTTGGGTGCGTGCCTCATATTGAAGGGACAGAAAAGGAAATCTGGGGGGCACTGACAGCAGAAGAACATTGTTAAAATTGATAAAGATTACAATAGGTAGACAATATTGATATTCAAGTCTATATTGGCAGTGGTCCAAATCACATGTTCTTAGCCTTTTCTCTTTATTCTATTGGACTTGCTAACCAGCTCTTACATACATATGCCTCAATCACTAACTCTGCCAATGCACTTTAGACTCTCCCATTCTCAGTGCTAAGAAAAAGCTTCTCCTGCTCTCCTCAACTTCTTGAATTAGGTTTCTCAATTACTGGAAATCATCTGTTTCCATCCTATTCCTTCGTAGATTTAAACATTTCTGTCCAATTAAACCATAAGGCTGAATTTTTATCAAGTCCTTGGAGGTTCCAAGCGGTAGCAAGGATCTAGAAACCCTATTCCCATTCTTGGCGTCAAGAAATGTGAAAGGAGGGGGTACATAAAGTGACATGTATGAATAAGCTAGACCATTTAAAGAGATAGGAGAGAACAGGAAGACACTGTGTGAGTTCCATGACTTGGTATTGGAAACATGAACAAGTCAGAAGGTCTGAGGTTAAGCCTTTGCTGTGTGAAGTATCAGATTTAAAGTTGAATTTATCTCTGAGATGAAGGCTGCTGCATGACTCAGGGAAGGGGGAATTAAGTTGCTGGGAAAGAGTGGAGGGTTTATATGGGTTACTGATCACCATTCATTATCTCATTGAAGCCAAGAGGCCAACATATCAGATGGCCAGTCTTGCTGGGAATGCGGAGTGCTGTCCATGAAGGAAAGAAGGTTGAAGAAAGGTTCTGAACCCTGACATGTGCATCATGTAGAGGAAAGGTAGAGGCAGCAGTTGCAATGAGAGCCATTATACCTGGGCATGAGGTGGCAGAGCTGCCAGTCAGAACAGCGAGAAGGAAGGGAGTGAGGCATTACCTGGAGCGAAGGATAGACCTGAAAATGCATAACTTCCTTGGAATGACAAAAAGGCAGTAAAGGTAAAGACTTAGACTGTCCCTAGAAATGGTCTGAGGAGACTGCATCATGTGCCCAACCCGTGCCAATTGTGGTAAGTTTGGGAACCAGGGGCCTCAATGTTTCTTATTATTATTCCAGGGCTGTGTTGCAGACTTCCGTGGCAACTTGCAATCAGCCACCCATACCTGAATAAAATCAGTGACTGATAGCCTCTTTGCAAGGATAGGGGAGCACATTAATTTTCCAACTCAGAGCCAAAGTTGATTTCAATAGCTGGCTTTCCACAAGTGCAAGGTGTGATAGTTTGCATACACATTGCCATCAAAGCACCCTCAAAGGAGATGCATACATGTATGAACAGAAAGTCTTTTAATTCGATCTAAGTGCAGCTTGTGTGTAATCACAATAAGGCATTCTGCCACCTCCATACACCGTTATTTGCGAGCTGCCATCCCTCCCCTGAGGGAGTCAAATCTGACACAACTTTTCAAGCCTATACACTAGACCTGTGGCTGGCTACTGATGACAAAGGTTGCGCATTGAGGAGTGGTTGCTTAACTCTATTGCATCAAGAGGAGATGATGCCAGAACAGCTTTATACAGCAGTCCCCTTCCAGTGTGGACAACAATCAAGAAGGCCATTGGCCCTTTAAAAATACTTTTTTAATGCCTGAACTTCAATAATTTCCTGTGAGACTGTTAAGTATTGTGGTGGCCACTGCATGTTGCAGGATATGGTGCAGAGAAAGGGTGTACAGATGCAAGATCCAGAGTCCAGTGAAGCAGACCATTCATCAGAGGAAGAGATGAAGGAGGAGGCGGAACTCTCTGCCTCAAATGAGGAGGATGAGCAGAAGGGCAATAGAGACAATGGGAAAAATGATGATATATAGCCCCAGCTCAGCACATTTACTATGACACATAGTAAACAGAGAGGACTGAATATAAAGGTGTCTCTCCTAAGCAACATTGAGGGAATAGATGAACCTTTTGAAGAAAATGGTGCCCAGCTGTTGCTAGATGAGTGCCTTTGATACCATTACCTCCTCATCTTTCAGGAAATGCCCATTCCACCACAAGAGAGAGAACAGCTGAACGTATCCTTGAGATCTTCTGAATTCATGGTAGCTAAAATTTTCACCTTCATAACTCAGCACGCAGTCTTTTTGAGAGACTGACCATGTGCTGCCTGTGATGGGAGGGACCTACCTATTGTTTTCGGAGATTGTAAAATAGACAGTGAGGAAGTCATCATGTCACTAACAGAGGCCATGGTCAGCTGAGACTCAGAACATGCACTATGGATGCACTAACAGAAATGCAGTAACTGCAGACTGGGCAGTATAAAGTAACCTGATCACCACACAATTGCCAGGTGGTGACCATGTCCAACATCAGAAAACTATCTGGCCTTGACATTCAATGTCACTGCCGTGACTAAAGCCCCAGTAATCAGCTCAGGAATCTTTCCACCATGTTCCCCGAAAGGAAGAATAACAGTACGGGGCAAACCCTGAAAGCTAGTGGGATTACTATCAAATAAACTTGTTGGACTTTAAGCTGGTGTTGTGAGACTTCTTACTGAGTTTACAAGAGCAGGCCAGAGGCTGGAGAGTAACTCACCTCCTGATTACCCAAAGCCTGCCCACCATCTAACAAGGCACAAGTCAGGACTGTGATGGAATACGCCCCACTTACCTGGATGGGTGCAACTCCAACAACACTCAAGAAGCTTGACACCATCCAGGACAAAGCAGCCTACTTGATTGGCATCCCATTTCACAAACTAAACAATCTCTCCCTCCACTATTGCCACACATTGGCAATAGTGTGTACCATCCCCAAGATGCACAGTAGCAACTCACCAAGGTTCCTTTGACTGCATCTTGCAAGCTTGCAGCCTCTACCACCTAGATGGACAAAGGCAGTAGATGTATGGAAAGAACACCATCTGCGCGTTCCCCTCCAAGACGCATATCATCCTAACCACTAAATTGACATTCCTTCACTGTCACTGGGTCAGGGTCTGGAGCTCCTTTCCTAACACTACATGATGCAGAGGTTCAAAATACCACCTCATGGCTGCCTCCTCAAGGGCAATACAGCCTGAGCAAAAATTGCTGGTTTGGCCAGCGATGTCCAATTCCCATAATGACTGCTATCAGCAATGGACATTTCACAGAGTACCTGACTTGACTATGATGGACATGCATGACTTCACCCTTCATCATTGTCGGATGACTGAGGGTTAGACTTCTTGCTGCAATCTTCTGTTACATTGGTAAGATCTTGCATTTCTGATATATTGATGGAAAATGGAAAAGGTATAGTTAACAACCTGAGGTATAACAAAACATGTGACCTTATTGGTGTTCAAAACACCATGATGTCTTTAAAACATGAACACTTCTACATGGTGCCTCAGAGAAGATGTAGTCTGCTCACTACAATGTCTGTAGGGATTAAGAAGAATCGTGACCAAACTCCTTGCGCAGGTATTCACAGGTGATCTACCTGAGACTGCAGGACCTGCAATTATGCAGGGTAGCTATGGTCACTGTGGCATAGGTGGAACTTACTTTTGCAGAGTTGGTTCAGACTCAATGGGCCAAATGGCCTCTTTTTGAACAATAGGGATTCTAAGATTCTAAGGACACTGGAAATTCCCAATAGAAAATATTTGTGTGCACATGATGGATTCTTTCAGTTGGCAGCATACTAATTCCAACCTGGCCCCTTGGAAGTTGCCTGTTTTGACTTGACCCGCACTCTTGTTTGGTTCTATTGAGTTTCTACCCAACCGAGGGGCAAATTCTGCACTATCTTTCTTTCTTTCTTATCTTTCTTTCGATATCCAGAAAATTAATATGGAATGTAAAGCAATACCTCCAAAGGTTCCAACACAGGAAGAGTAATTTCTTAAGGGATAATTGCTTGGAGTAAAAGTGTGAAAATCTTCGGTGTAGTTCTAAATTCAAAGAGAACTAGAGAATCTTGTGACGAAGACTTTTAATTTTTTTTAGCATATCTTCATACCCCTACTGTTATTCTTCCTTTCGGGGAACATGGTGGAAAGATTTCTGAGCTGATTATCAACCCGTTATGAATACTCCTTCCATGACCTGGTGTTAGACTTGAAACTGGAACTATAGTCTAGAGATAGGGGCACTACCACTGTGCCACAGACCTCCTAAGACTTCCATTATTTGCCATTATGTGTAAGAAATAAAAGCTTGCATATCAATTTAATATTATATAGTTCTAATTTAGAAATATCACCTTACCCCACCACCCTGAAAGTTATGAATCAATACATTTGTCCAGTGAGAGCTATGTTAAATGATGTGATTTTGCTCATCATATGTAATTGCATATTGGTAAAGAAAATGTAGTGATTGCTCTGCTGATGAATTTTCTATAAACATTTCATAAGGTTCTGCTTTGGAGGCTTGTGACAAAATGGACACACATGGTATGAAAGGGAATGAGTTAGCAGAGCTGCAAAGTTGCTTGAAGGGGAAAAACGAGACAAGCATGATTAATGGAATGTTTTCTACCTGGAGGGTTATAAACAGTGAGACTGACCTCGGGGCTATTGCTTCTCTTGGTATATGTATATATAAATCAGGTATGAGGACACAATATCAGCATTTGTAGATAATACGCATAAGAGAATGTGATTGACTTGGGAGGGGAATTATATGTTATGTAAGGAACACGTAAGCTGGTTAGTTGATTTCAGATAAAATTTAATGCAGAGAAATGTGATGTAACCTATTCAGGAATAAAGAATAAAATGAGGAATTATCTACTAAATTATAGATCACTAAAAGGGTCTAATAAGCAGGGTGACTCAAATTTTCAAATTCACAAACTTTAAGAAGTGGGAAAATAGGTTAATAAAACGATTTCAAACAAATTGAATCCTGGGTTTCATAAACGATGCATTTAAGTTGAAAACCAAATAAGTCATTCTAATCTTGGTGAATGAGCAATTAGATCATACTGCATCCTGTGGAGTTTGAACTTGACAGTACAGTGTCTTTTGGACTTGACATATTCCCTGCCTGGAAGTCAGCCTGATCGACAGGTTTGGCTTTCAGTCAGGCAGGAAGGATTCTGGGAGCAAGCTCTGGGAGCAGATGGCATCATTTTGCCACTTGAGAGAGAAAGGCTTTCATCAGGGTTGCAGGAGATTGTTTGATTTCTGACCCCAGGATGGAGTGTGGCGGTTGCCCCAAGGCATGTTGAATCTCTGACCTCAGAGCTTTGTATGGGAGGGGGGGGGAAGAGATGATATGTGGAAACGAGCAGCTTCTGAGACAGTATCTTTACTTCTTCTCTTCCTGGCCCACAAGCAGTGCTGCAAAGCTGCTCTTCTTCTCTCTTAGAAGCTCTCTTTGCTTTCCTTCAGGAAACCTGGGAATCCCAGCCAGCCATTGTTAAACCTGAAAAGCAGGTCTGCCAGCCCCATTACAATATTTAAATTACACCTCCTGGTTTCACGATCCTGTCAAGTCTTTGGTAACCCTGTAAAGTTGATGTATTGGAGGCCGATTGGGGTCGGGTTTCAGATTTTTGAAATTTAACATGGAGCCAAGCCTAATTCACCTGTTAAAACTTACTCAAATGTAACTGGAAAAATAATCAAGAGGAAACATTTTCTTTCCCTGTGATTTATTATGATCTGAGGCATACTGGTTCATAAGCTGCTTGATGCATTTCAGTTGAACAATTATGTCCATTGAGAGTTAGGCAGAGTCCCACAGGGGAATTAAGTGTTTCAACTTGGACAGGAAAATGGCATTGTTTCACCCAGCTTTGCACAACTTGTCATGCATCATTATGGATGGCGGTAATGGAGAGATCAGCAATTCTGATGACATTGCAAACACACTTCAAGACCTCCAGAAAAGATGCTGAGTGCTCCATCAGGATTGGAAACTGGGAGACAAATGAAACTAAGTCCCAAAGAGGGACTAAACAAATGAAGAGGAGGGAGATGGGAGTTCTGAGGGACAGTGGGGTGGGGTGGGGAGGGGTCAACGACAAGCCAAAGCAAAGCCCGGAAGTAAACTAATGATCTTTATATGATGATTAAAAAACTCAGAAAACATGGATCTTTCAATAAAAATGTATGCTACCCTAAAATACTGTGAAAGACTGTGAAGGGAGGTTTGTGAGACAGTTATCTTTTCAAATGAGTCACTGGATATGGGGAACATCAGGAATTTAATTTGCATTCATTAACATATAATTATCAGGCCTCCATGCCTGAAACTGTCCTTCAGAAAATCCACACGTCAACGAGATGGCAAAAAGATATAAAACTCTCAAGGTGTGCACTTGGCGAGCAGACCTTGCAGGTGAGCATGGGGGAGTACATTGCTCAGGGTGGAAAGGCTCATATCTTGGTACTTTCTGGACACTGCTGTCTGCAGTGCCTGAGCAGTGTCTGAGCAGTGCCAAAGGACAGTGCGTGGGGCAGTGCCAGGAGATTGTTGGGGAGAGGATTTCAGAGTGAACTCCTTTGTGCATGGGTGGCCTTTAAAAATGGCGTCCTGATCCTCAAGTTACTAAGTTTCTGGCAGGGCAGGTGAATCAGAGGCTGCCTGCTTGACTCGGGACTGCACCTTCCCCCTCTGCTTGATGTTTTTTTTCCAGGTCATGCACTATACGATGGAGAAAACCATTGTTGCTGCCAGAAAAGATGGTTGAAGTTTTGCATGCTTGTGTAGTTTATCTGTTTTCCATTGTGTTTTTCAATCAGGATGCTTTCTCTTTCTCTCTGAAATCCTCTAATAGCCTCTCTGAACTCCTATTGAGACCCACACTTGACCCTATTCCCACTAAACTGCTGACCACCCACTTCCTCATGTTAGCTTCATCCTCACATATTCTGCCTCCATTCTATAAATCAGCCGGCATCACTTCTCTGCTCAGAAAATAATCCCACCATCCTGGCAAAACACTGACCAATCTTAAACTTTCCTTTCCTCTCCAAAGTTCTTGAACAAGTTGTCACTTCCCAAATCCATAAGCATCTTTCCTGGCACTCAATGTTTAAATCCCCTTTTAATCCCTCTATTTAGATTTCCACCTTTAACACAGTATTGAAACTGCTTTTATCAGTCATAAGTGACACTCTGTGACTGTGACAAAGATAAACTTTCCTTTTTATCGTCCTTCATCATAAACTTTCCCTCCTCATCCTTCTGGACTTGTCTGCAGCCTTTGAGATGGTTAACGATACCATTCTCCTTCAACGCATCTCCACTGTTGACTAGCACAGTAAGGCTGCATTTGCTTGGTTGCATTCTTACAGATCCAATCATAGCCATAGTATACCCTGCAATGGCTTCTCTTCCTGCTCCTGGCATGGTACATTAGGGAGACCATGCAGACACCACGACAACGGATGAATGAACACCACTTGACAATCAGGAGTGTCCCCTTCCAGTCGGCGAACACTTCAGCAGTCATAGACATTCAGCCTCTGATCTTCGAGTAGGTGTTCTCCAAGGTGACCTTCACGACACACTACAAACGCAGAATCACTGAGCAGAAACTGATAGCCCAAGTTCTGCACATGAGGACAGCCTCAACTGGGACCTTGGGTTCATGTCACACTATCTGTAGTCCCCACGGTTTGCCTGGGCTTGCAAAATCTCACTAACGGTCTTGGCTGGAGACAATATATACCTTTTTAAATACTTGTGCTTAGCCCTCTCTACACTCACATTGTCTGTACTTGAAGACTTGATCATCTGTAAAGACTCGCATTCCAAACATTATCTTGTAAATTGAGTTTGTGTCTTTATCTGCCCTGTTTGTGAACACAAGTCCTCACTCACCTGATGAAGGAGCAGTACTCTGAAAGCTTGTGCTGCCAAATAAACCTGTTGGACTTTAACCTGGTGTTGTCAGACTTCTCACTGTACTTTAATAATTTCACCCTTTGTTAGCCAAACCTTCAGCTACCTGGGTACCAAGCTCTGGAATTCCCTACCTAAACTCCTCAACTTTTCTGACCTACTTTTTGTCCTTTAAGAAGCTTTATAAAAGCTACATCTTTTACCAAGCAATTTACCATAGAATCCCTTTAGTAAAAGACCAGTTGGCCATTGAGTCTACACCAAATCTCCGAAAGAGCATTTTACAAAGGCCCACTCTGCTATCCACTTTATCCCCATAATCCTTAGCACTTACCATGGCCAAATGGCCTGACCCGCACATCTTTGGACTGTGGGAGGTAACTGGAATACCCAGAGGAAACCCACACAGACACAGAGGACATGCAAACTCCACGTAGACAGTCAGGGACCCAGGTTCGATTCACGGCTTGAGTCACTGTCTGTGTGAAGTTTGTGCATTCTTCCTGTGCCTGCAGGGTTTCCTCCGGGTGCTCCGGTTCCCTCCCACAGTCCAAAAACGTGCAGGTTAGGTGGATTGCCCTGGTGTCAGGGGCCTAGTTAGGGTAAATACATGGGGTTAGGTTCTGGGATTGTGGTCAATGCTGACCCGATGGGCCAAATGGCCTCCTTCTGCACTGTAGGATTCTACAATTAGCACTCGTTCAGTCACCCACAGCGGGAATCAAATCTGAGTCCCTGGAGCTGTGAGGCAGCAGTGTCAACTACACTGCCGCCCAATCTGCCCTAATATCTCCTTGTGTGGCTCCATGTCAAATTTTACTTTTTACCTTTGATTTTGTTAAAAGTGCTATGTAAATTGTTGTTATTGAATTTGTCCTGCAGTTTGAACTGACCAAAGTGCACAGTGTTTCTGTTTGCTGTCATAGTTCAGGCATGCATCCTCTTAAATTAAAGTGAAATATTTAGTGACATTTGGGTGGGGCTACATAACTTCAAATACTTTCATTTCTCGAACCAGGATTTGCTAATTTAAATTTGTAATATAGCTGTTGAGGAAATCGATGCTTGTTGGTTATTTGAAGTCTGTGAACCGGAGAATGTTGAGTCAGATATGTTGCATGGTTAAAGGTTTCAGCAAGAACTTCTGTAGGTATGTAACTAAAACCTGTTCCAGTCCTACCCAGAGGTGATAAAAAAAATCATGTCCTTTATGTAAGGTTTTTAAACTTCTGCTCTGTAAATCATGACAATTGTAGCTTGCGGAGATCTGTCTTTTCTAGAACAGCATGCATGCCTGTAGCAGCTACATTAGAACCATAGGAATCACTGGATGAGAAAAGACTGGTCATAAAATGCAATGATAAAGTTCTGGGATTGCTAATCACAGCACTCAATTTCTGCTCATTATTCTGTAACAAACCCAGATGAGGTGAAGACACTTAGTGACGGAGGTACCAGAGGTCCAAAATAATCTTCTTCCTCATCAGCATGCAACACTTACCACATGACATATAGAATAGAATGCTTTGGGATAACTTCTTAGATCAGCATGTCCTGGATCCAATCAGGGAATGGTTTTACTAGATCTCATATTGTGCAATCAGAATAGCATTAATTATTGATCTCATAGTGAAGGCACTGCTAGGTAGCAGATATCATAATATGATTGAATTTTACATTTGGTTTGAGGAAGAGAAGAGTGGGTCTGACACTAGTATTTTAAACTTAAAGGCAATTTTGAAGGCAGGAGAGCAGATCTAGTAAAGTGAACTGGTCATTTAAATTAAGGGATAGATCAATAGAGATGCTTTCACAGACATTTAAGGGAGCATTTCAGAATACACAGTATAGATACATTCCAATTATAAAGAAAATTCCTGGTTGTGGGGTGGGGAGGTGGCGGGGGGGGGGGGGGGGGTGTCGCACTATCCATGGTTAACTATAAAAGTTGAAGATTGTATCAAGCGGTGGCACAGTGGTTAGGACTGCTGCCTCTCAGTGTCAGGGACATAGGTTCAATTCCTGATTGGGTCACTGTCTGTATGAAGTCTGCATGTTCTCCCCTCGCCTGCGTTGCTTTCCTCTGGGTGCTCTGGTTCCCTCCAGTAGTCTGAAAGATGTGCTAGTTAGGTGCATTGGCCATGCTAAATTCTCCCTGAGTGAATCTGAACAGGCACTGGAGTGTGGCAACTAGGGGGTTTTCACAGTAACTTCATTGCTGTGTTAATGTAAATCTACTGTGATACTAATAAATAAACTTTACTTTTTACTTTTACTAAAGGAAAGCATATAATCGCACAAAGATAGCTGACAGGTCAGAAGATTGAAAATATAAAAAACAGCAAAGAATGACTAAGTGATTAGTAAGGAGGGAAAAAATAGAGTATGAGAGAAAGCTGGCTAGAAATATAGAGCAGGATCTTTTGGCCCTGCCAATGATGGCTCCCACTGTGATTTCCCTGGCGGGAGAGAGTGCAAACAACAGGAAACACTGTTGACAGCTGCAGGACTGGAAGATCCCATCACCAGCCAATGGTGAACCCCTCTGCCACCATAAAACATGCCATGGGGAGGGGAGGAGGGAAAATCTTGCCCACCAAGACAGATGGTAAGAGCTTCTATCGATATTTTAAAATGACCTAACCAAGTGAGTGTTAATCCTTTGGAAAGTGAGTCTAGGGAGTTAATAATGGAAAATGAGGAGATGGCAGATGAATTGAGCAGATATTTTGAAATAGTCTTCACTGTAGCAGATACAAGTAGCATCCCAGCAATAGCTGTAAATCAAGAATTGGAAAGGAGGGAGTAAGTGAAGAAAATTACAATCACCGGGGAAGTGGTACTGAGCAAACTGTTGGAACTGCAAGTTGATAAGTCCCCGGGTTCTGATGGATTTTATGCTATGGTCTCAAAAGAAGTGGCTAGTGAGATGGTTGACGTGTTGGTTTTAATTTTCCAAGCTTCCCTAGATTCAGGGAAGTTTCCATTTGATTGGAAAATAGCAAATGTAATTCCTTTATTCAAAAAGGGAGAGAGAGAGAGAGAGACAGACAGACAGAAGCAAGAAACTACAGGCTAGTTAGCTTGACATCAGTCATAGGGGAAATGTTAGAAGCTATTATAGATTTATAGCAGGGCACTTCGGTAACATGAAGGTAATCAGGCAGAGTCAACATGGTTTTGTGAAAGGGAAACTAGGTTTAACCAATGTATTGGTTAATTGGGTTATTTTCAGGTTGGCAGGATGTGGTTGGTTGGGTGTCACAGGGGATCAGACCTTTGGCTTAAACTCTTTAGAACTTAGACAAATGGTTTGGAAGAAGTGACCAATAGTATTGTTTCTCAATTTGTTGATAATTTAACGATAGTTCGGAAGCAAGTTTTGAAGGGGACATAAGTAAGCTTCAAAAGGAATTAAATAGGTTTAGTGAGTGGACAGAAATCTGGCAAATGGAGTATAAAATGGAAAAATGTGAGGTTGTCCATTTTGGCAAGATGAATAAAAAAGAAGCTTGTTATCTAAATGGTGATTGGTTGACTGAGATCTCAGAGATTTGGGTATCCAAAAGCATGAATCACAAAAAAGTTAATATATAAGTGCAGCAAGTAATTTGGAATGCAAATAGAATGGGCACTGTCTTCATGGAATCTGGACTCAGGTAGAGTCAGTCTTATAACAGTCCATTCTGGTAAAGATTGCTCAATTCAGTCTGGCTTTCTACTTCCCTACAGTTACAAGCACACGTGTCATAGTCTCTTCAAACTACACTAATTCAACATCCCATTCATACATTCTTCATTCACTCTCCCCAGTTCACACTTACATACATCTTTCCCGTGCCACAGTTTATGCTGGCAATCGTTTCCCTTCAGTTCAGGTTCATAACGTATCTATGAGCACCAACTGAGTAAGATCAGTTACACAACTCCCTTCTGCCTATCCCTGTTGACACCCCAGAGCATGGGAATGGGACCCTGGCAGATAATATCAAGACGCAAAGTCACTCCTCACCAGTTTGACTGTCCTGTTGTATTTTTCCTTCCAATAAAAATGAAGAAAGGGTGTTGGACAGTTCTCCCCTTCAGTCAATAGGCTGAGTAAAGTGCTTCCTATTAATTTATTTGCACTGGCACGGTGGCAAAGTCTTTTTCTCATTGGCCTTACCCAACAGGAGGGGTCAACCCAGAAGGAAAAAAATACTGGGAAAGAAGAATAGTCGTCCAAACTTTTTTTTTCCCTATTGAGAAATTCTGAGAAGCAACAGTCCATGAATGAAACTAATACAGGCATTAGGGTCAGTGCTACAGTTAAATGAAGAGGGCAGTGGATCTGGAGTGTCATGCACTGCTGGACTCTATAGATACATCTATCTTACAGCCCTTGCTGCTGTTGCATATTTTGTTTGTTGCCCTTACATAGAAAAAAATAATGTTATGTGCCAATGCCCAATTGCTGTTTGTCTTCAATGGCCCTCAAAATGTAGCCCCAGTGAATAGGAGACATTGCAAATAAACCACAATGCTTTTCACTCCCACACGTGGTATAAAATGCATTGAAAGATCCGTTTTGAGACGAACAAGTTCTGAATGATCTCCTCTCCATTAGACCCAGATATAAAACTGACATCATTGCTAAGTATTTGCATGAAAATGAGATTCAAGTTAAAAATACACAGATTCGTACAGTGTATGTGTACAGCTGTCTTTAAAGAAATTGCAGAGGCTTTTATATCAGTCTTTGCCATTCACACAGCTAATATTTACACACATTGTCCCGGAGTCTCTGGAAGAAGCTCTTATCAGCATTTGCATACCTAGAGCACTGCTACTGTATGAGGCCTGAATAATGCTGTTGTGTTGTGGTCACAGCCACAAATGGAGCCCTGAGCTTTAAACTTTGAATTCTTGAACCGCAGGGTTTATTTTTTTTTGTTAAAGGAAAAGATATCCCTGCCTCCAAAGAAGTCAGCACCTAATTCTA
The DNA here is from genome assembly GCF_965287045.1 of Carcharhinus amblyrhynchos. Classification (NCBI taxonomy): domain Eukaryota; kingdom Metazoa; phylum Chordata; class Chondrichthyes; order Carcharhiniformes; family Carcharhinidae; genus Carcharhinus; species Carcharhinus amblyrhynchos. The sequence continues at coordinate 50,470,795 of NC_137329.1, forward strand.
ACTTGAATAAAACAATTGTTGCTTCCTCTGCAGTGTGTTAAAATAAAGCATTCTTTAGTCCACTTCGATGAGTGTATCTATCCAAATTATGCAAATCTCGTGGAGATTCAATACGGAGAGGCAATCTTACGGCACTGTGCAAGCTGGCAATAGAATCTTTGAAATGCATGCAGCAAAAAGGCAGACGCAGGCTGGTTTCATTCAGACGTAAACTCACCATGAAATGTTGTTAAGCTTGTTTTACATAGTGTAGCCTCCCTTGCAGTTTAACTGCTTTCTTGGAGACTGTGAGGGTGGACTATATTTCTTCAACAAATTCACACTCTCAATGCGTGTCTGCAAGGCTGTGGATACTTTTGTTGTCCAGCTCATTGTTGGCGACTCAAGATGGAATTTATAATAAGTTTAGAGGCATGTGTTTAAAAAAGAAGCTCTCAAAAGACACTGTTTTCTTTGGATTTTTAAAAAGCTGTTAATTCTTCCTTCTCGGTGCTGTCTTCTGTAGACAGCAGAATAAATTTACTAAACAGTAAATACAGTAGTTAAGTTAAAAAAGGACTACCTTTTTTTTAATAAAGCCAGTTTGATATCCTTGATTATTGATGGTGCTGTGTTTTTCTTTACTGCTGCCAACATACTTTTAGCAGAAAATGTTCCCTCTGATTGTTCAAAATATTACACCTGCATGCACTTGTAAGCCTTTTTGCTGTTGTGTTTTTCTTACCCTTTTGTGTTAATTTTCCCATTATAAATTCCTATTTTTTTGATTAAATATCTATGAGGTACTTTGGGATATTTTTCCTCGCTCTATAAATGCGTGTTGCTGTTATTTTATAATAGAATTGCAGCAGTGGCCACAGTTGGAACTACAAGGAGTCTCCTGAAGAAGATGAGACAGAAGCCCAGAATAAAGCGACTCTGGGGTCTTGCTGGGGCTAGTCGAGCTGGTCCTGGGCAGGGATGGTGTGGTGGGGTTAAGTGAACACAGCAGGAAAGGGAGGAGAAATGCAGAAGGAGGGGAAAAACCTCTGCGTGGCTGCCTTGGCATTGTCAAGGTGCAATTATAGTGCCTCACCACTGGCTCTGTCCTGCCTCCATTTTGCATCTCCCAGTTCCTCAGCTTGTGTTCTAAGCACTCTATCCTGTGCTTAATTTCATTTTACTGTATTGCCCTACTGTCTAAGTTGCTGCAAGTCTTAATTAAATATAAGTAATATAATGCCTAATTGATAAGGCAAGAACATGTGAGATTAAGATGAGATGTGAATGATATCTGGACCCCTTGCTCCAATTATCTCCAATGCCTAACACTGCTTTCCCTCAAGACTACACTTGCGCCTGAATTCCTGCATGCAATACCATGAGGGAGTGGGCTGTAATATGTTCAGAGGTGTTAAAGAGGGCTGAATTTTACATCGAGAGGTGGGGTTGCTGTGCAGGATCTGTGTTCTCTGCCATCAAAGTCAAGTAAAGCCCAATCATGCTTGGCTGGTTCACGCTACAACTGTTCAATGATTGTCAGGCCTTTTATTGGATTGAGATTGGGCTTCTGCCCCCACTGGGGAGGACATCCTGCTTCTGAGTATTGCTGGTCATTCAAAATGCCGGCAGCTCTACCTGTGCCAACAGTGCCACCAGGAGTGATCGCTACCACTGGAACTACAAGCAGTCTCCTGAAGAAGAAGAGACAGAAGCCAGAATGGGCTTCTGGGGTTCAGAATAGGAGTCTTGCTGGGGCCAGTCTAGCAGGCCCTGGAACAGGAGTGTGCGGTGGGGTTGGGTGCTGGAGTGCACAGATCAAGAAACAGTGAGGAAATGTGGAGAGAAGGAAAGCCTCCATTACTCAGTCAAGCACTTTTTTTTGGAGCTGACAGCATTCTCCTCAGTGTCTGTGGCTCTGCTATTTATTTGTATTTGATTCACACATTTTGGGCACTAAGTTTGTACATACACCAATGAGAAACATCAACTAAAGCCCCAATTACCAAAGTCTAATTGAAGAACATGTTTGTTGAGCTTTTGACTTCTTTCACATTTGTTGGCAGTTTTTTAAGAGCGTCTGGCATCAAGTAAGCTGACCACTGTGATCTCCTTGTTCATTATTCATCATACCCTTGGAGCACTGATAATGTATTAAAAGCTTCCAACTGTATAATGCCCTCCATGTTTGCAAAGTGCTTTACAACTAATATCACATTGGCACAGTGGTTAGCGCTGCTGCCACACAGCACCAGAGACCTGGGTTTGAATCCAGCCTTGGGTGACTGTTTGTACCGTTCTCTGTATCGATATGGATTTTCTTCAGGTGTTCCGGTTTCCTCCCATAGTCCAAAGATGTGCAGGTTAGGTGGATTGGTCATGCCAAATGTGTGGGGTTACTGGGATAGGTCAGCACCGACTCTTTGACAGAGTATCTGCCTAAGAGTCGGTGCTGACTCAATTGGCCAAATGGTCTCTTCTGCACTGTAGGGCAGTCTGAAGGGCAGTCATGGTATTTTGTAGGCAAACGTTAGTTTGTGCTCAGCAAGGTCTTTCAAACATCAAACAAATGAATAACTAGCTAATCTTATTTTGGTCCTGTTGGTTGAGGGAGGAATGTTGGTTTGAATACCGAGAGAAGTCCCTCCTCCTTCAAAAAGTGTCACGAGTTCTTTCCTATCTACCTGGGCATCTCATCTGAAAGACAGTAGTCCCGACACTGGAGAATACCCTCAGGGTCGGCCTTGGGTCAATGCACTCTCATCTAACTCAGAGGTTGCACGTTCAAGTCTCACTCCAGGGGCTTGAGTATGCCACCTAGGCTAACACTGAGGGAGTGCTAAGCTTTCAGAGATGCCATTGTTTGAGTGAGGTGTCAAATGAAAGCATCTCATGGGATGATTTGAATGCAAGCAGATGATTTCTCCTGGTGAACTAATCAACACTTACCCCTCAAGCAAATCTAAAACAGATGATCTGACTATTTATTTCGTTGGGGTTTGTGGGAGCTTGGTTTTCACAAATTGGCACCATGTGTTCTCCATTGCAACAGTCATTACATTAAAAAAACAAATGCTTAATTGCCCCTTTAAGGGGTAATTGACTATGTTTGTGTAATTGACTAAGGTTGACAACAACTAGTCTCTTGAAGAAGAAATCTTGAGTTTTTGAAAACTGCTTGCCCTTCACAAAGTTGCATTTTTTTTGTGGCATACATAATGAAGCCAATTACAGGACAAATAATGCCATGGAACTCTTTTTTTGAAAACAGTTATTATAATTGGAGACAGACAATTTTTCAGTCATCTATTTGAATGGCTCTGTTATTAAAGCCCTAGAAGTTTATAGCAAATTAGATGCCTCTTCTTTATTACTTGTTGAAAACACATTTAACTCTGGAGATGTTTATCACACGAAACCAACCGGCTGTGATTTGTCCAATGGTGGAAACATTACCTCACTTTTTTTGTTAAAGTTGCTTGTAAGTGTTGTCTCTCTCTCTCTCTCTCTCTCTCTCTTTCTCTCCAGATAGCATTCTTACCATCTCAAGTTTGCTAATTGTGGCTCAATGGTGCCATGATACCACAATGGGGCAATGAGAACAGTTAGGTACCAAGAAATACCTAACTTAGCCAGCAATGGGATTGAACACATAATGTTAGTGTTATCAAACACTTAACCATCCAAGCTCACCAGCCTGATTTGGGCTAATTGTAAACATAATTTAATTTGCTTTGATTGCAAATGATGGCATGATATTTAAGGAGAAATCTGATTCCTTAATATTATCAGATCAAACCCCTCGTTTGTAATTCGGCCGACTTCCTAATATTCCTATGTTCCATAGATAAATCTGCACTTCTTATAACCTGGCCTGGTGCCTGGAATATTTGAGAACAGTGAACCCTTACATTTTTAGGATGTGTTCCAAGAATCATACAGTAAATGGGAAACTACTCATTAACACTGCCATTGTTCAATAAGTCTATAGTTTTACTAACTGTAGTTCAAAGGGTGATTGAACTGTCCAACATTTCCACACCAGCTGTAAAATTCTGACTTACAGTAACTTTTACAGAGAGGAACAAACCATTTACAACTAGCAATATACAAATCAAGTTAACAAGTTTGACTATGTTAACCGAGCTATTATTTTGAAGTCACAAAGCTGATACCTAGAAATTCTTTTGAGTTAAAAGTGAAAAAGAAAGTAATTAGTTTCATGAATACCTGCATTTAAGGAGTGCCTTTCATGATTACAGGATGTATACATATATACATCCAATCAAGTACTTTTTTTTGAAGTGTAGTTACTGTTGTAATGTTGGGGATGGAAACTGATCCAAAATCATCACATTTGGTGTCAGGGTGCAAGTCAGTACAGGCTCTTTTTATTAATATAAAAAAATTCCGAGGCTGTCACATTGTAAAACAATTATCACTGAAGAAAACTGCAAGCTTTATCTAGATGAATAAATGTGATAAAGTGCAATGAATGTTGACTAGAATTAAAGTTGTTTTCATTATAAAAGTTAATGTCATTTAAGACCACAGACTCCTTCAGGTAAGGGGCAGTGCTCCAGGGGTAAGGCTTACCAGCAATGCATAGATTTTTACAGCAACAATGGACTCTCAGCTACCGCTGTGTCATTGGAATCTGCTTCATTTTTTTGAAAATCCTATCTCACAAATGGAGTTAACCCACCCCACCCAGGGTTGGTTTGGTGGTGGGCAGGAGTGGAGAATCTAGCAGGGGCCAAAATGTCAGGAAACCGCTGGTGTAAAATCAGGTTGCAATTCTCCCAATGGCATGTTAATGGTGGGCCAGACATCCCATTGACTAGTGGTGTGAACGCCATTTGCATCCATCTCATGAATACTAATTAAATATCTGCCCACCATCAGACCTTCTAATCTTGCATCATGCCAGCAAGAAATCACATCGATCTAAAACCTGATTTCTAAAGAGTGGCGCTTGTGATATATAATGTGTATTGGAGTTTGGGGTGTGTACTGTCACTTTAAGTGTGTGGGTAAGGTGATCGCTGGGGGATTAGCTCCTCCCAGTGTGGGACCCAGTTATGCAGTCTTAAATCTGATTGGAACAGTGCACACCACTAATAAAGAGCACTCAGTGTCTATCTGGCGATGATTTTCCTGTGGAGCTCATGCTCATGGAGCTCATGCAGTTCAAGTTAATAAGCCTACCTCATGATTTTTTTATGTGTCCTTAGTCCGTAGGTGCATACATAATATTGAGCACAAGGTGTTCCTCAGCTCACCAGCGACATTGAGGTGAGTAGCAAAGCTTATCTGCCATCGGGCTTTGCTGATCCTGCTGCACTGTATACCACTCTGCTGGGGGAGATCAGTTCCTGCCCTCCATCTCCATTGACCTATGGATCCTCTGTCACTATCTCAGATCAGCACCAGGGGTTGGGGGTTACTTCTGCTGGTGCCACACTCAGTGTCTGTCTGGCGAGGACTGAGCTGTGGAGCTCATGCTCATGGAGCTCATGTAACAACTGCAACATAGCTCTGAAGTTCAGCTGGGGCGTGTAGTGGGTCGTGAGACTGCGGGAAAGGATTGTTGGCTGATGAAGGCAAAGGGGGGGCAATGTGGGAGGAAACTGTGCAAGGAGGGGGGAAGGGTAAGGCCTCATAATAACAGAAAGAGAATCCAGAAGGTGGATGAAGAATATGAAAAATGTGGGCGAGGGAGAAGCTGGACCCTGACAAGGCTGCATGAAAAGTTCACAAATAAGGGGGTCAAAGGGATGCCTCATTAGGGATGGATGAAGACTCCAGATGTGTGGCTAGAGGTTCAAGTGGGTCATAGACGCCTCACAGCTAATGGGCTCGGAGGGAAGGTGGTTGAGTCGAGGAACAGAGTTCTTGAGGCTGCTCACTTTTTACCTCTGGGTTACTGACGTCCTGTATGGCCTGGTGTAGACAATGCGCTGGAGAGAATGATTTGAATGTACTGGACTGGTGTTTAAACATGGCGCCATGATCTTTGAACCCATCAGCTGAGGGTAGGCAGACAAATCAGCTGCTAGCCCACCAGGAGCTTAGGAGGGGAACTTGCCTGTGCGTGATCAATGAGATTCCAAGTGCAGAATCTGGCACTGTATCCCGCTATTCTGACTAGTGGGAAAGGCACCACTAGAGTCACCCCTCACTTCACTACCCTGAGTCTCAAAATCAGGGAATTCTGCCATATAACTGTTGAGTATGGATTGCCTTCTATCTTTGAATGATTGCAATTATAAGAATTACTATGATGCAGGAGCTTTGACGCACTGCGGAGTGGTGCAAACCTCGAATTCTTCACAGGGATATCTCACAGCCTGGCCATCTCCATCAGGCACCGAGGGAGCCAGTGACTGGAGGCTGAGCACTTCCTCACTTTCAGTGGAAGACCATCAGAAGACTGGTTGCCCTCAAGTTCCCTTGCACAGGTTCCAGTGTAGCAGTTTGGAACAGCCTGCCACAATCTCAGATCAGGTCTGGTGATCAGCGTGATATTATCTGAAAGAATAGAGGGGGATAACAAAGAACATAAAACATATTTCTAAAGAAAAGATTGTGAATGAACACGCAAAGGTGAAAACATATGCTCAAAGTCCAGCATGAAGAACCTTAAAGAATTCTACTAAAGAGGAGGTCGGCCAGCTACATGAAATTATTGTAATACAATCTACTGTCGGCAATAGCCTGATGTTATTTTCTTTCAAAATAGTAATGATAGAGGTGCTATCTATCCTGATAGCTCATTGGTAAATGGTGAATTTGTCATTCTTGATGCTACCACATTGAATAGACCAGCTTGGTCCCAAGGGAGCGGAGTTTTCAATAATAACTGAAAGTTGTTCTTTTAAAAAATTTACTCATGTGATGTGGGTGTTGTTGGCTAGGCCAGCCTTTACTGCCTAATTGCCCTTGGGAAGGTGATGGTAAACTGCCTTTTTGAACCCTTGATGTTCATGTAGTGTAAGTTCACCCAACAGTAATGTTAGGGAGGGAGTTACAGGACTTTGACTCAGTGACAGCGAAGGAACGGTGATATATTCTCATGTCAGGTCTTCCCACTGTTGAGCTGCAAGTAAGTTACATCCAATGCTGGGTGTTGGACAAGCTATTTGATGGCCTAGTGAAGGGTCAGGAAGGCGGTGTAATCAATGTTCTTGTAAAAGGTGATCTCCTATTTATAATTGATGCTGTTGAAGGACAGCATATAGATTAATAAGAGAAAGGACCAATATTAGGTCATTGAGAACTTCTAAAAGGACAATGCAAGATTGAGAAGAAATTCCTGCAGATGCTGTTCTGCTTTGGGAAGTAGGAGTGGAAACACATGAGAGTGTGAACATGGCATAGATAACACAGCAGGGGGTTGAAGGGGAATGGCCTGGTGAATCATGTAGAAAGCTATTGGCAGTCAATTTCAACTCTAAATAACTAGTTTTCTGTTCTATTTGGCTCATCTTCCTAGGGCTCACCTAATTTATCCTAAAATGATAAACGCTTTCCTTTTCCCTGATTTGAAATTGCCTGAGTTTCACAGCTGCTGACTGCCTACTGGCACAGAGTCCAAATGGTCATTCTCCATTTGTGAGCTTTAAGCAAACAATATTGGTAGACTCTTCCACTATGGAAGCGATTACAGCTGAACACCACCCTGTTTGAACTGGACATACAGCTTTACAGCAGTACCAGGAACCCGGGTTCAATTCCAGCCTCAGATGACTATCTGTGTGGAGTTTGCAAGTTTTCCCTGTGTCAGCATGGGATTCCTCCAGGTGTTCTGGTTTCCTCCTACACTCCAAAGATGTGCGGGTTAAGTTGATTGGTCATGCTAAATTGCTTCTTAGTGGCAGGGGGATTAGCAGGGTAAATACATGGGGTTATAGGGTTAGGGCTTGAGTGGGATTGTGGTCAGTGCTGACTTGATAGGCTGAATGGCCTCCTTCTGCACTGTAAGGATTTGATGATTCTATTGCATTTCTCACACAAGAAACGGCTAGCCTAGGGATACTGAAAATATACTGCCATCGCAGCAGAGATAACTGGTGTTACTTCTGTAGAATGACAATATGAGAATTCATAATGCAGATGACTCTGTGTGGTTGGCAAATAACATAGAACATAAAACAGTACAGCACGGTACAGGCCCTTCAGCCCTCAGTGTTGTGCCAAACTATGTCTAAGCCCAAGATTAAGCTATCCCACTCCCTATAATTCTGGAATAATAAGTACAATAAGTAATAATAAGGAGAAAATAAGTAACTGGAATTAAAAATATCTTTGCTTCACAGAAGATGCAAGTTAAGCAAGCATCTATAAAGCTTTTCGATTTTTAAACCTAAATGACATAGATAGTTTAAAAAGAACTATTTCTGAATGGTTATCTCTTTATAGTCAGAACTGGGTTGTTGTATCGCTGCATATTCATATTGATTATATCTACAGACCTGGTCCTAAATCAGCATTGAGTCACCCGCAAAACTTGTTTAATTCAGGCCCTGATAGGTTGTAGCCATGAGCAGATGGTATTCCATCAATCAATAATCAGTGGGCATTCATGACCCCAGTCAGCGGGGGCTAAAAAGTGCTCATGGTGACCATGACTTTATGATTAATCAATTATCCATTTATTGCTTTTTGGTGAGCCTTTGTTGGATAATCTCATTTCTGTTGTATTGTGCATTTATGCTGTCCCTGACAGCTGATACTTAAGCTGCATGCCTAAGAGACAACCTTACACTCTGTCAGCATTTACAGAAGGAATTGTTCTCTTTTTCTCTTTATTATTGCACAGTTTAACGTTCAGGTAATTTGTTGGTGCAAATCAAAATCAGTTGGAGTTAAATTGAAACAAACTCCTTCTCTGATTACCTGTTTGTCGCCTCAAAAGCACAAAAAAATTACAGAAATGTGTTTATAAATTCCATGTGCCTCGTGCAAAGATCACAGACTTTACATATTTCTGATGGAGGTAGCATGTTCATCTCAATATGGAATCAGGATTTGCTTTAAGAAATGTCAAGCGCTAGTTAAACTATAGCGCACCTTTGCAGTGGTGTTAACCAATGCTTTCTGCTGAGTTTTTCAGATTGTGCGTTGCTACCATCCAATGAAATTTTCTTCTACGCTTGAAGGACTAAGTGCATTGCTGTTCTCAGTCAGCTGTGAACAGAATTGCTGTGTTAACCTTTTGATGACTGCAACAATATTTCAACGATAGAGAAAAAAGGTTGAAAACCTCCTATTCATCTGGTATCACCTGATCTATTCATGTGCTATACCTCTGACTGATGGTCACAGGCATATGCTTCACAACGTAAAGGCAAAATACTGTGGATGCTGGAATCTGGAAAAGAAACAGAAAATGCTGGAAGATCTCAGTGGGGCTGACAGCATCTTTAGAGAGAGAATAGAGCCAACGTTTCAAGTCAGGATGACTATAAGAGCTGAAGACAAGGAAATTGTCTTCTTGTGTGGGTTTTTGGGATTAATGGGGATGGCATAGACAAATGGAATATAAACAGTAAGGATGAAGGCTAGGAATGGTGCTAATAGCATCCAATAAGATATCAGAATGTGTAAATGGCAGAACAAAGTGCAGAATGTAAGACTGTGGCAGATGCTCTAGTGGGGTAGGGGGAGGGGGGAGGGTCAAACAAGAAGGAAAGCAAGACTTTAGAAGTGGAAAAACAAAAATAAGAATATAAAGTAATAAAAATGGATTAATAAGATAAAACAAAATAAAATAAATGGAAATAGAGTGGAAGTGGAGGAGAGAGTTCATGCTCTAAGGTTGTTGAGCTCAATGTTCAGTCTGGAAGGCTGTAAAGTGCCTAATTAGAGGATGATATGCAGTTCTTCCGGTTTATGTTGGGCTCAATGGACTTTGACAATGTAGATAGATTTAACATACATTAAGTTAGCTGATTGAGGACTTCCTTGTGAACACAATTATTAGTGATGTCATACAACTTATTTTCAACCTGGATCCATATTTATGTCATGTCTGAGTGAGTTGTTTTTGATCTTTGGATAGTTTCCCATTCTAACACCAGAACTGTCCCTGCAATTTTAAGGCCCTTTAGGTCATTTGAATTTGTTATATGAGCTTTGGCTGCCAAATGGAGTTCCTGATACAAGTCGCCACCCTTGGGCTGGGATGTTGGCTGAAGTTTGCAGTAAGTGTTTGGAAGACAGAAAGCTGCAACGTCACAATGGAGCAGTCTGAGTCACAACAATACACGTGGGCAGGGCACTCATGTTACAAGCTTCTCTCATGAATCCCTTGAAATTTCATTTGGAAGTGGGCTTTGATTTTAAGGCCTGAGTGTGGTAGGGAAAGAGGCCAACCAGCCGTTTCAGGCAGGCCCAATGAGCAAAGTGAAACATATTCATTCAGCTCCCTCAGAATATAGAGCTACAATCACTTCCATTTTGCAATGGTGCAGGAAAATTATGCAATTTTGCAAATGTCGCATGCTCCAACTGGAAGGATCCAGATCCGTTAAGGTTCATGGCCACAGCCACCTCCACAGCCACGGACAATGCCCTGCTATTAGGACTCAGTGGTGGTTGCAGTAGGTGTCAGATTTCAGTGAAAATTTCCTTAGTGAAGTAGAGATGAGTTACACTCTATTCCTTGATGAGGTGTGCATAGGAAAATAGCTCCCTCAGTACCCTGTGGAGATCCGGCCTCCTGCTGAGAACTCTTCTTAACCTTTTATCTTCTCCCTGTTCTAGCAATTTGTCCTTCCTGGTGTCATCTTTGTCATTCTCCATCTCATGTTGTACTCCGAGAGTTATGCAAATTATTGCATTTATATCTGCGACTAAGTGATTGTGTAGAATACTTGAAGTCAGACCCAAGTCCTTGAGCATGTATCGGTCACTCCTTGTATAGTTTAGCAACTTCTAAGGAGATCTGTAACTCATGAAATAATTTCTCAATTGCTGCAACAGTCAGTAGCAATCAATCAGCAACTAAGCTGAAAGTAGTTGATGTCTCCTTTAAATAGTGTTGCTCTGCATACGTCCAGCCGATGTTTCCTGCTGGATATGACTAGCCACAGACATGTGTGTGTGTGCTGCCGATGCCAAATTGGAAACAAACTCAGGCCCTTTGAAACTGAATTTCACAGCTTACGTTTAAACATATTTCTGCATCTAATGGAAAGAAGCTTTGGTAAACCAAAAAGGAAAAGTAATAAAACTAGTGAAAAAAGACTCAGGCTGCATAATTCCATTGCTGTCTGCAGCTGAGGGCATGAATCCTGAAGTCTGTGTTGTTTGCTGATGCCAGGATTAAGTGTATCTCTTCCAGGGCAGGAGAGGAACTTGAAGTGGGAGGAGAAGGATCCAGTTGTCACAGTCTAGGTGGGTACCAATGGCATAGGTGGACTTAGTATGTGGTTCTGCTGAGAGATTATGAGCAGCTTGGAGCTAAATTAAAAGACAGACTACATAAGTAATAATCTCTGGATTACTACCTGAGCCACAAGCAATTTGGCATCACTGACAAGATCAGGGAGTTAAATATGTGACTCAAATAATGGACTGGGAGAGATAGGTAGAGATTTATGGGACACTGACAACAGTGCTGGGGAAAGAGGGCTGTTAGGATCATCTTCACCTAAACCACACTGGGACTAGTGTCCGGGTGAATTGTATAATTAGAGTTGTAGAGAGGGCTTCAAAAAATAGTTGGGGGTAGGATTCATATGAGGGGTGATTTGGAAAGTTAAAGAGAAAGAACAATAGTCCAAGGTAGTCATGTGGGTACTGAGAACCAGAATGTAACAGGGATGTAACAGGGTGTACAAATGAAAACTGCTCCAGCAAATAAGGTCAGAGTAGGAAAAAACAGAAAAGGAATGTACACAATATTTGGAACAAGGTGGATGAATTGGCAGCACAAATAGAGATAAATGATTGTGGTACGATATTCATTACAGAAGCATTGTTGCAACATGAACATGGTTGGGACCTGAATATTCAGGAGTTATTGAATATTTCAAGAGGACCAAGAGAAGGGGAAAGAAAGTGGGCTAGCTCTGTTAATGAGGGAAGAGATCAGTACAATAGTGATTAATGATGTCAGTGTAACGATTCAGGAAAACCTAGTAGAAAAGAACTTAATTTATTACAAAATATAGAGTAAAACCACACACCAGTCCCAGTCTAAAACCACAATTCAGCAGGCCCAGTCTTGAGCCTGCCTTATGAATGTCTCAGGTAATGAGTTCCAGCTGAGCAGGCTATTGCTTGTTACCATGGGGTCTCATACTCAATGAGCCCCACAGGAAAGTTAATGTTTCCCCATGGACCAGGTAGGGGCTATCACAGTTTGAAGGGTCAAAATAAAGAATCAGCCTGGATGGAGGTAAGAAATAACGAAGGAAAGAAGTCAATGCTGGGAGTGATTTACAAGCTCCCTGACAACAGCTATACTGTAGGACGGAATCTACATCAGGAAATAAGGGGGTGTGTCGGAAAAGTGCTGCAATAGTAATGGGAGATTTTAGTCTTCATGTAGATTGGATTAATTGGATTGGCAAAGGTAGCCTGAAGATGAGTTAACTGAGTGTATTTATGACAGATTCTTAGAACATTACATTCTAGAACTAACCAGGGATGAGCCTAGTAATATGTAATAAAACAAGATTAATGACCTCATAATGAAGGATCCTCTAAGTAAGAGTGATCATAACATGGTAAAATTTCTCATTCACTTTGAGGCGGAGAAATTTATGTCTGTAAAGAATTAGCATGCATGTGCAAAAAGTATTTAGGAATAGAAATTGTTATGCATTGTAACTCACGGTATAGTGCGTCACATGATTATGTGGTGATATCATCAGAGGCATTTGGAAGATTTTCCCTCATACATCCTGGACTGTAATCAAGTGGTCAGGCAAAATTTGTCATCAACAGGTCCAGGCAGTGGGCGACCAAGGGGGTTGTCTGACCCAACTGTCTGCCTCTCCACCGTGGTTACATTCATGGTCGGGTGTCCCTGGAGAAGGAGCTTGCGGTGTCCAAGGGCACTGTGGAGGCCTTCTCTGTCTGCTGGGCACCGCAGTGGCCGAGGTGTACTGTTGATCACTTTAATCACATTTTAATTTGATCTTTCAAGTCTCCTTTACTCTCTATTTTTTATTTTGGGTGGTTCATTTCTTTTTGGGAGCTGACTCTTTTAATTTATCCCTCAATTAATTTGATTTAGTTTACTTGTTTAAACCAAAGAAATTGACTGCAAGCAAGCTACACCTATGCAATAAAGCTCCACCAATTGGTTAAGTAGCCTACTGTGTGGCTACCTTTTAATTCTTTTATCTTTGCTGTTAAAGTGAGCTGACCATTTTTGTATACAACACAAATGGATTATTGGCCTTTATTACAAACAGGATAGAGTATAAAAGTAGGGAAGTCTTGCTACTTATATATAGGACACTGGTGAGAATGCAACTGAAGTACTGTGTGCAGTTCTGATTTCCTTATTTAAGGAGGGGCATATCTGCATTGCAAGCTGTTCAGAGAAAGTTCACTAGGCTGATTCCTGGGATGAAGAAGTTGTCTTATGTGAAAGTGTTGAGCAGGTTGGATCTAAACTCATTGGAGTTTTGAAGAATGAGTGATGATATTATCGATATGTAAGAATCTGAGAGGGCTGGATGGGGTAGATTCTGAGAGGATGTTTCCTCTCATACAGAATTTATAACTAGAGGTCACAGTTTAAAAAGAAGGTGTCCGCCATTTAAGACAGATGAGGAGGAATTTTCTCTCTCAGAGGAATGTTAGTCTTTCAAATTCTCTTCCACATAGAGCAGGAAGGCTGGGTCACTGATTATATTCAGTGCTGAGTTAGGCAGATTTTTGATTGACAAGGATGTCAAGGGTTACTGGGTAGACAGAAAAGTGGAGTAAAACCACAAGCAGATCAGCCAGTCACGATCTTATTAAATGACAGAGCATGCATCATGGGTCAAATGGTCCACTCCCGTTCCTATATCGTATGATCTTATTGTATCCCAATAGGCAGTGACCCACATTCAACCCGAAATAATTTTACTTCGCCAAAGCACTCTACTCCTCTATTTCCACATGGAGCTAGTGCACTCCATTTAAATCTACCTTTTCACATAGATGTCCTCATCTCCAACTCTCTTAGCTTGTATGAATGCTGTTTTCCCTGTTACTCATTAATTCAGCTCAACACTCTTCTTCCCTTCCAGCCTTCTTTTGCTCTATTTTCTTTCAAGCTGGCAATTTAACCCTCATCCCTTTATTCCTTTATCTCTGGTCCTCCATTTGTGCTGCCACTCTTTCCCTCCATTGAGTCAGTTTCTGCTCAGTATGACGTCCACCGCCAAGACTGATCATTTCCACCTCTGTAACATCACCTGCCTCAGTTATTGGAACTTTTATCCATGCCTTTACCCCTCTGGATCTGAATATTTCAAAGATCGCTTTGCTGGTCTCCCATCATGCATTTCACCTCATCCAAAACTCTTCAGCCCATTTCTCATCCCCTAACACCACACATTTGAAATGAGCATCCAGCCTTGTGTTTAAATCCCATTATATCCTCACATCTTGTTAGCAATGTAACCTCAAGGGCAATATTCCACTGATTTCTCTTATTCATATGTGGGACATGGGCGTCGCTGGCTGGCCAGCATTTATTGCCCACCCCTAGTTGGCCTGTCTGATCATCTGACTCTGACCCCTTGTGTAAACACCCTCCTTTATTCCACAATTGGTTGCTGTACTTGCAGCCACCTAACCCCCTGGTCTAGAATTCCCTCCTTAGACCTTATGCCTTTTCACTTCCCTCTCCTCCTGTTAAACTCTTTCTTATAATCCACCTCATTCAGCAAGTATTTGCTCACCACCTGCCATTCCCGCTTTTTTGGCTGGGCAGCCATTTTAATACCAATCATAGATTAGCAGATTGAGAAAAAACATTCTAGGACTCAGGAGGACTCTACATATATGCTATGAACTTCCCTCCCTACACCTCTCTATCTTTCTAGTTCTCTCTCATTCTTTAAGATGCTCCTTAAAAACTATCTCTTAAAGGATGTTCCTGGCCATCTGCCCTCACTAACGGGTGTTACTTTTGTCTGATTTCCTGCTTCTGTGAGGTGTCTTGAGACACTTTACTACAAAAAAGGCATTATATAAATGCAAGAAGTTGTTGATTTGAAAATAATTAAAAACCTGATGGACTACAATGTGCCAATCTTACCATGCCCATAGCCATCTTTGTATCAAGTGATCGTGTGGTTAATTCTACATGGCAGGAGTGTCTTATGGGCCTCCACAATCCATATGATAAGGTTGAGTTATCCTTACCAACCGGACACCTTATCCTCAATGGATAGTGACCCAAAGGTAAGCTGGAGCTCTGTTCTTCATGCATCAGGACTGAATGCAATGCTCTCTCCCTGTCAGAGGTGAGACTATAGAAGCTCACTCTGACAAAGGTTACTTATGCGTTTTAACAAATCGCAGTTTAAAACAAAGGATAAATCAGGCCACATGTTAACCGTCTGCTGCCCATATTTTTTGTGTTGAGAGAAAGCACTCTCAAATGTAATCCATGGGTAGACATCAGCTTGCAAACCAATTATTTCTTAATTGTTCTTATAACAGTGTTTGGATCTCCTTTTTAATTCTTTCTAATTTGTCGGTTTACCACACCATCTGATTTCTTAAGCAGAGCAGATGAAACCTGCTCCCCTGACAGTGCGAGTGCTAAAGATTATCTCTGAATAGCCGCTGGAAGAAACAAAACTTTCGCAACCCTTTAGCTTTCTCAGATTTGTTGCTCTATAATGAAGCCAGAATGTAAGAGGCACCTTGATTCTTTTTTCCTTCCAAGCCTTTTTGTTTGCAAAGGAGTGGTGGTAGGGAGGGGGCGGTGGGCGGGTGGATGGGTGGGTGTGAGGGTGGGGGGGTGGGGGAGAGGGCAGTGTATGTAGTGCTGCTTAATTGTCACATTCTTGTGGCAGGTTCAGCCAAATCACACCTGGGGTTGCACCTGCCTCATTAAAGCGGTACTTTTTTTTCTTGTGATTTTTTTTGTGTGTGTGTGTGTTATTATTCACAATCCTGGGTAGCCTTGCCATGTGAAAAGGAAAGGGCCACATTATTCAGCCTGGATCCGGCAAGGGTCACTTTTGTTTTCGGGAAATGCTCCCAATTACTGCAGCTCAACACTTTGCTGGTTGCTTTTTTTGTGGGTGACTTCTGTGAGGCGTGTTCAAGGAGGTTTTGTGTGTGTGTGTGTGTGTGTGTGTGTGTGTGTGTGTGTGTGTGTGTGTGTGTGTGTGTGTTTTCTAATCTGACAAATACCCACAGCCTTGTGCATGAGCCTTTGAAGGTTTCAGTGACGCACAGGTGGCTTTCTCCAGCGACTGTGGTATTGTGACTTGCTGCCAGTGCTCAGGTTTTGGTTACTGGATATCCTCTGCAGTATGCTTTAAGGCTTTGGATGCTGTTTCCCCTTTGTCATTTAGCATCTGTAAAAATGACAGACAAAGCTCCTGGACGGATCAGTTGGTTAATTCTGGCTTACTGAGCATTACGTCAAGTTTCAGCGAATTTACGGGACAGAGATGTCATTCGGCCAAACTGGTCAATGCTAGTGTCCATGTTCCACCCAAACCTCCGCCCCATTCTGCTTTACCGTGTTCTATCCACTCAGCTCTATCACCTCAAATTCTCCCGAGTAGTACCAAATTCCACAATCTAAACACTTCCTGGGTTTTAAGAGAACACAAGTTACTGCAGATGCCTGAAATCTGAAATAATAAGAGGAGATTCTATAAATGTTCACAAATCAGGCAGCATCTGTGTAGGGGGAAAAGAAGTTAACATTTCAAGTTGGTGGTCTTTCACATTTCTCATTAAAAAAATCATTGACCTGAAATATTAACTCCACTTTCTGGGTAAATAAATAAGCCCTTACAATTATAGTGTGTATTTATGGCTCTATAGTTTCAAATTCCTTCTCTATTTCTGTGCGATCAATCTTTCATCATCAATGCTGCATCATTACAAAGGCCTCTATTAGCTCACCCCACAGCCTTCCTTCTTCAGTGAAAAAACCTCCATCCTGATAGTATTTCCAGATAGCAAGTATATTGCAGAATCTTGCAGAGCTGAAGGCTCCAGTTCACAATACCAGTCTGTGCTGACTGAGGTGATTTTCCCATGTAAAGTAGTAAAGTTCATTTATTAGTCACAAGTAAGGCTTACATTAACACTATAAAGAAGTTACTGTAAAATTCCCCTAGTCATCTCACTTTGGCCTTTTTGGGTCAACCAACACGTCTTTCAGACTGTGGGAGGAAACCAGAACCCCTGAAGGAAACCCATGCAGATACGGGGAGAATGTGCAAACTCCATACAGACAGTGACCCAAGCCAGGAATCAAACCCGGGCCCCTGGCGTATGAGGCAGCAGTGCTAACCACTGTGCCACCGTACCACCATACCTAATGGGTGGAGTGAGGGGCACTGCAATGTTTCTAGGCTAGGGGAGGAGAAGTTCTGCAAAGGCTGTTGCTCTTATTTAGTTAGTTGTTGGGATGTACATGTGTGGATGTCAGGAGGCACAGGGTTGGGCTCAGGTGTGAGTCTCAGCTCTTTGGGGAATAGCCTGTGGAATTGTGTCCAGTCTGAAGCATGATGAGTAGCTCTTTGGCTGAGGTACTAACAAACCCTCAGTGTGCATGGAATCTGAACCCCTGTAACACCTTGAGAAGGGAGGAGAGAAAATTAAAGAAGCAGTCAGCACCCCGTATTGCCTATGTAAACTGGAACTGTCACCTGTCGAATAATTTGTAGCCAAATGGCTACAATAAATCTCAATGATTTGAAATGTGGTTGATTCCATTGGGACTTGAAGATTTAATTCCCACATTTTCTCATTTCTCCAGCTTAATTGTTTTTATGCTTGAACCATAATGTCATTTTCACTCTCCCACTGGGATGATACAGTATGGTGACAAAAGCTTTGAATAGTTATCCAAATATCTTCAATAAATAGCTGAACTGAAAATGACAGCACATCTACTAAAGATTTGAAGGGTAAAGTTCTTTAGGAAAACACCATTGCCATAGAGTTATCTGATGGAGAGAGCAGATTCACTCTCAGTGAAGTACAAAATGACATTTCATTTGATTTATTATTGTCACATGTATTAGTATACAGTGAAAAGTATTGTTTCTTGTGCGCTGTACAGGCAAAGCATACCGTACATAGACAAGGAAAGCAGAGAGGGCAGAATGTTGTGTTACAGTCATAGCTAGGGTGTAGAGTAACATCAAATTAATACAAGGTAGGTCCATTCAAAAGTCTGATGGCAGCAGGAAAGAAGTTGTTCTTGAGTCGGCTTATACATGTCCTCAGACTTTTGTATCTTTTTCCTGATGGAAGAAGGTGGAAGAGAATATGTCTGGGGTGCATGGGGTCCTTGGTTATGCTGGCTGCTTTGCCGAGGCAGCAGTAAGTGTAGACAGTATCAGTGAGTGGGAGGCTGGTTTGAGTAATGAAAATCCTGCCTGTTATCTGTCCTGCTGTAGTTCCCTTTACATTCACTTCAATGGAAGGGATTATTGAGCAGGTTGAATAACAGTTGGGTATTCTATTGTCAACAGTTTTGTCTCCTGGAAGCGTTGCATTTCAGACCCAATATTCTGAATATTCTGAAACTCCTTCTCTGATCCAGGACAATGGGCTGTTTGATATGTCTTTGTGAGGTAGCTTGTCTAATGCTACAGTTGTTCTCATCATGGTCAGGAAGGAGGATGGTAAGATCAAGGTTGAGGGTGTTTGCAATCTGGATTGTCAATGGTATCATCTTCCCTATAACTGGACTACCTGCAGCTTGTAGTGGGGGCTGGTGTGACTCCATCACTGGTCCCCCACCAAGCATAGTTTGTGAAGACATTCTTATTTGACTGCCTTAGCAGAATAGCATTGTAATGTGTTGGACTGGCAATCCAGAGGCCTGGACTAATTTACTACAGACATGAGGTCAAATGCTATCACAGCAAGCGAGGGAAGTTGGATTCCATCAATTCACAAGTCTGGAGTAAAATGTGAGTCTCATTAAGAATGAGCAATAAAACAACAGGATTATTGTAAAAATACAACAAAACCTGCTATCCTTCCCAGGTCTGGCCCATGTGTGCTCGTGGCTATCCTCTGAAATGGCCTAGTAGGCCACTTAGTTATAGAAGTCTCATTGTCATTTGCTGAAGGGCAATCAGGAATGGGCAATAATTATTGGCCTTGCTCAGAACCCAAAAAAGGTAACCATTCTCTGGGTTAGTAACACCAATCAATGGGTAAATGTGCGATCGTTGAGCCTCTCCGATATTTTCACTCTATTCTTGCACCTCCTCAGAGGAAAGCATTGAATGCTGCGTCAATTTTCACAACACTGATGGCCTCAATAACAAATTCAACAATAATACTTTCTGGTAGGACAAAAAATTACTGCCTTTCAACCAACCATTTCAAACCGGTCAACTAAACACACATTATAAAAGAGTCACAAACTTTGGGAAATTGAAGAGTGGTTTATCATTGTCAAAGCCACAATGACACTTTTTCATTCATTTCACATGGAAGCACTTTAAGTCAGCCTCAAAGCCCAGCCAGCAAGAAGCACCCTGGGTGCAGCAGGCAACCAGTGAAATAGGTCAGCCATTTCCCAGCTTGGAATTTGTGATGCCAATTGGAAAATCGACATTGGACTGCCCAGTTTTCAGCTGGAAAATATTTAGATCCATCCATCAGAATATAATCCAAGAATTTTCCATTGAAAACTGGATGGCTGGCAGCTATGCGAGGCACTCTTATGTACTGCAGGCTTGAATGCAAGGGAGATGCTTGCATTTTTCTCGGCTCAGTTATAGCAGGAGCCTCCGGGGACCTTCCTGTTTGATTTATTACTGAAAGTAGCCACACCTTGGTAACAGTGAGGCTGAGCTAGTCATGTGTGAGGAGAAAGATGCCTATAGTGCCTTTTCTCCCATATCACGGCTGTGCAGTGTAAAGCCTCTGAATAAAATGAGGTGAATCTTAACTTGTGAGATTATGCGCACAGTCAAAAGGGAAACAGATGAACCTTTTGTCACTTCCAAGATTGGCCACAGCCTCCAACAGCCTAAGGAGGGTGTGGACAAATCTCCTCCAAATCATTTTTATCCCATGACGCAAGCGAATGGATGAGCTGATGTAGGAGGTGAAACCCAGTTCATTGCTTCTGGGCTAAAGAGTACTGTTCAACTTAATCATTTTGTCAGAGCTAATAAAAGAAAGATGACAACGTCTTCAATATCATGGAACCTGCTCATTATTTGGAGCGTAGCAATTTCAACACATCTAGGAAAAAGACAGAAATAATTATCGTATCACCTGAGGCCGTCCTAACAGCCCAATGTTTAGGCTAAGTATTTCAGGCTTGAACTACTGACCATTAAATTATTTCCAACAGGGCAGAGAAAAGGTTGTCAATGATTTGAATGTTCCATTCTGCCCCTCCCCAAAACATACATTTGCGAAGCCTGAGTGATCAAGCGTGCAGACACTTTTATTTCTGTAATGATAATGTTCATGGAGGGTCTGTGTTTGTAGGTAACTAGACTGATCAACTGCTTTGGCATTTCTCACAGTTTGAGACTTGGTGTGTGGTATTTCGTACATGTTATCTGTACCGAGATAATGCTGAAGCTTTGTTTCTCAAGGATTTTTGTGCGGTTGGTCTCTCAAAGGCTTTTGTTTATCCTCCAATTTGGGCAGGAGCGTTACTTTTGAGTTTGAGGTTGGGCCAGTTTCACTGCCATTGCTGATGGGCTCCTTTTACTGGATGGTGAATGTTTGGGTGGTGGAGAGAATTCAACCCCCTTGTGGATAAAGTGTCCAGTTCCGAGGAACTAAGGATTCTTTGTATCAAGAGATTTTGGGTTGTTGGCAGAAGGTACACTTGCTGTATCTCTGTTCCTTTGGCTCTTTCTGTCTACATTTCTCTACCTTCTCCCTGTGGCTCTGTTACCATTCCCATTTTGCACCTAATTTATCAGTTACCCTGAGTACTGCTGCTTTCTGTCTTACACCAGGAATCTTTAATAACTGCTTCCCTTTCCTACAGTGCTGGTAGTCATTACCTTTTCCTGTAAAGCCCTCAAAATGAAGGACCGGCAACAGCCAGTTCTGCAGAAAGGGTGGTGGCAGGACAGCACAGAGGAGCTGGAGCCAGAGAATAGGGAAAGATGGAATTATCTACATGTGTTTGCATTCACCCATGTCCTTCACTCCAAGCCTTGGGAGCCATGCAGAGTTGAGAATGTTGATCTGGTTGGGTGTTTGTTGGGGGATTAGGAGGAAGGAGGAGGGGGGTGCAGGCGGAAGGAAATGTCCAAATGCTTGGTGACTGGATACAGAAGTTTTTTTTTATCTCTGACACGTTCCCTTTGGCAATTGCATGAAGTAACAAAATGATTTACAGGCTGGTTTTAAGTCCGGCAGGTCACATTGATGCCACATCCATGACCATTGTTTCTACCAAGCAAAAGAATGGCCATCTCTACATGACAGAAGGGTTCTCTGGGCTTCCACAATTCAGGGGGACAGAGTCATCCACACCAACATTATGGCAACTCAGAAATCAGAGGCACAGCTCTGGTGCCCACTCACCACTGCTGTCCGTAAAGCCATGGTTCATAATGCAGAACAATGCCAACAACACGGGTTCAATTCCTGTACTGGCTGAGGTTATTCAGAGGGCCCTGCCTTCTCAACCTTGCCCCACGCCTGAGCTACGGTGATCCTCAGGTTGAACCACCACCAGACAGCTCCCCCCTCAAAGGGGAGAGCCAATGGTCATCCAGAACTATGGCGACCAAAAGAATAGAGTAAGAAGTCTCACAACACCAGGTTAAAGTCCAACCAGTTTATTTGTTAGTAATCCCACAAGCTTTTGGAAGTGCTGTTCCTTCGTCAGGTATGTGGAAGGTTAAGGTGGGATTACTATCAAATAAACTGGCTGGACTTTAACCTGGTATTGTGAGACTTCTTATTGTGTTTACCCCAGTCCAATGCTAGCATCTCTACATCATAACCAAAAGAATAGCCATCCCTACATGACAGAAGGGTTCTCTGGGCTTCTACAGTTCGGTGGACAGAGTCACCCAGACCCTGCCAGTCACTAAGACCCAGTCACTAAGATCATAAGATGTAGGAGCAGACATAGGCCATTATACCCATTGAGTCTGCTCCACCATTCGTTGAGATCATGACTGATCTGATGTGACAATCCTCAACTCCACTTTCCTGTCTTAGTCCCATAACTTTTGATTCCCTTACTGATTAAAATTCTGTCTACCTCAGCCTTGAACATACTTAATGATTCAGCCTCTACAGCCCTCTGTAGTAAAGAATTCCAGATTCCCTAATCTTTGAGAAAATAAATTCCTCCTCATCTCTGTTTTAAATGGGCAACGCCTTGTTTTGAGATTACGCCTTCTGGCCATAGAATCATAGAATCCTTACAGTGCAGAAGGAGGCCATTTGGTCCATCATATCTGCACCGACACAATCCCACCTAGGCCCTATCTCCGTAACCCTATGTAGTGAGCCAGCTACTATCCCGACACTAAGGGGCAATTTGGCATGGCCAATCCACTTAATCTGCACATCTTTGGAGTGTGGGAGAAAACTGGAGCACCTGGAGGAAACCCATGCAAACACAGGGAGAACATGCAAACTCCACTCAGACAGTGACCCGAGTCTGGAATTAAACTCAGGTCACTGGAGTTAAGGGGCTACAGTGCTGACCACTGTGCCACTATGCCGTCCTAAACTCTCCTACAAGAGGAAACATTCTCTCAGCGTCTATCCTATCAAACCCCCTGAAAATCCTATATGTTGCACTAAGGTCATCTCTCATTCTTCTAAACTCCAATGAGTAAAGGCCCAGCCTACTCAACCTCTTCTCATAAGAATAATTAAGAAGGAGAAAGAACAGTGAAGATAAAGAAAATACTTGCTGCCGCCAGAGATATGGATTCAATTTTTGCAAGTTTTAAATTCAAATATCCATCAATTCATTTGAAGAATGGGCTTCTCATTGAGGAATCCATATCAATTAAGTGACGTCCGTGTGTGAAAACATTTTTATTTTTGTTCTTTCCGTTTTTTTGTTCCTATAGTTAGGAAAATACAAAGGGGAAAGTATCCAGAGAGTGGGAAATGGGATAGGAAAGGTGTTGGGGGGTGGGGAAGGAGGTTTACATTTTAGTAAAGGAAGGAGTCTTTTGAGATATGCCTTTAGTTTTCTGTGACAACGAAATGCTATCTTTTCTCCTGCGCTGGTAAGAATCAAATAAAGAAGAAATTAAATTGAGAAAATAATAAGTTCAAATGTTGACACAAAGCCTTTACAATGCAATTTGTAAAACCCATGGTACGTTTGATCTATTTGTTTGTGAGTTGAAAGAGAGCGTAGGCAGTGGTCTAACAAAATGTTGGTTTTTAGTTTCATGCTCTCCAATAGCACCTTTTGTATTGCATGTGATGAGGTGAAGTAAAAATGAGGAGTGGGGAAGAGGAAAAGAAGTGGCCTCTTGTCAAACAGCATCTGATACAGTTAATTAGGCCTGGTTTTAGCCGCTTTTTATTTTAGCTGAAGCCACTTACCTTGTCTTGCAAAGTTGTGAAAGAAATTCAATACATGGCTTTCACAGGTGACAAAGGAGTTGGCAAACTTGGAACAGTCAGTGCCATTTCACTTAAAGCTCTAATTGTACATGGGTAGACATCTTGAGTTGGACAACTTGCCCTTTGCTTATGGATAATTCCTGACAAATGAAGACAAAATTTAAACTTGCTTCATAGATTTAAAAAAAGTAAAAGCTAAAGCTCTTTTTGGCTCGTGGACAGCACAGAACAGGTTGGTTAGAAGATATCAAGTTGGGCTGACAATCATGTTAGCTCGAAGATACTTCTATACACAGTAACCACAGAAGTATGACAATTACTACCATTACAGTTGCTGTCCCAAACACCAGCTTCTGATCCCAACCATCTGTACACATGCGTATTGTCTGCCTTGAATTAAACATAACCCATTCTCCTCTAACCTAGTGGGTGGACTGTTTATCGAATGCACAGATGCATGTGCATCACTTTGGCATACCAAAATGCTGAAGAAATTATCTGTACACGTTTTAGCTTGTTAGGTTTCATAGAATCCCTACAGTGCAGAAGGAGGCTATTTGGCCCATCGAGCTTGTACCACCAGCAATCCCACCCAGGCCCGATCCCTGTAATCCCACATATTTATCCTGCTAATCTCCTAACACTTTAACATAACCAATCCACCTAACCTGCACATCTTTGGACTGTGGGAGGAAACCGGAGCACCTGAAGGAAACCCACACAGACACAGGGAGAACGTGCAAACTCCAGACAGTCACCCGAGGCCAGAATTGAACCCAGGTCCTGGCACTGTGAGGTAGCAGTGCTAACCATTATGCCACAGCGTCGACCTGAATCAAGCATGGGAGAATGTTCCTGTCAGTGAAAAATTGGTGACTAGCGACTAGAAAATTGTTTCTTGCAGACTGGTCAGACTGTATGCATCGTGCCAATTTCTGACCACTTAACATACATGGCACAGGGCATCATTATGCAAAACATTTAAGCTAAGGATGTCAGTGCTCAACTTTCTATTTGCTGACTAGCCCAGTCCCTCCCACTTTATCCACTTAAAGTTGGCAATAAACACACTCAAGATCTTTTCCTGTGGAAAGGGAGCTCTTGAAGAACGATAGAAGTTGTCTTTAAATGTAGAATTCATTCCCATTGCAATTTTTAATGATTCAAAGGCCAAATACTAAATGCTGGAGAACTAGAGCTGGTACCAGATAAGAACTATCTGTACTACCATTAATTCATCAACCATGTCTGCAGACCCACTAACCCACCAATGAGTAATTTCTGCAAGTCTACAAGGAACGAGTCACATAATGATGCTGCCTGCTGTAAAAGCACCTGTAGAGATCCTATGGTGAGAGAGAGAGAGCAGTGTGAGTAATAATTCAGGCTACCTTGAATGATACATGCTTTCAGTTACTCCTAACCAAGCACAATAGATTGTCTAAACAAGTAGCAGTTGCAGTTTCAGCAGTGCATATGCGTCTTTTGCTTATTCATTGATTGGGCCAGCATTTATTGCCCTTCCCTAATTGCCCTTCAACTGAATGGCTTGCTAAGCCATTTCAAAGGGTAGTTAAGAGTCAACCACATTGCTCTGGGTCTAGAGTCACATGTAGGCCAGACCAGGAAAGGATGGCAGATTTTGTTCTATGAAAGACATAAGTGGAAAAGATGGATGCTTATGACAATGGTTTCACAGGGAGGAATTTTGGGTTCCTCTTTTCATGGGTGGCAACAATCTCATTGGACTCCCAAAGCAGATTTTACACTAAAGGGATTTCCTCCTGCGATTGTCCCCACCCAAATTGATGACTTAACGGATTTTCCAACATTGAAATTTGGGATCCCTATTTGAATAAATTTAAATATCTTTAGCAGTCCTTTATCCCTGATCGATTTCCCCCCCTCCACCCCAGACCTCCATTAAATTGTCCATTCACATTGGCATTGCCAGGGGGCAGTGCCCAGGCAGTACCAGGGCAAATTCTGGGACAGAGGTAGGGGACAGTGCCAACTGGGCTGTTCTGTGGAGTGGGGGGGGGGGCGCGGGTAACAGTGTTGGATGGGTGGGTGTTCCATGGGGGGTGAGGCAGTGTTCTGTGGGGGCAGTGCTGGGGAGGAGGTGTGCGGGGTTTGGGGGGGAGCTGAGTTCCATAGTTGGGGATGGGCAAGGGTGGGGAGGCATTCTATTGTTATTTTTTATAATCAGAATATCCTTTTTAAAGCTGAATTTGAGCCCTGCCAATATGATGTTGTGAGAGCCATCCCTTAGCTGTCCTTGGGGCCAACAAATTTCACTCTCTTTTTCCTGTCTGCTGTAAGAAAAATTTAACTGTGGACATCACTAGACATAGTTCCAGTATCTTTGTTAAATTCACTTTTCATCTGCTGTGGTGGCATTCGAACCCAACACCCAAAATATTGCCCTGGGTCTCTAAATTACTAATCCAGTGACAATACCACTGCACCACCACCTTTCCCACTGAATAATACAGTAGCAGCTGATGATCTTGGCTGGAGTTCACCCGCGGCTGGGATTCTCCAGTCCCACTGCAGTGAATGGGCGTGAACTGTCACGGGATAAGAAGATCTGAAAATAACAAATCTACTGTCTTAGAGACAGGAGAACTTATAAGACCCTCTTACAAGTGCCCTTTTATTTAGCCACTCTGGAGGTAGCCTAGCCTAAATTGCCTCATTCTGCCAGCCAAATTTAATGGCTGACTCAGCCATCCCTTATTGAATTAAATCTCTGACCCAGGGAAAATCGGTGTCAGTTCTGCAATATAGGTGGGTTCACAACACAGAATTGAATCTGCCTCCCGTTTCCCACCTTCTGGTGGCCCTTGTATTACAATTCTGGTGCAAGATCTCTCTCCATATTTGAAATAGAATGGCTCACCTCTCACTCCATATGCTGAAATACTGCATGTAAGAGGTATGATGTATGATGCAAACTGTACTGCTGCAAAGATCAGTCAATTTTTCAGCCATGTCTGGGGACCAGGAATGCTACTGAACAGTCAAGGATTTTACAATGCATTTCACTTCCACAGATACAGAAGAATATAAGAGCAGAAGAAATAGGAGCAAACATAGGCTATTTGATTCTTCAGCTGGAATCTTACCACTGTTCACATTGGCGGGATTTCTCTATCCCACTGCAGTGATGTATGGTGGAAACTGGCAGCATTGGCACAGAAAGGCACAGAATTAGCACAGCGCTAGAGCAATATCAGAATAAGCTGACCAATGCTTTCTCTCTATTAATAAGAGGGTGTAACCCTGTGATTGACAAGAAATACCAGGACTCCACCTTCCTAAATGCAAGCTCAACCTTCTTTCTCATAGCACTCCTTATTCTGCTGAACGAAATTGAGATTTCTACAGTTAACACAACAAAGTGTATAGCATGGGTTATGTCTTTATTATCTCCTTTTTTGTATTGATATCCCCAACTCATTCTTCCTTAGAATATTCCGTCCTTTTGTCTTTCATTCTATAAGGCATGTGAAGCTATCTAACCACTATTGCTTCTGTTACTTTGGGCCCGATTTTACCACTTTGATTCTAAGAACATAAGAACATTAGAACATAAGAACATAAGAAATAGGAGCAGGAGTAGGCCGACTAGCCCTTCGAGCCTGCCCCGCCATTCAATAAGATCATGGCTGATCTGTCGTGGCTCAGTTCCACATTCCCGCCCTCTCCCCATAACCCTTAATCCCCTCTCTTATCAAAAACCCATCAACCCGCGTCTTAAAAATATTTAGCGAGGTAGCCTCCACCACTTCAACGGGCAGAGAATTCCAGAGATTCACCACCCTTTGAGTGAAGAAGTTCCTCCTCAACCCTGTTCTAAACTGCCCGCCCCTTTATCTTGAGGCTGTGCCCCCTAGTCCTGCTATCCTTTCTGAGCGGGAAGAGTCTCTCCACCTCTATCCTATCCATCCCATTCATCATCTTATACGTCTCAATGAGATCTCCCCTCATTCTTCTAAACTCTAACGAGGAGAAGCCTAATTTATTCAGCCTCTCCTCATAGCTCAACCCCCTCAACTCCAGCATCAGCCTAGTAAACCTCCTCTGCACTCCCTCCAAGGCCAAAATATCCTTGCGTAAGTATGGCGCCCAAAACTGCACACAGTACTCCAGCTGCGGCCTCACCAATGCCCTATACAGCCGCAGCAAGACCTCCCTACTTTTATATTCAATCCCCCTCACGATGAAGGCCAGCATCCCATTCGCCTTCCTGACCACCTGCTGCACCTGCAAGCTGGGTTTTTGCGACTCATGCACAAGGACCCCGAGGTCCCTCTGCACCGTCGCCTGCTGCAGTTTTTCTCCACGTAAGTAATAATCCTTCCTACCATTATTCCTACCAAAGTGGACCACCTCGCACTTGCCAACATTAAATTCCATTTGCCATTTCATAAGAACATAAGAACATAAGAACATAAGAAATAGGAGCAGGAGTAGGCCATCTGGCCCTTCGAGCCTGCCCCGCCATTCAATAAGATCATGGCTGATCTGTCGTGGCTGATCTGTCGTGGCTCAGTTCCACTTTCCCGCCCTCTCCCCATAACCCTTAATCCCCTCTCTTATCAAAAACCCATCAACCCGCTTCTTAAAAATATTTAGCGAGGCAGCCTCCACCACTTCAACGGGCAGAGAATTCCAGAGATTCACCACCCTTTGAGTGAAGAAGTTCCTCCTCAACTCCGTTCTGAACTGCCCCCCCTTTATCTTGAGGCTGTGCCCCCTAGTCCTACTGTCTTTTTTGAGCGGGAAGAGTCTTTCCACCTCTATCCTATCCATCCCATTCATCATCTTATACGTCTCAATGAGATCTCCCCTCATTCTTCTAAACTCTAACGAGTACAAGCCTAGTTTATTCAGCCTCTCCTCATAGCTCAACCCCCTCAACTCCGGTATCAGCCTAGTAAACCTCCTCTGCACTCCCTCCAAGGCCAAAATATCCTTGCGCAGGTGCGGCGCCCAAAACTGCACACAGTACTCCAGCTGCGGCCTCACCAATGCCCTATACAGCTGCAGCAAGACCTCCCTACTTTTATATTCAATCCCCCTCGCTATGAAGGCCAGCATCCCATTCGCCTTCCTGACCACCTGCTGCACCTGCAGGCTGGGTTTTTGCGACTCATGCACAAGGACCCCGAGGTCCCTCTGCACCGTCACCTGCTGCAGTTTTTCGCCACGTAAGTAATAGTCCTTCCTACCATTCTTCCTACCAAAGTGGACCACCTCACACTTGCCAACATTAAATTCCATTTGCCATTTCCTGGCCCATTCGCCCAGCCTATCTAGATCCTTCTGCAGACTCTCCACACCCTCCGCACAATTTGCCTTTCCACCAATTTTGGTGTCATCAGCAAATTTCGACACCCTACACTCGGTTCCCTCCTCCAGGTCATCTATATAAATGGTAAATAGCTGAGGCCCCAGCACCGACCCCTGGGGCACTCCACTAGTCACCAACCGCCAATCCGAATAGCACCCATTTAACGTCTGTTGTAGGTAAAATGTTAGAATCCGTCATCAAGGAGGAAATAGCGAGGCATCTTGAGGGGAACTGCTTGATAGAGCAGACGCAGCACGGTTTTGTTAAAGGGAAGTCGTGTCTGACAAATTTACTGGAGTTCTATGAGGATGTGTCTAGGGCGGTGGATAGAGGAGAGCCGGTGGATGTGGTCTTTCTTGATTTTCAGAAGGCGTTTGACAAGGTACCTCACAAGAGGTTATTGCAGAAGGTCAGGGGGCATGGAGTTGGGGGGTAGGGTGTTAGCGTGGATAGAGGACTGGTTGTCAAATAGGAGGCAGAGAGTGGGGGTCAATGGGTGCTATTCTAACATTTTACCTACAACAGACGTTAAACTAACAGGCCTATAATTCCCCGCCTTTTGCCTGGCACCCTTCTTAAACAACGGTGTAACATTAGCCATTTTCCAATCTTCCGGCACTTCCCTGGAATCCAGCGACGTCTGGAAAATAACCACCACGGCATCCACTATCACCTCCGCCATTTCTTTCAGGACCCTCGGATGCATTCCATCCGGTCCTGGGGACTTGTCCACAATCAGCCCCTCCAGTCTGTCGAGCACCACCTCTCTAGTAACAGAAATGTCATTGAGACCCTCCAGTCCTACCACCTTTCCATCTCTAACATCCAGCAAATTATTCACGTCCTCCTCCGTGAAGACTGAAACAAAAAAGTTATTCAAGACCTCAGCCATATCCCCATCCCCTACCACTAAGTCCCCCTCCTCATCCTCTAAGGGACCAATGTTCACCCTCGCCAGCCTCTTCCTTTTTATATATTTATAAAAACTCTTGCTATCCTTTTTTATATTAAGCGCTAGCCCAGCTTCATAGTTTCTCCTACCCTTCTTTATCAACTTCTTTGTCAATCTTTGTTGACATTTAAACCTCTCCCAATCCTCTTCTCGCCCACTACTGTTAGCTACTCTAAACGCCTCCGCTTTTAATTTAACACTTTCCTTCACCTCCTTCGTTATCCACAGCTTATTACCTCTCCTCCTACGGTCCTTTTTGACCATCGGAATAAATTTCTGCTGAGCACCAAGAAAAATCTCCTTAAAGATCCTCCACTGCTCCTCAGCAGACCTACCTTCCAACGCGCTCCCCCAGTCCACATTTGCCAATTCCTCTCTCATCCTACCGTACTCCCCTCTGTTCAAACAAAGGACGCGTGTCCGGGAACCCACTTTCTCCTCCTCCATCTGCACCAGAAACTCCACCATACAATGATCACTCTCCACAAGAGGATCCTTCACCGCAAGGTCCCTAATTCTACCCGCCTCATTACATAGCACCAGATCCAAGATAGCTCGCTCCCTCGTCGGCTCCAACACACACTGTTCCAGGAAACTATCCCGGCAGCATTCCAAGAACTCCTCCTCGAGCCCACCGCGTCCAACATGGGTCGACCAATCAATATGCAGATTGAAATCCCCCATAACTACGGCCGTCCCATTCCTGCACGCCGCACTTATTTGCGCGTTAACAGCCCGCCCCACCTCTAGATCATTATTCGGGGGCCTATAGACGACACCCACCAGCGTCTTCCTCCCTTTGCTGTTCCTAATCTCTACCCACAATGATTCCACGTTCTGCTCCTTGGCTCCAATATCATCCCTTGCTACCACCCTGATGCTATCCTTAATCAGCAGAGCTACGCCCCCCCCTTTTCCCTCCCGCCTATCCTTCCTAAACACTTGATACCCCTGGACATTCAGCTCCCAGTCCCTGTCACCTTGCAGCCACGTCTCTGTAATGGCCACCAGATCATATCCATTTGTGTCGATCTGCGCCACCAACTCATCCACTTTATTCCGAATGCTTCGTGCATTCAGATAAAGCGCCTTCATCCCAGCCTTCACCTGGACTTTATTTGCTGGAACGCCACCAACCATACTCACGCCCCCTACTCCCTCTATTACTGGGACATCCTCGGCCTCTATCCTCACCTGTACCATCTCCTTAACTTTAGACCCCGTAATGTCACCTACCCTCACACCCTCCCCCCTCCAATTAGTTTAAAGCCCTGTCTACAGTCCTCTTTACACGATTCACCAGCACTCTGGTCCCAGCACGGTTCAGACCAACCCCATCCCGCCCGAACAGATCCCACCTACCCCAATACTGGTGCCAATGACCCATAAATTCAAACCCATTCCTCCCACACCAATCCCTGAAACACCCATTCACTTCCTTAATCCTATCAACCCGACGCCCGCCTGCACTCGGTTCAGGCAGCAGCCCAGAGATGACCACCTTGTCGGTTCTACTTTTTAATTCCATTCCCAGCTTCTCATACTCCCTCCCCAGATCCTCAGTTTGTATATTGCCTACGTCGTTGGCACCCACATGTACCACAACGACCGGATTCTCAACCTCCCACTCCAGGTTCCTCTGCAGCCCAGATGTGACATCCCAGACCCGAGCACCAGGCAGACAACACACCCTTCTGTGCACTTTGTGACAAAGGACAGTGTCAATACCCTTAACCACACTATAAGTGCTGAATCTGGACGCAATTCAGATCCAACTTGGAAACCTGTTCCCAATGCTCTCCTATATGCATTCAGCCTGAAAGAAAAATCATGAGTCTGAATCCCAAAATGCTGCTTCTCCGAGTGGAGCCTTCAACTGCGTATGCACAGTGAAAAAAAATTGAAAAACACACAAAAAATGGATAAAGTGGCCCTGGAGTGATGGTCCTATATAGACGTTGCCCCACCCCCACAACATAACTGTCCTCCTTATCCATCCACCGCACCCCCCACTCCCCAAACTGATCGCAGCCCACATCCCCCGATTGCCCACTGAGTGGCAGCGGACCCCCCTTCCCAGCCACCGATCACCCACAGAGTGGCAATAGACCTCCCCCCCCACCCCATACCCCCTGCTCCCTGCTTCTCCCCCTCCACCAGAGAGCGATCTGGCCCTCCTTCCCACCCCCACCAGAGAACAGTCTAGTCCACCTCCCTCCTCCCCACCAGAGATCAGTCTAGCCCACCTCCCTCCCCCCATGAGAATAATCTGACCCATGTCCCTCACCCCACCACTGATCTGAGTCAGAGAGCTGCTGGAAACTCTGAACTTACCTCTTCAGAAGCTGGAGCGCCTGAAACAGACTTTTGCTGAGCATGTCTGTTTCACGCTGAATCTGGTTGAGTGAATACAATGGTAAAATGGGAAATACAGGTAAGATTGAGTGCCAGCTCATTAAGTCAATTTAAATGCATGCAGATGCATTTAAATTGATGTCATGCCCGTTTCAGGCGCAGTGCCGATTGCAGCCATTTTTGGGTCTTGGTAAAGTGTGAATCTGCGTGGATGTGGCCATGGATTGCACTATTCGCCTCACTCCCGACTTTACCATGTTTTTGTGCCCAAAAATGGCACAAAATGGCAAAAACTCTTTATCTTCAATCCAATTCTTTTGAAATTTGGTGGTTTACTCCCTTCTGGATCTTAGCCCTCCACCTGGTTTTCCAAATTTAAAAATATCTAAGATTAAAGAGCAAGTCTCAACATCAGTTATCAATATAATTTTTTTGACGTGCTTTTTGCTGTCACCTTTCAAAGAAAGCTTTGGTCTAACTATAAATGCTATGAGTGCCATCATGAGAGGTTTTGTCCAGCCTGACAGCTGGAGGTGAAATATTTTTACTTGTTGCTCTGATCAAGTTTGCATTTGATGATCAGTCCTTATTGCTTTGAAAAGATGGAGTTGCACTCCCTTAAATGGTTTCAGTCCGATGATGAAAGGCTGCTTCTAACCCTAGTTAAAGATCCTTTGTTTATGTTACATATTTAAGTGATTGCATGATAGCTTTAAGACTGGTCACATGATTTGATGGTGATGTCAATGGAGTGTTACACAGGCTTCTCTTTTGTTTCATTTCCTGTTCTGTGCAGAGAACATCCCTTTCTATAAACCTTTTCAGTCCACATTTTTTTGTTTAAAACCCACAACCCCTAACATAGTTAGGACATTACAGTCACTGATGCAATGAAGAGCAGTCTTCAGTCAGGCAGACAGTGACAGTAGGATGGCACAGTGGCATAATGATTAACACTGCTGCCTCACAGCACCAGGGACCCGGGTTCGACTCTTGACTCAGGTAATTTCTGTGTGGAGTCTGCATATTCTCCCTGTATCTGTGTAGGTTTCCTCCGGGTGTTCCGGTTTCCACCAGAGATGTGTGGATTAGGTGTATTGACTTGCTAAAATTGCCCCTGAGTGTCAGGGGGACTAGCTAGGATAAATACATAGTGTTATGGGGATAGGGACTGGGTGGATTATGGTCGATACACACTCAATGGGCTGAATGGCCTCCTTCTGCACTGTAGGATTCTATGATCTATTATATTTCTCCTAAGCAGCTCTTGTGGTGGGGATTTCCAGGGTTTTCACCCACTATTGAAGAACCAGAGACATTGTCTAAAACAGGATGTCTTAATTTCTTGGGGAGGAACTTGGAAGGAATAATATTTCTAAGATCTTGCTATTCATCCTTAGTAATGATGGAGCTGACAGGTCAGGAAAAGTTGCCATCAAAGCTTAGTTGGTGGGTAGAATACTGTATGTAACACAAGCGCTGACAGAAATTGCTGCTAATGAAAAGGAGTAGATATTCAATTCAGGGCACCGTCAAGGAAACTGTTCTATCCTGGGTGGCGGCCAGCTTCTGGAGTGTGCACCTATCCAGGCAATTAGGATTCCATCTTACAGAGTGTACAGTAGCAGAAGAAAGGCTTCCATTTTTTCAGCATGTTAATATCCTCAAGATTTCCCAAAGTATTTTACAGCCAGTGAAATATTTTGAAGTGTAGCCACTGTTGTAAGGTAGGAAACTTGATATATCACAACACGCAGCAATGAGATAATGACCACTCCATCTGTGTTTTGAGGGCTTTATATCAATCAGATTGCTTGGGGACAACTCGCTTGTTCATCTTCAAAGCAGTGGCAGGGGATCATTTCTGCACATCTCCGAGAGCAAACAGGGCCTTCATTCAACATGTCATCTCATAGAACATAGAACATAGAACATTACAGCGCAGAACAGGCCCTTCGGCCCACGATGTTGCGCCGACCAGTTAGAAAACAATGACCCACTAACCTGAACCAATCCCTTTTCGTCCATAAACCTATCCACGGATCTCTTAAACGCCCCCAAACTAGGCGCATTTACAACCGCAGCAGGCAGGGCATTCCAATCCCTCACCACCCTCTGGGTAAAGAACCTACCCCTGACATCCGTCCTATAACTACCCCCCCTTAATTTAAAGCCATGCCCCCTCGTGCTAGCTTTCTCCAGCCGAGGAAAAAGGCTATCACTGTCCACCCTATCTAAACCTCTAATCATCTTATATGTTTCAATAAGATCCCCTCTTAGCCGCCTTCTTTCCAGCGAAAACAACCCCAAATCCCTCAGTCTCTCCTCATAGGACCTCCCCTCCATACCAGGCAACATCCTGGTAAACCTCCTCTGCACCCTCTCCAAAGCCTCCACATCCTTCCTGTAATGTGGGGACCAGAACTGCACACAGTACTCCAAGTGCGGCCGCACCAGAGTTGTGTACAGTTGCAATATGACGCTGCGACTCCTAAATTCAATCCCCCTACCAATAAACGCCAAGACACCGTATGCCTTCCTAACAACCCTGTCTACTTGATTCCCAACTTTCAGGGATCTATGTACACATACACCTAGATCCCTCTGTTCATCCACACTATTCAAAGTCCTCCCGTTAGCCCTATACTCAACACATCTGTTATTCCTACCAAAGTGAATTACCTCACACTTCTCCGCATTAAACTCCATCCGCCACCTCTCGGCCCAGCTCTGCAACCTGTCCAAGTCTTCCTGCAAACTATGACACCCTTCCTCACAATCTACCACACCTCCAACTTTGGTGTCATCAGCAAATTTACTAATCCACCCAACTATACCCTCATCCAGATCATTTATAAAAATTACAAACAGCAGTGGCCCCAAAACAGATCCCTGAGGCACACCACTCGTAACCGAACTCCATGACGAATATTTACCACCAACCACCACCCTCTGTCTCCTATCTGCTAGCCAATTCCTGATCCAATTTCCTAGATTACCCTCAATCCCATACATCTGCATTTTCTGCAGAAGCCTACCATGGTGAACCTTATCAAACGCCTTACTAAAATCCATATATACCACGTCAACTGCCTTACCCCCATCCACCTCTTTGGTCACTTTCTCAAAAAACTCAATAAGGTTAGTAAGGCACGACCTACCCGCTACAAAACCATGCTGACTATCTCCAATCAATTCATTACTCTCCAAATAACTATAAATCCTATCCCTAATAATTTTTTCTAAAACCTTGCCCACAACAGAAGTGAGACTCACCGGTCTATAATTCCCGGGGAAGTCTCTGTTCCCCTTCTTAAACAATGGGACAACATTCGCTAACCTCCAATCTTCCGGTACTATACCAGAGGCCAACGACGACCTGAAGATCAGAGCCAGAGGCTCTGCAATCACTTCTCTTGCCTCCCAGAGAATCCTAGGGTAAATCCCATCCGGACCAGGGGACTTATCTATTTTCAAACCCTCAAGAATATCCAGCACATCCTCCTTATCAACTGTAATACTGTCTACTCTACTTCCCTGCAACCCAGTGTCCTCCTCAGCTATAGTCTTGTCCCCCTGCGTGAACACCGAAGAGAAATATTGGTTCAATGCCTCTCCAATCTCTTCCGGTTCCACACATAACTTCCCTCTGCTGTCTATAACTGGCCCTAATCTTGCCCTAACCAACCTTCTGTTCTTGACATACCTATAGAACGCCTTAGGATTCTCCTTAATCCTATCAGCCAAAGTCTTCTCATGTCCTCTTTTAGCCCTTCTTAACTCACTCTTCAACTCCCTCCTAGCCAATCTAAAGTTTTCTACTGCACTACCCGAGCCCTCAAGTCTCATCCGAACATAAGCCTCCTTTTTCTTTTTAACCAACGAATCAACTTTTTTAGTGCACCATGGTTCCCTAGCCCTACCAATTCCTCCTTGCCTGACAGGGACATACTTATCACGGACTCGCAGTAGCTGCTCCTTGAAAAAACTCCACATTTCGGACGTTCCCAGTCCCTGTAATCTCCTAGTCCAACCTATGCTTCCTAATTCTCTCCTAATGGCCTCATAATTACCCTTCCCCCAGCTAAAACTACTGGCCCGAGGTTCATGCCTGTCCCTTTCCATCACTAAGGTGAATGTAACCGAATTGTGGTCACTATCACCAAAATGCACACCAACTTCCAAGTCTAGCACCTGGTCTGGCTCATTTCCCAGCACCAAATCCAATATAGTCTCGTGGACAATCTCGTGGACAGCATTATGGCATTTTCTTCAGACTGCACTGCTTAGAGCTTAATGCACAATTCTCATAGTGTGGCTTGACTGCATAACTGTTTGATTCAGAGGAATGAATGTACCCAAATTGCCATAAATTTCAATGTAACAGATGTGCATTGAAAAGAAGGTTGAGTTCTGAGCACAAACCTTGATAGTCAAGAAGTTGTCTTCTTGCATTTATGCATGTGCCCATGGCTCCTTATCTAGACGGAAGCACCAGACGACGCTAGATATATCTTCAGCACCAATGAGAATCATTTTCACTTCGGGCGTAGCTACAAGCGAGGAAGATCAGTTGCCATTGGAGTCAACTTGTTGGATGGTGATGGGGAAATTTATCATGAAAGCTTCCAGATTGTCATAAATTTTAACTGCTTCACTCATGCCCTGAAGGGAAAGGATGTTGCCATTCTTAGCCAGCCTGGGCCCACACGTGATTCTGGTCCCACATTATGGCCAGTGTTTTATGGTGTTCAGGCAGATGGCTGACCCAAAAACGTGTGAAGTCACACGAGAAAATGTTGGGTGTACATGCCGATGTCATTGCGCACTCGAGCAAGATTTTGGTTGGTAGGAATGCGCAAGAGTTGGAAATGTGCCAACTGACAATCAAACAGGCAGTTTAGCCCATGAAACGGCCAAGTGAATGCAATGTTACATGGCCCATCTGTTTTTCTGGTTAGCCAGGAAGCCTTTAGGGGATTTTCACAGTAATTTCATTGCAATGTTAATGTTAGCCTACTTGTTACAGTAACAAATAAACTAAAAAAATGTTTTACCTGCAACATCGACCCAGGGCTGATGAACTGTCAGGACTAAAATAAAATATAAAAAGGCGTCTGGGGACTGAGGTTTGTGCTTGAATGTGCTGCCTCAACACTCTTTGCATATTTTTCTGCAATTATTTATTTTGTGTTCCCTGGCAAATACAAGCTGCTTGATGTACGTGTGAATTGGACGGATGTTAATGGAGGCAGTTTGGAATAAGACTGTGAAACTCAACGTCGGCACTTACCCTTGATTGAATTGAAGCCTTTGAAGACATGCTGTCTCCGCCATGGCGAGGTAAGTGCAGCTGTTAGTTAGGTCTGTAAGTAACCGCAAGTGCAGGCAGTCAGCCTCTGATCGAACCTGAGCTGCCTGCCACCTCTTGCCAACTCCTTTTTCTTTAGTCAAACACATGAGCCCAGTGGTGCCCATCTTGTGAACTATCGGTGATCCAACTGAAAATGTCTCCAGCAAAGCACTTGCTCCCAAAACCTTCAGACGTGTTAGAGCTCAAAATACTCTCAATCATAAATTTGCACAGAAATTATAATCTCAATTACTGCACTTAGCTTTACATACGGCTTTTCATCATCATTCAGCTTGGTTTACCAGGATATATGCTGATTTACCCTTCAATCCTGCCCACCTCACTGGGAATTGTGCCTGGCCATATTCTCCCATTGCTAGGAAATATTTGAATATTATAATGAAACTCCCACCTAACTCCTTGTGTGGGATTTATCCATTGGTTCAGACTCTCATTCCCACATATTACCTTAGGGGCAGAGACTAAGTGACAGGATTCTCTACGTACTTTTCTGGCCCAACATCCATTCCATATCACCAGCAACTGGAAAATACGACCACTGTACATGAAAGGTTTTTTATTTGCTTTTAGAAACATCTTTCAGAAACGCCACTTGTACCGAGGGCAACTGTTCAAACACAAGTGGGAGTCAACTCCTGACCCGTGTCGGTCCTGAATCATACAGGTATTCATTAGCTTTGAATACACCTTACAGGTAGTATTGAAATTCCTATAGCAGGTTTTCTCATGTTTCTACTTGTCAGCAGGAGCTGTTTGCAGTTAGGCAGATCCAGACTCGCTAGTTGACTGCACGAACCAATGGTTTATGGCTGCCCTCACTGCCTTCAAAGATTTTATCGTGCCATCTCAGTGATGGATTGAAGGATGGGAGGTGCTGGAACATTCCTTTACATATTTGTTCTCCAAGGCATGTTCGCTTTTCATTCCTTTAACATCCTCCCTCTCTCTTGAAGATGGTGAATAACATATTGTTTGATTCTTTCAGCAGCCCTCCAATATTTTGTCCAAGAGTGAGCCAGACAGTCACAGAATCATAGTATACCGATAGTGCAGAGGGAGGCCATTTGGCCCATTGAGCCTGCACCACCAACAATCCCACCAGGCCCTATCCCTTTAACACCACATATTTACCCTACTAATCCCGTTGACAGTAAGGAACAAATGAGCATGGCCAATCAGCCTAACCCGCACATTTTTGGACTGTGGGAGGAAACTGGAGCACCTGGAAGAAACCCACGCAGACACAGGGAGGAAGTGCAAACTCCACCCAGGTAGTCACCCAAGCCGGGAATTGAACCTAGATCCCTGGCATTGTGAGGCAGCAATGCTAACAACTGTGCCACTGTGCCATGGTAGATCACGGAAGCAAATTCAATTCTATCCTGACCCAAAGTCCACATTATTGGTACTTCCAACTAAAAGCCATGGGTTATCAGCCAACTTCCAAAACACCAAGAGAAAATTTTTCACTTCCAATCTCATTGATCCAGGGCTCAGTTGTAGAGTTGTTTGGGTGACTCCAGAGATCAGCTAACTGCAGACAGTATAGGAATTGAACGTCTGAATTCCCTGGACTCCATGGCATAATGCCATACCATTGAACCATAAGTGGTGTACTGAATCAGAAAATATCATTTAATTCCACACTGAAATCAGAACTGAAATAGACACACGGGTCTGGATTTTGTGGAAGAGGCTGAAATCCAGACATCCTACCTTCCAATATGGCATCTACCATTTTCCTGGGGAAAGGAATGGGGCTAGGTCAGGAGTTGCACATGGAGATTTCATGGAAGCTGCTGCCCATATAAATCAATATCTGTGTTCACACATAGAAACAGAAATAGAAATGGAAGCAGGAGTAGGCCATTCATCCCTTCAAGCCCACTTCAGCATTCATTT
This sequence comes from Carcharhinus amblyrhynchos, assembly GCF_965287045.1. Taxonomy (NCBI): domain Eukaryota; kingdom Metazoa; phylum Chordata; class Chondrichthyes; order Carcharhiniformes; family Carcharhinidae; genus Carcharhinus; species Carcharhinus amblyrhynchos. The sequence continues at coordinate 50,510,476 of NC_137329.1, forward strand.
TGATCATAGCTGATCATCACATTCAATATCCTGGCTCCCACTTTTTCCTGTCTGATTTGGTGACCTAGATGTGTGAAACACAACATGTACACATTGGACTTGGTTGGTACAAGTCTAAACTTTGCTGAGTCCTTTGGAGAGGTTGGTTCATGTGGTCATGGGAAACCTTTGGGAAAGGTAAAGTGCCCTTTGGGATTGTTAAACATTTGACTATAATGTATGTAAAATGTGCATAAACTGCAATTGTCAAGCGAGCTGTAAAAAGGAACTGTCAAATGTGCCATAACCAGCTGTCAAATTGTCAAGGCATTTAAAACTTCTGCACATTAAATCTCTGAAAGACTGGGTGGAGTGTTTAAAAAAAACTTGTCCTCTTGCTATTTCAATCTGTCTTTTACATAAACTTGAAGGTTATAATTTCTTGATTAGTGTTGCATGACTGATTTCAAGATCTTTCTAATATCACAGTGGGGGTGCCTTTGACTTCAGTTTGACTGACAGCTCCAAGTGGTTATAGATTCTTTAAAGTGGGATTATGAATTCCATTGCGTGCTTTTAGATATGATTGAACAATTGAATGAAATGTTTGTTCTTACAAAGGATTATATATTTGAAGGAATATAAACGCAGGATGGGATTTTCTGGTTATGCTCAACCCAAAAAATCTCGTCCAAAGTCGATGAACCTTTGCATGGTCCACTATGATTCACATGGCGGGAGGGATGGGAAAATTCTCCCTGTAGTGTTTATGGTTTTTAATGACCATATTTTTTTTAAGATTTTGTCATAACAGCGAAACTTTCCATCATGGTGAATTCAGCCAAAATGGCTGAAAATCCTAAATCCTGCCCCCAATCATAGTATTTCTTATATTCACAGGAGTAAGACTAGAGTTCATACATGCAGTTGGCATTACAACAGCAGCCATTTTAATCATCAGCTGCCTTCACTGAAGTGGGATTTTGGTAGGACAGCAGTGTGGGACCCTACAGGTCCAGATTAGACCAGAGCTGTCGTGAACATGGTGGATTCTTGCAGATAGCCAGGATACCCATTTGGAGAGATAAGGTACCCTTTTGGATATGGTCCGTATGTAGGGAAGTAAGGTATCCTTTGGAGTGGATGACACATTTTGGAGTAGTTAAAAGTTAACATCTTTGTACATTAAAAGTTCATAACCTCATTCGAACTGTCAAAGGATTTAATCCCACTGGACTTTAAATTTAAAAAAAGTCCATAGTTCAGTGCTTGATATTTCATTCTTTCTGTTGACATAAGCCTTTGGGATGTTATTATTGGATTTGTGCTGCAATAACTGACATTGTAAACTAACATTTTCAAAGTCGGGTGCCTGTTAAGCGAGCAGTTGAATTGACAGTTCCCAATGGTTATAGAGTAGAAAAGTGTTTGCAGAACAGACTAGTTAAAGTAATTTCTATGTATTGAATGCTCTTTAATCAGTGAGTGTTTTTGTTTAAAATAGGGACATAATCCTGAGACACACAATTTTACATTATGTCTGCATGTCATTTGATGAACATTAGATGAATTAGCATGGATGGGTAAGGGAAAATTGTGCTGGATGTGGTTGATGTGTTGGTACTAAGTTGGAATAGAAGGTGTGAGGGCCATTATGTTGGAAAGAGGGGCATGGATTGGCAAAGTGATATGAAGAACCATGGAGTGGGTGAAGGGCACAAGGTAGCATACATAAGCATGGATGGGGCATGGGGTTGTGTGTGGGCTGAGGGATGAGGGCTGGAGGAACGCAATTAAAAGTTTAAGATGATTTATTGGTGTCACAAGTCGACTTATATTAACACTGCAATGAAGTTACTGTGAAAATCCCTTAGCTGCCACACTCTGGTGCCTGTTTGGATACACTAAAGGTCAATTTAGCATGGCCAGTGCACCAAACCAGCATGTCTTTTGGACTGTGAGAGGAAACTGGAGAACTCAGAGGAAACCCATGCAGACATGGGAAGAATGTTCAGACTCTGCACAGGTAGTGACCCAAGCCAGGAATCGAACCCTGGTCTCTGGAGCTGTGAGGTAGCAATGCTAGCCATTGTCCCACATTAGTATTAATGCTTTTAAACATATCTTTGAAATAGTACCAATGTACCAAAACAGGTCTTCCTTCCAGCCCACCTCCTCACCTGACAGTCTCCAAACATGTTCCCAAGTTGCCTGTCAGGACTCCAAGAGAAGCCTGTCACACCAAAGCGAAAATACGAATTTCTGGGGCATTTTCTTCTGGGGCGGATTTGCAGAGCTGGGAATTGTCTTGACTCTGTTTTCTTAACCCAAGAGTGAAAACTTGGGCCATGGATCGTATTCTCCAGTGCTGGGCAGCACGGTGGCACGGTGGTTAGCACTGCTGCCTCACAGCTCCAGGGACCCAGGTTCAATTCCAGCCTTGGGTGACTGTGTGGAGTTTGCACATTCTCCCCGTGTCTACATGAGTTTCGTCTGGGTGCTCCAGTTTCTTCCCACAGTCCAAAGATATGCAGCTTAGACTAATTGGCCAAGCTACATTGCCCCTTGATGTCCCAAGACTGTAGGTTAGATGGATTAGTCATGGGAAATGTATGGGGTTCTGGGTATTGGGCGGGGAGAGGGCCTGGGTAAGATACGCCGTCAGAGAGTCAGTACAGACTGATGGGCTGAATGGCCTCTTCTGCACTGTGGGGACTTTATGATTCTTGAAATGCTTCCTGTTGTCTGAACAACATTGTATGAGACATGACATTAATGAATATATTAGCGATAGTCATCATAGTGAAACATGATTGTCACTAATAAACTGAATAGGGAATTGAAGAGATGCTGCTTTACCCAGAAAGGGTGATGAGGATCTGGAAACCAATACTACATGGTATTATTCAGGACGTGCATTGGAGGAGAAGCCAGATTTGTTCACAGAGGAGAATGGAATAGGGGGGCATGTTGATAGCGTTAGATGAAATCAGGTGGGAGGAAGAAGTTGTGCTTCATAAACAGCTGCATAGAGACCCATTGGGCCAAAAGACCTAATGTACTGTGAAATGCTATACAATTCTCAGGCATCACAGATTACTCTTACATGTATTGAAACAAGCTTCACAAATTCAGGAAAACGAAATACAGAACGGTAGAACTGTCTATTCCCATAATCCCATCTATTCCCTTAACCCCACATATTTACCCTACTAATCCCCCTGACACTAGGGTCAATTTAGCATGGCCAATCAACCTAAACCGCACATCTTTGGGCTGTGGGAGGAAACTGGAACACCCAGAGGAAACCCACACAGATATGGGGAGAATGTGCAAACTCCACACAGACAGTGACCCAAGGCCAGAATTGAACCCGGGTCCCTGTCCCTGTGGGGCAGCATTGGTAACTACTGTGCCACCATGCCAAAGATGTGATCATTAAGAACCTATTTCCCATTGAGGATGATCATAGATTTCTACATTACAAGGAGTCCATTTGGCCCATCATGTTTGTCTGAGCACTTTGAACGAGTTACGCAATTATTTCTATTTCTCCATAGATCTACAGATTTTTCTTTAAAGCTGATAATGTTAAGCAGTCAGTAGTAAAGCCATTGGATTCAATTGCTCCTGAACTCTCACACATCAGGGAATATTAGAGAAAGCTGTACCTTAATATAAGTGATTTTCAGAGCACTATAGGGAGTGCCAGAATATTGTTATTCAGTGTATGGTATCCCCAGGGGATTTTTTTTCTTTCAGTTCATGCTTAAATCACTTTTCTAAAGCTAAGGTGGATCCAGTGATTGCACAAGGTAAACATCAGTGCTTCAGGCATCAATGTATCGCAGCAGTAAGCATTTTTATTTCTGAGAGTGACTGAGTGGTGAACCACTTTCAATTGATGTGACCAGGAAAACCTAATTTGTTATCGAGATTTCCGATCCACCAGCACAGCAATCATTGCGAAAGGCTCCCAAAACATTTCCGAAGGTTTTGGTAAAACCTGTGGTTCAGATATACAAAAGATAACGCCCAAAAAAACATCAAAAGGCCCCACACACTCCAGGGGGAGCTTTCCAAATGAGTAGCAAGGGAAACAGTAACATGACAATGCTTTACCACTGAGAGAACTGGGTTCTAAGAAGCCCAGTAAGAAGTCTCACAACACCAGGTTAAAGTCCAACCAATTTATTTGATAGTAAACTCACAAGCTTTCAGGGTTTGCCCCTTCTGTCTGAGGCCAGAACTCTCCATTCACCTGACGAAGGGGCAAACCCCGAAAGCTTGTGAGTTTACTATTAAATAAATTGGTTGGACTTTAACCTGGTGTTGCCAGACTTCTTACTGTGTTTACCCCAGTCCAACGCCAGCATCTCCACATCAGGACTTCTAAGAAGCCCCCATGAAGTGTCAGCAAAGCAGGTTCAATAACAGGAAGGATATATTGATCAGTGATTTGAGGTATTTTCTTCAAGGAGAACCCAGGGAGAAGGATGTATTAAAAGGGATCACTGAAAAAGCTAAGAATACTGGGAAGAGGAACATGAGGGGAAACAGGGTATCAGAGCATGTGCAGTAATGGATCTGAGGCAAACGAAAATAGAATTATTATCAGAAGGGAGCATAGGGGACAAAGTACTAGTCTAAAAAGCAATCAAAACACATAAAAGGGCTGCATGGCAACACAATGGTTAGCGCAGATGCCTCACAGTGCTGGGGACTCAGGTTTGATTCCAGCCTTGGGTGACTGTGTGGAATTTGCATGTTCTCCCTATGGCTGTGTGTGTTTCCTCCAGGTGCTCTGGTTTCCTCTCACAGTCCAAAGATGTGCAGATTAGGTGGACTGGCCATTTTAAATCGCCCCTTAGTATCCAAAGGTATGTAGGTTAGGTGGATTAGACTTGGCAAATGCGCAAGGTTACAGGGAAAGAGCGGGGGTGTGGGCCTGGATAAGATACTGTCTTAGAGAGCCGATCAGCCAAATGGCCTTCCACTGAAATGTAGGGATTCTATGAAAATGCAAACTAATTTAGAGGCTATTAGGTATGCTTGCTGTAGGATGTTCACAAATTAGAAAGTGATTACAATATAGAGATAAAGTCATGTGAAAATTGCTAATTGTTAAGCTTAAATAAAGAATTATGGTCTTAGTGGGAGGCACAGGAAATCAGAAGGTGAGTGGATTGTATGCAAGTTAGCTGATCAATCATCTCTAGTAAACAAGAATGAATCTTGAGGGATTGGGGCTTGAGACCAGTGCTAGGATAAGGGTTGTTTCTGCTGTGGAAAGAAGGCAAAGTATGGAAAATTTTGGATGTGTTAAAGAAATAAGAATGGCAAGAAACAGTGAGAGTTGTGTCAGAGCCTCTCCACTTGCCTGAATGAGTTTAGTGCCAACAGCAGTCAAGAAGCTTGACATCCCATCCACCACTTTAAGCATGCATTCCTTCCACCACCAATGCACGATGGCAGCAGTGTGTACCATTTACAAAATGCATTCCAACAACTCACAAGTCTCCTTCGACAGCACCCTTCAAACCCATGGCCTCTGCCATTGAGAAGGACAAGGGAGGAGATGCACCAACACCTGCAAGTTCTCCTCCAACTCACTACGGTCCTGACTTGGAACTATATTGCTGTCCCTTGACTGTCACTGGGTCAAAGTTCTGTCACTCCCTTCCTTACAGACTGTGGACTGTACAACACTTAGACTGAGCAGTTTAAGAAGACAGATCAGCATTACATTCTCAAGGGGAAGTAGAGATGCACAATAAATGCTAATCTACTCAATGAAACCCACGCCTTGTGAAAGAATTTATAAAATTACCGAACACTGACCAGAGTTTCCTGACCATTCATCCTGGCAGAATCTTCCAGTCCTGCCAATGGTGTACCCCTGAAATTGGTTTCATGGTGGGGAGGGGCGCATTCAACTTGAAACCCCATTGACAATGGTGAGACCAGAAGATCCCACCAACGGCCAATGGTGGCTGCCACCCGATACCGCAAAACATGTGACAGGATTGGTGGTACATCCCACCTATCCTGTCTAACAATGCAGCATGAAACAAAGTACCAGAAAACTATGATTCATGGTAACTCTTTACTCAGGCAATTTTTAAAAAATTCATTCTTGGGATTTGGGCATCACTGGTTGGGCCAGCATTTATTGCCCTTGAACTGAATTGTTCACTAGACTATTTAAGAGTCAACCACTTTGCTGTGCTCTGGAGTCAGACATAGGCCAGACCAGGTAAGGGTGACAGATTTCCTTCCCTAAAGGACATTAGTGAACCAGATGGGTTTTTATAATATTCAGGTTGATTGACCATGCCAAAATGATCCTAGTGTCAGGGGGATTGGTAGGGTAAATATGTGGATTTACAGGAATGGCGCCTGGATGGGATTGTGGTCAATGCAGATTCTATGGACTGAACGGCCTCCTCCTGCATTGTAGGGATTCTATGATTCTATGATCAATGGTTTCCATGGTCAACATTGGTCTTTCTAATTCCAGGTTTTCATGAAATTCAAATTTCACCATCATTTAGATCCAGAGCATTACCTTGGGTCACTAGTGGAGTGAGAATAACACTCTGTCAACATCTCCCCATGGATAGCCATGTGTATCGCAGCACAATACCTTGAAAAGTTGCACTGTATCCCTGGAGGTGGAGCAGGACTCACTAAGGAAAGGATAGAAGGAATACTGAAAGTTACAGATAATTACCTTCCAATGTTAATAGAAACAAATGTCACAACAATTTCCATTTTTAATATAGAAAAACATCCCAGGTGCTTCACAGGAGTATAATCAGTCAAAAAATGACAAAGTCAAAAAGGAATTATCAGGTCAAGTAGTTGAAAGCTTGGTCAAAGAAGTAGGTGTTAAGGAACATTTTAAAGGAGTACAGAGGTTGGTAAAGGGAGAACGATCACAGGGATATCCATCAATGAGTATTGACTCAAAATTTAATGTTACCTTGTAACATTCTCTGGTATGCTTCCAGTATTTAGGAAAGGTGGAGTTCACCAAAAGAATTGAAAAAGTAAACATGTTTTTGGTTCTTTTACAGGATGTGGGCATCACTGGCTAGGCAAGCATTTGATGTCCATGTCTAATTGTCCTTGAAAAGATGGTAGCGAGCTGCCTTATTAAACTGCTGAAAAATCAATGTGTTATAGGTGCACCCACAGTTAGTCAAAGAGTCTTATGCAGTTAGGATGGGAGTTTTAGGATTTTCACCTAGTGACAGTGAAGAAACAGTTGTAGCATTACATTTTAGCCCCTTTCCTTTCCTTCTCGATGAACGGCATGCTTTGTTTGTATAGTGCGCAAGAAGCAATGTTTTTCCCTGTATACTAATATATGTGACAAAAATAAATCAAATCAAAAAATACGTAGTTTAGAGGAAAATATGTCAGTGGTAGAAGTTGTGGGTTTGAAGATACTGTTGAAGAAATCTTGGTGAGTTGCTGCAGGGCATCATGTATATGGTACATACAGCTACGACAATGTGTAGTAGTGGAATGAATTAATATTTGAGGTGCCAATCAAGTGAGCTGCTTTGTCTTGGATGGTGTTGAGCTTCTTGAGTATTGTTGGAGCTACACTCACCCAGAAAAATGGAAAGCATACCATCTCACTCCCAACTTATGCCACATGGGTTTTGTGGTATCAGGAAGAGAGTTAGAGTTAGTCAGCATAGAATTTCCAGATCATGTCCTACTCTTGCAGCCAAAATATTTATTTGGTTCATCTCGTTCAGTTTCTGGTCAATGGTAACCCTTAGGGGGTTGAGAGTTGGGGATTCAGTGATGGCAGTGCCATTGAATTTCACAAGGAGATAATTAAATTCTCTCTTACTCGTGATAGTCATTGCCTGAAATTTGTGTGGTGAGAATGAAACTAGCCACTTATCAACCCAAGCCTGAATGTCATCCAGGTCTTCCAGCAAATGTACACAGACTGTTTCAGTATCTGAGGAGTTACAGTTGGCACTGAAAATCATGAGTGACCATCTCTACTTCTTACTATTATGCAGTAGATTGGGTCTAAGATATTGACTGAGATGACTGGCCTCCAAAAATCATCACATTTTTCTTTGTGTTAGGTACGACTCCAACCAGTGGAGAATGTCCCCCTGGTTTACATTTACTCCAGCTTTGCTAGGGCTCCTAAATGCCATATTTGGTGAAACTCTGCCTTGATGCAAAAGGCAGTCACTCTCATTTCACCTGGGGCGTTTAACTCTTTTGTCCATATTTGAACCAGGACTGAAATGAGGTCAGAAACTAAGTAACCCTGATGGAATCCAAACTGTGTGTCAGTGAGAACATTATTGCTGAGTTAGTGCCACTTGATAGGAAACTCAATGATCCCTTCCTTCTCTGTGCTGATATCAGAGTAGACTAATGGGATGGTAATTATCTAGTTTGGAATTATCCTGCTTTTTAACATGAGCAATTTTCCAGTTTGTTGACAGTGTTGTGGATGTCCTGGAACAGCTTGGTGAGGGGTACAGTTAGTTCTGGAGCACAAGTCCTCAGTAATAATTCTGGAACATTGTCAGGGCCCATAGCCTTTGCTCCATCACCAGTACCTTCAGCTGTTCCTTGATATTATGTGGAGTGAATTGAATTGACTGAAGGCTGACAGTGTGAAGCTGAGAACCCCAGGAGAAGGCCAAGCTGGATCAGCCACTCCCTGTCATTGAAGATGAGAATATTTATAGAGCTTCCTCATCCAGTAAGTTGTTTAACTGCCCACCATCATTCACAACTAGATGTGGCAGGACTGCAGAGCTTAGATCTGATCGTTTGTTGTGGAATCACTAAGCTGGTTGGCAGAATAATGTGAAATCAAGAATGCTACTTTGATCAATAATCTCTTCAGAATAGAAAGGATGGTGCAGGAAAGACAAGTATCAAGGGACAGAGGGATCAATGAGATGCATTGAAGCAGCAGCAAGAAATCATCTGAACTAGAGCAGCACAGTGGTTAGCACTGCTGCCTCACAGCACCAGGGACCCAGGTTCAATTCCGTCTTCGGGTCACTGTCTGTGTGGAGTTTGCACCTTTTCCCTCTGTCTGCATTTCCTCCAGGTGGTCTGGTTTTGTTCCACAGTCCAGAGATGTGTGGGTTAGATTGATTGGCCGTGCTAAATTGGCCCTAGTGAAGCAAGGTAAAAATTGTGGGGTTACAGGAATAGGGCCTGGGTGGGATTGTGATCAGTACAGATTGTGGTCAATGCACCTAACCAGCACACCTCCCAGACTGTAGGAGGAAACTGGAGCACCCGGAGGAAACCCATGCAGACATGGGGAGAATGTGCAAACTCCACACAGATAGTCACCCAAGCTGGGAACTGAATCCAGGATCCTGGTGCTGTGAGACAGCAGTGCTAACCACAGTGCCACCATGCCAAAGTAGTGCTTTTCTGGGAAATATTTGCTTCTTTTTGCCAAAGGTTGACTTGCTTTCCACGTCTTGTATTTCAAAACCACTTTCTAGAAGATAAACGGCTTTCTACTTCAGCAATCTCAAGTTCTTGAAAAATAAATTATGCCATTTTAAGTGGAACAGACAAACCTAAGGATGTACGTACAGAATCTTTGAAAGCAGGAGGATGAAATGATAAAACTGTTTAAAATATTTATTTATATATAGAAAACTTGGCTTTATTACTACAGGCAGAGAAGACAAATCTGGGGAATGATGAGAAACCTTTATAAATTGCTGGTTAGAGCTTGAGGAAATAAACAATTCTGGTCAATGCCTGCATTAGGATAAAGCTGCAAAAACATGTAATATGCAGCTAAAGTATGAATTGGAATGACAGTTTTGAGCACTACACCCTTGGGTAGTGCCTTTAAAACGATAAGTAAAAATGCAGTCACATTATGTTCAGCCTGTAACACTGTACCTCATCAAAGAGAATTCAAAATAAGTAGTACTTGTGAGTGGAAAATATGCTGTGATTTATGGAAATATACTCTGTTTGGTTTGTTACTTCAATATGTTTACATTTAAATGTAAGATTAGCGTGTTATCGATGGCGCAAGGTGGTAGTACACTGAGCATTTGCAATAATGTTAGAAACCAAGCTGTGGAGATGCCAGCGTTGGACTGGGTGGGCACAGTAAGAAGTCTCACAAAACCAGATTAAAGTCCAACAGATTCCAAATAAGCCTCTTGGACTTTAACCTGTGCTGTGAGACTTCTTACCATAAACCAAGGTGATAGTGAAGGAATGGAGGTACAACTCCAAGTCAGGATGGTGTGTGGCTTGGAGGGGTACTTGCAGGTGGTGATGTTCCCATGTGTTTGCTGCCTTTGTCCTCTTAGGTGGGAGATGTTGCAAGTTCGGAAGGTACTGTTCAAGGAAATAACACAACTTTTAAAGTTGCAACTTGTTGGGTGCAATTATCTCTCTGGCTGGGGAAGGAACTATACAGGGTTGCACAAGACTCTTTGACTAACTGTGGGCGAACCCACAGCACAAGGATTGAAATAGTTCAAGACAGCTCACCATCACTTCCTTAAGGTCAAATAGAGATGAGAAATAAATGCTGACCTACATCCCATGAATGAATTAAAGAAAACACTAACGAGTTTTTTTTATTCATTCATGGGACATGTGCATCATTGGCTGGCCAGCTTTTATTGCCCATCCCTAGCTGCCCTTGAGAAGATGGTGAGCTTCTTTCTTGAATCACTGCAGTCCACAGGCTGTGGGTTGACCCACAGTGCCATTTGTGAAGGAATTCCAGGATTTTGACCCAGTGACTGTGAAGGAATGGTGATATATTTCCAAGTCAGGGTGGTGAGTGGCTTGGAGGGGAACTTCTAGATGGCGGAGTTCCCATGTATTTTGCCACTTGTTACATACCACTTGTCAGCCCAAGCCTGGATATTGTCCAGATCTGTTGCATTTGAACATGGGCTGCTTCAGTATCTGAGGAGTAGTGAACATGTGCAATCATTGGGGAACATCCCCACTTCTGACCTTATGATGGAGGGAAGGTCATTGATAAAGCAGCTGAAGATTTTTGGGCCAAGGACATTGTCCTGAGGGACTCCTGCAGAGATGTCCTGGAGCTGAGATGACTGACCCTCCGCAACTGCAACCATCTTCCTATGTGCCAAATATGAATCCAGCCAGTAGACAGTTTGCCCCTTGACACCCACTGATTCCAGTTTTGCTAAGGCTTCTTGATGCCACACTCAGTTGAATATGGCCTCAATGTAAGTGGCTGTCACTCTCACCATATCTGTAGTTCAGCTATAAACCATCATAGCAATGGTCAAAATATTAATTAAGACTATTTAGACTCTTAAGACAAAAATTCTTGCTGGAAAAGGGGATTTGAAACCACAGAAGGCAATGGAGATAGATGTTAAGACTGAACTGTACATCTGGCAACATCTGTCGAGAGACCCTTTTATGGGGTCATGTGGACTCCAAATCTTAACTGTGTTTCTCTATCCACAGATGCTGCCAGACCTGCTGTGTTTATCCAACATGTTCTGTTTATATTTCAGATTTCCTGCATTCACAGTATTCTTATATAAATTGTGTGGTGTTTGACCCAGACTAAAGTGACACTGTAAATGAAACATGGAAGGAAAATGATGGTATGTGATCAGACCGAAGCAGTATTGCGACCAACAGAGAAAAAAAGATCTGTAATTATATAGCACCTTTTGTGACAGCAAAGCACTTTGCGACCAGTGGACTACTTTCGAGGGCAACCACAGTTGTAACGTGGGAAACTTGGCAGCCATTTTCCATAGAAGGATCCTTAGAATCATACAGCACAGAAGGAGGCCATTCGGCCCATCAAGCCTGCACCGACAACAATCCCACCCAGGCCCTATCCCCATAATGCTATATATTTACCCTGTTAATCTCCCTGACACTGAGGGGCAATTCCACGTGGCCAATCAACCTAACCCGCACATCTTCGGACTGTGGGAGGAAACAGAGCACCTGGAGGAAACCCATGCAGACATGGGGAGAACGTGCAAACTCCACACAGACAGTGACTCGAGGCTGGAATTGAACCCAGGACCCTGGAGCTGCGATGTATCAGTGTTAACCACTGTGCAACCGTTCTGCTGCCCTTTTTGTTCACAATGAATTGCCACAAAGGGCAACGTGGTTACGGCCAGATTTATCGGTTTCTTATGGTGTTGACTGAGGGATAAATATTGGTTAGGGCACCTTGGCACTTCTTTAACATTGTGCCATGGGGATGATTCATGGCCACCTGAGAAAGCAGATAGAGTTTTGGTTGAACATCTCACCTGAACACTCCCTCTGAACTACACTGGAGCGTCAGCCTTGCTTTTTTTGGTGTGCTCAAGTCCTGAAATGTGATTTGAACTCTCAATTTTCTGACTATTGCCTAATCTGTAGAATATTCTACTGTTGCTCAACTGTGAATTATCTGTTGATAGAGGTACAGTGCAATTTCTGAGAGCTCTAGTCATGTAGAGACAAGTTGCTTTCTGTTCAGGTAAAGCTACCAAAGAGTGGTAATTTGTTTTTGTAATGGACTAACCTGAGGTATGACATTTGTCGGATCGCGAATGAAACAACAGTAGTGCACACGAGCAATGTGACAAGCTGGTGCTGGCAACATAATGACAGCCACACCTTTCAAGTAAAGCTATCCCTAAATATACGTAGCTCAAGGATATTAAGAACTGCACTCTGCCAAGAAGAGTGGAAATATATTTACTATAGGATTACATGGTTAGTGTTAAGCAAGCGACACGATGGATAGCATGTGTAGAATTTCTCTTTAATCGGGGTAAATGATTCACTGATAACACCACAATAACAACCCATCATAACTGAGGCCAATGATCTTTTCTGACTGTAAAGGAATGCAGCAGTGAGTGGCTGGGAGAACTTGTCTTTTGGGGAAGAAACATTAAGAAATGTTTGTGTGTGTGCACTATCCCAAATGAAATAACACAATAGGAATAAGTACAAATATATAGGGGGCGATTCCCCCAGCCCACTGCGCTGCTTTAGCTGTCGATGCTCAAAACCTTGGAGTTGGAGATGCATCTCTGGTAATCAGCGCAGAGTTGATTTCAATATTTAGTTTAACATTTCAATGTCATTAGCGGGCCCGGGACTGAAGTCTCCAGGCCTGCCCGCATCTCCACACACCCCCCGCCCCCACTCCCACCACCCGCACGCTGGCCAGAAGTGGTTCACTCCAGCAAGCTTTACAATTGCTCCCAAGGGGAAAAGGCAGCTAACCCTGCTAGAAGGAACAGAGGTCATTGAGGCTCCACAGCAGATCAGGGGTAAGGGAAGAGGGTGCACCATGGGCAGTGCCAGCCTGGACCCCTGATATTGCCCATTGGGCACTTAGGACTGCACACCGGGTATCAGGCAGTGCCAAGGGGGTCTATTGGAGTAGGCAATCATTGGTGCTGTGAGGTGCGGGAGAGTGGGGTCTCACTGCCATTCTGCACAAAGATCACAGGCAGAGAGAAGGTGGACGGCAATCAGGGCTGAAGATCTAGGTTGGGGAGAGGGCTGGATTGGGACTGCTGGGGGGAGGGTGGGGAGATCAGGACTGGGGAGGGGTGGTTTGGGGAGATCGGGGCTAGCCAGGGTAGGGGAGAAATTTGGTCTTGAGCGGAGATGTCCAGGAGGCCAGTGATTGGAGATTGAGGAAGGTCAGTATGCCAGCGATCAGGCTGCCCAGTGCTCTAGAGGCCAGCAGCGTGGGGCCACTATGTATGCGCTGATCGCGGCCCTGATAGATTGGTGCATGCGCAATGGCCCCACTTAGCACTATGCAGCTGGCCTCTCCAGCGGGAATAGGCCCCACCCACAGATTTTTTAAGGGAATGTGCTCAAAGTGTCAGAGATTCAATCTGAAAATCCTGCTTAAAGAAACCAATGGGAGTTACTCCCAGTTTCATGCGAACTGGGGACTTTGATTTTTTTTGGGAGAATCCCGACCATAATCCCTACAGAGGTGACACTCATAAACTGCTTGAACTTTGCTTCTATGAGCTATGACATGACTTAAGACCCTGCACTAGAGAAATGTTATGTCACACATGACTGTATCCATGGAGGACAATGTGAGGTTGGCAGATAGAAGTTAGACTGTATCAGTGTTCAGTGACACTTTCAGAGTGCGTAAAGTACTCATTTTCACCAGAGAACTCTCATGTCCTTATAATCTAAGGTTCTGAGTGAAGAAGCTCTCTCCTTCATATGAATCATGCCATTATGGTTTGAGGTTTCCTTCAAACTGTCAGGCTAATTCAACAAAATCACACGCCCTGAAAAAAAACCCCTGAAACATTCACATTACATAACCTCATACGATCACAATGGATAGGTTAAAATATCTTGGTGTAACCTTGGAAAATGCAACAATGAAACTCTGTTGAACCTTTACTTAGTCATGTTGAAGGCGCATAGCCAAAATGCTTTATTTCATTGTAATATAAGCTTGGGTTGTACGGGAAGTACTAAATTCCCCAAAGTGGGCTGGTTGAGGCAAGCCTCAGCAATCACAATATGCTTAAGGTGTTACTGTGACTTGAGAACTGATGAAGTTCAAATGGGTCACAAAATATATTCCAAGCAGTTCACTTACTGGTGCTGACAATTTTTCATACAATCATAGAATTCCTCCAGTACAGGAGGAGGCCATTTGGCTCATCAAGTCTGCACCAATCACAATCCCACCCAGGCTCTATCCCTGTAACTCCTCACATTTACCCTAGCTAGTCCCCTTGACACTAAGGGGAAATTTAGCATAGCCAATCAACCTAGCATGGGAGGAAACCAGAACACTGGAAAAAACCCACGCAGACACAGGGAGAATGTGCAAACTGCACACACAAAGTTACCTGAGGCTGCAATTGAACCTGGATCGCTGGCTTTGTGAGGCAGCAGTGCTAACCACTGTGCCACCGTACCATCCGTTTTGTCCTGATTGAGAAAATAATGAAGCAGGGCCTAGTTTGCAGGATCACATCTATATTCAAATGAGTTAGAAAGAAGATCAGCTCATCAAATGGTAATGAGTTCAGATAAATCCATTGGTGGTGATTAGATGATGATAAGCTTGGGATCTAAAGGCCTGGGAAGCAGAGGAAAAGACTGAAAGAAGCAAACAATTGCATGTGTTTAAATGATTTTCTCAAGAAAGATAGTTGTTCACCCCAGCATTATCCGGAGTGGTATTTTAAGTACAAAGGGTGAACAAGTTAAAAAATTGAATTCATAAAGTAGCTGCGGAGAATTGAGGCTGATTTTATTGCCCCTTCCTGCATGGTGCTGAACAGGCACTGTGTATCAAGAGTGTACTTGACCTTGAGTCAACTTCTGTGTCCTAAACTTTTAACAAGACCCCAGATGGTCTGCCACTGTCAGCTTGTCCCTACTCCAGACAAGGATATTTCCAATGATGAGTGATAGAATGTCAAGTGCAGCAATATCCCTGAATGACCTGCAGCTGGATTCCAGGTCATTGGTGGGTAAATACAACTTGTACTTACTTCTAGGGACCTTCAGCACTCTGTTGCCAGCCTGAGGGCATGCTTCCATATGGGAAGCTGCTTGGAGTGCTCATGTATCTGAGCACTAAGGATCAGGCTCACAGGAAAGTGAAGTGGGATGCAAAAAGTAGCCCCTGGCACCTCTGCTTCATCCTTGCATTGTAGTCTTAGCTTATTGCAGGTGCAAGCATTACAGCGAAACCAGGGATCGTGAGAAGGGGGGGGGTTGGGGTGAGAACTACGTAAATGGGTTGGAGATCTAAGGCAGTATAGGTCTGGTGCAGTGACCTCTCCATTTTCTTTTCCTGACCTTTGAACTTGGGAATGAGTTTTCTGGGGACAGTAAGAAGATTGGTTCCAATCACGAAGGATGTGGGGGGGGGGGGGTGTCGGTGTGATGGGTGTGGCTGTGTAAGGGGGAGAGGCAGGGGAATTGCTGGTTGGGGCTGGGGGAGGGTGCAGTCGAATTGACGCATAGAGATTATCAGTCTCTAGTGAGGAGGGGGGACATAAAATCGCCAGGATACAGTGGATGAATAAATGTTACCAACATGAAGTGAGGGGAATTTGACAAGATACTGCATGGTCGGTTGTTGCATAAAGTTAAATCTCACGGGATCCAGGGTGAGGTATTCAAATGGATTAAAAAAATTGGCTACTTGACAGAGGCCAGAAGGTGGTTGTAGAAAGTTGTTTTTCAAACTGAAGGCCTGTGACTAGGGGTGTGTCTCGGGGATCAGTGCTGGGCCCACTGTTATTTGTCATTTATATTAATGATTTGGATGAGAATATGGGGAATGGTTAGTGAGTTTGCAGATGACACCAAGATTGGTGGCATAGTGGACAGTGAAGAAAGTTATCTCCAAATGCAACGGGATCTTGATCAATTAGGCCAGTGAGCTGACAAATGGCAGGTGGAGTTTAATTTAGACAAATGTGAAGTGATGCATTTTGGTAGATTGAACCAGGACAGGACTTACTCAGTTAATGGTAGGGCGTTGGGGAGAGTTACCAAATAAAGAGATCTAAGGGTATATCTTCATAGCTCCTTGACAGTAAGTCACAGATAGACACAGTGGTGAAGAAGGCATTCGGCACACTTGGTTTCATCGGTCAGAACATTGAATACAGGAATGGGGCATCTTGTTGATGTTGTACAAGACATTGGTAAGGCCACACTTGGAGTACTGTGTGCAATTCTGCTCACCCTTTATAGAAAGGATATTATTAAACTAGAAAGAGTGCAGAAAAGATTTACTAGGGTTCTACCGGGACTTGATGGATTGAGTTATAAGGGGAGGCTGAATAGACTGGGATTTTTTTTCTCTGGAACGTAGGTGGCTGAGGGGTGACCTTATAGAGGTCTATAAAATAATGAGGGGCATAGACAAGGTAGGGGAGTCTAAAACTAGAGGGCATAGGTTTAAGGTGAGAGGGGAGAGATACAAAAGTGTTCAGAGTGGCAATTTTTTCACACAGAGGGTGGTGAGTATCTGGAACAAGCTGCGAGAGGTAGTTGTAGAGGCGGGTACAGTTTTATCTTTCAAAAAGCATTTAGATAATTATACGGATATGATAGGTACAGAAGAATATGGGCCAAATGTCGGTAATTGGGATTAGCTTAGGGGTTTTAAAAAAAAAGGGCAGCTTGGACAAGTTGGGCCAAAGGGCCTGTTTCCATGCTGTAAACCTCTATGACTCTACGAGTGCCAGTTATGAAATGAGATGAAGGAAGTGCTGAAGTGAACAACAGTGAAGATTGTGTGCGTATTTAGTATTTTTAACAAATTAAAATATCCCAGGGTGTTTCATGGAGGTGATACCATACATAATTTAACACAAAGCATCAATAAGAATGAAGAACCTCAGTTAGGTAAATAGATTAGAAACTGTGCTTAGAGAAGAGAAGATTAAGAGATTTCATAAAATCATAGAACCCTTGCAGTACAGAAAAAGGCCATTCAGCTCATTGAACCTGCACCGACAACAATCCCACCCTATCCCTGTAACCCCAGATATTTACCCTGCTAATACCCCTTAAACTAGGGTCAATTTAGCAACGCCAATCAACCTTACATCTTTGGAATGTGGAGGAAACCCACACAGACACAGGGAGAACAAACAAGCTCCACACAGACAGTGACCCAAGCTAGGGATCAAACCCAGGTCCCTGGCACTGTGAGGCAGCAGTACTAACCACTGTGCCACCCAGATAGAGATTTCCAAAATCAAGATTTGCTTGATTTGATTTGTTTTATTATTGTCACATGCATGGTATACAGTGAAAATTACTATTTCTTGCACGCTACACAAGAGAAGGCATACCATTCATAGAGTACATAGGGCAGAAAGAAAGGATAGAGTGCATAGAGTGTTACGGTCAAAGTTAGGGTATAGAGAAAGATATTCTGCGTCCTCCTGCATGGTTTCCGTCTTTGTCATGTTGAAGTCAATTCATCTTTGATTTTGATTTGATTTATTATTGTCACATATATTAGCATACAGTGAAAAATATTGTTTCTTGCATGCTATACACTCAAGGCATACTGTTCATAAAGAAGGAAATGAGACAGTGCAGAATGTAGTGTTGCAGTCATAGGTAGGATGTAGAGAAAGATCAACTTAATACAAAGTAAGTCCATTCAAAAGTCTGACAACAGCAGAGAAGAAGTCATTCTTGAGTTTGGTTGGTACATGACTTCAGACTTTTGTATCTTTTTCCCAATGGAAGAAGGTGGAAAAAAGAATGTCTGGGGTGCATGAGGTCCTTAATTATGCTGGCTGCTTTACCGAGGCAGTGGGAAGTATAGAGAGACTTAATGGGTGGGGAGGCTGGTTTGCGTGATGGATTGGGCTACATTCACAACCTTTTGTAATTTCTTGTGGTCTGGTTACTGCTAAAACCCTTGTCCCTGCCTTTGTTCCTCAAAACTTGATTATTCCAATGCAGTTGTGGCTGAGCTCCCACCTTTACCCTCTGTTAACTTGAAGCTATCCAAACATCTACTGCCCGCAACTTACTTTGCAATCACTCACCACCACTTTGCTCAATGACCTACACTTAAGAACATAAGAACATAAGAACATAAGAAATAGGAGCAGGAGTAGGCCATCTAGCCCTTCGAGCCTGCCCCGCCATTCAATAAGATCATGGCTGATCTGTCGTGGCTCAGTTCCACTTTCCCGCCCTCTCCCCATAACCCTTAATCCCTTCTCTTATCAAAAACCCATCAACCCGCTTCTTAAAAATATTTAGCGAGGCAGCCTCCACCACTTCAACGGGCAGAGAATTCCAGAGATTCACCACCCTTTGAGTGAAGAAGTTCCTCCTCAACTCCGTTCTAAACCGCCTCCCCTTTATCTTGAGGCTGTGCCCCCTAGTCCTACTGTCTTTTTTGAGCGGGAAGAGTCTCTCCACCTCTATCCTATCCATCCCATTCATCATCTTATACGTCTCAATGAGATCTCCCCTCATTCTTCTAAACTCTAACGAGTACAAGCCTAGTTTATTCAGCCTCTCCTCATAGCTCAATCCCCTCAACTCCGGTATCAGCCTAGTAAACCTCCTCTGCACTCCCTCCAGGGCCAAAATATCCTTGCGCAGGTGCGGCGCCCAAAACTGCACACAGTACTCCAGCTGCGGCCTCACCAATGCCCTATACAGCTGCAGCAAGACCTCCCTACTTTTATATTCAATCCCCCTCGCTATGAAGGCCAGCATCCCATTCGCCTTCCTGACCACCTGCTGCACCTGCAAGCTGGGTTTTTGCGATTCATGCACAAGGACCCCGAGGTCCCTCTGCACCGTCGCCTGCTGCAGTTTTTCGCCACGTAAGTAATAGTCCTTCCTACCATTCTTCCTACCAAAGTGGACCACCTCACACTTGCCAACATTAAATTCCATTTGCCATTTCCTGGCCCATTCGCCCAGCCTATCTAGATCCTTCTGCAGACTCTCCACACCCTCCGCACAATTTGCCGTTCCCCCAATCTTGGTGTCATCAGCAAATTTCGACACCCTGCACTCGGTTCCCTCCTCCAGATCATCTATATAAATGGTAAATAGCTGAGGCCCCAGCACCGACCCCTGGGGCACCCCACTAGTCACCATCCGCCAATCCGAATAGCACCCATTGACCCCCACTCTCTGCCTCCTATTTGACAACCAATCCTCTATCCACGCTAACACCCTACCCCCAACTCCATGTCCCCTGACCTTCTGCAATAACCTCTTGTGAGGTACCTTGTCAAACGCCTTCTGAAAATCCAGAAAGACCACATCCACCGGCTCTCCTCTATCCACTGCCCTAGACACATCCTCATAGAACTCCAGTAAATTTGTCAGACACGACTTCCCTTTAATGAAACCGTGTTGCGTCCGCCCTATCAAGCAATTCCCTTCAAGATGCCTCGCAATTTCCTGCTTAATGATGGATTCTAACATTTTACCTACCACAGACGTTAAACTAACCGGCCTATAATTCCCCGCCTTTTGCCTGGCACCCTTCTTACAACGGCGTAACATTAGCCGTTTTCCAATCTTCCGGCACTTCCCCGGAATCCAGCGACGTCTGGAAAATAACCACCAAGGCATCCACTATCACCTCCGCCATTTCTTTCAGAACCCTCGGATGCATTCCATCCGGTCCTGGGGACTTGTCCACAATCAGCCCCTCCAGTCTGTCGAGCACCACCTCTCTAGTAACAGTAATGTCATTAAGACCCTCCATTCCTACCACCTTTCCATCGCTAACACCCGGCAAATTATTCACGTCCTCCTCCGTGAAGACAGAAACAAAAAAGTTATTCAAGACCTTCGCCATATCCCCATCCCCTACCACTAGCTCCCCTTTCTCATCCTCTAAAGGACCAACGTTCACCCTAGCCAGCCTCTTCCTTTTTATATATTTATAAAAACTCTTGCTATCCTTTTTTATATTAAGTGCTAGCCCAGCCTCATAGCTTCTCCTACCCTCCTTTATCAACTTCTTTGTCAATCTTTGTTGACATTTAAACCTTTCCCAATCCTCTTCTCGCCCACTGCTCTTAGCTACTCTAAATTCCTCCGCTTTTAATTTAACACTTTCCTTCACCTCCTTCGTTATCCACGGCTTATTACCTCTCTTCCTACTGTCCTTTTTAACCATCGGAATAAATTTCTGCTGAGCACCAAGAAAGATCTCCTTAAAGATCCTCCACTGCTCCTCAGCAGACCTACCTTCCAACACATTCCCCCAGTCCACATTCGCCAATTCTTCTCTCATCCTACCATACTCCCCTCTATTCAAACAAAGGACGCGTGTCCGGGAACCCACTTTCTCCTCCTCCAACTGCACCAGAAACTCCACCATACAATGATCACTCTCTCCAAGAGGATCCTTCACCGCAAGGTCCCTAATTCTACCCGCCTCATTACATAGCACCAGATCCAAGATAGCTTGCTCCCTCGTCGGCTCCAACACACACTGTTCAAGGAAATTATCCCGGCAGCATTCCAAGAACTCCTCCTCGAGCCCACCGTGTCCAACATGGGTCGACCAATCAATATGCAGATTGAAATCTCCCATAACTACTGCCGTCCCATTCCTGCACGCCGCACTTATTTGCGTGTTAACAGCCCGCCCCACCTCCAGATCATTATTCGGGGACCTATAGACGACACCCACCAGCGTCTTCCTCCCTTTGCTGTTCCTAATCTCCACCCACAACGATTCCACGTTCTGCTCTTTGGCTCCGATATCATCCCTTGCTACCACCTTGATACTATCCTTAATCAGCAGAGCTACGCCCCCCCCTCTTTCCTCCTGCCTATCCTTCCTAAACACTTGATAGCCCTGTACATTCATCTCCCAGTCCCTGTCACCTTGCAGCCACGTCTCTGTAATGGCCACCAGATCGTATCCATTTGTGTCGATCTGCGCCACCAGCTCATCCACTTTATTCCGAATGCTTCGTGCATTCAGATAAAGCGCTTTCATCCCAGCCTTCACCTGGACCCTATTTGCCGTAACGCCACCAATTGGGACATCCTCGGCCTCTTCCCTTACCTGTACCCTATCCTTAACTTTAGACCTCGTAGCGTCACCTACCCTCGCACCCTCCCCCCCCCTAATTAGTTTAAAGCCCTGTCTACAGTCCTCTTTACTCGATTCGCCAACACTCTGGTCCCAGCACGATTCAGACCAACCCCATCCCGCCCGAACAAGTCCCACCTACCCCAATACTGGTGCCAATGCCCCATAAATTCGAACCCATTCCTCCCACACCAATCCCTGAGCCACCCATTCACTTCCTTTATCCTGTCAACCCTACGCCCGTCTGCACTCAGTTCAGGCAGTAGCCCAGAGACGACCACCTTGTCGGTTCTACTTTTTAATTCCATTCCCAGCTTCTCATACTCCCTCCCCAGATCCTCAGTCCGCACTTTGCCTACGTCGCCGGCACCCACATGTACTACAACGACCGGGTTCTCACCCTCCCACTCCAGGTTCCTCTGCAGCCCAGCTGTGACATCCTGTACCCGAGCACCAGGCAGACAACACACCCTTCTGTGCACTTTGTCATTGTGACAAAGGACAGTGTCAATACTCTTCACCCCACTATCTCCAATCACTACTACGTTCCTTTTCCCCTTCTCTTTGCCTATGTCCTGCTGCATCACTGTACCGTGTGCAGTTTGCTCACCAACCTCACCTGCCTCGTCCTCTTCCAGACTGGAAGCAAGAACCTCAAACCTGTTATGCAGATTAAGAGGCTGAGGCCTCCGCTCCTCACCCCCCTTCCTCCTCCTCCCAGCAGCCCCCTTTTGTCCCTGACCCTTAGATTTAGCCAGTCTAGGGGCACCCTCTCTCCCCCTGATGAGCCTCAGTGTCTGTAGCTCAGAGGCCAGCTCATCCACCTTGAGCTGGAGCTCCTCCAGCAACCTGCACTTACTGCAGACATGGTCACTGGGAAGGACCCTGGGGTCTGCCAGTTCCCACATCATACACAAACCACACATCACATGCCCCTCCATTATTCACTGTAATTTTTTATGGGAAAAAATTTTTTTTCCTTGTTTCTTGCTGTAGTAGTTTGGAAAAAATTTTTTTTTTCCTTGTTTTTTTTCAAACAAACTCACCTGGCCTTTTTTCCTTCCAGCCCTTTTTGATATTAAGCCCTATTAACTCACTCTGCTTCCCCCTCACTCCGCTGCCCGCTCAGACGCTGCCCGCTGTCTACACCAGGCCTCCTTTTAAACCTGGCGCTGATTTAAAGCAGGCTGGTCCACAAATGCCTTTTCACCACACCCTCAGAATTCTTAAAGCAGTAAATACAATAAATAAATGCTTTAAACAGTTCTACAAAGAGTAAAGTGCTTTAAACTTATTTTAAACAGGTTTTTAACAGGTAAAATCTTAGCTCTGTCTCTCTCTCTCTCAGCTCCAGCAAACAATGCTTGCTCGCAGTCTGGCAATGTCTCACTTTTAAAATTCATCTCCTTGTTTTTAGAATCCCCCAACACTTGTAGCTCCCTTCAGTCTCTCAGTCCTCTGAGGTATTTGCGTTCTTCCAATTCTGGCCTTAAGGGGCAGTCTGATTTTTATAGTTCTGCCATTAGTATCAGTGCCTTCAACTGCTTAGGCTCAAAGCTGTGAGACAACCAGAAAGAATACTTTCTATGGTGCATCTGTAAAAGTTGCTGAGAGTCATAGCTGACATGCCAAATTTCCTTTGCCTTCGGAGTAAGTAGAGGCATTGGTGGGCTTTCTTAATTATAGTGTCAGCATGGGAGGAACCAGGACAGGTTGTTGGTGATCTGAGCACCTAAAAACTTGAAGCTCTCTACCCTTTCTACTTCATCCCTGTTGACGTAACAGGCCTTGGACTGACTGGATCGAGGGAAATTGTTCACATCAACAGAATGGTCAGGGAGGAGACTGACTTAAGTTGTGTGGCTAAAGAATTAATGGTGATGTGAGGAAAATCCTTTCAACACATGAGAGGTGAAAATCTGGAATGCACTGCTAAAGAGTATGTTCGAGTTAGAATCAATCGAGGCATTCAAAGGAGAATTCAATGATTACTTGAAGAGAAACAAAGTACAGGGCTACTGGACAAAGACAGGGGTTGGGGGCTAGGCAGGTTCTTCTGTCAGACAGCTAGCATGTTGATGAAGAAACGAATGGCCTCGTTCTGTGCAGTAGCCAATTGATCAGGAGATAGTTAGAGACATTACCAAATGCTTGACCCATTAGATTTTAAACAGTGTGTGAAAGGAGGAAAGAAGTAGACAGGTAAAGGTATTTAGCAAAGGAATGCCAAAGCTTTGAGCCTAAGCAGTTGAAGGCACTGATACTAATGGCAGAACTATAAAAATCAGACTGCCCCTTAAGGCCAGAATTGGAGGAACGCAAATGCCTTGGAGGACTGAGAGACTGAAGGGAGCTACAAGTGTTGGGGGATTCTAAAAACAAGGAGATGAATTTTAAAAGTGAGATATTGCCAGACTGCGAGCCGGTGTATGTCATTAAACAAAGTGGTGGTGAGTGATTGCAAAGTAAGTCGCAGGCAGTAGATATTTGGATAGCCTCAAGTTAACAGAGGGTAGAAGGTGGGAGCTCAGCCACAACTGCATTGAAATAATCAAGTTTTGAGGGAACAAAAGGATAAGGGTTTTAGCAGTAGATGAACTGAAATAGGGAAATGTCATGTGATGGTATGGAGGAAATAGGTGATCTTGGAAGCTCATCTCAGGGTGAAGTATGACACCAAAGTTGCAGTCTCAGACAGGGAGTGAGATGCAGTCAGTAGCTAGCAAATGGAGTTCAGTCCACTTTGGAGTTCATGGAATGTAAGCATTGTTGGTGAGGTTGTCCATCCCTTATTGCCTCCATGAATCGCTCCATTCCATCTGGTGTTGGTACAGTCAAGGTGCTGTTATGGAGGAAGGATCCCAGGATTGGAACCCAGTGACAGTGAAGGAATAACTATATAGTTCCAAGAGAGGATGGTGTGTGGTTTGGAGGGGAACATACAGTTCATGCCATTCCCATGCATCTGCTGCCCTTGTCCTTCTACGTGGTAGACTTTAAAATTCACCAGTTTGCAAGGGGATATTGAAGGAGCCTTGATGAGTTGCTGCAGTGCATTTTGTAGATAGTGCACACTGCTGCCACTGTGCACCGGTAGTGGAGGGACTGAACGTTTGACGAGGTAGAAACAAGTGAGTTGCTATTCTACCAGTGTCGAGCATTTTTTGAGTATTACTGGGGGTGCATTCATTGAGGGAGGTGGAGAGTGTTCCATCACACTCGTGGCTTGTGTCTTGGAGATGATGGAAAACCTATGTGGAGACAGGTGGTAAGTTCGTCGCTGCAGAATTCCTGGCACTTGCCTACATGTGTAGCTACAGTATTTTTATATCCCTAAAGCTAGTTAAATGTCAGGTCAATAGCCCCTAGAATGTTGATGTTGTGGGATTAATTTCAGGCAATGCTATTTAATGTCAAAGGGAGGCAGTTGTATTGGTGATTGTGGTATTTTAAAGGACAGCCTTGCAGACCACAAAGGTACAAACAAACAAAAGCATCATTCGAAAGGTGTTTACTCCATAGGCTGTTAGGATAAACTTATCTGCCCACTGGGCACCCTGGCACTGCTCACTGGGCACTGCCTGGTGCAACATTGGGAGTGGGGCTGGAGAGGTCAGGGCCTACTGGGGGCTGATCAGTGTATGGGGAGGACCACCGCAAACTTTGCAATAGGATCAATGGGGGAGGGAGGAGGGTTATCAGGGCTAGCCATAGGGGATTTGGAGCTTGGCCATGAATGGGTAGTCACGAATAGCCATGGGGTGGGGAAGGGGTGTCGGCGCATGCTGCACTATGCTGCCGGCCTCTTGGGCAGAATTAGGCACCCCGTTAATCCCTCTGAGACACTCTGTGAGGCACAGAATGCTAGAGATTTGTGAAATTAAGTACGCCCAGAAAATATGTGTGGAAAATCTCCCATTTTCCTGCTCATTGGGCACTTAGTTTGTTTCTTGGGCATATCCTGGCCGTAATCTTTGGAAGAGGTAGTTATTCATTATTATTAATTATCTTGCCTTGTGCTGTGAGAATGATAACCTTCCTGCAAGAGGCGTGATTCACTGGGTTCGGAGCTGTCAACTAAGGTAACATTTAGAAAATATATGTACATTTAAGTTTGGGCCTTGCATAATCTGATCAACTCATATTCAATTTTCAAAGGTGTGCTGAGTGAAGGATGGAGGGATTAAGAACACTGCCCAGACACCAGATACTGACTGAATTAAATCCTCTCTCTTGACTGGATCTGAAAGTGATAAAGCAAATGGGTTAGAGCCAGTGATTAAAACAAGCCATGATGCTTGCCTTCACACTCTACCTTCCATTTCCCATTTCCTGCTTGTTTCAATAAAAACTGAATCTGCTGTAAACCAGTGCATTGCCATATTATCCTCTGGAATAATCATGGATAGAATCCTACACTACAAAGGGAGGCCATTTGGCCCATCGAGTCTGTACTGATCCCTCACAGGCCCTATTTCTGTAACCCTACATGTTTACCCTGCTAACCACTTTGATACAAGGGGCAATTTAGCATGGTCAATCTAACTAACCCACAGATCTTTGGATTGTGAGAGGAAACCAGAGCACCTGGAGAAAACCCACACAGACACAGGAAGAAAGTGCAAACTCCACACAGACAGTGACTGAGGCTTGAATTGAACCTGGGTCTCTGGCGCTCTGAGGCAGCAGTGCCAACGACTATGCACTGTGAGGCAGCAGTGCTAATCACTACACGCTGTGAGGCAGCAGTGCTAACCACTGTGAGGCAGCAGTGCTAACCACTGTGAGGCAGCAGTGCTAACCACTGTGCGCTGTAAGGCAGCAGTGCTAACCACTGTGCGCTGTAAGGCAGCAGTGCTAACCACTGTGCACTGTGAGGCAGCAGTGCTAACCACTGTGAGGCAGCAGTGCTAACCACTGTGAGGCAGCAGTGCTAACCACTGTGCGCTGTGAGGCAGCAGTGCTAACCACTGTGCGCTGTGAGGCAGCAGTGCGAACCACTGTGCACTGTGAGGCAGCAGTGCTAACCACTGTGTGCTGTGAGGCAGCAGTGCGAACCACTGTGCACTGTGAGGCAGCAGTGCTAACCACTGTGAGGCAGCAGTGCTAACCACTGTGTGCTGTGAGGCAGCAGTGCTAACCACTGTGCACTGTGAGGCAGCAGTGCTAACCACTGTGCGCTGTGAGGCAGCAGTGCTAACCACTGTGCGCTGTGAGGCAGCAGTGCTAACCACTGTGCACTGTGAGGCAGCAGTGCTAACCACTGTGCGCTGTGAGGCAGCAGTGCTAACCACTGTGCGCTGTGAGGCAGCAGTGCTAACCACTGTGCGCTGTGAGGCAGCAGTGCTAACCACTGTGCACTGTGAGGCAGCAGTGCTAACCACTGTGCGCTGTGAGGCAGCAGTGCTAACCACTGTGCGCTGTGAGGCAGCAGTGCTAACCACTGTGCGCTGTGAGGCAGCAGTGCTAACCACTTTGCGCTGTGAGGCAGCAGTGCTAACCACTGCGCGCTGCGAGGCAGCAGTGCTAACCACTGTGCACTGTGAGGCAGCAGTGCTAACCACTGTGAGGCAGCAGTGCTAACCACTGTGTGCTGTGAGGCAGCAGTGCTAACCACTGTGTGCTGTGAGGCAGCAGTGCTAACCACTGTGAGGCAGCAGTGCTAACCAGTGTGTGCTGTGAGGCAGCAGTGCTAACCACTGTGCACAGTGAGGCAGCAGTGCTAACCACTGCGCACTGCGAGGCAGCAGTGCTAACCACTGCGCGCTGCGAGGCAGCAGTGCTAACCACTGCGCGCTGTGAGGCAGCAGTGCTAACCACTGTGCACTGTGAGGCAGCAGTGCTAACCACTGTGTGCTGTGAGGCAGCAGTGCTAAGCATTGCACGTTGTGAGGCAGCAGTGCTAACCACTATGCACTGTGAGGCAGCAGTGCTAACCACTGTGAGGCAGCAGTGCTAACCACTGTGTGCTGTGAGGCAGCAGTGCTAACCACTGTGCACTGTGAGGCAGCAGTGCTAACCACTGTGAGGCAGCAGTGCTAACCACTGTGAGGCAGCAGTGCTAACCACTGTGAGGCAGCAGTGCTAACCACTATGCACTGTGAGGCAGCAGTGCTAACCACTGTGAGGCAGCAGTGCTAACCACAGTGAGGCAGCAGTGCTAACCACTGTGCACTGTGAGGCAGCAGTGCTAACCACTGTGCGCTGTGAGGCAGCAGTGCTAACCACTGTGTGCTGTGAGGCAGCAGTGCTAACCACTGTGTGCTGTGAGGCAGCAGTGCTAACCACTGTGCACTGTGAGGCAGCAGTGCTAACCATTGTGTGCTGTGAGGCAGCAGTGCTAACCACTGCGCGCTGTGAGGCAGCAGTGCTAACCACTGTGTGCTGTGAGGCAGCAGTGCTAACCACTGTGTGCTGTGAGGCAGCAGTGCTAACCATTGTGTGCTGTGAGGCAGCAGTGCGAACCATTGTGTGCTGTGAGGCAGCAGTGCTAACCACTGTGCACTGTGAGGCAGCAGTGCTAACCATTGTGTGCTGTGAGGCAGCAGTGCTAACCACTGTGCACTGTGAGGCAGCAGTGCTAACCATTGTGTGCTGTGAGGCAGCAGTGCTAACCACTGCGCGCTGTGAGGCAGCAGTGCTAACCACTGTGTGCTGTGAGGCAGCAGTGCTAACCGTTGTGCACTGTGAGGCAGCAGTGCTAACTACTGTGCACTGTGAGGCAGCAGTGCTAAGCATTGCACGTTGTGAGGCAGCAGTGCTAACCGCTGTGCGCTGTGAGGCAGCAGTGCTAACCACTGTGCACTGTGAGGCAGAAGTGCTAACTGCTGTGCACTGTGAGGCAGCAGTGCTAACCACTGTGTGCTGTGAGGCAGCAGTGCTAACCACTGTGCGCTGTGAGGCAGCAGTGCTAACCACTGTGCACTGTGAGGCAGAAGTGCTAACTGCTGTGCACTGTGAGGCAGCAGTGCTAACCACTGTGTGCTGTGAGGCAGCAGTGCGAACCACTGTGCGCTGTGAGGCAGAAGTGCTAACCACTGTGTGCTGTGAGGCAGCAGTGCTAACCACTGTGCACTGTGAGGCAGCAGTGCTAACCACTGTGCACTGTGAGGCAGAAGTGCTAACTGCTGTGCACTGTGAGGCAGCAGTGCTAACCACTGTGTGCTGTGAGGCAGCAGTGCGAACCACTGTGCGCTGTGAGGCAGAAGTGCTAACCACTGTGCGCTGTGAGGCAGCAGTGCTAACCGCTGTGCGCTGTGAGGCAGCAGTGCTAACCACTGCGTGCTGTGAGGCAGCAGTGCTAACCGCCGTGCACTGTGAGGCAGCAGTGCTAACCACTGTGTGCTGTGAGGCAGCAGTGCTAACCACTGTGCACTGTGAGGCAGCAGTGCTAACCACTGTGTGCTGTGAGGCAGCAGTGCTAAGCATTGCACGTTGTGAGGCAGCAGTGCTAACCGCTGTGCACTGTGAGGCAGAAGTGCTAACCACTGCATGCTGTCAGGCAGCAGTGCTAACCACTGTGCACTGTGAGGCAGCAGTGCTAACCACTGTGCGCTGTGAGGCAGCAGTGCTAACCACTGTGCGCTGTGAGGCAGCAGTGCTAACCGCTGTGTGCTGTGAGGCAGCAGAAATAACCATTGTGTGCTGTGAGGCAGCAGTGCTAACCACTGTGCACAGTGAGGCAGCAGTGCTAACCACTGTGCGCTGTGAAGCAGCAGTGCTAACCACTGTGCGCTGCGAGGCAGCAGTGGTAACTACGGCGCACTGCGAGGCAGCAGTGCTAACCACTGTGCGCTATGAGGCAGCAGTGCTAACCACTGTGCGCTGTGAGGCAGCAGTGCTAACCACTGTGCGCTGTGAGGCAGCAGTGCTAACCACTGTACCACCATGCCGCCCCATGGCACAGTTTATTACAGCTGAATCACAGCTGGACAGGTCCCAGATTAGAATCACAGCCGGAAACTCTGTCGCTGCGCAATGCAGTGATGGATCTTGCCCACTCTCCTCGCTGCACATTTCCAGAGAATAATGAGGAGTGTGAATTTGACTTGCTGCAGTACTTACTGTACTTTATCTTAGAGTACGAGCAAAGAGCAAATTGTTCACGTTTCACAGTGTCCTTACTGCTCCCCTAAACAAATAGAAAATTCACCACAATGCTTGGAAAAAGCAAATAGCTGGACTGGTCATTCCATCACACACTGTCTCAATACTCTCCTTTTTGAAGTTAGGACATCCTAACCCAGTCTGCAAAGAGCAGGAAAGCTGAACCAAATCAGGAAGGAATGACCATAAGTGATATAACCAATTTCAAACTGCCTTTACATTTATTTTCTATCCACATGCACTCATCATTCCCTGTTACTGTGCTGCCATTCCAGAGCTTTCAGTTTTCCTTACTTTTTATGTTCAAGTCCTTACGACGCTTCCTATTCAGGTAACTGAAGACAAATCCCAAGATTATAAGTTTTGGGTTTTGCAGTCATGCTGTTTTTGGATCTGAAGGATCTGAAGCCTTGTTCAGGCCCCTCACAGTATAATACACAGTAAGATTCAATGCATATACTAAGGATATGTGTCATAAGTACTCTCTACAGCTTTCAGTCTATACATGCTATTACTTGTGACACTCCTTGCTGTATGATAGATCTGTTCATCTAAGTAAGACTGTGGAAGATGAAGGAAACTGACAGTTGAGAGTTCACCCTCCAGCAAGTTGACATTTAGTTATGTCAGTCCATGCTGGTCATCAGCACTGTGCCCACTAGACTGTGCCTGAAAAATGAGGTCAAGAAGAAAAGCATGTCAGGTGGTAGCTGGTCCATATGCCATTGGTAACATGGAAAAGGCCTGTCATCCTCTTTATCTGTTTATAGACTTCACTTGTATAGCTTTCAAATGCTTCGGCTCTATTTCACTATCCAACTGGGTAATCCTCAGGTAATCCTCTCACTTCAGAGTTAGACTGTTGCAAGTTCCAGTCACTGTCTAGTGATTTGAGCATAGTGCCCAGACTGAGACACATCCTCAATAGGTTACATTTCAAACCTGGAAGTCAGCTGCCCTCTCATTGAAATGCTTTGGAATAGGCTAAGACGAAAGAGACTGTATCATTGTAAATCATTGGCAGATAGAAAGTCTGTCAAGACTGAATGAAACTAAACAGCGGAAGAGTTACCTTAAGTAGCAAAAAGAGTAGGGTTTCATAAGGGCAGAATTGAGGGAAGACGGGGTAGAGTTAAGCCTTGCGAGAGTGCAGTAGAGTAAATCATACATTGTTCCCAAATTGTCATTTCAAAGGTTGTTTCCTCGAGGCTGGAATAAATGAGAAGCGTGTGAGGGCAGTGGGATGGTGTAGAAGCAGATGAGCAGGATGTAAAATCCATAGGGAGGGGTGAGGCCAGTAAGAATGAATGGGGGGATATTGGGAATGGCTGTGATTGAGGGGGGTGGAAGCTCAGGGCAGGGAAGACCCAAAGTATTGTGTGAAGTCTGAGGTCCAATTGTGGGTTTGCCTTGAATCTACCCCTTCCAGGGCAGGGATCACTCCTGGCTGGCACAACCCAATTTCTAGGGTCATTCACCTGATTCTTTTTTCAATTCTTTATAGCAACCATAATTCTGCTAGTTTCAGCAAATATGCTCACTTTCTCATGTAACTGTTGAGAGTAGGGTTTTTGTACGCAACTGGTAATATCTCTTGGCAAGTAAGGAAGGAGAAGAGTGCAAGAACTTATGTTTTCATCTGTTCATTGGATGGGGGCATCGCTGGCTGGGTCTGCATTTATTGCCCATCTCTAATTTCTCCTGAGAAGGTGGTGCTGAGCCACATTCTTGAACTGCTGCAGTTGATGTGTTGTAGGAACATTCACAGCACTGCTAGGGAGGGGATTCCAGGATTTTGACCCAGTGACCATGAAGAAATGTGTATATATTTGCATCATGGTGGTATATGGCTTGGAGAGGAACTTGCAGGTGGTGGTGCTCCCATGCATCTACTGCCCTTGTTATTCTAGATGGCAGAGATTGTGGGTTTTGTGGTTACTGTTGAAGGAGCCTTGGTGAGTTGCTGCAGGGCAGTTTATAGATGATACACACTGCTGCTTCCATGCATTGGTAGTGGCAGGAGTGAATGTTGAAGATGATGGCCAATGTGTCAATCAAGCAGGTTACTTTGTTTTGGATGGTGTGCAACTTCTTGAGTGTTCCTGGGGGTGCACTCATCCAGGCAAGTGAAGAGTACTCTATCACACCTTGTGCCTTGTCAATAGTGTACAGGCTTTGGGGAGTCAGGAAGTGAGTTATTCACTGCTGAGATCACAGCCTCTGACCTGCTCTTGTAGCCACAGCATTTGTATGGCTAGTCCAGTTCAGTTTCTGGTCAATGGTAACTCAGAGGATGTTGATAGTAGGGGATTAAATCTTGGTAACACCATTGCAGGTCGAGAGGGGATGGTTAGGTTCTTTCTTGTTGGAGATGGCCATTGCCTGGCACTTGAATGGGGCAAATGCTGCTTCCACTTGTCAACCCAAACCTGAATATTGTCCAGGTCTTGTTATATTTGGACATGAATGCTTCAATATCTGTGGAGTCATGAATGCTGTGCTATCTTCAGCGAACACCCCCACTTCTGACCTTATAATGATAAGAAGATCATTGATTCAGCAGCTGAAGATGGTAGGGTCTGGGACAGTACCTTGAGGAACTCCTGCAGTGATGTCTGGAGCTGAGATGATTGACCACCAACAACTACAGCCATCTTTCTTTGTGCCAGGTATGACTCCAAACCAGTGGAGAATATTCCCCCTGATTCCCATTGACTTCAGCATTGCGAAGGCTCCTTAATACCAAAATTAGTCAAATGCATCCCTGATTACTAGGGCAGTCACTCTCAGCTGATCTCTTAAGCTCAGCTGTTTTGTTCAAGGGCAAAATGCTTGGGCTAAAGCTGGAATGAGGTCAGGAGTTGACTAGCCCTGACGGAGCCTGAATTGTGCATCAGTGAGGAGATAATTGTACCATAACTGCAGCTTGAATAGGCTGATGATGACACGTTCCATTGCTGCTGATGATCAAGAGTACACCATTAGGGCAGTAATTGGCTGGGCTCGAATTGTCCAGCCTTTTTTTGGACAAGATATAGCAGGATAATTATTCACTTTGTGGGTAGATACCAGTGTTGTTGCTGCACTGCCAGTGTTTGGCAAGTTCTGGAGCACAAGTCTACAGCATTATTGCCAGAACATTGTCAGGTCCCATAACCTTTGCTGTATCCAGTGCCTTCAGCATTTTCTTGATATCATGTGGAATGAATCAAATTGTCTGAAGACTGGCATCTGGGGTGCTGGGGACCTCAGGAAGCGGCTGAGATGTATCATCCACTCAGTACTTCTGGCTGAAGCTGGTTGTAGATATTTCAGCCTTATCTCACTGATGTGCTGGGCTACCCCATCATTAAAGATGGGATATTTATGGAACCTTTTAGTTGTTTCATTGTCCACCACCATTCACAACTGGATGTGGCAGGACTGCAGAGTTTAGAACTGATCCATTGGTTGTGAGATTAGATCTGGAAGGCATTGAACAAAAGAATGGTGAAAGCAGATTCAATAGCAACGTTGAAAGGAGAATTGGGTAAGTTTACGAAAAGAAATTCAAAGTTATCTGACAAGAACAGGGGATAGTTCAGAGAGCTAGCAATAACCTGGCAGGCTGACAAGTGTTTTTCTGTGCTTTATGTTCCCATTATTCTGATTTTTCTTCTTATTTTCTCAGGATACCAAAAGTCCCAAATGTCCACTCTTCACAACTGAACTAGGTAATGAGAATGAATATACAGTTTGACCTTGGTTGGAACTGCAGCTGAGCCTGATACTGTCCCCAGTTGATAACTTTTCAGCAGGAATCACTGGATAAGGGTTTCTTTTCCACCTTGGCCGAGGGTTATGGGAAGCATAGCACCTCTGCAGCTGAGGTGGGTTAAAATCATATCTAGTTTGTCACGCTAACCAAAGTCAATGAGCAGAAGAATTGAATTTGGGGTCTTTCTGGTCTGAATGGGTCAGTACTTACTGCACTGAGCAGTGCAGTCTCAACTATGCCTTTATGGGGATAGTTCTGGACAGGGTATTTTATCAGCTTAGGTTCCTTATCTTCCATATCAGGAAGGATGTAACTTTGTGGTAACCATGGTCACAGCAGCATTAATAAGCGTTGGCAACGCCCTCCCACTGAACTAAAGATTTGAAGCCAATTGCACTTACTAATTTGCAATGGTTTCTTTGGCGGGAGTGCACTGCTTTGTGCAGAAGAAAGCGCTCACATTTTGTCCTGCTCTGGCTGGTTTGGTTTAGGAATGAAACTAAAACCCTAAAATGTAGTGTTAAGAAAAATATTAAATGCAAGCTGGTCGAGAAATAAAATATACCCCAAAACACAAAAGAAACAGGCCAGGTGAATAGCACAAAAGTGGTGGTTTTGACTGCAGATGGATGTTGCAATTAAATGATCAAATGAATCACTGTGAACCCTTTCAGCTTCGTTAATGGACTTAATTCCTTTTGACACTGAACCAACTCTAAAGGCACGCTTCGTTATTTCAAGCTTACGGCAATAATGCCTTAAAATACCAATTATCTTGCATGCACATTGTGACAGAAGGAAGTAGGCTGAATATTAAATAGCATACACTCCTGCAAATGATTGTATGACTAAGAATGACAGTGCAAGGGAAGGAGAGACTCTGACGGTCGGCACAGGGAATGTCAGCTAAGAATCACATTTTTTTTAAAAGACAAATTTTAAATGCGAGAAGAAATTTAGATTCCGAGCACATGCTACTTTGCCACCATTGATTATCTGGCGATTCTAGAATACTTCCCAGTAATGTCTTCTTGTGTTTTAACATTTACCTCATAGAAAGTGACACCGAAAAAGCAAAGGAGGGCTTGTTCTGTGGAGATGATTATGTGTTACTAACTTGTTGCTACTTGTCTTCAGGCAGTGGATAACCAGCAGTCACCTGTGCTATGCATTGTTCCACCTATCATGCTGGTGCACTGAAGGAATGCAGAGCTTTTCACTTGTTCAGCAGTGTATTTTCTGCTGACATTTTATAAGAGACAACTTTATTAACCCTGCTTGCAAGTCCTTTACTCTAGAGATACTGCAAAAGAGAAATGCTTTAAAAATGACTGTGCTGTTTTAAAGCTGTAATGTCAAAACTACTTATTTCAATATTTAACCTGGATCTTTTCACCATGTACTTGGTGACCTGTACTTTTTGGCTGTTTGCTCGTCTTGTCCAACAGACTTCATATATAAAGATATATGACCTGGGTGCACTGGTATAAAAGTTTAAGGGGGCACAGGGGAGAACATTCTTTGCTTCCATACAGCCTTGAGGAACTCAGATGCATCTTCTGATTAGCAAATTCCTGGCTGAAGTGACTCAAAACCACAATCAGTAACACAATGACATTTCTACAGCAGGAACTGGAGTTCAGCCAGTGGAGTACAAGGCCCAAACATGCCCCAGAGAGTTGGCAGAGTGCTGCACATTTCATCAGTTTATCCCACGGGCAAGAGTCAAAATGACAGTATCTGTTTAGAATGATCAGGTCTGAAAGTCTGGTGGAAAGTTTCTATGCATTCTGAAAATGACCTTTTTATATGTTTTAGCTTGGGTGCACGAGAGGGTAATGCTTTCTTTCTATTGCTTTGAGCAAGTCTCCAAATATAGATTCGTTTTCATCTAATTTATCATTGAAGTTAACAACTTATTATCAAACCCCTACTTGGTGGCTTCAACTTGGTCTTATATTTGAATAACCAGGAGCTATGATTAATTGCCATGTCCAGTACAATTAATGAAAGCAATGAGATGTTCAAGTAAACTCATGCACATGGGCCTACTATTGAAAGTGTGTTGGTGTCGTACCTTATAATATTACAATACTGTCACAATGTGTTATCCTGAACCTTTCAGGGTTGTCGTTGAACTCTTGCACTTCACCCAGAGATAACCTTGAACTGGAATTGAGAGGGAAAAAGGAAACCTTCAATATTAGCGGAAAAAACTGGAAATATACAACGGGCCTTCAACATTTCAACAGGAAATAAAAATGCAACTCTTTACAAGATCAATTTTCTTTTCAAGGCATTTTCTGTGCTGTTTTTCCTACAGAACCCCAATTACTTCTGGAATAATGTAATCAATGAGGATCTGCATTTAGAATCCCTACCGTGCAGAAGGAGGCCATTTGACTCATCAAGTCTGCACCAACCACAATCCAACCCAGGCCCTATTCCTGTAATCCCTCATATTTACCCTGCTAATCTCCCTGACACTAGGATTAATTTATCATGGTCAATCAACCTAACCTGCACATCTTTGAACAATGGGAGGAAATCAGAGCACCTGGTGGAAACCCATGCAGAAACAGGGAGAATGTGCAACATCCACACAGACAGTGATCCTAGGCCGGAATTGAACCCAGGTCCCTGGCACTGTGAGGCTGTGCCACTGTGCCGCCCCTTTCTTATTTAAACCTTTCTTCTGATTTTGGGTTCTTTTCGTTTTAATACTGGGTTTAGAAAATAGTTTAGAATCAAAAGGCATCAGTAAAAATGTTATGTCTGAAATTGGAAGATGTTTCAGTCAATAAATGGTCAATTCTGCCATCTGTCTGAATCAGGCCTTTGATGTACAATGTAAACGTCACAGATTGTGTATTCTTAATGTTCTCCAACTAAACCAGTTTGAAGACAGCACTGTGCAATCTCTCGGTGGATTCGTCGAACAAATTAACTCCCACTGTAGCTTGTGTGGTTTAGTCAATTTGTGATACATGGATGTGCTTTCTTCTTCCCTGCTCACAACAACCATGAAGGTACAAGGCTGAGAGCCAGCAATGTAAACAGGGCAGTACCAGCCATTTTCAGCATCATCCATTGACTTCTGCACCCAGGTTACAGCCCATGGGACCCAGCATAAAGAAGATATTAGCAAACTTTTACTTCCTGAGTTGTAGTTCATGTCAAAACAAGAAACTGTGTTGTGCAAGCGTCATTGTCCTTCAGGTTTATTCACTGCTGCCAGCTTCAACCCATTATCAGCCATAGGATTCTGAGAGCAGAGAAAGAGAGAGAAAGTACTGCTTTGAATATTTAGCAACCATTTCAAAGACAATCCATCTATTAGGGGTGCTGATCCTCAAACAGCTTCCAATTTAAAAATCTCATCCAAATGTCTCCACAACCTTACTTTGCATTCTCCTCTTGACTAATAAGCCTTCCAAGTTGCTGCCTTCCTTGAATGCTGGTCTTTTGTCCATTCCTGATTTCCTTCGCCCTACCATTGCTGCCCATGCATTTGGATAGGTTGTGAAAACTCTCCCTGAACCTTTCTGCTTCTGCACTTCTCTCTCCTCCTTTAAGAGTCTCTTTTAAAACTAAGTTTTTGGAGAGATCAAATGCCAGTGATGTTGTATTTGTTCTCTGTGGTGACCTGAATGACTTGGAGGCAATCACGATAATGACAAGGCTTATAATCTTGACCGCAACTGGCAGTGCTCTGCTATGGTGAACTTTGTGTGCGAAGTAGCTTGAAGTAACTATCATGATTTGCTCATGCTCCTGGGTAACCCTGAATCTATAAAGGCAGTTGGCTTTTGACAGTCTTAGGTGATGTGCCTAGGTGTGCTAGCCCAGTTTCATTACTAATGTAGGCAAAATGCTCCTGGTACAGGCAAACCATGTGTCTGAGACTAGTGCACTGGGAGCTCTAGTTTCCCAAGTCCCAGAGAAATCCGCAGTATTTAGGTAACATTTAGCACAGAAATACCATTTAAGGTTATTCCACTTACTGATTTGTGTTGAGGTTTTAATTTGGTTTTTAACAATTAAACATTTATATTTAACAGTGA
The DNA here is from genome assembly GCF_965287045.1 of Carcharhinus amblyrhynchos. Classification (NCBI taxonomy): domain Eukaryota; kingdom Metazoa; phylum Chordata; class Chondrichthyes; order Carcharhiniformes; family Carcharhinidae; genus Carcharhinus; species Carcharhinus amblyrhynchos. The sequence continues at coordinate 50,548,010 of NC_137329.1, forward strand.
TGTATTTATTACCAGTTCCTTTCATCATTGAAAACAGGGAATACTTTACAAATGCTGAACTAAACTATGACAAAAAATACTTAGTGATTTATTCCTTTTTCTCACAACCCATGGAAGCTATCTCTCTTTGAAGGCTTCAGACAGATTCTCCAATAGAACAAGGCAAGCTGATAAATTCCTTTCAAAAATGCAGGGTATAAGCAGGTTTCAATTTTTTTAAAAAGCAAACAATCAAACGCACCTTTTAAAATTCCCACAGGATGTTTGTACTTGAACTGAATTACTTGACTTCCCCTTTGAATATCTGGGGTGGCACGATAACACAGTGGTTGGCACTGCTGCCTTACAGCACCAGGGACCCGGATTCAATTCCCAGTTTGGGTCACTGTCTGTGCGGAGTCTGCACATTCCCCCCCCATGTCTGTGTGGGTTTCCTCCAGGTGCTCTGGTTTCCTCCCACAGTCTGAAAGATGTGCTGGCCATGCTAAGTTCTCCCTCAGTGTACCTGAATAGGCGCGGGAGTGTGGCAACTAGGGAATTTTCACAGTAACTTCTTTGCAATGTTAATGGAAACCTGCTTGTGTCAATACTAATAAATAGAATAAACTTACTGGATGTGGTGAAACAGAGAAAATTTTGTAACAGTTGTATTGAAATTAGCTGAGGTGTAATATGTGAATTAAGTTGATTATTTTTTAACCCTTAATGTCCAGAATTAAAATCCACTCATAGCTTCACCTCCTTCCTGGCTCTGCAATCTGTCTCCTCCAGCTTTACAATTATCCAACTATGGCCTTCTGGATATCTCCCACCATTGGTAGTCTTGCCTTTAATTGACTGGGCCCGGAGGGTCTGGAGCTTCCTCCTCAAACCTCTTCCTCTTCACCTCCTTCCTCCTTTGGACACGAATTAAAACCTATCTCTTTGATGAAACATTGGTCACTTGTCCCAATTTCTCTTTCTGCGGCTTGGTGTTTATTTTGTTTGGTCTGATTACGCTCATGTGAAACACTTTGGGATATTTTACTACAGTTAAAAAATAAACAAATGCAACTTTTTGAAGTGGCAAATTTTAAGAAGTCAGTTTGATGCAAAGTGGGTGTAACTGGAAATGAAAATATAACCACGTTATCCATTAAGATGACTTTCCACAGTTGAGGGATGAGGGAGGCACAAGTGGCTTTTTAGTGTATTTTTTTTAACAAAACACTAAATAGTTGTTTGCTTTTTTGGAAAAGCTTCCTAGCACAGGGCTTAGCACTGCTTCCTTACAGCGCCGGGCATCCAGGTTCAATTCCAGCTTTGGGTCACTGTCTGTGTGGAGTTTGCATATTTTCCCCTCATCGGCATGCGCTTCCTCTGGGTGTTCCGGTTTTCTCCCACTGTCCAAAGATGTGCGGGTTAGGTAGATTGGCATGATAAGTTGTTCCTTAACGTCAGACGGATTAGGAGGGTAAATATGTGGAGCTATGGGGATAGGACTTGTTGGTGCAGGCCTGATGAGCCAAATGGCCTTCTTCTGCACTGTGGATTCTATTCTATGAATTCACCCCAAAGTTCTCTCTTAATCCGAAGGGATTCAATCTCATTAGTTGCACTATATCAATGCCAGCACCTCAGTGCCCAGCTTGACCCTTAATTGAACTTAATCCACATCACCTAATTAATTTACTGCCACCTTCGTGGCCGTGCCTACATCATTCCTCCCTCATTTGACCAACCTGTAAAACACTGGTTCAGCGTCAGTTGCCTTTTGGCTTGGTTTGCCCAACTGTCTCCTGAACTCTACTTAATGTAAACTGCCAATCCATCCAGAAGTCTTCCACTTAATTGTATTCTGCTTGTTGCTAAGCCCCAAACTCTTATCATCCTCTTTCATGTCCCAGTCATTCCTCGTCCCTCAGTCAATCACACCTTCACATCCTCACCTTGTTTTCATATTCTTGCTTGACCTTGCTTCTGCTTCCTCATACAATATTCCTCAGCCCTATATCCCAGCATGTGACCTCCAGACTTCTGAGCTAGGTCCATTATTTCTCCTCCCACCAGTAATGGCTGAGCATTCAGCAGTCACACCTCCACATTTCGGAATTTTCTTTCTAACTCCTGTTGTTTTCTCTCTCTCTCTCTTTCGATCTTGTTTTTATTAATTCCATGTAATATAACATTTCATCCAGTATGTCTCAGGGGCATTTAACACTAGTAGCACTAGAACTGGCCATGGCCAATGGCAAAGAATTGATTCTAACTACAGACTAATCTGTGATAAAATAAAAATCTGTGCATAATGCATGGAGACAGGAGGGAGGAGGGTTAAAAGAGGGAAATTGAGTTCTTTTCTTAAAAGCCTCATTAACATTGAGATCATACAAAGGTTCAACTCAAGTTTTCCAATTTAAGATTATTTCTCACTTCTGATTAACATGGGTGAATCCAGATTTATTCAAATAGTTTCAATCACCGGCATTGGTGGCTCGGCTGCTAAAGGAACTTGGAAACGGCAATGCGTGTAAGTTTTAATGCAAGGATTCAAAATGCAATAATTTGCTGATAATGGCACATGAGCCCAAGAGGACAGATTATGCAGACTTTCACATTTCCTCTGTGCAAAACCAACAATTAAGGAAAATAAAGCGTTTTTGTACATTTGTAACTAAGTGCCATCTCATTCTAATTCCATACAGTGCCTACGTTCTGCTTCTATTCTGCTTTCTCCTCGCTGTTCGCTCCGTGATTGTAGAGCCCCCTTGTTTTCAAAGTTCGGAGTTGAAAGAAATGTTTGGGTTCCGCGGCACACATAACGCCCATTCGTGCTCCTCAGACGGGAACAATGGTGCCATTTTCTTCGCCCTTTATGAGTAATTTGCATTACTGTGCTAAATAACACACATCATTTCAATTAGCATTACCATTTGTTACTGCAATCTTTAGCAGGCCTCCAATCGCAGTTCACACTGTGCCTTTGACAGCCATTGGGAAGTCTACATGCTTCTTCATTTTCTTTATTTGTTGAAGTGCTAACGTGTCAATCAGTGTCAGAGGGCAGCATTTTCATTCAAGACTTTTCAAAAAGTGCGTGCGGACCACTTTTAATAAAAATTAACATGGATGTTTCTTAACGGCCGCTGTTAAGTTTGATTCCGCACCCCCTCCTTCACTGGCTTGAAAAGAGGAGCAAGTTTACAGATGGAAACCATCTCAGGAATCATTTTTAAAAAGTAACTAAATATTACCAGTTAATGTATTTCTTTGTCCTTCAGGTTTAAGCTCATCATTAAAACAAATTGCTTTTATTTGAGACTGCAGCTGTATCAAGTCACGTACTGCATATAATATCCCGAGTTAATGTCCCTCTGTATTTCCACATATTGTGCCAATTCATGTTCATTGTGGTTTTTGCACATCAATCATTGAAAGCTTGATTATTTTTTACCCTGATTTTTCTTTCCGGCAAGTATTGCCGCTTACCCAATGTGTGCAATGCAGTGTAACCAAAAGGCTATTACTCGACTCAGAGAGTATTGTAAAGCGTTCAGAACTCACAACACAGTGATATCAATATTGTCCATACTTCATATGTAAAACCACATTTTCCACTGGGGGAGTTACTAGTTGCGATTAGAATAGGCTAATTCCTTTTTCCTGTTCTTTGCCTAGGGATACTGAGGCCAATGGTCACATAGCAAAGTGCTGGGATTCAATTACACTCGTCAAAGTTGGGATTGAACCTAGGGTTCTTTTGTGATTGAGTGTTACATTGGAAGATGTGCCAGATATTGCAGAAAATTGTGTGCTGCACAAAGATGTCAGCATCCCAAAGAAATCCAGGTACTTTAATTACCCATCTCTCATCATTCACTCCCTCACATGAATTATAAAGCTCCCATGTTCTCAAAGAATTGTAACGTCAGATGACAGTGGCAGCAACAATCTGCATTTAACTCATTCAGGTCAGACCAGTGAGATCTGCTGCAGGTGGTATTCACTGTAGCCCAATTCTACCTGTCACAGTGGGTGAGGTGTTGGTGGATAAACTGGCACCACACTGGAAGGCAATGGTAAGTCACCATGGAAAACAGCCAAGAAACAACACAGAATGGCATCAGCACCAACCACATAGATAGGAGCTCCTGTTAGAAGGTGATTTCACAAGTGATGGAATGGGAATGTTAAACTCAAGAAGAGAAAGAGAGGAAGGGACAGTAGCAATAATGCTAGACAAGGACCACCTTTTCCCAATCATGAGGACAGGGAGTGTCTTCCACTGGGAATTCATGAGAATTCCCTGAGTCTGACATCATTAATTATGTATTTGAGGTCTACCCAAAATATAGCATGACAGGGTAGCCTGGATGACACACTTCTTGCCCTCATCCCTAGTGCCATTTTTAAAAGACATCCAGTTAGCAACTAATTAACCAGGTCAATTGATATGGCAAAAAGTGGACAGGGAATGTGATTCTACAATTTAGTGATTCAACCCTGGGTGCCCTCATCGATTAGTGGATTTCAGGAGGGTATCCTATACCCAGTCAATTGGAGGAGGAGGCCAAGCAGGGAGGCTAACCCTGCATGGGAGCAGGTGGCCAGCATAGTCAATGTCCAGAGCCTCAAGTGCAGCTCAGCCCTCCAATTCCAGAAGAGGACAAATGATCTTATCCTTACCACCAGGGTAAGTGAACCTTGACAGGTCACACCAACCACAATGGATGATACAGGAGACCTGGGCCTCACTTGCACCATTATATGATCATGCCTCATAACCCCACTGAAATCCATTCATTTTGCAGATGGAGAGGCCACTGTGCTTGATCCCTCGCCCTTCCACAAAGAGAGTTCATGCTGTCTGCAAGAGAGCAATGAGGCAGCAGGGAGTAGGTACTCAAGCGTTGAGGGCTCCAGCAAGCTCTGCAAGCAACATGCCTCTGAGTGTTATCCTTGTACATTGATGGGCTCAGCACTCTGGAGGATGTAGATCCAGAACCCTTCTGGACAGCCTGCAGCGCATCAATCAGACACCATACAATCCAAAGAGTTATCTCAAAAACTGGAAACATTAGAAAGAAACATGAAATTACAATACACAAGTGAAGGCTACGTATAATTTCTCTCAACATTTTAGTTCTCTGAGCAGGAGAAGTTGACTGATGAGAGAGGGAAAAGATGGAAGAGGCTCCGCCATCCCCCAAGGAAGTGACAGAATTTGAGGACCAGGGAGCTCAGTGGGCAGGATTGGAGAAGGACCAGGCCATTAGAGATGGGATCAAGGCTTTGGGCCTCCAACTAATAAAGAGCCATGCATGCTATAGAAACCTCAGGACCAAGGGTACCTCCACGTTGGAGACTGTGAATGCTGTCATTCACACTCTCCTTTCTCACTCACAGGTGGCACCAGGAAGAGTGCAAGGGCAGAGCCAAAAGTGGCCCTGTCAACCTGCAAGTTCAGGGGCATAGGTTTAAGGTAAAGAATAGGAGATTTAGAGGAGATTTTAGGAAAACCTTTTTCACCTAGAGAGTGGTGGGAATCTGGAACTCTGTGCCTGAAAGGATGGTAGAGGGAAGAACCCTCACAACATTTAGATGAGCACTCGAAACACCATAGCAAACAAGGCTATGGACCAAGCACTGGAAGGTGGGATTTGAGTAGCTTTGTGTTTGATGGCTAGCGCAGGCACAACGAACAAAAAGGTTATAGTAGATGGCCCCGCTGTCACTTCAAGCTGGTGTGGAACTGACCTTCAGATTTTCGGCTGCATTCTTCTCTGCAACCCTCAACACCTCCCCGTGCATGGGAAACTCCCACCGAGGAAGCTGCTAATGGTGAGTGAAATGAAATGCAAGTTGATAGACTGATGCTAGTGAAACGAAAGGGGCAATGATAGACATTCCATCATTCAAATGTCTATACCCACTATTTTAAAACCAGAATTCTGAGCAAGAATACTGTAAGCTTTTGGCTAATTGGCCATCACCAGATATATGCCTTGCAAGGTCCTATCACCAACACCAGGGAGGTGTATCTGACCAGCCCTTCTATATCCTTCTGTAATCTAAAACCATCCTTCTCATTATTTACCATCCCACCAATTATTGCATCATGTGAGAGCTTACTGATCAACTTTCCTACATTCAAGTCTACCATGCATAGGAATCACAGACCTTCAATTTCACAGGCCAGTTATAGCTGGAAGTGGGCAGATGAGTCAACCTATGGACTCTTGCCTGTGCCACGGGATAGATTAGAGAGGAATAGGGAGAGGGAAAGTTTGAACTCGTGGCTGAGGGGATGGTGCAGGAGGGAGGGGTTCAGGTACTTGAGCAATTGGGGCTCATTCTGGGGAAGGTGGGACCTCTATAAGAGGGATGGTCTACACCTGAACCAGAGGGGAATCAATATCCTGGGGGGTAAATTTGCAAAAGCGATGCAGGAAGGTTTAAACTGGTTCGGAGGGGGGGAGGGATAGTGAGGAAAGGGGGTGAAAGTGAGGGGGGCATAGTTGGGGAATGCAAGGCACGGCATAGTGGGGGTGGGGCGGAGCAGGGTTTGAAATGCGTGTACTTTAATGCGAGGAGTATTCGCAATAAAGTGGATGAACTTGCAGCGTGGATCAGTACCTGGGACTTTGATGTTGTGGCCATTTCTGAGACTTGGATAGAGCAGGGTCAGGAATGGATGTTGCAGGTTCCGGGGTACAAATGCTTTAGTCGGAGTAGAGAAGAAGGTAGAAGGGGGGGTGGGGTAGCATTGCTAGTCAAGGACTGTATCACAGTGTCGGAGAGAAAGTTTGATGAGGACTTGTCAGTTGAGGTAGTATGGGCGGAGATTAGAAATAGGAGAGGAGAGGTCACCCTGTTGGGAGTCTTTTATAGACCTCCTAAAAGTTCTAGAGAGGTTGAGGAAAGGATTGCGGAGACAATCCTGGTTAGGAGTGAAAGTAATAGGGTAATTGTTATGGGGGACTTTAACTTTACGAATATTGATTGGAGTTGCTATAGTTCTAGCTCGCTAGAAGGGTCAGTGTTTGTACAAAGCGTGCAGGAAGGTTTTTTGTCTCAGTATGTAGACAGGCCAACTAGAGGTGAGGCTATATTGGATTTGGTGCTGGGAAATGAGCCAGACCAGGTGCTAGACTTGGAAGTTGGTGTGCATTTTGGTGATAGTGACCACAATTCGGTTACGTTCACCTTAGTGATGGGAAGAGATAGGCGTGAACCTCGGGTCAGCAATTTTAGCTGGGGTAAGGGCGATTATGAGGCTATCAGGAGTGAATTAGGAAGCATGGATTGGATTAGGGGATTACAGGGACTGGGAACATCTGAAATGTGGAATTTTTTCAAGGAGCAGCTACTGCGAGTCCTTGATAGGTATGTCCCTGTCAGGCATGGTGGATTTGGTAGATCTAGGGAACCGTGGTGCACTAAAAGAGTTGAGTCGATGGTTAAAAAGAAAAAGGAGGCTTATGTTCGGATGAGATTGGAGGGCTCAGATAGTGCACTAGAAAGCTTTAGATTGGCTAGGAGGGAGTTGAAGAGTGAGTTGAGAAGGGCTAAAAGAGGACATGAGAAGACTTTGGCTGATAGGATTAAGGAGAATCCTAAGGCGTTCTATAAGTATGTCAAGAACAGAAGGTTGGTCAGGGCAAGATTAGGGCCAGTTACAGACAGCAGGGGGAAGTTGTGTGTGGAACCGGAGGAGATTGGAGAAGTATTGAACCAATATTTCTCTTCGGTGTTCACGCAGGGGGACATGAATATAGCTGAGGAGGACATTGGGTTGCAGGGGTGTAAAATAGACAGTATTACGGTTGATAAAGAGGATGTGCTGGAAATTCTTGAGGGGCTGAAAATAGATAAGTCCCCTGGTCCGGATGGGATCTACCCTAGGATTCTCTGGGAGGCTAGAGAGGTGATTGCAGAGCCTCTGGCTCAGATCTTCAGGTCGTCATTGGTCTCTGGTGTAGTCCCGGAGGATTGGAGGATAGCGAATGTTGTCCCATTGTTTAAGAAGGGGAACAGAGACTTTGCCGGGAATTATAGACCGGTGAGTCTTACTTCTGTTGTGGGCAAGGTCTTAGAAAAAATTATTAGGGATAGGATTTATAGTTATTTGGAGTGTAATGAATTGATTAGAAATAGTCAGCATGGTTTTGTAGCAGGTAGGTCGTGCCTTACTAACCTTATTGAGTTTTTTGAGAAGGTGACCAAAGAGGTGGATGGGGGTAAGGCAGTTGACGTGGTATACATGGATTTTAGTAAGGCGTTCGATAAGGTTCACCATGGTAGGCTTCTGCAGAAAATGCAGATGTATGGGATTGTGGGTAATCTAGGAAGTTGGATCAGGAATTGGCTATCAGATAGGAGACAGAGGGTGGTGGTGGATGGTAAATATTCATCATGGAGTGCAGTTACGAGTGGTGTGCCTCAGGGATCTGTTTTGGGGCCACTGTTGTTTGTAATTTTTATTAATGATCTGGATGAGGGTATAGTTGGGTGGATTAGTAAATTTGCTGATGACACCAAAGTTGGAGGTGTGGTAGATTGTGAGGAAGGGTGTCATAGTCTGCAGGGAGACTTAGATAGGTTGCAGAGCTGGGCCGAGAGGTGGCGGATGGAATTTAATGCGGAGAAGTGTGAGGTAATTCACTTTGGTAGGAGCAACAGATGTGTCGAGTATAGGGCTAACGGGAGGACTTTGAATAGTGTGGATGAACAGAGGGATCTAGGTGTGTGTGTACATAGATCCCTGAAAGTTGGGAATCAAGTAGATAAGGTTGTCAAGAAGGCGTACGGTGTCTTGGCGTTTATTGGTAGGGGGATTGAATTTAGGAGTCGCAGTGTAATGTTGCAACTGTACACTACTCTAGTGCGGCCGCACTTGGAGTACTGTGTGCAGTTCTGGTCCCCGCATTACAAGAAGGATGTGGAGGCGTTGGAGAGGGTGCAGAGGAGGTTTACTAGGATGTTGCCTGGTATGGTGGGGAGGTCCTATGAGGAGAGACTGAGGGATCTAGGGTTGTTTTCGTTGGGAAGAAGGCGGCTAAGAGGGGATCTTATTGAAACATATAAGATGATTAGAGGTTTAGATAGGGTGGATAGTGATAGCCTTTTTCCTCGGATGGAGAAAGCTAGCACGAGGGGGCATGACTTTAAATTAAGGGGGGGTAGCTACAGGACGGATGTCAGGGGTAGATTCTTTACCCAGCGGGTGGTGAGGGATTGGAATGCCCTGCCTGCTGCAGTTGTAGATGCGTCTAGTTTGGGGGCGTTTAAGAGATCTCTGGATAGGTTTATGGACGAAAAGGGATTGGTATAGGCTAGTGGGTCATTGTTTTTGTAACTGGTCGGCGCAACATCGTGGGCCGAAGGGCCTGTTCTGCGCTGTAATGTTCTATGTTCTATGTTCTATGTTAAGAAGATGATCCAATTGGAGTTTCCTGTCACCACTCAGAAATCTCCTTCGAAAGGCAAGAGCAGAGGCTGTGAAGCATCATGCAGGAGGACAAGGGTCTCTGTAGAGAGATCGAGTGTCATCTCATAGAGGAGAAGGGTCACTGCAGAGAGGTTGAGGGTGATCCAGGAAAGAGATAGAGAAGTCACTGTGGAGAGGTTGAGGGTGAACCAGGGAGGAGAAAGTCACTGTGAAGAGCTTGTGGGTGATCCAGGAAGGAGATAGTGGAGTCACTGTGGAGAGATTGAAGGGCATCTCAGGGAGGAGAAATGTCATTTTGGGACGTTGAGGCTGATCTCAAAATGGGCAGGTTGAGGGTGGTCTCATGGTTGAGAAAGTTCACTGTGGAGAGGTCAGGGATAATCTCAGGGAGGTCAAGGTTGCTGCCTCCTGTTATTAACCCTAGTTACTATCTACAGGTATATCCAGGTGCTGTTCAGAAAATGGCATCTGGGCCTCTGACCCCCTCAACTGATAGTGTGTTTGGAGACTTTTTGCCCACTCCCTCAGCATAATTGCTTGGGCCCAGCACCTCTACCTCATTTATTTGTTGACTGTCATACAATCACAGTCAGACAGCCTTTTCCACCACAAGCACAAGTGCTGCTCACCTCTGGGTCCTCCACTGGGGCTTGCATTACTTTCTCTGCCAGGTTCTTTACCCTGGCACCAGAAGGTGACTCAGGCTGTTCTGGATGGTCAGTTGCTGCAAATCAGGTAATGAATTCCTTTAAATATGAAACATCCCTATTGCAACCATTACCACGTACCATTTTACTCTGTAATTTTGTGAACCGAGATAACCTTGCTTGCAGCAAAATAGCTGGAACCATAGTGCAATTGAGTGTCCCGAGAACATTCCTGTAGCTAAATAATGAGTAAATTATGGGAGGAACAGATGTTCAGAATTGGATTACTAAGGTGTGTTCTCCCATCATTGCTGTGCCTAAAAGCATCCTTTAAACTGTTCTAGTATTAGTCTTGCATTTGGAGAAATCGTTTTCAAATTGAGGCAGTATTAAAAAGAACACTCGTTTTAATGGGATTCCTTTCAAGGGAAATTAAGATACTTGCATTGTAAAGAATCTTCCAATTTTTTTTAAGTTGTTTTATTTTATCAGTCGTTGTAAGTAAATGCAATTTTTCCTCAATTTCGAGAAGTCAGAGGGGAATTGGTGGTGTAGTGTTATTGTCGCTGGACTTGTAATCCAGTGACCCAGGATAATGCTCCTGGGACCCAGGTTCGAATCCCAACACGGCAGACGGTGAAATTAGAATTCAATAAAAATCTGGAATTAGAAGTCTAATGATGACCATGAAACCGTTGCCGACTATCCTCAAAATCCATCTGGTTCACGAGTATCCTTTAAGGAAAGAAATCTGCCGTCCCCACCTGGTCTGGCCTACATGTGACTCCAGGCCCGCAGAAATGTGCTGGACTAATAAATACCCTCAGGAGTGGGTAATGAATGCTGGCCCGGTCAGCGCTGTCCACATCCCATGAACAAATAATAAAAAGAAGAGAAGCTTCTCTCAGCTGGTAGAGAATGAGACCAAAGAGTCAAATGTTGATTCTTACAGAAACTCAGATCCACATCCTCACTGACAGTGGGTGCCAATCACAGTCAATGCTGCTTTGTGAAATTGAATATTAAGTCCTGAATTGGTTTCTAGGAAGCTGGGCCAGGATTCCAGAATGGAAGCTACTTGCTCGTTTGAGCAGAATGTTATTGAGCAGTGGCCGGTCGGTCTGGGATCTGCGGAAATTTATGACTTATTTTCAAATCGAAGGAGGAAAAAGTTTTTTTTAATGAGTGGAAATGGCCTCAAATCTCCTCGGAGGTTCAGGCCTGCCTTTGCCGTAACACCAGCAGAGGACCAGTGAACTTCACCAGAATATGGCAACTTGGCAACACTGTCCTGTCATCATTTCTGAAATGTTACATATTCTGCCTTCTCACGAGTAGAACCTCTGCCCATCCTTTCTGGGACAAGTGGGGCAGTTGGGTGGGGGACAGGAATACTGAGTGCTCGGGAATTTCTTATATGAGGAGTTCCTGCTTCCCTGCTCTTATAACTTGCAAAACCAGCATAATACTGAAGTGAGGTGAGGTCCAAAAGGCCTCTGATCACTGAAAGTGGATCCCAACAATAGGCAATGCTGTTTAAGAGGGACGGGGGATGAGTCATAAAATCTTAGAATCCCTACAGTGCAGAAGGAGGCCATCCGGCCCCTCGAGTCTGCACCGACCACAATCCAACCTAGGCCCTTCCCCCATAACCCCATGCATTTACCTTAGCTAGTGCCTCTGGTACTAAGGGGTAATTCAGCATGGCCAATCCACCTAACCCACACATCTTTGGACTGTGGGAGAAAACTGGAGTACCCAGATGAAAGCAACAGAGATATGGGGAGAATGTGCAAACTCCACACAGACAGTGACCCAAGCCGGGAATCGAACCAGGGTCCCTGGCACTAGACTAAATCCTAAAGCATCATCATGTGAATGAAGTGTTGGGGAATGTTTGGTGGGGGAGGGTTGGGCTGGTGCTGTCAACTATGCACCTATATCCAACCAATGAGTCTCCATCTACACAAGGAGATGATGATGGTTGTTCTAAGCTAAGGAATTTGTCCTGTTGGACCTCCAAGGAATGGACATTTAGTGAAAATGTCCCTCAGAATGGCCAGAATGAAGTTGAGTATGGAAAAAGGAAAGGGTTCAATGGCGAAATGAGGTTTCATTTTTGTGAAATACAAGCAAAATTCTGTGGGTGCTGGAAATCTGAAATAAAAACAGAAAATGCTGCAAAAACTTGACAGGTCTGGCAGCATCTGTGGCGAGAGAAACAAAGTTACTGTTTCAAATCCAAATTACCTCTCTGCTGAACTGGTCATTTGGACTCAAAATCTTACCAAAAAATGGCAGCGTGTTGGTTCCTGGGTGAAAAATGATGTGATTCCCATCAACAGTGCTGGTGTGTTTTTGGGCTTAATCTTATGCCTCATTCGTGATCCCCACCAGTATCACGCTGCTTCAGCACAGTGTTCCCTCTGATTTGCTTGGCCCGCAATGACTTAATTGCTGCAAGCACTGGGGAGCTCCATGTAAACAGCTGGCCAGTGCTCTCCAGCACTTGTCCCACAAGGACTGCTGGAGATAAAGGAACACAGGGGCCCCGAGACTCTTTTTTGAAGATGATCAGCAGGAATATAGCCTGGAGCTCTCTAGCCAGCGTTGAGAGCCAGGGTGAACCTGAGTGTCACCAGCCCACCTGACACTCCCCCTCCCTGTGAGCAACACACCTCCAGTTCCTGACTCCGAGGAGGGGAGAAATCAAACATCCGTATTGCCTCAAAGCAGGCCTGGACCCTCAAGATCCTGGCCCCCTAGATGACGGTTCTCAAGATCACCTTAGGCAAAAGAGTGGGAAAGTCAGCAGGCTGCCTCAACTCCTGCTGAGGATCCTGAAGATACACCTAGATGTAATAGGTCAGAAAGATCAAGAAACCGTAGGCACTTACTGGGCATGGGTGAAAAGGCACTAGAGTAGATATATCATCATTTTGTTTTGAATGCTAGGTATTGAATTTCGCCTTTTTCACTCACAGATCCTCCACCATGTCTGTTCATGCCACCAAGCTTGAGGGAACCATCACGCTCACCCAGTGCCTCATCCCTGCGGAGTATAAGAATGGCAGTGCTTTGTTCTTCCCACACTAGCAACAAAATAAAGAGCTGCTGGCAGCAACCCCCAGCCCTCCCCGCACCCATCCCATAACCCACATCCATGGAAGGGTGAACTCCCTTGTTCCCTGTCCCGTTTCCAGCCACCCCCCCCCCGACACACACACACACACACACACACACACACACACACACACTCCCTCCATCAAAACACACTCCTCCCATGTCTAACAGTATTCTCTAGTGAGGACAAGAGCTGTCAAGGTGTTGCCAGGTTGTTCACCTTGGCTATAGGATGAATGTGAATACCAGGAGCCCTGGCATGTGTGGGGCCTGTAGTAGCTGATGCTGCACATCCTGCATTTCTGAGCCCTATGATAATCCCGTTTGATGGTAGGACACATTAAGCTCTCTGTCAGACAGGAGTCAGACATATTGCTGGGGATGAGAGGAACTTACTCTGTCTTCAATGCAAGTCATCATTATTCTCCTGCAGAGTCAGGCAATAGTGCCAGTGCCCTGCCCTTGAAGGCTGGCACAGCATGGGAGCATACTGCTGGCACCACATTACTGGTTAGATATTAGTCTCTTGGGGGGCAGAGCTAATTGATCCTTGTTCCGCTTGTCCCAACACGAGCCACCCCTAGCATGTTGGCCCAGTTGAGTCCTGTCTATTACCCTCTGTGTGATCATCCTCGACATCCTCCTCCTCATCAGCAGAAATATGATGCCCCTCCATCTCCTCCACATCCACGTGATCTCCCCTCCGCAATACCAAGTTGTGGAGAGCACAGCAGACTACAGTGATGCAGGAGAGCTTCTGGGGACTATACTGTACAGACACCTGAACCACTTCTTCAGCAGGCCAATCTCTGGCTTGACCAGAACACATGCTGCAGCGTGAGCCTCATTGTAACAAGTCTCCGCTGGTGTTTGTGGTCTCTGCACTTTCTGACTGGGTACCCCTAACCCTGAGGAGCCATTCCTTCAGCTGCCGCTCTCCTTCAAAGACAACTGGGATCTGAGAGTGTCCTAAGAGGTAGTTGTCATGGGCACTCCCAGAGAAATGGGCACACACCTGCACAAAGGGCATCGTGTGGTCACAAGTGAGCTGCACATTGAGGGTGGAATCCCTTGTGGCTCATAAATGGCACCGCATGGCACAATGGAAAGCGCAGTCAATCAAACCGGCACCTAGGGCAAGCCTACTAAGGTGATGAAGCCCATGGCCCTGGCATCTTGGCTAGCCTGGTGCCAATCCAAGTTAATATATATTTCAGCCCTGGCATAAAGATCATATGTCATCTTCTGGATGCATTTTGTGTGTGGCCCACTCGAAGATGCCACACAGGTCACCCATGTTGCCCTGGAATGAGCTACTCGAATAGAAATTCAGAGTGGCTGGTACCTATGTATCTGCGGCGCTGTTCCCAGAACAGCAATGGGCTAAACCTTTCCCTTCTCCCCAGGGCACTTGTCCTGCTGACCCACAGCATAAAAATAGTGATACCATGCTCCTCATCCAAGCACAGAACTTTCATCATGACGAGTACAGAAAGAAATTTTGTGGGGCACATTCACAAGCATTGGCTGGTACCTTGTGTCAGATTAAGCTACGTCCAAGGCAACACTGAAAAAGAAACAGGCAGAGAGAGCTAAGTCTATTGTCAACTAGAACAAATGGATGCCTCACAGCCAGCAGCTATTTAAATTTGCTGCCCATGGCATTCCCCTCCAGTTAGAGAGTGAAACTGCTTCAATTTCTGCCACCACTGCCCCACTTATACCCTGGAAATACAGTCGCTTAAATGCTTGCCATTAGAGGCACTTCCACAGTATAAACAGAGGGTGAAGGAGTACAAAACATTAGTTGTTCTTCATTTTTCTAACACTCTTTAATGTGACTGTGTCTGTCTAACAGATGGCTCCATCTCATTTTTGAATTCAGTCCCTTTTGTCTGGCCCATGATACACCCTATGTTGTACTTTCCACACCCATTCAAACTTTATAACGAATGCTGCCATAAAGTTTATTTGGTACCATAGCAACAACCTTCAGGTTGAATCATAACTGGAATAAATCTGGGGCATAAGCAGTCAAAAGAGTACCTGGCACTGCCGTCCCAGCCATTTGTTTGATGAAAAGGTTTTAATTCACAAAATTACTTATCTGTTGGTTGTTTCCTCAGAGTTTTCTTATTGCACTGCCTCAATTACCCTTTGAAAAGTGTAATCTGGACTTGAACAAGCTGATACCAGCTGCCGGTTTGTGTGTGTGTAAGAGAGGGAGAGAGAGAGAGAGAGGGAGCGTGTGCGTGTTATTAACAAAATAAGGTGTGTAAGTTCTAAAGTGTTCAGTTAAAGCTTGACTGATTTTTGTATGCATACCACACTTGAAAGTGAGTCACGCAATTATTTTGTCTGTTTTTTTTCCAGACTGATATACCCGTGCCTCGCGGCTATGGGCAGCAGCTCTGGAACCTGTCTTTCCAGTACACAAAACCAGAGTCACTTCTCTTACTTGGAGCAATTTGTCATATTTGGAACCGGCCACACCCTGAGAGGCTTAGTGAACACACACGCACACAATGGCTAGATAATGGCGCCGCGAGGCTCTTGTCCTTCCCCTCCCTCTTTCCCACTAAAGTTATTTTTATGGACCCCAGCCTCAGAAATCCGCAGGCCCAACGTAGAGTAGTCCCGGGTTTTGTAGGCAAAAGAAAAGGATTTATTTGATGCTTGCAGGTATATTGAAATAGTACTGAATGGCAACATGGCCTTCTCCATGATAGTGACTATAGCATGTAGACCCTCAGGGATCTCCACCAGATCCTCCAATGCACCTCACTTGACATCTACCATTTGCCATCCAGTTGAGACTCTAAAAGCTCATCATCTCCTTTGGACTCAGAATGGCCCTGGTCTCCAGCACTCCTCCAATTCCTAGTAGCATGGGCACTCCCTGCCCTCACCATCTGCTCAAGCGAGCATGATATAAACTCACCACTGTGCACCAGCAATTGAACTGATGCAATGTGCCGGTATTTACGCTACTGCTTAATGCTGAGAGGATGTGCTGTGGGTACATCTGACATGGTCGCATGTTCTGGTGTGAGTGGAGGGCCATCAGCCTCTTAGTTGGCTCTGGGGAATGATTCAACTGAGGGATGAAAACAACCAGTCAGAACTATTAGTTTCATCATACAGAGTCGGTGTTCATTGTAGATGGCCCAGTTTGAGTGGTACCAATGGCATCATAGTGGTTCAATCATTGATGAATCATTGAAGTCCTCATGAGGGATGAGATGCCCATACATTCTTTTCACTTTAGACCTGTCACGCTTCAGCCCACTGGGCTCTTACCTTCCTGAGAGACGCCAGCCTCTCTGTGACCTGATGACCTCCCTTCCCACTCACGCTCAAGGGCTCGCAACTCACAACTAGTGAGCATTGCCAGGTTTGACACATCAGCATCAGTGACAGATCTCTGAATTGTTACCATAGAATCCATAGCATAGAATTCCTGCATTGTAGGAGGAGGCCATTTGACCCATTGAGCCTGCACTGATTCACCAACAAAACATCTGATCCAGGACTACAACCCTATCTGTAATCACGTGCATTTACCCCATTAATCCCTCTAACTTACATATCTTTGGACTATAAGGAGCAATTTAACATGGCAAATTCATCTAATCATCATGTCTTTCAGACTGTGGGTGGAAACCAGAGCACCCAGAGGAAACCCATGCAGACACGGGGAGAATGTGCAAACTTCACACAGAAAATGACCCTAGGCTGGAATTGAACCCAGGACCCTGACACTGTGAGGCAGCAGTGCTAACCATTGTGTTAGGGTGCCACCCTAATGGCTGAGTTTCTCCTGTAATTAAGTGCAGAACTAGTTTCAGCACCCCATTCATCCCCACAAAACTTGCCGACAACTCCCACCACATTTTCCCACCCCTTTTGCACAACTAACCCTTTGATGGACTCAAGGTTTCAGACCCTGTCTCCAGCCTTGAGAAGCATGGGCAGATGTGTGCTCTGGGACTCCCTGATTCCCACAGGCTTGATTGCAACTATGGATGAGCACCCTTCCTCAGTCTATTATACTGGATGATGTCCATTCAGAACTCACCCTTGTTGAGTGCAGAAGATCATTGAATCTTTTCCTGCATTGTATCAATGTGCGCCAGACCACGCAATCCAGCTGATCTCAGCTGCCACCTCTGCCCAGGCCTGTTTGGTGTGGTGGGTTGAACTCCTCCTTCCACCTCACAGTAGAAAGGTGTTCTTCCTGGCTGTCACTGACTCCACAAGGGCATGCAGACACTCAGCAGAGAAAATGGGGGCTTACTGTCCACCTGCAATTCCCTCCCATCTCATGTGTCTTCCTGCTGTCGCCATTATCTCCCTCTGGCTTCTCCATTGTCTTCAGTGGCCAATGGTAGCCTCCTTTAAACTTGTGCTGGGCTGCCATTGGACTCAGCATACTAACACCCTCTGACCCTGCTGACCTCATCCAGACATGCTTCACGCTCTCTGCCATTTAAGTCGCCAGCCAGTGAAATATCACATTCAGTAAGTGATCTTGGGTAGGACAAGGAAACATGGCAGCTTCCAGTGCTGTCAGATGTGACCATACAGGTTCTTAAGAAATAGGCCATAGAGCTTGCTCTGCCTTTCAATAAGATAATAGCTGATCTGACTCTGGCCTGATCTCCACCTGCCTGTCGGTTCCCCATCACTCTCAGTGATCACAAACCTGTGTAACTCAGCCTTGAATATATTCAATGTCCCAGCCTCCACTGTTCTCTGTGAAGGAGAATTCAGAAAACCAACAACCCTCTGAGACAGACATTCCTCCTCATCTCTGTCTTAAATGGGAAACCCCCTCATTTTTAAATTGTATTCCCTTATTCTCGATTTCCCCATGAGGGAATATATCCTTTGACATTCACAGCATTTTGTGGGGGATTTATATTACATTTTGGTAAAACAATCCAGGATGCACTGCCTGCAAGGATCATGAGCTATTCAATTAAAATTTTGACCAAGGGAATTGGGTATTTACTTGAAAAGGGAAGTCTCAAAACTCTGGAGAAAGAATAGGTGATAGGAATTACAACAATGTACGTTTCTATGGTGCCTTTAAAATGACCCACTAGAACAATAAAGTTGAAATACAGAATCACAGGATCTTTACAGTGCAGAAGGAGGCCACTCAGCCTATTGAGTCTGCACTTGCTCACTGAAAAAGCATTCTACGTAGTCTCACTCCTCTACAATATCCCTGTAACCTTGCACATTCTTTCTTTTCAGGTAGCAATCTGCACAATAGTTAGCACTGCTGCCTCACACTGCCAGGGACCCCAGTTCAATTCCTGGGTTGGGTCACTGTCTGCTTGGAGTCTGCACATTCTCCTAGTGTCCGCATGGATTTTCTTCGGTTTCCACCCACAGTCCGAAAGACATGATGGCTAGGTGCTTGGCCATGGTAAATTCTCCCCCAGTGTACCCGAACGGGTGCCAGAGTGTGGTAACTCGAGAATTTTCACAGTAACTTCATTGCATTATTAATGTAAGTCTATTGTGACATTAATAAACAACCCTTTCAGGAAGTTCATTCCAGACTCCAAACCCTCTCTGGGTGAAAAAAAAGTTTCACATCACTTTTGCTCCTTTTGCCCATTATTTTGAATCTGTGCCCTTTAGTTCTTAAAGCTGTCTTGAATGGGAGCAGTCGTTCACAATTTACCCTGTCTATACCCCTCAGGATCTTGAATGCCTCTATCAAGTCCCCTCTCAGCCTTCTATTCTCCAAGGAAAACAGTGCCAACCTCTCAATATATTCTCATAGTTCCAGGTTTCTACCTTGCAATCATTCTTGTGAATCCCCTTTATACTCTGTCCAGTGCCTTCACATCCTCCCTCAAGTATGACAACCAGAACTGGTTGCAGTACTCGCAATGAGACCTAACCAGTGTCTTATAAAAGTTAACACGACTTCCTAATTCCTGTATTCAAGGCTGCTGTTAATAAAACCTAAGATACTATATGCTTTATTAACTTCTCTCTCAAAATGGCCTGCTATCTTCAATAACTAATGTACGTATGAGGTCCCTCTATTCTTGCACCTCTTTTATAATTTTTCCCTTTATTTCTGTCGCTCCACATTCTTCCTGCCAAAATGAATCACCTCAGACTTCTGTACATTGAATTTCACTGGCCACTTGTCTGCCCTATATGTTTATGTCCTTTTGAAGTACAAGACTATCCCCATCACGGTTGACAACATTTTTAATCTTTGTATCATCTGAAAATTTTGAAATCATGCCCTGAACACCACATGGTCATGAATATGTATCAGGAAGAACAATTGTCCCAACACTGACACCTTGAGGAACTCCACTACAAACCTTTCGCCCATTCAATGCAGTTCAGAGAGGGTTTACCGGACTAACACTTGGAATGGTTGGGTTGTCTTATCAGGAAAGTTGTACAGGCTAGGCTCGTATCTGCTGGAGTTTAGAAGAATAAGAGGTGACTTGATTGAAACATATATGTTCCTGAAGGGTTTTGACAGGCTGAATATGGTGAGGGTTTGATTTTTTGATTTGATTTGATTTGGTTTATTATTGTCACATGTATTAACATACAATGAAAAGTATTGTTTCTTGCATGCTATACAGAAAAACATACCATTCATAGAGAAGGAAACAAGAGAGTGCAGAATGTAGTTTTACAGTCATAGCTAGGGTGTAGTTTTACAGTCATAGTTAGCTCGACAGACTGGAGGGACTGATTGTGGACAAGTCCCCAGGACCGGATGGAATGCATCCGAGGGTTCTGAACGAAATGGCGGAGGTGATAGTGGATGCCTTGGTGGTTATTTTCCAGACGTTGCTGGATTCCGGGGAAGTGCTGGAAGATTGGAAAGTGGCTAATGTTACGCCGTTGTTTAAGAAGGGTGCCAGGCAAAAGGCAGGGAATTATAGGCCAGTTAGTTTAACGTCTGTTGTAGGTAAAATGTTAGAATCCGTGATCAAGGAGGAAATAGCGAGGCATCTTGAAGAGAATTGTTTGATAGAGCAGAAGCAGCATGGTTTCGTTAAGGGGAAGTCGTGTCTGACAAATTTATTGGAGTTCTATGAGGATGTGTCTAGGGCGGTGGATAGAGGAGAGCCGGTGGATGTGGTCTTTCTTGATTTTCAGAAGGCGTTTGACAAGGTGCTTCACAAGAGGTTATTACAGAAGGTCAGGGGGCATGGAGTTGGGGGTAGGGTGTTAGCGTGGATAGAGGATTGGTTGTCAAATAGGAGGCAGAGAGTGGGGGTCAATGGGTGCTATTCGGATTGGCGGTTGGTGACTAGTGGAGTGCCCCAGGGGTCGGTGCTGGGGCCTCAGCTATTTACCATTTATATAGATGATCTGGAGGAGGGAACCGACTGTATGGTGTCGAAATTTGCTGATGACACCAAGACTAGGGGAACGGCAAATTGCGCAGAGGGTGTGGAGAGTCTACAGAAGGATCTAGATAGGCTGGGCGAATGGGCCAGGAAATGGCAAATGGAATTTAATGTTGGCAAGTGCGAGGTGGTCCACTTTGGTAGGAATAATGGTAGGAAGGACTATTTCTTACGTGGCGAAAAACTGCAGCAGGCGACAGTGCAGAGGGACCTCGGGGTCCTAGTGCATGAGTCACAAAAACCCAGCCTGCAGGTGCAGCAAGTGGTCAGGAAGGCGAATGGGATGCTGGCCTTCATAGTGAGGGGGATTGAATATAAAAGTAAGGAGGTCTTGCTGCGGCTGTATAGGGCATTGGTGAGGCCACAGCTGGAGTACTGTGTGCAGTTTTGGTCGCCATACTTACGCAAGGATATTTTGGCCTTGGAGGGGGTGCAGAGGAGGTTTACTAGGCTGATACCGGAGTTGAGGGGGTTGAGCTATGAGGAGAGGCTGAATAAACTAGGCTTGTACTTGTTAGAGTTTAGAAGAATGAGGGGAGATCTCATTGAGACATATAAGATGATGAATGGGATGGATAGGATAGAGGTGGAGAGACTCTTCCCGCTCAGAAAGGACAGTAGGACTAGGGGGCATAGCCTCAAGATAAAGGGGGGGTGGTTTAGAACAGAGTTGAGGAGGAACTTCTTCACTCAAAGCGTGGTGAATCTCTGGAATTCTCTGCCTGTTGAAGTGGTGGAGGCTGCCTCACTAAATATTTTTAAGACGCGGGTTGATGGGTTTTTGATAAGCGAGGGGATTAAAGGTTATGGGGAGAGGGCGGGAATGTGGAACTGAGCCACGACAGATCAGCCATGATCTTATTGAATGGCGGGGCAGGCTCGAAGGGCTAGATGGCCTACTCCTGCTCCTATTTCTTATGTTCTTATGTGTAGAGAAAGATCAACGTAATGCAAGGTAAGAACATTCAGAAGTCTGACAGCAGCAGGGAAGAAGCTGTACTTGAGTTGGTTGTTATGCGACCTCAGACTTTTGTACCTTTTTCCCGAAGGAAGAAGGTGGAAGAGAAAGCGTCCAGGGTACGTGGGGTCCTTAATTACGCTGGCTGCTTTGCTGAGGCAGCGGGAAGTGTAGACAGAGTCAATGGATGGGAGACTGATTTGCATGATGGATTGGGCTACCATCACGAGCTTTTGTAGTTGCTTGTGGTCCTGGGCAGAGCAGGAGCCATACCAAGCTGTAACACAACCAGAAAGAATACTTTCTATGGTGCATCTGTAAAAGTTAGTGAGAATCTTGGCTGACATGCCAAATTTCCTCAAATTTCCATGCCAAGGTCCTCTTCTGGACAATCTAGAACTAGGGGTCAGTGTTTAAAAATAATGAGTCGCCCATTTAAGACAGAGATGAGACAAAATGCTTTCATTTGAAGGATTGTGAATCTTTGGAACTCGCTTCCTGAAAAGTGTATGGAAGCAAAGTTTTTGAATATTTTTAAGCAGATGGGGTGATATTGGGAGTGGACTGAATGCAGGTCAGATCAGCCATGGCCGTATTAAATGGCAGAACAGGCTGGAGGGGCTGAATTGTTCATATGCTCATGCCAACCATTTATCTTTACTCTCTGTTTCTCGTCACATAGCCAATTTCTTATCTAAGTGCCGACTTCCTCTTTTATTCTATGGGCTAGAACTGTGCTCACATGTCTGTTGTGTGGTACTGTATTGAATGCCTTTTGTAAATTCATATACACCATATTCAACTACATTTCCCTTATCATCCTTCTCTGTTACCACCTCAAAAAAAACTCCAGTAAGTTAGTTAAACATAGTTCTCCTTTAATGAATCCATGCTGCTTTCCTTAATTATCCTGAACTTGTCTGAGTCCCAAAATATATTTTCTAGAAGTCTTTCTTCCACTGGTCAAATTGACTGGTCTGTATTTGCTGGGTTTATCCTCATACCCTTCCTTGAACAAGGGTGTGACATCCACAAGTCTCCAGCCATCTGGCACCACCCCTGTGTCTGAGTAACACAGAAAGACTATCACATGTGCTTCTGCAATTTCATCTCGCATTTCCCTCAATCCCCTTGGATAAATCTCATCTAGTCCTGGTACCTTATCAATGTTAAGCAAAGTTAGCCTTTCGAATACTTCTTCCTTCTCAATTGTAAATTTTTTGAGTGTACTGGTTACTACCCTGAGCCTAGTTAGTATCTCTGGGATAGAGGACAAGAGGATATCGCGATGTTGGTGGATTCCTTGATGAGGCCCACGTGGGAGTCATTACTAAATTTCGGGGCAGCATTCATCTACGACACAGCCATCTGGAGACCTCTCCTTCAGAACCCTCCAATGGAGTGAGTGAATATGAGTGAATTTGGGTGGTGTTTAAATATAGCGCCTTGGTCTTCAACCCCATTTGGTGATGGTGGGGCGAGCAAATTAGTTCCCGATCAGTCACATGGTTACTTGCCTATGCATAATTAATTTGCTTTCGAGCATAAAGTTAGGTGTGACTTCCCATTGCACCATTCAACTGGAAATGTTACGTGGCATCCACCAGCCACAGCACATAATTTCAAACATGGAAAATTCCACCTGAAGTTTCCAGCAACTGTAACTGGATACAAACGATAGACTTCCAATTGTATAATATCTTTCAAGATGTCTAAAGTATTTTACAACTAATGAAGTAGTTTTGAAATGTACTTACTGTCACCATGTAAGAAAGCCTCCTGTTCTTCTTCAAATAGTGCCCTTGGACCACATGTGTCCCCCTGACTAGGGAGAGGCCCTTTCGGTTTCCAAAAAGTAAAAGTACTGCAGGTGTTGGAAACCTCAAATGAAAAACAGAAATGCAAAAAACACTCAGCTGGTCGGCCTGTGCCCATGGAGAGAGGAAAGAACAATTAACATTTCACATTGATAAGTCTTCATCAGAGCCAGTTAAATCCAAAACCAGTTGGAGCTGATCACGGACACTGGTCGAACTACTGTGCGTACCCCAAATTTTCTGGCTGTCTTCCACTCACTGGCCCAGGGTGGCGAAGAACACAAGGAAACTGAACTCCCTCCTTTGCTACACCAACATCATCCTCCTCCCCCCATGCCATCACCCAAGCTCCATCACCATCATCCTCTCTCTTTCTCGAATGTGATCAGCTAACTTGGCATAAGTGAATCATTGATTTAGTTTGTGCCATCTACATTCTGACGAGAATTCTGGTTGTATCACAGCTTGGTATGGCTCATGCTCTGTTCAAGACTGCAAAAAAACCACAAGGGGTTGTGAATGTAGCCCAATTCATCACACAAACCAGCCTCACATCCATTGACTCTGTCTATACTTCCTGCTGCCTTGGCAAAGCAGCCAGTGTAATTAAGGACCCCACGCACCCCGGACATTCTCTCTTCTACCTTCTTCCATCGGGAAAAAGATACAAAATTCTGAGGACACCTACCAACTGACTCAAGAGCAGGTTCTTCCCTGCTGCTGTCAGACTTTTGAATGAAACTACACCGCATTAAGTTAATCTTTCCCTACACCCTAGCTATGACTGTAACACTACATTTTGCACTCTCTCCTTTCCTTGTCTATGAACAGTATGCCTTGTTTGTATGTGCAAGAAACAATGCTTTTCACCAATATATGTGACAATAATAAATCAAATCAAATCACATCAAGACAAATAGACCATTTTCTCTTTTGCTGTGGCCCGCAATGAAATTTTTAAAAATCCTGTCATGGCACAGTGCCTCTCTGAGGAACCACTCAGTTTGATTCACATCACGCCAAAAATCTGCTCAAGTCTCCTGATATTCATGCTCCAGTGACTTCATATTGCACCAACTGCTGCCACTCCTTCCCAGTGTGAACCTCCAGTGTGTGACATTATCCATTCAGCGTTTGAGGTTTCTTTTTGAGCATGAAGTGATGAGAAATTCTCCTTTGCAGATCTTTGGCCTCTGCACAGCACTGAGTAAATGCAAAAGTGAACTTTTATCTTTGACAAGATGTTGTTATTTAGCGAAAACAATCATTTGTCAGTGACGTAAGGCAATATCACATGAACCAAAAAATTAAACAGATTTTTAATGAAGAGAAAAATAGTTTGTATATTAAGTGAAGGAATAATTGTAGATTCAACTCATGTCAGATGAATCATTGAATCACATTTCACAGGAGGAGGCCATTCAGCCCATCATATTTTAAAACAGCTGTCTAGTGATCATTGTATCATCAGATTTAAAACACTAGCACTAAAAGCAAACTCTCCAAGATTATAATCTCTGGATTATTACCTGAGCTGAGTGCCAATTGACACAAGGTACATAAAATTAGAGAAATGAATACATGGCCCAAAGACTGGTGTGGGAGAGTTTGGTTCCAGTTTGTGGGGCACTGGCACCAATACTGAGGAAAGTGGGGTTATACTGTTGGTATAGTCTACACCTGAGCCATGCTGAGACCAGTGCTCTTGTGAACTGCATAACTCAGGAAGTAGTGAAGGTTTGAAACTAAATAGTGGGAAAAGGACTCAAATGTGAAAAGATATAATATATCAAGCAGTATAAAGAAAAGATAAGAGAGGAGAAAAGTAACATGGAAAACGAAGGACAGAGAATGGCTGGAAGGGACAGAGGGTAAAAACCTGACAATGCTCCAAAAATCAAGGCAACATCACAAAAATAACAAAAAGACAAAACTAAAGGGTCTGTATCTGAATGCACATAACATTATAACAAAGTAAACAAATTGCTAGTGCACATCAAAGTAAATGAATATTATCTGATAGCTATGATGGAGACGTGGCTGTAGGGTGACAAGGATTGGGTCCTGATTATTGAGGGATAGATGACAATCAAGAAGAATAGAATGCTTTGTGAAGGTGGAAGAGTAACATTGTTAGTCAAGGATGGCATTTGTGCAATAGTTAGAGATGACCTTGGTTCAAAAGATCAGGATGTAGAATCCATTTGGGTGGAGATGAGGAATAGTAAGCGGAAGAAATTATTACTGCAAATGGTCTACTGGCCTCCTAACAGCAATCACTATGCAGGACAAAGTATACAAGAAGAAATATTAGGTGCTTGTGATAAAGGAATGGCAATAATCATCAATTATCTACATATAAACTGGAAAAATCAGATTGGCAGTTATAGCCTGAATAAAGAGTTCATAGAATGTTTTCAAGATAGTTTCTTGGAGCAGCATTTTCTGGAACCGAACAGAGAGCAGATCAGGTTATACTAGACTTGATGTGTAATATGACAGAATTAATTAATGACCTAACATAAAGGCACCCCACAATATTTGCGGAGTAAAGCAGCACAATATGATTGAATTTTGCAAGCAGTTTGAAAGGAAGAAGAGTGGGTTTTAAACTATCATTTTAAAGTTAAATAAGGGCGATTATGTGAACATGAAAGCTGAGATAGCGGAAGTAGAACCATAGAATCATAGAACCCTATGGTGCAGAAGGAAGTCATTCAGTCCACTGAGCCTGCATCGACCACAATCTCACCTGGGCCCTGTCCCCAAAACCCCGTGCATTTACCCTAGATAGTCCCCCTAACACTAAGGGGCAATTTAGCATGGCCAATCCACCTAACCCATATATCTTTGAAGTGAATGGGAATACTAAGCTCAGGGATAAATCAAGAGAAGCAGTGGAAGTCATTCAATGGGATATCTTAGAATACTCAGAGTAAGTATAATTTTCTATTAAGAAAATTTCTAAAGCATGGACCCACTATCTGTGGTTAACTCAAGGAATTAGAGGCAGCATCAAACGTAAGGAAAAAAGTATTTCACCACACAAATGTGAATGGTAGGTGAGATGTTTGGTCAGAATATAAAGAATGCCAGAGAATGACTAAAAGGATAATCAGGAGAAAGAAATTAGACTATGAGAGGAAGGTAGCTAGAAATTTGGCGGGAAGAATAAAAAAGCAGAGTATTACTAAAATGGAGAATGACAGAAGATTTCTGAGGTGCAGTGAGACCTGGATGTTCTAGTACGAGCCAACCCATGACCTCTTGGCCCAGGCAAGAGACTATGGTGGTCTTTCAATGATTTCTCCTGGTCCTTCATGACTAATTACAACACAGACCTCTTCCCCTTTGTCCCTCATGTGCAACCCGTGCTTCATGTATAAGCCTTTCCCTTCTCTTTTTCCATATGCCTCTGTGAAACCCATCCCCCTAGTGCCACATTAACACAACCCCTCACCTCTCAAATTCCAGAGTCGCATGCATCCCCTCCCATTCATACGGTTTAATTCCCATCCACCCCATCTGTGTCTGCATTCTTGTCTTCCCATGTCAGGTTGCAGCTTCCTCACCCTCAGGTCTCCCCTCTGCCTGCCATCCAACTGATTATATCCCCCTGTCTTCTTCCTTGTCCCTATCATTATCCCTCTTGTGTCTGTACTCCTTCTCCTATTCCCATTCCACCTCCTAACTGGTTGCTGGACTCTTTCAGAGTGTAGTCCTAATAGAGAGTTGCAGGAAACATCCTCATGGAGCATGAGGAAGCTAATGAGCAAACCAGCCCTACACCCCAGCCAGTGTGGCATCTTACTGGCATTGGTGAAAACCCATCACACCACTTCTGCAGATAGACTTTGAATGTTGCGCCCACGTTGAATTGATGGGCAAAGTGTGGTCTGACAGCTGCACACCACTTATTTCCAAATATCATTCAGACTTGTGTAATTGTTCAATGACTTGATGCAGGATTAGGGGTGGGGGTGGGGGGGGGAAACAAGATCCTGGTGAGTAGTATTTAAATGAGCATTCATGACATGGTAAAGAAAGCAAATGAAGTTCCTGGCATAGGCCAGTGGGAAAGCTACCAGTCAGCAACCCGCCACAGAAGAGGTGAGACAAAAATTCCAAACTCTTTTCAATTTTGGGCCTCTGTCCAAATTTTCCGATTCCGATCACCACAAAACTCATCGCAGGCAGGAGGAGAAAATTCTGTGCTCCATGTGTTGAGTTGGTGGTGGGCTGGGCTGGGGTGTGGCGGGGGTGGGGGAGCGGCAGGGAGAGTGGAAAATCAGGTGCAGTTGTGATGACTTGGTACTGGATTGGTTTGCTGCACTGTTTGGGCTTACATGGTGACTTGGCCAACATAACCGAGGCGCTGTTAACACCCATGGAACTAAATTCAAGCAGGAGACAGAGATCTGAGGTATGAGAGTAGGAATGAGGGACTGGGATAGGAATGGGGGCTACTCAGGGAGTTTAAACACTTTCCCATTTCCACCCCCTCCTCACCCCACCACCACCACCAAAATGTCTATGTTTTTAAAAGCAGACTGCATCATCTCTTGGTAGAATGTGCCTCAGATCATTTGAACACAGAAACAATTCTCCCAGAGTTTGTCAGTTCAGTAATTCGGCCAGACAAAACTGATTAGTTGGATTTGAACGTTTAAATATTCATTTGGATATTCTAGTGAACAGCAACTAAGTTACTGATAGACTAGATTCACACAAGTGCCCAGACTTGGTGCTTTAGAGTTTTTGTCAGACAAGATTGCTTTCCTTTGTTTTATTTGGGATGTTGGATTAAAGCATTCAACGATGCTTCGATTTAAACTTTCCTGCGAAATCCCTGATTGGGAAAAATCGTCCTTCAGAACTGGTGTTGTTCAGTCTGACAAACTCCCATCCAAAAACCCCCAACCCTCCATCGCTCCACCCCTCTCAACTAATCCACCTGAAAAATAACATCCTGCCTAAGTCACTGATTTAATGTAAAGAAAGAAAAGAAAATGTGAATGTATAGATAAATAAGTTATTTGTGATTTTAGCACAGAGAGGAACTTGTTTTCCAAAATATCTTAAAGGTGTGAGGCAACAGTTTGCTGTGTTAATTTTGTGAAAACTATGCGACTTTGTAACAATGAGAAGTACAATTGCACCTTCAGTTTAACTATATTCCTTCACACCCTGGAATGCTGGAATACCTTTGCTTTTCCTCATACCTTTAGTCTGTCTTTGGCAGATGGCGTGCCCCCCGATAGAAGGAGACCACCTGTTACCGAGATCGGTCTCCAGGCGTGTGAGTGTGAGCGAGGGCCTGCGTGCTGGTTTGTGAGTTAAATAATGTGCAGGCTTCCAGCATATCTTTTCTAAAATTCCATGTCTCTCGCTTTTGCAAAGAATGAGTTTTAAAATATGCTGACCCAAAAAGAATAGGTTACCAATAAGCATGGCCTGCAGCACAGTTTACACTTCAGCTTACCTCACTCTCTCTCTCTCTCCCTCTCTCCCTGTCGTTCCACTCCACCCCCCCACCCCCCACCCCCTACCTCTCTGTTGCTATTCACACAGCAATCACCCGAAACAAAGGGGCCAATCTTAGCCCTTTGTGCCCATTCAATATCACAGAGAAATCACATCCTGTCAAAAAATGGATAAAGGCTGGACTAGGGAGAAAGCCATCTGTCAGATTCTCAGATGCGATGGTGTTCCTGACGCTCTGAGCAGAGGACGGTTTGGTGACCTGTGACCTGCTGTGCTGCTGCTACCAAGTCCTCGATCACTTTGCAACCGCGGCCTAGGAAGGCCGTGTGTGACTGCGAGACTCATTATTTGTATGCTCTGCTGCTGCTTTCCCAATCTATCTAGTTGCCAACTCATGAGCTGTATTATAAAAAAAGATTTCTGATCTGCAGTACACTCAGCTGCTCCATGCGGGATAAGCATTCCTGGTTTTCAGTCTCTTCCTAATTTTCTGTCTTGTCACCTTTCCTGAAGTCAGTGACTGTTTGCTAGGGAGATAGCTCTATAGGTATCACACGTAAATGGCTGTTATTCACAAGCAAGTTCTGGCCATGGCTGTTGGCAGCCTCTTTGACCACAATGGCCAAAACAACCAAGTTCAATCAAGAACATTTTCATAGAATCCATAGATTCATACAGCGCAGAAGATGCCCTTTGGCCCATCAAGTCTGCACCAACATGCGAGAAACACCTGAACTCCCACCTAATCCCATCTACCAACTCTTGGCCCATAGCCTTGAATGTTATGACATGCCAAATGCTCATCAAGGTACTTTTTAAAGGATGTCAGGCAACCTGCCTCTGCCACCCTCGCAGACACTGTATTTCAGACCCGTCACCACCCTCTTTCCAAATTTCTTTTCCAAATATTTTCCCCCCTATCCCTGAGCACACTTCCTCTGGCTGGAGGACAGTTCTCCATCTGCTATCGGAGTTGCCCTCTTATTGATCAGACACTAAACTGCGAATGCCCTCTGTCCTCACAAGTGAATGAGAAAAGAAACCCCATGGCACGATTCAAAGAAAAGCAAGGGAGTTAATCCTATTGGCCTTTTGACAGTATTTATCTCTCAAGCAGCATCACTGAAAACAGGTGCTCTCATCTCTGATTGTGGGATCTTGCTGTGCACTAATTGGCAGCCATATTTCCTACATTACGGGAGTAACTGAATGAAGTGCTTCATTGGATGTAAAGTGAGGTGGTTTGAGGTTGTGGAAGGTGACATGGTGGCACAGTGGTTAGCACTGCTGCCTCACAGCTGCCTCACGGTGCCAGGGACCTGGTTTCAATTCTGGCCATGGGTGACAGTCTATGTGGAGTTTTCATGTTCTTCCTATAGCTGCGTTGGTTTCCTCCCACAGTTCAAAGGTTTGTGGGTTAGGTGGATTGGCCATGATATATTGCCCCTTAGTATTAGGAGGAGTAGGAGGGTAAATACATGGGGTTACTGTGATAGGGCCTGGGTGGGATTGTTGTTGGTGCAGCCTCAATGGGCTAAATGGCCTGCTTTTGCACTGTAGGGATTCTATGATTCTCTATGATAAAAGATAAACGCAATTGCCTATTACTTGCTGCCAGAATTTGAGTTTTGAGATCTATTTCCAGAATTCAAACTTCCAACCGCCCTCAGAGACTTTTTAGGATGCAATGTTAAAAATATATACTTATATTAGAGGATTACCTTCAGAAGTAGCCATGCAGCACTGACAAATTCCGAGGCACTGAGGCCCATTTCAGATGGTGGAAGTTTAAAGGGGCCTTCATTAGTGAAACATCATGATTGGTAAAGATCCGAGTTAACCCTCTGAGTGATGGGTCGCGCTTAGCTCTGGTTTGAACTCTCAGCCTTCATATAATTATAGAATCCGGTGCAGAAAGAGGCCATTCGGCCCACCAAGTCTACATTGACTGCAATCCCACCCAGGCCAAATACCCAAAACCCTATGTATAGCTAGTCTCCCTCACACTAAGGGGTAATTTAGCATGGCCAATCCTCCAAATCTCACTTGCGGGTTGGCGGACACATATACAGATGTGTATATATACATATATATATACACATAGACATATAGATAATAAAGACATGCCTTCTGAACTAGATTCACAATTCCCTTTACAGTCGTGGATACAAACTCCCAAAATGCTTTGTTAGCTGTTAGCACTTTGGGACATCCTGCCATTGTATAAAGCACTTACATAAATGCAAGCTCTGCTCTCTCCCGTTCTATTGACAAACGTTAGGCAAGATCTGTGTTCCAAAATGAGAAATTGTGAGCAAAATGTTTGGAGCAAATGCACACGAGGCAGCATAATTAGCCAGGGCACCACAATGCAGCTGTAACCTCCTCAGTGGTTAATAATTCAAAGACAATCACTGTAGGGTTACAAAGAGATCATCTACAGCTTATTAGAAAATGATAGTTGTAATACAAATAAAGGTATAATATCAATATATCCAGAGATTAATGGCGGATATTTATTTTTTAATTCAATTTGTCTTCTTCAAACAGGCACTCGTTTGTATTTTGTTGTTTGAACAGCAAGTAGGGACCGTGACGTCTAGTTACTATTCCTCTTTAACACTTCCAACCTCTCAGGCACTCACTGGGAAAGGCCTTTTGTTAGATTCTGTTGATCCTTGACTGTGTCCATATTGAGGCACAGTGGGAAGCCCAGTTAAAAGGACAAAATTGATCCACCACACCGACACACACGGTCTCAATCTAACAGGGGCATTCAGCCGTAAATCACTCTCAGCTATCAAACAAGCCATAGGCTGGATCCCTCAGTGCCCATTTGGGACCAGAGATTGGTTTTTGTCTTTTAGTTAAGCATTTCAGTAAATGACCTGAAATTAGACCAGAGTTCTTCACAGTATAGATTCTGGCAAAGAAGAGGCGGGGAAGATTACCACAATAAATGAAATCGTAATGGCAATCACAGTTCTTGATCAAACAAGCAATCTTTTGCCATCTGTCGGCGATCAGGAAAGTGTGAGTCTGAAGCTTACTCAGAAGGATGACTTATTAAAGAACATCCATATGAATATCAAGTCTTCAGCATCAATCTCAGCCAGAGAGAGAACAAAAGCTGAAAGGCTCTTGGTTTACAAGCAATATCCTCAATCTCCACAAATTCCTTTTGCTTACAATAAGTGTGGGTGGAATATTGATAATTTTTGGCTCCAACTGTGCCCTCAGTAACAAGATTCCTCTCTTTCACTGATGGTACTCTGGGGTGCTTCTTCTAACCTCCTTGTCTCTCTCTCTCTACATTGAAACCAAACTTCATTGTATTGTTTCCTCACTTTACTAGGTAACAATGAGACGCAGGAAGCATGGGCAATTTCCTCCTTCCTAACCCAGGGGGCACTGAGGCCAATTGGAGCATCCCTGCTGCCATTCCAGCTGAGACCAGCTCACTCAGAACATTCTGGGGATTGAGTGTGGAATCTTCAACATGCAGTTCACTTCTCCATTGCTTAGAACCAGTGAAGCATCAGGGAGATTACAATAGATTTGAAGAAAGATCATGACATATCCCTTTACCAGCACTGTGGCCTTGTAGATAGAAACAGTTGCACAGATGCAATCACTTTTTCTGTCTTCTTGTCTGTTATTTTTAGATTTGCTTATATATGTTAACATTAAAGCTCATTTATTGACAACTGAAAAAAGGGAATTTCATAATTCTCAGTGCAGAGTTCAATGTCTTTCTTAAGCTTCTCAATACTATCATTATCTTTGAGGAGTCAACTAAATAGAGTTCTATTTAGGTGCCACAGGCATAGTAACATGTGCAAGCAACATTAATAGCACAAAAGACTCAGTTAGCTGGGCGGCTGGTTCGTGATAGGGAGTGATGCCAACAGTGTGGGTTCAATTCCCGTACCAGCTGAGGCTATTGATGAAGACCTGCTTTCTCAACTTTGCCCATCATCTGAAGTATGGTGATCCTCTGTGTCGAGTTTGCATGTTCTTCCCATGTCTGCGTGGGTTTTCTCCAGGTGCACTAGTTTCGTCCCACAGCCCAAAGATGTGCAGGTTGATTGACCATGCTAAATTGTCACTTAGTACCCCAAGATGTGTAGGTTAGGGAGATTAGTAGGATAAATCTGTGCAGATCAGATACAGGGATAGGGCCTGGGTAAGATGCTCTGTTGGAGAATCAGTGCAGACTCGATGGGTTGAATGGCCTCTTTCTGGGCTATAGGTGCTCAATGTTTTACTATTTCTATGAAATCATCACCCCTCAAAAGAGAGAGCGGCCTGCAGTCATCTGGACTATGGCAATTTTACCTTTTAATAGCACAATAGTAATGCACGCCTAGGGACAATAAGAGAGTTCCGCTATATCGCCATCCTTTAAGCAATGTTCAAATTGCAATATATATAATACCCAAGATTGAAAACTAGCAAAAGCTGACCAAAAATTCAAAGAGAAGCTGGCAACGCCCCGAAAAAACCTGATGACACCAA
The DNA here is from genome assembly GCF_965287045.1 of Carcharhinus amblyrhynchos. Taxonomy (NCBI): domain Eukaryota; kingdom Metazoa; phylum Chordata; class Chondrichthyes; order Carcharhiniformes; family Carcharhinidae; genus Carcharhinus; species Carcharhinus amblyrhynchos. The sequence goes on from NC_137329.1 coordinate 50,581,396, forward strand.
AGAGAAGTCCTGAATATTGGCCTCTGCATCTTATGCAATGATGTGGATATGCCGGCGTTGGACTGGGGTAAACACAGTAAAAAGTCTGACAACACCAGGTTTAAGTCCAACCGATTTATTTGATAGTAAACTCACTAGCTTTCGAGGTTTCCCTCTCACTATCTGTAACCCCTGTGACAGATAGTGAGAGGGAAACCTCGAAAGCTAGTGAGTTTACTATCAAATAAATCGGTTGGACTTAAACCTGGTGTTGTCAGACTTTTTACCATCTTATGCAAAGCAGCAGGTCGATTATGGTCAAACAGCATGTTAAGAAAACTGATATTGCATGAAGGAAAAATTAAACTGCGCTGAGAGGGATGCGCTTTGCAGCAATAATGAGTTTAGAAATTTCTGAAGTGGAATGTGAGAGCTTGGACATTTTTTTTATTTGGGGGCGGGGGGGGTTGGTTATAGGCCTGGGGCATGAACATTCACCAGGTTCTGAGTTTCCTTTTTGTTGTGGTAGGTGTGCACCTTTCAACATTGTGGAGTCTTTTGTTATTCTACCTGTCAAACCCAAATAAATTTATCGTGGTACTCTGGGCACATGGTGTTCATTTGTGAACGGAAGCCTTTTTACAAGTGTCTAAAGTCATCCCAACTGACTTGAGGCATGACAGACCTCAGTTCAAACAGTGTGAGGAAGAGGCTGTCCGCAGTCCTTTCTGTCAGCTTTAACAGTGTGCGTGAAGAGACAATAATAGAGACAATGTGCCTGCAGAGAGCCCTTAGCGCCGAGCCAATCTCTGTCCACGTCCCTAGGTGTCGGCCCAGCCCTTCCTTTACTCTAGTTTGTCACTGACAAATTAACACAGTTACTAAGTGGGATGCAACCATATTGCCAGCATCCTCCCTGAATCTGACGAGAGACTACACAGTTGGCACAGGGAGCAGAATTTTCTGCTCTCAGTTTGAAAGCCTCCAATTCTCTCTGAAGTGATTATCTAGAGTGGGTTTTTTAACTTAAATGTGGATAGGTTTATCCCCATGTGCTGACTGTTAACATAGACACAGATATTTAGCTTGCGAATTAATTGCTTTTGCAGCATTTACTTTACAATTGATAGAACTTAAACCTGCAATGAATAGATTCAAATCAAGTTTTGCAGTTATTTCCAGCCTGGTCACTATGGCTGGGGACGGAAATAAATTCCATTCCTCACCCTGTCTCATCAGCCTTTTCTCCACCATCCCTACCTTTCTCTCTCTGTCTCTCATGTTCAGAGGGACACACCTCCAGGATTCTTATCTTCTAAGTGCTGGGCTATATGGCAGGAAATGCCTGCTTAACATCCCTCTTACTTTCACGGCTTGCTTTTCTTTCAGTGTCTCACCCAGCCTTTCTCTTCCAGCTTCCCTGGTACTGCCATTCTTTTGCAGGAAGGTGCAAATCAGGGCTCGTACCTATTTGTGGGGATTTTCAACTCTAGATCGTGTTGGTTGGGTTCACCAATGAGAGTAGAAATCTCACACAGATAATCATGGCCCCTTGGGGGCGGAGAGGGGCAAACCTGGGCAGTACCCTGGCATTGCTCCCTGACATTGCCCCTTGGCACTGTTCCCAACACTGCACCCAGCACCCTGGCACTGCTCCCAGCACCCTGGCACAGCCCTGGGTCTGGTGAGGGATTCCTCTGGAGAGCTCCATGGACAAGGAGGGGTTAAGGGAGAGATGGGGGGGGAAGTTCCCTTATTGCGTGGATCCCTGTGTTTGTGGGTGGGTTGCCAGTGTATATGGAGGGGGTGTGGTTGCCAGTGCACATGGTGGGGTTCGCTTGATGTGTTGTTCCCATGTGTGTGTGGGGAAGTTCCCCATGTATGTGGATGGGGGAGGGGATTCCTCATTGGTGAAGCTCTCTGTGGAAGAGATTTGAGTTCCTGTTTTAGTTAAACCAGAGATCGGGGCACCCTTTGGAAGCCTCTTGTTACTGGCCTTTTCAGGCCTCGCCAGACAGCATGACAGTATGGGACACACCCCCAGGATTCTTGTCTGCTAGGCTATATGGTGAGAAATGCTGGCTGTTCTGTTGGTGAGCCATTTATTCTCTAAATGTGGGACTATACAGTGGAGAAAGCTGTTGTTGCTGCCGATGGCTTCAATGTCCCTTTTCCCACCTACTATCAGCCTTCACTGATTCCTGGGAAAATTCAGCTCAATGTGTGGATGGGATTTTCCCTCTGTCGCTCCCTTTCTTTCTCTTTGAGTCTGTAGAAGGAGTTTTCGTAGAATCCCTACATAAAATCCCGACAATGCAGAAGGAATCCATTTGGCCCATCGAGTCTGCACTGACCGCTATCCCACCCAGACCCTATTCCCTTAACCCATCATATTGACCCTGCCAATCCCCCTGACAGTAAGAAGTCTCACAACACCAGGTTAAAGTCCAGCCAGTTTATTTGATAGTAATCCCACAAGCTTTCGGAAACACTGTTCCTTCATCAGGTGAGTGGAAAGTTATGATCAGAGAAGGGCATATAAAGTCACACACAGTTTACAGAATACTGATTAGAATGCAAGTCTCTACAGCTAACCTGCTATTCAAGTCTTAAAGATGCAGACAATGTGAGTGGAGATAGCATTAGCATAGGTTAAAGAGATGTGTATTGTCTCCAGACAGGATAGTAAGTGAGATTTTGCAAGCCCAGGCAAGTCATGGGGGTTACAGATAGTGTGACATGAATGCAAGATCCTGGTTGAGGCCGTCCTCATGTGTGCGGAACTTAGCTATCAGTCTCTGCTCAGCGACTCTGCGCTGTCGTGTGTCGTGAAGGCCGCCTTGGAGAATGCTTACCCGAAGATCATAAGCCGAATGCCTGTGACCGCTGAAGTGTTCGCCAACAGGAAGGCAACAGTCTTGCCTGGTGATTGTCAAGTGATGTTCATTCATCCGTTGTCGTATCATTTGCATGGTGTCCACAGTGTACCATGGTTTGGGACATCCTTTCCTGCAATGTATTAGGTAGACAACGTTGGCCGAGTTGCAAGAGTATGTGCTGTGTACCTGGTGGATGGTATTCTCACGTGAGATGATGCATCCATGTCGATGATCCGGCATGTCTTGCAGAGGTTGTTGTGGCAGGGTTATGTGGTGTTGTGGTCACTGTTCTCCCGAAGGCTGGGTAGTTTGTTGTGAACAATCCCCCTGACATCAGGGTTAATTTTAACATGGCCAATCAACCTAACCTGCACATCTTTGGACTGTGTGAGGAAACCGGGGCATCCAGAGGAAACCCACACTGATACGGGAGAATGTGCAAACTGGACATAGATAGTGACCCAAAGCCGGAATCGAGCCTGGATCCCTGGCGCTGTGAGGTAGCAGTGCTAACCACTCTGCCACCCCAGCCCCTGCAGTGGGTCCTGCCATACAGGACAGGAAAATCCTGCTCAGTGCTCTCTCTCTCTCTCTCTCTCGTTCCTTCTGTCCCACTCTCTTTAGGTGCAATTTGTTAGAGTGTCAGGCTCAGACTGAAAACAGTGTGTATCTCAGATGCACTGCCGCTTTTTCAGATCAGGTCTTGAGTTACTTTGATATAAAGAAAAATGGAGAGGAGTGGGGGTGGAGGAGTGCCGGGGGGGGGGGGGGCAGGGGGAGGGTTGTGGTTTGCACCATCGGTGTGGTAGTGGGATTTGGAGATGGACTAACATGGACATATCACTTCCAGAATATTCTGTGAGGTTGCAGTCATAATAGACTGAATTTGGCTCTCCCTAAATTTACCCCAAAACTCTGCAATATGTTCAAAATCTGTTAGGTTTTCCTGGATGCAGGCATGCATGCAACAAAGTCTTGAAAATGATGTTGAAACTGGTGAATTCTTCCCAAAAAATTCTAAGTATCGAATTCACATGAAAACTGGAGTAATTCATGCTGTTTTCTCAGTGGAAGTTTAGACTAAAATCTCTCACAGACCGTGCACTGTAGAGGCCACCAGTATAAATATCATTGCATCTCAGGGGGCAGGGCCTATTCCTGCTGGAGAGGCCAGCAGTATAGCGCTGAGCGGGCTACTGCGCATGTGCTAATCTGTCTGCCCCACACTAAGACTCACCGATTGCTGGCCTGCTCGATCACTGGCTAGCCCCCCACCCCCACACCGCTGGTTCTACATCACTCCCCCCCATAGCCCGATCACTCTCGGGCCCAGCCCTGACCCTCCTCCTCATGGCCTGCCGTGATCTCTAGCCCCCCATCACACCCCACCCCTCCCCGACACCAAAGTCCTAGAGTGCCGAACCCGCAGCAGGCTGACTTCACCCGCAGCCTCCCTCCTTCCCCAAGCGATCCCTATGCAGAGTGGCAGCGGGATATCCCATCCTACCGATCGCCCCTAAGCCCTGCCTCATCAGTGTCTGCCCCTAGGCCCTGCCAATAGGTCCCACCCTATTGGAACTGCCCCTTGGGCATTGGCACTCTGCCCCTTGGGCAGTGTCCGGGAGCACAGGCTAGCACTACCAGGGCACCCATGCCCGATGGCACCACTCCCTTCACTTTATCATGGTTGGGCCGCTGGTTCCCTGAATGTGGAGGGCTAGTGTTATCCCCACTGGAGTTAAGCACTCTGGAGGGCTAAGAGAGGCTAGCAGGCCCAAAGACTTCACTCCCAGACCCACTAATCTCATTTAAATTATGACCATTTTAATGGTCTGTGCATCTGTCCGCCAATTTCTGGCACGGAGCAGAAGCTACTGGAAATTTGGTGCTGGGAGATGCAAGTGGGGCACATACACTCACGCAAATCCCATGAATCAGCTGTCGTGGGATTCTCCCAGCACACTGCATTAAAAAATTAGTTAACAGGGTGGGAGAATCGTGGCTTATGACTTTAATGGGGGCGGGTGGAAGGTGCTTTACTTTGCAATCCAATTAGCCAGTCATGATGTTACTGTGTAAAGATATCACAATGTGCTGTGCATTATAGAATCATATTAGGATCATTCAACATAGAAAGAGGACATTTGGCCCATTAAATCTGCTGAAGCCCTTTAAACGATTCAATAACCCTATTCCACTACTTTTTCCCCTCTGCGCTGCAAATTTCCCCTTCCCTTCTGAAAGTTATCACTAGATCTGCCACCACGCCACTGTTACACAATAACATTGCTTTCTTCATAACCAATTCTCATTGGAACATATCCTCATATCTCCCGTTGATCTCAGTTTAGTAATAGCAGTCCAGATAAAATAAGCTGGGAGAGAAGGGTGATAATTTCCTGAGACCAGATCAGGAGACAAGGCCTAGATTTTCACAATGATGGAGAGTCTCAAAACTTCTGGAGGACGCCAAAATCCGGAGATCCCACTGCCCCAAACCTGGCATCTACCATTTTTGCCTAGCGGCTAATTGATGGTGGGTCACATGTTGAGAATGTGCATTTCATGATGGCAGTTACCCAGCTACTACTGAGGAACACAGATTAGACCTGGTAGCAACTAGTCAGAACTTTATGGATTTGTTTGGATTGTCAGGGTAAGCATCTGGAGAGGTGCAGGGGCCACTTTGTAACTTGCTCTAAAATTATACTAATTGCCCCAGCAGTGGCAAATATTCAATAGCAACTGTCTGGTTTTTACCCAAGGGACTTGGAATGTGGGGCTGCTGTACTTGGCAGGGCAACTTTCTTTCCTCCCTGTTGACTCATGGTGCCAACTGGTGGCAGGTATATTTTTGTGCTTGAGAAAGGTTCATTGCGCTTTGTGCAAAGGAAGATAGAAAATGGGCATGGGACCCTCCCACATAGGTGCACGGCAACATGAACAGCTGGAGGCCAGAGGTTGGGCATAACATCAGGCGGAAGAGGCAGCGCCATGCATTCCAGAAAGGTAGAGGAGAAGGAGAGGGAGCAGGTGCACCAACCTTGAACCCCAATCTGCCGGCCTTTTATAACAGAGAATCAGTGCCAAAGGCAAACTGAGATTCAGCCATAAGTCAATCACCAATATATATCACATGGTCCAGCAACAACCTAACCACATCTGTACCTGATCAGACAAATACTATTAGCCCCGAAAGTCACTCCTGAGGCTTCACATTATTGTTGACTGGAGCATCATTGGGACTTGCCTTTGTCCTCCAAGGGAGACTGTGCAGATATTTCTGATACCTCCTCCTGGTATGATGCCTGCCACACTGTGCCATTGAGTCCATACGTGCTACATCCCACTTGCGTGTTGGTATCTGAGTTAGCAGAGTACAGGTTAGTCTGGTGTGGCTAGTCTCTTCCTCTTCTTGATGCCCAAGGGGCTGGGAGAGGGGTGGGTGTTGGTTGGGGAAGGGAGCAGAGCTGGAAATGGTGTGAGAAATGAAAGATGTTATGTAGGTATAGCCTTTCACATTGAAAAAGCGTGCTCTGATGCAAGCCATTGCCTCAATCTTGCTCATGCTGCCCTTGTGACACAAACCCATCCTCACATTCTGTCTTATGTCAATGTGCCTTTGTGCTCAGTGAATTGACAGCATGACCGTTACCCCCATAAGACCATAAGATGTAGGAGCAGAATTAGGCCATTCAGCCCCTCAAGTCTGATCTGTATTCGATCATGGCATTGAGGAAATGGGGTTCCTCAACCCCATTCTCCCACCACCTTTTCCCCGTAACCTTTGACGTTCCAAGGTGTATTTACCTCTTCCTTTATCACCTGCTACTGGCAATTCACCATCACCAACCGCTCGGACACCCTGGATAATCCCATGGCCACTTGATCTAGCAGTCTACCAGCAGTTAGGCTGGCCTACTAACAGTCTGGGCTATCTCCTTGGCATTCTTCATACTTTTTACCTTCAAAGACAACATAAATTTACACAGTTTACACATACGAGGCTCAATGTTGAAGCTGTTCCAACCTCCCGCTTTAGCTTCAGCATGCAGTGGCGCAGCGGTATTGTCGCCGGACTAGTAATCCAGGGACCTAGAGTAATGCTCTGGGGACCCAAGTTTGAATCTCACCATGGCAGATGGTGAAATTTGAATTCAATAAAAGTCTAGAATTAAAAGTCTAATGTTGACCATGAAATCATTGTCGATTGTCGTAAAAACCCATCCAGTTCACTAATGGCGGCATGGTAGCACAGTGGTTAGCGCTGTTGCTTCACAGTTCCAGGATCCTGGGTTCAACTCCCAGCTTGGGTCACTGTCTGTGTGGCGTTTGCATGTTCTCCTCGTGTCTGCATGGGTTTCCTCCAGGTGCTCCGGTTTCCTCCCACAATCCAAAGATGTATGGGTTCGATTGATTGGCCATGCTAAGATTGCCCCTTAGTGTCCTGAGATGTGTAGGTTAGAGAGATTAGCAGGTAAATGTGTAGGGATATGGGGGTAGGGCCTGGGTCGGATTGTGGTCAGTGCAGACTCAATGCGCCAGATGGCCTTTTCCTGCACTGGAGGGAGTTGTGGCCTCTCACTTGGAGCGCTGTGCAGATGAACCAAGGTACTCACCTTGTCAGAATACAACAAGTCGCCGATGGTTTTCCAGCACTGTGCCGATGATCACTGGTGCTTTCCCGCTGCTCCCACCTCAGCAGAAATTTCAAATCAGGTATTCTTTGCACTGGCTGGAGAATTGTGCCGGCCAGCAGGATGCTGCAATGCTCTCCTCTTCTGCACAGGAATGACCTGTGTCCTGAGGTCCTGACCTTGGGGAGCTGCATCCATTCCTACCTCAGCATCTCCACTGCCTGGCATTCTATCAAAACAAATGTAAGGTGAAAAGATTCTGGCGTGGCACCTCTTACAATGTTTTCATTCACTTTTGTCTGCTTACATGCACAAACCATTTTCAATGTATTATCAATGAGTACTGTTAGGGTATGGTGGAAGAAATGCTTTTTGCACAAATGCTTGATGCCATGTATGTTGCGGCTGTCACTCCAAGATGGTTTGCTCCACTCCATGACCATTGACAGCCCTACTGGTTTACTCCCTCTTAGTTGCACTGTTATGCGATGACTGTGCAGATGACTATTGTCTCAATGCTGTCGTGGCACCTTGTGGGACACATTGGCTGTCATGTTGCTTAAAGCTTGACTGTAAAGGCCTTTGGGAGGTGATGATGTTATGAAAGGTGCTATCTGAATGCAAGTTATTTCATTATTTTAGTACTGGGTTTTGGAAGAGTCTAACTTCTGGCATGCCACAGCAAGGTTTGGTCCATATGCACCTGCCATCCATTGCTCCTCTAGACACATCTCTTTTTACTTGCCATGTAACCACTCATTTGAGCCTTGCATCATCAAATATTTTATCATTTAATCTCCTGTCTTCCACATCATCACAGGTCTCTGTTTTGCTCTTTATCCCACCCCTGCACATGCCAGCCCCGTCGCCCCACCACTACCTTTAGATTCTTAAAATCTGCTACATCTCTAATTTTTCCCAGTTCTAATTTGACTCGTGCTCTCTCTCTACAGATGCTGTAAGGCCAGCTAAGCATTTCCAGAATTCTCTGCTTTTATTTCAGATTTTCAGCATATTTTGTATGATTTTGGCCTGTATGTATTGTCTTCCCTGTATCTGTTATATTTTTTCAGCTTTCACTCTCAGACTACAGCCAGCTTTCTTGAGTAATTCATTTTTTTTTATTTCAGAGTTTGGATTGACTTTCTTTCCAGGTTTCTGCAGGTTAATTGATCAAATAGTGATTGAGCTTGCCCCACTTCTGGTGTAGGTTGGACATTCTCTCTTCCACTTTCTTCCATCGGGGAAAAAGATACAACAGTCTGAGGTCACGTACCAACTGACTGAAGAACAGCTTCTTCCCTGCTGCCATCAGACTTTTGAGTGGACCTACCTTGCATTAAGCTGATCTTTCTCTACATGCTACATTCTACATTCTCTCCTTTCCTTCTGTATGAATGGTATACTTGGTCGATATAGCGCTCAAGAAACAATACTTTTCACTGTATACTAATACATGTGACAATAATAAATCAAATCAAATCAAATTTGGAATCCATCAAAGTTTTCTAACAATTAACGCAGACATTGTTGATAAACTCAAATGCTGGAATGACTACAAAGTTAACGGATCCCATCACTGCGATGATTTGCTGGCAGCAATATTCAACCGCATTTTTAGGATCACCTGTGAGGAGATACTGCTGGTGTAGCCGTATATAATTGAATTTTAATATTTTTTATGTGTAACAAGTAGGCTTACATTAACACTGCAATGAAGTTACGGTGAAAATCCCCTAGTCACCACACTCAGGCACCTGTTGGGGTTCATTGAGGGAGAATTTAGCATGGTCAATAACCAGCATGACTTTCAGACTGTGGGAGGAAACTGAAGCACCCGGAGGAAACCCACACAGACATGGGGAGAACATGCAGTCTCTGCACAGACATTGACCTAAATCTGGAATTGAACCCAGGTCCCTGGCACTGTGAGACAGCAGTGCTAACCACTGTGCCATTGTGGTGCCCAAATCAAGGGGTTCCTTCCCCTGTCAGCACAAACTTTGGCCAGTTCAATACCAGGCAGGCACTTGGTATAAATACCACAATCGCACCCTTACAAATTTTCAGACCCAGGCAACTCAGTACCAAATTATGGATAGTTTTGTTCTGTGTCCATGCAATCATTAAGAAATTGCACCAAACACATTTTGCTTCTTTCTAACAGCTATGAAGAGGGAAGACTTGCGTTCCATCAAACTAAATAGAAAGTAAGTCCAAATTTCAGAGGTGAAACAACTGCTCTGAGAAATCATAGAATTATAAAACTATATTTGTCTGCTGCTTGAATTTATTAAAATAATGATTGTTTTGTTAACTATTATATGTAGAATTACACAGTATTTCTGCCCAGCAGTGATTTTTTTTCATAACTTTAAGCTACCATAAAATATAGTTTATATGCTGTATCTGCACACGGTTTATGACTCCAACTCTGGAACTTAATTCTATTCCCTAGTGAATGAATGTAAATCAGAGATGGAACTATTGCATTAGTTTGAGTAAATGAGGGGAAAGGAAGGGCGGTAGATTTTACCAATGGCAGCTTTCTTAAACAAGCATTGTTTCACTAACGGATTAACCTTGGTCAAAGACATATTGCTGTGCTATTAGGCTGCTCTCCTATCTTTTATGATTGATGATTAACCAACGTAAAAGTTGCAGGCACGCTCAATCTTATCAAGGTGCTATAAACATGCTTATCTTTGGGATTTCAAACCTGATAAGAGCAGCCTTTTCTCTTATGTATTTTCAGAATCGTTGAAAAATATTGCTAAACCAGTTTGACAAATTCAGTTGAACTGTAGGACAATTCCAATATTTGTTCTCTAAGATTGGCCGATGACTCAAAAAGGATGGAATAAGTGTAGTGAATGGGAAAATACTCAAATAAAAACTGTTGGTTACCAGGTTACCTATCTTCAAGCGTCCACGCTCCTTAATCGTTTAGTTATTGGTCTCCACCCATTATTCTCTGCGTGGGTGTGAGTAATAAGATTTATAATCAGATTTGAGCTTGATTGTAACCATAAACTCAGCTACAACACCACAAGGGGTTTGTATCAAATGGACATTTTGTACAACACTTTGTTCTTGCACTGGGTGCATAGAGACTCCTGGCTCCACCAGCCTGACATGTATAAAAGTGGCTCCGAACAACAGATTTTCAGCCCAGTCAGGGCAGTGACCCCAGAAGTAGTTATGGGGCCTGTTGGGGGTTGGGCAGATACAACAAGTGGGCCCACTGGAAGACCCGTTTGTGAGGTAAGAAGTCCACATTGAACTGTCAGAGCAGTAGAGGGGATTTTGCTAACTCGTCAAGTTAAGTAGAGACTCTGTAAATGTTGTGTAACTGTTAGTTGATCCTGCAATGGATGGCCCAACATGGGCTTTTTCTTGGGAAAAAAGTTATCATTGTTGCTGTCTATTCATAGTGTGGAGCACTGAATGAATTAAACCCTAGAATGGCTTCACAAGACGCAGCCACCAGCATCAATGGACTTCTGGCAGTTCTCCAAATTCTCCAGTCCCTTCCCTGCTAGTTTCCGCTGCAGGCATGACTAGAAAAGACCAGTGTTGGCTCCGAGTGCTGCGGTTTCCTCTCACAGTCCAAAGGTATGCAGTTTAGGTGGATTGGCCATTCTATGTTATCCTTCAGCATCCCAAATATGTAGGATAAGGGGGTTAGCAGGGTAAATATGTGAAGTCCAGGGGATAGGGTCTGGGTGGAGTGCTCTGTCACAGTGTTAGTTTAGACTGAATGGGTCAAATGGCCTCCTCCCACCTGTATGGATTCTATGATTCCATGTTTAATATTAAAGAGGACCCTACTCCCCTATCAACTCTATATCAAGGGATCATCAACTGCTTGCTGGTTAGATGCTGACTGGTTTCTTCTGATTGTTGCAACTGTTTGGTGTTTTCATGGTTATTTAAAATGATCAAAATCTGCAGGGAGCCCAGCAATTCAAAGAGGTTTTGCTCTTTTTTATGGCTTCTGCGCAAGCCAGTTGCTCCTGGATATGGGTGCACTGGTAATCATTCCCCTTGGGATACAGAATAGCTTGGAGAATGAATTGAGGCCTTGCATAGGAGGGAAAATTGCTCAAAGAGGGAGAAAAGAGATTCAGCATGAGGTCAGATCTACCCAAGGAAAGTTCAGGGGGAAATTCTCTGATCTGCCCCTCAGCAATGAATCGTGTGTGGGATTCCTGCACTTCAGTAAGGATCTCCTTGCTGATATTTGTAACCTGCGGTAGTCACAACTGTCACCTCAGAGCGAGGAAGGAACAGCACTACTGATGGCTGCAAAGTTGACCATACTGATGGGGCAGCATGTTGGTACAGTGGTTAGCGCTGCTGCTTCACCGCACTAGGGTCCTGGGTTCAATTCCTGGCTTGGGTCACTGTCTGTGCGGAGTTTGCACATTCTCACTGTGTCTATGTGTGTTTCCTCCAGGTGCTCTGGTTTCCTCCCCCATTCTGAAAGATGCACTGTTTAGGTGCATTGACGCAAACAGGCGCCGGACTGTGGTGACTAGGAGAATTTCACAGTAACTTCATTGCAGTGCTAATGTAAGCCTTACTTGTGACTAATAAATAAACTTTACCTTTAACCCTTGTGCACCTGGCTTCTTCTGAGTGCTGCTGGATATTTATGACATCGCACATTTTGCTGTTCACTATTGCATAAGGGAGATTACAATTCATCAACAGCTAACTACATTACAAACTCTTAGACAAACAGGTGGAATAGGCACATGGCTTCAGCTAGATTGCAGGCTTCACTCTGGGTGTAAGGTATCATTGACTGTACGCACATTCCTTTGCAGGCACTGCATTGACTGAATGCTGAAATCATTGAACTGAGCACATAGCATGATGTTTATATGCTTTTATTTAAAGTAAAATAATGCAAAAGATTGGGTTACCAGATACAACAGGACAGTGTGATCCATCAGCTTTCTGATAAAAAACTGCTCTTCAGAAAATTTATTTTGCACATTCAGGGAACCACATGTCTGAGAACAACATTTTATTAGTAAACTTTTGATTATCTTCCTCCCAATATCTTCATGCATTGAACTTCAAGACCAATTAGAAGCTACAGGGTAGAATGTAGAAGGATTACCCTGTGCTGAGGTAGCAGACCCTATCTTAAAGAAAGAAAAACTGGCACTAATCTGACACCTTTCACAGCCAATGAACTGCCTTTGAAATGTAGTCATTGTTGTAATATAGGATACAACACAGTCAATTTGCCCAGCATAAGCTCCCACAAATAACATTGTGGGATGACCAGGCCTTCCATTTTACTGTTGGTTGAGAGGTCTACCTAATAGATTCAAGAGCATCCTTTCTCAAACACATAAGAATGCTCCTGCTCTAGTAACCTGGTAACCAACAGTTTTTTATTTGAATATCTGAATATTTTCCCAGTTGTAGAGTGGGATCTTTTATGTCCAAGTGAGAGGGCAGATGAGACCTCAGTTTAGGGCATAATCTAAATAGTGGCACATCTATCAGTGCATCCTTCCCTCAGTAATGTACTGCAGTAACAAACTAGATTTTGTATTCACAACCTCCTGGCTCAGAAGTGGGGATGTTATCCTGCTGAACCATAGGTTGGACTCCCATTGGAGGTATGAAAGGCCAGGTTCATTTCTTCATCTTGATTTCTGCAACATGATGCAAGATGCCACAACTTAAAAATAACTCTTTCTTTTATTTACTCTTGGGCTATGAGCATCACTGAGACTGGAATAAATTGCCCATCTCCGGTTGTTCTTGAGCAGGTGGTAATAGCTGTCTACAACTGATGGGCTTGTTAGGCAACATTTTTGGCCTGGCCTAGTAACAGACCAGGTAAAGATGGTATGTTTCCTCTCCTGAGGGACATTAGTGAACCAGATTAGTTTTTACAACAATCTGATTGTTGCAAGATTGTCAGAATTTTATTAAATTAAATTCCTAAACAATCGTAATGGGATTTGAACTTACATTTCCAGGATATTAGTCCAGATCTCTGGATTACAAATCCTCAGTTAGCATTATGTTATCATCTCCATTTCTAGTTATTGTCATTTTAGATAAATATTAAAAAAAGACAATGGAGGTGGGCTGTACAAGAAGACAAGTCTTTCATCAGCTGGGCTGCAGAAGTGTCATTTTAAATAAATAATTCAAAAGACTGGATTGCCAGATATAATGGGAGGATGTGATTGATTTATTAGCTTTCAAATAAAAACTGATCACAAAGAAATTGTTCCATATTCCTTCATTAAATGCATCGCAGAGGAGAAAATGACACATGGATTGGTAAAAAATCAATGTGCTGGCTTTGGTACTTTCTTCATCTTAATCTGGAAAAAAATACATTAGGTTTTAAATTAGTTCTGAATTCATGTCAAAGTGAGGTGATGACGACTCTGTCAGCTCCATGGGGCTGTCTGTGTGATTCAATCTGGCTAGCTTAATTGTACAGTGTGTTTCAAAGTGGCAACTCCATTTAGAAACTGTACAGTGCATTAAAAGGGTAATGTGTCAGTAGGAAAAACTTTCCAAAACATTTTTATTTTGGCCTGTTCCTTAATGCAAAGGTGTAACCCATGTGGAAATGCATTGTCATGTACATCTTTTAAGATTTCTAGTGCTTTTCCTTCTATTTCTCAAGAGGTTTGCATTCTTTGCCATTCAAGTATAAGGCACTGATGAATACTGGCCAGCATCAATACAAAATGCCCCCAATCTTAAAAAAATATGCTTTTTGGGCAGCACAATGGTACAGTGGTTCGCACTGCTGTCTCACAGCTCCAGGGTCCTGGGTTTAGATCCTGGCTCGGGTCACTGTCAGTGTGGAGTTTGCACATTCTCCCTGTGGCTGCGTGGGTTTCCTCCGAGTGTTCTGGTTTCCTCCCACAGTTTAAAGATGTGCGGGTTAGTTTGATTTATCATGGTAAATTGCCCCTTGGTGTCCCAGGATGTGTAGGTTAGTGGGATTAGTGGAGTTAATGTGTGGGGTTGTGGGCATAGGGCCTCGGGTGGGATTGTTGTTGGTGCAGACCTGATAGGCTGAATGGCCTTCTGCTGCAGTGTAGGGCTTCTATGATTCTATGAACTCCCCAAATCCTCATCTTTCTCCTTTCCAATCTTCTATAGGCACTAGGCCAGCTGCCCTGATACCTTGTACATGCTATATTCTTCATGTGTAAGGCTTTTGAATATTTGGAAGCACTGCAACTGATTAGAATCTTGTCCTCTTCAGATATATATGTTCAACACAATGGTCAAAAGCGCCACTTTTTATTTTGGCCTTCTGTTATGCCTGTGATGTTTCCCATCACAAGATTACACATCAGGGCATGACACAGGGCAAAGAGCATGTGAAAGAAATCAGATGGCATCAGGAGAAGGTTGTCCCCCTCTGCCAACATTCACGCAACTGTAGCTGGAGGCCAAGACACAGCTGCCTGATAATGATGGAGGAGAATTGAATTGGCAGGGCTGAGTTCAGCACTGAGAGTTGCGCTGTCTTTTGTAAAGAGACCACTGCATTAAGGGAGCAGGACTGCCAACATTTACGTTTCCATCTTAGCACAGAGGACATTTTACAGTATCTGCCAACTTACTGACAACATGGCACTGTGGAAATTACTCCAAAGCCGTTTCTGTAGTATTGTCCACTGCACATTCTCAGCTAACATCATTGGATCGTTCTCGCAGTTCTGCTGCCTCAGTTCACACAACCTGGCTGGAATGGCCCTGTGCAACAAATCAGTGGGATCTCCTCACAAGCATACTCCCAGCAACAATGCAATTCAAGCAAAATTTTTTACCCTGGAGACAGCAAGAGGATTCTGACTTCCAAACTGTACTGTTTTAGTCAGGAGACCCTAAAGGAGTCTGCAATGCCACGGGCTACGAAAGAGACCAATGGTTGCAGATCAGTGACCCCCTGGTAGGATGTACACATTCACTGAGATGAGGATTGACTGATGCATGATGGTCTCTTGCCAGATAAACCACTCAGTCCAGATTCAAACATGAACATTTCAACATTTCCAAATCATTCAATTCAGAAGATTAGCTTTCGTTTTATTCATGTGGGACATGGGTAGCACTGACTGGCCAGCATTTATTGCCCATCCCTAGTTGCCTGATGGCAGTTGAGATTCAACCACATTGCTGAGGCTCTGGAGTCCCATGTAGGCCAAACAAGATAAGGATGGCAGGTTTCCTCCTCTAAAGAAAATTCGTGAATCAGATGGGTTTCCCCAATAATCGACAATGGTTTCATGGTCACCAACAGATTCTTCATTTCAGATTTTGTTTTGTGAAATTCAAATACTATCATCTGTCGTGGCAGGATTTGAATCTGGGTCCCTAGAACATTAGTTGAGTTTCTGGATTAATAGTGCAGTGATACTACCACTAAGCCATCGCCTCCCCCATCTCTCCACAGCTGTTGCCAGACCTGCTGAGCTTTACTGACATTTTCCGTTTTCATTTCAGATTTCCAACACCTGCAGCATTTTGCTTTTATCGTAAGAAGAATGTTGACTGGGGTGAGATGCAGGAGTGCTGCAGGCCATATGGAACTATATACCAACATGTGCCATTGCCCTGAGAAGAGGAGGTTTAAAGTTTATTTATTTGTGTCACAAATAGGCTTACGTTAACATTGCAATGAAGTTATTGTGAAACCCCCCTAGTCGCCACACTCTGGCACCCGTTTGGGAAAAAACAAAATAAATGAGGAAAAAGAAGAGCAAGGCATTTGATACAAAATCTCTTTTACAAAACAGGCATGAGGCCAAGGTGGGAATAAAGTAAAAGCGTTACCAGGTACTATAAATAACTAATTTAATACAACACATGCTTTGTACATAATAAACACAAATGCTTGGGTTCAAGCAATCTCAGCAGGTTTTATGTGTAAACAGTCATAAACTACTAAAATGATATAGCTGCTGTCTGGACACAGCACAGGCAGCAGTTGGAAGGTATTCTCCATTCTCTCCAGTTACAGACAAGCTGTTACAGAACAGCCCTGATTTCCCAGCATGTTTTTTTTTGTTTATTTGAGTTTTGTGATGCAAAGTCCCCATAGGCAAATGGGCAGTTTTATATTTTTTCAATCCATTCTCTGAGTTTACCATTCCTTCTTCCCCACCCATATCCCACATATCTGGACATGTTCCGCTCTGGGTGAAGAACCCGCCAACTTCGATCTGCCTTCTTGCCAACGGCAAAGCTGAGTGACACTGACAGCGCTGCTCAGGCTTCGAGCTACCGCATCAGTAGTGAGTGAGGGAGGGAGCAAGAGGGTGGAATCGGGAAACTGATTGCAAAATGACTCTGGTTGTAAATCAGACAGATTTACATTCTGTATGGTTTGCTTTTCTGTGACATTTCGCTCAAATGATTCAAAGTATTGCAATGGGCTGTGTTTGGAGCCAGGAACTGCAGTATGAGGCCATCTTTAAATTGCCAGTCATGGCGGTGTTTAATATGCTGGCCTCTGTGGAGTTTGTCTTTTTGTTATTCATTCGTGGGTGTCACTGGCTGGCAGCATTTATTGCCCATCCCTGGTTGCCCTTGGAGGGCAGTTAAGAGTCAACCACATTGCTGTGCTCTGAAGACACATGTAAGCCAGACCAGGTAAGGATGGCAGATTTCCTTCCCTAAAGGACATTAGTGAACTAGATGGGTTTTTCTGACAATCAACAATGGTTTCATTATCATCTTAATTCCAGATATGTTTTATTGAATCCAAATTCCATCATCTGCCATGGGGGATTCGAAACCGGGTCCCCAGAGTTTCTGGATTAATAATCTAGTGATAATACCACTAGGCCATCGCCTCCCCCTTAAACATTTAAACACTTGGAAGACTTGGGGAGAAATGTCTGATGGCATCAGCTGGCCTATGTGGTGGGAGCTTCCTTCTGCAAAGGGACTTTATATTCTAACCTTATTCTGTTATTATACAACATCAAGGAAGGGATTATTGGCACTCCTTTCCTTAGATGTGTACATTCTCCACTGACATCTATTGCTCCCTGCCTGAGCTGAAATGATTTTCACATCAGGTTCTGCACAGGAGCATTACAACTCCAATATGAGCTGCCCAGCACTACTGCAGGAGGTAGAGTGGGAGTGAGGACTTTACAGGACCCTGCAACGCCGACCTAAGGGGCTGCACGTGCATATCTATGGATAGTTGCACTGTGCATGTGACACTTACCTAAGTGTCACCTTTGTGGGTCACTCCATCCTGGGCCACCTTTTCTGGTTTAACTCAGTTGGCTGGACAAGGGTTTGGTTTAGTTCAATTAGCTGGATGGCTGGTTAGTGATGTAGACCGATACCAACAGTGTGGGTTAAATTTCTGTACCAGCTAATGTTATTCATGGAGGCCTACCTTCCCAATCTTGCCCCTCTCCTGAGGTGTGGTGATCCTCAGTTAAAATCACCACCAGTCAGCTCTCCCCCTCAAAGGGGAGGGCAGCCTATGGTCACCTGGGATTATGGTGACTTTCCCTTATTTACCCTCCTCCTAAAAAGACTTGAACTGAACAAAGTACGTCTGCTAGGCTCCCCTCATTGTTTGCTTTTGGTGCTATTTCCAACTCTGGCATTGCTATCCAGCTTTGGTCTGTAACAAGCACTGTGGTCCACAAATGACACTGATAAAGGAAAGTGCACAGATGTAGCCTTGATCTGCATGAGTGAATGTGAGGAAAACATATGTCAT
The DNA here is from genome assembly GCF_965287045.1 of Carcharhinus amblyrhynchos. Taxonomy (NCBI): domain Eukaryota; kingdom Metazoa; phylum Chordata; class Chondrichthyes; order Carcharhiniformes; family Carcharhinidae; genus Carcharhinus; species Carcharhinus amblyrhynchos. The sequence continues at coordinate 50,599,647 of NC_137329.1, forward strand.
TCATGCCCCGTCGTGCCTAATCATCAATGTGACATAACAATTCTTTTACCTCATTTCACATGAGAATATCAGTGGGTGTACACATTTCTTCCTGATATAACGTTGACCTCTTCAATTCCAATGAATTGCCTTGCCTTTATTGGACAATTCTATTTTTTTACAAATTGGAATTGGCGACTATTGGCAGATTGCATTTTCCTATAAGTGTGGCCTGCACTTGTTGTATTCGAGTTAAAGTAATTTGCATTTTGATGCCAACAGGAGGAGGCAGTGGTATAGTGGCATTGTCACTAGACTAGTAATCCAGAGATCCAGGGTAATGCCCTGGAGGCTCAGGCTCCCATAAAATTAAGTTAAAATCCGGAATTAAAGATGATCATGAAACTATCGTTGTAGAATCCCTACAGTGCAGAAAGAGGCCATTCTACCCATCAAGTCTGCACCAATTACAATCACACCCAGGCCCTATTCCCATAACACCTGCTAATCTCCCTGACACCAGGGTCAATTTAGCACGACCAATCAACCTAACCCATGCATCTTGAACTGTGGGAAGAAGCCAGAGCACACAGAGGAAACCCATGCAGACACAGGGAGAATGTACAAAATCTTGGGGGGAAAATTTGCAAAGACTATGCAGGGGGGTTTAAACTGATTCAGAGGTGGGGTGGGATCCTGAGTAGTGGAGGTGAAAGTGAGGGGGGCATAGATGGGGACTGCAATGCATGGCATCGTGGGGGTGAAGTGGAGCAGGGTTTGAAATGCGTATACTTTAATGCGAGGAGTATTCGCAATAAAGTGGATGAACTTGCAGTGTGGATCAGTACCTGGGACTATGATGTTGTGACCATTTCAGAGACATGGATAGAGCAGGGTCAGGAATGGTTGTTGCAGGTTCCGGGGTTCAAATGCTTTAGTCGGAGTAGAGAAGGAGGTAGAAGGGGGGGAGGGGTAGCATTCTTCGTCAAGGATTGTATCACGGTGTCAGAGAGGAAGTTTGATGAGGACTTGTCTGTTGAGGTAGTATGGGCTGAGATTAGAAATAGGAGAGGGGAGGTCACCCTGTTGGGAGTCTTTTATAGACCTCCTAAAAGTTCTAGAGAGGTTGAGGAAAGGATTGCAGAGACGATCCTGGATAGGAGTGAAAATAATAGGGTAATTGTTATGGGGGCTTTAACTTTACTAATATTGATTGGAATAGCTATAGCTGTAGCTCATTAGAGGGGTCAGTTTTTGTGCAAAGCGTGCAGGAAGGTTTTTTGACTCAGTATGTAGATAGGCCAACTGGAGGTGAGGCTATGTTGGATTTGGTGCTGGGAAATGAGCCAGACCAGGTGTTAGACTTGGAAGTTGGTGTGCATTTTGGTGATAGTGACCACAATTCAGTTACGTTCACCTTAGTGATGGAAAGGGATAGGCATGAACCTCGGGTCAGTAGTTTTAGCTGGGGGAAGGGTAATTATGAGGCTATTAGGAGAGAATTAGGAAGCATAGGTTGGACTAGGAGACTACAGGGTCTCGGAACGTCTGAAATGTGGAGTTTTTTCAAGGAGCAGCTACTGCGAGTCCTTGATATGTATGTCCCTGTCAGGCAAGGAGGAATTGGTAGGGCTAGGGAACCGTGGTGCACTAAGAAAGTTGGTTCACTGGTTAAAAAGAAAAAGGAGGCTTATGTCCGGATGAGACTTGAGAGCTCAGGTAGTGCACTAGAAAGCTTTAGATTGGCTAGGAGGGAGTTAAAGAGTGAGTTAAGAAGGGCTAAAAGAGGACATGAGAAGACTTTGGCTGATAGGATTAAGGAGAATCCTAAGGCGTTCTATAGATATGTTAAGAACAGAAGGTTGGTTAGGGCAAGATTGGGGCCAGTTAGAGACAGCAGTGGATAATTTGTGTGTGGAGCCGGAAGAGATTGGAGAGGCATTGAACCAATATTTCTCTTCGGTGTTCACGCAGGGGTACATAAATGTAGCTGTGGAGAACACTGGGTTACAGGGTTGTAAACTGGACAGTATTGCAGTTGATAAGGAGGATGTGCTAGGTATTCTTGAGGGTTTGAAAATAGATAAGTCCCCTGGGCCAGACGGGATTTACCCTAGGATTCTCTGGGAGGCAAGAGAGGCGATTGCAGAGCCTCTGGCTCTGATCTTCAGGTCGTCGTTGGTCACAGGTATAGTGCCGGAGGATTGGAGGATAGCGAATGTTGTCCCATTGTTTAAGAAGGGGAACAGAGACTTCCCCGGGAATTATAGACTGGTGAGTCTTACTTCTATTGTGGGTAAGGTTTTAGAAAAAATTATTAGGGATAGGATTTATAGTTATTTGGAGAGTAATGAATTGATTGGAGATAGTCAGCATGGTTTTGTGGAGGGTAGGTCGTGCCTTACTAACCTTATTGAGTTTTTTGAGAAAGTGACCAAAGAGGTGGATGGGGGTAAGGCAGTTGATGTGGTATATATGGACTTTAGTAAGGCGTTTGATAAGGTTCACCATGGAAGGCTTCTGCAGAAAATGCAGATGTATGGGATTGAGGGTGATTTAGGTAATTGGATCAGGAATTGGCTGGCGGATAGGAGACAGAGGGTGGCGGTTGATGGTAAGTATTCGTCATGGAGTTCGGTTACGAGTGGTGTGCCTCAGGGATCTGTTTTGGGGCCACTGCTGTTTGTAATTTTTATAAATGATCTGGATGAGGGTATAGTTGGGTGGATTAGTAAATTTGCTGATGACACCAAAGTTGGAGGTGTGGTAGATAGTGAGGAAGGGTGTCTTAGTTTACAGGGGGACTTGGACAAGTTGCAGAGCTGGGCCGAGAGGTGGCGGATGGAGTTTAATGTGGAAAAGTGTGAGGTAATTCACTTTGGCAGGCATAACAGATGTGTGGAGTATAGGGCTGACGGTAGGACTCCGAATAGTGTGGATGAACAGAGGGATCTAGGTGTATGTGTACATAGATCCCTGAAAGTTGGGAATCAAGTAGACAGGGTTGTTAGGAAGGCATACGGTGTCTTGGCATTTATTGGTAGGGGGATTGAATTTAGGAGCCGCAGCGTCATGTTGCAACTGTACAAGACTCTGGTGCGGCTGCACTTGGTGTATTGTGTGCAGTTCTGGTCCCCACATTATAGGAAGGATGTGGAGGCTTTGGAGAGGGTGCAGAGGAGGTTTACCAGGATGTTGCCTGGTATGGAGGGGAGGTCCTATGAGGAGAGACTGAGAGATTTGAGGTTGTTTTCGTTAGAAAGAAGGTGGCTAAGAGGGGACCTTATTGAAACATGTAAGATGATTAGAGGTTTAGATAAAGTGGACAGTGATAGCCTTTTCCCTCGGATGGAGAAAGCTAGCACGAGGGGGCATAGCTTTAAATTAAGGGGTGGTAGTTATAGGACGGATGTCAGGGGTAGGTTCTTTACCCAGAGGGTGGTGAAGGATTGGAATGCCCTGCCTGCTGCGGTTGTAAATGCGCCTAGTTTGGGGGCATTTAAGAGATCCGTGGATAGGTTTATGGATGGAAAGGGTTTGGTTTAGGTTAGAGGGTCCTTGCTTTTTAACTGGTCGGCGCAACATCGTGGGCCGAAGAGCCTGTTCTGCGCTGTAATGTTCTATGTTCTATGTTCTATGCACTCAGACAGTGACCGAAGGCCGGAATTGAACCTGGGATCCTGGCACTGTGAGGCAGCAGTGCTAACCACTGTGCCGCCCAAAAATGCATCTGGTTCACTAATGCCCTTTAGAACACTAATGTCCTTACCATCAGGCCTTCAGTCTCATGCGATCAGAAGGGATCCTCTGATTGAGGCCTCCTCCAACCCCCAACCCTACTCCTGCCCTTCCCCAACATGATCAAGGGTGAAAATGTTTTTAGTTTTGCACCCTGTGATCCAACCAACACCTGCCAGCCTTAAAACTGTGGCAGCATAGGAAAAGGCACGTAAGTGGTCATGGGTGGGCTTTTGGGTGCGCTTCCCATCCCAGGCACTGCCCAGTCCATTGTAAAATTGTGTCTGGCTTGGAACAGGTGGGATCCCAGAGGGAGCAATTTCATCCTCCCCCGCTGCCTCTGAACTCAACGGAGTTTGGCGGGGGTGGGGGGGGAGGGGCATAAAATTTTGGCAATTGTTGTAAGGTAGGAAACACAGAAAACAGATTTCGCACATCAAGCTCCCACAAACACCAAGGAGATAATGATAAGGTAATCAGTTATTAGGGTTGGTTTGACAGACAAATGATGGCTAAATGACTTTCATGAATTCTCCTACTGTTTCCTAACATAGTACCATGTTCAGTTATATCCTAGCTGTGATCTCTCAGCTAAAGAACAGTCCTACATTTTCTGTTCAAGTTTCTGCTGGTACAGAACTTGCATCCACAATTTTCCAAGATGTGGAGATGCTGGCATTGGACTGGGGTGGGCACAGTAAGAAGTCTCACAACACCAGGTTAAAGTCCAACAGGTTTATTTGAAATTACAAGCTTTGGAATGTTGCTCACTCATCTGATGAAGGAGCAGTGCTCCAAAAGCTCGTGATTCCAGATAGACCTGTTGGATTTTAACCTGGTTTTGTGAGGCTTCTAACTGTGCACAGTTTTCTAAATGAGTGCACCAGCAACTGAGAAATGGCTGACTCGCCGATCCAAGAGGGGTCTCGTTCCCTCTGCAAGCTACAAGTAGTGTTGGTATAAAGATATGACTTTTAATCAGCCTATCCTGTGACTGACTGTAAATCAAAAGTACTGCTCTCGTCAGCCATGTAAAGTTTATTTGTTAGTCACAAGTAAAGCTTACACTAATACTGCAATGAAGTTACTGTAAAAGTCCCCGAGTCACCACAGTCTGGTGCCGGTTCAGGTCAACGCACCTAACCAGCACACCTTTCAGAATGTGGGAGGAAACCGGAGACCCTGGAGGAAATCCACGGAGGCATGGGGAGAATATGCAAACTCCACGCAGACAGTGACCCAAGCTGGGAATAGAACCCAAGTTCCTGAAGCTGTGAAGCAGCAGTGCTAATCATTGTGCTACCATGCCGCCACAAGTGAAGTGCAAAACTTGATTTGTAAAAGTAACATTGAAATTGAACAGACTGTCAGCACTAACATTAATGCCAAAATGAAAAAACATTATTCCAAGTGCAAAACCAGTGAGATTTTTACAAGTAGATCCAAAAAAATAAGGATTTCATCCTCTAAAGAGCCCAAGCAGAAAATATTCCCAGTGTTTTTGAGTTTTAAACTTTTTTTTGGAAATTAAACAACAAATTTTAGGAGTTACAGGTGCTGTACGAACCAGTCAGGGGAGCGGGAGTGGACAGCAATCATCTTCAACAACTCATTCCTCATGCAGTAAGTTTTTCAGTGTGGCTTGAACTGAGTGCTGGATAGATTATCCTATCTTCACAGGGAAACAGGATGTAGCAACAGCCAGCCCCATGCCCTGAGGGTTGAAAGCAATATTTAGATGTTTTTCTGAAGCTTCTTCCAACACTGCTGCTTCTGAAAAAAACCATCCTTTAAATTACCGAGGCGACAGGTAACCTCAGGGAACAAGTAATTGCTTTTGTACGACTGCTCCATCGGGCTGTATTTGCATAATCCACAAGTAATACAGATGTACTGGCAAAATATTTTGGCAGTGAGATAATGTGTAAGTGTGGGAGCAGAGTAAATTCTTTGTTTATGTGCTTGGTGACGTGTGTACTGAGGTTGCATGCTAGACTCATTGAGACATTATTGAAACTGATAAAGATCCATCAATGCAATCACTAATATCCCAGATTGAAGAAAGAGTATAAAGTCTTAATTTGGCCCAGAGCTCCCACAGCATTTGATCCTTAGCAAGTTTTTGTTTTATTCATTCGTGGGACATGGGCATCACTGGCTGGCCAGCATTTACTGTCCATCCCTGGTTGCCCGAGAGCAGTTGAGAGTTAATCACATTGCTGTGGCTCTGCAGTCACATGTAGGCCAGACCAGGTTAGGACAGCAGATTTCCTTCCCTAAAGGACATTTGTGAATCAGATGGGTTTTTCCAACAATCGACAATGGTTTCACGTTCATCAGTAGATTCTTAATTCCACATTTTTTTTTGTTGAATTTACATTTGAACTTGGTCCCCAGAACATGAGCTGATCTTCTGGATTAATAGCCTAGTGATAATACCACTTGGCCATCATTTCCCCATAAGTGCATCAGGATGTCCTGGGATGCCCATTTCTATTGTGCCTTTCATGACTCAGGACATCTCAAACCACTTAGCAGGCAATGAAGTATTTTTGAAGGGCAGTCATCGGTGTAAATTTGATAATCATTTGTGCACAGCAAGGTCTCACGAGCAGCAATTCAATAAATGGCCAGATAATCTGATTTTTTTTTAACTCACATTTGGCAAGGGATGAAAATGTTAGCCAAAACACAGGGGAAACCCTCCAAACCGTCTTCAAGAAGTGCCATGGCTTTCTATACATCCAGAATCATAGAATCCTACAGTGCAGAAAGAGGCCATTCAGCCATCCAGTCTGCGCCAACCACAATCCCATCCAAGCCCTATCCCCATAACTCCATGCATTTATCCTAATTAATGCCCATGACACTAAGGGGCAATTTAGCATTGCCAATCCATCTAACCTGTACATCTTTGGATTGTGGGAGGAAACCAGAGTACCCGGAGGATATCCACGCAGACACGGGGAGAATGTGCAAACTCCGCACATACAGCAACTCAAGTCGGGAATCGAACCCTGGCACTATGAGGAAGCAATGCTAACCACTATGCCACCATACCAGCCCGTGCCATCTACCTGAGGTAACAGAGAAAAGGCAGTGACGCCTCCAGTGCAGCACTTCCCTAGTACCGAAGTGTCAGCCCAGACAATTTGGGAGTGGCACCTAACTGCACAACCTTCCAATCCCAGAATCTGCTTTTACCAGAGAAAAAGAATTAAGTTGAAATGTTGGACTGCAGAGTTCCCTGAATATTTCTGGTTCCCAAACTGTTCCTTGTTTAAGATTTCCTAATGGCCACAGATATAAACAATTTTTAATCATTTTGTGCCAATGGAAAGAAGCAGCATTATAAGAGCTGTTATTCAAACTTGTAGCAAACTGTACCCATTTTTTCAAAGAAATTGTTGTATTTTTCTAACTATTTCGATTTCCATCCTAATACTTAAGAGTAAACATTTGACCATGCTTCAGCGACTAAACAATCTCCTAAACATTTAATATGGTGAGCAGGAAGCAGAGTTTCATTAAAAATTAAAAATGTCATATTGATCTGAATAAATGTAGACACGCAGGTGCATGTCCGAAAGAGATATTAGGGCTTTTCATATTCAAAGAAGAGGCCTGACACATGTTAGAGGACCCATCACGTCTTGAATGTAACCAGCACTACCAGAGAAACAAGGTGTCCATGCAGCCCAAACAGCCCCCAGTACCCCCCACCCTAGAACAATCTTGACCTTAATCCATGACTTCCCAATTACTACAGCCACGCTGCCAATCCTGATCACTGCCCATGAAAGAACTTTGAAGAGATACTTGTTCCCATTACTCTCTTTCCTGATCACTCCTCTCTCCTGATCATTCTATCTCCCGGTCAGTTTCCTTCCCAGATCCCTTTCAGGACCTATCTAAGGGCCAAAATTAGTGTCAAGGTGACCCAATCATCAGCGAGCCATCTGGGCTTACCCCTGAGATATCGTCAATTCAATGATAATGAAACTTGAAGCCCATTACATGCACTTTCCATTCAGGCACAGGGATTGATCGTTTCACCAGCTGAATATGATGCACCCCAGGATTTTAGTATTATTTTTCACTTCTTTGTACATATGTTTTCCACTGATTATAATACTTGGAGCAGATTCTATGTATGTCAGTGACAGCCCCTTGATACTCTTTGGATTCCCAGATAGTTAGTCACCTCTCCAAGGGCCACTCTGCTATTTTAAAGTAAACCATACAACAGAGAAGGAGCAGTTTCCATTTGTTACGCCTTTTTACGTTCTGTCTGAAAGTTAGAACTGGAAGATTGTTAAATAGGCGTTCGACTCAGAACTACCCATTGGGTGGTCTGTTTATAATCAAGGCTTATTGCCTTCATTGACTCAAAGTTTCCTCCAGCTTACCACTGGAAAAGCCAAGGTCATTCTATACTCACACTTACCAGGTCATCTGCTGTCATAGAATGTTGCAACTATCTGTCTTGCGCCTTCCTCAGACATCCTCTGTAGCTGGAATGCATCCACTCTGTGACATCTATCATCAACCTTAGTTGATCTCTCCTTTTGCAAGGATCTCTGTGGATCTTCAGCTCTGATCAAATATCTAAAATCTTAACATTTTCTTTTCTGGATGTCACTTTTTTGAGTTCTTTTTGTTCTTTCAATTTCAAGCCCTTCTTCATTTGTCTTATTATGTCCATATGGAAGTTTAAGCATGCATCTTAGCATCCGCATTTCAAAGGCCTCCATTTTCTTTTATTGATCTTTATTTATTGTCCAGGTTTCTAGGGCATCCAGGAAAATGGATCAAATTCTTTATGATTCGCAAAAATTCCCACAGACTTCTGCCCCTAAAGCCATCACCTTTCCTGGCTGACCTCTCAGTTAAAGTTTGCTGGTACTGGATTCCAGCATTGTGCTAATTCAGCTGTCTTCTACCTCCATAACATTGTCCATAATCGCCGCTATTCTACCACATTTTCTTCACTGTTGGATTCTCTTTTACCAATATATCCAGACTCTGATAATCCTTCCCCGAATCCATGCAACATTGACTCCTGTTATAATCCTGTTATGGGCAACACAGTGGCACAGTGGTTAGCACCGCTGTGTCACAGCACCAGAGACCCGGGTTCAATTTCTAGCTTGGGTCCTTGTCTGTGTGGAGTCTGCACACTCTCCCTGCGTCTGCATGGATTTCCTCCGGGTACTCCGGTTTCCTCCCACAGTCCGAAACACACCCTGGTTAAGTGGATTGGCCAGGCTACATTATTCCTTAGTGTACCTGAACAGTTGCTGGAGTGTGTTGAATAGGAGATTTTCACAGTAACTTCATTGCAGTGTTAATGTAAGCCTACTTGTGACAATAATAAAATAAACGTTAATACAAGTTTTTTTTAAACTTTAACTTTTTCAGCCTTATATCTCACTTTCACTGTTGACAAATCATCTCAAGGCTTACCTTTTCACTTAAATTTGTAATCACCTCTTCCAATCCTCCCAGAATTACTTTGTTACTCTGTACATTTCTCCCCTCTGGTAAGTGCCTTGGGATATTGTTCTTCATTAAAAGAACTATGCAATCAATATTGTTGTTGTTGTTATTTGTGCCTTTATTAACACAAGGCTTGAGTCTTCCACCCATCTACAGCAAACTACAACACACCCAGAATGCCACCATATATTCTCCCTTGAGCGTCACACTTACTCAGACCTTCCCAGGCTCCATTGGTTCCCCCATGCTCCCGATAATCAATTTCCAAATCCCTTTGTCCCCTCATTATTACTTCAATTGCCCTCCACTCCATGTCCTCCTGCTCTGTCCGAGGTTTGAATTGGCACGTTGGTATTGAAATCAGTCTCGGCCGTGACACTACTCTTCAGAATGATAATCTGATCAGCCCCTGCTGAGTGATTTACAATTCCTTCTGATCACTCCCGTTCCTTCTTTTTCTGTTTGTCCTCCCCTGACCTGAAGGCGGCCTCTCATCCTGGGATGTCTGTCCCCCTGAGTACCATCAACCTTCCCAGTCCTTTGCCGAAGTGCCTATTTTTCATGTGTAAACGCAGTCAGTGAATCTTGTTGTATTACTTGACCCTCGGGGCATCACAGCTGAGCTTTTCCTCACCGTATATCCATATGTGTACACTGCAGCAGGGGTCACTGAATGACAATCAGGACTGTGAATTCAATCCTCCACCCCCCACAGCCCCAAGTCCTGTCTAAGTTCAGTTCAGTTCAGAGCCCAGTGCCTCACTGCTGAGATCAGCACATAACATACATCAACCTAAGATTTTTCCTCGTCTATATGACTAATGGCCTGCAGTATTGACCATCTACTCTGAAAATCTTCAAGAGATCTCCAATTTTCTTCTTCTTCGTTCATACCTTGCTTTTCTCCTGTACCAAATGATGTGGAATTTGACCATCCATTCTCTATGCATCTCTACATCACTGTTACTTTTCGATCAATACATCACTATTCTGGTCCTTCCTCCAATAAAACGACCTAACTGGTGAAGTTCAACCTTCAGTCAACAGTGAGCGCATTGACCGTCTATTGAAGCTGGAGGGCTTCAACCTCAGTGGTTATCAGTCAGTGGATGATTTTCCCGGCAAACCGCCACAAACAGTGATTCCCTCATGTGAATGGTGGTGGCTTGAATTCATGCAGTGCCTTTTAATGTCAAAAATATCCTAACTGGATTCACAGAGGTGTAATCCAAAAGGAATGGATGTTGAAAGTGGAGGCCATGTTAGGAGGAGTGATTGAAAAATATAGTCAAATGGGTGCATTTTATCCCTTAGGAGAAGAGGGAGATGGAGTCACAGAGGGATGCAGGAAAGAAACTGCAAAGCATGCTGAAGCAAGTGGCTATCAACATTGGGACTAGGAGTGGGTGGGACGTACAATATGTCAGAGGAACAGAGAGTTACTATCAGTTTGTAGCACTGGAGAGGGTTACAGAGAGAGACCATGAAGACAGTTGAACACAAAGATGAAAATTTGACGGCAGTTCAGAGGAAGTTTACCAGATTAATTCTGGAGGTGAAAGGGTTGACATATGAGGAGAGATTAAATAGTTCGGTCTTATACCCGCTGGAGTTTAGAAGGATGAGAGGGGATCGAAGTATATAAAATACTAAAAGGGATTGATAAAGTAAATGGAGACCAAATGTTACTCATTGTGGGGCAATCCAGAAGAAGAGGTCATAGATATATGTTGAGAGGAAGTAGATTTAAAACTGAGATGAGGAGAACGACTACTTGCAGAGGGTGGTGAATTTGTGGAACTTGCTGCCCCATTGTGTGGTGGAGTCCGAATCAATAAATGGTTTAAAGAAGTAGATAGATATATTTCTGATAAAAATTGAGTTAAAGGGATATGGGGGACAGGTAGGGAGGTGGATTTGAGTCCAGAGAGGGATCATCCATGACTTGCTTGAATGGCGAATCAGGTTCAAAGAGATGAATTACTTGCTTTGCTTCTAATTTCTATGTTCCTATGTTTAGACATGATGGACACTAAATCTGACTCCTTGCTGCTGAGTTTTTAGCATCACAAGTGCCATTTTGGCATCCATGCTGCACAAACGTGACAGCCAACACCATGACAACTTTCCCCTTTAAGAGGTGGAAGGCTAGCTTTAAGTAGCACTCAGCACTCACAATATTGGCATCCCTGCTGATATATAAACTCAAAGAGTATGGGTAGCACTGTCTGTGAGCTTAAATCATGAGAACATGCAGATAGCACAAAGTTGGCATCCTGCATTCAGTACAATGAATGGGCATGGGCTAATCATGAATTGCAGCCCCTGTGCCTATTTTCCAAGTTAACTCCTGATTGTACTTAGTCTTGCCAACGTTTAACTATACAGATTTGAACTATCTAACATTGAATATTGAACATGCCATCTGTTTGGAGGTGTAGGAGAGATAGAGCTGGGTGTCATCTGCAAAAATGTGGATGCTGACCCCACATCCATGGAGAATGTTTCCTTGAGTCAACATGTAAGCGAGGAAGAGCAAGGCATGGCAAGAATAGTTTTTTTAATTGTAGTTATTTGGTTTGTGGCTGGACAGACAGCAATAGAATCAAACCATATGGTGCTGACTGGCACTGGAGCAGGTGTGAGTGAATGGAGGTGAAGTGATGAAAGACAATTGGTGTGGTTACTCATCCCAGGGAATGCAAGGACATCAAAAGAAGACCAGGATGGAAAATTGGGAAAATTGAATCATAAAAACCATGGATGGAATTCTCCCATCCTGCCTGCACTGGGCAGGAACAGAGAATCCAGCAGGAGCCAGAAAATCAGAAATTTGTCAGTGTTAAAACATGTTGCAACTTTTCCAATGGTGGGTCAGTTTTCCTGCTGGCTGGTGGTGTGAATTCCATTTGCATATCATGAATACTCATTAAAACAACTGCCCACTGGCATCCTGTCAGGTCTTCAATCTTGCATCATGCCAGGTCGAAAGCATGATTGGCAGAGAGTTGTGTTGCACCAGGTGGCCCCTAGATCACAAAAAACTTGAATGTGGAGCGTCTGACCTGCCATAGCACTGTGCTGCTCCTAATGCTCTGTATGTCATTCTGCTGAGGCAGACCGGTTCCTACCTCCATCTCCATGCTGAGCTGGTCTTCATGGACAGCACTGTGCTGCTAGACCCATGGACCCTCTTGTGTTAGGAACTCAGATTGGTACTGTGCCTTGGGTAGGGGACTGCAGAGGTCTACTTCCACCACCCCAGTGCCACACACCAGTATCTATCCGGACAGGATTCATGTAGCCACCACAACAAATGTCCAAGTTTCGGCAGAGGGGTAGGCTGAGAGATGCAACTTTTGGGGGGGAGGGGGCGTGGACTGATGAAGACGAAGGGTACAATATGGAAGGAGGACTGCGCAAGATGTGGGGGAGCAGGCAAGGGCTCACAATGGCAGGCAGAGGGACAAGGAGGTCGATGAAGACGAGAAACAATAGAAGGCAGAAGGAAGACCGAAGGGAAAGATGTTGGACTCTGACAAGTGCCTGAAAAGCTCTCAGACAAAGGGGTCTAAGGGATACCACACTGTTTACTGGAAGGGGATGCACATAGATGCCAGAATATGAGGAGGAGCCCTGTTAGTGTAGTACATTAAGGGTAGTTTACTGAACACTTAACAGACTGGGGCTGCAGTGGTTTATGAAAGTTACCGTTGTCCGCAGTCCTCTTTGGAAACAGGGACAATGTGAAAACTTTCGCTTAAGTTCAGGGGCTGGCAGACTAGGGTTGCAGAGTGCAGCCGTTTCTGCTACCAAATGGGAAGGATTCACAGATGATAGGCGGTCCAGGGGCTATGTGGATCCTGCAGTCTGAAGTCAGAGAGGGGAGACAGAGTAGGAGAGCAACAGTCAGGTGCAAACATTGGGAGCAAGGTATGCCCCAGCTGCAGAGAGCGGCGAAGGCTGTGTGTTTCAAAGGAAACATTCACAGCTTGGTGTACAAGGCTATCCTGCAGTTGATCTCCCTGGGAATGGCAGGTTCTTCACATGGTATGATAATGGGCATGTGCAGCCTGTAGATAGGGAACACATAACACAAGGGTGGGTATGTGAAGCTGGTAAGGGAGGAGTCCCTGTAAGTTACGGTGCTTCCAGATGGGGTGGTTACAGATCCATGTGTGCATGAGCAGCGAATGGGATCAGGGGGAAAGATGGGAATGTCACCACCACAACAGGATCCAGGCCACTTACAGAGAACAGAGACGCTGTTGCCCAAGAAACAACAGCAAGCCAGAATTCTAACTTTGCACTTTTGAAAGAACAGGCACAACTCAGTAGCCTCACATTACGGTTTCCAAAGTTATACAGTGGAAGACAGGAATGCAGCCTTGGAGAGTGAAGGTAATAGTGAAGGGTGAATGGCTGCATCAACTCTGCCATCCCATTACTGCAGAGAAGTTACAGGTTAATGCCATTCCTCAGTGGCCAAATCAATTCCATTCATTCTCCATGAGCAACGCAAAACTCAAAGTTATGCTGGATCAAGGTGTGGAGTTGAGAGTCACATTGAATCAATCATGCAATTCACAAGTTCTCACCACTCTGTCACAGGGCTGCAGGTGTCACATCTGTAGAATGGAATGTTGCTTACTCACCTCTGTGTGTGTGCTAGAATCCCAGTGTTAAGGTAGCATGAGGAACAATGCAATTCAGTGTGCCAAAGCTTAGCCGCTCAATTTCTCCCATATATCTCTCATGTTTCTTTTCTGCAGCCTTTAATCCTTCAAGATGTCTTTCCAGAGAGGAGGGAAAGGTAAGAATGGATCCAGTGTCCAGGCAGTTTTTCTCATTTGGTGCAGGAGGTAAAAGAAAGAAAGGTTAGGTCCATCCAGCTCCAGCAGGAGGCACTGCCTGGGGAACATGGCCAGGAAGAGCCTGAGCATCAATAGGCGGCTGAGGAGCAGAGACCTAGACAATGGAGGCAACTCACCACACTGAAGGTCTACCATCCTCGAGGCTCCTACCTGTACATGAGTGAAAGGCAGCACAGGATAAGGCTATGATTATCCAGAGGTTTCATCTGCCACATATGCCACAGGCTCTCAGAAGATTTGATGCCATGTGGATTTGGAGGTTTCCTCCTGCTAGTTGCCTTGAAGGCAACTGCAAGGCAGATGGTGGAATTTAAAAACTCAATATATTATCTGGAAATAAAAGTCTAACAATGACCATGAATCCATTGCTGACTGATATAAAAACCCTTCTGGTTCATTAATATCCTTTAGGGAAGAGAACCTGATATCCTTACCTGGTCTGGCCTATATGTCACTCCAGACCCACAGCAAAGTAACTGACTCTTAAATGCCCTCTGAAATGGCCGAGCCAGCCTTTCAGTTGTAACAAATCTCTGCAAAGAAAATACAAATAAATGAAGCTGGATGAACCATCTGACATCAACCTAGACATCGAAAACAACAATGGCAAACCCAGCCCTTCAACACTGCACAGTCTTCCTCACTAAAGTCTGAAAGCTTGTGCCAAAAGTGGGAGAACTGTCTCACGGACTAGTCAAGCAACAGCCTGACATAGTCATATCCACGGAATCATACCTTACAGATAATGCCCGGACACCACCATTCCTTGGTATGTCCTGTGTCACCTGCAAAACAGATCCAACCGAGGTGGCAGCACAGTGGTGTAGAGTTGGGAGGGAGTCGCACTGGAAATCCTCAACATTGACTCTGGACCACATGAAATCTCATGGCACCAGGTCAAACATGGGCGAGGAAACCTCCGGCTGATTACTACATACAATCCCCCTCTCAAATGATGAATCAGAACTCCTCCATGTTGAGCACCACCTGGAGGAAGCACTGAGGACGGCAAGGGCACAGAATGTACTCTGGGGATATCAATGTCCATCACTAAGAGTGGCTCCGTTATACCACTGCAGACCGGGCTGGGTCCTAAAGGGCATATGTGCTAGACTGCCGCTGCAGTAGGTGATGAGGGAATCAACAAGAGGGGAAAATGTATTTGGCATGATTGTTGTTCATGAGCCCGCCCCCCCCATCCTCAGGGAGCTGTTGAGCTGGCTAGCTGGTTGAGGTCTGCTGGTACCTAAAAAATACCAAAAAACAGTTTTAATGGATGAGCTGAAGCTAATTCAGAGTGCATTGCATTCACTATAAAGTGATGAAGCTGCAATCTGTACGAGGTTGTTGCGAGAGGTCAACCTCTGTGTTGCAACCGGAGTGACATCTGTCCTCACCAGCAAGCTCTGCTGCCGCCTCCTCGCATTTACTGCAGGTGAGGATCTCTGTCATCTCTCCCCTGGTCTGGTCTCGCTCTCGCTTGCTGTACACAAGTTTGCCTTGTATGGAAACAAAAGAAAGACAAGTGCACAGAGGGGATGGAGCAGAGTTTGGGTGGAATAAATGTCCCCTGTGTGTGGCCAGCCCTCCTCAGAAGGGACAGAGAATGGAGTGTGGGCAACAAGGTGGTTGGGATGGTGGTATTGTGAAAGTCTTGCTGAGGGAGTATGTGTAGATATGTGTCCCCTGTGTGAGATCTCGAATAGAATATCCATCTGGGTACATGATGCTATGTTGAGAGTTTGGTAGTAGAGGGAGCTGAGACAGGACTTACCCCGGCTAAGTAGATAAAATCATTCATCTGCTTCCTGTATTGGATGGGCACTTCATAGGTAGATGGCAGCCATGTTGACCTCCTTGGAAACAGTTTCTCAGGCTGGAGAGGTGAAGTTGGTATGCTTTTTTGCGCAATTCTGGGTAGAGCATGTGCTTGTGGTCCCTGACTCCTTTTGGGCCTTGGTCGTGAAAGCAGGTGCTGCTTTCTTCTTGAAGTTACTGGCCTTTTGCTTCTGGCTTCCTGACATGTTGGAGAGTCTCCAGAGGTGGGCTACAGAGTGATATGAGTCTGTTGGATTGTTATTTAAATGTGGCGTTAGAACCATCAAATCCAATGCCAGGGGGCGGGTGGACGGATCAGTTGCAAGGTGATTTGGAGGGGAACTTACCTGTGCATAATTAATGAGCTTCCAAGTGCAGAATTTGACGTAGGATACCACCATTCTGGCCAGCAGGAAAGGCGCCGCTGAAACCACCCACCACTGCACTTAATCTCAAAATGGAGAATTTCACCCTATATCACAGAAGTAGCTATTCTGTCCACGGCTCCTTGGAAGAGCTTCTAGCCTACTATCCTTTCCCAATATCCCTACAAATGTTTCTGTAAGAACATAGGCCTATTCAGCCTACCCCCCCATTCAAAGCAATCATGGCTGAAGTGCTGTCTCATATGCTCCTCCTATCCCTTCATTCCCAGAGAGATCAAAAAATCTACCTCACTGCCATAAGTATAGAACATCCACAACATTCTGGGATTTACAATTTCAGTGATTACCAATAATCTCCTCAGTTCAGTCCTAAATGATTGACCTCCTGTATCCTTAATCTTGAGATTTCCCAGCTAGGAGAAAGAACCTCAACATCCATCTTGTCAAACCCTTTCAGAATTTTGTATGTTTCAATGACATAGCTCTCATTCTTCCAATCTTCAAAGTGTAAAGACTCAATTTACTCTGTCCTTCATCATACTCTCTCAACCCAGGAACTGAGCGAATCTATGCTGTAACACCTTCCATGTATCTCCTTCCTTAGATAGGGAGACCAAACTGCACACAATATTCCAGTATAGAGGTCACACCCTTTTCAAAAATATATCCAATGGTCTTTTGAAAGTTGCTATTGGATCTGCATCCCCCTCCCTGACAGATGGAGAATTCCAAATAAGAACCTACTGTGCAAATTTAATTTGTTCAATCTATCTTATTTTGCTAATTACCCAAAATAATTGATTGATTGATTGATTTTTTTATTATTGTCACATGTACTGATATACAGTGCGAAGTATTGCTTCTTGCACACTGTATAGGCAAAGCATATCATACACAGAGAAGAAAAGGAAAGGGTGCAGAATGTAGTGTTACAATCATAGCTAGGGTGTAGAGAAAGATCAATTTAATACAAGGTAGGCCCATTCAAAGGCAACTTTCCACATTTAACATAACAGTCAGTGTTTCAAATTTAATTCTCGCAGGTCTGCATTTATCTGAAAATCCGACCTGCGGCTGCAGCTTTGAGAGATCAAAATTGTGCTGCATACAGCACAATTTCTATTGTTTCACTAGCTGTGAGAGGTAGAAATCCCTGCCCACAGCATGTAGCAAAGTTTTGATAGCCTACCGCAACGCTCTGCTGCAGATGTTTGCAAGTGGGAATTGTAAAGAAAGGTTCTAGCATGGATGGATGGAGGGGGAAGAAGGAACAGAGCTGGAAAAGGGTGCAAGAGACGGAGAGAGATAAGAACATGGAAGAAGAGTGCTAGTGTGAATTGGGTTCTGTGAGGAACTGAAAATGCTGGCACTAGTAAATCAAAAGAGAACACATGTCACATGAACTGGCAGAATGTGTTATTGTAGCAGAGGTGAGATGGAGAGTGTCAGGGTGAGACAGAAGTACTAAACAAAAGGAGAATGTCAGAGTGAAGTGGTGATAGACAGGAGGGAGGCAAGAAGGGTGCCAATGTTATTTTGGAAGGGTGAGTGCCGACATAAATGGGAAGGTAGGAAGCAGAGCACCGGTGTGAACGAGCAGTGAGGAAGATGTCTGCTTGCATAAACTAATGCTGAGAATGTAAATGGGACCAAAATGTCCTGATAGGAGCAGTGCTTCTGTGAATGTGAGCTTGTGGGGAGAACAGCAACTGCAAACCTTTTGACAACTACAGAAATCATTCTAGAAAATTGGATAATTGGGAGAATGGAGGGCAAAAATAGTGGGTGAGAAATGAGAGAAATCTCCAACATTTCCTTTATGGCAACTGTTAGAATGTCATGTACAGTTACAGCTTAAACTAGCACACTGTAATTACATGTCATAAGTTTATGTCCCGGCTGATTTTATAGTTGTCAGCTTTATCAAAGCTGTTAGCCAGAATTTACAGAATTCTGGACTGAATTGAAACGACTAAGTTGGGTTTGGGGAAAGAAGTATGAAGGGTTAATGAGTTCTTGACCATGACTGAATTTAAGTCAGTTGTGTGTCCTTCTTTCCTTTTATTCATTTGGATCTGGATCAGTTGCTCAGTTTAACATAACCGGATCAGTCTTGCTGGTTCCTTGTAATTGCCAGAATTATCAGAAGAAATCCAACAAAAAGGCAGTGTTTGTACACACAGCAGTTGTGACTTAGAATAGATAAAGATCTTGGATGCTTGCGGGGAAAAAAAAGTGTTACTTGGCAGGAAATGCATGTGCAGTCATTCTTATACAAGTCCAGCATATCAGAAACTGCACACACTCCTAACCAAAAGGCTTGTAAAGTTCGATTAATTTATTATATGGGCTCAGCAAAAATCAACCATCACACAAAACACGTTGACAAATGGACCTTCTTGTTTGATATGAATGGCTTCTTTCAGGTTATATTTCAAGGTTGGCAAATACTGGTAGCTGTCAGTGGTTTTATTGATTCCATTAATTTTCTTATTGGCTCCGATCTGTATAACATAACAAATATGTTTGCCTCTCCTGCGAAGCTTATGATTGATTGTGAATGTTGTAAGTTTATTATGACTGTAATAGAAGCAAAACCCAAATGCTGAGTGACTAATGACAGGCTCTACAATTTGGGGGGAAAGATTTCCTCTGTGGACTATTTGCAACATAAAGCACTCTGTCCCCTTGATAACAAAGGTTTGTTATAAGAGTTCAGTATTCAACTTCTCCACTCCTTCAAAACATTTTGATATTATTAGGTACTTCTGTGATACCCTGTAACAATGGGGTATAATAGGCAATGACCTTAACAGAGGGGTAGTTGTTATGACTCAAAACCCAGCAAGAAGTACTCAGCCACAACAATTGCAAAAGACATTGGGTGCAATCTTACCAAAAACATTCAAAGTCCAGGATGGGCATGAAAACGGGAGGGTTTTTGATCATTTTTTTCAGTGAGTTCAAGGGTGGAATTTTACTGGCCCGCCTGCCACAGGAATTGGAGTACATGAGGGGTAGAGCATGGGGAGGTCTGGTGACCTTGGGCAGGATTTTACGGTTTTGGGATGAAATCTGCAATCTTATCCATTTAGCCAAACAGCAGAAACTGATCCTCACCTGTTTTAAGGTGCTTCTGTGATTCTCTGTGAAATGCTCTGCAGGGTAAAGTCATTGTGGGAGGGTGCCAGTGACTCAACAGTGGTTGAACTCTCAAAGGGTAGAAGTCCCACAAGAAAATCCAGATGAAAATAATCATGGCACTATTGAGTTTAATAGGTTTTGAAACGGTTATCATGTCAAGGGTGAACAATGTAACATGGAAAGTTAGATATTCTGAAATTTTTACTTGGAATCAGGAAGAATCCTTCCAGAACCTTTCCTCGGATGATGAAGTAAATGGTAGCAAAGCAGGACTAGGAGAAAGAGATGAGAAAGGCTGATAGGATAAAGCTACATTGCAGGAGAAGACCTAAAAGGAGGTACCCTTCCAATTGCTGTACAAAGGTTGCCACTCTTTTGAGAAGCTAAGCACAGAATTAGCAAAGCAACTTCATGCTGTTGTAATTCTTGGATGATTTTAGATGACTTTACAACTTCCTCTTACCAGAGACCAGATGTATCAGGGGGCATAGTGGCACAGTGGTTAGCACTGCTGCCTCACAGCGCCAGAGACCTAGGTTCAATTCCAGCCTTGGGCCACTATCTGTGCGGAGTTTGTACATTCTCCCTGCGTCTGAGTGGGTTTCCTCTGGGTGCTCTGGTTTCCTCCCAAAGTCCAAAGATGTATGCGTTAGGTTGATTGACTATACTAAATTGATCCTAGTGTTAGGGGATTAGCAGGGTAAGTATGTGGGGTTACGGGAATAGGATCTGGGTGAGATTGTGGTCGGTGCAGACTCAATGGGCCAAAGGGCCTCCTTCTGCACTGTAGGGATTCTATGAATCACATACACAGGATTGTAACTAGGGCTTTAAATTAAATAGTGGGAGAAGGGTTCAGTTGCAGGAAAATTAGAAAATCAAAGTTAAAGGAGAAAGTAGGGGTGCAGGTTCATGATGAGGCTGATTGTTACCAGAAAATAAAAGGAAGCGACAGAATGTGTGAATATCATATTACACCAAGGAATCACGCAACAGTAGGGAAATTTGATAATAGAACAAACTTAAAGGCTTTGTTTCTGAATGCACAGGTCATTCAGGATAAAATTAGTAAGTTAACCACGCAAATAGAGACAAATAGATATGATTTGGTGGTGATTACTAAGGCATGGTTACAAGGAGACCAGATTTGGGAATTGAATATCCAAGGTTTTGGAAGAATAGGCATAAAGGACAAGGAGGTGGTGTAGCATTGTCAGTAAAGAAAGAGATCAGTGCTGTAGTGAGAAATGAGGCATTGGAGATCAAGATATAGCTTCAGTCTGGGTAGAAATAAGAGAAAGCAAAGGAAAGAAATCTTTAGTAGGTGTAATCTATAGGCCCCAAACAGTAGTTCTGCAGGGGAGCACAGTATAAACCAAGGAATATTGGAGGCTTGTAAGAAAAGCATGTTAATAATCTTTCATGATTTTAATATGCATAAAGCTGGGATTAATGAAATTGCAATGGTAGCCTGTAAGGAGAGTTCATTGAATGTATTGGAGATTGATTCTTGGAGTAATATGTTGAGGAACCAACCAAAGAGCAGGTTATTCTAGATTTGGTTTTGTGTAATGAGGAGGGATTAATTAATGATCTCATAGTTAAGGATTCTCTAGGGAAGAGTGATTCTAGCATGCAAAATTCAGTTTGAGAGAAAAAACTGGAGTCCTATACTAGTATCCTGGAGTTAAATAAAGGTAATTACATAGGCATGAGGATAGATTTGGCACTGGTGGACTGGGTAGAAAGATTAAAAGGTAGGACAGTTGATCAGCAGTGACAGATGTTTAAGAAGATATTCAATTCTTTCCATCTAAAATATATTCCAGGGAGGAAGAAAGATTGTAAGACGGGGAAATAAACATCCATGGCTAAGCAAGGAAATTAAAGATAACATAAAGACAAAAACTAAGACACACTATATTGTAAAGATCAGTAGAAGACTGGAAGATTGGGAAACCTTTACAAATCAACAAAGTATTACCAAAAAGTAATAAAAAGAACAAAGAAAAATTATGAAAGGAAACTGATGTAAAATATAAAAAAGGATAGCAAAAGTTTCTATAAGTGTATAAAAGGGAATGTTGGTCCCTTGGAAAATAGATCATAGAACCCAACAGTGTGAAGGAGGCCATTCGGCCTATCAAGTCTGCACTGACCACAATCCCACCCAGGCCCTATCCCCATATCCCTACACATTTATTCACTAATCCCTCTCATCTACACCTCTCAGGACACTAAGGGGCAATTTACAATGACCAATCAACCTAAAGATGCAAATGGGGAGTTAATAGTGGGGAAGATAGATATAGGTGAGGCACTAAGTTAATATATTTTTAAAAGTTTATTGTTGAAGTTTATTTATTAATCACAAGTAAGGGTGACATTAACACTGCAATGAAGTTACTGTGAAATTCCCCTATTTTGCCTTGTACCACCCCAATAGTAACAAGCAATGCAGTGGTTATAAAAAGAGAGAAACTTGGAACTATCATCATCATAACGGAAGAGATACTAAGAAAACTACTGGAACTGAAGGCAGGCAAGTCCCAGGGCCTGATGGCTTGCATCCTATGGTCTTAAAAGAAGTGGCATTAGAAATACTGGATCCATTGGTTATGATATTCCAGAATTCCTTGGATGTGGAAAAGGTTGAAGTGGATTGGAAATACTCTTATTCAAAAAGGGAGGGATAGAGAAAGTAGGAAACTATAGGCTAGTTAGTTTAATATCTGTTGTTGGGAAATTGTTAGAATCCATTATTAAGTAAATAATAACAGTACATTTAGAAAGTCAAAATGCAATCTATCAGAGTCAGAATAGTTTTATGAAGGGTAAATCATGTTTGACTAATTTGCTAGTGTAACAAGCAAAGTGGATAATAGGGATCCTGTAGATGTAGTGTATCTGGACTTCAAGAAGCATTTGATTAGGTAGCCATACAAAAGGTAAGATCACATTAGATGTGGGCTAATTTATTAGCTTGGATAGAAGATTGGCTAACCAACAGAAAACAGAGAGTTGGGATAAATGAGTCTTTTTCTAGTTGGCCAAGCGTGATTGGTGGGTGCCATAAGTTTTGGTCCTTGGGTCCCAACTATTTACAATCTATATTAATGGTTTGGATGGAGGGATAGAAAGTACTGTAGCCAAATTTGCAGATGACACTAAAATAGGTAGCAATGAGGAAATAAGAAATTTCTAAATAGATATAAGGCCAGAAGACCATAAGACATAGGAGCAGAAATAAGTCACTCATCCCCATTCTCCTGCCTTTTCCCCATAACCCATGATCTCCATATTAATCAAGAACCTATCTATCTCTGTCTTAAAGACACTCAATAGCCTCCACAACTTTCTGCAGCAAAGATTTCCACAGATTCAGCATTCCCTGGCTGAAGAAATTCCTCCTCATCTCTATTTTAAATGATCGTCCCTTTAGCCTGAGGTTGCGCCCTCTGGTTCTAGATTTTCCTATTAGTGGAAATATCCTCTCTACGTCCACTCTATCCAGGCCTCGCAGTATCCTTTAAGTTTCAGTAAGAACTCCCTCATCCTTCTAAACTCCAATAAGTACAAATCCAGAGTCCTCAACCATTCCTCATATGACAAGCTCTTCATTTCAGGGATCATTCTTTGAACCTCCTCTGGGCTTTTGCCAAGACCAGCACATCTTCCTTTAGATATGAGGCCCAAAATTGCTCACAATATTCCAAATGGGTTTGACCAGAACCTTATAGAGCCTCAGATGTACATCCCTGCTCTTGTATTCTAGCCCACTTGACATGAATGCTAACATGACATTTGCCTTCCTAACCATGGCCATGATAAATTGACCTTAATATCAGGAGGATTAGCAGGCTAAATATTTGGAGTTACAGGATTAGGGTCAAGCTGGGATTGTGGCTGGTACAGACTTGATGGGCCTCCTTCTGTACGTAGGGATTCTATGGATTTTATGGAAATAGAGTATAAAAGCTGGAATGTGTTGCTGCAGCTTTACAGGACATTGGTGAGACCACATCTGGAGTACTGTGTACAATTTTGGCCCCCTTTAGTTAAGGAGATGTAATTGCACTGGAGGCAGTTCAGAGGAGTTTCACTGGACTGATTCCAGAGTTGAGGGATTTGTCTTCTGAAGAGGATTGAGCAGTTTAGGTTGAGTTTAGAAGAATAGCAGGAGATCTAATAGAGGTATATAAGATGATAAAAAGTATTGATAAGATAGATGTAGAGAGCATGTTTCCTTTTCTGGAGCAAGTTAGAATGAAATATTATAGTTTTAAATAAGGGTAGCAGATTTGAAATAGAGATGAGGATAAATTACTTCTCCCAAAGGGTCTTGTGTCTGGAATTCACTATTCCAGAGTGTGATAGATGCTGAGACATTGAATAATCTGAAGAAGATAGACAGATTTTTAATTAGTAACAGGTTGAAGGGTATGGAGAATGGTCAGGAAAGTGAAGTTGAGGCTGAGGTGAGATCAGTCATGACTGTATTTAATGGTGGAGCAGGCTTGAGGGGCTGACTCTCCTACTCCTGCTTCTAGTTCTTATGCTCTTATTTGCCAACCCTGCAATGTAATAATGCCTGCCTGTCGATCCCTGCAACAAACTGCTTGGAAAAAAGTTGAATGTGGTGGTGACTTTCAGGGGCACTGGCAAAGGATGAGCTCGCAATTCATGTGACATGAAATCTTCCTGGACAGATATGTCACCTCAACAACATGATATCTCAATCCCAGAGAGGATGGAAGAGGTTTCAGCACTGCTATGCAAAGGTAATACTAAGTAAAGGCACTCATACACTAAGTGATTCGCATCCGACTTCAATGGACCTTTACATGGTCAGTCCCCCACCCGCTAGAATTCCAGTGGTGAGTACAGCAGCCTGAAACACTGAGCACCCATTGTGAGCACCCTGAGATTCACAGCACCCACTGTGAGCACCCTGAAACCCACAGCACCCATTGTGAGCCCCCCTGAAATGCATAGCACCCACTGTGAATGTCCTGAGACGCACAGCACCCAGTGTGAGCAGCTTGAAATGCACTTCACCCACTGTGAGCACCCTGAAATCCACAGCACCCACTGTATTCTTCCATTTAATTTTATTTTAATCACTTTATTCATCACTTTAGTTTAGTTTTATTTTTATTATCGCTTTATTTATCACTTTATTTTTCCATTTAATATTTTGCTGATTGTTTCCTTTCGTGAAGACTGTTTATTTCAAATATTCATGACTCACAGCTTAGCTTGTACAATGTAATCTAGCAGGACAATACATTCCACGGTTGAATTGAGAGTGAGCATCCTACAGAAATTCCGGTGAGCAATATGGTCGGAATTATTGTTGGTTCCGATGACAATAACTCAACGTCGCAGAAAAATAATATTACGGATTCCAATTTGCAAGAGATCAGTGAGGTCAGGGCAACCACCATCAAGCAATTTATAAGTGATGAAGATATTGAAGAAGATGATCTTCAAATATCACTATTGATGTCCTTTGAGAAATAAGCACAGCTAACCCCTTGCTGTAATGGGGCAGACAAGCGTCCTACTCCCAAGCCCCTTTATACAAATACTCCTGGCTTTGAGGCCTGAGGTGCCTTGCCTTCCATTTTCTTCCATTCTTTTTAGCAGAATGATTACTTCACCTTCCCCTGACAACCATGAAGACCCGAAAGCTGCTGCCTGAAGAAGCATGAATCATGAAGATGATATGACCACTGCCTTTTGTCTTGGAGCATTCTAGTGTATTCACAAGTAAGTTCTTCAAAGTGGTCCCACGATTAGAAAAAAAACCTTCTTTTTGGCCCTTCTAATTCAGTCACAGTACCTAAAGAGTTATAAACTAGAAGTCCGAGTTCCAGTCAAACTCAGTACAAGTATTGCGAGGGGTAGTGTTCAAATGCTTTGTGGCAGACAGCTTGAGGGAGGAGCTAAACTGTACCATCAAACACAAACATATTCCTGATTTATTCACTGATGCGTATGCCTGACAGCTTTGTTTGAATTTAGCTGATAGTTATTAGAATTCCCATAGCTCACTAACTACTTTCGGGGGTATTTTTTAACTTGGATAATTCAAACTAAGAGTCAGTCTTTGATTATAACAGAAGAGCAAATGTCAAATCCATGGCCGGAATCTTATGGCTGTTCACGCCAGTGGGATTTTCCCATCCCACTATTATCTATCTTATAGTGAACAGAGATTTGGGTGGGCGCCAAATTCTCCGTTCTTGGTGCAGCAGGAACATGACATGAGTGGCTGGTAAGATCGTGCCCCAAATATCAAAATGATGGCTATATTTTAAAGGTGCTTCATTGACTATAAAGCCTTTTGGAGGATCTTGAGGCCATGAAAGAAGTTAGGTAAATTAAATCTATTTTTTGTGTCACAGTTAGCATGGTCTAACATCTACTGCAAATGAGGAATTTGAGGTGGGCAGCACGCTGGCACATTGGGTGGCATGGTGGCACAATGGTCAGCACTGCTGCCTCACAGCTCCAGGGACCTTCGTTCAATTCCTGGCTTGGTTCACTGTCTGTGCAGAGTTTGCATGTTCTTTCCATGTCTGTGTGGGTTTCCTCTGCGTGTTTCAGTTTATCCCCACAGTCCAAAGATGTGCAGGTTAGGTTTATTGCCCATACTAAACTGCCCCTGAATGTCCTGGGATGCATAGGTTAGAGGAATTAGCAGGGTAAATATGTGGGGTTACATGGATGGGGCGCAGGTAGGATTATTGTTGGTGCAAACTCAATGAGCAGAATGGCTTCCACCCACTGTCCGAAAGGTGTGTTGGTTAGGTGCATTGGCAATGCTAAATTCTCCCTTAGTGTACCCGAACAGGTGCCGGAGTGTGGCGACTAGGGGATTTTCACAGTAACTTCATTGCAGTGTTTATGTAAGCCCACATGTGACTAATAAATAAACTTTAACTTAACATTTCAAGCATCCCAAGCATTATCCAAGGTTCTTTTTTAAATTTTTAAAACTTAAAGGTTTCTGCCTTCACTGTCCTTTCACCCACAATGCTCTGAGTGTAAACATCTCCTCAACTCCCCTCTAATTCTTCACCCAAATATTTGAAACCTTTGCTCCCTGGGTATTGACCTCTCTGCAATGAAAATTGGCCATTCCCATTCAATCTATCTATACCCTTCCTAACTTTGGGTATCTAATTAATTTTCCCTTCAGCCCCCTCTGTTCCAAAGGAACCAACCCCAGCCTATCCACTCTTTTCTTATAGCTAAAGTTTTCCATTTCTGGCAATATCCCTGCCATCTTCTCTGTAAGCCCTACTGTGATCACAGTCTTCCTGTACTGAAGTAACCAGAACTGAAAGCTGTGACTTAACTAGTTTTTATACCAGTCAGCATAACTCTCCTGCTCTTACATTCTATGTGTCAGCTACAAAGGAACATATCCAATTTGCCTCCTAAACCATCTTATCCACTTATCCTGCTGCCTTCAAGAATCAATGGACATGCACTCCAAGTGAATTAATATTGTGAAGCCTGTCAGCATAGAGTGAGAATAAACTTCTCACTTTCGGCAAAGTTTGAGAAAGGATCATCTGGACTCGAAACCTCAGCTCTTTTCTCTCCTTACAGGTGCTGCCAGACGTGCTGAGATTTTCCAATATTTTCTCTTTTGGTTTCAGATTCCAGCATCCGCAGTAATTTGCTTTTATCCACCTGAATCAGTCTGGCCATCCAATCCTTAACACTTGTCAACCTATATCCCAACCATGCAATGGATACCTGTCTTTAATGTGGTGAAAGCATCCATTGGGATTGTCAGGTACAAATATGATCGTGAATTGGTGCAGTTAGCCTTTATCTTCCAGTCATCAAAATCCATTCCGAATGCCCAAAAACACAGCATTAAAAGTGGGTATGCCACCACGTTATCCTACTGGATTTACCTATCTTATGGTGAACAGTGCTGCTTACTTGGCCAGTCACAAAGAATTCCTGGTGCCTGCTATCATTATTCAAGATGCTGGATAGGGCCCAGGTGGGACTGAGGGAGATGCTGTTTCAGAGTGTCAGTGCAGACCTGATGGGCTGAATGGCCTCCTTCTGCACTGTTGGGATTCTATGGAGTTACTCACTTTCACTTAGGTGCTATTTGATGCCAATGTACACTTCCAAAAAGAATCCAATGTTTCCCCCTGTATACTCATATCAAGTTTCTTCATGAGGGACCCCACAAAGCGCTCGGTCAAAAGCATTATGAAAATTGAGAAAAGCTATGTAGTTGGATTTCTTCTGAACTTTATATCACTCTACAGCCATTATTTGCTACATAGATTCCTCATAAGCAAAGTTCCCCATTGCTTTCCGATTACTTTGCAGCCTGCAAAGGGTGCTTTCATACATTAACTGACAAATCAACAGGAACCAGCTTAAAGTCCCATCTGAGAGCACTGATGTTTTCCTTTGCTTCTTAAGGTGACTAGAATCCTGCTTCTTGTGGATAGAATGTAATTGCATTCTTGAACACCATCAACTATGCATACCTAAAACAGAAATCTCTTCACCGGAAATTAGGGGGCAGTTCTCCCCTTGTCTGTGTGGGTTTCCTCCGGGTGCTCTGGTTTCCTCCCACAGTCCAAAAGACCTGCTGGTTAGGTGCATTGGCCATGCTAAATTCTCCCTCAGTGTACCTGAACAGGTACCAGAGTGTAGTGACTAGGGGATTTTCACAGTAACTTCATTGCGGTGTTAATGTAAGCCTACTTGTGATACTAATAAATAAACAAATAAGCTACAATGAGTGTCTGTGGATGCTGGCAGTATCTTCCAAGATCATTGCAATTCGGCTGCCCCTTTTTGCCAAGAAATGCTTTTCTGAGTTTGTCATGAATACAGTACATGTCTGCTGCCCTACCATTAGGTTGGTGATATCGTGCAGAGTCCAGTTCCTCTCTCGTCAAGCTGCTTCATTAAGATTTTCTATTATGCATTACTCTTTCCAATCATCCAGCAGCTGGGTATGGTGGGCCAGGCGCCAACTCGGGGTAATGCTCCCTTGAGGCTCCAAGGATTTGTTGGAATGCATCAAACTTGTCAGTTGTTGGCCCTGGACAACAAAAAACTCTTTTGACCATAATTGATGCTAGACTTTGTACCAAATAATATAAATTTATGTAATTTTACAACATTGCGGATGAAGGAACCTGCTTATCTTATTTTATTTTGTTTCCTTAATGACCTGCTTAACATCATGACATGTTGCTTCATGATCTAACTTTGTCTCTCTTGAATCTTCCAAAGTGATTTCAGGCTTCAAGGTTCATAAATCCCTTTGGCATTGGGTGCAGCGTCACAAACATACGATCAATTACTGAGCCTCTCTGAACCCGGAGTCAATATTAGTTTACTGATGTACCTCTGTCTTTGAAGACGAAGGACTCAAATATTCCAATGACCCATTGTGTGCCGTAGAAATCAAAAAAAGGATTTCTTCAGCGTCATCTTGTGACCTGTCCATTGCCTTGAAGGTCCTCTGGCACTTGTGTCATGGAACTCATGAGGGACACGCATGGATCCTACAAGTCAAGACTTAAACCACATAATTAGTAGCTTTGCCCAAATATTACAAGCTGAGCACAGCCTCAACTTCCACAACAAGTAGATTCTGATCAGAAAGAATCACTAGCTTTCATTTGTATCAGAGTACATCGACTCTTCAACTATATGGTATTTGTAGAATCTTAGGTGATGATCCATTGCCTATTCTTATAAGGAAAGGAATAAATCATTTTCGGAGAAGAGGTTGGTATTCCATCCAGAATGTCAATGCTTTGGGAGGAATCCTTTATACTTCTGTGATGGAGTAAATAGATGAATGCTTGTACCATTCAGAGTCACGACTAATAATCTTGAAGCTCAAGCAACAAAATGCTTCCATCACCTCTCTAAGCCAAAGTGCAAAATGAACCTCTTGTCAATCTTTTGTTAGACAATAGCATTGTTTAATGGTATTTTCATGGAAGTCTTCAATAAAGTGTTTCTCAAAGAAAATCCATGATTAAGTATTCATCCTTTTCCTGTCGTGTAAGTGATTCTGTCTCTTTAAGACAATAAAATAAAATGGAAGTGAGTCATACGACTTGAAGGACCAATGGAAATTGAGAGTGAGTGATCACACCAGAGGGTGGAGTCCTCTCTCAGGCAGAATCATGTCGTAAGAATGTAGTGAGCATGTAAGGACTGGAGTTGCTCCTCCAGGAAAGTCAAGGGTTGCAACTTCTGTTCACAGTTCTCTTGTCAATAAATATAATTTGTTCCGAACAATGTTTAAAATCTCCTGATAATACCATAACAACCACAACATAACATTTGCCCAGTTGAGTGAAGCCATGTGCTCAATCAAAAAAGTTTGACAGTGGGCCCAATTTTACCATCAAGTTGTTCCCGTTTTCGGGCACGAAAAGTTGGTATAAAGTCGGGCAAGAGGTGAATGGTGTGATTCATGCCTGCCTCCACAATCATTTCCCCTTTACCAAGGCCTGAAAAGGCCCCAGTTGGGGCAGAATAGGCAGTGGATCATTTGTATGCATTTAAATTGACTTACTGGCACTTTCCCCTTCACCACCGCACTCGCCCATCCAGATTCGACATGAGACACACATGCTCCATAAAAGTCCGATTTGAGCACTCCTGCTAGTGAGAAGGTAAGTTGGGAGATAGCTGAGCATCTGACAGCTCTCTGCTTGAGAACAGTCGGGGAGAGGGGGGTCTGCTGCCACTCTGTCTGTGATCAGTAAGGAGAATCGGGGGTCCACTGCCATTCTGCCTGAGATTGGAGGGGGGAAGGGAGGAAGGGGGCCGCGATCGATTGGGTAGCAGGTGGGTCGGGGGATAAGTGGGTCAGTAATGTTATGGGGCTGGGGCAATGTTTGTGGGGGCCAGAAAGAGGCATTATCTGGCCTGGGAGCTATGTGGCAGGGGAGCCGCATTCTATCGTTGTTTTCTCTGTGTATGCGCAGTTGGGTGTGCCGATCAGATTTGCAGGGTTCTGGGCATGTTAAGCCCCGTCCACAGGCTTCTACAGCGCGATTCAGAATTGCTGGTATTTTTTCAGGCAGAGTGCGTATAAGAGCACCTGAGAATGGGTCTCAAAGTCGGATCTGAAACAGTCCAGTTTCAAGGTCATCCAACACTTAGAAACAATATGGTAAAATAGGGCGAAATAGAAAGTGACAGAGTTAACGGTTCAGATTGATGATCTGAACTCTGTTCTGATGAAAGCTTATCAACCTGAAACGTTAAACGCTCTGTCTCTCCACAGATGCTGCTTGACCTGCTGAATTTTTCCAGCAATTTATCCTTACTTCAGATTTCCAGCATCCACAATCACACGCATCATCTGCTTTCTCAGGCGACTAAGAAAATTTAGCATGTCTGCTATGACCCTCATCAACTTTTACAGATGCACCATAAAAAACATTCTTTTTGGTTGTATCACAGATTGGTATGGCTTCTGCTCTGCCCAATAACACAAGAAACTAGAAAAGGTCATGAATGTAGCCTTATCCATCATGCAAATCAGCCTCCCATCCACTGACTCTGTCTACACTTCCTGCTGCCTCGTAAAAGCAGCCAGCATAATTAAGAACCCCACGCACTCAGACATACTTTATTCCACCTTCTTCCGTTGAGTGAAAGATACAAAATTCTGAGGTCACATACCAGATGACTCAAGAACAACTTCTTCTCTGCAGTCATCAGACATTTGACTGGCATTAAGTTGATTTTTCTCTAAATCCTAGCTATGACTATAACACTACATTCTGCACATACTCCTTTCCTTCTCTGTGAATGGCTTTATCTCTATAGCATGCAAGAAACAATACTTTTCACTATGTACTAGTACATGTGACAATAACAAATCAAATCAAATCAAAATCACAGCATCTTATTTTTGTGTCAAAAAGTGTGTTGTTGTCTAAGTGCTTTTGAGATGTCCTGATGTTGCAAAAAGCACAATACAAATGTAGGTTTGTTCTTTCTTTATACTTTATTCTGCAGCAGTATGTTTTGCCATATGTCAATTATTACTTGCACAATTTAAACATTTAACTTAGCCTCAGCATATCAGTGGTGATACCTGCATACCATATCCATCAGAGTGAGTGGATGTGGGGTTGACCAGGATCATTCCATGGGTAATGGAGAAACTCACTGTTCAAAATGACAAAATACACCAGCAGTGAGTGAATTATAAGAATGGGTTAGTAAAGGACTTTTCAGTAGGCAGTACAGATGACCAGGGGAATTGGAAATCCAAGTGCAATAAGAAAGTAAAGAACAATTGCACCCTGCAGATTGCTGGGTAGCAGTGTAACAAGTCCACATCACTGTGGATTTGTCTGTATAAGAACTTCCACAACTAAGTTATTGGCTGGCATTACACTGCACCGCCACGGAAGGTTCAGATTTCTAAACTGATTGCTTTTACATTATAGCTGGACCAAAATGATTGTTTTGAGAAGAATCTGAGTTAAGCCTCTTTTCAAAATATACTGAAAAGGAAAGAACAATGGCAAATCCCATTTGATTCATTCAAATTAAGAATAGTAATGGCAGGTTAATGAAGTCAGCAGCTGAAGTGATTTGCTGACCCTCTCCCTACCCCCACCTGTTTATTATAAGAGAGTCAAAGATCCAACAATTCTGGATAGAAAAGTGGACTTTGAATGTGATTTAAGTTTAACGTTAGGGTGAAGTGACTTTAATTGGGCCCAAGATGACTCCAAGTGATAAAAGCAAATTACTGCGGATGCTGGAATTGGAAACCAAAGGAGAAAATGTTGGAAAATCTCAGCATCTGTAAGGAGAGAAAAGAGCTGATGTTTCTCGTCCAGATGACCATTTGTCAAAGCTGAGAGGAGAGGAGCAGAGGAAAGAGAGGAGCTTGGAGCTTAGAATTAGGGATCTTCTTGTGAGGGATCCTCTTGGGACGAGTGATCATAGTATGGTTGAATTTTTGATGGAGATGGAGGATGAGAAAGTAGGGTCCTGAACCTGTGTCCTCCGTCTGAACAGAGGGGATGAGAGCGAAATTGGCAAATGTAGATGGGCAGCACAGATTGGTTGGTAGGACGGCTGAGGAACAGTAGGGGATTTTTAAGGAGATCTTTTTCGGTACTCAGCAGAAATATATTCCGATGGTAAAGAAGGAATGTAGAAGAAGGGATAACCAGCCGCGGTTATCTAAGGAAATAAAAGGAGAGCATTAAATTAAAAGCTGATGTGTTCAGAGTGGCTAAAAGTAGTGGACGATTAGAAGATAGGGAAAAATTTAAAAATCAACAAAGAATGACTAAGAAGGTGATAAAGAAAGGAAAGAAAGACTATGAAGCTAAACTAGCACTAAATATAAAAAAGGACAGTAAAAGTTTTTACAAATATATAAAGAAGAGAAGGCTGGTTAGAGTGAATGTTGGACCCTTAGAGGATGAGAGGGGGGTTTTAGCAGTGGGAGATGAGGAAATGACTGAGGCTTTAAATAAGTTTTTTGCCTCGGTCTTCACAGAGGAGGATACGAATAGTTTGCCAGATCTTAAAGATAGAAGGATGGTTGGAGTTGAGGGCCTGAATGTGATTACTGTCAAGAGAGGTAGTGCTTGATAGACTAATGGGACTGAAGGTGGACAAGTCCTCAGGACCGGATGGAATGCATCACAGGTTTCTGAAAGAAATGGCAGAGGTGATAGTGGATGCCTTAAGTGATTATTTATAAAAATTCACTGGATTCCAGGGAAGTGCTGGAAGATTGGAAAAAGGCTAATGTTACGCTGCTGTTTAAAAAAGGTAGCAGACAAAAGGCAGGGAGTTATAGGCCGGTTAGTTTAATGTCTGTAGTTGGAAAAATGCTAGAATCCGTCATCAAAGAAGAAATAGTGAGGCACCTAGAAAAGAATGGTTGGATCGCGCAGACGCAGCACGGATTCATTAAGGGGAAGTCGTGTTTGACGACTTTATTGGATTTCTATGAGGATGTGACTAGTGTGGTAGACAGAGGGGAACCGGTTGATGTGGTATTCTTAGATTTCCAAAAGGTGTTTGATAAGGTGCCTCATAAAAGGCTGCTACAGAAGGTTAGGGTGCACGGAGTTGGGGGTAAGGTGTTAGCATGGATAGAGGATTGGCTGTCTAACAGGAAGCAGAGAGTTGGTATCAATGGGTGCTATTCTGGTTGGCGGTTGGTGACTAGTGGAATGCCGCAGGGATCGGTGCTGGGGCCTCAACTATTTACCATTTATATAGATGATCTGGAGGAGGGGGCTGAGTGTAGGGTGACGAAATTTGCTGATGACACGAAGATGAATGGAAAAGCAAATTGCATGGAGGGTGTGGAAAGTCTGCAGAGGGATCTGGATAGGCTAAGTGAGTGGGCGAGGACCTGGCAGATGGAGTACAATGTTAGCAAGTGTAAGATTATCCACTTTGGCAGAAATAATAGTGGGAGGGATTATTATTTAAAAGGCGAAAAGCTGCAGCATGCTACGATGCAGAGGGACCTGGGGGCCCTTGTGCACAAGTCGCAAAAACCCAGTCTGCAGGTGCAGCAGGTGATCAAGAAGGTGAATGGAATGTTGGCCTTTATAGCAAGGGGGATAGAATATAAAAGTAGGGAGGTCTTGCTGCAACTGTACAGGGCACTGGTGAGGCCGCAGCTGGAGTACTGTGTGAAGTTTTGGTCACCGCACTTGCGCAAGGATATTTTGGACTTGGAGGGAGTGCAGAGGAGGCTCACTAGGCTGATACTGGAGATGAGGGGGTTGGACTATGAAGAGAGACTAAATAGACTGGGCCTGTACTCGTTGGAGTTTAGAAGGATGAGGGGGGGCCTTATAGAGACGTATAAGATAATGAAGGGGATGGATAGGGTGGAGGTAGAGAGATTCTTTCCGCTTAGAAAGGATAGCAGGACTAGAGGGCACAGCCTCAAGATAAGGGGGGGGAGCAGTTTAGATTAGAGTTGAGGAGGAACTTCTTCACTCAAAGGATGGTGAATGCCTGGAATTCTCTGCACGTTGAAGTGGTGGATGCTACCTCGCTAAATATATTTAAGTCACGGGTAGATAGGTTTTTGACAGACAAGGGAATTAAGGGTTATGGGGAGAAAGTGGGAAAGCGGAACTGATCCACTTCAGATCAGCCATGATCTTATTGAATGGCGGGGCAGGCTCGAAGGGCTAGATGGCCCACTCCTACTCCTATTTCTTATGTTCTTATGGACAAAGAGTCATCTGGATTCAAAATGTCAGCTCTTTTCTCTCCTTATGGATGATTCCATCTGAAGTTGTTTGAGATTAGTTCAAGCAAATTTTGACAGCATATCTGCCTATTTTGAAGCCTGCCTGCCTTTAGTCAAAATGTATAAAGATAGTGATTTTTACTGGTATTCACAGTACATATTGCTATTCACAATATGTATTCATAATTTAGACGAGGGAACTAAGTGTAATAGCTCCAAGTTTGCAGATGACACAAAGCTGGGATGGAGAATGAGCTGTGAGGAGGATGCAGAAAAACTTCACTATGATTGGGACATGAGTGAGTGGGCGAATGCACGGCAGATGCAGTATAGTTTAGTTAAATGTGAGGTTATCCACTTTGTTAGCAAAAACAGGATGGTGGATTATTATCTGAAAGGCTATAAGTTGAGAGAAGGGACTATGCAATTAGACTTAGGTGTCCGCATTCACCTGTCGCTGAAGGTAAGCGTGCAGGTGCAGTAGGTGGTAAAGAAGGCAAACGGTATGTTGACCTTTATAGTGAGAAGATTTGAGTCCAGGAGCAGGGACAACTTATTGCAATTATGCAGGGCCTTAGTGAGACCACATCTGGAATATTGCGTGCAGTTTTGGTGTCCTTATCATGAGGAAAGATGTTCTCACTATAGAGGGATTGCAGTGAAGGTTTACCAGGCTGGTTCCTGGGATGGCAGATGTATGAGGGAAAATTGAGGTCAAGATTATATTCACTAGGTGGGGGATAGTAACTGGAATTAGCATTCTGATTCAAATATATAGGATAAAAGCAAATTACTGCCGATGCTGGAATGTGAAACAAAAGTGTAAAATGCTGGAAAAGCTCAGCAGGTCTGACAGCATCTGTGGAGAGAGATCAGAGCTAATGTTTCGAGTCTAGATAATTCTTCATCAGTGACCCTTCATCACTCTGATGAAGAGTTTGTTCTCTCTCCATGAATCTACAGGATGTTTTTTGAAGAATGTTCTAGCTTTCCTCAATAACTGACACAATGGCAATCACAACAGAAGACCATAAAATGTAAAGGGGAATGATTCATCTGCCCACTTCAATCTGTGGAGTTGTCAATAAGTTCCCAACATGTTTTGTGATGAGAAAATTGTAGTTATTAATTCCACTTTAAAGTGACACATGCTTAAATTTAGTTTCCTGTTGGTCATGGGCCAGACCCCTTTGCTCGATTTGACACATTGGTGGGAGAACTGGTGAACCATTTATTTTCGTGGGACTATAATTTTTCTGAATCCAAAACTAAACAAATCCCAGTCGAAAAGAAACCAGCTCGGGACATTTCACTGAGGTACAGCCAGTGTTTGGTTTGTGGTGATTTAAACCCAAATGTAGAGAGAGGAGGCCTCATGACCCCATTGTCCTTCCTTGAGCAGCAGTGACATTTTTTGTTGAGAACAAATGATCGTCAGAAATGTGATGCTCTTTGTGAGCCTTTAATAAAATTACTAGGATTGGAAAGGTGGCTTATGGTGTTTGTTGATGCAGACCTTTCTGCTGGATAAAAGTTAACTAAATCAGAAGCCATCAACGAGTAATGAGATGTGAGGCCCAAATCTGTTTAAAGCGCACATGACGGGTAATACAATCGCTGGATTTTTGTTTTCAGCCTAGAATGCACTCACTGACCCAACAACTCTGTCACCTTCGCATTTCCATACGTTTGTTACTCCCAAAGAATACACAGATTGCAAATGCCACAGATAAATTTAGAAAGTTCCATAGTTCTTGCAGAAATGCAGGAAAATCAGGGGCAAAGTAAGTTGGTGAGGCAGACAAGGTTGTATTTAATTATTTTATCCAGTGTGTTTAATTATTTATATCCCTGTCACTCACGTAGTTTTAATGATGCTCTGCAATCAGATAGCAGTGTTCACATCCTTTTAATCCCTGTGCATGTCCTGCAGTTAGGTGATGAATACCTACCTGTCCTGCTTCCAGTCCCCTTGCATAAGTTTACAATGTAGGAATAGGTCCCACAGTCTACAGGATCATAGAATCCCTACATAGCAGAAGGATGCCATTCGGCCCATCAAATCTGCACCGACTCTGTTGACAGAGTATCTTACCCAGGCCCTCTGCCCTGCCCAATCCCTGTAACTCCATACATTTACCATGGTTAATCCATCTAACCTACACATGTTGAGGGGCAGTTTGGCATGTCCAATCCACTGCCTAACCAACATGTCTTTTGGACAGTGGGAGTAAACTGGAGCACTTGGGGAAAACCCATGCAGACACAGGAAGAATGTGCAAACTCTGCACAGTCACCCAATGCAGGAATTGAACCCGGATCGCTGGAGCTGTGTGGCAGCAGTGCTAACCACCGTGTTAATGAGACACTTTTACTGAATTGAAGGAAAAGGGAGTCATCTGGAAATGGTGAGGTGTGTTATTTTGCATTTCTCTGAGCCGATAACTAAAGATCTAAAGATTAGGTGACACCTATTTTTAGGGCAGCAGAGTCCCAAGTCATACTGTGTCTGTGTCCATTTGTGTTGAGGCAGACAGTGTACATTCTGGCTGCTATTTCCTCATTTAAATTATTGCAGTCATAGTTTGAATGGAGGCCCATACTGCTGACTGATTAAGTGTTTAGCAGTGCCCAGAAGCGCGTACTGACAGCACATGGTACAGTACCTGCTTCTCTTAAAAGTAGCCTGTCCCACTTAAAGGGGAGCTGGATTCAGTAGAAGGAGCATGCTGCTGACTACCTGTGTTGATAATGGCTGCAAGTAGAACTGCACGTGGAGAATCAGGGAAAAGAGAGCGGTCTGAAGTTCATTCATTTGTTGAAAGCCTTAGCAACAGAGGTTGACTTGAGGAGAAAACTCCTGCTTTTGTGGTGGGAAGGGCGTTTTGTGGAAGGTGGGTAGGAAAATCCTTGAGGATTTTCTCTGAAGGGAATGGGAGAAAGTGGCCAGGGAAGTCACTGCCCAAGATCTGACCCTGTAGACACGGCAACTGTGGCAAGAAATTCAATTAGCTCATATGGTTAGAAAATATAATTTTGATCGAGGCTTCCCAGCTCCTGCACCATCAGCCTCTCACATTGTTCAATGCATCACGCTCTCATCACTCACGAACACCAGTTCTCGTGGGACAGGGACTGTGTGAGCTTTAGAGGCTAGTATAGAATCAGGGTCAACACATGGTGAGTAGCTGGGTACAAGTGACCAGCAGGCAAGAATAACCGGTGTGCCAGCTCATCAGAGGGTAAGCTCCTTAATAACTTCTGTGGTTGGCTTAGACTTGGACTTTGATGGGGCAGAGTACAAGAGAATGCTGATAAACATCCACAATGAGATGCACTTATAGGTCTATCAGATAACTCCTCGTCAGCTTCAGCCTGACACAGGTTTTTGCAGACAGTGGAGTTCATCACTTTTAGCGAGGAAGTGATGATCAACTCAACGAAAGCCCTCGTTTATTTTACTTCATTTACAGGATGTGGGCATCGCTGGTTGGGCCAACGTTTATTGCCCATCCCTAATTGCCCTTAAGAAGATGATGTGGTACTGTCTTCTTGAAGCACTGCATGCTCTATGGTGTAGGCACACCCATAGTGCTGTTAGGGAGGGAGTTCCAGGATGTTGACCCAGCGACCTGTGGACCTGCCATTGGTGCAGTGTATAGTGGACAGAGTCTCAGCCTCTAATGCAACACAGGCAGGAACCACTCAGTCTCACTGGCTCTGTGGAAGCTCAGCCAAGAGTCAGAGGATCCCTACTTGCTAACATGTAGGCACAGGCTGCTATTACCATGCCTGCTGATCTCAGCTCTCAAAGGGCATGCAGTCTTTTACAGCAATCCAACAATTGGTCCTTCAGCATATTGCAGGATTGCTGAAGAGTTGTCATGAGAATGTCAGTGACTGTGTCAAGGCTTCTAGAAGGATGAGATTTTACATTGTCCCGCTAGTGCCACTCCACCAGTGCCCTCGCTGATGTCTTTAACTTAGCCAACCCAGACTGCATGGCAAGGTGGTGCAATCCAAAGTCTCCCTCAAGGCCTAAAGCTGCTCAAGATCAGCAGTTTTCCACTGGGGTAGCACTGCCTAGAAGCTGCAGTCACTGGGGTGGCACTGCCTAGAAGCACCAGAACACCGGCATCTCCACAACATAGAAGCACCGGACCAGAGATAAGCATCGACAGGACAGCTAGCACGGGAATACAGAAAGATCAGTTGTTCATTCTTGCTTGTATCATTAGGATGTATTGATTTTATAAATTTGTTATACAAGGTTTTATTTGTGTCATTTATTGCAGGATTTTAACCAAGGGGACACTGTAATAGGACAAAGCAGATGACTGGGAATAGAATCACAGAATTCCTACAGTGCAGAAGGAGACCAACCAACACGTCGAGTCTGAACTGACTCTCTGACAGAGCATCTTTTCCAGGGCCAACCCCTACCTCATTCCCCAACTCCACGCATTAACTCTGTTCATTCCCCTAACTTACACATCTTTAAACACTAAGGGGCAATTTAGCATG
Organism: Carcharhinus amblyrhynchos; assembly: GCF_965287045.1. Lineage (NCBI taxonomy): Eukaryota > Metazoa > Chordata > Chondrichthyes > Carcharhiniformes > Carcharhinidae > Carcharhinus > Carcharhinus amblyrhynchos. The sequence goes on from NC_137329.1 coordinate 50,638,895, forward strand.
GCTAATCCACCTAACCTACACATCTTTGCTCTGTGGGAGGAAACTGAAGCTCCTGGAGGAAACCCACATAGACAGTCACCAAAGGTGGAATCAAACCCGGTCCCTGGCATTGTGAAGTAGCAGTGCTAACAACTGTGTCATCATGCTGACCTAAAGTGATGGAAAAACAATCGACCCTTGTAAAGGAATCTTCATACTTGGAATATTCTGTACAATTCTGATCATCTTATTGTAGAAAGGATATTATTAAACTAGAAAGAGTGCAGAAAAGATTTACTAGGATGCTACAGGGACTTGATGGTTTGAGTTATAAGGAGAGCTGGATAAACTGGGACTCTTTTCCCAGGAGCATAGGAAGCTTAGGGGTGATCATATAAAGGTCTATAAAATAATGAGGGGTATAGATCAACTAGATAGTCAATGTCTTTTCCCAAAGGTAGGGGGATCTAAAACTAGAGGGCATAGGTTTAAGGTGTGAGAGGGGAAAGATACAAAAGGGTCCAGAGCGGCAATTTTTTCACTCAGAGGGTATTGAGTGTCTGAAACAAGGTGCCCGATGTAATAATTGAGACTTGTACAATTTTGTCTTTTAAAAAGCATTTAGACAGTTTCATGAGTAAGATGGATATGCAAGGATATGGGCCAAATGTGGACAATTGGGACTAGATTTGTAATAAAAACTGGGCAGCATGAACAAGTTGGACCAAAGGGCCTGTTTCCATGTTGTAAACCTCAATTACTCTAACTAGAGTCTGAATAGGTGCTAGCAGGCAGACCACCTGAAGCACATCAAATTCCACTTCCCTGTGTCTGCTTAATCCTCTGCCTACACTACCCCTCTGTCTACTGAGAGGATCCTCTCTCCACAGTCATTGCTCCATCTTCCTGCCATGTTGTAGACCCAGAGACAACACAACCCAGGCCTGTTGCAGCCTTTGTGCAAACAGGTCACCAGGACTACAATGATGTGGCTACGCTCCATGCCAAATGCAGCAACTCAATACAAAACCACCATAGTACTTCCCCAAACTATGCATTAACAGCAGATCCAAGTTTCAAAAAACGTGTTGTGGAACAGTCAGAATTTAATGTCACAACCTGGTCATCAATATACTTCTGATGCATGTATGGCAGACCCACAGAGGTATCCTTCCCAACATAATGGATGTGGTCCCCATGTTGCACAATGGACAGAAATGCTGTACTGGCCATTCAGAAGGCCTGCATCTTCAGTAACATTATCTCATTAACATTTTAGCCCAAAAACATTTAACATAATGAAACACCCGCTGGGAATACATTAAGTCCTTGCCTCATGTTGTAGTTGTGTTCTTGAAATTTTAAATGGAACAACTTTGAACAAGTTCCACGGGAAAAATCAATCAGTGATTCCCCATGGATCTTGTGGAGGTTATCACAGGCACGAAAGGAAGAGAGCATGGGAATGAGGTAGAAAAGAAGAAACTAATAATTTAGTGACATCAAAATCACTCTTAGATAAAGTGTAGCAAAGGAGAGAGAGAAAGAGAAAGAGAAACTGCTGGATACCCATTGAGTGGAAGCCTGAGGAAAATGTTTTTGGAGTGAAGTGGCAGTGGAACTAATGCCATCTTCCTCACCAGCTAAACTACAGACCAATGCCAGGCAGATTCAATGATTTGATAAGGAGGAAGCAAGGTAATGCATATGCTGTTGTTCTTGTTCTTTCTTGAACAACATGGATAGCAACAACCCCTTAAAACATTGAAATTAATATTTGTATAAATAAACCCTCTACTCCACAATGTAAGAAGTCTCACAACACCAAGTTACTCCACAATGCATAAGATTGCTCCTAACTCTGTATCTTGCAATATGATCCACCGAAGAACAGTTTCAACTTTTGCCTCCACATTAGCAAGATAATCCTATCTGATCTGTATCTTTAAAAAAGTGAGGCCATTGGAAAGCCAACCCTTAAATGCCAGCAAACTTAATCTTATGGCTGCTGCAGTGAACACAGGTTTGGCTGGATGACTAATTTTCCAACCTTGCTGCAGCAGAAGCATGCAATCAACAGCCAGTAAGATTGTGCCCAACATGTTTCATTCAGTCACCTTGACACTAAGATGCCATTTGACCAAATGGTATCTCGGAGCCCTATTAAAGTGAATGGGAATCGGGGAAAATTGCCCCCTTGTGAGGACTGTACCTTGCACAAAGGAAGATGATTGTGGATGTTTAAAGTCAATCATCTCAGCCCATGAACATTACTGCAGCCCCTCAGGACAGTGTCCTGTGCTCAACAATGCTTCAGCAATCTCCCACCCTACATCAAAAGATCAGAAATGAAGATGTTCATTAACAATTGCACAGTGTTTAGTTCTATTCAAAATTCATCTGGTAATGAAGCAGTCTGTGCATTAAGGAGGAAATTGCAAAGCATCTTGAAGGGAATTGCTTGATAGAGCAGACGCAGCACGGTTTCATTAAAGGGAAGTCGTGTCTGACAAATTTACTGGAGTTCTATGAGGATGTGTCTAGGGCGGTGGATAGAGGAGAGCCGGTGGATGTGGTCTTTCTAGATTTTCAGAAGGCGTTTGACAAAGTGCCTCACAAGAGGTTATTGCAGAAGGTCGAGGGACATGGAGTTGGGGGTAGGGTGTTAGCGTGGATAGAGGATTGGCTGTCAAATAGGAGGCAGAGAGTGGGGGTCAACGGGTGCTATTCGGATTGGCGGATGGTGACTAGTGGAGTGCCCCAGGGGTTATGGGGAGAGGGCGGGAAAGTGGAACTGAGCAGCGACAGATCAGCCATGATCTTATTGAATGGTGGGGCAGGCTCGAAGGGCTGGATGGCCTACTCCTGCTCCTATTTCTTATGTTCTTATGTTCTTATAAATAAAAATCTGGACAATAATCTGCCATGAGCTGATAAGTGGTAAGCGACATCCATGCCACACAAGTGACCATCTCCAATACAGGAGAGTCTCATAATTCCCCTTAACATTCAATGGCATTACCACCACTGAAACTTGCAAAATTAACATTCTAATGTGTTACATTGACTAGAAAGTTAACTGGACCGGCCACAAAAGCACTGTGGCTGTAAGAACAGGTCAAAGGCTGGATATTGTGCAGTGACTGACTCACCTCCTGACTCTGCAAAGCCTTTCCACAACTTGCAAGGCACAAGTCAGCAATGTGATTGAACATTCTCCACTTGCTGGGGTGAGTTCAGTTCCAACAACACTCAAGCAGCCAACACCATCCAGAACTCGATCAGTACTCCATCCAACATCCTCAACATTAATCCCTGCCAGCACTGGCGTACATTGGCAGCTGTGTCTACCATTTACAAAATGCACTACAATAACTTGCCAAGGCACCTTCAAAAGCACCTTCCAAGTCCATGACCTATACCTCTTAGAGAAACAAGGACATAAGGCTCCTGAGAATACCATCATCTTTAAATTCCTTTCTAAGTCACTCAGCATTTTGCAATGTGGGAGGATGAGTTTTGGACCAATAATTGTTTTTAAGTAGTCAAAGTTTCTGATTCAAGACACCTACGAACTGAATAAGACCACAAGACTTAATGGGTTTGAAACAAGCCAAAATAAAATTTACTGTACCAATTCAGAAAGATGAAGCCATGTATTTATTTTATACTCTAAAATTCAGTTTAAGCATGAGATACATATCAATTAACCAGTGAAGTGAGATTGAACATATCACAATACACAATAAATGGCAAATGCAACCAAATCCGATTCCATGGATTATTCAACAATCCACCCAGGTATTTGTCACATTGTGCATGAACTTTCAGACTCACTGAAACTTTGCCTTTACCATAACCTCCACCTTTGAAGATCTCACTTTGGAATTCTCTCCAAAGATTTCTCCCACTCCAATGGCTTTAACAAATATTCACCTTGCAGGGTTTCAAACTCACCTCCAAGATTCTTTCCCTGCTGGATTCTAAGTACACTCAAGCTTCCTCTTACAAACATGATTTCAGACTGTTGGCTGTGCCAAGCAAAACAGCACTGCTTCAAAAGGGTCCCTTTGCGCCAACAGGCCACAGTATGGAGTCACCAATATTTGGATATCTTTTTGGGTCTTCAGAATTTTTCATGCATCCACTTCACTTGAAATCTGCTTCCTACTGGTCTTTCTTTAAATTGGAGTCTATTTCTCCACTCCTTTCTTTTAACTTGACTTAACCAGACCTATTTCTGCCCTTTTGTCTTTGTCTGTTACCTAGAACCTCTGTTTGCAACTTCTCCCTGTTTCCCTCCGTGGTCTGGGAGCTCTCCCGATCTCTCTTCCTATAACACCTTGCTGGACTCAGAGGTTGGAAACTCTGATTCCTGAGGAACCTTTGGCCTTTCATGAATGGAGCATTGGTCGGGACACTCACTGAATAATGGCACTCCATACCAGGTCAGCTGACCTTCCTTTTCCTTCATTTTTTAAAATTCATTTGTTGTACATGGGTGTTGCTGGCTGGCCAGCATTTATTGCCCAGTTTCCCGAGGGCAATTGAGAGTCAATCATATTGCTGTGGCTCTGGAATCACATGTAGGCCAGACCAGGTAAGGATGGCAGATTTCTTTCTCTAAAGGACATTAATGAACTAGATGAGTTTTTCCAACAATGGTTTCATGGTCATCAGTAGATTCTTAATTCCAGATTTTCTTTTAAAATTCGAATTGTACATCTGCCATGGTGGGATTTGAACCTGGGTCCCCAGAACATTAGCTAAGTTTCTGGATTAATAGTCTGGTAATAATATCACTAGGCCATCGCTTCCTCTGTGCAGGCACGCAGGGCCATTCCACGACCTGAATAATGTAAAATATCCCATCCATGAAAGGCCGGATGTTCCTCAAGAATCAGAGTTGTCAATCTCTGAGTTCAGCAGAGTGGACCATCCTGACTCGGAAAAATACAGTGGTTAGCATTGCTGCCTCACAGCAGCAGGGATCTGTATCAATTCCAGCTTCGGCTGACTTTGTGAAGTTTGCACTTTCTCTATGTGTGTACGTGGGTCTCCTCCAGGTGCTTCGGTTTCCTTCCACACTACAAAGATGTACAAGCTAGGTGTATTGGTCATATTAAATTGCCCCTTAAATTAGAGGGATAGGGCCTGGGTGGGATTTTTGTCAATGTAGGTTTGATGGGCTGAATTACCTCCTCCTGTGCTGTAGGGATTCTATGATGTTGCTACTCCTTCATTGTCACTGGGTCAAAAGCACAGAACTGTCAACTAAACATCACTTTTGCAAGTATCCTCAAATTACAGATTGCAATAGTTCAATATGGCAGCTCTTTGCTGCCTTTCAAGGTTATAATTAAGAATTTTCAGTAAGTTTTGGCTTTTTAGTGATGCCCTCATCCATAAATGAATAGATTTTGAAAAAAGATTTCCAGGGAAGCAGGGTGCCTATGAAAGACAAGAGATTAGAGGGAAATTAGACAGCTCTACCCTGACAAGAAGCTGACCATTATGATAAAGATGACTCACTTTTATATAGTGTTGTTAATGGCTTTAGACATTCCAAAGTACTTTACAGCCAATTGAAGTGTGGCTACATTTGTAACATAAGAAATTGTGTTGGGACAACATGCTGCTCTAAAGTATTTATCAGTCACAAGTAGGCTGACATTCACACTGTAATGATGCTACTGTGAAAATCCCCTAATTGCCACACTCTGGTGCTTGTTTGGGAACAATGAGGGAGAATTTAGCATGGCCAGTGCACCTAACCTGCACATCTTTGGACTATGGGAGGAAACTGAAGCACCCGGAGGAAACCTATGCAGATACAGGGAAAATGTGCAAACTCTACACAGTCGTCCAAGCCGGGAATCAAACCCAGGTCCCTGGCACTGTGAGACAGCAATGCTAACCATTGTGCCACCATGCCATCCACTGCGGGAGATGTTAAGATCAATAGGTCAATGCAGGGTGCTTGTTCCTGTGTGCACATGTATTCAGGAAATACGACACCTCTGTGACATGGCAGACAATCAGATGTTTTTCCATCCATTCATAACCATACCTTTCCATCCTGCAGAGCCATCTCAACCTCTGGAAGACAAAGGGTGATGCTGAGAAGAGAAGGAAATGGTGATGCTGAGAAGGGTCAAGATGGCTGAAATTTCAAACGAGCTGATTACAATAATGAAGATGAAGACATTGTTGAAGGCAGGTCACACAGGAACCCTAGAGGCACCATCTGACCAAATGGTCTCATAAACCTTCGGGGCCCACAGAAGCAACTCTGTTCAGGTAGTAAAGAAATTAAACATTGCAAAAGCTATTTTCTACCTCAAATAATAAGTTAAAGATCAGAGGTTGTTTTTGGTTTTCAGGTTCCAAGATATCCTCACTTCTCTCCATTGTTGATGCTAGCAACAAATATGCCTCTTCTCAGTTATTCTACATTATTCTCAGTGCATTGTGAGCATAACATCCAACATTTCAGCTTGTGACCCTGTTAAATATATTTAAACAGTCTAAGTGGGGAGTTGGGATCACAGAGAAGCTCCAAGAGTAATCACAAAATGAATTGTTGGCTTTAAAGGGGGGGATCATTAATAGAAATGGGTTTTGCCCCAGAATCCACTTCGCAAAAGTGCAGAAATGCTGAGAGCGTGCTTTATATGCAACAACAAAATGTGACATTTTGAGGCCAAGTTTTTTATAGTGAAGCCATTAGTGTGGATAAAGCCTAAACTGTTAAAGATCAAATGCAAACCAAATTATTCTTAGCCCCCAGCACCTCATGGAAAACACTGGAATCTTAGCATTACAGTGTAGAGATTGTTCAAGACTGTTTGCCACTTGAAAGAAGAGAAATCCTTAGAGCTGGAGCAAAAGGAAGATAATAATCACATTTGTTCGGTGGAGAAAATCCGGCAAAGTGAAGGTAGACATTTAAAGTGACAAGCAGCGGATTGGAAGGGGACGTCTCACAACATTGTTTTTTTTCAGGCTCAGACCAAGTTTAAATAGTATAATGAATTTGCAGTCATGGAACATACACTCTTGGCCTCCAATATCTAATCTGAATGTCACTGAACTTTGCTACCTGTGATGTAAACCCTCCCCCTTTCCTCTGTCCTGGGTTTCAGACAGTAGAAAAGGAGGCTGTCACAGAAAATGTATTTTTGGGGTCAAAAGCAATACTGGCTTTCACTGAACTGGAATAGGAGCTTTGTTCTTGTTTGCTGGTTGCTAGGCAAGCTTCAGCAGCCGCAATGGGCACAGTTGGAGATTCAGATCACAAAAGATCAAGGCCTAGTGCTTCGAATGATAATAAATGACTGGCTTTGGCAGAGCCCAGGAGGACCATCTGTGACCCCCACAGGTCACTGAGCTTGCCTTGTATAAAGAAACCTTGGCTATTCTGTGCTTTCACTACTCTTCCTCTGCATTCCGTGTACTTGGGCCGCAAGCCAAAAACCGAGACTTTCACAACACTGCTGCTGCAATCAGACTGAGGAGGGGGATTAACGTGTATAATAATCCATTAGCAATGTGTAATAATCCATTAGTCCCTGCCACAAAGCAAGCTATATTTTTTTTTGTGCAAGGCTCGAATTAAAGGAATCCCGCACCAAAACTATGCCTCCATTGCAATGTTTTATTGTGGGGACAAAAAAACAAATGTGACAGCGTTTGACTCTGCATGGGTATGTTTTAAGAGAAAAGAAAAGTAGGAGGAAGAAAGAGAGAAAGGCGAAGCGAAAGAAAATAAAGGCTGAAAGAGAGACCCAGAAAAAGAAGTATTTCAAGGGAGGGGAATACGATAAAAGGAAATTTTAAAAAAGTGTGTGGCAGTGAGGGATAGGAGGGATAAATAGGGGACTGGTCAAACAAAGAAATGAAAACTGTCGAGTGGAAATGATTGCAGATTAAAATCAAACACTTGGCAGATGAAAACTGTGAGCAAAAAAAAAAGGTCAGAAAGGAATTTTCTGCATCGTGTGTCATGTGACAGTGAAAAATTGTTGGGTTTTTAACTGTTTTAATAAGAAGCTGAGACAAACGAATGGAAAAATCGGCAGGAGATTGCCTGAAAAAAGCACCTATCTCCCCTCCCCCTTCGCCCCCAGCCCCAGCACAATGATACATTCAAGTTGTAATAAAAGATGCCTCAGACAGCATTAACTAGATCGCCTTCTACTTGGATGAAACAATAAAATGACACACTGGAGTGACAGTCTGTGAAAGAAACGCACTTAAACTGGAAGCAGCTCAGCAGCACTTCTGAGGAAACGGGAACTGTGAAGTTGGGTGAAGATCCATCAATTGGAATTTTCATAGTCCACACCACCAGCAGTACTGAAGTCACTTGTCTGCTATGTATTGGAACACATGGGCAGTGTGCCCACAGCTACCCACATACACACCAGTGTCTCATTGTCAGTGCGGAGTTAGAAAACCTACCTCACTGAGTTGAGACAGTGGAGCGAAAGGAGGTTATGATGGAATCATTGCAAAAAATCTCACAAAACCAACTCTCTGACTTGCTTTGGTAATATTGGCTTGATTTGATTTCATTTATTATTGTCACATGTTTTAGTATACAGTGAAAAGTATTGTTTCTTGCGTGCTATATAGACAAAACATGCCATTCATAGAGAAGGAAACAAGACAGTGTAGAAATTTCATAGCTATGGTGTAGAGAAAGATCAACTTGGTGCAGGGTAGGTCCATTCAAAAGTCTGATGGCAGCAGGGAAGAAGCTGCTCTTCAGTCGATTGGGACGTGACCTCAAATTTTTGTGTCTTTTTCCCAACAGAAGAAGGTGGAAGAGAGTATGTCCAGGGTGCATGGAGTCCTTAATTATGATGGTTGCTTTTCCAAGACAACGGGGCGTGTAGACAGTCAATGGATGGGAGGCTGGTTTGGATTGGATTAAATTACATTCACAGCCTTTTATAGTTTCTTACAGTCTTGGGCAGAGCAGGTGCCATTCTAAACTGTGATACAACCAGAAAGAATGCTTTCTAAGGTGCAATTGTAAACGTTGGTGAGAATAGTGGCTGACATAGCAAATTTTCCCAGTCTTCTGAGAAAGTAGAGGTATTGGTGGGCTTCCTTAACTATAGTGTTGGCATGCAGGTTGTTGGTGATCTGGACACCTAAAAACTTGAAAAGTTGAGTTGCAACTCTGATTTGATCTACAAGAAGAAGCAGAAGATTTTAGGGTTTGCCTGAAGATTGTGATAAGGAACACAATGCTCTCACTAATGATTGCCCTAATGGTTCTGGGAACTAGGGCTACCTTCTCTATGGAGCCATAAGCTGTAGAACCTGATCCTCTATTTGTAATCCATCCACTTGGGACTCAAGAAAGACAATTCAGGATATTTTCATCATGGTAAGAGATGAAGATCTTTGGAGAAACAAGATGATTTGATACAAATCACTAAAAGCAAGTGTCCAGACATGAAAAATAAACACAATGACTAATGGAATGTTCACCTTTATTTCAATGGGGTGGGAATACAGAGGGGAAAAGGTGATGCTTTGGTTGCACAGAGTCTTGTTCAGACTGCAACTAGAATATGCCATTCAGTTCTCAATGCTGCATTTCAGGAAAGATATATTGAATCCCAAAAGGGTAAAGCATAGTTTTTACCACACTGATACCAGGGCTTAAAAGGAGAGGGTTTTTTGTTGTGACCTCATGGTTCCCTTTCTCTCCTACTCACTGGCCAGCATTTTACAGTCCCTGCCACCTGATGGGGTATTATGGTCCCGCCAAACTGAATGGAGATTTAAATGACTTGCCATGATTGCTGGGGGGAGACACACTGAGGTGGGCCATATTATGCTGGCCAATGGGTGTTTTGTGATTCAACCAATGGTACCCCAACTCTCTCTCAAACTGCCCTCATTCCCAAGTGGGTATATCAGGGCTTGTGCCAGAGTAAATGAAGTGGCCTGTTTAAATCAGATAAGGAAACAATTTATCTTGAGATGCTTCTCATCAGATGCTTCTTTAACAGTTTACCACCTGTGAGTGACAGAAAGAACAATCATTTTAGGAAGGTGCTCCTTGACTTCTAAGTCAGAAGATTAAGCTGAACATTAGCAGGAGGCTAACTTTTCCATCCTGGCTACCTCTGAGAAAATCTGCAAATTTGGAAAACCCTTAGGCCTCTGGTTTTTGTGGGAAATGGCATGGGAAAGTTAGCTCAAAAAACATTCCCTCAATAGTGGACTCTGATCAGGCTTTTTGTCACTTGTGCTAGTATTTCCTATGTGGTATATTATCAAATATTGATAAATGACGCACCTTCAAGCACCTGAAGATGTTCCACAATGTTAAAGGAGCATTATAAATATAAATTGGTGTTGTTAATGCCTCTGTGGTCCCCAGACTAACTAGAACTGTTAACATCCCCAGCAAGACAGACAGCATCTGTAGAGTTAACCTTTCAGCCCATGACCTTTTATAAGAATTTCCTGATGAAAGATCGCTCAACCTGAAACATTTAACTCTATTTCTCCCCAGCACTTTTTTTTTTGTTTCTATTTCAGGTTTCCAGCATCTGCACTATTTTGCTTTTGTATTGTTGACGTCCTTTTTGCCAACTTGAAAAAAAGCAAAGGTAGAAAAACATCCTGCCTGAATTGGCCTAGATAGCTGCTGTCAGTATTTGACATTTGGCTGGAAGTCATCTTGAACTAGGCAACTGTCATGGCTCTGTGGTGAATCAACAAGTTTGTACGCATTAGAGAAAATCCAGATAAACCCACTGTTAGCAACAGTTATGATTGGAAAGGTAATGACAATAGAAATTCCCCTTTTTTAACATAACCTGACACCCCTTCAGTTATGTCTTTTTGTTCTTTTTTCTCTTCTTCCTCCAAGGAATAGAAATGAGGAGAGACTTAAAGAAGCACTTATTGCTTGACTTTTTAAAAAAATATTTAATTGAGGGACATGGGCATCGCTGGCTGGCTGGTATTTACTGTAAGAAGTCTTACAACACCAAGTTAAAGTCCAACAGGTTTATTTGGTAGCGTAAGCCAGAGCACTGCTCCTTCATCAAGTGAGTGGGAATTCTATTCACAAACAGGGCATATAAAACTCAATTTACAAAATAATGGTTGGAATGCAAATCTTCATAGGTAACAAAGTCCTAAAGGTACAGACAAGGGAGAGAGGGTTAAGTACAGGTTAAAGAGATGTGTATTGTCTCCAGCCAGGACAGTTAGTGAGATTTTGCAAGCCCAGGCAAGTCGTGGGTGTTACAGATAGTGTGACATGAACCCAAGATCCCAGCTGAGGCCCTCCCCATGCATGCAGGACCTGGCTGTCAGTCTTTGCTCAGGGACTCTGCGTTGTCATGTGTCGTGAAGGCTGCCTTGGGGAACGCTTACCCGAAGATCAGAGGCTGAATGCCCATGACTGCTGAAGCGTTCCCCAACAGGAAGAGAACACTCTTGTTTGGTGATTGTCAAGCGGTGTTCATTCATTTGTTGTCATAGCATCTGCTCAGATGAGGAGGATCGCAACAGACACCTCCAGATGCTGAAAGATGCCCACATAAGTAGGGGATATGGCGCTCGACTCATTCATTGACAGTTCCAAAGCGCCACAATGAAAAACTGTACCGACCTCTCAGAAGACAAGCATGGAACACGGCAGACAGAGTACCCTTCGTCGTCCATTACTTCCCTGGAGCAGAGAAGTTACAACATCTTCTCTGGAGCCTTCAGCATGTCATTGATGAAGATAAACATCTCGCCAAGGCCATCCCCCCACCCCCCACTTCTTGCCTTCAAACAACCACACAACCTCAAACAGACTATTGTCCACAGCAAACTACCCAGCCTTCAGGAGAATAGTGACCACAGCACCACACAGCCCTGCACAGCAACCTCTGCAAGACATGCAGGATCATTGACAAGCATGCCATCATCTCACGTGAGAACACCATCCACCAGGTACACAGTACATATTCCTGCAACTCGGCCAATGTTGTCTACCTGATACGCTGCAGGAAAGGATGTCCCGAGGCTTGGTACACTGGGGAGATCGTGCAGATGCTACAACAACGAATGAATGAACGCCACTCGACAATCACCAGGCAAGAGTGTATTCTTCCTGTTGGCGAACACTTTCGGCCTCTGATCTTCAGGTCAACGTTCTCCATGGTGGCTTCATGACACACGACAATGCAGAGTCGCTGAGCAGAGACTGATGGTCAAGTTCCGCACGCATGGGGACAAAAGAACAAAGAACAGCACAGCACAGGAAACAGGCCGTTCGGCCCCACACACTCAGTGAGTGCCTTATTCAAGTCTTTTGTTGCTCGTCGACATTTTTGTCTACCTCTACTGGAATTCCACAATAAAGGGGGTGGAAATTTAGGGAATTATATGTACGCCAGATTAAGGGAGATCCAATTCAGGGACAATTTATTGACGCAAATCAGCCTAAAAAGCACATTTTTGGGATGTGGGAGGAAACCAGGGCACCTGGAGAAAAGCCATGCAAGCATGGGGAGAATGTGCAAACTCCCACAGACATTGATCCAAACCAGAGATGCGACCCGGGTCCCTGTAACTGTACAGCAGACAGTGATAGTCAATGAGCTGTCGTCTTGCCTGTCAATTGGTCCAGATTAAGTGTACACTAACGGATGTGAAGCACTAGGCAACTCTCGAAGCAACATCCGAAAGCAACCCTCGCGCGACCCACCGTGTGTATGCACCTTGTTGGCCAACAAGCAGACTGAATTGCCTGTGGACGTAAAAGGAGACATCAATAAATATAAATAGACATACAACAGGCTATACAGACAGTGATGGAAGATCCCCAATAGCTCCAACGTAAGTGACAACGTGAGCCTTAAAATTTGTTGGATGACTGATAGGAATTTATTAATTCCCAGGAACGTCCTGAGGTTCTTGATCTTCAACTAGAACATTCTTTTGTGTCCCTCCATTTCCAGTCTGCTCATGTGACTATCCAGGTAAGTCTTAAACAACCCTAGCATGTCTGCCTCCATCACCCTACTTGGCAGTGCATTCCAGGCCCCCACCACCCTCTGTGTAAAAAATATCCCTCTGACATCTGAGTTATGTCTTACCCCTCTCACCTTGAGCGCGTGACCCCTTGTGATCGTCGTCTCCAACCTGGAAAAAAGCTTCCCACTGTTCACCCTATCTATACCCTTCATAATCTTATACACCTCCATTAGGTCTCATTCTCTGTCTTTCCAGGGAGAACAACCCCAGCTTGCCCAATCTCTCCTCATAGCTAAGACCCTCCATACCGGGCAACATCCTGGTAAACCTCCTCTGCATTCTCTCTAAGGCCTCCACATCCTGCCGGTAGTATGGCAATTGGTGACTAGTGGGGTGCCCCAGGGGTCGGTGCTGGGGCCTCAGCTATTTACCATTTATATAGATGATCTGGAGGAGGGAACCGAATGTAGGGTGTCGAAATTTGCTGATGACACCAAGATTAGGGGAAAGGCAAATTGTGCGGAGGGTGTGGAGAGTCTGCAGAAGGATCTAGATAGGCTGGGCGAATGGGCCAGGAAATGGCAAATGGAATTTAATGTTGGCAAGTGCGAGGTGGTCCACTTTGGTAGGAAGAATGATAGGAAGGACTATTACTTACGTGGCGAAAAACTGCAGCAGGCGACGGTGCAGAGGGACCTCGGGGTCCTTGTGCATGAGTCGCAAAAACCCAAAAAGTAGGGAGGTCTTGCTGCAGCTGTATAGGGCATTGGTGAGGCCGCAGCTGGAGTACTGGGTGCAGTTTTGGGTGCCGCACCTGCGCAAGGATATTTTGGCCTTGGAGGGAGTGCAGAGGAGATTTACTAGGCTGATACCGGAGTTGAGGGGGTTGAGCTATGAGGAGAGGCTGAATAAACTAGGCTTGTACTCGTTAGAGTTTAGAAGAATGAGGGGAGATCTCATTGAGATGTATAAGATGATGAATGGGATGGATAGGATAGAGGTGGAGAGACTCTTCCCGCTCAAAAAAGACAGTAGGACTAGGGGGCACAGCCTCAAGATAAAGGGGAGGCAGTTTAGAACGGAGTTGAGGAGGAACTTCTTCACTCAAAGGGTGGTGAATCTCTGGAATTCTCTGCCCATTGAAGTGGTGGAGGCTGCCTCGCTAAATATTTTTAAGAAGCGGGTTGATGGGTTCTTGATAAGAGAGGGGATTAAGGGTTATGGGGAGAGGGCGGGAAAGTGGAACTGAGCCACGACAGATCAGCCATGATCTTATTGAATGGCGGGGCAGGCTCGAAGGGCTAGATGGCCTACTCTTGCTCCTATTTCTTATGTTCTTATGTTCTTATGACCAGAACTGGACACAGTACTCTAAATGTGGGCTAACAAGGGACGCCCTTGGTTGGGATCGTGGGTTGATGTCACACTATCTGTAGCCCTCACAACTTGCCTGGACTTGCAAAATCTCACAAACTGTCCTGGCTGGACACAATACACATCTCTTTGGCCTGTGCTCAACCCTCTCTCCACTGGTATCGTCTGTACCTTTATGACTTGGTTACCCTAGAAGAATTGCATTCCAACCATTATTTTGTAAACTGAGTTTGCGTCTTTATATGCCCTATTTGTGAATAGAACTCCCACTCATCTGATGAAGGGGCAGCGCTCCGAAAGCTAGTGGCTTGTGCTACCAAATAAACCTGTTGGACCTTAACCTGGTGTGGTGAGACTTCTTATTATATTTACCCTAGTCCATCACCGGCATCTCCACATCAGTATTTATTGTCCATACCTAATTGTCCTTGGAAAACAGTTGTGGTCTGAAATTACATGTCGGCCAGACCGGGTAAGCATGGCAGATTTCCTTCCTAAAGGACATTATTAACCTAGATGGGTTTTTCTGACAATCGACAATGGTTTCACGGTCATCAGTAGATTCTTAATTCCGGATATATTTTATTGAATTAAATTCCACCATCTATTGTGGCAGGATACGCACATGGATCCCCAGAACATTCGCTGAGTTTTTGGATTAATAATCCAAGCTAATACCACCATGAGAGTAATAATGAATAATCAACCACCCTTCTTCCCCCCATAAACTACCTTTATTAAAGAACAAAGGGGAAAAATAATTGAGAAGAAAAGCTTCCAATTAAAGTTGCAGATTTAAGTTTCTGGCTGCCTTTTTAACCTATTCAATAATGAGAAAAATGCAAACAAAAAGTAGTAAAGACACAATCAGCTCTGACGAAGGGTCATCCAAACTTGAAATGCTGGCTCTATTCTCCCTCCACACATGCTGTCACATGTGCTGAAATTTTCCAGCATTTTCTGCTTTTGTTTCAGGTTCCAGCATCTGCAGTATTTTGCTCTTATCTAAAGACGCAATCCATCAGTCTCCATGTATTGTTTAAGGTGGGGCATAATTCAACACAAAAATGAAGGCCTGAATGTTTTAATATAGATGGAATTTGTCTTGTTGAAAAACCTTAAGCACATTTCCCGTTATTTTTCCTCAGCAAATGAAGGAAGTCTCAACTCTATGGGAAGCCAAGCTCATCAGTCAGACAACGATGTACAAAATGACTTTCAGACGTCACTCATGCCTTTGATCGGCTGATCTCCTATCTTGCATTTCCAACCACCTGTCTGTTTGGAGTCTCTGCCCTCTGAGAATCAGGCAAGGTTCATAGAGGGTTTCTTCATGAGTTTAGCCTTCACTTGTATCTTGCTTGATATTGACAGTACCCTCTGTGTCATTGTTGAGATTGAGCCTGTCCACTTTCATCACCAACACATCTGTTCAAATCAATGTACAAGTGACATGTGAACTCAGAATACCATGATACATCTGTCAATGTCCCAGCTCCAAGCATAATCTGTACACTTGTAATGTTTTTGCTTAGGTAGGAGGTGTTAGGTGAATAGCTTCCTCTGGATTGCCTATCACTGAGCCTATGGTTTGTATATTTAATGACATTTTCATTCTCAGGTGGCAGCTAGTGGTGTAATTCTGTGATTAGTGAATAAACTGTCAATTTTTCCATTGTCAGCATGAAAGAAGTCAAATAGGGTACGCACATCAACAGGGATAGTGACAGTCACAACTGATGTCCTCCATCACTAATCTCTGTGACTGCATATGCTCTATTGTGCTTTTTATTGTTTCGATTTGACATTGAAAGACCACACTACAACACAAAGAAGTTTTGTGAACACTTTGCTTGTGTTGCTTCTTACACAGCATGCGGACATTACAAAGTGCTCTGTTTGACTTACCAAGGCAAGTAAAGGAGCGTGATCACGTAGCTGTCAGCAATATCTATCATTCATCACTCATTAAATATTCTTGTTAATGGTTATTGGCCATAATATGTATTGATCACATGGTGGCAACACATAGATATAATGAAGATGAACAGACTTTTAAGTCTGTTTTAAGTGGCTGTGCCATTTTCCACAATTATCCAGCAGCTCAGGATGCCAACTTCGGACATGTCCCAGAACACCCTCACAGTGCTCACAAATTGTCCCCCAATCCTTTTGGCTCCAACAAGCCAGAACTTGTGAGAAGTGACAAAAATCTGCCAGTATAAAAAAAATTGAAGGGATTTAATCACTCAAAATATTAGCCCAAAATTGTCTGAAGTAACAGTGAAGCTAATGGTGATCAGAACTTTATACTTGTTATTGGGTAATTTAGGGAAAGCAAAGTTAAAGGAATAAGCACATTACCTTAACTGGAAGGCTTTTAATCACTGCAACACATCTCCCATCTTCAATTTTCACTCCAACTTTTAATGCGCATGAATGAGCATTTGATAACGTATTTTAAAACATTTTTTACATATTACATTGTGTGGCCTGCTTCTGGAATTGTCAAGAAAGGCTTCAGACTTTATTAGGAGCAAGGAAAATATTTATTAATAAGATAAATTAGGTACAGGAGTGGCATTTCTAGGTTGCCCTGGAGCAGACATGCTTACAAAATGGCTATGGAAGGTCCTGCCTGAGAGAGGATTCTACCATCTGGTGTGATCACTCACTCCCAGTTTCTGTTGGTTCCCTCAAATCAGGTGATTGTACTGCTGTACTGTCTTAAAGAGGCGGACACCACAGATTCAACAATACATATTTTTGTTTACGACAGACAATATAATTTGGTTCCCAGACTAATACACCACTAAATGTTTGAAGGCAGATGCTTAATGACAGGGAGCAAATGATTACACTGGTGGGTAATCTGAAGGTTCAAAAGTGGCCATGGATGAATTGGAGGAATCTAAAAGGCAAGAATTCAGTGGGTAAGGCATGTGTGATAATCTAAATGAGATCAAAGATAATCTGCACACTGGACTCCCACCTTGAAGGCCTACTCACACAAATGCAGCCTGATATTGGCACATCACAAATTCTGCCAGATATTTTCCCCAGTGTTCTTAAATTATTCTTCCCAGGCACCCTGGGATTCCAGCCCAGGACATATCTCTGTTCTTCGAGACCCTTGAAATGCTCAGTAATCCCCAGATGTTCCACCAATTCTATTAATTCCAACAAACCAGAACTCAGTAGCAATGAAAAGTGACAAAATAATCTACTGGGACAGGGAGGGGGTAAGTGTGTGTGAGAGAGGGTGTGAGTGTGTGTATGTGTGTGTGTGAGAGAGAGAGGGTGAGTGTGTGTGAGAGAGAAAGGATGAATGTGTGGAGGGGGTGAATACCTGAGAGAGAGATTAAGTGTGCATATATGTGAGAGAGGGTATAATGCATATGTGTGTGTGTGTGTGAGAGGGAGAGGAGACATGTAAGAGAAAGGGAGATGTTTGTGTGCTTGTGTATGCGTGTGTGTGTGTGTGTGTGTGTTTGTGTATGCTATGTATGTGAGAGAGGGAGAGAGATGTGTGTGAGAAGGACGTGTGTGAGCATAAAGAGAGAAAGAGGGAGCTGTGTGAGTGGGTGTGTGTGTGTGTGGGAGAAAGATGCATGTATCTAATACTAGTCCAAAGACATGCAGGTTAGGTAGATTGGCCATGCTAAATTGCTCCATAGTGTCTCAAGATTATGGGGATTAGTAGGGTTATGGGGACCAGGGCCTGGGTAAGATGCTTTGTCTGAGAGTAGGTGAACTCGATGGGACAAATGGCTTTCTACTGCATTGTAGCTGTTCTATGATCGGCTTTCCAGCATCATCTCTCCCATTAAAAATGACGAAAAGTAAGACTTAATTTTCTTTTAACAAGAAAACTTTTTAGATTACCAAATACTTCCAGGAGTTAATGTTAAAGGGCCAGGGGAGATGGATTGGCCAGTGATTAATGTGAGGGGGCCATGTAGTTGGCGAAAGTATTTGTGACTGTCTGTTTCTTCCTAATTCCAAACGTATATATAGATATAGCCGGAAAAGACTTGTTTACATTTGATTTCTGTGTTCACAATTATTTACTGGCAAAAAAAGAGGTGGCAACATTATCATAATATTTAGGGCTCCTGACACACTTGGGAGGTCAATAGAAGTCCCGTGGCTCTAAAGGTTTGGGAAGCCTTGCATTAAACAGTTGTATCTATCAGTCCACAGAAAGAAGGAGGATTGAATAATGGAGCAATTGATTGAATCAATGCTGCCACCTTAATCAATCTGATCCAATGGAGGAGGGGAAGAAGGGCTGGACACCACCTATCACAGCTTCAAGAGGAGGCTCATCTGAGGTCCATGGCCCAAGGGAGTCCCGGCATGAACCAGAGAATAAATTGGTTAAATCTACCCCACAGAGGGAAATTGTGCGACAACGTATCCAGCAAAAAATACTCTCCTACCTGGAGATGAGCGAGAGACAATGCTGCACACAATAATCTCTCCCTCAAAGTCAACAAAACAGAAGAGATTGTCATCTACTTCAGGAAGCGTAAAGGAGAATATGCCCCAGTCTACATCAACAGAGACAAAGTAGAAAGGATTGACAACTTCAATTATTTAGGTGTCCAGATCACCAACAATCTGTCCTGGTTTTCCCATGCCAACCCTATCGTTAGGAAAGCCCACCGACACCTCTACTTTCTCAGAAGACTAAGGAAATTTGGCATGTCAGCTATGACTCTCACCAACTTTTACAGATGCATCACAGAAAGCATTCTTTCTGGTTGTATCACAGCTTGGTATGGCTCCTGCTTTGCCCAAGACCGAAAGGGACTACAAAAGGTTGTGAATGTAGCCCAATCCGTCACGCAAACCAGTCTCCCATCCACTGACTCTGTCTATACTTCCCACTGTCTTGGCAAAGCAATTAGTATTATTAAGGGCCCCATGCATCCTGGACATTTTCTTTTCCACCTTCTTCCATTGGGAAAAAGATACAAAAGCCTGAGGTCACATACCAACTGACTCAAAAACAGCTTCTTCCCTGCTGCTGTTAGACTTTTGAATGGACTTATCTTGCATTAAGTTAATCTTTATACCCTAGCTATGACTGTAACACTGCATTCTGCACTTTCTCCTTTTCTTCTCAATGAAAGATATATTTTGTCTGTATAGCGCGCAAGAAACAATACTTTTCACTGTATGCTAATACATGTGACAATAATACATCAAATCAAGTCAAATCACATGCTTATACATTCATACAGATTAGAAAGGCGAATTGTTCAAAGTTCAATGTACTTTCTTACAAAAAATGGTACATGGAACAGTCCTTGATACTTCTGGAGAAGAGCATTGATTCATGATTGCTGCCATTATGATTCAAGATTCCGTAGCATTGACTTCAGCAAATGAATAATCAGCTTTGAGGTTCCAATAGAATTGATTTTAGTGGTTTTATGATTCCAGTGTTTTGTAGTTTGGTGGAGAACCTTTGCAGTTCACATGATCAAGAGGCTGTTCTTGAGTTGTTTTAGCATTTTCTTGCCTTTTGTATCATAGAATCATAGAATTCCTACAGTGCAGAAGGAGGCCAGTCAACCCAACAAGTCTGTACCAACTCTCTGACAGAACATCTTCCCTGGGCTCTCCTACCACCTTATCCCTGTATCCCGACATATTTACCATGCTAACCTCCCTAATCTACACAACTTTGGGCACCAAGGGGCAATTTAGCATGGTGAATAAACATAACCTGCACATCTTTGGCATGTGGGAGGAAATCAGAGCACCCAGAGGACACCCATGCAGCCAAGGGGAGAATGTGCAAACTCCGCGCTGACAGTCACTGAAAGTTGGAATTGAACCCGTGTTCCAGGTGCTGTGACACCCCAGAATTAAACATTGTGCCACCATGCAATCCTTTGTGCCACCATGCCACCCCATTTATTATTAGTAATTAATAATATCACTGTTGCTTTCTTTCCTGGATGAGAACTTTGGGAAAGCTCATCTGGGGTGGTTCATAAAAGAATGGAGGGAAGGGAACATCAGGGCAAGGGGGAGGTTCATGGCAGCACAGCCTAAAAGGTGGATGTAAATTTATGATAGGAGTGACAGTAGCGAAGTGGGGTAAAGAAAACAACTAAGAATATTTTTTAAAAAGTCAAACCTGAGATTGTTTAGCTTAAGCCCAATTGACATGCTTGGAGTCAGGCTTCTCAAACAATTGTGCCCACTCAAGCAGCACTAATTTCTGAGAGTGCCAATGATTGCTGCAGTACATTTAACCTTGGCACTCAGACTTCCAAATTCAATGACCCCATTGGGCAATGGGACACGCTTGAGGATTCCCATAGTGGCCAGAGAGCACTCAACCAGGAGTGCAGTCTTAATCCCTTTCTTTATGTTGAAGTACACATTGACAAATGCCCCCCAAATCCAAAGCGCAAGGCCTTTGAGTGTAGTTTAGAACAATGTCTGCACCTGAGATGAGAGCTCAGGATGCAGTCAAGTGGTTGAAGCTACCTCGACTGGATCTTGTGACATGAAGGGTTAACCATCATGCACATTAAACACTGGATATCCATGCTGTGGGCAAGACTTTCTGGCATGCATAAAGGGGCCTTGAGAGGCAGCCGCAGGCAATGACTTGAAAAAAAGTTCTCATTCGGAGACAATTGATGGCTTTTGGGTCTCTCTCTTTGATGCTGCAGTGAGGAGACCGTCAGGAAAGTGGATGATTGCGCTGTCTGCCTCATTGTTTATAGGCAGCAGAGAAGAAGGGGAAGAATGCAACAATGGTGCTTGGCTTCTCGAGGGCAAGAGCAGAAAGCTCAAAACCAAGGAACAATAGCACCTCCTCCACACAGAAATGATGAATTCCTGAGAGATTTTGCTCAAAATTCATCAATAGGCCCAGAGTCTTTGGGTGCTCCGGTTGCTCCCATAGTCCAAAAGATAGTTAGGTGCATTGGTCATGCTAAATTCGCCCTCAGTGTACCTGAACAGGCGCCAGCGTGTGGAGACTAGGGGATTTTCACAGTAACTTCATTGCAGTATTATATAAGCTGACTTGTGACACGAATAAGTAAACTTTAAAACTAAATAAATTTTAAACATCAAGAGCAAGTTCAACATTCAGACTTGCATCCTCAACTCTTGTCATTCATCAGACCCTATCCTTTGGATAGATCAGTGGTGAATCCTGTAGCCGTACTCTCTGAGATATGAAAGTTGACACAATTGTGCAAACTCTGCCCCAAAGGACTGAATGCAGCTGTTGCCACCTTAATGCGAAACTTTTAGCAGACACTGAGATGCATGTGTGATTGGAGAGACCATCATGATGGCAGATCATGTACTTTGGCACCAGCAATAAAAAGATCTGATTGCAGCTACCTCTCAAAGGCATTTGGGGTGGCACGGTGAAACAGTGGTTAACACTGCTGCCTCTTAGCGCCAGGGACCTTGGTTCAATTCCAGCCTTGGGTGACTGTTTTTGTGGAGTTTGCCTGTTCTCCCTGTGTCTGCGTGGGTTTTCTCCAGGTGTCCTGGTTTCCTCCCACAGACCAAAGATGCCCAGGTTGGGTGGAGTGGCCATACTAAATTGTCCCTTAGTGTCCAAGATGTGTAGTTTAGGTGGATTGGCCATGATCAATGTGTGGGGCATGGAGTTAAAAAGACGCATTGGGCCAAGGTAGGGTGCTCTTTTAGAGGATTGGTGCAGGCTTGCTAGGCAGAATGGCCTCTTCTGTCCTGTAAGGATTCTATGACTCTATGATTGAGCAGGTCTATCTCCATGCTGTTTTATAAGGAGTAAATGAATTGGCTCGTTTTGCAAACACTTCCAGTAAAGAGTTTTACTCATCTTCCTGATCAGCTCAGGGTGAAGTTTGTGCAACATGGATGTTAGATAGGTGTCCATGAGACAATCGCTGCTGATTTCTTCCCAGCTAATAATGTGAGATCCCTGTTTAGTGTAACCCTTTCGGTGCATGATGCCATTATGAGAACGTGAGACTGGAGTGAGACTTAACTTTGCACAGTGGATGAGATCATTCATCCTCTTCCTGCACTGGTTGGAGCTTCTGGGCTGAGTACCTGAAGAACTTGCAACTGCCTCCAAGGCTGGCGATGTAAGGTTGGTGGGCCTCCTGGAGCCATCCCTGGGGTAGAGGACATCTTGATGCTGCACACTCCTCTTTTGACTTGAGATAAACATGGCTAAACCTGATTCCTATGTGCAGCCATCTTGAGATGTCTCCTCTGCATAGCTAATTAGTTTCAGAACACAAATTTGAATTCTCACCACGTCAACCAGTGGGAAACACACCCATGGAACCTATCCCATTTAGTTTTGAAAATTGCAAATTCCACCTGATATTCTTCCTTGAGGTGTCCCTTGGTCATGTGAAAACATACAAACATACGAATTAGAAACAGGAAAAGACCAATCAGCCCTTTGAGCCTGCTCCACCATTCATTAAGATCATGATTGATCTGACTGTAACTTCCTGCTTATCCCTGATAACCTTTCACTCCCTTTTTGTTTAAATCAAGAATCTATCTAACTCTGCCTTAAAAACATTCAGACTCCTCTTCCATTGCCTTTTGAAGAAGAGTGTTCCAGAGATTCACTACCTTCTGAGAGAAAGAATTTCAACTTCTCTCAGGATGATCCTTTATTTTTAAACAGTAACCACAATAGATTCTCCCACAACAGGAAATATCCTTTCCACATCAAACTTGTCAAGATTGCTCAGGACCTTAAAGGTTTCAATCAAGCCTAACCTGTCCAATCTTTCTCATAAAACAACCTGCCTATTCCTGAGATTAATTTAGTAAATGTTCTCTGAACTGTTTCTAATGCCTTTACATCATTCCATAGGGAAGGAGACCAGTATGGTACACAGTACTCCAGACGTGGTCTTGCCAATCTCCTGTACAACTGAGGTATAACCTCCCTACTTTTATGTTCAACTCTTCTTGGCAAAAAGAGCGCCCATTATCTGTGAGCCTGCAATACAGAGGTTGCTACAGTGAGTGTTTGCAATGTGGGCAATATTTCAGTGTGATCAGAATTATCTTGTTAGTCCAAAACTGCAAGTATGTCTTTTCTCAGGCTATGAACCTGGTAATAGGTTTGCTTTTCCTTTGTCAGTGATACCCACATCCCCTGTATGATTTTTGAAAACATTTAGCTCCCATGGCTGGTCTTTCCCAATTGCTAATCCTGCTCGAAGCTTGGGAGTTTTCTAATTCTTCTTCTGATTGAGGGGAGCTGTGTCCAAAGCGAAAACGCAAAATATTGCGGAAGCAAAAACAGAAAAATGCTGGAAAATCTCAGCAGATCTGACAGCATTTGTGGAGAGAGAATAGAGACAACGTTTCGAGTCTGACCTTTGTCAGAGCTCTGATGAAGAGTCATCTAGACTTGAAATGTTACTCTCTCTCCACAGATGCTGTCAGACCTGTTGAGATTTTCCAGCATTTTTCTGTTTTTTGGCAAAGGCATCTTTGGGAAAGATCAAAGGAACTTGAGGTGATTTGGGTCAAGGGGTGAGGGGCATGTTGCTATGGAGGATATGGACGTGCATAGTGCTGGAAGGATGGCAGGGTTCTAAGACTCCATCCCTTGAACCCACTGGAGGGGCTGATGGTCAGAATGATGAGCTTTGAGGCAACACAGGTTGAAACATCTGTCTAGAATGATGTTAAGAGATTTTCTTAAACTCCTTTTGACTTATTCCTCATCTACCCCCCTCTTCCCAATGGTGACGCATCATGAAATGGAAGCTTTATTTGCTGCTACCAGTAAAATCCCGTTTCCTTTCTCCTGTGCACTCAAGTGACATTGTGGCTTCTGTTCTCTTATGGGTACAAAAATCTATTCATTATTCCACCCATAAATCCATTCCATGCTCTCGCCTAATATCCACCTAATATTCAATACTGTCAGGGTGTACAATGCGGATGGCTGGCGTAATGCTGCTGACTTTATTGACCAAGGTGTACTTTTACCCCTCAAGCTTGTTGTGTGAAACAGGAGATGAACAGAGGAAGAAATAGGTTAAGGAGTTCTCTGGCTTCTTAGGACCCAACCTCAAGAGTGTTTTGCATCACCTGCAAATGTTGGAATTGTGTCTGGTGCACTCACAACCCTGAGCTTTCACTCCTTTCATGAAGTGATTTGCAAAGTGACAGTAATGTCACATTGGAAGGACAGTCATGTAACCTGACCTATGGTGTAAGGTCTTCTGCTCTTCAATATGGAT
Organism: Carcharhinus amblyrhynchos; assembly: GCF_965287045.1. NCBI lineage: Eukaryota > Metazoa > Chordata > Chondrichthyes > Carcharhiniformes > Carcharhinidae > Carcharhinus > Carcharhinus amblyrhynchos. Next base: position 50,663,512 of record NC_137329.1, read on the forward strand.
ATGGATGTTGTTTCAATTAAAATAAATATCAAAATAAATTCAAATTCCAAAAACAAAATTATGTAATATACACTGACAACACGTGCTCTAATGATTTATATCTTTACTCCTGATGCCTGCTCATTACCTGTTGGTCATAAATTGTCTACTTGGCTCCACTTGTACAACAATATATCAAATCACACATCTGTAACGATGATGCTTCTGTTTACATTTCTCAAAGCTGTCTAGTTTTGTTTCATGGATAGTTCCTAATGTAAGAACGTTTCAGAATCATACCAAATAGCTGTTTTAACATGTGGATTGCCAAGGAGGATATCCCAGATTGAATGATTTTATGTCCAGTGAGGTCCAACACTCCTGTCTCTGCTCTGTGGAGCTGCCTGCGGGAGAATGATCAGCACCAACATCTCCTGCTGAATGTGCTGATGAGGCCCCAAGACATTTACAAGTCACACCCACACCCTCCCCCACCCCACATTCTCAGTTTGGGTGAGTACCCAGTCCAAAATCTAGCCTCAAATCCTTGCCACGTTCATTTAGCTTTAGCTTTTCTTTACATTTTGAAATTACAACTTTTGGCTCCTGATTTACAGCGACATGATTTTAAAAAAATTATTCATTCATGGTATGTGGGTCTTGATAGCTTGGCTAACATTTATTGCACTTCCCTGAGAGCAGTTAAGAGTGAATCACATTGCTGTGGTTCTGAAATCACATGTAGGCCAGATCAGGTGAGGACAGCAGATTTCCTTCCCTAAATGACAGCCGTGAACCAGATGGGTGTTTACAATAACCGACAATGGTTTTGTGGCCATCAGTGCAGACTTTTATTGAATTCAAATTTCACCATCTGCCATGATGGGATTTGAACCTGCATCCCCAGAGCATTACCTTGGGTCAGTGGATTACTAGTCCAGTGACGATAACACGATGCCACTGCCTCCCCCAAATGATAGTGATGTATTCAACATTATAACCAGTTACAATATCATGCAGATATGGAAGACCATTTGGCTTAGCTTGGTTCATCAATTCTCATATGTCTCCCATTATTCTGGTATAATTCCACATATTAACCACATTTTGTGTGAAGAATTTTGTTTTATTAGTCTTAAAGTTGCCCTTTACATAGTTGCACTTGTGTTTCCTTGTTCTACTCCTGCGATTTAAAGTCATAATCCAGGTTATTTTCTTTCTACACCAATTTGATATCCATTGAGTGCAAGTCCTGGTATATTTGCTGTACAATTGTCAAAACTCGGCTATGCAATTCTCTATCCAAGCAGCAGTAATTGTCAGATAGATTGCTTGTCATCGGGAAAACAAAGGATGGATGCCAAACCCTCGCTACCCAACTGTCTACTAGTCCAGTAAAATTACAGGTTGTTACCAGCACCACTTGTGGACTGAGCTTTGCCTCATAGCTGTGTTCCCTAATTCCACTGTACATGATAATGTGAAGGAGGCCAATGAATGCCAAACTACTGGAATCCTACTTTGTAAAGGCCATGCCCAGAATCTGAAATGTGAGACATCCCAGAGGACCGATGGTGAGCATCAGGTAACAATGAGACAATGAGCCTGTAATTTGCTAACAGGCTTCAGAATGGGTGGGTACGGAATGCATGGGCAAGGAGCATGACCACTTGTCCAGCTCTCTGTTGGTGCTACCTTTGAACCAACTGTGAGGAGACCTGTGAGAATGATCCAGTGTGACTCCCCTCCTCATTCTCCCTTAATGGCTCCACATCTGACCTCCAACATGTGTCATCCTCCACTACAGTGGCAAAGCTGAGGTCTACATTTACCAAGTGGAGATCTGGTTCACATGAAGCTACCTCCTCGTATTCTTTTGCATCAGAGTAGAGGGAGAAGGAGTGGAGGTTTCTGTGACAGGATCAGTACCTCAGAGTCATTGCCAGCTGCACATGTCAGTTTTGAATGTGGGTGAGGCTCACTGGCGCACTGCAGTGCCCTCAACTCTCACTTATGCCTCCAGGTCATTGGTAATTCACAGCAGTGGGCATATCCTGGCTGATGAGGTAAACTAAGTGAGGGTATCCTCAGCTTTGTCTAATGTAAATAGCAGGCGTTACCCCTTTAAATGCATGAAGTCTGGAATAATCCGATTGATAGACAATGGCTCTGAAGATGGATATCAGCAAGATGTGTTGACACATCCAGGACCCTCTCCTATCAAAAGTTGCCAGTAACCACAGAAAAGAATATCACCCTTTGGTTTGCATATGAAAACTAGTTGCAAAAATGCTATTGCTTTCAGTATCCAACATTCAACTAGAAGAAGGAAGCTGAAGATAAAGATGAGTGTACTGAAGCCCCACAACACACAAGCTTTCATTTCAAAATAAAAATCATGCTTCCCTCGAATGCCAGCTTATCGAGTGATAGCACACCCTGCAATTGCTTGAAATGACTGTTCTCGGCGCTCCAACTCTCCAGCTTAGCATATCATTAAGTGTTTTGCGACAGTGTCAGGTTCTGCAGCCAAGCTCTCGCTGCCACGCACACTTTGCTTAATCAGGCTTTTTTGTGCGATTCTGAAGACCGTGTTTTCATGCTTCATGCTCATCAATGCAGCCCCTGGTGTCCCAGTGATATGATAAACTTTACAGTGTGTTAGCAGAAAGACCCTTCACCACAGCAAATTGAACAGTCGCAGATGGAATCGACAAGCATGAAATTCTCTATAAAGCTTAATCATCGCCATCCGAGACCTGTACGGTCAGAGTGTGAAGCAGACCCAATGTGATTTTCCTCTGATTAAAGCCTTCTGTGTTTTTTTTCTGTAAATCCCCTTCATTGTTTCACATTGAAGAATTTCCAAAGATATAATAGGGATTTCTTTTGGCAATGTTTCTGCTTCATATCTGACTGCAAAGTTATTTGTAAATCTCGATGGGGTAAAGTCTCGAGGTTGGCAACAATCACCTCTCAAAAAAAAAACCAAATCATGCCAAATTGCAGGTAAGCTGTCTACTACGGATGAGAAGAGAGAAAGAGAAAACTGGCATTTAGCTAGTATCTCATCACATCTCTCAGAACTGTCTCCACACATTTCACAGTCAGTGAGTTACACGAGGCAATGACTATTGTATGGATACGTGCAGCTGCCATTTTGCACATAGTAAATGTGCCACAAACAGTAATGGGATGAATCGCAATGTTTTTGTGGTATTGGAGGAATGCTGTGCAGCTGGATGGCTGAATACTATTCCACATAGGAACCACAAAGGCATTATCGCTCAAACAGCTAATTGATGTGCCCTCATGTTAATGTAACTGATGGGCACCTTTGACACTGGCTGAAGACCCGACTGAAGAACTGGGTGGGGCACTTCTTGAGCAGAATCATACAATGCAGAAGGAAACCATTTGGCCCGTCGAACCCGCACTGACAACATTCCCACCCAGGTCCAATTCCCATCACCCCACGTATTTACCCCACTAGTCCCCCTGACACTGAGGCTCAATTTAGCATGGCCAATCCACCTAATCTGCACATCTTTGAACTGTGGGTAGAAACCGGAGTACCCGGAGGAAACCCACTCAGACACAGGGAGAACCAGCAAATTCTGCACAATCTCCTGAGGCTAGAATTGAATCCATGTCCCTGGGTCCCTGAGGCAGCGCAGCTAACCACTGTTCCACCATGCTGCCTTGTCTTGAGCAATCCTATCCAGCTTTCCCATTGCTTCTGCCTGTTATTTGGACACAACCCATTTAAAAAGTTCTCTTCCCATGTGTAACATTGATAGGCCTAAACAACAAAATGGTGAAAATAACACTTGCTTTTTTTAAAGCATTTTGGGCTGATGTGAAAATGGTCCTAAACTGCCAGAATGAATATTAATAAAATGGGGACTGTTGGAGAAGAAGTTAAAGAATGGAAGGATTGGCAAAAATAGATATACATCAAGACGTGAATGTTGTTAATTTGCAGTCTTTCAGTTTTGCATTAAAATATTACCTAATATTTACCTTTTATCCAACACAGAACAATAACACTTGCAACACGAGCCTCTTTGCTGCTTTATGCTGAAACCCTTATGTGTCTCAGGGACGAGTTGGGATTTTAAACCCCCGTTAATTCACTGCTTTTATTTCAACTAATTCCTGGTGCAGTTTTGTTAGCCGTGTTGGTTGCATGTCTGCAGATATCATCTTGGCTGCTGCAGCTCAACTCCCTTCATGTGTGAAGCTATTTGATAAATGCCAGCAAAGTTCTGATAGCATCATGGTTCAAACCAGTGTGTCTTCACCTGACTTCTAAACACGTGTGGGCAGTCTCAATGGGTAGGGACTAGGAACAAAAAACCGGAATTATTTTTAACTCAGCAGCTTGGAAGCACTAAGGAAAACTAGGTAAATAGACCAGGGAGAAAGTAATAGAAATGTTGATAGGTTTAGACGAAGTGAGGTTAGAGATGAGACATGTGGAGAATTAACGCTGTAATAGATTTAGGTGAGAGGCCTGTTTCTCTGCTGTAGATTCTATTCATGTAATTGTAGGAACTCTATTGCCACATTAGCTGAGACTCAATGAGACCAAAGCTTTTCCTGGACTTCATGCTCAATACCACACCAATCAGTACCAAACCATCCAAACCCATTCAAGTGCTCACACTCCTCACGTTCTTGGTTTGAAATGATGTACAAATCCAATGGTTAAAGATGCCTTTGAACTTCCTGTAATGATAACCCGCACAGCCAATGTTTCCACCAGTTAGTGCTATCAGCTCCCTGAGCCTCCGCAGGCCACACACTGATGATGATGGATGGTGCAGCAGAGGAAATGTCGGCATTTGTCTTTTCCAAGCAGTGAGACTTATTTAAAAAGGAAATTAACAGCAAATATTTGCCATGAAACTTAATTTAATTTTGTAAATTTCAGAACAGCCTTCAGGGGGCTGTTGGGTGGTGAAAGGACCCAAGAGTGATGTATGTCCTGCAACAAAGCCCAAGCTCCCACTCCCTTTGATTGGGGAATAAAGCACTGTACGTTTTTCAAGCCGTGGTGAGCGAGTGGCTGACAAAAGCTCCTGCCTGAGCACTCGTCGCAGGCTGAGGGTTTTGTGTGACTTGTGTCAGGATGACTGATGGTTGCCGTGGCATTGTCGCAGCTGCACGTTTCCTCCACGGCAGTCCTGGAGAGAGGGGATGGAGCGCTGGGTTGGAACAGGCTGTTGCACTGAGAATTCAGTAACTATGTGCGGTGACAAAAGACAATTGGCCTGACCTCCCCTGCCCTGTCTCAGCAATTGCCTAAGCTTCAGAGGCTGTTAAACAAATACGCTAGCATCTGCCAGGAGGTGACCTTCCCTGAGTGTCCCCACCCCACCCCCTCTCTGTAGCTAACTTGATTTGTCTTCCCAATTAATCCTTGCCAAGCTCAGGAAGTGAATGCAGCTGATGGTTTCGTTCCAGGCTAAGCACTTGTAACTGATCAGGCAGCAACAACAAAAAAGGCATAATACCGGCATTTAGCACTGATGCACACCACTAGCTAGCATTTTATTTTAAGCCTCCACTATTTACACTTTGGACTGTTGACTTTGCCATTGTTTTCTCTAGTGAATTGAACCATTGGCAAATAATATTGCTGCAATTAATATAAGCTTGGTCGCCCCAGCATTCTGGCCTTTTCCAATGTTGCTGCAGGCAGATTGAGTCATACCTTTGGTGCGATGAAATCCTGTTGCAGCCAATAGGCTTTGATGCCCAGATGTAACCAGGGTCGTGTATAATGAGGCTGATGGCTATGCACCAACTGCAGAGGAATCGAAATTGTGGGAACAATTTGCACGTGTCAAGGTTTTCTCTCACATAAGTTTTGCTCGCATGCACACTTCACTGTACCATGGAGGGTTGTGTTGGCATTTATACGCCACTTGAGTAATTATACCAAGGGTCGAGTTACTTTATTCACTGTGTTCTTTATGTCCTTTAGCTTATTTGCATTAGGTGCTGTCCTCCGCATAATTGCATCTGCTTCTTGATATTTGCTAATGGAAAGTGTTTGTGTTTTTACAAGGTACAAAGGAAATTAAGTTCATGGTGATAATGTCTATTTACATTGTCTTCTTGTCAAATTAATAATAGAGTATGGTTTATCCTGAAGACCTTTACAGAGAAATAAAAGCTTTTCACTGAAGCAATTAATAAAAATTTACAATACTGTTTAAACCAAGAGTTTGCAAAGCACCTCAGATCTTGCATATCATGAAATACTTGCCTACATAACAACATTCATTACACTCTAAAAGTTACAGGTTAGAGTGTAGGTGGTAGCAGAGGAACAATTCTAATGTCAGCAACACTCTAGGCTGTCAGAGATAGCTGCTGGGTGACCTTTGGATCAAATGCCAGTTGTCCAATAATTGGAAGTGCTAAGGTCCACAATGGCTGACATCCTCTGTATTTGGGCCTTACATTGCACAGTTCAGCAGATAGAAGGAGATAGATGCACAGCAGGAAGTGGAAAAAGAGAGTATGCTGAAATTAGAAAGAGAAAGAGCATGAACTGGAGGTGGAAATATAGAGTGAACACAGCAGAGCGGCAGACAATGTAAACTAGAAAGAGAGAGGACAGACAGAACGGACAAGGGAATGAGAGAGTGGAGCGCAGTGGAGAATGGAAGTACAGAGAGAGAAGTGCAGCGGAGTGGAAATTAAAGTTGTAGCACAAAGTGAAAAGTAGAAATAGAGCTAAAGATTGGAGAGTGCAAATAGAAAGAGACATAAAGCAAAGAGTAGAAATAGAAGAGAAAATTGGTGTGGAAAACATGTATCTGGCCTACAATGGAGGGTGGAAAAAAGAGGGTGAACAGTGGAGAATGGAAGTGGAGCAGACATTGAAGAGTGCAAATAAGAAGGGACATACAGCAAAGTATTAAAAATAGAGAACAAGACGCACTGCTATTTGAAAACAGAGAGCTGCATAGCAATGAGTTTGCATGGAGTAAGATTGGTGGAGATATTCTCAGACATCTTCAACCTCTCTTTACAATAATCTGAGGTCCCTATCTGCTTCAAAAAGATAACCATCATCACGGTACCTAAGAAAAACCAAGCAGCGAGCTTTAATGACTATCAGCCGGTTGTTCTGACATTCATCATTATGAAGTGCTTCAAAAGGCTAGTCATAGCACGAATCAATTCCAGCCTCCTGGATTACCTGGATCCACTATAATTTGCCTACCACTGCAACAGGTCCACAGCAGATGCCCTCCCTGGCCCTGCACTCCAGCCTGAAACACCTAGATAAAAAGGACACATATGTTAGACTCCTATTTTTTGTCTACAGCTCAGCCTTCAACACTATTACTCTCACGAAAGTCATCTCCAAACTCCATGGCCTGGGCCTTGGCTCCTCCCTCTGCAGCTGGATCCTGAACTTCCTAACACACAGACCACAATCAGTAAGGATAGGCAACAACACCTCCTTCACGATCATCCTCAACACCGGTGCCCCACAAGGCTGTGTTCTCAGCCCCTTACTATATTCATATACATTTATGACTGTGTGGCCAAATTCCCCTCCAACTTGATTTTCAAGTTTGCTGACGACACCACCGTAGTGGATAGGATCTCAAACAATGACGATACAGAGTACAGGAATGAGATATGGTGAACTGGTGCAGCAACAATAATTTCTCCCTGAATGTCAACAAAATGAAGAAGATTATCATTGACTTCAGGAAGTGTGGAAGAGAATATGCCCCTGTATACATCAATAGGCTGAAGTAGAAACGGTCGAGAACTTCAAGTTTTTAGGTGTCCAGATCACCAACAACCTGTCCTGGTCTCTCCATGCTGACACTATAGTTAAGAAAGCGCACCAACACCTCTATTTTCTCAGAAGGCTAAGGAAATTTGGCATGTCAGCTACGACTCTCACCAACTTTTACAGATGTTCAATAGAAAGCATTCCTTCTGGTTGCATCATAGCTTGGTATGGTTCCTGCTCTGCCCAAGACTGCAAGGGACTACAAAAGGTTGTGAATGTCCACCACACAAACCAACCTCCCATCCATTGACTCTCTACACTTCACGCTGCCTTGACAAAGCAGCCAGCATAATTAAAGACCCCACGCACCCTGGACATTCTCCCTTCCATCTTCTTTCTTCAGGAAAAAGGTACAAAGATCTGAGGTCACCTACCAACCAACTCAAGAATAGCTTCTTCCTTGCTGCTGTCAGACTTTTGAATGGACTTACCTTGCATTAAGTTGATCTTTCTCTCCACCCTAGCTATGATTGAAACACTATATTCTGCACTCTCTCACTTCCTTCTCTATGAACGGTATGTTTTGTCTTTACAGCGCACAAGAAACAATACTTTTCACTGTATGTTAATACATGTGACAATAATAAATCAAATAAATCAATTAAAATTAAGGGTGTTGAGATTTGAAGTAGAATGAGACCACACAACAGGGAATGGAATTAGAAAGAACATATATACTGTTGTGTATTCATGTTATTTCCAGTGTTTCCTCACGAGCAGCTTTGCAGTGGAACAGGGGTACTTTAAGGAATAATCATGTGACATTGTTGGTGATATCATTGGCTGCTTGTGCAGGAAAATGGGCAGTCTATCCTAGCAGCCTGTAGTGTTAACATCCTTTCAATAAAGCTCTTTGTTCGTTTAAACTTTCGAGGCTTGCAGCCTATCGTCTAAACCACCACATAGAAAATGGGCTACGAGGTGGTTGGACCACACAAATAACCACTCCAAAAGATAGAATAAGTGGAAAAACTGCAAGAACATTATAGACACCTTACAGAAGAATAAATAATTTAAATCACTACTGCATGAAAACTGGCAATGGAGGGGTGCCAACCAATAGTCACAGCCACTGGAAGATTCAAAAAATAATCAAAGATTCTGGAGAAGCAAACTTCAGAAATAAGCTTATCACATATTCCACCCAAAATGAACCATTAACATCAAAGAAGAGTTCACTTTTTAAATCTTCTGGTTTCACACTGTTATTACTCTACAAGATGTACATATACGTATTTGAAAACAATCTAAACATGTAAACATAATGATAGTATAGTCCATTCCAATCCTTTTCTTCCATCACTGAACATTCCATCTTCTTTCTTTTCTTGGCACACTGCTATTGTTCAGCTGCTTCCCCTTTCCAGAAACCTCCATCAGTACTTCATCCTGTAATGACTCCAAGGTCAATTTCATCATTACAGTTATAAGTCAGTTCTGGCAATGTCCCTAGAGTGCCAGACAGGATCAGGTCAGAAAAACTTTACATTGGATGCAAACTAGTACAAACCACTTTGGATTTGATTTTTAATTTCCTTTGCAGAGTCCAACCAGTTCTTTTGATTTTCACAGTTCTGAAACATCAGAACAAAGTAATCTTTTCCTAGAAAGTGCAGCTGATCACAAACTTTGATAAAAAGAGTTTGTCCCTGTGCTTGCTTTTGCATCTTCACATAAGTGTGGGCAGGACCTTTCAGCAAGGACATGTTATCTCTCATTTCGAATTATGCAATTTTTCAGTAGTCTCATTTCACAGTGTTGTCCTTTTCTTGGGTCTGCAGTGATAAGATACTTCTTTTCTCCTAAATCTCCATTTTGAGATCACACATGACTGTTTATTCATTTTCTTTTTTCTTCACATAAATGAAGAGCTGTATTTAGCAATCCGGCAAATTATGTTCAGGTAATTACAACTCAGCAACAGGTTCCAAACCTATCAACTTCTCTTGCATCTGTTTCTACGCCCGCTCACTTTCCTTATTTACATTATTGTCCAGTAATTGGTTCTCCTTCTCCACCTTCACCAGTTTTACATGATTGATTGAGACTTTCTGCTGCTGCATCTCAGACTGAACAAACATCAGTTATTCCTTCTGAACCTGTGCCAATTTGAGAGGGTTACAGGGATATTGCTTAATTGGAACAGCAATTCTACAACTACCTCAATCACAATTATTTTAGTACTTCCCAATTTATTCCCACATTTCTCTCCAGATGATTTTAATAACTCGGTCATTTTGATTTTCCACTGGAAGGTAAATCAATAATTTATCCCAATTTCTAATAAATTCCTCATTATCTAATTTAAATTGAGGAATGTCAAATTCAGAATCATTTGGATTCAAATCTTCACTCTGAGTTGTAACCACTAACACATACTTCTTCTGCTTTCCTTCCCTATCAAAATAACATTTGAGCATATTCACATGACACACTTGGTGAGTTTTCCTTCTATCTGGAGTTCTTAATTCACTCAAGTTCCCTTCAATTTGATAAGGCCCACTAAATCTTCCTTTTAAAGATTCACTTACCACTGGTAGTAATACTTAAACTTTGTCTCCACTCATAAAACTACAAATTCTTACCTGCTCCCTGTTTTATCATGTGCCATGTCATCCCTAATTACTTTCCAGCTAACGTACCAACTTAATTTAATCTCTTCCTTAAATTTGACACATGGACCAATGACTTAGTCTCAGAACACTGACTCACCAGTTTCTCCTTGAGCAAATTAAGTGGTCTTCTTATCTCATGACCAATTATCAGTTTAAACAGACTGAATTTAGTTGATTCATTAGGTACATCCCTGCTTGTAAGAAGTATAAATGGAATTTCTTTATCCCAAACCTCTGGATAGTCTTTTCTATAGACCCGCCACATGGTTTTAAAGTTTGATGGCAATGTTCTAAAGCTCCCTGCGATTCTGGATGGTACACAGTTGATTTAAATTCTTTCACTGCTAAGCTATACATAACTTCTTTGAATAATGTTGATGTAAATTTTTATCTGATTGTATTTCTGTGGTAGTCCATATCTAGGAAAAAAATTCAAGTAACCCCTCCAATTCCTTTTAGCTGTAATGTTGCATATTAGAACGGTCTCTGGAAAGTTAGTAGACACATCCATTATGGTCAACCAGTATTGATTCTCGCTTTTTCATTAATCAGTTAAAACCCTTGTAAAAGGTTCCTCAAATGCCTGAATGGGTATTAAGATTTGATCTGATTTCATTTCATTTATCATTGTCACATGCATTGGTATACAGAGAAAAGTATTGTTTCTTGTGCGCTATACAGACAAAACATATCGTACATGGAGTGTGTAGGAGAGAAGGAAAGGAAAGAACGCAGAATGTAGTGTTACAATCATAGCTAGGTGTAGAGAAAGATCAACTTAATATAAGGTAGTCCATTCAAAAATCTGATGACAGCAGGGAAGGGTGCTGATTGCGTCACTGCTTGTGGTTTTCCTATTACCTGACATGTGTGATATATCCAGAAAAATTCAATCACACCTCTGTGCGGTCCAGGCCAAAAGATATGTTTTTTGTTTCTTGACCTTTCCTAACTCCCAAATGATCTCTTACTGGTATCTCATGTGCTTACCCGCAACATCAATTTTTTATATCCCACCAAAATACAACTTGATGAACTTCTGCTCATTTTTCATCTGCTGATTATGTTAAGGACTCCACTTCCTCATAAGGCATCTTTTTAAGGTAATAACATTCTGGTATATGCTCAGATTCTTCTTCTATGTATACTTTCTGATACAACTGCTTTATATCTATATCTTTCTGTTATAATTCTCCAACTTCCCTGAACAAAAAATATCCACTTCGTCCTCTACCTGTTTTTGTTCTTTCTTAACTTCTGATCAAAAATGGTTTTTGAAAATTGAACTCCAACTTCTTTACCTTCACGCTTTGATTTTTCATCTTGTCTTAATGTGCAGCTTTATGACTTTGTTACCACACAATCAGAAAAAATCCCACAATATACTTTCTTTAACACTTCAGTTGTTTGATTTTTCACTGGCTTTTCAACCACAGTAGTATTATTCCCACCTGTTACCCAAGATAAACTATTCCTGGACAAGATAATTTCACTATTACTCCTACCATCACCACCACTTTTCACTGAACTCTCCAACGTCACCTTATATAATTGAGCACCACTCTTTTCATATTACTACTTTTTCTGGAAATATTCCTTCTAAACTATACAACCCGCATCTCTCACCATAAATTATTGCCTTGCTCCTATATCTCTTAAAATGTTAACTTCTTTACCTACTCCTCCTGGAACACAAGTAAATCTTTTCAAGAGATTTGGCACATTCTTATCAACCAAACCCTGACCAAGCTGTACATTATTTTGCACTTCTTTAGCTTCAACTGTGATTTCTTTTATCACTTTAACAAACCCTTAACACAGGCTTAATAACACAGGTTTATCCTGTGTTACCACATGTGTCTTCCCAGTACTTTTCTTAAACCACTAACACTGTGACTTTGTGTGTCCTATTTATTACAATAAAAATATCTGAGCCTTTTTATTTTTCTTCCCACCTCTTGGGTTTCCTTTCTATGCTGAGGTAAACTATCTTGACTGTCTCCCACGAGATTCTTTTGTGCTTTCCACCTTTTCCCCAGTTTCTATCCATGAGTTGAAATTGATGGTGGAAACCACACTTGGATTTATAACTAACTCATAATCAAAGAACAAAGAACAAAGAACAACACAGCACGGGAAACAGGCCCTTCGGCCCAACGAGCCCGCGCCGCCGTCCCATCTGCCATTTTTGCTGCTAACCTCACAGTTTTAACCCTCTGTTCTTCCACATGAGTTCTCACTACTTTAGGAAGTGAATTTTTGAACTCTTCCAAGATAACCATTTCCCGAAGAGCATCATTCATCTGGTCCATTTTCAAGACCCTTATCTACTAGTCAAGCTACTTTGCTTGATCCTTTCAAATTCTATGTACGTTTGACCAGGTTCCTTCCTTAGATTTCTGAAGCATTGTCTGTAGGCTTCTGGCATGATTTATATGCATTAAGCTGGCTTTTTTCACCTCATCATAATCCCTAGATAATTCCTTTGATAGTGATGCAAACAGCTCACTAACTTTGTTTGAATCAACAATAGCCACTTGGTCTGTGGCCATTTCATTTGATTAGCTGGTTTCTCTAATGAAATGAAAAAGCTTCTACATCCTCCTCATCAAAACTCGGTAAAGTTTGGACGTACTTAAACAGATCCCCGTCAGGCCTTTGATGATGATGGGTTCGGTCTTCCTCACTATCCTCATCAATCCTCCCAGACTTTACCTTTACTGCCACCATTTTAAATAGATGTTCATTTTTCAATTCCAGTTTCTAACATTCATATATTCTCTCCTTTCCCCTTTCCTCTCTTTCTGTTGCCTTTTGATCTGCCAGGGCTATTCTTTCTCTTTCTTTTTCCATTGCCTGCAATTCAAGCAGTTTCAATTCTTTTGTTGTTTGTCCTGTTGCAATCGTCTCCCTCTTTTGCTTTTGCTATTCTCTTTAGTTCTCTTACTTCTAATTCAAGTTGTTTCATTTGTACTGAATTCAAGCCTTTTCCAATGGTTCCAACTTAAATAAAGTTTGTTTTGATAAAAGCTTCCTAGTGGATCAATTTGAATCACGCCTAGAGCGAAGCACCTTATGCTGACCCTAATGCTAAAATCAAAAGTAACATTTGACATCTAGGCTAACTTCATAATATACCTTTGGGGTTCTTTACAGGATTAAAATCTATAATTCCTTGTTTATTTTAGGAGTCAAAGACAGTGAGGGGTGTGCAGTGGTGTTTTCTTTCCTAGTATTACATCTGGTGGATTTAAATAGGGAATGCCTCATGGAATAGTGGCTCTTTCAGTGGCTAAACATTTCCTGGTTGTGGAAGAAGCCACTTGGGGTGGATTACAAAAGGTGGTTAAAACAAAGCTTTTGGAATTGGCAAACAAGCTACAGTTGACATTACCTGAAGGGGCGAGGAAAGCAGAGATAATTGTAGTGCTAGCTCAGCATTTGAAATCGCCAGGAACAAGCAACTGAATTGCTAGTTACTGAATTTGGCATTAGGGTCAGCATAAGGTTTTTTGCTCCAGGTATGATTCAATTGACCCATTAGGAAGCTTTTATCAAAACAAACTATATTTAGGAACACAGTTATATTCTAACAAAAAGATTTAGCATAATTTTTACAAATTGAAATACTTAAACATGACAAAGTATAATTCTTAATAGCAATCAATCTCAATTGTTCCAATTTAACAGATTGTCCCATCAACATAAACCACTTACTCAGAACCAGTTGACACAAAAAGCAGATATGCTTATGTGGAAGATAGATCTCTGGCCTTTTAATACCTCTGGACAGATGACACCTGTTTTCAGCTACTCCTACAGTAGACTCGCAGAGAAAGATAGATCCTCAAACAGCAGAATCTCTGAGAAATAAACCTAGTCTCTGGCAGATGCCAGTCTCCAGACTTCTGAGACTCAGAGCTGCTTCTTCTTTCAAGAGGTCCAAAACAGCAACTCAGCTTGACTGGTTCCAATCAGTCAAATGATTTATTCCATGTCAAGCATCCTAATCAAGCACTACTCTGCAAAACCACAGGGGAACACTAAGAACAACAGAACAACATTAGTCCCGGTTAAAACAAACATTTTAGCAATTATAAAGCTGCAGTAACAGTAGTGGATAGACCCAGCAGCACTAGCAAAATAAGGGACTGTAAAAACATTTTGCACAGAAACATGACAAATACATTTCTTAAAGGCACGGTGGTGTCTCAACAGCAGAGTTTGGAAATAGACGGCCCGATTCTCCCAACCCGATGTACACGTTTTTTGGTGCGTTGGGTTGGGAGATGAGCGTGTCGGCCATTTTGCGGGATTTACGCTTGTTTTCCCGACACATGCACGTCTCCCACAGCCGGAGAGCAGGCGCAGTCAGGACTGTGCTGGAAACTGGTGGGAAGACAGGTATGTGATTTAAATCTTATTTAAATGTCATTATGAGACCCAGGACTGAATTGGAGATTGTGACGCTCCGGGATGGGAGTCTAAATTGGCCTGGCATGGGGGCCACCTTCAGACTGTGTTGGGGGATGGTAGGAGCAGCAATGCAGAGATACAGGCCTCTGCATAGGCGTCATCAGCCATGTCCGAAGCAGGTAACCCACATTACCTACGAGTCACCCCTGCAGCCTGGGCTCCTCCTCAAATGTCTCTTGGATGTCAGAGCTCCTGACAATGAAGCTGTCGTACACGCTGCCAGGGTGTCTTGCGCAGATGTGCATAATGTTCATATTGTGGTCATAAACCAGTTGGACATTCAGGCAGCAGAACCCCTTTCTGTTGATGTGGGCAATGCGCACCCTTGTGCCATTGCTATGTGTGCAACTGCAGCATCTGTTACGGGCATGTGTTGCTGGTCCGTGTCACAGGGCAGGGACAGACTGCAAAGCAGCACCAGATGTGTGCTCAGTGACAGCAGATTCCATGCAGTCCATGTCTGAACCTCTGCTCCCCGGCCCAAAGCAGCAGCTGCTTCACCTGGTTAGGCCTCAGTCAGCACGTGGTACACTCCTTCCCCAACCCAGAACACCAGCACTCAGTCTAGTCCCTGACCACACCCCGCAGCAAGACAATGCCACTGCACAGTGCCCTGGAGGGGAGGGCTGAACAGGACTCCTTCATGGAACCTCACCCAGACAGCTCTGAAAAATAGAAGCCCTGCCCCAACACCCCCCGCCCACCACCCCCAGATATGACTGTATGACTGGCCCACCTGCCAGCATCTGAAGACAGCAGGAAGAAGCCCATCAAGAATCTCCGGGGTTTGCCTGCAACATCCCTCGCGCTCTGCTAGCACATTTACCTCCTCACGCCAGTTCAAGGCTGCCACACCAGGTTGAGACTTTTATATACCTACTCTGATTCACGCCAAAGTGACATCACACCAAAGAGGTGGAAGACATTTATGTGGGCAGAGATTGCCGTGTCAGTCCTGATAATGGCATGCTGAAGTATGGTAAGTGATGCAAATCAACAGTATAGGGTCCTGGCAGCGCCATTTTTTTTGTTTGGAAGGTGTGTGCTGATTGTAAATGTTCACGGGCATTCCGCGACATGGCCAGCACACACATTTCCTGATCCAACTTGTCAAAAAACGTGCAGGTCGCGATGGTAGAATTGGCCCCAGACAGAGGCACACAGCAGAGTTTGGGAATAGGGAGAGAGAGAGAGACAGACACAGCACAGTTTGGAAATAGAGAGAGAGACAGACACAGCAGAGTTAGGCCCGATTTTACTATGAAGTTACTCCCATATGCAGGCGTGAAAGCTTGGTAAAGTCAGGTGTGAGGCAAATAGCACAATCTACACCTGTCTCCGCACCGGTTCCCCCTTTACTAAAAGCCCATAAATGGCCACAATCAGGACATGTCCAAAATGGGCATGACGGTCATTTAAATGTATTTGCATGCATTTAAATTAACGTAATGGGCTGCACTCCCAGCCTTACCAGCACTTCCCCCTTTACCAATGCGTTCACCCATCCAGAATTTGCACAAAATGGATATGTTCCACAAAAGTCCGATTCAGGTGCTCCTGTCAGTGAGGAGATAATTGGCAAGTGTCCGATGGCTCCTTGCTTGAGGTCAGTGATGGGGGAGAGGGAACCTGCTGCCCCTCTGCCTGAGATCAGTGAGGAGGAAGGGCGGGTGTCCTCTGCCACTCTGTCTGAGATCAGTGGGGGGGAAGGGGGAGGGGTCTGTGATCAGTCTGGGTGGTGGGAGGAGGTGGGGGGATAAGGGGGTCAGTAATGTTGTGGTGATGGGGCAATGTCTGTGGGGGCCATGGGGAAGCATTATCCGAATGGGGAGCGATGTACCGGGGAAGCCGCATTCTATCATTTCTTTTTCTACGTGTGCATGGTTAGAGGCGCCGATCAAAACTGCAGGATTTCGGGTGCGTTAAGCCCTGCCCACAGGCTTGTGCAGCATGATTCGGAAGCGCTGATATTTTTCAGACAGAGTGCGTATGAGAGCATCTGAGAACGGGTCTAAAAGTTGGATCTGAAACACCTCCAGTTTCAAGTTTGCCCAGCACTTGGAATCAAAATGGTAAAATAGGGTCCAGGGAGAGATATACAGCAGAGCTTGGAAACAGAGGAACACAGAGCAGAATTTGGGAATAAGAGAGGCACACAGCAGAGTTTGGGAATAGAGAGAGAAAGAGAGGCACACAGCAGAGTTTGGAAATAGAGAGAGATACACAGCAGAGTTTGGGAATAGGGAGAAAGATAGGCAGGCACACAGGAATAGAGAGAGAGAGGCTCACGGCAGTGTTTGGTAATAGAGGCAAAAAACAGGTAAAAGCAAATTACTGCGGATGCTGGAGTCTGAAACTAAAAGAGAAAATGGTGGAAAATCGCAGCAGGTCTGGCAGCATCTGTAAGGAGAGAAAAGAGCTGACATTTCGAATCCAGACAACCCTTTGTCAAAGCAGAGTTTGGCAGTAGAGTGCCCGATTTTACCATCAAGTTGCGCCTGTTTTCAGGTGCTGAAACTTGGTAACGTCGGGTGTGAGGCAAGTAACATGATCTGCGCCCGACTCCGTGCTGGTTACCCCTTTACCATGGCCCAAAAATGGCCACGATCAGCACCATGCCCGAAATGGGTGCGATGCCCATTTAATTTAAATGCACTGAAATGCATTTGACTTAATGGTCTGCACGTCCAACCCTACCAGCGCTTTCCCCTTTACCACTGCGTTCGCCCATCCAGAATCAGTGCGAAACTGACATGTTCCACAAAAGCCCAATTCGGACGCTCCAGACAGTGAGGAGGTAATTGGTGACCGTCCGATAGCTCTCTACTTGAAAGCAGTGAGGGGAAGGGAGGGGTTTCTGTCACTCTGCCTGAGATTGGTTGAGGGGAAGAGGGGTCTGCTGCCATTGTGTCTGAGATCGGTGTGGGGAAGTGGGGAATGGTGCCCTGGGTGATAGGAGGGGGTGGAGGGATAAGGAGGTCAGTAATGTTGTGGGGATAGGGAAATGTCTGTGGGAGCCTTGGGGAGGCATTACCTGGCCTGGGAGTGATGTGGTAGGGGAGCCACATTCTATCATTTCTTTTCTCTGCATGCGCAGTTGGAGGCGCTGATTGGAGCTGCAGAATTTTGGGCACATTAAGCCCTGCCCACAGGCTTGTGCAGCGCGATTCGGAATCACCAATATTTTTCAGGCCGAGTGCGGATGCAGGCGCCTGAGAACGGGTCTAAAAGTCGGATCTGAAACACTCCCGGTTTCAAGTTCACCCAGCACTTGGAATCAAAATAGTAAAATAGGGCCCAGAGAGAGAGAAACAGCAGAACTGGGGAATAAAGGGAGAGCTAACAAAATTTGGAAATAGCAAAACACAGCAAAGTTTGGAAATAGAGACAGACATACAGAAGAACTTGGGATTAGAGGGAGAAACATTGCATGATTTGGAAATATAGACACAGTGGGGTTTGGGAATAGAGGGCTGTGTTTTATCATCAAGTTGCGCCCATATTCAGGCATAACAATTTGGTAGTCGGGCATGAAGAGAGTAGTGTGAACTGCGCCTGCCTCCATGCCAGTTCCCCCCCTCTGCAAAGGCCCAAAAATGGCTGCAATTGGGCACAATGGCCATTTAATTGCATTTGCATCATTTAAATTAACTTAATGGGCTGCACGCGCAACCTTACCAGCACTTCCCCTTTACCATCCAGAATCAGCACAAAACAAACACATTCCACAAAAGTCCAATTTGGGCCCTCCAGTCAGTGAGGAGGTAAGTGCCAAGCGTCCGATGGCTCTCTGTTTCAGATCAATGAGGGGGAAGATAGGGATCCACTACCACTCTGCCTGAGGTCAGTGAGAGGGAAGGGGAGGAGGGGGCCGCTATCAGTCTAGGTGGCAGGGGGTGTGGGGGGATAAGGGGATCAGTAATGTTGTGGGGGTGGGGCAATGTCTGTGAGGGCCAGGGGCCTGAGATTGGAGCTAAAAGTCGGATCAGAAGCATCCCAGTTTCAAGTCCGCCGAGCATTTAGAATCAAAATGGTAAAATAGGGCCCAGAGAGGGAGACACAGCAGATTTTTGGAAATAGAGAGAGACACAGCACAGATTGGGATTGGAGAGAGACACGCAGCAGAGTTTGGGATTAAGGAGAGACACAGAGCTGAGTTTGGGATTAGAGAAGGGACACAGCAGAGTTTGGGATTAGAGAGAGAGAGACACAGCAGAATCTGGGAATATAGAGAGACACACAGCAGAGTTTGGCAATACAGGACCGACTTAATCTGCACTTCTTTCGGACTATTGGAGGAAATCGGAGCACCCAGAAGAATCCCTTCTGATCTGACATCTGATTCCAATGGATCGGTTCTCCTAGCCAACAGCTGGGGCACATTCTTCCTTAATGAGAACATTACCTCTGATCTGGGCAGGACAAGAGACAGGTTCAGTCTGAGCAAGGATTGTGGCAGGGACACATTTCTCTCCTGCAGAATAATGCTGAGCTAAAACATCTTGTGCTTGATAGAAAACCCAGTGCTTTGATTTGCTTTCCTGCCATCCTTGCTGTTTCTGTTGTACAATTCTTTTCATTTTTGGGAGTTTCAGCAGGTTAGATGTTGATCATTGGTGTTTCTTCATCATTAGTAATGCAGGAGAGGCCTTGGTCGAGGTATCTGCAGTTTACCAATTTGCAAATAGGAATTGGTTAAGCCATTTGATCTGTGAATCTTGTTCCATGGTTGCTCTCAAGATGTTTCATAGCCTGGCTCCTAAACCATAAAGGGGTGTATCACAAGCTAACTGCAGGGGTAGAGAAGGATCATAATGCATAAGAGCTTATTGCTTTGATCCAACCATTTCCACATCTTGTTCTGGCACAAGAGCTTATGGCTTCAGAATGATTACCAGGTTTGGAATAAATCTTCTAGTATAGTTCAGCAATCCTAGGAAGGAATGCCATGCTTAATAGTCTGAGGTGCAGGTGCCTCAGTCATAGCCTTAACTTTTGAAGGACATTTGTTATGGCCATGTTGTCAATCACAGGTCCAAAATACTCAACGGAGGATTGAAAAAACTCACATTTGTCCTTCTGGACACTCAGCCCATAGTCTTCCAATCACTGAAGAATAAGATAAAGATAAAACCATGGAAAATAGGAGCTGAATTAGGTTATTTGGTCCATCAATTCTGCTCCACCATTCAATCATGGCTGATAAGTTTCTCAACCCCATTCTCCTACCTTTTTCCCATAATCTTTGATCCCCCTACCAATCAAGAACCTTTCTATCTCTGTCTTAAACATACTCAATGACCTGGCTTCCATGGCCTTCTGTGGCAATGAATTTCATAGATCCACCACCCTCTGACTGAAGAAATTCCTCCTCATCTTCGGTCTAAAGGGCTGTCCCTTTATTCTAAGGCTGTGCCCTTGGATCCTAGTCTCACCTACTGATGAAAACATCTTCCCCACATCCAACTAACTAGGCTTTCCATATCCTGTAAGTTTCAGTGAGATCCCTCTCATTCTTCTAAACTCCATTGAGTGGCATCCAAATTTCAAATATGTTCCTCTTCATCTTTTCCAGTGACTAGAATGTCAGCCAGATAACACTGGACTCCAGTCAGTCCACTCAGTATCTGAACTATTGCTCTACAAAACAATGCCAAAGCTGACGTAATACCACAAGGTAATCTTAGGTACCGGAACAAGACTTTATGTGTTACAATTATCTAAAGTTCCTGTGACTTCTTATCTAGATACATCTGCATTTTGCTCGGCTCCCTTCGTTTATTTCCAATTTTACTGTAATATTTTTCATGCTCTCTAATTGTCCATCAAGCATAACTCTGTGCTTTAAAATTTTCATAAGGCTTGATTCTTCAATGGTCATCATGTTGACTTCCGCCCAGTTCAATCTAATCTTCTTCAGCTATGTTTGATCCAATAATAGTAGATAATTGCTCTTTACTACATATAGAAGCAACTCTCCTGTTTGCCCATTAAGTTGCACACCTACTTTGATGTGGCCCTTCAGTCAAACCACTTCAGCTGTGTAGGTCTTCAGCACTAACCTTGATGGCTTCGAGGGAATGTGTTTAAGTTTTTCCTTGTATACAGTCTCTGGCACAAGTGAGACTGCTGTCCCAGTATCAATTCCATCCATTCTGGCTGTCTATCCAGCAATGGAGTGACCCAGTATTGACGTGTAGCATCAGCAATGGTTAACATTTTCAGTGATAATTTCTTCTCAGGCGACAAGGCGCTATTTTTGCTCGATCTTTTTGTACAGAATGAACATTCCTCCTTTTGTTCTGTTCAGAAACTGTCTTGGTTTGTTCTTGTTTCTTGTTTTAAGCTTGCTTTTTCTTTCAGCAGGTACACTCTACGGGTCCTTTTATTTCACATCTTTGACATGCAATGTCTTTACACCAGCATTCAGCTGCAGGATGCCCTAACTTTGCGCACTGGTAACGTGTACAAATTTCAAGGTTCTTGGGTGTCATTGTGTAATTGAGTATATAAAATCAATTGCAGAATTTCCTTTGCAGCCAGATCCATAGAAACAGCAATTTCCATGGCCTTTTTCAAAGTAAGGTTGCTCTCCATTAGCAAACATTTCTGTATTGTTTCACTGCATAGACTTCTGACTGATCTGTTCTGTGATTCACCATGCATCATGGTCAGGATCAAGAGGAGGAACTGTGGCCGCATAGGCCACAAAACTTGGTGATTGCAAAGCATGATAGGATAGGATGGCAAAGTGTGTGTAAAGACTGAGATAAACAGGTTGTAGCCCTAACTGAATATTGAACAGAGACAAGTAGGCCACAGCCTTAGACGTTGGGAATACATATGCTATCCCAAAGACAATGGACACTCCCCGGTCAAACGTAGCAGTTTACCAGGCAAAGGGGCACTTTAACCCCTTAGTTAAGAGAGAGGTACATGCCTCCAGCACCCAGGGGCATGGCTGCTTGGTACACACCCCAAAATCGGTATTGCACCCCCCAATTGGGCGCCATCAATCAGGATGATCGTGCCCTGATCGATTGATTGGTAATGATCAAGGACCCACTCTAAAGGACATGAAATAATGAAAGGATAAAGATGCTATGCAACACACTACCAGCAGCGGTGACTCTAGAGACCAACCACTGTGAAGGACGACCCTGGACCATCCAGAAGAGAAGAAGGAAGAACAGACCAGATCCAGAAAAAAGAGGATCAGACCAGACCAAAGACCAGATCATACTGAGGAGACTGCAGAGACCAAATCGCGGGTACAGGCCAATAGTTGTTTGTGTACTTGTCTTGTCAGTCACTCAAAGTTAAGTCAAAGTCCAGCATTAAGTTTGAATCTTGATTGTTCTGTAAAAGTAACTGCCATAACTAATATTAATTGTGTGAATGAATAAACATTATTGTATTAATAAGAAGACAACTCACAGTTCTTTGTCCACTGTATAAGGGGTAAAAACACATTGTGTGGCAAGACACACTGTCCTAAATAGTGTCATTCAGCACATCTCCAAACTCTCAATATTCTGCAAGTCTTTTAAGCACGGCCGTGAATTGTGCAATCTAAGGCACTCTGCAATCAAAAAAATGTGCTCTGGTCCATTGTCTTTGGGATGACCTATTTCCTGTGTATTCCCAATGTCTAAGGCTGTTGCCTGCTTGTCTCTGTTCAATATTTGATTAGGGCTGCAGCCTGTTTGTCTCAGTCTTTACACACACTTGGTTATCCTATCCCATCATGCTTTGCAATCATCATCTTTGGTGGACCATTTGGCCACAGTCTCACCTCTTGATCCTGAACATGAAGCGTGGTGGATCACAGATCAGATCAGTCAGTGGTCTGCGCAGTAAAGCAGTACAGAAATGTTTGCTAATGGAGAATAACCTTATTTTGAAAAAAGCCATGGATCTATTCTGACATTTTAGTGCCTGACTTCACTAGTTACACTAATCTTCTGAGGCAATTAAATACTTATTGCCCTGCCCACCCTCTCCCTGCACCCCCCCCCCCCACCATGCTCAGGAAAGTGGGCACCTTAATATTTTTTGCTGTTTTGTTTGCATAAAACAGTGAAAGCTCTCAGCATAGGAGCTCCATCACTCCACACATCTATCAAAGGGTCACGCGACACTGAAAACCACTGCCAGTTTTCTTATTAATGAAGGTTTCCTCATATGCACACTTGCCAAAGTGTTTCCAGCAGCTACCTTGAATTTTCTTTCTCACAAGGCAGAAACCCATTCTTCCGTCTCTTATTTATCACACCCAGATCTATTAAGTGTTCAGCAGAAGTTATTATTACGTCTACCTAGCCCATTAGGTCTGGAACACGTGCAAAAAGCCTCTATCTTTACTTTTCTTTTCCCCAATTTTTCTCAGCAAATTTCTTCATCCCAGGTGGCTAACAGTGCCATTTATTCTCATCGCCCGTTTTTTGGGTATATTGAGGAATGACACGAGGAAGTGTGGCTTAATAACAATGGAGCTTTAGTTACAGATGTGTGTTATCTGACATGGCTGCTTCCTCTCTGCCTGTTTCCCATGATCGAGACTTATGATGGCACTTCCAGTGAATACGTGAATATATTAATACAGCAGAGCTTCAATAAGCTAATAAGAATTAATATAAATACATGACAAAGCCATAAGTTGAGCATACAGAATTTCTGATGGTAAGCCTCCAACACTAGTGGTACTCACTTAGCCTGGATCTTTTTATTGCCTCAAAACATTTTGCACTTTATTCAGGCAAGAGTGAATAAACTTGTGACCTTTTCCTATCAGCTTCCTCTGCAACAGCAGGAAGCAATGTTCAGCTGTCCACTTTAATTTACCCTTTCAAAAGAGATAAAGAGGGCATTTGCCTCTTCTTCATGAAACTTAGGGACTAATGGGCAAATTTTAATGCCTAGTCCTTAAGTCTGAGCTAGGGGTGTCTCCGCTGGACACTATGGGATCCTCCCTTCTTAGCTTGAACTGTTCCTTTTCTCTTTTTCATTTTCCTGGAATTATCTCTTCCTTTCCTGGAATTCTTTCTCGCCCTACCATTCTTTCCTCCCACTCTCTTCCTCCCATTATTTCCTCTTGTTCTATTTCCTCAAATTCCAGTTTCAATTTCTGCTGCTTCAGTCTTATTTTTTCTGCCAGGATCTCAAACAATGACGAGATAGAATGTGAAGGGAGGTAAAGAATCTGGTGAAATGGTGCAATGACAATAACCTCTCCCTCAATGTCAATAAAACGAAGGACGGAGTCATCAAATTCAAGAAGCATAGTGGAGGACATGCCCCTGTCTTTATCAATGGTGGTGAAGTGGAAATGGTTGAGAGCTTCAGGTTTTTAGGTGTCCAGATCACCAACAATCTGTCCCTGTCCCTGCCCCTCCACACTGATGTTATAATTAAGAAAGCCCACCAACGCCTCAACTTTCTCAGGAGGCTAAGGAAATTTGACATGTTCACTACGACTCTCACCGATTTTTACAGATGCACCATAGAAAGTATCCTTTCTGGATGTATCACAGCTTGCTATAGCTCTTGGTCTGATCAAGACCGCAAGAGACTACAAAGTGTTGTGAATGTAGCCCAATCCATCATGTAAACCAGCGTCCCATCCTTTGACTCTGTCAACTTATCCCTCTGTCTCAGAAAAGCCAGCATAATCAAAGACCCCACGCATCCAGGACGTACTCTCTTCCATCTTCTTCCGTCGGGAGATCACGTACCAACTGACTCAAGGACAGCTTCTTTCCTGCTGCCATCAGACTTTTGAATGGACATACCATATATTAAGCTGATTTTTCTCTAACCCTAGCTATGACTGTAACGCTATATTCTGCACCCTCTCCTTTCCTCCCCGATGTACTCTATGAATGGTCTGTTTTGTCTATGTAGTGTGCAAGAAACAATACTTTTCACTGTATTCCAATACATGCGACTATAATAAATCAATTCAAATCAAATCAAATATCTGTTTGAGTGCCCTCAATTTCCACCTCTAGATGTATCACCACGTATTTTAAAATGTCTGTTTATCTGGCTTTCGGGCAGAACTCTATCGACTTCTTTCAATGATAGATCTCCTAATCTCTCGCCAGTTATCTCATCATGTGCTATGAAAGCACTGACATCAAATGTGGAGATTTTAGTACCTTACTATTATCGATCCATGAAAACCTTTTCCAGCTTCTAAACTGCTTTTGGAGGAACAATTTACTTATTTCACTCCAATTCTTTCATCAGTCTTGCAAACACTCCCAGAGGAGCTTTCAATTTTTGTTCTAACCAGGTGAGAAGGGATGAACTGGCTCCCTTCCATTAGAGTTCCTTGCTTGGTACCAACAAAGGTTTATTTTTCTTTTATGAGGCTATGCTTTTTCCAAATCAGGATGTATGTTACTATTTGACACAGTAAGAAGTCTCACAACATCTGGTCTAGCAGGTTTATATGGAATCACAAGCTTTCGGAATACTGCTCCTTCACCAAACGGCATTCCGAAAACTCGTGATTCCAAATAAACCTGTTGGACTTTAACCTTATTTCTTACTGTGCCCACCCCAGTCCAACACTGGTATCTCAACCTCATGGCTATTTAAGCTGTGTGCGATAAGGGACCAATCATGCATGGTTTCCTAGTGTTAACAAAAGAGCAAGTTTATTAACCCCTGAACCTGAGAAAATAATTAAAATGCAGCATCATGCATTTGGCAATCATTAACGTGCACACACACACATATGTGCACACACACGTGCGCTCACACACGCACACATGCACACGCACATGAAATAAGGGGAGCTAGAGTCCAACAAAAAACCTCATAAAATAATAAATGGTTAATTGTCATTTGATTGTCCTGGGATGTTGATTTTACATGTTGTGACTGACTTACATTAGCTGGTCTTTTGAATGCAGTTGGATGTAGCAGATATGGCAATTATTATGAGATCTTGGCTTACTGCTAGGTTTCTGGTAGAGTTGACTTCTCAAAATGGGAGACATACTTATTTCAAAAGAGATAGAGGGAGCAAAGGAGCCCTCGGCTTTCTTCCTCTGCTGAAGACTTTCTGCATACAGCCTGTGTCATTTGCAATCTCTCTCTAGTGACAGACAGCCTTGCCTTGAAATACATCACCCGTTATGTATTTCCAAGAGATTTTGGGTGTGTCTGTTTGTAGTCACCACTGATGCAAAATCTATTACTTTGATTTTTGATGTCTCTTCCTCAGACAGCGGCGACTTTCAATGTGCGTCTGAAAAATAGGAAATATCTCTCTCTGCACACTCCTCAAGCATAATTTGCTGGCTCCTCACTTTTACCTTAGAACATGGCTTTGATTTTTAAAGCAGTTTTCTCTGTCTCAGTTCAAATTGCGAAATTTCCAATCGGTTGGAAGTTGAAAAGTCATATTTTTAAAAATAAAAGTGCATTGTGTCATTACAGGCACCCAGCGGAGAGGGGAAATAGAGAGATACATAGGGGAGAATGAAAACAGAGAGAGAAAGACACACATGCGCGAGAGTGAAAATAGAAAAAGATACACAGAGGAGAGTGGAAATAGAGGGAGCAGAGTTTGAAAATAGAGAGAGACACACAGGGGAGAATGGAAATAAAGAGAGAGAGACATGCACACACACATGGGAAGAGTAAAAATAGCCCGAGGCATATAGCGAATAGTGGAAATAAAGAGAGGCACAGAGCAGAGAGTGGACATGCAGAGGGGGAGAACAGAAAGTGAAATTAGAGAATGCAAAGCACAAAATAGAAATAGAGAGAGACACACATAGGGGAGAGTGGACTAAGAGAGGCACGCAGGAAAGTGTGGAAATAGAGAAAGATACACAGGGGAGAGTGAAATTAGAGAGAGACACATGGGGAGAGTGGAAATAGAGAAAGGCACACAGCAGAGAGTAATATAGAGAAAAGGACAGTGGAAAGTGAAGATAGAGAATGTAAAGTGGGGAACAGTGGAGTGTAAAAATAGAGGTGTGCAGCCCAGAGCTGTAATAGAGAGATGTGCATAGAAGAGTGTGGAAAGGCAGAGTTGTACACATTGGAAAGTGGAATTAGAGAGAGAGAGAGAGCGCCACAGAGCAACGTGTAAAAATAGACCTAACTGAAGTGTTTTCTATCACAGCTTCCCTCTAGGAGAGTAAATAAATGGACATAACTTCCGCTACTTTCTCTATAAAAATGCATTTCTTTCTTTATTCTGTGTTTAGTAGAGTTTTACAGCCAGACTTGATGTATTTTTCTGTCTCAGATAATGATACTGAGTGGCTAGCTGTAATGTGGTTATGAGGGGAAATCTGTGACATGCCTGAAGACAGCAAAGATACTATCAATCTGGTCTCATTGTTCTGTTGTTGTTTACCCCCACAGGACACCATCTGTTGAGTGTCAAGCCATCACCTAGGCTGACTGGGTGGTGCAGTCTTGGCAACAAACAGGGAAGGAGGAATGAACAGACCGTGCTGTTGTCACTGGGAAGAAGTGTCAATTAACATATCGCTGAGGAATGGTTTGACACCTGCCACGCTACTGCCACTTAGTGCATGTGGAACACATTGCACTGAGCTCAGCTCCTTCCTCCGCAAATCACCATTTTACAATGTCGTGGCTGCTTCAGCTCCTGCTTTGCTCTGAGTTCCATGCTGCACTTGCAGCTGTAGCAGGGAAGCTACAAGTGACTCCAGACAGCTGAGTATCTCTCCTGGCAGGACAGGCCAACAATCTGACAGGGGGAGATTTTATCAAAAACTCCACCCCTGCTCTCCCCGCAGCCATCCCACCCAAGCCCCCACTTCTCACCCCACATCAGTACAGCATCTGAATGGCGTGGGTTTTTGGCGAGGTGGGGTGAGTGAGGCAGGGCATTGGGTAATACAAAGTTGCAGCAGTTTGGAAGGTGATCTGTAAGGTAAGTCTGGTGGGAACTTTGTCCCCCATCAAAAGCTATGCCTTTCAGATGGGAATTGACAAGAACTGAGGAAACAATTAAGCCACTCCATTATAACTCCTTTAGTCAATCAAATGAAATATTAAGCCATGGCCCTATTGACCCTTCCAGCTGACGTAAAAGGCCCCCTGACATATTTGGAAGAAGACCGTGGGAGTTTTCCTGGGTGACCAAGATTTACCCCGAATCCAACATCACATGAATGGATTACCTGAATAAGCATGCCTTGCTGTTTGTGGAAACTTGCTGTGTACAAACATTACAAGTGATTGAACTTCAAAATTATCTGATGGTCTCTACAATGCTTCAGGACATCCAGTGGTTGCGAAAGGTAATATAACCATTGAATCATAGAATCCTCCAGAACAGAAAGAGGCCATTTGGCCCAATGAGTCTGCACTGACCACAATCCCACCCAGGTCCTATTCCATAACCCCATGCATTTACCCCAACTAATCCCCTTGACACTAAAGGGGCAATTTAGCATGGCCTATCCACTGAAACTGTATATCTTTGGACTGTGGGAGGAAACTGGAGCAACCAGAGGAAACCCATGCAGATATGGGGAGAATATGCAAACTCCACACAGACAATGTCGGGAATTGAACCGCGTTCCTGATATTTAAATACACATTCCTTTTATGTCTTTCCTTCATTCTTTCTCTTTTTTCCTACTGAATGGAGAATTACAAGTAATGCAGTGGAGGAGGCAATCACCTCCTGATCTCTGTGGTCACTGCTATTCCTAACAGTGCTTGTGCATGTCAGGGGAGGACAGGATTCGATCCATTATAGTGGAATCTTTGTGTGCCACTGTTTAAATTCACACGTAAGAAGCAGCAGCCAGAGCTTTCATATCTGTAGACTGTGGACCCAGGGGAAACATTCCTGGAACAGAAAAATGATAATTCAGTTATTTTGTCAGGCCTCAGTAATAAGTGAAAACTGATGAATTTTGGAATTCAAAATTTTACCACAGCTATCAACACCACCACCAACAAATCTGTTGGGATGATGTTAATTACAGAATGGTGTCTCTTAAAGAAGACTATGTAGCCTTCAGCTGGTTAACTGTAAGTCTTTACTAACAGGTAGAACTATTTTCACATGTACAATAAAGGGTGCAGGATGGGAGCTATACCCATGTTTTGCCTTTGCTTGTCTCTGTTCAACATCAGACTAACCCCTGAGTCAGGGTCATGTGCCTTCTTATATCATGGGTGATACTGCACTCAGAGTCACAGAATTGTCAGGGTGCGGAAGGAGGCCAGTCAACCTATCCTGTCTGCACTGGCTCTGCAAATGAGCATTATAGATTAGTGCCATTCTCCTGCTTTTTCCCTGCACTCTTGAACATTGTTCCTATTCAAGACATCATCTAATGCTCTCTTGATTGCCTCAATTGAATGTGTCTCTATCACACTTCCAGACAGTGCATTCCAGACCCGAACCACTCATTTGGTTTTTTTCTCACATCACATTTGCTTCTTTTGCAAATCACTTTAAACCTGTGCCCTCTTGTTCTCCACCCTTTTACACACGGGAACAGTATCCCCCTATCTATTCTGTCCAGCCCACTCATGATTTTGAACATCTCTATTAAATCCCCCCTTAGCCTCCTTCTCTCCAAGGAGAACAGTCCTACCCTCTCCAATCTATTCTTATATCTGAATTTTTCCATCCTTGGAACCATTTGTGCAAATCTCTTCTATGCTCTCTACAATGCATTCACATCCTTTTTACAGTGTAGTGCCCAGAACTATAGCTAATACTCCAGCAAAGGTTTAATCAGTATCTTGTACAAAGTCAGCATAATCTCCTTTTTCTTGTATTCTATGTCCCTATTAATAACGTTGAAAATACTATATGCGCTATTAACTGCTCTCTCGACCTGTCCTGCCACCTTCAATGATCTGTGCATGTAATACCCAGGTCCCCCTGCTCCTGCACCCCCTTCAGAATTTTACTCCTTATTTTAAATATAAAATTCTTCCTACCAAAATGCAGCACCTCATACTTCTCCGCATTGAACTTCATCTGCCGCCTATCTGCTCACTCCACCAAACTGTTTATCTCTTTTCGAAGTTCCACACTGTCCTCCTCACAATTTTCAATGCCTGTAAGTTTTGTGTCATTCTCAAACGTTGACATTGTCCCCCTGCGCACAAAGATCTAGATCATTAATACGTATCAAGAAAAGCAAGGATCCCAATGCCTGGGGAACTCGACTACAAACCTTCCTCTAGCTCAAAAAATACTAATTGACCATTACTGTCTGTTTCCTATTACTTAGCCAATTTTATATCCACATCACTCCTATCCCTCTTAATCCATGAGCTGAAGACAATATAGGAGGCCGAGGGAGGTTTGCATCTTGGTGACAGCAGCAAGATAGCGCAGGTGGGAAGGCACTTCAGGTAGGTGACAAGTACCCCCTTTTCTTTTGAGTGTCTGCACCCTTGTGGAGGCACTAACAGCCAGGAGAGACATCCTCATGTAATGGGATGGAAGAAAGCCACCCCACTTCACCAAAACAGCTTGGGTACAGGTAGCAGCTGAAGTCAGCAGGCATGATCTGGTCCAACATGACTGGATACAATGCTGGAAAAGGTCCAATGACCTTCTGCACTTGGTGACGTTGAGCTCTCAATTGGCATTGTTTAGTTGGAGAAATGATGAAGGGTGCCCATCCCAGGTTGCAATCAAAAGTGTGGATTCAGGGACTTTCAGAACCATACATTGTTCATGTGTGCTAAGGCTGAAGAGAAGATTTTGCAGTCCTGGGTCCATCAAAGGGTCAGATGTGCAAATTGGTTGGGAACTTCCACATACATTGCAAGGCTGAAGTTGGTGGGGGACAGGATCGAGTGGTGCTGGAGGTAGAGGGTTGAGTACTCAATAGATCTCTGCACTTATTTACAGGACAAATGCAGCCATAGCAACTCTGAGAAATCTTCACTGGTGGTAGGGTGCCTAAACCTGGCAATGCTCACCAGCCTTGAGCCGGGTGTCCTGGAGCCCATGTGCTAGTGGGGAAGGAGGTCATCAGGTCATGGAAAGGGTGGCAACTCTGAGGAAGGTAAAAGCCCAGGAGGTTGCAGTAAGACAGGTTGAAAGTGAAAAGAATGTATGGGTATCTCATCCTTCATAAGGACATCAGTGATTCATCGGTGATTGAATCACTGTGATGCCATTGATATCAGTTGCTTTGGGCAGCCAATCATGTACATTGACTCTGTGTGGTATCACAGATTCACAGAATTTTTACATTGCGGAAGGAAGCCATTTGGTCCATTGTTGCTGCACATCATGCTTGCTTGAGCAGATGGTGGGGGCAGGGAGTGCAAAGGCCATCAGCAGTCAGCGGACTGTTGGAGCATGTTGATTGAGGCAGATGATGAGCCTTTGGAATGTCAATTAGGCAGCAAATGCTGGGTACAGAGCAGCAGACAAAGATGGTGAGAGACACTTGCTCTGATGGATATTGCAGGGCATCCCCAGGGCAGTCCAGGCATCTGAATTCCATTTTCACGAGGCCTATTGTCCTCTCCACCTTGTGTCCTTGTGGATACATGGCAGTAATTATATCTCTGTTCTGGCTCTGTCCTCTGGTGCCTAAGAGCTGGCATCAGCCACCTTTTCAAAGGATACCCTTCATCACCAAGCAACCATCCATCGATGAACCACGAACATTAGCATCTGTGTGTGGTGTAAATGTAGTGTTTTATACAATTGCAATAATATTTCCATACATTTGTATTCTTTACCTCTGCCAGTGAAGGAGAGCATATGCCTTCTTTACAACCTTGTCGACTTGAACTCTTGCCTTTAGGGACCTGTGTACTTGTATGCCAAGACCTCTCACTCCATCTACCCCTCTTAGCACATTCCCATTTATTATGTATTCTCTACACAATAGAGATTTACAAGAATGTTGCCAGGACTCATGGGCATGAGTTATCGGGAGCAGCTGGCCAGGCCAGGACATTATTCTTTGGAATGTAGGAGAATGAGGGGTGATCTTCTTGAGTTGTATAATATCATGAGCAGCATAGATAAGATGAAAACACACGGTCTTTTTCCCAGGGTAGGGGAATTGAAAACTAGAGGGCATAATTTTAAGGAGAGGGGAAAGACTTAAAAGGGACCTGAGGGGCAGCTTCTTCCTTAGATGGTGCTTATATGGAATGAGCTGTCAGAGAAAGTGATTGAGGCAGGTATAATGGCAACATTTAAAAAGAATTTGGATATGTGCATAGATGGGAAAGGATTAGAGGGATATGGGCCAAGCACAGGCAATTGGGGCTAGCTGGGAGGGCACCATGGCCATCATGGATTGGTTGGGCTGAAGGGCCTATTTCCATGTGTATTATTCTATAACCCTATGATTCTATAACTTTTTGATCTTCCTAAATGCAACTCTCAATGTTAAAATCCCATCTGCCACTTTGCCATCCACTCCGCCAATCCATCTATATTGTTTTGGAGACTATAGCTATTCTCTGTACTATCCACTACTTGGCCAACTTTTGTGTCAACTGCAAATTCTCCATTTGTGCCCCCCATATTAATGTCCAGGTTGTTAATATATAACACAAACAGCAATGATCCCAACACTGAGCCCTGTGGAACACTGCAAAGGCATCCATCGACCATTGCACATTGTTTCCTGTTACTAAGCCAACTTTGGATCCAGTTTGCCACATTACCCTGAAATCAATGGGCTTTTACTTTTTTGACTAATCTGCCAGGTGGGACCTTGCCAAACACCTTGCTAAAATCCATGTATGCAACATCCATAACCCTACCTTAACATTCATGGTGTTAAACCCCTTTCCCTTGACAAAGGCGCCCGACTGGCTGGTTGGAACCTTGATGGTCACATAGAGCTATAGAGATCTACAGCATGGAAACAGGCCCTTCGGCCCAACTTATGCATGCTGCCCTTCTTTATTAAACCCCTAAGCTAATCCTAATTGCCCACATTTGGCCCATATCTCTCAATATCCATCTTACCCATGTAATTGTCTAAATGCTTTTTAAAAGACAAAATTATACCCACTTCTACTACTAAATCTGGCAGCTTGTTCCAGACACTTACCACTCTCTGTGTGAATACATTATCCCTCTGGACACTTTCGAATCTCTCTCCTCTCGTCTTAAACCTATGCCCTCTAGTTTTAGACTCTCCTAACTTTGGGAAAATATATTGACAATCTAGCTGATCTGTGCCCCTCATTAGTACATGAGTGCAATCAATGGCACCCTGGATGTGGGGGAAGCCAGCATGACTGTGAATTCTCTGGCCCGCTCAGCCTGGCTGACTTGGTCTGTCTGAAATGGATGAATGTTCTCACCTGGATGAACAGAGCTTGACACAGCTATGTGCAGTGACCTTGAGAGCCATGGGGATCTGGTGTGCAGCCATGCAATCAAAGGTTACCTCTGGCTCAGACAGCTTCCTTTGAAAGCTGGAGTCTCCTGCAGCAGGATACAGGAAAAAGGTAGGGGAATGCTGCTAAGCCATGATGTTCATTTGAAGAGCCAGTGCAGGCACACTAGGCCAAATGGCCTCCTTGTGCACCTTAACAATTCTGCGATTTTGCCGTCTCTTGCACTATAAACCTCAATTCTTCATCTAAGGCCACAAGACACTGGAGCAGAATTAGGCCACTCTGTCCATCGAGTCTGCTCTGCCATTCAATCATGGCTGATACTTTTTCATCCCATTCTCCTATCTTTTCCCCATAACCCCTGATCCACTTATTCACCAAGAACCTACGTATCTAAAGCTCTCGGTATTAAAGTACTCCATCTGTAAAGTACACTGCCTCAAAGGACTAATAAAATAAATCTTCCTTTGGACTCAACTAAATACTTGAAATAGATGCACTGCTTTTATATTTCATAGAGTCCATTTTGCCAGGGTCCATTTGCTGACAGTACCTCACACAGATGGCTTGTGTTGCATAAATGCTAGGAACAGGAGTTGGCATTTAGTCCCCCGAGCCTTTTCAGCTATTCAGTGAGATCTCAGCTGATAGATTTGTAAACCTTCCTTTGCCCTATATTATCAATACGTTGGGAGGAATTCTCCGGCCACCTCGGATGACCGGTGGGAATCCCAGTGCCTTGCTGAATGGGGCGATAGCCAAAAATCAGAATTCCTACTAGGCATGAGGGCTATTGGGTTTCACCCAACATGCCCACTGGCCCTGATCAGGTTGCTGCCCAGAGAGGTGGCAACCCAATTATTATGCAAACCCGCTAATTGTAGTACAACTGTAATAACCAGTATGGACATGGTGTGCTGAACCATAACGGACCAGGGGAGCACGACCAACCCCTTGCAAAGAGGGACATCCTCCCCCCCAGCATTCAAATAATTGATCATTCCCACTGCATCACCCCCCACAACACACAGGCAGAAGGTGACCAGACTGCCTCCCCCCCCACTCAGCCCCCCCTCCCCTCCATCTTACCTCCATTCAGCCATCTCAGACCCCACTCAGACCCCCCCTTCAGGCCATGCACTTTGGCTGTGTCGTTGGTGCACTTGCCTCCTAGCACCCTGGCCTGGTACCTTGGGTCCAAAAGGGGATCAGGGAGGTAAGTCCAGTATTCATGTACCCTCTGCTGCTGTGGAGGAAGGGTCTAAGTTTGGGTGGGCTCAGGATGGGAGCAAAGGATGAACCTCGCCACTCTCCCCTGAGATGACAGTCCCATGGTTGGACTGCCCCTTCTAGACCTGTGAGACCTGAAGGTTATCCCTGCCATGGTGATTTCACAGTAAAAAGTCTGACAACACCAGGTTTTAGTCCAACCGATTTATTTGATAATAGACTCACAAGCTTTCGGGGTTAGTCCCTTCATCAGGTGAATGGAGAGTTCTGGCATTCTAATCAGTAATCTCTAAACTGTCTGTGCTTTATATGCTCTGTCTGAGGCCAGAACTCTCCATTCACCTGATGAAGGGACTAACCCCGAAAGCTTGTGAGTCTATTATCAAATAAATCGGTTGGACTAAAACCTGGTGTTGTCAGACTTTTTACTGTGTTTACACCAGTCCAACGCCGGCATACCCACATCATGGTGATTTCAATCAGCCGCCTGATTAATATCTGCATTCCTGCCTATCAGCTATGAAACTTTCAAGTGGCCTGATCACATTATCTCCATGTCCTCTAGGACAGCCGCGAGACTTTTAACTCACAGCAGCACTCCATTCTGTAGCAGGGGTTTCCTTTTCTCTCTATCAGAAGCTGCAGCGATAAGCAGGTCCCTTTGAAGTCCTCTGACAAAGAGGAGATGTCAATCTCATGGTGGGGGAAATGGGAAGAGACAGCTGATCGTTCAGCACCAATGTATTTTATTTGAAATCTCTGAGCCTTCCTAAAAAGCTGAAACCCTTGAAACCCTCTCTATTTCATTGAAAATCTTTGCTCTCTTTCAATTTCATAGTGCAGTTCATTGAAATAGACTTCCTTAATAGACTTTTCCAATCAGCCTCCAATCCGCTGTATTTATTTACTTTTGCCTTCATGCTTGAAGGCATCTCAAGTGCCCACGTTTTTCCTAACTGCGATGTTTATAAAAACTTCAAGCTTGAAGTTTAGCTATGGTATTTTAAAGGGAATAACTGAACTGCAAAAGAGGAAGTAAATTCACAAATTCTCTGACGGTGCACCAATTGCCAGCTGGGGGATCACTGTTTTGGTTGTGGGAGGATGGGGACCTGCGTCCAGTGGTTGCTGGCTGGTGCATTTCTCAGGATGGGCTCATTTGCATTTTACAGGTGGATGAATCCCGGTTGACAGACACTGCCAGCGCCAGTGGGAAACACTCTGGTTTTCCCACTGACATGGAGACTTAGGGTGGGATTTTCCAGCCATGCTTGACCTTAAACCAGAACATCTCACCCAAGGTCAGCAGACCTTTCCATGGTCCACCCCTGGCCTGCTACAATTCCCATGGCGGGCGGAATGGGAAAATTAACCCTTTAGTCCCATTTCAGGAGAATCGCGCTCATTGTGCAACAAAAATCTATCAATCACAGTTTTAAAATGTACAATTGCAGTTTGCAGGAGAGAGTTCCAAACTTTGCCACCTTTTGTATGAAAAAGTGATTCCTCCCTTCATTCCTGAAAGCTTTGACTATACCATCTGTTAGAAACCTGTGACCGTTGTGCCAGCAGTTTAATGATAGGATACTGCATGTACACAAGGTAGTGTAGAACTTTCAAGTACATGACCATTTATAAAGAGGAAGCTGTTTCCACTTGCCAGGTAACTGGAGTTAAATGAAAGCTGTAGCTTCAGTTGTTTGAATCCCATTTGGTACTTTGTCGTGAGTCACCTTTTATTTGTATCAGGAATTACTGCTAAGAGAGGATTTTTCTGTCACATTTATTGCAATCATACCAGGGAGCTCTGGAATATAAAACAGCACAGATTTTACAATGTCTGGGCTGGGAACATATGCCATGCAGCAGCAGCAGCCTTTTGTAATAGCCATGACAAAGCTGGAAAGGAATGAAATAATTTCATTTTTGACTTGAACATTCATCATCAGGAAAATATCACTTGTGTTGACAGCTTGTTATTGTGAAGTGTGCAGTAATTGCAGGCACTGACCAGGATTCACAAACAATCAGGGCCCAGAGTTTCGCCGACAGCTGCACTTAAGTTCCGTCAAGCTGACTGAAACTTGAAATAAATTGGCATCAAATTATCTAATCAGACATGTGACGTAAGATCCATTGACGAACTGAAATTAAACTCATTGCACAAAGTGTCAGCTCCCAATTAAAAAACGTTCTAAATTTAAATTTCAGTCGCTACTTCTGGGCTGAAATCAGATTTGTCTGCATCAAAATAATAAATAAAGCCAAAATCAACAATTCATCAGCAGTGGAGGTAAAAAGAAAAGATCTGAAAAATCTAAACATAAAACATTCTGCAAACGCCCAGAAGTCTGTGCGGAGTTTGCACATTCTCCCCATGTCTACATGGGTTTCCTATGGGTGCTCCGGTTTCTGCCCACAGTCCAAAGATGTGCGGGTTAGGTGGATTGGCCATGCTAAATTGCCGGTTAGTGTCAGAGGGACTAGCTAGGTTAAATGCATGGGGTTGTGGGGATAGGGACTGGGTGGGATTGTAATCGATGCAGACTTGATGGGCCAAATAGCCTCTTTCGGCCCTGTCAGGATTCTATGATCTCTCTATGATTACATGGAGACCTTCTGAGAGTGAAATACAGTTTGAAGTGTCCCAATTTGATAATCATCAGCCTTCGTCTTTAAATTACTCATTGGCTCAAGTTTAAATTTTGGCAATTGTGAAAAATGAGCCATTTTTGCCAGCTTTGCTCAGCTGAAATCCAAGACAAAGATGCAATAGATCCTGATCAGAGAGTTGCTCTGTGATGCTGCACTAGCATTCCATACCATGCTGAGGAATATTAGCAGCAGCAAATGGACAGACTCACCCACACACTGGTTTGGCCATCAACAACAGAAAGACAAGTGTCATGGTGCAGGATATTGAGATACCACGAGCTATCAGCATTGACAATGTGCTGCTGGAGGATTTTGATAGATTCACATATTGAGATTCCACAATAACCAGCAATCTGTCACTCGATGCTGAAATTAAGTTGAGGAAGGGATTGTGGAAAAACAGCAACCTGACTGAGAACACCAAACTGTGAATTTACCAAACCTGCTTTCTCAGTGCCTTCCTCTACAATAATGGGACCTGGACAACATTTGGCAAGCAGGAAAAAAGGTTGAACAATTTCCACATTCTCGATCTCAGACATATTCCCAGCATTTCTTGACAGCACAAGGTCCTGCCACAACCCAAAGTCCTGGAGTATGCCAATTAAGACCATAAGATTGTACAAACTAGGAACAGGAGTAGGCTGTTTGGCCCCTCAAGCCTGCTCCACTGTTCAATAGGATCATGGCTGAACTGACATTCCTCACGTCCACTTTCCTGCCCCTCTCCTATAACCTTTGATCCCCTGACAGATTAAAAATCTATCTATCTCAGCCTTAAATACACACATGGACTCTGCTCCTGCAGTTCTCCATGGAAAGGAGTTCCAAAGACACTCAGCCCTCTGAGAGAATAAAGTCCCCCTCATCCCAGTCTTAAATTGGTGCCCCATTATTCTGAGATTACGTCCTCTGGTTCTAGACTCTCCCATGAGGAGAAACATCCTCTCAGCATTTGCCCTGTCAAACCCCTTAAAAATCCTAAATGTTTCAAAGAGATCACCTCTCATTCGTCTAAATTCCAATGAGCCCCAATCTGTTTAACCCTTTCTCATAAGACTATCCATACTGGGAATTATCCTAGTGAATCTTCTTTGAACTGCCTCCAATGTAATAATATCTTTCCTTAATAAAGGACTAAAACTGCTCACAGTACTTAAAGTTTATTTATTAGTCACAAGTAAGGCTTACATTGGCACTGCAATGAGGTTACAGGAAATTCTCCTAGTTGCCACACTTCAGCGCCTGTTTGGGTCAATGCACCTAACCAGCACATCTTTCAGAATGTGGAGGAAACCCTTGCAGACACAGGGAGAATGTGCAAAGTCCACACAAACAGCAACCCAAGCCAGAAATCGAACCCAGGTTCCTGGCGCTGTGAGACAGCTATGCTAACCACTGTGCTACCATGCCACCCCAGGTTCCATCAGTAAACATTCAGTTAAGACTCGGGTCGACAGAGTTTTAGTCACTTTGGGAATTAAAGGATATGTGGAGCCAACAGAAAATTGAAGTTGAAACTCAAGATCAGCCATGATCGTATTGAATGGCGGTGGTGTTCAATAGGCCGCATTGTCTACTCCTGCATGTAGTTCTTATATTCTTGTATTGCTAAACCAATGATGTCTGTGCTGGCTCATCCGTGTTCATTGAATGGATAACATCAGTATATCTATCCAAAGATCTTCCATATGCTGAACTGGGTCACAATCTCCTAGCATCCATACCTTCATTATAGTAATATCTGCTAATGAGATATGAAGATGGAGAACACTGACACTGGCAACTGGGTGAAAGTTGCCAATGGTGGTGTCCTTTGAAGGCTGAAGGACATTAGAAAAGGTGAGCAGAAAGGGAAAGCTCAGCTGGCAAAGAAGACAGCCCAGAGAAAATGGAGGCCTGAAAATCCTACAATATCTCACCTTCATCTGCAGCAGAGACTGACAAGCCAGAGTGAGGTTCCTGAGCCACACCAGGTGATGCTTAACACAGAACTGATCACTATGGAG
The DNA here is from genome assembly GCF_965287045.1 of Carcharhinus amblyrhynchos. Taxonomy (NCBI): domain Eukaryota; kingdom Metazoa; phylum Chordata; class Chondrichthyes; order Carcharhiniformes; family Carcharhinidae; genus Carcharhinus; species Carcharhinus amblyrhynchos. Next base: position 50,702,667 of record NC_137329.1, read on the forward strand.
CAAACCATTGTCAATGAGACAGAAACCTGCCAGTGAAAAATGACCATGTTGTATTGACAGCCCGTTGTGCACCAGGCAACGGGAAGGAGAATTAGGCTGGAGGTGTAATTGGCGGCCCTTCTAGTTTTGCCCTCTTGATGCTACTTTGCCAATGCTTTGCTGGTCAACTTGTATTCTTCCATTCACCATGAACTTCAACTCAGCAAAACTCTGCCTCTTGTATTCTGCTCACCTATCACCCTGAACCCTCTGACTTGCACTCTGCCCAACCGCAGTTTGGAAAATATTCATCCTTTCGTCAAACTCCTCATGGCTACGCCTGAAACCTCCAATATCCCAACAATCGTCTGAGAAATATTCATTCTTCCAATTCTGCCTTCTTGTGCAGTCTCCATTTCTATTGCTCCACAACTGGTGGCCGTGCCTTCAGCAGTCTCAGCCCTAAACTCAGGAATTCCTTTCCCAATTGTCATTGCTTCTCTTTCTCTTTTCAAGTGCTCCTTAAAAGCTGTGCCTTTCAACAAGCCCTTAGTCCTGTGTTCTCACATCTCCATGTCTAATCTTTTCTGATAACACTTCTGTGAAGCGCCTTGGGATGTCTTAAGTGCACGATGCAAATGCAAGTTGTTGTTATATTATTGTCAAGACTTAAAATGACCAACACTGTATATTATGTATTAATATTGATTCTTGGTGGCTGCAGTAAGTACTGTGTGTTCATATATTCGCGTATTCACTGGAAATGTTGTCACAGGCTGCTTGTGTGGAGAAACTGCCAGAGTGAAGAAACAGCTATGTAGCATCCTGTAAATAATACTTGGTTATTTTTAACCCTCCGTGCTTCCTAGCATCAATTCTTCAATGTACAAAATAACACTGTGTATTTCCAGTAATTGCTGGTTTTATTTCAAATCATAGCGGGGAGTGATCTGATATATCAGCAGATGTTGAGTTCATGTGATTGTCTTGATGAGGACAGTATGTGTCATTTTTCGAGACAGTCCAGGGTTCATGAATACTGTTATTTGAGCAGTACTGTCTAAACTCTCTCATTCGACATTTCAGATTTGGGTAATAAGCTGAAATTGAATTTGGAGTAATGAGCTCATGGTCCACAAGCAACTCTTCTGAAAGGGTTTTTCCTTTTCAGGCCCATTACAGCAATTAACCAAAAATGCTAAGGACATCTTGATCCACATAAGGCACCAAACCACTGGAGCTTAACAGAGATTAATGGTGCAAATTCCATTAGATATGATATGATAAAGGGCAAGCAAGCTGTCTGTTTACTGCAAAACAGAACCAGAGTAAATCAAAACATCTCATTCCTTGAAATATAACAACTAATACTATCCTCACTCTCACTCCCTCTCCCATCTTACCGATCTTGTCCCAATCTTGTCTTCAACTCCACTCGTTATAGGATACCCTGCATGAAATCTTGCTCGCTGGACATCACAACCCTCGCAAACCTGCACTAACTTCTGAACTAACATTGTACCTCTACCCTCCGAATTTCTAACATGCTTCACCCTCCACTCAACTCTCTGGTAGATCATTCAACTGTTTGGACACTGCTCTCAGTTACCTTTCTTCTCAGCTCACTCACTGTACTTTCCACTTGTAGTTATGAGACACCAGTCAGATAAAGACTATCCCATTCATACTTGTACAGTTTCTTCAGATAAGAAAAATAACCATTTCCTTGGTTTTTGATATCATGTACAAAAAAAACCCCAAAGGTTATACATATGAGCATACAAATCACTTCCTGCTTAATAAGAATCTACCTACCTCTGCTTAACTTCTCTGAGGCTGTTGTCTGCAGTAGTTTTCCATCAGTGTACAGTAACTTGCAGCAAGATGTTACAAAGAGAAAGCCCTGGCACTCTATAAAAGTAGGCATTCTTGCTGTTAATCGGAATGAAGTGACATAGATCTTGGGCACAAAGCGCTGAGAGCCTGCAACCCAAGCATTTTTATTTAGCTGTGAGCCCTCGTGGGCTCCAGACTGTCAGACAGGCACGAGGACCAGATTGCAAAACATCATTTGAGACATTTAAGACACAGAAAATAGTCTTGTGCAGGAGAATGTAATAATTTCTTGCAATTTTGATGACACAACTCCAGGGCAAAGTTTACTTGTGACAGTTGAGCTTATTGGGGAATACAAGATGGTGGGTGAAAGTGTTATAAAAAATACATTAGGTGATTATTGTTGACAGAACATTTATTTTGGTGGTTTTCATCAGCAAGCTGCTACTCACTAAGTGTCATGTTATTTACTTAGTTTATAATTTATTGATCTTTTGTAAACACACAGTTTCAGACTAATTGTTGTGTATACTTTCAATAAGAAATTCTGATACCTGGATGTAACAATGGATTTCTGACAATGTGTGGCACCAATTCATGACAAAATCATTGTAAGTATATCTGACAAATATCTAAAATCTGTTCTTTTGGCTGAGTCACCAAATCACAAACCACACTCTCCCTCTGTACCATCCCCTGCCGCCCCCCCCCCCCACCCCCCCACTCCCCACCCAGGTTGCCCTTTTAGATGGAGGCATGGTGGCATAATGCTTAGCACTCCATTAGTTACAATTTGCCAACCATAAAATAACCCACGTATCCCTACTCTCTGCTTCCTGCTAACTAACCAACCCTCTATCCATGGTAATATATTAGTTCCTATACCACGGTCTAGTATTTTGTGCTGTAATCTTGGGTGTGGTACCTTATTAAATCCTTTTTCAAATCCAGGTACATCACATCTGCAGGTTCCCCTTTATTAACACTGTTTGTTACTTCCTCAAAAATCTTCAGTAAATTAGACCAAAATTTCTCTTTGACAAAGCTTTGTTGACTCTGCCTGATTGTATTACGATTTTTGCAATGTTCAACTATAACCATCTTAATAATAGACTTTAGCATTTTCCCTAGGACAGATGTTAGCTGGTTTGTAGTTTTCTGCTTTCTATCTCGCTCCTTCCTGAAATAGAGGAGTTACATTTCGTATTTTCCAATCGGATGAGACCTTTCCAGAATCTAGGGAACTTTGGAAAATTACAACTAATGCATCTAATATCTCAGCAGCCAATTTTATGACTCTAGGGGTCAAGTCATCATGTCCTGGGGACTTGTCAACCTTTAATTGAATAGCTTTCTTGATTGTAATGTTTTTAACTTCCCTTTTCGCCTTTACATGGTGGCACAGGAGTTAGCACTATTGCCTCACAGCTCCAGGGACCTAGATTCAATTCCTAACTGGGGTCACTGTCTGTGCTGAGTTTGCATATTCTCCCCGTGACTGCGTGGTTTCCTCTGGGTGCTCTGGTTTCCTCCCACAGTCTAAAGATGTGAGGGTTAAGTGCATTGGTCGTGCTAAATTGTCTTTTACTGTCCCAGGATGCGTAGGTCAGAGGGATTAGCGGAGTAAATATGTGGGGTTACGGGGATAGGGCCTTGGTGGGCTTTTTGTTGATGCAGAATCAATGGACTGAATGGCCTCCTTCTGCACCATAGGGATTCTATGATTCTATGAAGTATTTTGCGGATGTTGTGTCTTCTGCAGTGAAGGGAGACACAAAATATTTGTTCAATTTTTCTTGCCTTTCCTTTATTTCCTATTATTAATTTCCCATTCTTGCTCTCTAAATGACCAATGTTCCCTTTAGTTGTTCTTTTCCTTTTTAAATTTTTACTGCCTGGTTTTATATTTCTAGATAGCTTCCTCTCATAACTGAATTCTCCCTCATTTTTTCAGTCATTCTTTGCTGATTTATAAATTCTGTCTAATCTTCTGATCCTGCACTAATCTTTGCAAAATTGTATGTTTTTCCTCCAACTTAATTTTATCTTTAGCCATCTTCACTAGCCATGGATGGTGAATCCTTCCCCTAGAGTCATTCTTTCTCACTGGAATGTCTCTTTAGAACCATAGAACCATAGAAAATTACAGCTCAGAAACAGGCCTATTGGCCCTTCTTGTCTGTGCTGAACCATTTTTTGCCTAGTCTCACTGACCTGCACTTGGACCATATCCCTCCACACCCTTCTCATCCATGAACCCATCCAAGTTTTTCTTAAATGTCTACAGTGACCCCGCATTTACCACTTTATCCGGCAGCTCATTCCACACTCCCACCACTCTCTGCATGAAGAACCCTCCCTTAATATTCCCTTTAAACTTTTCTCCTTTCACCCTTAACCCATGCCCTCTGGTTTTTTTCTCCTCTAGCCTCAGTGAAAAAAGCCTGCTTGCATTTACTGTATCTATACCCATCAAAATCTTGTACACCTCTATCAAATCTCCCATCATTTTTCTACGTTCCAGGGAATAAAGTCCTAACCTATTCAATCTCTCTCTGTAACTCAACTTCTCAAGTCCCAGCAACATCCATGTGAACGTTCTCTGCACTCTTTCAACCTTATTTACATCCTTCCTGTAACTAAGGTGACCAAAACTGCATACAATACTCTAAATTCAGCCTCACCAATGCCTTATACAACCTTACCATAACACTCCAACTTTTATACTCAATACTCCGATTTATAAAGGCCAATGTACCAATAGCACTCTTTACGACCCTATCCACCTGTGACGCCACTTTTAGGGAATTCTGTACCTGTATTCCCAGATCCCTCTGTTCAACTGCACTCTTCAGATTCCTACCATTTACCCTATATGTTCTACTCTGGTTTGTCCTTCCAAAGTGCAATACCTCACACTTGTCTGCGTTAAATTCCATTTGCCATTTTTCAGCCCATTTTTCTAGTTGGTCCAAATCCCTCTGCAAGCTTTGAAAACCTTCCTCACTGTCCACTACACCTCCAATCTTTGTATCATCAGCAAATTTGCTGATCCAATTTACCACATTATCATCCAGATCATTGATATAGATGATAAACAACAATGGACCAACACCAATCCCTGCGGCACACCACTTGTCACAGGCCTTCACTCAGAGAAGTAATCCTCCAGAACCACTCTCTGGCTTCTTCCACTGAACCAATGTCTAATCCAATTTACTACCTCCCCAGGTATACCTAGCAACTGAACCTTCCTAACTAACCTCCCATGAGGGACCTTATCAAAGGCCTAGCTGAAATCCAGGTAGACAATATCCACCGCCTTCCTTTCATCCACTTTCTTGGTAACCTCCTCGAAAAACTCTAATAGATTGGTCAAACATGACCTACCACGCACAAAGCCATGTTGAGTCTCCCGAATAAGTCCCTGTCTATCCAAGTATTTGTAGATCCTATCCCTTATCACACCTTTCAATAATTTGCCCACCACTGACATCAAACTTACCAGCCTATAATTTCCCAGATTTCTTTTGGAAACTTTTTTAAACAACGGAACAACATGAGCCACCCTCCAATCATCCGGCACCTCCCCCGTGAATACTGACATTTTAAATATGTCTGCAAAGGCCCCTGCAAGTTCAACACTAGCCTCCCTCAAGGTCCGTGGGAATACCATGTCCAGTCCTGGGGATTTATCCACTCTGATTTGCCTCAAGACAGCCAGCACCTCCTCCCCTGTGATCTGTAAAGGTTCCATGACCTCCCTACCTGTTTGCCCTATTTCCGTAGACTCCATGTCCGTTTCCTCAGTAAATATGGATGCAAAAAACCCATTTAGTATCTCCCCCATCTCTTTTGCCATGTGTTATGAAATATCTCCTTAAATGGGCGCGGGAAGAAAGCAGGCATATGACATTGAGATAGAAGAACTGCCATGATCATACAGAATCTTTACACCTTTGCTCCTCACATGCAACATCGCAGCTTACAAAATGCTGTCAGCACAATTCCTGTGGACAGAAACAATAATCCCTTGTAAAGTCACACATGGGCTGGATGTGCATTTTGCAATCTGTGAAAATACACAGGCCATGCTTTCTCAAGCCCAAGCAGAAATTGGCTGGTGATCACTGATAATGATGCTGGCCTTTTAATTCCAGATTCACATAACGTACAAAATTGAAAGGCTCGAATGGCTGAATGGCCTACAGTTGCTCCTAGTTTCCATGTTTCTACCTCTCCTGTCTTACCTTTGAACCTAATTTCCCACTTTAGCAAGTTCTGTTTCCATACCCTTAAAATTACCTTTACTTAAGTTTAAAATATCAGTCTTAGACTGGCCTCTTCTCACCTGAATGTGAAATTCAATGATATTCTGATCACTGCTACTTAGAGGCTCCATCACTATGAAGTCATTAATTAATCCCTTTTAATTACACATTATCCAAATCTGGAATAACCTGCTCACTGGTTGACCCTAGAAATTGTCCTAAAAATACTCTATGATTTTCCCGGCTACCTTTGTTGACCTGATTCATCTAATCTATATGTAAACTCAAATCACCCATGATTATTGCTGTATCTTTCTTACGAGCCCCTATTATTTTATCTTGTATGCTCCAGTTTCGCCCCAAAGTCCAAAGATGTACAGGTTAGGTGGATTGGCCATTTTAAATTACCCACATTTTTTAAAGGTGCGTAGGTTAGGTGGATTAGGCATGGTGAATGTGCGAGGTTATGGGGATAAGACAGAGGGGAGACCCAGGGTAGGATGTTCATTTGGATGGTCGAAGCAGACTCAATGGGCTGAACAGCCTCTTTCTGCATTGAAGGGATCCTATGGTTCTATTGTTCAAGGTGTCATAGAAGCTTCTGAGGAGGCATAGGATGGTATGGAGAATATGAGATGGCATGGATTGTGAGTGGAGAGTGGAGGGTGGTAAGTGAGGTGTATGGTGAGGTTTAGGGGACCTCTAAATGAGCTAGGCTGCAGTGTTGGAGCACTGAGGTGGACTTTATAACCAACCCATCTTTGCACCCTTGCTCCTCACGTGCAACTTCATGGCTTACAAAATGCTGTCAGCACAATTCCTATGGGTAGAAACAATAATCCCTTGTAAAGTCACACATGGGCTGGATGTGCATTTTGCAATCTGTGAAAATACACAGGCCATGCTTTCTCAAGCCCAAGCAGAATTGGCTGGTGATCACTGTTAATGATGCTGGCCTTTTAATTTCAGATTCACATAATGTACAAAATTGAAAGGCTCCAGCTCCATTGTGGTGTGATTTGAACTCGTGACCCCAGGCCTCTGGATTACTAGTTCAGTGATATAAACGCTGTGCTGTTGTACTAATATAAAAGCACTCATACCCAAAAAATGATGATAACTGCACCTTTGCAACCAAAGCCATAAAGGCCATCGCAAGTTCAGAGACAGTGGGCCCGATTTTACCATCAAGTTGTGCTCCTTTTTGGGCATGAAAACTTGGTAAAATTGGGCATGAGGTTAGTGGCTTGATCCATGACTGTCGGTTCCTCCTTTACCAGGAGCCTAAAATGGCTATGATCAGGACCACGCCAAAAATGGGCGTGCGGCAATTTAAATGCATTTGCATGCATTTGAATTGACTTAATGGGCTGGACGCCCAAGCTTGCCGGCATTTCCCCCTTTACCACCATGTTCGCCTGTTCAGATTCGGCGCGAAACAGACATGGTCCACAAAGGTCCGATTCGGGGCACTCCTGCCTCTGAGTAGGTAAATTCAGAGCTTCCAGTGGCTCTCTGACTCAGGTCGGTGGTGTGGGGGGAGGAGGAAGGTGGGTCAGATGGCATCTTGGTAGGGGTGGGAGAGTGAAGCGGGTCAGATAGCTCTCTGGTAGGGGCAGGAGAGTGATGGGTCTGATGGTTCTCTGATGGTGGGGAGGAGAGAGGCAAGTCAGATGGCTCACTGGTGGTGGGAGGGAGGACAGTTATGTTGTGGGGGTGGGGCAATGTCAATGGGGCCAGGGGGAGACATTTTTGGGCCTGTGCCAGGGGAGCAGTTTTCTATTTTTTTTACTGCGCATGCGCAGTTGAAGGTTCCAATTGGAGTTGCAGTGTTCCGGGCGTGATAAGACCCACCCACAGGTTTCTGCAGCGCGATTTAGTATCACTCCTTTTTTCAGGCAGAGTGCAAATGGGGGAGAACAGGTCTAAAAGTCAGATCTGAAACACTCCCAGATTCAGCATTTAGAATCAAAATGGTAAAATCGGGCCCAGTGATTGTCAAACATCTCTTTGGAAACTGAACACTGGATTTGTTAAAAGAGGTGTCAGTAAATAAAAAGTTGAAGCAAGTATCCAAATTCATGAATCATCTTTTCTCAAATGTTGCTTGTTAACATTCAGAATCATAGCTCTTTATGAAAATTGAGTTTACTGCTTTTTGTGTCAGCTCTCTACACAAACCGAGTGTTTTGAAGAAAAGGTTGATGCACCTGGTGCTGGCACGATATAGCATTTGTTTTTACCCGCCCCCAGGTAATTTACATTGGAAGTAATGTATAGATTGGACACAGTGTAAACAACACACCCTTTCCATAAAGATAAAGACTGGGGCCTATTCAATAGGCCTTTGCCATTGTACCTTTCAGAGAATGTTAGGGGTGAGCACATAGCACCAAATTATTACTGCAATCTTTTCTCAATGAATGGATTGAAATATAAATAAATGATTATAAATGATTCAAAATATGAGCCAGATTCATCTGAAGGCACTGAAGGGTCAGCACAGATTAATGTTTAAAGAGGCTAAAGGAAAACCAACCTTTATTAACCTCTCCTCATTCTGGCTTGATTGCTAATCATCTTGAAGACAAAAATTTTGCTTGATTGAGGTGAAGGACTGAACACGCCTTTTTCATTTCAAATTTAAGTTCAAGACAACAGCCTTGAACCAGTTTAGCAAGGTGTGAGTTGGTCTTTGGGGCAGTATTTTAATTATGACGCTGTCTTTATGGACTTTTGTCTTTAACCTGCACTAACTGATACATGACTGGGACAATACCTCTATTAAACAACTTTCCAATTGTTTTATGGACCGTCTATGCACTTCCAGTATTTTCTGCTTCATATCATTTTTACAGTATTGTAAGGTTCAAACTATCTGTGTTGAATAGTATTGAAATATTCCATGGATTTACCATAAACATTCATAGCTGAACCCTATGGATAAACATAAAACTCTTCAATTCTCAATATAAACTAAACTATCCTCATTACAATATCCAGGATAAATAGTGTGATTAAAAGTAGTGTCCAGATTATCAGCAGATTGGTGCTTCCCTGTTGCCTCTTTTTTCATTACTTCCGATGCTCTGGGGTTATAATTCAGTTGAATTTGGTTAACATGTGGTTAAACCACCTCCAGCAAAAGCTGGTTATTTTGGTGCTGAAGGGTGCAAAGCAGCTGTACCTGAGCCCACAGCTTTAATTTTGTTTCAGGTATGTTTGGGCTCCTTACATTGACCCATTCACTGTTGGAACTCAGTTTATTTGCTTAAGTGAATTATACAGTGTGCAAGTCTTCTAGAACCAAAAAGGCACTTCAATATCCAAACCAGGAGACACAAGGAAATTAACATTCCTCCAGTTTTACTCTTACAAATCAACTTTAGATATGAGAGTCAAAGAAAAGAATGTCCCATTTGCTTTCTTGATGTTCTGTGGGGAATGAATTTTCCCAGAGGTTCTCCTATACCAAAGGCCATCAATTTATTTAAATAGCTGTACTGGGCTGCCCACAGCTCTTCTTCAAAGTTACAGAATGATGTGGAGATGCCAACGTTGGACTGGGGTAAACACAGTAAGAAATCTCACAACACCCGGTTAAAGTCCAACAGGTTCATTTGGTAGCAAACACCTCTAGTTTTCGGAGTGCTGCTGCTTCATCAGGTGAGTGGGAGATCTTTTCACAAACAGGGCATATAAAGACACAAGCTCGATTTACAGAATACTGATTCTGACATCGCTTGACAATCACCAGGCAAGACTGTCCTCTTCCTGTTGGGGAACACTTCAGCGGTCACCGGCATTCGGCCTCTGATCTTCGGGTAAGCATTCTCCAAGGCGGCCTTCATGACACACGATAGCAGAGTCGCTGAGCAGAGACTGATAGCCAAGTTCTGCACAAATGAGGGCGGCCTCAACCGGGATCTTGGGTTCATGTCGCACTATCTGTAACCCTCATGACTTGCCTGGACTTGCAAAATCTCACTAACTATCCTGTCTGGAGACAATACACATCTCTTTAACTTGTGCTTAATGCTCTCTCCATTTACATTGTCTGTACCTTTAAGAATTGATTAGCTGTAAAGATTCACATTTCAATCATTATTCTGTAAATTGAGTTTGTGTCTTTATATGTCCTGTTTGTGAAAAGATCTCCCACTCACCTGACAAAGGAGCAGTAAGCGCTCCGAAAGCTAGTGGCGTTTGCTACCAAATAAACCTGTTGGACTTTAACCTGGTGTTGTAAGACATTTTACAAAGTTACAGAATTACAGGGAATCACCTTCAGATTTCTGTCTGTGGCTCTTTGCGTCCCTTCTTGCTTTCAGACACAGCCTTGACAATACTGTGCCACCCCTTCCCACACTCAGAACCAGACAGGCTGTTAGACAAAGCAATCCACATGTACCTGACTATGAGCAAAGTGCCCTGTTTGTGTCAGGAGCTGCATTCCAGTAATCTCATCATTACTATGTATACTGTTGGATAAATGGATGCACAATGCAAGAATATAGGCAGCTATTGATGGTGGGCCATTAGTCTGAGAAATCCTTACACCACAACTTATTAGTTGTGGAACCAACATCTGTGCCAGAGGTGAGAATTTACAAACACTGAAATGTATGTGTTGATGCACTGATAGAGTCTAATAAGAGTTTGAGATGCTTCCTCCAGCTTCTAAACTATAAAGACATCCTTTCCCCACTTCTTACATCGATAGTATTTTAATGTTCTTTATGAAAGCCACATCTTAATTACTTGCTATACCCGCAAACCAACTTTTTGTGATTCATGCACAAGGACACCCAGGTCCCTCTGCACAGTAGCATGCTGCAAATTTTTACCATTTTGTCCATTTTGCTGTTATTCCTACCAAAAATGGATGACCTCACATTTACCAACATTGTACTCCAACTACCTGACCCTTGTCCACTCAGATTAACCATATCCCTTTTGCAGACTTTCAGCATCCTCTACACACTTTGCTCTGCCACTCATCTTAGTGTCATCTGTGAATTTTGACACACTACACTTGGTAGTGTAATGTTCTCAGCACAGACTCCATTTCCTGAGATCACTTTAATCCCTGGTAACTCTATTAAATAGAGTGTGACAATTCTTGGTGTTATGTTCAACACCGAATTGGTCCTCAACTCCAAATTATCTATGTAAATCATAAACAATTATGGTCCCAACACTGATCTCTGAGGCACACCACTAGTCACTCATCGCCAACCAGAAAAACACCCATTTACCCCCATTCTTTGCTTTCTGTTAGTTAACCAATCCTCTATCCATGCTAATGCATTACCCATAACACCGTGCACTTTTATCTTATGTAGCAGCCTTCGGTGTGGCACCTTGTCAAATGCCTTCTGGAAATCCAGATACACCATATCCACAGGTTCCCCACGGTCCACTGTGCATGTAATATTCCCAAAGAATTCCACTAAGTTAATCAAACGTGACCTGCCCTTTATGAACCCGTGCTGCATCTTACCAATGGGACAATTTATAACCAGGTGGTCTTGCTATTTCTTTCTTGATGTTAGATTCAAGTATTTTCCCTATTACAGATATTAAGCTAACTGGCCTACAGTTACCTGCCTTTTGTCTACCTACTTTTTTACTAGACAAAAGTATGTTGTCTTGGTGATGATGCAGATATGTAATCAGAAACTCAACTTGGTGTCAAATATAACACCATGAATGGTCACACTCTGCTTAATAGAGTTACCAGCGATTAAAATGATCTCAGGAAATTGAGTCTGTGCTAACAAACAAACAGCTTCAGTTTTTCCAACATTTATCATTGAATCATAGGGGGCTACAGCATGGAAACAGGCCCTTCGGCCCAGCTTGTCCATGCCGCCCTTTTGTTTTAACCACTAAGCTAGTTCCGCATTTGGCCCATATCTCTCTATACCCATCTTACCCATCTAATTGTCTCAGTGCTTTTTAAAAGACAAAATTGTACCCGCCTCTGCCATTGTCTCTGGCAGCTCATTCCAGATACTCGCCACCCTCTGTATGAAAAAGGTTGTATCTCTCTCCCCTCATCTTAAACCCATGCCCTCTAATTTTAGGCTCCCCTACATGTTTTGAGAAAACATGTTGACTATCTACCTCATCTATGCCCCTCATTAGTTTATAGAACTCAATAAGATCACCCCTAAGTTTCCTATGCTCTAGGGTAAAAAGTCCCAGTCTATCCAGCCCCTCCTTATAAGTCAAACCATCAAGTTCTGGGAGTATCCTATTAAATCTTTTCTGCACTCTTTCTAGTTTAATAATATCCTTTCTATAATAGGGTGACCAGAACTGAATACAGAGGAGGAAATTTCAACTAATCCAAATCTGGAATGTTGGCAAATTAGTGTAACAAATCAGAGATGGTCCCCAAGAACGTAGATTAGAGCTAAGTATCATAGGAATACATGTGGAATATAGTGATGTGTTTGCAGATGTTATTGTTGAGGGGGTAGCATATAGGAAAAAAAGGACAGCAAGAATAGATCCTTGTGGAAAACCAGTGTGACTATCAGACTGAGAGTGAAAACAGAAGTCATCACCAGTGATTCTCTGGCCACCAATACAATAGATAAGAATGGAACCAAGTTAGGGCAATTTCACCTGGCTAAATGATGGGAGAGGCATTGTACCAGGAAGCTATGGTCAACAATAGACAGGTCAAGAAAGGTGAGAAAGGCTAGTTCATCATGCTCATGGTCAGTCATGAAGAGTAGCTGCTGCATGCATTACCCCATAATAACCCAGAAAACCTGACTGAAAGAAAGACAGTTTACAGAATGCAAGTAAAACCACTACAGTGGTATATTCACACTGATCCCTGCCTGGGACAAGTCATTCAGCAGGCCAGTCTTGGGTCTGCCATATAAAAGGCTTAGGTTATTGGTTCCAGCTGAGCCTGTTATCAGGGTAACTCATACTCAATGAGTCCCATAGGGAAATCAGTCAATGACTCCCCATCGATCATGTGGAGATTATCACAGCTCCACACTATAGATTCCAGGAGAATAAAAGTTTGCAGGTGGGTGACTAACGTGAAGCACTGTCCAGGCCTGATGCAATTCCTGGCTCCTTACAGCCTCTATCTTCTCCACCAGTGCACTACATACAAACACTGGCAATGCTGTACATAGAGTTAACTATGCAGGTCCTGATGACATCCTTTTGCTTCATCAACTCTAACACAAAGGGCAAATAATGCTTGAAGATTCTCAGGAAAAATCTGAAGTGGGAAACTCCACTGGAACCAGTAGTGGGCGATAGGCTTGAATTAGATTAAAGAAATTTGATTCCAAAAAACTCCTCTCAGTTCCAGTTTGGCGCTGCCATCTTTTTATTCGACAGTCCTGACAGATTATTACATTGAGTCACAGTCAAAGGCCCCGCAATAAAACAAACTTATCAACTTATCCTGTTGGAAATGAGCTATTTATTTATTTATTATCTGTTTCTCTAGCCTGTTAATCTTAGTGGCCACTAATCTTCAATTCAAAGAACTATGGGCAATACAGTAGCACAGTGATTAGCACTGCTGCCTCACAGCGCCAGGAACCTGGGATCAATTCCTGGCTTGGGTGACTGCCTGTGTGGAGTTTGCACATTCTCCCCGTGACTGCATGGGTTTTCCCCAGGTGCTTCGGTTTCCTCCGACAGTCCAAAAATGTGCAGGTTAGGTTGATTGGCTATGTTAAATTGCCCTTTGGTGTTAGAAGGATTAGCAGGGTAAATAGGAGGTTTTCACAGGAACCTCACTGCAGTGTTAATGCAAGCCTACTTGTGTCTTAAATAAACTTATCTGGGATATGGCCTGGTTGGGATTGTTGTCAGCGCAGACTTGATGGGCCGAATTGCCTCCTTCTGCACTGTAGGGATTCTCTAATTCTATACTGTTTGTCGGGGAGGTCTTGTTGGGCAGTGCGTATCGCCCCTGCCTCTGAGCCAGAAGCTCCAAGTTTGAATCCCACCTCAGGGTTTGATGGCTGAGAAAGGTTTGTTCATAATCTCCCCATCAACTTGAATATCAACTTGCAAAATCCTTCCAACCAACAGGTGATGAGAGCGAGAGGGACTCCTTGTCAGCCATGCTTGATGCATAGTGGATCTGTTAAGCTATAAGCCTCTGGTGACAGGCTGGTGACCTGTTCCAGGAAAAGCCTCGCTATGGGAACAGATTAACTTCAGCCTTGCAGGTCACTCAGTGCGGGAAGAGAAATAAACAACAAATAAACTGTTCAGCGGCCTGAGCTTAGTCATTTCTTTCACTGCTATTCATGGGATCTTACTGTACACAAATTGGCAGCTACATCTGTCTGTGAAACAAAGGCAGCAACACTCAAAAAATGGCTGCAAGTCTTTTGGGATGTGTAAGGTGCGAAGTAAATGCAAGTCTGTTCCTCACGATCACAATGTATTTATGCTGACGCGGAGATTGAGCTGATCAGCTGACACGTCTGATCTAAAGTTCATTTCATTCTGGATTTATTCTTTGAAAAATGAATTATTAGTGGCAGACTTGCCGTCCTCTGCATATAAACTTGAACATTTTTCTAACTGTTTCATGGGATGTACTCATTGCTGGCTAGGCCAGTGTTTATTGCCCGTCCCTAATTACCCTTGAGATTATGGTGCAAAGCCAGCTTCTTGAACCACTGCAGCCTGTGTGGTGTTAGTACACCCACTATGCCGTAAGGAATCACTAAGGCTGATTGGTGGGATGTGTCATCTTACTATAATGAGATAATAGCTTGGATTTATTTCCTGTACAAGGCACAGGACACCAATCGCTCATAAGGGATTTAACAAATATGTTGTGAGTTCATTTATTAAGACTAGCCACATGAGAACAATTATACATAATTGTAAAAGTTGAAGACATCAGAGCTGTGTGTGTGTACACTGCTCAAAGCAAAACTGAGACTGGATCATGAGATGCATTTCCCTTCCAGTGATGCCGTGCTGATATCCTTTCAAGGCATATCACCACAGGATGAACCTATGTTAAATTCTCAACTTGCCATCATTCCACCGTAGATCTTACAGAAATTGCCTGATGTTCATTTCTATTCGTGTCAATGAAAGCAACAATCAGAAAGTTTCTTTAACTAGTGGTCAATCCAAATTAGCTGGGAGTGTCAGCAGCTGATAAAAAAGTCCCTTGACTGAGGGGGTTTCCTGCTGCCCCTCACATCAGCACTTCAGTCACCAGCTGCACTAGCACAGGTTTCCTGTAGTACTAAAGCAGCTCAGATGCTCTGTCAAAGATAACCGCCTCTTTAATACATTCATGTACATCACCAGATTTAATCAGTTCACTGTCCCCTAATCTAGAATAAAATAAATCAAACCAGTCATTATTGTTGTAATGAGTAACAAATTTAATTGAGCAACCCAGCTAACTACTTTAAATGTGGACTTTAGTTGTACATTAATTGGTCTACTTTCAATATGCCAAGATTTACTGTACAACTCTCACTCAAGACAATAATGAAGCTTTATGAATTGGTAAAAACACCTGCTCCTTGTCTACACAGTACCTGCATTTAGGAGTTATTGTTGGCTCGTCCAAATAAACACAGCGCTACATAAGGGCAACTTTTTAATAGCAATTTTATGTGCCTTTTGAGACAGTGAAACCACTCCTGCCAGGGGAAAGGTAACTGGATGTAAAGCGTGTGGCCTATCTGATGATCAAAGAATGACCACTTTCTTTCAGGACTTGTGATTGGAACGCCGCCAAAAAAAGCTCCAGGAAGAAAAGACAAAGCAAGCCACCTGCTCCATACGGGATTTATGTAAATACAAACTGTTACATTCAACATGTTCGCAATCCAGTGGAAGCACTTCAGTGAATTGTCTGTCAGTCTTTATCACATATAGGCAAATATTTAATTACTATTTATTTAACTATTTCCAGCACCACAAAATTTCTAAAGGTTTGAGTTCTGAGAATATGCTGTGTGGCGGCCTTTCCCTAGTTTTCTTTTTAAGAACTGAGATATTCTTACTTTTTCCTTCCATCCTGTTTACTGTTTAGTCTAAGATGCTAACTCCTGTTGGCTGACTAATCTACCCAACAGCGGTTGCTCAGGTTAGGAATTCATATCCCAATCCTGACACTTGACAGTGTCACCGAGGCTGACATCCTCTTGCAGTGGTGAGGGAGTGCCGCACTGTCAGAGATGCTGCCTTTCTAATGAGATATTAAACTCCATCCCATTCCCACTCCCACACCCTCTGTCTGCCCTCTGTAGTGAGTGGAAAAGATTCTAACCCACCATTTTGAACAAAATTAGGGAAGTTCTTCTCGGTTCCTTGGGCAATATTTGTCTTTCAACTTGGTCATCGCGGACTAAAATTTTGTTTGAAAGTTTATTTATTAGTGTCACAAGTAGTTACATAACACTATTATGAAGTTACTGTGAAAATCCCCCAATCGCCACACTCCGGCACCTGTTAGGGTACTACTGAGGGAGATGTTAGCATGGCCAATGCACCTAACCAGCACGTCTTTCGGATTTCAGGAGGAAACCGGAGCACCTGGAGGGACCCCACACAGACACAGGGAGAAGGTGCAGACTCCACACAGACAGTGACCCAAGCTGGGAATTGAACCAGGATCCCTGGCACTATGAGGCAGTATTGCTAACAATAACAGCAGCTAGTGCTGCCCCCATGTCGTTATGAGCAGCCAAGTGTAAGTTGGCTGCTGCATTTTCCCCATTTGAATGACCCTGCTTCAAAAATACTCCCATCAGTTGTGAGGCGTTTTGCAATATCCTGGAGATGTGAGAGTTGCTATATAAGTGTAAGGCTTTCTTTTACCTTTGACACTTCATAACCATTCTTCCTGTGAACAGTTAGAGAGTAAGAGAGTGATTGTCAGTGGTGGGCTATTCCATCAGGGAGGGGGGGTAAGTGTGGGAGGGGAAGATGAGCATGGTTGAGTCTGACCCTGTCCTTACCCAGTGTTCACTCCACCCAGAAGAAATGATCCAGTGATGATACGGAACAGGGGATGGATGTTGCTGAATTGTTCCTTTTTGCATTGTTACTGATAAAAATGTTCCAACTACCACAGCTGACATCAGTTAACTAGCACTAACTGAGCGCTCTGATCCTGCAACTCGCTCCCACACTGCACAGCACACTTACTAACCAACTAATGATGGACACTACTTCATGTAGCAGCACAATGACAGAGTGGTTAGCACTGCTGCTTCACAGCTCCAGGGACCCGGGTTTGATTCCCGGCCTGGGTCACTGTCTGAGTGGAGTTTGCACATTCTCCTTGTGTCTGCATGGGTTTCCTCTGGGTGCTCCAGTTTCCTTCCACAGTCCAAAGATATGTGGGTTAGGTTGATTGGCCTTGATAAATTGTGCCTAAGTGTCCTGAGGATGCTTAGGTTAGAGGAATTAGCGGGTAAAATGGGTAGGGATATGGGGTAGGGCTTGGGTGGGATTGTGGTTGGTGCAGACTTGATGGGCTGAATGGCCTCTTCCTGCACTGTAGGATTTCTATGATTCTATAAATTGATCCCGATCCATGTGGTATCGGACATTTGTGAGGATTACAACTGTACGCTGCTAGGTCTCGAGTAATGCTGCTTCACCACTGACCAAGTTTCCCTGATGTTGCTGTGAGGGGAGCTCCATTCCCCAGTGGCCATTTTCCTGAATTGATGGAGCTGCAATGAGAAAGTTGGGGAAATTCTGAGAATCCTGTTGTCAGGAAAACCAGCTGGAAGTTCCTCCCCTGCTGATTTGCCTCTATGTCTGAATGAGAAGGGGCAGAAATTGAACCACCTGCTTACTCACTCAGTGACATTAAAAAAACTTGCATGAATACACCTTGAAGTATATCCCTTAAACATAATTCCCTTTTCCCCCAATTCCTTTCCATGGGAAAATGGTAAACAATCCTCAAATGTGAGTTCACTTGTTGGATAGCAGTCTTCTTTTATAACAGACCCAATGAGGTGCGACATCCTAAACTCTGCTTGTGGAAGAATAGACCCTTACTGCACTGTGTTCTCTTCACTATTCATTCCCCTTTATTCCTGCTCAGTCAGCTCACTCTTCAGCTGGTTTGTATCTGAACCAGATGGTTGCTAATTCTAACTCTATAAAGTCCATACTCAGAGTGGGCAGAATGCCAAGGCAGTACCCTGCTGGCAGAGGCACCATCTTTCAACTGAGATGTTAAACTGGGGCCTGATCTGTCTGTTCAGGTGGGTATAAAGATTCCCACTGCCTGATTCCAAAGATGAGCTGGGGAGTTCTGCCCCATATCCTGGTCAATGTTTATTCCTCAGTCAACATCTCCAATCAGATTGGTCATTATCATGCTGCTGTGTGATGGAGAATGCTGTGTGTTGAAGGGTGTTGGAGAATTTCAACAAATTTTAGAGAATTCTAATAATCTAGAACTCAAAATGCTAATGAAGACTACTGAGAACTGATTAGACTAATTTAGGATAAGAATCATGGATTGCCTTATACTTAACAGAGGCTCTGTCTGCATAGAAACACATATAACCACAGTTAAAGATTTAAATGTATATTTGTGATTTAAACATGTATTTTTATGGGTGTTAGCTCTGCACCAATTAGCTGCTGTGTTTCCTACTTCCCAACAGTGACTACATTTCAAACATTCTTGTGAAATATTTTTATATTTCCTTCAGATCATGAATAGGGCAATAAAAAAGAAAGTCATCTTTCTTTCTTCGAAGGCACCATCTGAAAAACAGCAGAAAGTTTTATTGGTATCCTGGCCAACGTTCCTCCCTGAAGCAAAAACTGATGATCTGATCATAGAGTGGGTGCTCTGTTTGATTGCATTGTCAATGTAATCAATTTGTTTAAGTTAGCTCCTTGAGATGTCCAGAGGATGTGGAATCTGTTCTGAGAAATGTAATTTTGTTCTTTATTGCTCGAATCTCCTAAGTATGTATCGCTATATGAGAGCCTGCGGATAGGCGAGCTTGTTCTGTGGCCTGAGCAGTTCGACTTGGTGCTGTGGAAATGGAAACATATTCAAATGCTCAAAGCATGACCTCCTGCCCCCAACAGAGGCAACTTACATAACAAGATACTATGCAGCAGGTTGCTGTGCTTGAATTTATATCTGTGTGACATCAAGTGAGTGAGCAAAAAGAGAAGACTTACCAATGGATAGTGACTTTGAACTTTCTCCTTCCTTGCTCCCTATATGCTTTAAGTCTTATTCCCAGTGATTCTGAGTGCTTCTAAGTTAGAAGGTTGTGGGTTCAAAACTCACTTCAGATACTTCAGCACAAAGTCTAAGTTGACGGTCCAGTGCAGTACTGAGGCAGAGCCAGGATGCCAGAGTTCTCATCCTGCAGAGAAGGCCTCCTAAATGGATGCATAAGATGCCATGGCACTATTTAATGAAAACTACTGGAGTATTCCTAGTGGTGCTGGCTAATACTCACCCCTCAATCCACAGCTACAGGAGACCTATTTATCTCTTTGCTGTGTGTGGGATCTTGCTATGCAGCAAATGGCTACTGTCAGTTTTCTGCATGACAACAGTGCTAAATCTAAAATACTTCACTGACTGTAAAACATTTTGGGATGCCCTGAGGTGACACAAGGTGCTACATAAATGTAAGTTTTTCATGGAATCTTACAGGATTGAAAGTTCAGGATTATGCTTCCGATTGTTACAAGTTGTTTTGTCCTGTGAAGGAATTTGGAGTCATTGGAACTGTCAGGAAGACAGAGAGTAACATTTGTGCAGCCGCCCTTCATTCCAGCCTCAGTTTGAGTTCATAAATAATCATCATGTGACTCGATATAACATGGAGGAAGGGTGGCATGGTGGCACAGTGGTTAGTACAGCACCACCCAGCAGGTGGGTTTGATTCCCAGCTGGTTAGTGTCAGTGTGGAGTTTGCATGTTCTCCCCGTGTCTGCATGGATTTCCTTCGGTTGCTCCAGTTTCTTCCCACAGTCTGAAAGACATGCTGGTAGGGTGCATTGACCTGAATAGGAGCTGGACTGTGGCGACTCGGGGAATTTCACAGTAACTTAATCATAGTGTTAATGTAAGCCTTACGTGTAACTAATAAATAAATTTTACTTTTACTTTTTGTATCATGATGATAAAAAATGCTTATTTTAAATTGCAGTTGTAATGCCTTGCTATGACCAGGCGTGTTAAACAATATAGAATGGATTGGTACTGAAGTGATTTGGATGTGAGGGAACTCTAGCTGGCTGTTGTTACCTGCTGCAGGAGTTATCCTTGTGGGCAGGGCTGAGGCAGACAGTAACTCATTGCCCGCCCACAGCGGGAGGCCTGGGAGATTCTCACTCCTTCCCTCAAACTGCATCGGCTGCCTCACCTGCCCAGACAAAGCTGGTGGGATATCTGACTGATCAGTAGAATCAGGCCGCTCCTCCTCCCCCAGGCTCAAATCACAAGACCACAATTACATCTTTGCCATCACTGAACCATAGGTTAATCAGAATCAAACTTTAGGCCAAAGTAGCATTTTCCAGCAAAAACTCCAAGCCACAGATGTGCTCACTGGACAGCAGGAGCCTGGCTGGAGTTTGTAAATCCCAATGAAAACTACCGAAACCCCTCTGCTCAAACTCTTCAGCAGAATTTGCTCCTGTTAGATTTCTCTTCAGCTTTTCAAGCTTCATTCATGTTTGTGTGATAAATGTACCAAATAGTTCAGTTTAATTTCTATGCTGTGTGTCAGTTAAAATGTCTGAACACAGTTTGTGTGGATGAATTGACAGTTAAAACAGATTTATTGGAATCAGTGCTCTTCCTTCCCAATTCCATTCCGAACATGGTGCAAGAGGTGTGTGTGCTACTGCCGCCACCTTGTGGTGAATACAGTCACCATCTGCCTGGTGACTCTTATTGAATCGCAGGGACGTTCTATCAACAACATACACAGTTCAAAGAGCAAATCTGCTCAGAGATAGTGTCAATGTATGTCACAAAACAGACCCAATTAATCCTGAGCAAGATGACCCACATCAATATGTATGTTATACTTTGATTCAACTATACTTTAGGACGGGATAGTACAGCCTCGCTCAAACAAGACTGGAAATTCCTGCCCAAGGTCAAGCATTACACATATGCTGATATACATCAGGTGGAGGAGGGAACATCCTATGCCTCTGGCATGCAAGGGCCTGCCAGAGGTGAGGACTCAGCTGGACCCAGGCTACACGCTGGGCCTCTGAGAACACTTCTCGTTCGGTTGCTGGAGATGCAGCAAAAGGACCAGGGAACACAGGAGGGGCTGAATGGAACCCACGTGTGGAAACACAAGCCCCTAGTGACCAAAGTGCATGGTAAGCAGGGCCACCCTCAATGCCCTCACCTGCCTGACTCTTGCTGCAACCTGCCCCCCCAGCACCTGAGTGGTCTTACTCATCATCGTCATCCTTCTTCTCCCCTTCTTCTTCCATCCCTGATACCTGGAAGCTGGCCTGGGCTCTCAAGGTCCAGGCCCTCCAGAGGACAATCGCCAAGGGCATCACAGGCCAAGGGCGCGATACACAGCTGGTCCCCTCCACCTCCGATGTACATCCTGGGAAGCCACTGAGGTCTAGTGGTCGGCCACAGAAGGTTAAAAATTTGTAGTGGCCTTAAGGTGGCATGGGTGAAAGGCAACACTAGATAGATAGAATAATTAGGCACTTTGAAGTCTCATGTTCACATGTTTTTATATGATCACTTATTTTGAGAGTATTTTTATTGGCACGAATAAATGTTATTTCACCCCACACCTGTGACTAATTTATCTCTAGCCCCTAACAGGAATGCAGTCACTGCTTCTGGAGGGACCTTTCACGTTGATATCAGTGGGGGAGGCCCCTCAATGCACTGCTGCTGAGAAAATCAAGGCATTCAAATAATTCACTGGCTACAGCAGGTGGCATGCATTGGCCATGGCATACCCAGAACCCACAAGAGATTCCATTACCACCACCACCACCCACCACCGCACCCCCCCACCCCTCCCTGGGGCCCTGCATGGGGGTCTAGTGCTCCCTTAACCATCACCCAGACATGGGTCCAGATGCCAGCTTGCATGCAGAGCTCAGGTAGGAGTCAGACTAGTTTGCACCAGGGCATCAGCACACTGGCACATAGCCAGTTATCATTACCCTCCCGTCTGCCACAGAAATTCACTAACATAATGTACCCAGGCTCACCACTCTGGTGTTACAGGGGATGATAGGACTCCAAGGTGGGGTGGGGAGAATGGAACCCACATGCAGCAACACAAGGCCCTCGTGACCAAAGTGCGTGGTGATCAGGGATCCCCTCAGCCTGCCCTCCAGCACCTGGGTGGTGTTGCTCATCATGGTCCTCCTCCTCCTCCTCCTCCTCCTCCTCTTCCTCCACCTGCTGGGTGGCCTCGTCCTCAGCGACACCTGGCTGGTTGGCCTCCACATCCTCCTCCTCTAAAAAGTCTCCTCGCTATTGCGCCTAGTTGTGTCGGGCGCAGAACACCAGCACAATGCAGGAGATATCAGGGGGCTGTATTGGGGAGCAACACCAAGTGATCCAGGCACCTGAAGTGCATCTTGAGGAGCGCTATGCACTGTTCCATTATTGAATGGGTGGCAATATTGGCCTCCCTGTATCGGATCTCCACCTCAGTCTCAGGCCTCATCAGCCATGTCCAAAGCTTGGTATCCCATATCACCCACGAGCCATTCCTGCACCCTGGGCTGCTCCTCAAAGATCTCTGGGACATCAGAACTCCTCAATATAACACTGTCATGCATGCTGCCAGGGTGTCTGACACATTTATTGAATGGAAGCTCTTTCTGTTCATGAATCTTCCTAGGTTCTTGACCAGGGCCTTGAGGGTGATATGGGTGCAGTCTATAGTCCCCTGCACATTTGACATCCCCGCGATGGTTGCGAATCCTGCAGCCCAGGCTTCCTGCTGGGCCTGGTCCTGTCAAATGTAATATACTGGCCAGTCCGGGCATACAGAGCATCCCGTGATCACCTTGACACCCTTGTGGACTGATGGTTGGGAAATGCCACAAAGGTCTCCATTGGTCTGGAAGGACCCAGAAGGTTTAAGGCAGCTGTCACTTTCACAGGGAATGGGTGCCCCACCAGGCCCCAAGGGTACAGGTGTCTTACTGTCTCGTTTCAGAGTCGGAGCTGTCAGCAGCACACGACATCCGACAGTTGCTCAAAGGACTCTCACCCGGAACTGCCGAGGTCTCCACTCCCTTCTCCTGCACCTCCACCCACCCCCCACCCCCCACCCCCCCCCCCACCCCCACCTGGGGTGAATGATTGCTCCATTCTGCCTCCGGTGGCCTCCTCTCTCTACTCCCATAGGAGTCATAAGACCTCCTATGATGCAATTCTTCCTCCTGCTCCTTCTCCTCAGCAACCAAAAGAACAGTAAAATCAAAAACCATCTTGTCAATCTGAGGAAGGTGGGGGAGAATTTGGGAAAGTGGAGAGACAGATGGATAGGTTAAAAAATTCACTTACAAATCACATTTTCCCAAACCACAGACCCCAGCAACACACACACCCCATAACCCTCCCACAGACCCCCAGCAACACACACACCCCATAACCCTCCCACAGACCCCAGCAACACACACACCCCATAACCCTCCCACAGACCCCAGCAACACACACTCCCCATAACCCCCCACAGACCCCAGCAACACACACACCCCATAACCCTCCCACAGACCCCAGCAACACACACACCCCATAACCCCCCACAGACCCCAGCAACACACACACCCCATAACCCCCCACAGACCCCAGCAACACACACACCCCATAATCCTCCATAGACCCCCAGCAACACACACACCCCATAACCCCCCACAGACCCCAGCAACACACACACCCCATAACCCCCCACAGACCCCAGTAACACACACACCCCATAATCCTCCATAGACCCCAGCAACACACACACCCCATAACCCCCCATAGACCCCAGTAACACACACACCCCATAATCCTCCATAGACCCCAGCAACACACATACCCCATAATCCTCCATAGACCCCAGCAACACACACACCCCATAACCCCCCACAGACCCCCAGCAACACACATACTCCATAATCCTCCATAGACCCCAGCAACACACATACCCCATAATCCTCCATAGACCCCAGCAACACAGACACCCCATATCCCCCCATAGACCCCTAGCAACACACATACCCCATAACCCTCCACAGTTTCCCAGCAACACACACACCCCATAACCCCCCATAGACCCCAGTAGCACATACTCCCCATAACCCCCCCATAGGCCCCAACAACACCCACTCCCCATAGCCCCCATAGACCCCAGCAACACCCACTCCCCATAACCCCCCATAGACCCCCAGCAACACCCACTCCCCATAGCCCCCCATAGACCCCAGCAACACACACTCCCCATAACCCCCCATAGATCCAGCAACACACACTCCCCATAACCCCCCACAGACCCCAGCAACACCCACTCCCCATAACCCCCCATAGACTCCAGCAACACACTCCCCATTATCCCCCATAGACCCCAGCAACACACACTCCCTATACCCCACCACTGAACCCCAGCAACACCCACTCCCCATAACCCCCCATAGACCCCAGCAACACACTCCCCATTATCCCCCATAGACCCCAGCAACGCACACTCCCTATACCCCACCACTGAACCCCAGCAACACACACTCCCCATAACCCCCCATAGACCCCCAGCAACACATACTCCCCATAACCCCCCCAACAGACCCCCACAACACACCCTCCCCATAACAACCGCATAGTCCCCCAACAACCCACACTCCCCACACCCCCCACTAATCCTCAGCAACCATAACCCCACCAAAACCCTCAGCAACACACACTCCCCATAACCCCCCACAGATCCCCAGCAACACATAGTCCGCATAACTGCCCACAGATCCCAGAATGGCAACACAGCCCTCCTCTATTCCCCTCATTCACAAACACACACCCAGAACCTGTGCAGTTGTGGCCACAGACAGTCCTCCTGACAAGTCCTGAGGCTGCAGCACTGCCACTTCAGAGAGTTTCCATCCTCCACCTGCAACAGTGCTTGCTGTTGCCAGCACTAGAACCCAGAGTCAGTTTTAATTCCGAGGTCAGCGCCAAGGCTTGGGTCCATCCTGAGAGGCTGAAGTCAGATTCCGTGAACAGCAACAACCCACTAGTCCCTCCCCCACCCCCCTCATACACTCACAGGCTCCCCCAACCCGATAAGCAACCTGCCTGCCACAAAACAATGCTCCACTGAACAGCATGGAGCAGTTTGAAAGTAGAGACTTGCCTCCTCACTCACCCTCTCTGCTCCAGCACCTGAATGTGATTTTTACATTCAGATGTTTCCCTGCCCGATCTGGCTGCAGGGAATGAGGTGGTTAAGGCAGGTGAGCTGGGATGACCGGGAGTGAAGCTCGCTAGTGACATTGCAATGAGCGCAAAAAAATGCAACTTGGCGTTTCATTCGTTTTGGGTGAGGTCCCATTCGTGCATTAAAATGGGAATGGGTGCAAATAAAGATGCCATTCCCACTAGCTGCATCATGCCCGATTTTATGACATTTTCCACACCGCAAAATGGACGTGGTGATATCGTAAAATTCTGCCCAATGTGTCTGCTAATGATTTTGTTGATGTATCCTTCACTCAGCGAATAATAGGAAATTTGGAGAAGTTGTCACTAAGCAGCATAAACCTCCAGCAAATAAATTAGTCATTAATCTTGACCATGGCTCCATCATAAGGATGGAGTGGCTCTTTGCGTTGACATGGCTGATACTCCTGACAGGGATATCCTCACTGCTAGTTCTTGGTCATTATTGATCACATTCACACCACACAAGTGCCAGACAATGACCAACAAGAAAGGAGCTAACCATTGCCCCATGACATTCAATGGCTTTACCATCATTGAATCCCCCACCATCAATATCCTGGAAGTTGAACTGGACTAGCCATATAAATGCTGTGGCTACTAGAGCAGGTCAAAGGCCAGGAATCCTGTGGTGAGCAACTTACCTCCTGACCCCACAAAAATTGTCCATCATCTAAAGGCACAAATCAGGAGTGTGTTGGAATACTCTTCACTTGTCTAGATGGGTGCAGCTCCAACAACACTCAAGAAGCTTGACACCATTCAGGAAAAAACAGCCCGTTTGATTGCTATCCCTTCCACAAACATTCAATCCCTTCACCGCCAATGAAAAGTCGCTGCCATGTGCATCATCCACAAGATACACTGTAGGAATGCACCAAAGTTCCTCAGGCAGCCCCTTCCAAACCCATGACCACCTAGAAGGACAAGAGCAACAGATACCAACACCTGAAGGTTTTCCTCCAAGTCACTCACCATCTGGACTTGGAAATATATCACCATTCCTTCATTGTGGCTGGGTCAAAATTCGGGAACTCCCTCCCTGACTGCACCGTGGGTATACTTACACCTCAGGAACTGGGTCAAATCAAGAAAGCCATCTTCTGAGGGGAAGCTAGGGATAGGCAATAAATACTGACCTAGCCAGCGACACTCACATTCCATAAATGAATAAAACAGATGAAGTGTTTCATGTGCAAGTGGGTTTGTTCTTTCAATGCCCATGTGACCTTGAGATAACTGGGGAAGGATATCTTGATGGAGTGATTTTAGCATCAATACTTATCTATGTTTGAAAATGATTCTGTTTGAAATTCATCATGATGTGGCTGGAAGATTCTGAGATCTGTGGGAACCTTGTGTGTTGTATTTGGATATTCATTGCAATTTTAGCTGCCCAATATCTGAAGGACATAATCCCTCCAAGTCTCTCTCTCTGGAGCCTTTGAGGTTTCTTCTGTCCAAATTACATTCGGCTAATCGTATTCTAGTTCCACTTCAACCTCATCCACTTTGACATCTAATGGTTTATCTCCTCTTTTCTTGGGGTTGGGTGGCCGCGGAGAATATCAGATAGTACCAGCTATTTTTGCTGCAGATTTTGCATAGACTCAATAAGGTCATGCTAGCCTTAATCATCGAGCTTTGGCTCTTTACTAATCTTGTGAATTTCCATGATCTGGACTTCACTGCCTGCTGGTTGACCTGATACTTCTCGTCCATTGGTGTCAACAATGTAGAAGCCTTGTGCGACCGTGCAGAGTGTCATATCTGCCTTTCAGTGTCAATACTCCCATGTAGTAGCTCAGTGAACTGTTTTATATGGCAAGTGTAACTCTTGTCGGCTGTAACATAGGCTCCCACTTCACCAGGTACACGTCTTTGAGTGACCACAGTGATAAAATGCTGGCATTTTCCCCAGTATTTATCTTCAGTCCTAACTTGTGCTGCCACTTCTGTTCGGAGATATGATTCTGAGTGTGGGGAAAGCTTCCAGTTGGGTGATTGCAACCATTTGCTGTCTGTCTGTCACTGTATGGGAAGCTTGTTCACTTTCGAGTTGGAGATTGCCTCTTTCAATGCTTCCTTTGCTGTCAGGTCTCTGGCTACTTTGTGAACATCGCCTGTGCTTGAAGTGGTGCCTGGTGAACTCTTTATCTCACGCTTACCACTAGCACAGCGTCTGTATTTTGTTGAGCTGTAACTTGCTTTGACCATGTCTTCACTGCTAGACTTTTTGCATAATCTTACCCATTGTCCTTTAAACCACGCACCTTGCTGATATCTCTAAATGAAAGACAATCAGGTGGCTGATGCATGAAACCACACTTGCTCTGTGCTTTGGCTACCTCACCCCCTATAGTTGTTGTGGTTCTAAACACTTTAATGTATTGCCTGCTCACAACTCTGGCTTTGTATTTTCAGTAATCTGAGTAGACTGACAATGTCATGTTCCTTTTCTCTCATCAAGCAGATGCCTTTAGAATGCCTCTATTGAAGTTAAAATAATTGCCAGTTCCAATATTGTTCTGCACCTGAAAAATCTTTGCCTTTGTCTCAACATCTACTGATGAGCCACACTGATGTGGCTCAATAGTCTGATCAATAGTGTTACGATGCGGAGCTCATGTGTCCCTCTGTGTGATTTTGGAACAACCCAAGGGGATATATGTCACATCATTACCTTATATGAACGTGTGTGAGGCCATAGGAAGCTATTGGCTTTGGTTAACTAAAGCAGGATCTGCCACCCTCTATGATGAACAATTAACAGATCTTTATTTTTAAAATTGGTGACAACCTTTTTAAACAATTAACAAACTAAATAAAATCCCAATAGAATGCTGTCCAAATATTACAAGACTCATTCAGGAAAAATGAAATAAATCCTAGTAGAATATAGCCATTCTCAAAGAATTTATAACTTGGCATCTTTTGGAAGTATGAACATTCTTTGGCGATGCTCTCATCTTGAATACTTTCTGAGCTGATATTTCCTTCAGTTTAGATGGTGATTTTCTGAAGATATATATTACAGCAGGATTCTTGCTTCTCCTCCTTCTGAGTAAAGAGGTGGCAAACTTACTCTAACAGTTATCCCCTCTGTCTGTGTTTATATACCTGGAATTACCTCACAGTATTCCTGCAATCTGAGTGGCTTGAGGCTGTCAACAAACCTCACATTTGAATTCCATTGGTCCTGTGTCTCTGTGTACCTGTTTCAAACTCATTGGTTCAATTCAAAAACCTGTTTTGCTATATTGGAACCCTGACTGCTGCTTTGGATATAAATGTTACAAACTTGTTGCGGAGTTTAAAATCCTCAGAAAGACACATGCTTTTTAAAGGAACATTGCTATATGATTTCTTTGTTTGATTTTAGCATTTCTTTTCAATATTTACATTTGTCAGACACCACATTTTTAACCTTATATATGCAATTTTATAACAATAGTTTCTTTGGGCTGTTGTCTAAAGGCCATCAGTTCAAGTCAATGATTTCTAAAGTTGACCATGACTCATAGTTGATCTTCCAGTGTTGTCCAGAATTTAGAATGATCTTTCTGACCTACTTCTGAAAATCCAGGTGTGTAGATGCAATGAAGACTTTCATTGATTACTATTTTTACATTTGTTGCTTGTTTGTCAGGTTCTGTGACTATAAAGTCTAAGAAACATAACTCCAGAAACTGGAAATAGTTCAAACTCCAGAAGAGCATTCTGAGCCTTTTTGGGCCCTTGTTTGCTAAGCAAAAGCCTAGTTTTTTATACCCTGTGTTAGAGTCTGATTTTTCTGTGTTGGGTTACAACCATAAAAATCATCATTAAATTGTAGGCATCTTTGAAAGTGAAACTAAAATTGTGGTCTTCTTAAAACACCTGTGAAAATTAAGCTTAAAGTTGTAGATTATGTCAAACACACATAAATACAAATATAAATTTCTTAAAACTATATCTATTTCCTAACACTTCCAATTATTTGCTGTCCCAGGATTTTCTCCTTTAAACTACTTTTCCTTTAACAACATCTTTGAAGAAAAATAATGTGGGTCTACTGCACCTGCAGTACTGGACTCCAGCCATGCCCCAAAACTAAGTATCTATGTGACACAGTGGGCCATCGGCAGCAAAATTGTATTCAATCACAATCTGTAACCTCATGGCCTGGAATATCCCCAAACTTATAATTACCATCAGGTCAAGGGATCAACCTGGTTCATTGAATTGTGCAGGAGAGCACACAAGGAACAGCACCAGACACATCTAAAAATTATATGCCATCCAGGTGAAGCTACAACACAGGACTTCATAAATGCTGAACAGTAAAAGCAGCGTGCAATAGACAGAACTAAGAGATTCCACAACCAGTGGATCAGATCAAAGGTCTGCAGACCACTACATTGAGTCATGGATCATGGTGGACAATTAAACAACTACCAGGAGGAGGACACTCTACAAATATCCCCATCTTGAATGAGGGAGTCCAGCTTGTCAGTGCATAAGACAAGGCTGACACATTTGTAACCATCTTCAGCCAGAAATGCTGAGAGGATGGTCCACCTCAGCCTCCTCAGGAGATCCCCAGCACTGCAGAAGCCAGTCTTCAGCCAATTCAATTTGCTACACATGATACCAAGAAATGGCTGAACTGGATTCAATGAAGTTCCTTAGTCTCAACAACTCTCATGTAAACTCTTTCATTTAGATCACGATACTTTGGCCATTCCTAAGTATCGATTATTCTCCATTTACTCAGCGTGAAATAGTGATCCTGCGGGAAGTGAAACTACTCGTCAGCACCATTGAATAATAAAATCCCGAAGCAGCTGGAGAGTGGATCAGGATAAATGCTCGGGGTGACAAGCACAAAACAACAGAACATCCTCGGTATTTTTGGCAGATAAAAGTCACGTGTGCATTGTCTAAGTCAGGTTTGCAGGTACTTTTTAAAGGGCAACAAAGCATCACAAATACCCAGTACAAACTCTCTGGTTGCTCGTAGAAGATGTGAAAGGTAAAAGGGCATTGATTGCCAAGAAATGGCAGGGCTAACGAGGAAGAAGGTGATGTGTGCTTGGAATATATCAGTTAAACAGAAGTGGCATTAGCTGGAACTGTTTGCTCACTTGTCAGTCTGTACCTGGTGGCAAAAGCTTCTCAGATGAATCTGCAGCCTTTAGGCAATTTGTTATATGCCTGAGTCAGTCGCTGTCTCTCAGGGTGTATATTTTGATGTGGCAGTTCCTAGTCAAGCTCATTCAAAACAGGCAAAAAGAACCAAAAACAAACCAAGCCAATGTACACTTATGATTACTACTTTTAACCACCGACCAGTGAAATACTTACTAGAAATGGATACATAGCTTCTTGTGATCATTAGTTGGTTTGTGATGGGCCTTTTCATGGATATAATAGAAAAGCTAAGCATTCAGTTTGAGAGAGGGACAGACTGCAGCCAGATAGTGCTTATTTGTGGCACGCTTAACATATGTGCCCTGAACAGCTGTATGATACAGGAGTTAAGCCCCTTAACTATAAATTAAAAGCAAAGTGCCTCTTGAAGGACTCCATCTGGAAGTTAATTGCTGATGAGAGGGGCAAGTATTGAATCTTTATCTCTGGAATCATTCTTATGAATCTCCTCTGAGCTGTCTCCAGTACCTTCACATCCTTCATCAAGTATGGCACCCAGAACTGGCACGGTACACTAGATGAGGCCTAACTAGTATCTTACACAAGTTCAACATAACTTCCTCACTCCTGTACTCAATGCCGCTATTAATAAAACCTAAGATACTATATGTTTTATTAATTTTTTCTCAACAAATCCTGCCAACTTGATGACCTTTGTGCATATACATCGCGATCCCTCTGTTCTTGCACTTCCTTTAGAGTTTCTCCCTTTCTTTATATCATATTCTTCCTGCCAAAATGAATAACTCACACTTTCCTACATTGAACTGCATCTGCCATATATCTGCCCAATCCACCAACATGTCTTTATCCTTTCAAAGTTCAAAACTATCCTCAGCACAGGCGACAACATTTGCAATCTTTGTATCATCTGCAAATACTGAAATCATACCTTGCACACCACAGCCTTGGTCATTAATATATATCAGGAAGAGCAATTGTCCCAACATTGGCCCACAGGAAACTCTACTGCAAACCTTCCTCCAATCTGAAAAACAGCTGTTAACCAACCCTCCCCATTTCCTGCCACTAAGCCTGTCCAAGTGCCCAATTTTCCTTTTATTCCATGAAACTTCTAAATCTTTTCATTTCTCCAACTGGTGTCCCTTGTAAAAATGTATGGATTTGAGAACTTAGCACTGGATCATGCTCTGCTTTGATGGTCAATGTTGACATTTATTTCAAGGGGAATGGAATATAAAAGTGTGGAAGTTTCTATTGCAGTGGTCCAGGGCCTTGGTGAGACCACATCTGGAATAATGTGTACAGTTTGGTCTCTTTAGTTGAAAAAAAAGATGCAATTACATTAGAAGCAGTTTAGAGCAGCATCACTTGACTCATTCCTGGGATGAGAGGCTGAGAGGTTGAATAGATTGACCCATTGCAGTTTAGATCCTGAGTTGATTTCAAGGGCTAAGGGGGAAACAGAAATGTTGTGTTGGACCCAACCATAATCCGAGCAGCCATAAACTTATTGAATAATGGTGAAAGCTCAAAGATCTCAAATGGTCTGGTCCTGCTTCTTAGCTAATAAAATTTATTTATTTATTACTCTCAAGCAGGCTTACATTCACACTGCAATGAAGTTACAGTGGAAATGCCCTAGTTGCCACACTCCAGCACCTGTTTTGGTACACTGAGGGAGAATTTAGCATGGCCAATACACCTAACCAGCACGTCTTTCAAACTATAGGAGGAAACCGGAGTACCCAGAGGAAACCCACACAGACACGGGGAGAACATGCAAACACCACACAATAATGACTCAAGCTGGGAATTGAACCTGGGTCCCTAGCACTGTGAGGCAGCAGTGCTAACCACTGTGCCACTGCACCACCCTGAAGTCCTGGACAATTTCTGCATCAGACAGTGGAGAATTTGAGCCAAATCTCTATAGGCAGTAAGAGCAGGAGAAGAATATGGTCTAACAAATGCAAAGAAACATATACTGCCACACGCAGACACTGTGGGGGTGATCTTATCAAAAAAACTCTAAGTCCTGGATGGACTGGAAAACAGAAGAGTTTCTCACCCATTTTTTAGATGAGTTCGAATTCAGAATTTTATGCACTTAGTGCATGAAAAAAATGGGCTAAACCAATTCTCAGCTGCAGGGAAAGGGGTGGGGTTTAAATTGCTAGCCAGCCTGCTGTAGAAGTAGAGGGAGCTATTGCGTATGTGCAGACCTCTGTGACTGCATATGCACAATGGCAACACAACGTCGAGAGTGACCTGTCAGGCCTCTGCTGCTGCAGCCAACCTCGACCCAGCCAGACTCCCCTGCTGATTGCAAACCCCACAGTACCCAGAAATATTGCCCCATGCAAACTGATCATTTCTACTGCCCCCAACTAATCACGATGCAGATTTGCAGCATGCTCTCTCTCCCTTCCCCTGTCAATAATCACAATGCAGAGTCACAGCAGGCCCCTACCTCTCTGTCCAATTGACCCACCTTGGCCTGGCGCTCCCTCTTCAGACCTTATCCCATCAGATAAGCTTCAGACCTGAAAGATAGAAAAAAATCTGAACTTTTTTAAAGCTGGTCTCTCACGTCAGTTTTGCTGTTAGTTGTTGCACTGCTGCTTCTGACCTTTGGGTATCTTGCGATTCTAATTCCCTTTTTGAAAACCCTGCTGGAAAACTATGAAACTGCCCCAATGTCAACAGTAATTGAGAGTGTGCTTCATTGAAAGATAGTAAGTAATGGTAACTTGAATTACTTTACAGACAGTTGCACGCTGTAGAGGGTAAGGAGATGCCAGGTATGTAGGCCCAACAATTAGAGAATCATATCAAACAGTATGTTCCTTCGACTCTTTGCAGCAGGCAAAGTACTGACCGTGCCCAACCAGACTATGGTTGTAAAACTCAAAACATAGTGTCAAATATATGTGATTCTGTAACTGGTCAGCATAGTTAAACAATCCTGATTATGCTAAGAATTACACCGATAACCAACTTAATATTATCAGTCAAACTCGCAGTGTGGCTCACTTATTCATGCTGAAAGTTACATATATGTAACACAGGGCAGACAAAAGGAGCATGTCCACACATCACATCTTCTTCAACTGAACAGGAACTTTAAGGATAGCCATTTCCCATAGCAACGACTTGATCATTCAAACTCAATCTGACTGGTTTGAATTTAAACAAGACTTGGCAGTTAACTGTTCTCTGGTGCATTCTCTATGGCAGTGCCTCCACAAATCAGGGTCTACTTGCCAACCAATCAGCACTCTCTTTTTATATGGTAAACATAATGTTTCCATTTCAGTTGGTATTCTTGTGAATCTGTTCTGATGAGTGCAAGACAAAAATAACACATTAAGAAATTTTACTCATGGAATATGTGTTACCCAGTGTCGTGCCAGAAAAAATGAACCTTCAAAAATGCCTTTAAGGAGATTGTATTATAATTCAAGAACAGCCAATATATTTTGTGTTGGGTGGGGGAGCGGGTACGTGAGGAGAAGTCACCACAAAGAGACAAAGTTGACTAAAGAATATCCTGCATTAGGGTCATGTGCTGGGATCAGACCATTTTCCCCACAGTTAATTGTGACATAAGATATTGCTCGGTCCTCAAAAACTAAAAAACCCAGGTTTTCCGCTGAAAAGTATCACATCATACTGAAACCATGGGCTCTCGATAATTATCTGTGATAAATCTTTAATAGAATGTGCAAATTGACAAATCAATAAAGATAAACATATTAGCCCTCGCTTCCATTTTTTACTGACTCTGCCTGGACAATAAATTGAAGGGAGCTGAGATGAATGCATTTTAAAAATATCACGAATCCGTGTCAAAGTGTCATCATTAATAGATTTAGTTCATTGAACTGGTGCACAATATTAAAACAGACAATTGGAGACAATGGAAAAGATTTGAATTTGTCAGAGAAAGGGTCACTGTTTAAGCAGACGGACCACTTGCAGAACTTCCGTGACGTTTGCAGCTACACAGTATTTCATCTGGTGGCATGCAAAACCTTTTCATTCTGCCTGAGTTAATGTGATCACAATAATAGAGATTCCGTTTAAATATTAGCTTGATAATGAAACAGAATGCGTCAGCGAGGCCAGTAAAAGGGCAGCTCCCTTCCTATCTTGTGCTGTCAATTATCAAAAGAAAACATCGAGCATTGAAATGACATCCCTTATGGTAATAATTGTTTGCGCTACACAAGTGCTCTTGTCTGATAGTGTCATGTTTAGCATTTAGAACATTTTGTAAACTCTGCTTTTATTAGCTTTCATATCCATTTTGTGTAAAGGCCAATGGGGATCTATATCATCTACAAAACATTTGCCCACATTGTTTTCTTATTAACCATCCACACCACACTGCAGACAGAAAGATTCTGTATGAAGACCTGGCACGTTCATACAAAAACAACAAAATTCCCCAAAATAGCATTAATAGTATTTTCTCTGTGCTCTGCTCATCAATGTTGGGTTCCCTTTCTTATAGAAGATGACCATTTTCTTGTGTGTGTGGAATCATTTGTTGTGCATTCTAACGTGGCTGTGGAGCCTGACCACAGAGCTGCAGAGCTTTCCACAATGAAGGCAAGGGTGAATTGTCTGATTTTGTTGGGACTGCCCAGTTTTTCAAGCTTGCCTTTCATCCTTCCCTGTCTGTATTGTTTGCTGTTCGAAGGAAACAATGTCATTGCTGGAGATTGTTTCCCAGATAGATTTCCTTATGGATTTTTCTCCCAGCCTGTGGTGGACACGTCATATTTCCTGAAGTTCGCATTCAAGGAGACCTTGAACCTCAATCTCAGTTTACCTCACTGACAGTGTCCAAGTTTAAATTGTGAATAAATAACCTTTGGGATTTTATCATCAGGCACAAATACTATATGTCCACTCCGTCTGAATTGGGTTTAATGATGAGTGCTTCAGTTTCGTACGTTATTGCTCTTTGAAATACCTCAGTATTATACTCCAAATTTCCTTACTGCTATTGGGAATCTCTGTATTCAATGAAAACATAAAACTACATGAAATAAAAACAGAAAGTGCTGGAAATACCCAACAAGTCTGGCAGCATCCGTGGAGAAAGAAAGAGTTAACACTTCAAGCCAAATCTCTCAAACTGAATGAGGATAGAAATGTGATAGGTGTTATGCCATTGAATAGGGCTCAGGAAGGGCAGAACCAAAGGAAAAGTCTAGGTTAAGATGCAGAGCGGGAGAGATTAATTGACAAAAGATATCATGGAAGTACATGACATGAATTATCATATGAAATATTGCTGCGCATTCCTGTCTTTGTTAATTACCTTGGCAACACTGAAGCCTTGAAGACAGTTTGTTGTGACAATATGACTATAATGTTAATTAGGATGTAGCGGAGGGACAGGAACATGGCCAGAAAGGATGACCTGGTCACACAGTGCCTAGCTGATCCAATGAACTTTCCAGGATTGGTCCTAATTAGATATTATATGCAATCCACCACTTATTGTGAGCTCAGATTTAGAAGCAAGAATTGCTACAGATACCTAAAGGGTTGAAGCAGCTTTTTAAATGAAAAAGATATTCTAGTATCAGAATATGTAGAAAGTTTGTATTTTGAAGCCGTGAGGAGGCAGAACATTCAGAAGTATGGATAGAATAATGGAGCTGCTGATGTGAGAGTTGACATAAAGGAGGATTGTCCTGTTTGGTAATCCAGGACATACCCATCTTCCACAGGAGAACAGTTTATTACCTTTACAAAGGTAATTCTCTTCTGATATGCCAGAGTAACTGCTTCCACACAGATTAATGAATTGATTTGAGTGAACGCATCCAGAGCACACTAACATTTCTGACATCTCATCATTCATCAGAATAACAAGTCGCCTGCAGGGCTCATTTCATGAAGGAAATGCACCATCCGCCATTTTGTTTGGGGCTTCAGGCTCCACTTCCATGGGAGTCCAGAGTGTTTGCCTGAAACAGGTGCTCTATGCACGTACAAAACAGGGAAATGATGGGGCATTTCAATGACCGTCACCAAGAGTGGCACTGTAGCAAGAGCAAGCTGGCCTGATCCTAAAGGACATAACTGCTAGACTGGGACTGTGGCAGGTGGTGAGGGAGACAGCAAGAAGGAAAAATCATACTTGACCTCATTCTCACTAAACTTCCTGCCACAGATACATCTGCCTATGACAGTATCAGTCAGAATGGCCACTGCACAGTCTTTGTGGAGATAAAGTCTCCCTTCACATTGTGGATACCTTGTGCTGTGTGGCACGACCACTGTGCTAAATGGAATAAACTTCAAAGAGATTTAGCCACTCAAGACTGGCATTCATGAGGCACTGTGGGCCATTAGCGGCAGCAGGATTGTGCTCAACAACTATCTGTAACGTCATGGCTGGCGTATCCCCCACTTTATAATTACCATCAAACCAGGGGATCAGTTCTGGTTCAATGGAGGCTGGAGGAGGGCATGCCAACAGCAATACCAGGCATTGCTAAAAATGAGGTGTTAACCTGGTGAGGCTACAACAGAAGACTACTTGAGTGCCAAACATAAGCAGCAAGTAATAGACAGAGTCAGCAATTCCACAACCGAAGGATCGGATCAAAGCTCTGCAGTGCTGTTGCATCCAGCCGTGAATGGTGGTGGACAATTAAACAACTCATGTGAGGGAGAGGCTGCACAAATACCCCATCCTCAATGATGAAACAGTCCAGCACAGCAGTGCAAAAGATAAGGCTGAAGAATTTGCAACAATCTTCAGCCAGAAAAGCTAAGTGGATGATCCATCTCAGCCTCTTCCAGTGGTCCCCAACATCACAGACGTCAGTCTTCAGCTAATTTGATTCACTCCACATGGTATCAAGCAATGGCTGAAAGCACTGCATGCTGCGAAGACTATGGGCCCTGACAATATTCCAGCAATAGTACTGAAGACTTGTGATCCAGCACTTTTGATGTCCCTAACCAAGATCTTCCAATACAGCTAAAACTAATACAGCTACTCAGCAATATGGAAAATTGCTCAGGTATGTCCTGTACACAAAAAGCAGGGCAAATCCAACCCAGCCAATTATGCCCCATCAGTCTACTCTCGATCATCAGTACAGTGATGGAAGGTGTTATCAAGAGCTATCAAGTAGCATCTGCTCAGCAATAACCTATCACAGACACCCCATTTGGGTTTTGTCAGGGTTACTTAGCTCCTGATCTCCTGAGCTATGTTCAAACATGGACAAAAGAGTTAAATTCCAGAGGCGAGGAGAGAGTGACTGCCCTTGGCAACATGGCAACATTTGACTGAGTATGGCATCAATGAGCCCTAGCAAAACTAGAGTCAATGGGAATCAGGGGAAACCCTCTGCTGGTTAGAGTCAGACTTGGCAGAAAGGAAAATATTTATGGCGACGGGAGGTCAATCATCTCAGCTCCAGGACATCACAGGAGTTCAATGTCCAAGGCTCATCTTCAGTTGCTTCATGAATGACCTTCCTTCCATCATAAGGTCAGAAGTGGAGATGTTCGCTGATGACTACACAGTGTTCAGTATCACTCAATACAATTTGTGACTCCTCAGATGATGAACAGTTCAAGGTCCAATTGGACATGAAGACCTAGGAATGTTCCTTCATAATGTGGCCAAACAGGTTAAGTATTAACTTGTAATCCATTCCAACATACGCCAATGGCAGGTGTTAAGAGTGGAGGAGACTCCTGCTCGGCCATGTGAAGGTAAGAAAATTGGAGCCTCTACCTTCACTATTCATATCTTCAGACTACAACATCTATATGTTGCTACAGCAAATTGGATTCCGTGAGGAACTGGTTGGCTGGAAGTCTGCCGTGGATCAGACCGGTGTCAACAGCATGGAGTTCGAACTCCACTCTGGTCGGAGTGGATTCAGGACCTGCCTACTGCCCTGCCCATGCCAAAGTTTGTGGCGTTGTGGGTCAGACCTGCCTTTGAGCAATGAACTGAAGAAGTTGCCCTGCAAAGATACTGATGATCCCTTTCTCTTGAGCTGCAGGCAGTAGCTTCAAGATCAAATGCTTTAAGGTCACTTTTACTCAAAAAAAAAGCTAAATTAAAATTCTCAATCCATAGTGGGATTGGAGCTCACCTTCTCAGGCATATTTGTTTTGTTGTGTGTCCACTACACTGCCATATCTGTGATAGGTTACACTCTTTACAAGTATAATCAGGGCAGGACAAATCAACTCCCCTAAAAGAATTCAGACTACCAATGGAAATGAATTATATCATTGATTGCAAGAAGGTACCTACTGAGGATTCACATATATGATAGGTACCGTGGCTGGAATTTTCCAATTTTTTACCTCGTCTTGGGAGGGAGGAGCAGAAAAGAGCCCCCACTGCCTTAAGAACAAAGAACAAAGAGAAGTACAGCACAGGAACAGGTCCTTTGGCCTCCAAGCCTGCGCCGACCATAATGTCTGCCTAAACTAAAACACTTATGGAGTCCATATCCTTCCAATCCCATCTCACTCATGTATTTGTCCAGTTGCCCCTTAAATGCTGCAACCGTACCTGCTCCCACCACCTCCCCAGGCAGCGCGTTCCGAAAATTCACCACCATCTGTATAAAAAACTTGCATTGCACATCTCCTCTAAACTTTTCCCCATGCATCTTAAACCAATGTCCCCTAGTATTTGATTTTTCTTCCCTAAGAAAGAGCATGTGACTATCTACTCTTTCCATGCGATTCATAATTTTGTAGGCCTCTATCAGGTCATCCCTCAACCTCCGTCGTATCAGTGAGAACAAATCCAGTTTATCCAACTTCTCCTCATAGCTCATACTCTTCAGACCAGGCAATATCCTTGTAAACCTCTCCAAAGCATTCACATCCTTCTGGTAGTCAGGTGACTGGAAGTGTACACAATATTATAAATGAGGCCTAACTAAGGTTGTGGGGTTTTCCCATCATATTTTGAAAGATCAAAATCAAAATCAAAATGCGAAGCGCCCACGGAACTTCCCAACCACTTCCATCCCGTACCCCCCCACTATCACCAAAGAACTCCCCACTCCCACAGACCTCCCACCTCCCACAGAACTCCCTCTCTCCTCCCCCCACCACCAACCTGGGTTTACTTGTAAAAAATATAACTCCATCACCACCATGGAACTCGCCCCCACCCCCAACTACCTATTGGTGCTAACTCCTGGATGTGCCCATTCCATGCCAGTGGGCAATGCCATGATATGACCCTCTCCTCTCTGGGTGTTGTACTCATCTATGTATTTCTGGTGGGTTCTTCTTGCCAGGTGCACGTCGTAGGATCTTTGTTGTGATTCATGTTGGCACACCAATGTGGATGGACAATGTGACGTGGGTGGGGAGGCAGGGGGGCAAACACCTGATTATCATATTTCAATTAATGCAAATGGGGTCCTGATTTTTAATGGATTCCAATTACATCATTGGTAGAGGGCGTGGATCCAATCGAGTGGGGAATTCCCACTGGCTGAATCTAAACAATGTGACACATTCTCCACATCCATGGCACTGCATCATCAGACCGTGTGCTCCAAGCCCCGTGTTGCATTATAAAATGGTTCCACATTATGCTGCTTCTACTGCAGTTCCATTGTTTTCCCAAAACTTCTTAAATTAAAGTTTATATTCCGAGGCAAACTGGAAAAAATGTCAGAAGTTCACAATCGAGGAACATTATACTTTTTAATCAAAAAGAAGTCCCAAATTAATCTCATTTCTCCTGGGGCTTATCACAATGTTTGGCAGAAATAACAGAGAATATGCTGGATAAGTTCATTACTGAAAAGGCAGAAAACTAGAAACAAATGTGCAAATAAAGAACAAATGCATAGTACAAATACGAGACTATTAAAATATAATTTGGCTGAAACTTGTAGGTGATGAACTGGAGTCAAGAACAATGCTGAGCAGCCCAAACACCTCAACCTTGCCGTGTGTTTAATAAACAGGTCCGAGGCTGCAAGAAAGTTCCTCATTGATTTTCCTGTAGGAATTTGCTGCATTGTCTGATAAACAATTAGAAGAACTGAAATAGTGATTCAAAGGACAAAGAAGAAAGAAAATTACAGCACAAGAACAGGCCCTTCGGCCTCCAAGCCTGCACTGACCATACTGCCTGAATTAATGAAAACCTCCTACCCTTCCGGAGATTATATCTCTCTGTTCCCATCCTATTCATGTATTTGTCAAGACGTCCCTTAAAACTCACTATCATATCTGCTTTCGCTACCTCCCCCCCCGGCAGTGGGTTCAGATACTCACCACCTCTGTGTAAAAAACTTATCTCATACATCTACTTTAAGAAAGGAAAGCAGAACGCTTAGAAAGGATAGCAGAACTAGAGGACACAGCAGTTTAG
The DNA here is from genome assembly GCF_965287045.1 of Carcharhinus amblyrhynchos. Lineage (NCBI taxonomy): Eukaryota > Metazoa > Chordata > Chondrichthyes > Carcharhiniformes > Carcharhinidae > Carcharhinus > Carcharhinus amblyrhynchos. The sequence continues at coordinate 50,743,777 of NC_137329.1, forward strand.
ATCGGAGTTGAGGAGGAACTTCTTCACTCAAAGGGTGGTGAGTCTTTCGAAGTCTCTGCCCATTGAAGTGGTGGAGGCTACCTCGCTAAATATATTTAAGTCACGGGTAGATAGGTTTCTGATAGACAGGGGAATTAAGAGTTATGGGGAGAAAGCAGGAAAGTGGAACTGATCCACTTCAGATCAGCCATGATCTTATTGAATGGCGGGGCAGGCTCGAAGGGCTAGATGGCCTACTCCTACTCCTATTTCTTATGTTCTTATGTTCTTTAAACCTTGCCCCTCGCATCTTAAACCTGAGCCCCCTAGTAATTGATTCTTCCACCCTAGGAAAAAGCTTCTGACTATCCATTCTGTCCATACCCCTCATAATCTTGTAGACTTCCATCAGCTCGCTTCGTGAGCTCTGTTGTTCCAGTGAGAACAGACCAAGTTTGTCCAAACTCTCCTCATAGCTAATGCAGGCAACATCCTGATAAATCTTTCCTGTACCCTCTCCAAAACCTTCACATCCTTCTGGTGATGTGGCGAACCAAATTGAACACTATATTCCAAGTGTGGCCTGAATAAGGTTCTATAAAGCTATAACATGACTTGCCAATTTTTAAACTCAATACCCCAGCCAATGAAGGCAAGCATGCCGTATGCCTTCTTGACTATCTTCTCTAAATGCATTGCCACTTTCAGTGACCTGTGTACCTGTGCATCCAGATCCCTCCGCCTATCAGTACTCTTAAGGGACATTTACTGTATATTTCCTATCTTTATTAGATTTTCCAAAATGCACTATTCACACTTGTCCAGATTACACTCCATCTGCCATCTCTTCATCAAAGCCTCCAACCGTTCTATATCTTGTTATAAACTCTGATGGTCCTCATCGTTATCTGCAAATCCACCAGCTTTTGTGTTGTCCACAAACTTACTAATCAAACCAGTTACATTTTCTTCCAAATCATTTATATATAGTACGAACAGCATAGGTCCCAGCACTGACCCCTGAAGAACACAATTTGTCACAGCCCTCCATTCAGAAATATACCCTTCCACTGCTACCCTCTGTCTTCAATGACCGAGCCAGTTCTGTATGCATCTTGCCAGCTCACCTCTGATCTCGTGCAACTTCACCTTCTGCACCAGTCTGCCATGAGGGACCTTGTCAAAGACCTCACTGAAGTCCACGTAGACAGCATCCACTGCCCAACCTCATTAATCATCTTCATCACTGCCTCAAAAAACTCAATCATGTTAGTGAGACATGACCTCCCCTTCACAAAACCATGTTGCCTCTTGTTAATATGTCCACTTATTTCTAAGTGGGAGTAAATCCAGTCTCAAAGAATCCTCTCCAATAATTTCCCTACCACTGATGGAAGGCTCACTGATCTGTAATTACCTGGATTATTCTTGCTACCTTTCTTAAACAAAGGTACAACATTGGATATTCTCCAATCCTCTGGGACCTCCCCTGTAGCCAAAGAGGATATAAAGATTGCTCTCAAGGCCCCAGCAATTTCTTCCCTTGCTTCTCTCAGTATTTTGGGATATATCCCATCAGGCCTACCATAATGCCTACCTTAATGTTTCTCAAGTACCCCAAAACTCTTCCTTTTTGATCTCAACATGACTCAAATGACCAACACACCCTTTCCCAAATTCAACATCCACCAAGTCCTTTGGTGAATACTGACGCAAACTACTCATTTAATACCTCGCCCATTTTCCCTGGCTCCACGCATAGATTCCCTCCCCTTGTCCATGAATGGGCCAACACTCTCCCTGGCTACCTTCTTGCTCTTTAAAAAGCCTTGGGATTTTCCTTAATCCTGTTGGCTAATGATTTTTCATGACCCCTTTTAGCCCTCCTTACTCCTTGCTTAAGTTTCTTTCTACTTTCCTTGTATTCCACAATTCTTGTGTGTTTCCAGCCTTTTAGCCTTAACAAATGCTTTCTTCTTCTCTTTGATTAGGCTCACAATATCTCTGGTTATCCAAGATTCCCAAAACTTGCCACACTTATCCTTCATCCTTATAGGAATGTGCAGTCCTGAAACCCTATCAACTTATACTTCACAGCCTCCCACATGCCAGATGTTGATTTGTCCTCAAACATCTGAACCCAATCTACATTCTTCAGTTCCTGCCTAATATTGTTGTAATCAGCCTTCCCCAGTTTAGCACCTCAACTTGAGGACTACACTTTTCCTTATCCATCAGTACCTTAAAGCTTACTGAATTGTGGTCACTGTTCCCGAGCTGCTCCCCTACTGAAACGTCGACCACCTGGCTGGGCCCATTCCCCAGTATCACATCCAGTATGGCCCCTTCCCTCATTGGACTATTTATGTACTGTTTCAAGAAGCCGTCCTGGATGCTCCTTACAAACTCTGCCCCATCCACGCCCCCTAGCACTAAGTGAGTCCCAGACAACATAGGGGAAGTTAAAATCTCCCACCACAACAACGCTGTTACTTTCACACCTTACCAAAATCTGCCTACATATCTGTTCCTCTATCTCTGAAGTCATTGGAATGATTTTGTTTGATCATTTCTCTACAACTAAAAAGCCCCTTTTCATCCACTGTATAACACATCTAGTGGTGTATTTTTATTGGTTAAAATATGGTGTTTGGATTTCTCTTTAAATGTTAACGGCGTCTAACAGAATCAAAATTACATTGACCACAAGTTTTCTGGAAGTTTCTCAATGGCCAAATGTTTCACTCTGCATATCCATCAGCATCTTTCATTGGCAGCTCCAAGAAGTTCCTCATCTGAGTCTTCTGAAGCAAAACTCCTGGATGGTTACATCCTTTGGCAAATTGGCAGCAGCTTTACCCTTGCTCATTGTGGTCTGAGATGGTCCTTATCTGTGGACCCTCCACATGGTACCTGGTTACTAGACATGATACTTAACATATACTTATTATTACCACATCTAACCAGGTTACACAGTAGTCACATTGCTCCTGAGCATGGCGTTCCAAACTCTCTCTGGAGAGAGACAGTCTAACACATGACTAACTGATGTTGATAATACATCATCATCCACTTCATGCATTGGCATATCCAATCTGTTAACTCTTTAACCTACACATCGTCCTGGTTGTACTAGACTAATGAATAAAGTCAGAAAATGTGGAATCAGGAGACAAGTGGTGGAATAGTTTGCTAGCCGGCTTCAAGACAGAAAACCAAGGGGGTAAATGCTAGATATTCAGAGTGGGAGAGGGTAGAAAGTAGATCTCCACAAGGATCAGTGCTGGACCAGTGCTGTTCACAATTTATATTCATGATCTGAACTTTGGAATCAGAAACACAATTTCTAAATTTGTGGATGACACCAAATTGAGAGAGATAGTCGATACTGAAGAGGAGTGCAACAAATCACAGAAAAACATTAATAAACTTTCAGATTAGGCAAACAATTGGCAAATGAAGGTCAACAAAAATAAATCTGAGATATATAATGGTACGAAGAATACTTGGAAGGGACAAGTCTAGATGAGGTAGAGGAACCAAGCCATTTCAGAGTAGAGATGTATCTACCACTCAAAGTTATGCTACACTTTGCACAGCCATAAAAAAGCAAACCAAGCACTAGGTCTTATTTCCAAGGAATAGAACTGAAAAATAGAGAAGCTGTGTTAATCCTACATAGAACCACATAGAGTCTGAATGCAATTCTGGTCACCATATTATAAAAAGGGTATTGTCGCATTGGAGGTGGTTCAGAGAAAATTTACAAGAAATGTGTAGGTATAAATATCAGAAAAGAATTTTAAAAGCTAGCACTGTAAATGCTTGAAAAATGAAGGCCAAGGGATGAGCTAACAGAAGTCTTTATAATTTATTTTTATTATTCATGCATAGGATATGGACATCGCTGGCTGGCCAGCAGTTATAGCCCATCTCTAGTTGCCCTTGAGAAAGTGCTGGTGAGCTGCCTTCTTGAATTGCTGCAGTCCATGTTCTGTTGACCCACAATGCTGTTAGGGAGGGAATTCCAGGACTTTGGCCCAGCGACTGCAAAGGAACGGTGATGTATTTCAAAGTCAGGAGTGTGAGTGGATTGGAGGGGAACTTGCATTCCTATTTATTTGCTGCCCTTGTCCTTCTAGATGGAAGTGATCGTGGGTTTGGAAAGTGCTGTCGAAAAATCTTTGGTGAATTGCTGCAGTGCATCTTGTCGATAGTACACATTGCTGCTACTGAGTGTCAGTGGTGGAAGGATTGAATGTTTGTAGATGTGGTGCCAATCAAGTGGGCTGCTTTGTCCTGCATGGTGTCAAGCTTCTTGAGTATTGTTGGAGCTGCACCCATACAATCATACAACACACAGGAACCATTACCAACTGACAATTTCATTTATACTTCAAAATAATTATAAATAATTTTAAAATCCTGTTTGCCATTGATTTCTTTCAAAGATCTTTATTTTGTATGTGCCAGTGTCATAGTCACTCTTGAAACAATGGCACAGCTTCATCCTTGACTAAGGAAAACAAATAAAAGAAGCCAATGGGTTAGATTTAGTTGGCTGGATGGGGGAAACCCTGTCAGCTCTATGGGAGGAGACCCAGTAGTATTAAATACCCTCAAGGCACTTAAGTGGCCATGATTAGACCTTTCTTCAGATTTAGGGAACCAATGGTGTAACTCCACCCGCTGAGGGCCATCCAGAGGCTGGCAGCTCTCCATTGTTCATCAGCACCCCCAGGAGTAATGGGACTGCTAGCATTGCACCTACTGGAGGGTTAGAATCAGCAAAAGACCCCAAGGCAAAAGTGAGTGAGAGGGATTGCATGGTGGGGGCCATGGGAGAGAGGGTCATGGGGGTTGGGGAGTGGGGAAAAGAGTAGTTTTCAGTGTTCCCTTCCTGATGCTAGGTCCCTTGATTGATCACTAAATGCCTGAAAATGATGGACTTTCTCCTTAACCACCCAACTGCTCCATGAGTCTGCAAGTAATCTAAGAGAGTTTGCTGGGTAGGTTTCAAAAGGGTCCAAATAGCCTTGCTCCATTTTATCCTTTAGACATCTCTGAATTGCACCAGCCTGAAGGATAATGGGTGTTAATTGGCTCATTATGAGCCAAATTTAGTTTGAGCACCGAAGAATTCCACTTGAGCTCATTCAGCCCTCTTAATTAATTGGAGGATGTTTGCTGCTAAGGGGAAACCTTTTTTAAGTGAATTTATGGGCTGTGGGCATTGCTGGCCAGCATTTCTTGCCATTACTAATTACCCTTGAGATGGTGCTGGTGATCTGCCTTCATGAGCCGCTGCAGTCCCTGTGATGTGGGTACACCTACTGTGCTAATAGGTATGGAGTATTGCACAGGACAGAGGGGTATGCACATGCACAATGGCACAATCTAATGGAAGCAGCCAGCTTTCTGGTGAGATTAGGTCCCACCCCATCTCCCTGCTGGCAGGAATCAGATCTTGCCTCTTTTTTGCTCAGAGTGACGTAAAATTAGAATTTTAACTCACCTAAAAAGCAGATTTGAAACTCTCGCTTTCACACTCATTTGGGAGTTAGTGTTATTTTGGTAAGTTCGCCTCCAAAGAATCGGCATTACATCTCAGAATCCCAGAGTTATGAGCTAAATCCCAGAGTTATGAACGCTCAAATTACCATCTTGCTCCCACAAGAGGAAAATATTTACCATTTTAAATTTCCAGAAGAAACAAATATAAATCCTTGAAATGTGCCTTTGTGTGTTAAATGATTTGTTTAAAAAAAAATCAGTCCCATTGTGTAAAATTTGATCTGTTCCAGCAAATTAAACAAAACCCATCTCTCATATGGGTCATGTGATTCAGGCCACATCTACACATTTCATACAAATACCAATGTTTTCTCTTGGACAAGGTGGTTTTAGCTTCTCTGATTTTGTCCTGTCCTGTTTACTGATGAGGAAGTCATAAAAACTTGTGAATTAGAAACTGCAAAATGAGAGAAATATGACTCTGTGTGTGGGCCAGCTGGCTAAGGAGCTGTGACCAGGCAATTATCAGTGTGATTGTCAAAGTTAATCTGCTTAACCAGGAAACAATTGTAATCGTACTCACCAATAGTGAGAAAGGAAAATGCCTGACAGCTGCTATGTTTACAATTCATGGTAAGATAAAGATCAGGTAGACAGCTTTGATTTGTAGAAAATAGTCACAGGCAGGGATAGTAAATATATTTGGAAACAAACAGGATTGGCTATTATTTGTTAATGCAACAATTGATACCTTCATTCCTTGTTGACTGAAATGGCGCTGATCTTGATTGTTACATTGATATGGGCGATGCCTTCCAGACCCACTTCACCCTCACAAACAATCTGAGGATGTGTCTCAATACATTGCAGCTCCTCAGGCTAACCAGGACTCTAATAGGGTATCTCCGACAGGCCAGGATTTCAGCATTTGTTCAGCCACTTGTGGCTGATTCTGTTATTTTTTTTTGCTGCAAGCCTTCTGAAACATCAGCTGCGGTTATCGATCAGTCACCGAGTTATTACAGAGAGCTCTGCTCTCACCATATCCTGAGAATGCTGTTCACACAGAGTGGCGCCTTGATGTGTTAGCTCATGGGGCAGAGCAAGTGAACCTTTACACTCAAGCCTTCAGATTCACTCTGGCAGTGAAAGAACGCACGTGTTGCTATCACAGATCAGACAATCACAGACACTACACCAATGTGTTCCTAATATGTGCCAGTACCGGGCAAAGCAATTTGACACCTCTGAAGATTCATAACACTTATTGAATAAATCACAATGTAGTGGAAATCTGGAACTTTCTCTCCTGTAAAGCTATTAAAGTTCAGTCAATTGAAAATCTTAAAACTGAGATTGATAGATTTTTGATCAGAGTGTGTAGGAAAGGTTACAAAGCCAAGAAGGGCAGATGAAGTTAAGATCCTGATAATCACAATCTAATTGAATGATGGAACAGAATCGAGGGGCTGAATGGCCTCTTTCTGCTCCTATTCAATTCACACAATATATGCAATATAAGGTGTATATATAGTCCATGCTCAGGGTGTGTTGTCTGCTTTGTGTAAGAGGAATACTACAATTATGCTGGCATTGTATGTGCTGCAGCCTGGAGATAATTATCACTACACATGCTGGGCAGGTAGGTCAAGTAGTGTAATCTCTGTATATGGTTGGACCTGTGTATATAGTGGGGCTTATGTATACATGAGGGTCTGTGCATATAGTGGGACATGTGTATACTGTGGCTCTTATTTATACTTATGTACAGAGCATCTGTACAGGATGGGGACTTGTGTGGAGAATGGAGTCCATATACAAGATTGGGGTTGTGTATAGTGTCTGGGTTGTATAGTGTGTGGGTTATACAGGATGAGGCCTGTATAAGATAGGTCCTGTCTATAGGATGGGTCCTGTCTACATGATGAGTCCTGTGTACAGAATGCAGTCAGTGCACAGGATGTAGCCTGTGTACAGGATATGGCGTGTGTATGGGTTGGGGCCTGTGTAAAGGGTATAGCCTCTACCTTATGTGGCCTGTGTACATGACTGTACCTGTGTGTAGGGTAGGGCTTGTATATAGGATGTGGCCTTTACAGGATGGGGCCTGTATATTGGGTGCATCCTGTATAGTATGGGGGCTGTGTACAGGATGGGACCTGTGTATAGGCTGTGGTCTGTACAGATTGAGGGTTGTGTACAGGATTGTGTACAGGATGGGGCCTGTTTGCAGTGTGCGGTTCACATGGGATGGACCTGTGTACAAGATAGATCCTGCATACAGGATAGTGTCTGTGTACAGGATGGGACCTGTATTTAGGGTGTTGCCATAGAGGATGGGACCTGTGTATAGGGTACAGCCTGTACAGGATGGGTCTGTGTTTAGCGTGTAACCTGTATAGGTTGGGGTCTGTGTATAGGATGGGGCCTTTTGTTATGATGAACATGGCTGAGTTCTGTAGATGAAAACCGTTTGACACTTTTCAACTATATCTATTCAGTTGTCCAGCCACATCCTGGGAACAGCAGGTTTTACTGCAGTCATTGAAATTTCCTGTGTTTCTCAACTGGAAGTGACTGGAGGTGATTCGATGTGGCAAGTAACAAACTAGAACTAAAAAAGTAACAAACTAGGACTAAAAAGAACTATCTGGAACTAAGGGTTTAACAGCACAACTATACAAGTCAATTCCCGACAATGCTCTGACTCCAGCTGAAGTCTTCCACACCCAGGAATACAGGTCCTCAATCCCGACTGGCCCAGGATCATGCGCTCACGCTCCATTGCTTCCGGAACAGTCATGTGGCCCGTTATAGTTACCGTACTCATCAAACTATCCAAATGGTAGATTTGAATGAAGTCCCCGAATCCATCACATTCTGGTTGGTTTTGCAATGTTGGTCCTTCGCTTACCAGTAGTTGCTTAAACTTAATTCACATTGGACATCAGACAAAGGAAACTTTCATCCCTCCCACCTGGGCTACTCTGAAACTATGGTTCCTGGGAAATGACTTTATTGAAAAAAAGAAAGATTGAATTCAAATTGTTGTTTAATAAAGGCAAACTCTTGAGGGATACGGACACGTTAAACTTTAATTTAAAAGCAATAAAATCTAAAGAAAATTAGCTCTTTCAGTGGAGCCAAGCAGATATTTGAGAATTAAAACTACAAGGGAGCCAAACAGGTAATTACACAATTTAAATAAATCTCTATTCCAACTGTTCTACACCGGATAATAGATCTTCCAGAGAGACTGTGAGGCAATAATCTCATCACCGAGTGAACACTGAATGGTTTATAACTGTTATCTCAAACCTGGAATAGGACTGGAAATGATCCCCACACATCTGTTTATTTTCCTGTGGAGTCTGTGGGGCGGTTTTATTCAATTCTTTGTTCAATTGGCTCTGAGCTCAAGCCACAGAATCAGAAAGTCAAGGTTACGAACCTTACTCCAGCTAATGTGCCTGAAGTTGAGGTTGGTAAGTGGGTGCAGTGCTGAGTGGGTGCTGCAGTGTCAGAGGTAGTGCCTGTGAATGAGATGCTAAACTGCGGTCTCTGCCTGAATGTTCGGAATGATGGGAAGATTTTATGGCACTTTTCAGGGAAGGGCAGCGGAGATTTCCTCATGTCTGTCAACATTTACCTCGAACAATATAAGTTATCTGGTCATTTAGCTCTATTATTTGTGAATCCTTGATTGTGTGCAGGTTGGCAGCTGCATTCACCTGCATAACAACAGTTAACTCCACTTCAGAAGTAATCCACTAGTTGGCAAACATTTTGGGAAATCCTGAAGAGATGCTGAACTTGTGTTATGAATACAAGTTCTTTCTGAGATACTGGTGTCCAATTTACCTCGAACCTCAATGGCTGGATAGAGGTTGGATCTTTTAAGATTGCAGTGTGTGAGATGTAGATGTGGCCCACCTTAGAAAGACCTGAAACATCATTAATATATTTGTGTCAGGCGCAAGTGATTCAATTGAGAGCCTGATTCAAAATTAACACAATCAAACATGTTTTCCTGGACGCAGGGAGCCTGGCAATGAAAGGAAAACAGGAGCTGCTGGCACCAGTTGATGCATACTTTTACTGCATTCCTTGTGGGCCAGGAAGAGCAGGAGTGTTCCTCATGACGACTCAAACAAACTGCCTTTTGTTGGTTGTGGCTTCTCTTTAAGTCACGCAGTTATCACCAATCACCTTTTTCTCCCATCCTGCCTCACAATTTCTCGGAACTCTCTCCATCTATGGCCCCTGACACTGAATTTCCCAAACAGCATCTGGACGGGTTATCAATGTGGTTGGTTTGCAGGCAGGACATTGAAGAAAGCATAGGGTCAGTGATTTGTTCTGTAGCTGGTATTCTGCAGCTGGTATTCTGCAATGGATTCTCTGACAGGCTGCCTAGTTTCTCTCCGGTTCTTTGAAAAATAAAGGCTTTGGTATCAGAAGATAGTTTTGGTTACAAGAGGAAATTCTAGGGCCTTCCAACATCCACGTAATAGGCCAGAGTCTGGGTCATTGATACACAATAGCAAGGGTTTGGTGATCCATCAACATACCAGGTCTAATTCGTTATAACTACATAATAGTTCATTGGAAGATCTTTTCATCCTCACAATTCCAACATGTCTGGCAGTCATTCTTTGACTTCCATTGAGCCAATAAGAATGGTGCCTTAGCACTGGGGGAGCCTACTTACATTTGAGAACTTTCCAGAGGCATTTTCAGACATGAGTTAGTCCTTTACCTGTACAGAAATTGTGACCCTTAGCAATCATCTTTGACACTTCATTGATATCCTTTTTTTATTAGAAGACAATTCCAGAAAATTTCCTATTGAATGTAGTCCATGTTTAAAGGTTTGAACATAATGCACCTTCACTGGATATGACAGCATGTGTTATGTATGCATGTGCGAGTGTGAATACAGGTATAGATATGTATGCTGACTAGATCTGCATCAGATAAGTAATATAGGAGTTTGGCCTTTTAAGGGGCACATTGTCCCAGATTGACAGCTCATATGTATCCCATGAACTGACAAGCTTAAGTCAACAAGAAGATTGGAAAAAGACTTGATATTTGTCCATTTTAACAGTGGTTGCTGTGCTATTCATTTTGATACTGTGGGAAGTTCTATTCTGCTGCTACTCTGTAAATACAAAGAACATCTTTTCTTTCTACATTAGAAATTCATAGCTTGTTTTCCATGAAGTTCAGTATGCAAAGAATTAAAAGCTAATTGATTGCAATTAAAAATGCAACCTTCCTGCCGTAATATCCCACAAAGATATATTCAAATAGAATTTCAATGCATAACTTCAAAATGCAAATTGTTTTACTCAGCTATTGTAAAAGTGCTGAATAATGAATACATTGGTCAAAAGTAACATTGCTTTTTCATATCAGGATCATTGCTTTAATCTTATGTATTTAAATTATACATAAAAATACTGCTAAAAGGGTGATTAATGATATTATATGGAAGTCAACAACATTCATTGAATGGGACCCAAAATAGTTTCATGGTTTTTCCCAGATTCAAAGTGATGCATTTTAGAATAGAAAGCTGTGTTAAACAAAGAAAATGTTAATGTGTGAGAAGTCTAATAAATTTCTACATTATGAACTTTTATTTAGCTAAAACTATCTTACTTGAAGTAGTAAGTGTCATTATGCTTTGAGAAACTTGGGCAACTTTGGAACTTTGCGTCAGCAGTAGAGGCACTACAAAGAAGGTTCACAAGGTTGATCCCAGGTATGGAGGGATTTTCTTATGAGGAGAGGTTGAATAGGTTGGGCCTGTAATCATTGGAGTTTAGAAGAATGAGAAGGATTTTCAGGGATTTGATAGGAATGATGCTGAGAGGTTATTTCCCCTTGTACAAGAGTCTAGTACCAGATGACATAATCTCAGAGTAAGTGGTCACCCATTTCAGACAGCAATGAGGAGGAATTTCTTCTCTCAGAGTGTAGTGAATCAGTGGAATCCTTCAGCACAAAGGGCTGTAGAGGTTGGGTGGTTAAGCATGTTCAAGGCTGAGGTGGACAAATTTATAATCAGTAAGGGAATCAAGGACTATAGGGATAAGGTAGGAAAGTGGAGTTGAGGATTATCATATCAGATCTGCCACAATTTCATAGAGTGGCGGAGCAGACTCGATGGACTGAATGACCTGCTTCTGCTCCTAGGTCTTATGGTCTAATATGCGGGCACATTAGGGACACATGCTAAGTAAGATACAATCCATGAAGCAATCTCTCCACACTGCCACAGATTCAATGGTCTTGTTGAAGAATGGTCTGCACCATTTGGGCATTAACCGTGAAGTGAAGAGGGACAAAGCAAGACCTTTGCATTGTTATGTTACACTTGAGGGTGATACTTTTAGAGATAAGCTTACTGTCTTCAATGGAAATAATATTTGGGAGACAGGTTAGGACAACTTGCCAAGTCATCACCTGTTGCCAGTTTCATAGATACCGGAAAAGCTTCTCAAAAAGGAGAATGAAGACAGCACATAACAGGCATGCTGGTACGGAACTGCCTTGTCTGCACTTGAGACTAAAGGATTCTCAGGTACTCTTGGGATTCAGCAACTATTATTCACAGCCGCTGTAACTCCTACACTACTGTTTGGTTGCTGGTCACGTGCTTTACATATTCTTTTAAAGTGATATCAAAACATCCACCCAACACCCCCCAAAATAATGTTACACACATTACAAGTAAAAACAGAAAAACAGCATTGTAAAAGGTCATGCATCCTATCCAGGAAACCTGACTATATGCAAGTATTTAAAGATTGTAGTAAGTCTATGAGGTCACAACACCGATGGGGCAATGTTAATCAGAAATAGAAAACAGCAAATCAAACTGTACAATGGCAAAACACCCAGTACACCAATTACATTTTAAACATATCCAAAGTTGAACTGGGAAAATGAAATTGGAAGACAAACATGAAAACAGTTAGCACACCAATAATAATACACAGGATTTCAATGTACCTATGATACCTACAAGAATACCAAAGTGGTATGTCTAGCCCTCAGGAAGGTTCTACCATCAGCAGATCTGAATGGATTAGTAAGCCATCTATATAGTATACAGACTCTTCAACGATGAACACATCAATCTTTCAGAATCATAGAATTCCTGCAGTGCATAAGGACGCCATTTGGCCCATTGAGACTGCACCAACAACAATCCCACCCAGGCCCTATCCCCGTAACCCCATGGATTTACCTTGCTAATCCCCCCTGACACTAAGGGGCAATTTATTACCATTACCAATCTGGCTAACCTGCACATCTTTGGAGTGTGGGAGGAAACCCATGCAGACACGGGGAGAATGTGCAAATTCTACACAGACTGTTACCCAAGGTCAGAATTGAACCTGTGTCCCTGGTGCTGTGAGGCAGCAGTGCTAACCACTGTGCCACCCCTTTTGTGTAAATACTTTTGCAACCACCAAACTGTGTTTGTGTTTTTACTAATAATGTGTATAATGTTATGTTGGGAAAAAAGATGTTGTGATATCACTTTAACAGAATATGGAAATGACCATGGATGTAAAGCAGCATGTGACCAGCAGCCAATTTGTATTGTAGGAGTTACAGCAACTCTGAGCAATGGTTGCTGAATCCCTAGAGGAGATTTGTTTGTTGAGGCATCCTGTAATGTGTAATAAATCAGGCGTACTTATAGTTTACCAGTCCTGTGTGTCAAATTGAACAGTTTATGTGATGAAGCCAGAAACACAATACCAACTGGACGTTCCTCTCTGAGCCACATATGAATGTAACTTAGAAATGTATCACCATTCTTTCACTGTTGCTGAGTCAAAATCCTGGAACTCCCTACCTAACAGCACTGTGAGTGTACCTACACCACAAAGACTGCAGCAGTTTAAAAAGGCAGCTCAGCACTACCCTGTCCAGAACAATTAGGAACAAGGAACAAATGCTGGCTTAGCCAGTGATGCCCAAATCCTGTGAAATAATTTTTTAAAAAACATCTTACCCACTATGCAAATGCAAATCCCCACCCCTCGAAATTCCTATTCCTCCAATTACAGATTCCTTCTCTTGCATACTTTCTCCTCCTCCAATCAAAGTTGCACTTTGCCCACTCTCTTCATTATTGGTTGTTTACAGCTTTGGTTTGAACCCCTCCCAGTCAAGCTTATGTTCAGTGTGAGCAGCATACTGACTTCAATGCAGGGTAAATTTCAATTTGCTGGGTGAACCTTAAGAGGAAATATTGACTGGGAGAGCAACAATATTGCATCTGAAGGATCTTAAGAGCCAGCAGTTACTAGAGAACAGCTGGCTATCCATTAAAATCTGGCATGTTTTGCTTGCAAAAAGCCAGATACATGGGTGAAGCATTAACCACAGTGTAGAAGATAGTCCTGCCTTGCATACAAGCATGGGGCTTAGTGACCATTATGCACAGTGTGTAGCTGGCCTGTAAGTACTGGTGGTACTTTATGACCTGCATTGTCAGGTACTGAGGAGGCCTTAGCATTTGAGTCTGATCCACTTCAGTATTTTGGATTTTGAGGGCTATTTCATTACTTCCTATAAGTCAAGAAAAGTATTTTGTGTTTAATGTTTTGTAGGGTTATTATGTTACATTCATTTTACTTCTAATTTTCAGCTAGTTGAAGGCTTCAGGATGGTACCTCAAACCAAGCGGCAAAGTTTTTAGTTAAATGGTGTTGATATTGTGAGATGCATACTCATGCCTGTGACTCACCATGCTTTGATTTCCTGCCTCTGGAACAGCTTGTTGAGATGGCATAAGCCAGTGGGAGGTTAGTTGTTTCTCCGTAAGACTGCCCTGTCATGCAAGCCTTACAAAGCTGTGTTGTCAGGGGCATGGGAGTGGGCTGGCTACCTGCTGGCCTGAATTACGTGACATGAAAGCAGTGCAGGGACATCAATGAAAAAGGAAGACATCAGAGTATAAAGGCATGCAAAATAAAAATAACTTTCAAGAAAATGCATATAATCATGTGGTGCCCTGCTCCCAAATGTCAGTGTTTCCTGAGGGTTCATTGGCTGCACATTGACCTCAGTCACTTGATTCAGGAAGATTTCTGTTCTATCTCCCAATCTGTGCTCAGTTCATTGCAATAGGTTGTCTGCTGCCCAGACTAGCCAATGCCCATTAATTTAATGAGTGACACCAGTGATGACATCAGGTCAGGGGAGGATTAAACTTCTGCTCAAGTAACTTGCTGAAGCTTACCATCTGGATTCACAAGCGAAGAACGGCCACTTGGTGGAAGGATTGTGGTAGGGTTGTACGTGGGTTTAAAAGAAATAAAAGATGTGCATTTATATAGTGCCTTTCATAACCTCAGAATATCCCTGAATGCTTTAGTGCCGAGGCAATACTTTTGAAGCTACGTTCAGTGTGGGAAACAAAAGAAACAAATTTATTGAATGACCCCAGCGAGAAAACCAACGGACAAGATTTCACTTTCATACTTCAGCAATGAAACCGAAATCAATATAAATTAAACATGAATTAACAGACAAATTGTGCTCAATGTAAACTACGAAATTCTCATTACATAGCAGATACAATCAGCTACATATGGCACTCATTTCAGCCACATAGTTCCTCAAGCACTGATCTTCCTCAGGTAGAATTCCAGCTTGTCTTCTTAGAGGATTTATCCACTGATGCTCATCCAGCACCAGTTCCCAACCAACCCAGTTCCACTGACACGGTCTTCCCCAAAACAGACTTCTGCTCGTGACAGTCTTTGTGAAGTGAATCCACCAGAATCACCCTCATTTGAACACTCAGTTACTGTCCAGTGCAGTGTATGGCTATTATATATTTAAGTGGTTGCATGATTGCTTTAAGAGTCAGTCACATGATTTGATGATACCATCACTGGGGTGTTTCACAGGCTCCTGTTTTAGTTTCAATTTCTAATTCATACAGGCCACGCTCCTACAATAAATCTGTTGTTATTATTTTGAATCTACTTATGCAAACTGCATCTTTTGTCTTTTTGTTTAAAACCCACAGCCCCTAATATAGTTCAGACATTACAAAGAGAAAATTGGTGATGAGAACATCAAGAAAAGATCCTAATTAGAAAAATAAGTTGTAGGTCCACAAATATTAGAAAGCTAGGGAAAATCAACAACAAAATTAAAGATTGAAAGGCTAGTAAAGGAAGACGACGTAAGAAAACAAAAACAAAACGTGTTTCTTACTGGACAAAAGAATTGGGTCGACTCCTCTAAGCTATAGTGTGTGCACATGTGCTGAATGTATACTAGCAGAGCATGAGATTCACTACATATTTGAAAAAGGGTGGCCAGCCCCAATCTCCCCAATCCCCCACTCAGCCAGCCCCAATCTCCCCAATCCCCCACTCAGCCAGCCCCAATCTCCTCAATCCCCCACTCAGCCAGCCCCAATCTCCCCAATCCCCCACTCAGCCAGCCCCAATCTCCCCAATCCCCCACTCAGCCAGCCCCAATCTCCTCAATCCCCCACTCAGCCAGCCCCAATCTCCCCAATCCCCCACTCAGCCAGCCCCAATCTCCCCAATCCCCCACTCAGCCAGCCCCAATCTCCCCAATCCCCCACTCAGCCAGCACCAATCTCCCACCCGGCCTGCCCCAATCTCCTCGACACCCCCACCTCACCTGGTCAGCCCCAATCTCCCCAATCTCCCACCCAGCCAGCCCTGACCTTCCCAATCCCCTACGCAGCCAGCCCCAATCTCCCCAGTCACCCACGAGGCCAGCCCCAATCTCCCCAATCCTCCACCTGGCCAGCCCCAATCTCCCCAATCCTCCACCTGGCCAGCCCCAATCTCCCCAATCCCCCATGCAGCCAGCCCCAATCTCCCCGATCCAACCCCCTCATTCAGCCAGCCCCAATCTCCCCAATCCTCCCCAATCCTCCACCTGGCCAGCCCCAATCTCCCCAATCCTCCACCTGGCCAGCCCCAATCTCCCCAATCCCCCACGCAGCCAGCCCCAATCTCCCCGATCCAACCCCCTCATTCGGCCAGCCCCAATCTCCCCAAACCCCCACCCGGCCTGCCCTGATCTCCCCAATCCCCCACCCGGCCAGCCCCAATCTCCCTGATCCCCACTAGGCCAGATCCAATCTCCCCAACTCCCCCCCTACCCAGCCAGCCCTGGTCTCCAGAGCCCCCCCTACTGGCAGTCCTGTCCACCCCTCCTCCGCCACCAGCCCAACCCAGATGGCTAGCAGTGATCACCGTCCTCCCTCCGTCTGCCCGCAATCCATCGATTCCAAATGCAGAATTGCAGCAGGATTGAGCAGCTGTCTAATCTGCCCCGCCTTCTCCCTCTCTGGCCCCGCTTAGTTGACACTGCCTGATGCTTGGTGGGCAGTGCCAAGGTGCCCCTTGGGCATTGCCAGTTTGTCTCTTGAGCAGTGCCAAGAAGCCAGGCTGGCAATGCCAATCTGTCGATGTCCAAGGGGTACATCCCCTTGCACCTGACCTCCTGGGGCATACTCCATGGCCTCTCTTCACTCCAGCGGGATTGAGCTGCCTGCTTCCTGTTAGTGGGGAACAGTTGTAAACCCCACTGGAATGAACCACCAGCAATCCTGGGGACTTCAGTCTCAGGCCCGCGAATAAGATACAAATGCAAATTAGCATATTGTGATCAGCTCACCCTGGGGAGGTCAGATCAGTAAATCTCATGCCTGCATGCTGTGGGGTGGGGGGAGGGGGTGGGGGGAAGGCGTAGGATGCTTCTCATTGCTGAGGGCACCTCCTCGACCTTTGAAGTCCAAACATGCCACGTCCTCGTTTGTGAGGACCTGTACCACAGCCTGCATAGTGCACATGCTGCTGGGAGGCAATGAGCGGGAACCTGCCCAAGGATGGCAGTGCAGCCTGGGAGAGTCGAAGTGGCTTTGGTGACCAACACAAAACTCACTTTTCCGCCAACTCCAGAGAACTGGAGAACCCCCCTCCCCTCCTCCCCCATATCTTTTACTTTTTCTTTCAACCCCACAACCCCTAGCATAGTTAGGACATTACAATGGCCAGCACTGCTCAATCAGTTCCTTTAAAAGTAACTTCAACAACGGCAGTGACCATACGTTTCCAGATCCACCTTCTTTTTTCAACTGCACTGCAACCTCACTTGAACTTTGGTCATGTAGCTCTGTTTTCTTCACCTGGGACAGGGGATTGCTCCTAGTCTGTGACATCCCAATGCCAGAGTCTGACCCCCAATTTGAAATCAACTGCTGCCTGGAAAATGCCGCTGGGCACCAAGGCTGCTTCAAGCAGCCACCACTGCAGGCTCTGGCTGTGCTCCAGCCCCTCACTCTCCACCCTGCTTCCCTGCCACCTCCAGCCATGTTGGTTTGTGTTGCCTCTGCCCACATGGCACCAGACACCATCACAAAGCGTATTGTTGTGACATTGGAAACATGGCAGTTAGCTATCACATACAGCAATGTGATAATGACCAGACAATCTGTTTCAGATGCTGGCTGAATGATAGATAATGTTCCTGGACATCAGGAAAAATTTCGTGATGCTCTTCAAAACAGTACCAAGTGGTCATTTAACTAAGAGGGCAGATGAGGCCTCATTTCATCTCACCTGAAAGTGCACTCTCCCAACTGTCATGTATGTGATACAAAAACAGAAAATGCTGGAAAATCTCAGCACATTTGATAGCATCTGTGGAGAGAGAATAGAGCCAATGTGTATGTGGTGTCTATCTCTTTAAGAATCTATTGATGACCGTGAAACCATTGTCAGAAAAATCCATCTGGCTCACTAATGTCCTCTGGGGAAGGAAATCTGCCATTCTTACCTAGCCTGGCCTACATGTGACTCCAGATCCACAGCAATGTGGTTGACTCTCAACTGCCCTTGGGTAACTAGAGATGGGCAATAAATGCTGGCCAGCAGTGACGCCCAGGTCCCACAGATGAATAAAAGAAAGAGGGTCACCTGACTTGAGGGACCAATGGGAACTAAGTTTAAGTAATTACCCCAGAGGGTGGAGTCCTCTCTTGGGCAGAATACATCTGGAAGCCCTTTCGTAGATATGTAAGAATTGGAGCGCTGCTCCAGGGCAACTTAGAGCTGCAACTCCTGTATCTAGTTTCTCTTATTAATAAATTTGTTCTTAACAAAATCTGAAATCAATTGGCAATGTCAGAAGTGCCACAACATAACACCAACAGAGCAGCACTCTCTGACTATTCTGCCTTGATTTTGTGCTCAGGCCTCTGGAGTTGGGTTTCACCCACAATCCTCTGCCTCACAGGTGACAGTGAATCACACTGGCACTAATGGCAGACAGCCTGCTCCTCTGGGCCTGCGCCCCACCAGGAGGTAGCCACGCCAAGACAGTCAGAGACAAAACTGCAGCACAGGCAGGGGCAGCATAGAGATAAAGGGAAACATTTACACGGATCTCATTATAGAAAGCAGCCCTCTTGTATATAACTCATAGGCAGATAATCAAATAACTTCTGCCAACCCTTTTCAGAAACAAAAATAAATAAAATTGGTTGTCTGTCGAGCTAGTGAGCTGTTTAAAGTGAAAATGTCAAGGTTTCATTCTGATATCCATCATTGATTGGACTGTAATTATCACAAGCACTTCCAGTCTCCCTGAAGGCAAGTCACGTAGGGAACAGCAGATGCAGCACATGGGGTTGTAATGACTGATTAATCGAATAAAAGGCTAACCAATTCAAAAGCCTTAAATCTCAATAATAAGACTAATGCCTTTAGCCGAGGAGGCTTCGAATGTATTTATTTACTTGTGTACCTCCTGTGGTCCTGCTCATGTGTAAATATGTGAGGGAAGGACTCTGAAAACTGAGCTTTTAATAAAAATGTCTCTGAATCTGTAAGGAGTTATTTTGGGGAAAAAGTGAACCAGTTACTAAATGGATACCATGCTAATATGAAATGCCTGTTTGGAAGTGTGTTTTTAGCAGGCAATTTCCAGGCTGACTGATGATTATCATGATTTTAACGTGATCACAGACACTGAAACCAACAACTACAGGTTTTGCACTCAAGCACTAATTTGACAGAATTTTCCTGGATATATATGTGCCTGAACTCACCTCCTTCCATTGAAAGTGTGTAACTGTGTGGGAAGCTAATGTGGAATAATTTCTCAGAGTTGTAGGGAGAGTGACCCAGTTTCTCAGACAAGACAGTAGATCCGGGTAAAGGAAGTGTGGAGGAGGAAGGATATCTTTTACCTGCAGCGGAGATGTAGCTCACAGAGGCAGCTAATACAGTGGATGTCGGAGGAGATTGCTTGAACAGTCATGAAGCGTGACCATCAAGTCAGACGCCATTGCTGCAAGAAATTTAATGACTTTGTACAAGTGGTCCCATTACGTAAGTGTATAGTTTAGTAACTGTTCCACCACCAGCTGACACTTACTCACCCCATACTATTGCATCTTTCACAACTACTATTCACACCTCAGAAACATCTCCCAACTTTTCAGCCATAGGAAGTCTCATACATACCAAAGCACACTGAATGGTTCAGTTATTTACAATCATCATTGCTTCAATTCCACTGCAACACATAACAAGTGGAAGCAGCACCTTACTAGCAAAGGAAATCCATGAGAAGGTTGAAGCAAATGGAATTCAGGGAAACTTGGTGAGATGGATCTGAAACTGGCTTACTAACAGGACTCAAAGGATGGTGGCAGAAGGTTGTTTGAGTGACTTGAGGCTGATGCCCAGCAGTGTACCACAAGGTTTAGTGCTGCGTCCCTTATTGCTTGTTGTATACATAAATAATATCAATGATAATGTGAGGAAAATGAAAGGGCAGATGACACCAAGATTGGTAGAATGGTTAATAGTGAAGAAGAAGGTCATTAGTTACAGGAAGATTATAGATGGATTGGTCAGATGGGTAGAGCAGTGGACGATGTTATTTAACCATGATAAGTGTGAGGCGATGCACTTTGGAAGAAGTAATAAGACAAGGGAGTTTTGAATGAATGGCAGGAACCAAGAGGAACAGCTCAAGAGGAACAGATGGATCTAAGAAACTTATTCATAGGTCCCTGAAGGCAGAAGAGCAGGTGAATAGGATAGTTAAGAAGGCATATGGGAACTTGCTTTTATCCGTCACGGATTAGTGTATAAGAGCAAGGAAATAATGTTGTACGGAGCGTTGGTTAGGCCATAGCTGGAGTGCTGTGTGCAGCTCTGGTCACCTCAGTATAGGAAGGATGTGATTGCACTTGAGGGACTACAGAGGATGTTCACCATGATGTTGCCTGAGATGGAAAAATTGAACTATAAGGAGAGACTGGATAGGCTTGGATTGTTTTCTGCAGAGCAGAGAAGGCTAAGGGGGGACATGATTGAGTTGTGTAAGATTACAAGGGTTATGGACAAGGTGGTTAGGAAGCAGTTATTCCTCTTGGTTGAGGGGTCAATCATGAGGGAGCATATTTTTAAGTAGGGTGCAGGAGATTCAGAGGGGATTTGAGGAAAGATTTTTTCACTCAAGAGGATGATGAAGATCTGGAATGTACTGTCTGGGAAGGTAGTCGAGGCCAGAAGCCTCATAACCTTTAAAAAGTATTTGGATGAGCACTTGAAATATCATATCATGGGATATGGGACAAGTGCTGGAAAATGGGATTAGCGTGACTTTAGCGGTAGTTATTGTCAATGCAGATTCGATGGGACAAAGGGCCATTTGTGCTCTGTACAACTCTATGACTATGTCTGTATGAGACCATTGTCCCTGATGAGAGTGAGATACACTCTAGTCACAGGCAGAAAAGAGGGCATATCGCTTATAATTACATAGCTATTCCTGCTTCTTTACGGATGTATAACTGTACCTAATTCTTAATTCCTCCAAAGCTATACTCACTCCAAACTTTGATGTGGTTTCTTCACGCACATTCCCCTATGGTACCCATATGCACTGCACCAGAAACATTCCAGCTTTATCATTACAGGCTCCCGGAAGCATTATCCACCTTACACTCTGTACCCAGAGTTAGTGTAGGAGCAACACTCCATCCACCCCCAACACCCCCACTCTGAGAGTGCAGAGCATCAAGCTCAGCAACCAGCAACATGTGTAACTTAGTGTAGGTTAGAGGAGGGATTTTAACACAGGCAGGCACTGGGCACTAGAACAGCAGCCACATAGAGTGGAGGAGACACCACAGGTGCTGCCTTTCTCAAGATATAAGTTAACATTTTCTATGTTTCCATTGGAGAGGAAGCAGGAGTGGGATACTGAAAATGCATGATTAACGACGATCATATTATAGGCTTGAAGGGCTGAATGGCCTACTCCTGCATCTATTTCCCATGTTTCTATGTTTCTAACATATTAATTCTGCTGTAGAGAAATCAGATGAAGAGCTCAGGGGGCCAAGCTTCAAAGGAAAGCCGATGGGTTCAATGAAGCTGCTTAGTGGAATGGAAAGCCTGTCTGAAAGGTTAGACACAGCTACAGCAATTCCACTGTCACTTTCCTCCATGGCTTATTGCAGTCTGGAACCCATCCTCTTCCATGTGGAAAGGTTGATAGTTCCTGCTGACGATTTCCACAGCCTGACATTTCGCAGCTTCTGGTGACTGAGGTTGCAGCTTCCAATGCAGTCATTGCAGCTTGTACAGAATGACAATGTTCTATGATGGAAGCTCAAACAACTTCCATTGCATCATTGGCGTCTTCCATGGAACAGCAGGATAAGGGAAGATCAGGCAGCTGCCATGGTTGCTCAAGATTCCACAGCTGAAAGGGACTTGCACAGTGTCTTCACCAGATCACTGGATGGGCTGGACAGAGGCCCTGAGGCAGTGACATGGGAATCATTGAGCAGGAACCTTGTGGTTTTCTCGCTCCTTCGTCATTGCACCATTGTTCTTGCTGTTGCCTGAGAGCTTGGCAGCTCAAACTGTTAAAACCCATGCAGCCTGAAGCAGGGTCATTATGAGTTAAAGGCGCTCCAGGAAGACATCTGAAAAGCCTTCTTCAGATTCTGCACAGCCTTTCACCTCATCTGCTACAATCATTTGGGCATTTCATAAAAGCCTTTTTGCACAAGAGCAATTCGAGATGGCCTCTCAGGATAAGGAGCAGACTGATTGCTTCAGTAGCTGTAAATGTTGCTGGCTGTTCTTTTTGATGTAGATACACAGCCTGAGGATGAGAATTGGGTGGTAGTGGAGTCTGTCGTCATTTCATTGAGGAAATAATTGACAGGATTGAAAGAAAACAGATAATGAATGGTAAGTTGTGGAAACTCCACAATCTAGTGGTGGAGCATGTTTCTCAACTGGACGATGGTGAGTATCCCTCCCAGGTACAGGGCGTCTCCTTGGAAGTCTTTAGTGCTTCATTGGTCCAATTCCTTTCTATCCTTTTTCCTCTTATCTTTATTACCTTTTTTTAGTTTTGTTTTATTCAACCCCATAATGAATCCATATGATTCCTTTATTTTTGAGATTTCAGTAATATTTTCTCCTTATTTATGTGCTCCTTCAGCATAAATTCTTGGAGAACAATTGTTGCTGAGGAAAATTTGCAAGTAGAATCATAGGATCCCTACAGTGCAGAAGGAGGCCATTTGGCCTATTTGAGTCTGCACTGACAACAATCCCACCCAAGCCCTATCCTCGTAACCCTTCATATTTACAGTGCTAATCCCCTTGACTCTAAGGGGCAATTTAGCATGGTCAATCAACCTAACCCATACATCATTGAAGTAGATCTCCTGTGCCATGCTGACAGATACTTGAATGAAACATGGGGTGGGTGGGGGAGGGATAAAAATGGATAATGGCAAATTAGCAGCCTGTTTCTTCTGGTTTCCTCTTGCACTGTTCTATTATCTGTTGTGGTATCCTTTTAGAGTGTATCTAAAACTACAGTTCATCACCAGACAGAATGTGATGTATCTGCTCAAGGGATCAACACAAGAGCAGTCTCAGAGATTAGACATGTTAAATAACCTCCCAGATTTCATTGTTTCTAGTTTCATCTCTTCCAATAAAATAACTCCATTTGAGTTACCAATCCCCTTCACGTGTTTGGTATGTTTCGGTAAGGTGGAGAACGCAACACCACTAATAGTCAATTTTATAACAATAAGGGGATTGATACCAGAATACGCACAGGACCACTGACTTTCTGTAACTGATAAAGTAGAGTTTGTTTTTATCAAATGGTGCCTTGGTGGTGTATCGGGGATTGAGTTTTAACTATGAGTTCAATAGAAAGCTTAATCAAATAGTTAAGTAAAGCAGGCAGCCAATCCAATTACATTAAAATCCCATCGCGTAGGTGAAAATGAACTCCCATTCATTTCTCCAATCACAAATGAATTCACTTCTGTTTCATGTCTACCTATTCCTTTGGCCAGTGTAATTGTTCCTTATCCATTATAAGAGCAAGAATACAAAGCAAGTATTTGCTGTGATCCCCAACGCTCTTTTACTTATTTATGGATTAGGGTGAGGAAGTTGGGGAGAATGGGGGCAGATGCTGCTATAGCAGCCCAATCCTCCATTCTGTTTTGTCAGAGAACGGCCCTCGGACAGTTTGTCACTCCAATGATAATGATGCTCAAGGCCCAGAAAACTATGCCTTCAGGCACAACGTTATTTGGTCTAATGTGCAGGCTATATTCAATGATGAGGCCAGTGGAATGTGATGAATTATGGAGTGGCATGACTCATATCTGCAAGTGAGCTGAACGGTGATGACAGATATTTAATCCGGCCAGAAGGGCATACTGGATGAAAACATGTGGGATGTATTAGCAAATCCTTGACAATATCCAGGCTTAGGCTGATAAATGGTAAATAACATTCATCCCACACAAGTGCCAAGCAAAAGCCATCTCCAGCAAGAAAATATCTAACCATCTCCTCTTGATATTCAATGGCATCACTTTTACTGAATTCTCTACTATCAGCATCCTAGGTGTTACTATTGACCAGAAGCTGAACTAGATTAGACATATAAATTCTGTAGCTACAAAGCAGGTCAGATGTTGGGAATTATGTGGAAAGTAACTCCCCAAAACCTGTCAGGAGTGTGATGAAATACTCTCTACTTCCTTGGATGGGTACACTCCAACAACACATAAGGAGCTTGACACCATCCAGGACAAAGCAGCCAACTTTACTGTCACCATCCATCACCTTTGATATCCACTCTCTCGACTACCAACACACAGTAGCAGCATTGTGTACCATCTACAAGATGCACTACAGCAACTCCCCAAGGCTACTTCGGTATCACCTTCCAACCCACGACCTCTACCACCTAGGAGGACAAGGATAGCAGATGCTTGGGAATATCACCACCTTTGAATTCCCCTCCAAGCCACTCATCATCCTGGCTTGGAGCAATATTGCTGTTCAGAAAAATTGTGTAAGTTAAATGTAAAAGCCTGGGGGGCTTTTAAAGTAAAGTGTTCCACTGTGTGGGCAAATTCAATAGCCTTTAAAAATCATGAGTAATCTTTACCAAAACTAAAGAGGCCGAGGAGCTAAGATGAACAGACAAAAATGAAAGGAAAGGAATGCCAAGATGTACCTAAGTGTCTGCATGTAAGTGTGTGCTCAATGAAACAACTGACCTCATCTTTGCTGCATGAAGTTGTAAGAAGGAAGACTCAGTGGTAGTCCATGCCATGGTTTAACATTGCAGCATGTTTAAATGTCTATGGAAGTGAGAAGGACAATTGTGTTTTTGCTCCTCAAGGGAACTGCTTCCTGCCTCCCTAGTAGCCTCCTGGAAAGTGCATGTGTGAACACTGGATGCAGATAAGCCCGAAATTGAATGTGATTTGCCCTCACCAATTATCCTCACTTCACCATCATCATGCAAGTTCAATAAAGAATAGCCATTTAGAGAAAGTATTACAGGGTAGCTGAGATATGTACCCTTGGGGATGCATTGCTCCTTCAGCCAGCCAACATAGGAAGGGCAGTCTGTCCTCTGTCGGTGCTGTAACCATCCTGTAATTCTGTGATAACTTTTATCAGCAGAAGTAAAATGATTTGTTCTATTTCTGTTTTTCCTTTCACTGGCTGCACTTTCTACAAATATAATATAGAATATTTCAGTATCTCAGTGTTTCTTCCCTCTCTTCCTGTGGACTTGCAAATCTATATTATTCAACACTTTAGAAGAGCTTACACTGCTGTTAGCTAAGGAAATGTTCCACATCTCTATGCTTAAGGTTAGCAAGAATGTATTAAACTTAAAACAAATGGCAGCAGCTATTGCAAAATTTTCCCTTTTGTACTCAGATTTAAATCATGTAATTTGTTTAAAATGTTGTAGTTGCCTAAAGCAAGCGTTTACTGTACTGGTTGGGCAACTGTAGCATAACAGAATCAAAGAGATTACTTTTCCCATAAAAGCAGAATAATTTTGTAGAGCTACATGACAGCACAATATAATTGCTGCAAACCTATGATTTTGTTTCCAGAATTCACTTAGAGCAATTCTCTAACAACCTGATTGCAAGCCACTCATTCTGTTTTTCAAAGTTATATATTTCTGGTGAAATGTACTGCTTTCTTCCTGCCAGCAACTACTGTCATAGAAATAGGGCAATAAACTATCTGTATGAGTACAAATAGCTGAATCTGTAGTGACTATTTTTGAAATGTTGGCTGCAGATGATTCAGCTTTCAACAAGTAGAGGATGGGCTTCAACACAGAAGTAGGCCATTCAGCCCTTTGAGCTTCTCCGTCATTCATTATGATCATGGCTGATCATCAAATTCAATATCCTGACTCCCCCCCGCTTCCCCACCATATCCCTTGATGCCTTTATCCCCAAGAGCTATATCTAATTTCTTCTTGAAATCAGGCAATGTTTTGACCTCAACTATTTTCTGTGGTAGTGAATTCCACACACTCACCACTCTCTGGCTGAAGAAATTTCTCCTCACCTAAAGGTCCTAAAAGATTTATCCCTTATTCTTAAACTATGACCTTCTAGTTCTGGACTTCCACACTATTAGAAACACTGGGGCCGATTCTCCCATCGCAACCCCCAACTCTTCTGACGGATCGGGCTGGGAGACGCGCGTCACTGGCCTTATTCCAGGATTTGTGCATGTGCTGGGAAGAATAGTCGGAGACACTGGAAACCAACGGGAAGACAGGCAAGTCATTTGAATCTTTTGTTAATGTATTTTTAAAATATTTTGCATTTCATTATCGGAAACTTGACGGCCCCAACTGAGTGTCCCACCCCGGTAGGGTTTGGAGTAGCTCTCCACATTCGGGGAACTAGTGTGAGATCCTGCCCGAGTAAAAGGGGAAAATTGGGGTTCCCCAGGGGGTTAAGGTAGAAGGGGTGGTGGCCCTTGGGCATGGGCATCCTGGCAATGCCACACTTTTCCCCTTGGCACTGCCCAAGGGACAAAGTGCCCATGCCCGGGGGGCACCTTGTCACTGCCCATCAGGCATCGGGCAGGACCAAAGGGGCGGGCCTACTGTGGGCAGGGCCTAGGGATAAATGATGGGGGTGGGGTGTCCTGCTGCCACTCTGCATGGCGATCAGTCTGGGATGGAGAGAGGGCAGAGATTGGGTATACCAATTGGGTATACCTGAGGGCTGGTTTGCCGGGGGGCATGCCTGCCAGGGGGGTGGTGGGGTCTGACCATGGGGGGGAGGGGTGGTCAGCAGGGGAAGGTGGCCTGCCGCGGTGAGGGGTGGGGTGGGGGGATTGCCACTGCTGGAGGTAGTAGGCTGGACATAGGGGCACTCCAGGACGGGGGAGGAGGCTTGATGCTGACTCAGGAATTGTTGTGGGGGACACGATCAGGCCATGGGGGGGCTGGATGGGCAGCACGGCGAGGGTCCCTGGCTGGCCAGCGATCGGGATCACTGTGCATGCGCAGATTCCAGATCCATCAGACTCCAATGCAAATAGGCTCCATGCCCAGGGTTTTTAAGGGTATTCATGATTGGGACCTCTGCAGTGCACAGAGTGGGACAATTTGAATGAGAAGCTGAACTGACAAAACAGTTGTGATCTAGAAGAGTTTTCCCACCAATTCAGCATTGTTGGGAGAATCGCCCCCATTCCTTCTGAAACTACTCTGTCTAACCCTGTAAGAATTTGATAAGCTTCGATGAGATTCCCTCTCACTCTTCTAAACTCCAGTGAATATAATCCTGACCAACTTAATCTTTCCTCATATGACAGACCTGCCATCCCAGGAATCAGCCTGGTAAACTTTTGCTGTACTCCCTCTATAGCAAGAACATCCTTCCTCAGGTAAGGACACCAAAACTGCACACAATTCTCCAGGTGTGGCCTCACCAACTCCCTATACAATTGCAGCAAATCACTCCTATTCCGATACTCAAATCCTCTCACTATGAAGGCCAACATACCATTTGCCTTGTTCAAATTATGACATTGACAATGTAGCTATTCCTTGTAAGAAAATGTTTTTTGCATTCAATAGAATTGATTAAACCCAAATAAGGTGATTTCTATATTTTTCATATTGGGAAATGTAGATAACAGGATCAGTCCTGAGGTGCAGAACACTATCAACAAGTAGAAATGAAGGTACAATCAATCAAGAAGTGATGCTGAACTTGGCATTTGAAAAACTGCGCATTGGAAGAGTGGACCAAAGGCGAAAAGGAGATCACAGTTTTGAAGTTCTAGGAAAGAATGAGTTAGAGAAGAAGCTTTAAGTCGAGAACATGCACAGAGGAAGCTGGTCAGGTCATAAGGTAAGAAGAATGTGAAAATAAGACACCTGAAATCAGGATTTAAGTTTATAATTTATAATAAGCAGGGCAGTGCAGGAAGGGAAAGTGGTGTGCGATTCCTGTAGAACATAGACTTAGCAGATGCTAATGTTGGACAGACACGTTTGTGGGAAGTGTCTGCAAATTGAGCTCAAGATCTCAAACGGGAGTAAAAGGTGGAAGCAACCAGCATATCAGGAGTCAAGAAAAGTTTCTGGAGGCAATGACTCCACTGAGGTATACACAGAGAAAGGAATGGTGACTATTCAAGGAAAGTGAGGAAGGATAGAGCAAGAACATCCGAAGTAACATGAGTAAGTTTGAAGACAGTTCTTCATATGAGGATGAAGACTTTGTGAAGGAACATCAAATGGATTACAATGAAAGCAGAAAGCTGGAGATGGCTCAAGGAGAAAAATAGGCCATAAAGAGTGAAGAAACAATCAAAAACAAGAGGGAGAGGAGGAGCAAGAACAAAATTATTGATAAAATAAAGAAGTTAGGAGTTAGTCTGATCCCCAATGCAAAACAGAAGAAGTGCTGATTGGTAAAGAAACCAGCTTATTATCTGAAGGTATTGTAAAACTATGATCGTAATTGATTTCTATTTATATGTAGTTGTGCCTTCATTTAGGTGTAAGTGTTTAATGCAGCAATGTACAAATTATCAAAAGGTCAGTGTGAGAGACAGAACATGAAGAACATTTGGATTCATAAGGGTTTGATCATCCTAAAATACCAAGCTGAGAACTATTGTATGTTTGTGTTCTCAGTCATCAGTCTAAATACTATCTTTTAAGGGTATGTTTAAGTACATGTTATTGTATGTAATATGTGCTGAGCAAATCAGTGATCTCTTGACCTCACCATTTCAAGAAGCTTTTAGATTTTGAAGGTTAGAGCATCTACTCAGAAAGAAAATCTATTCTCAAACAGAATATTTACTCTTTCAACCAATTCCAGTTCTGGGGTTGGTCCTGTCCACTTTCCCAACCCTTCACTACCTGGATTAAATACCATTTGCCAAAGTCTGACCCATTCCCCCAGTGCATCCAAATCTACTTGAAGAAGCTTGAGGTTTTTCGCTCAGCAGCAACTGAGACTCCCGGCTGCTGGTGCACTGATTGCCCCTCTCTCCTCCTTAACCGCCCGCCATCCCTAATTGGACAGTCAACATGGAGAGGGCTTCCAGGAAATTGACCAGGAATAGACACCGTGCTCTGACAGCCAGGGTATAGACCAGTAAATGGTCCCGACAGCCAAATATATTCTCTGTTTGGAAAACATACTCCATTCAGATAGTTTCATCTCATTCTCTGATGTCAGACACAATCTGTTGGAGTGAGCAAAAGGGTTTGCACAAATTGCAAGCTTCCCCATGGTGCAGAGTGCCTTTGCTGGCATGGACATTACTTTGCATGTGGCCTAGCTGAACTCAGCCATTTTAGTGACCCAAATGGGGTACTACTACTGCAGTGTGCTGCAGGCAGTGAGTGCATCGTGTAGTTGAATTATTAATATCTGGGCAGCAGTCCCAATATACCCATTCTGTGGCATTCCTCTTTACCACCAGAATTTTACCCACCACTACAAGTAAAAGCTGGCTAATGAGTAATCCACTCAAGGCATGGCTCATCATTTTGTTGGAAACACAGCAAGCCTACAAAGAGAGTTGTGAGATAGTACGCCATAAGCTGTGCAAATATGACTATTATGAGGAAACAGTTATTTTACCACCTGTCTGATGAGAAGCTGAAGAGTAAATGTGTTAAATTTTCTAATAATTGTTTTATGATTCATTTGCCAATCTACTGTTGTAAAGATAGGGCAATATCTTTGACAGCGCAGTAATGGGAACAAGTTTTAAATAACCTATGAAATGTGTTTCAGAAGTTCCCATTGGGCACTTAACTGGCCAACGGCAGACTGTCCCTGAAATTGAGGACCCTGGGGACAGACAGCCTGACAACCCAAGATTGGCTGGCAGCTCTCCATTGCCAGTGTCACTGGGAGCATTGGCAGCTTCTGTTAATGACTCCACCAGAGGCCCAGGATCGTCACAAGGGAGGTCATGAGGAGGGGTCATGGATGGGTTTGTAACTGGGGGGAGGGAGAAGTTGGGAATTGGAAGGAAGGGCAGGCAGATAGCTGTCAGAGGGCCTACCCTTTCCCAATGTCCCTCAATTAGTTATTGAGTACGGACGGACGTAGTTTGTGCATGATCAGATACAAAATTAGCTTGATGTCTTCTTATTTTGTATCTGCTTGCTCACAACCCCAGAATTCGTCTCAGTGATAGAATTTAATGCCTTTCCCAAGACATGGGGCAATTAATTCCACAGAGGTAGATGCAGGATAGGGCCCTGCCTCCCTATCACCTCTGCCTGATTAAATCCTTCCCTCATGGATTTTATTTGAGGCCATTGCTCACTTAAGGGCCTCATCCTGCCCTCACTGTGTTCTGCAGCAAGTGAGAGTGTTGTCATTTGTGAAGCCTGAGAAGGAAACCCATCAGATTTGCTTGTGTGCTCCTGGGTCCTTCAGCATTCAATGTCTAACTGGTACATCAGGAAAATTGATCCAACAAAGATACATCTACACAACAAAAGCCACATTACACCCTGCAGGCATATGGCACCAAATGTAATTTTAAAGTTCTCTGCATCGGTCCCTGTAATATAGGATCCCTCACTTGCCCACTGTACTGAGTCCTCGGAGGCAGAAATTCCTTCAGCAAAATCTTTTTATTTACAAGTCAGACAACAGCACACAGAGTGCTTTCAGTTAACTATTTACACTAGGAGTGTCAGAGGAACTGACACTCCTGGTTAAGTACAAAGTACAAACTCCCTAATTGGCCCTTAATCAGGGGGTTCATATTTTAACAGGCACATCTCAATTGCCTTTTTAAAGTCATTACCCCACTCAATTGATTCAGCCTTTGAATCACATTTCCCAGCAGCCGTATTCTATCTGACATCATCATCCCAACAGCACACTCCAGCACAACATCCTCAGATAAGTTCATGACAGACTTTCTGATGTCAATCCTAATAGGCTCCATTACCTAAAACCATTAAAAGTTCCATTTGGCCTCTGGCAAAACTGCAGCAGCAGCAGCAATAAGATTATTAAATTCACAATCCCTATTCTAACCTTGTCTTCAGCTGTACTGCACACAAAGCTCCTCCTTGATGTACCTTAACCGATTGACCCTCTGCTGCAGCTCTCCATTCTTCTTTACAGCGGGAACTTCTCTTTCTGTGGGTGGCCACACAGTTTCCATAAGTTAGCTTTCTTCCTGGTGATACAGCTTCCAGGTACAGGGTCAAGAAAATTACCACTGATCCTTTTACAATTGATACAAATGCTTAAGTCATTTTCAAACATTATAAACAACTATGGAGGTGATTGTCTCCAGGAGACATCAGCGGAGGCCATTTGGCGGACTCCCTGCTGGGCGTCACGGCCTCTGCAAGGCTCCAGCTCCAAGATTTTTGGAGAAATCAGTTCCATGCTGGAAATATTTATTGAATTTAAATGTTTGAATTTAAATTTCCCAAGAAAGACATTTATTATTGTTCCTTAATATCTGGATGTCAAACGAGAGAGATAAAATTTATACTTGGAAAATTAGTGGGAAACTGCAAGAAAGAGCAGGAAGAAACTAAGCTGGGTGTGAATCTGTAATAAAAAGAGAGTATAATGAAAACATTCAGCAGCTTTATACAAAGAAATAGAGTTAATATGGTGGTACAGTGATTAGCACTGCTGCCTCACAGCGCCAGGGACCTGGGTTTGATTCCAGTCTTTGGTGACTGTGTGGAGTTTGCATGTTCTCTCCATGTCTGCATGGGTCTCCCCCGATGTTCCTGTTTCCCCCCACAGTCCAAAGATGTGTGGATTAGTTGGATTGGACATGCTAAACCGCCCTTTATTATCCCAAGATATGTAGGTTAGATGGCATTAGCCATGGAAAATGTGTGGAATGCAGGGATGGGGGAGACAGCCTGGCTGGGTTGCTCTGTCTGAGAGTTGGTGCAGACTCAATGGGCCGAATGGCCTCTGCTGCACTTTAGGGAGGCTATGATTTTGGATCTGTGACCTTTTATCAGAATTCCAGAAGGAGGTGTAAATTCTTGTCAGGCTTTTTAGGATGCTTTCAGACTATTTCCAACTAAATTGGTGTGGTCTGGGAAGAGGCTGACAACATGGAGGTGGAGGGAACTATAAAGGTTG
This sequence comes from Carcharhinus amblyrhynchos, assembly GCF_965287045.1. Classification (NCBI taxonomy): domain Eukaryota; kingdom Metazoa; phylum Chordata; class Chondrichthyes; order Carcharhiniformes; family Carcharhinidae; genus Carcharhinus; species Carcharhinus amblyrhynchos. The sequence continues at coordinate 50,776,328 of NC_137329.1, forward strand.
CGGCAGTGGTTCTGGAACAAAAAGATTTTGCTTGTATATTTCAACTTTTTGGATATCCCAAAGTACCTGATATCCAGTTAATTACTTTTGAATGTAGCCCCTGTGCAATTTAGGAAACATGTTAATTCTTTTATTCTTTCAGGGGTTGTGGGTGACGCTGACTGGGCCAGCATTTATTGTCCATCCATATTGCCCTTGAACTGAATGGCTTGCGAGGCCATTTCAGACGGCAATAGACAGTCAACCACATTGCTGTTGTTCTGGAGTCACATGTGGTCAGCTCAGGTAAAGGTGGATTTCCTTTTCAAAAAAACATTAGTGAACCAGGTGGGGTTTTTTTTATATGTCAATTAACAATGGTTTTGTGGTTATCATTAGACTTTTTAATTCCAGATTTTTAGGGAATTTAAATTTCACCATTTGCTGTGAGGAGATTCAAACATGGGTCCCCAGAGCATTACACCAGCTACCTGGATAATTAGTCCAGTTGCAGTACTATAATGCCACTGCCTCCCCTGTATAGCAAAATCCCCCAAACAGAAATCAATGATAGTTGTCATAGTGACCATGTCTGATAGGCTTTACATTCCAAAATTATTGCATCTGTTTGTGTGAATGTTCATTTATCAAATGCTCAGGGTGACCAACTCTGGTCGAAAGAAATAAGGGACTTTTCACCATGTAGGTGCTGACAAGCTCTGAGGGCAGGTGAATCTGTGCAAGTGGGCAAGGGGATGGGGGGCACAGGCAGCAACCTGCTTCATTATAATAGAGATGCCAATCGGATCAACTGCCTGACACCCACAGGACAGCCCCAAACACAATCTGCCAGCCTGCTGCACAAACACTAGCAAACTGGGACGCAACACATCTTGGGAAGGTCTGACCTAGGACACACCGTGAAAGGGCAAGTTGGAACATGGTCCTGGAAAATCTAGTCCCGGGAAATTTGGGACGGTTGGCCATCCTGATCTTCCATGGGAAGAGTTGCTGCCAATATGGAGTTAAGACTATCCTTTTGTGTAATGAAACAAATTTGAACAATGAATGAAGGTGAATTTCCTGTTGATGAATAACCTGTGGACAAGATTGCCATACAGGATTCTGCAGCTTTGGACATCCTAAAGATCCTGCTGCATCTTCTGTCCCTACATCCAACTTAAGATGTATATGGCGCCAATTGACTTTCACCTCTGGAACATACCAGCTCCTTAGGAGTGTAATCCTCTGACATGGACTCGGGCAAGGCAGACTGGAAGATTCTTCATGGATGACAAGAGTTGAAGTAAGCAATACATTGGAATGTTCAGTGGAATTAAGATTGGAATGCTGATCAGCCGGTAGAAATACACTGATTCTGGAAAAAGGACAACAGAGAGCTCATATATTGCATCTGTCAATTGGAAAGATGAAACACCTTCTATGACTTTGGCCTCAGAGATATCACTCAGTACTGCAAAGGATTATTCCTCATCACTTTCCTCTGTGAAGAGCCAGTTCAGAATCAGCATCTCTGCGGCAGTGCCTTCAGTGTCCTCCACCTCTGACCCAGCTTCCTGAAGAACTAAAAGATTCCTAACTTCAATCCCCACTAGGGATGCAGTGGATGTTGTACTTGTATAAACTTCTTTAGTTGCTAATAAGTTCATAAGATATAGGAACAGAACTAGGCCATTCAGTCCATCGAGTCCATTCCATCATTCGATCTTGGCTGATATGTTCCTCATCCCCATTTTCCTGCCTTCTCTCCATAACCTTTTAACCCTTTACCAGTAAAAAATCTGTCTAACTCATCCTTAAATTTACTCATTGTCCAGCATCCACAGCACTTTGGGATAGTGAATTCCACAGATTCACAACCTTTGGGAGAAGTAGTTTCTCCTCAACTCTGTTTTAAATTTTCTACCCCTTATCCTAAGACTATGACCTCTCGGCTTAGAATGCCCCACCAGTGGAAGCATCCGCATCACATCTACTTTAGTCATACAGTAAGCGGAATTTACACCAGTTGTAAATAAAATGCTGTTGCACGGAAGACAGTGAGTCATCAAAATGATAGACATCATTTGGACCAGAATTTACAGCCCGCCAATCAGAAGAAAAGACCCATTTACGCCTGCTCTCTTTTTCCTGTTAACTAGCCAATCTGCTATCCATGTTAATATGTTACCCCCTGTAACATGATCTTTTATTTTCCACAACAACCTTTGATGTGACACTTTATCAAATACATTATGGAAATCTAAGCACAGTACATCCACCAGTTCCCCTTTATCCACAGCACCTGTGACATGCAGGTAGCACCTCACTGCCAAATTGACAGATCCTGGTGACCCAGAGATGCAGAGTGTTCACAGCATTTGGTCTGCCTTCAAGACTTCCATAATCAGCAGTTGTGAAGAGACACTTGATAATTCAGCCAGGAAATACCAAGACTGGTTTGATGAAAATGGCCAGGTGATCCAGGAGCTGAGAAGCTGCAGGCACAAGCCTTTTCTGAACCTGAAACAGTAACCCAACTCAAGAGCAAAAAGACAGCTCTACAGATGCCTGAAAGCTGAGGTGCAGCAAAAATCTTGTGACCTAAAGTACAGATAGTGGGTGGAGAAAGAGCAGGAAATCCAGCAGTTAACCAACAACTATGATGTTCAAGGTTTCTTTAGTGCAGTCAAGATCACCTATGGCCCAATCACCCAATGGCCCACCACACAGATGACCAAGAATGGAGAACAAAAAAGAGGTCAGCACCCATTGGAAGGAGCACATCACAGACCTCCTTAACAGAGAATCTGTCTTCAACATGGATGTCCTCAGCTCCATCCAGCAGGATGCTACCCACCACCACTTCAGCACAACCAAAACCCAGCATGAGGTAGAAAAGGCATCAGGAGCAGATGGAATCCCAACTGAAGCATTGAAATATGGTTGTGAAGTACAATTGGAGTAAATGCAGACTTCATCTCTCTTGTCTGGAAGGAAAAGGCCATGACAGGAGATCTCAGGGATGCTCTAATCATGACCAAATGTGGCAAATCTGACTGCGGTAACAATGAGGAATTTTGCTACTGTCGACCACAGGGCAAGTCATTGCAACAGTCCTCCTTAATCAAATTCTCCCTGTGGCTGAGGAACTCAATTGCAATGCAGATTCTGCCCACTAAGAGGCACGACAGATACGATCTTCACCATGCTGTAACTACAAGAGAAATGCAGGGAACTGCACCAACCCTTGCACTTGGTCTTCTTTAACCTCACAAAGGCCTTCACACTGTCACATCTTTGGCTGCCCCCAAATGTTTGTCACCATCCTCCATTTTGATGACATATAATCTATGATCCTGACCAACAGATCCAATTCAAATTCAGAATGGAGTCAAAGTTTCAAGTTTATTTATTTGTCACAAGTAGGCTTACATTAAAACTGCAATGAAGTTACTGTGAAAATCCCCTAGTCACCAAACTTTGGGCACAACGATGGAGAATTTAGTATGACCAATCCACCTAACCTGCACATCTTTGGAGTGTGGGCGGAAACTGGAGCACCCAGAGGAAACCCACACAGGCACAAAGAGAATGTGCAGACTCCACACAGTCAGTGATCTAAGCTGGGAATCAAACACGGGTCTCTGGCACTGTGAGTCAGCAATGCTAACCGCTGTGCCACCACGCTAGATGGAGTCAAGCAAAGGTGGGTCATTGCACTGAAACTCCTCTCGACCTTCCTTGCTGCAATGCTCCATCCCACCCTCAGTAAGCTCCCTACTGGAGTGGAACTAAACTATTAGAACAATCAGGAATCTGTTCAATCTCCACAACCTGCAGGCCAGATTCAAGATCATCCTATTCTCTGTCATTGAAATACAGCATGCAGACGATGCTTGCATCTGCACACAATCAGATGCCAAACTCCAATTCATCATCAAGACATTCACCAAAGTGCACAATAACATGAGCCTTACAGTAAACATCTGTACCAACTTGTCCTGTTCCTCACACAGCAGTACCCATATTATCAAAATCCACAACAAGCCTTGGACATTAGCATCAAGCTACTCGCTCTCTGCTATGGCTCAGAAATGTGAATTATATACAACAGGCACCTCAAATCCCTAGACAAGTACCTCCAATGCTGCCTCCACAGGATCCTGCACAACCCTTCACAGGTTAAGTGCACCGACATCAATATTCTTACTCAGGCCAACATCCTGAGCGTCGAAGTATTGGCCATATTCAGTCAGCTCTACTGGGTGGGCCACATCGCCTGCATATCTGACTCCCGAAACAAGTGCTGTGGCATGGCAGGCTAGCCCCAGGAGAGCAGAGCAAAAGCTTCAAGAACATCCTAACAGCATCTTTGAAAAACCACAACATCCCCTGGAAACCCTGGGCCATGATCTCTCGAAATGGAAGAAAAGCATCACATCTGGCAAGGAGTTGAACATCCAAAGGAGTTGACCTTTCTATGGTCCACCCCTCACCCGCTCTAATTCCTGCGGTGGGCAGGAAAATTTACCCCAGTATTGTCATGCATTGGATTCCTCATTCATCTGAGAACTAATTTTTAGTGTGGATGCGAGTCACCCTCAATTCCAAGTAACTGCCTAAAAGGAAACTGCCTCAAACCTCTCCAATAAATTGGTCAAACCCGATGCTGACTCTGCCTGATTGCTGTGAATTATTTTTAAGCGTCCTGCCCTAACTTCTTTAAAAATAACTTTGAATTTTTCCCCTCACTTCCTGCTTTCTATCTCCCTCCCTTTTTGCATAAAGGACTGAAATTCTCTATTTTCCAGTCTAATGGTATCTTCCACAAATCTAGGGAATTTTGGAAAATTGAAGCCATCATAACAACAAAGTTGTTAGTCACTTTTTCAAAGACCTAAGGATGATGTCTGTGAGGACCCAGGGATTTATCAGCCCAGAGTTCCAACAATTTACTTAGTTTCACTTCTGTGGTGGTTGAATTCTCTTCAGTTAATCCCTTCCTTCCATTTCCTGATTTGCAGCTATTTCTGGAATGTTACTTTCATCCTCTATAATGAAGACTGAATCAAAAAAGCTGTTCAATTGATATAAATTGAATAAATTAAATGTATATAAATAATAATAAGCCATCTCCTTATTTCCCAGTATTAATTCCCCAGACTCATTTTCTATAAGATCAATGCTCACTTTTTTCTTATTTAAATAGCTAAAGCAATTCTTTTTATCTGTTTTTATACCTCTACGTAACTTTCTCTCATACTCTAATTTTTCCCTCTATTGATTTGCATGCAACCCGCTGTGTGTTTTGTGGCAGCAAACGCAGCCCACCATTGACTGGTGGCAGAAACTTTTGGTCTTGCCGTTGTCAACATGGTTTCCCATTGAATGCACCCCTATCCACCGGGAAACGCACAGAGCGGGGTATGCCATCGACTGAAAATCCTGCCCTCATGACTGGCTGGAAAACCTGGCCTTAGTGTTCCTTTAGCAAAAATGCTGGAAAAATTCAGCAGGTTTGACTGCATCTATGGAGAGAGAATAGACTCTGACTCGAGACATTGGCTCTATTCTCTTGCCACAGATGCCATCATACCTGCTGAGTTTTTGCAGCATTTCCTGTTTTTGCTTCAGATTCCAGCATCCGTAGTATTTTGCCTTTATTTCAGTCTTTCTCTGCTGTTCTTTATACTCTGTTCACTCTTCTGACCTGCCATCTTCCCCACATATCTGATTTTTTCACTCTTTAACTTTTTTTCGTTAACTATAGATGATAGACCTGCCCCTTGGCTGTTATCTTTCTCATTGGAATGTATTTATTCTGAGTATTCTGTAATATCTCTTTAACTGCATCTCATTGACCGATCCCTTAAATTCGTTTGCTAGTTTACTTTAGCTAGTTCTGCTTTCATGTCATCATAATTGGTCTCACTTAAGTTTATAATAGTGGTCCTGGAAGCACATTTCTCTGCCTCAAACAATGCAAGATTCCATCATGTATGAGCATTGCTATCTAGAGACACCTTCAGTATGAGATCATTAATAAATCCCATCTCATTGCACAGAGCCAGCTCTATTATAGCCTGTTCTCTGGCTAGCTCTAGAATGTTCTGTTCGAAGAAACATTCTATGAACTCTTCATCCAGGCTTCCTTTTCCCATCTGACATTCCCAGTCTACATGTATATTAAAACCACTGTGATTAGCACCATACCTTTCTCACAAACTCCCATTATTTCTTCCTTTATATTCTGCCCTACCATATACTTACTGCTAGAACATGTGTACACCACTCCCACAGTGACTCCTTATGATTTCACATTCCATCAAACCATTTCTACATCCTTGTTTCCTGAACTTAGATCATTCCACCTAATACCATCATTAAATAACAGAGCCATGTCTCCATCTTCCCTTAGCTGCCAATCCTTCCCAAATGTTAGATACCCTTCAAAATTCAGGTCCCAATCTATATCATCCTGCAGTCATATTCCTATAATGGCTATCAGATCAGACCTATTTATCCCTGTTCGTGCTCCCAGTTCATCTATTTTGTTATAAATGCTAATTGCATTCAAATACAGAACCTTTACTTTTACTCTTTTTTAAATTTTGTAACCTCTAGCCTCACCTGCTGAAGTGCTTATTGGTTTGTATTCTCTATCCTTTCCTGTCACAGTCTTTTTATCATTTCCCATCCCCTGAACCTGGTTTCCAATGGGGGTCCCATACGCGTACACACGGGTCAAGGCAGGTGTAGGAAAATGCTTTGTTAAGATGGCGGCTCGGGCTCGTTGGGCCGAAGGGCCTGTTTCCCGTGCTGGGTTGTTCTTTGTTCTTTGAATGGAGGTGATCTTACCAAAAAATGGAAAAGTTCATAGTTAAATAAGTCTGATTATGAATCAATTATTAGGATTCACATATGCTGGTAGTAAATGGGGACTAGGATGTAGATAGAAGGAACGAGTCGAGAATTAAAGGAACTGGTCAATTCATGGGATGAAGTTGCTCTCGATAGGATGGAGTCAGCATGGAACATCAATGAAAATTGTCCATGTTTAGAGACAAGTGTAATCAGCAAGTGAAATGGAAGTTATACAAAGGAAAAGTGTCAGAGGATCCACTGATCAAGGTATTTTCATGGAAATGAAGAGCCAGGATCAGTTGTAGAACAGGGAAAAAATGATGACAATACTGGAGGTCACAATAAGGTCAAAAATGACAGAGGGATGTACTTAGGCCCCACATCATCAATCTTTATAGCCAGGAATTACAATAGCTGAAGCTAAAAAGACAGTAGAACAAAATGGGCCAATATCCAGCAGGCAAGAGCAGCAGTGAGGAAAGGGTAAACTGATCATCCTTAATTTGAATTTAAAGAAATGAGCAACAGGATCAGGGACACTTACTGTGTAGTCAAATGCAAAAGGATAGATTAGATATTCAAACAAGACCAAGAATTGGAATGGCAAATATAAGAAAATATCAGTTAAAGTTAATTTATTAGTCACAAATAAGCTTACATTAACATTGCAATGAAGTTACCGTGAAAATCCCCTAGTTGCCACCACTCCAGCTCCCGTTCGGGTACACTGAGGGAGAATTTGGTATGGTCAATCCATCTAATTAGCATGTCTTCTGGACTGTGGGAGGAAACTGGAGTATCCAGAGGAAACCCATGGAGGCACGGGGAGAACATGCAGACTCTGTACGGACAGTGACCCAAGCTGGGAATCGAACCTATGTGAGGCAGCAGTGCTTACTACTGTGCCACTGTACTCCTCTCAAGTGCTCACTCAGGAAAAGAGAGTTGAGCTAAATTCCTTGGTGACTTTGACTTGGGTGTGCAGGGCACAATTTCAAGTTTTAAGATGACACAAGGTTTGTAAGTATTGTAAAATGTGAGAAGGAAGTGATGGATTTGCTGAGAACATGAACTGGCTGGTGGCATAGATGAGCACATGGCAGAAGAAATTTAATGTAGAGAAGTGTGAAGTGACATATTTTGGTAGGAACATTGAGGACGAATAACATAAAATACGGGATACAATTTGCAGGATGGGTGGAGGGTGATCAGATTTTGCAGGAGTAGAGTCATCTGAGGATATATGAAGTTGGAAGGGTAGTTTGTGAAGGTGATTAATGTGTATACAAATACTGGTTGTTTAAATAGAGATATGGGTCAAAATCTTTACATTTCTGGATCAATGGAAACCTAAAATTTTGACAGCAATGCTCGTCAGTACTCTGTGGAAGTCCTGATGTGCTGACCTCCATGGGCAGTTCCCCTGTGCCCCAGGGCCCTCTGCGATTTTCTGTAATTTTGATTTCGAGCTGGAGATATTGAACAATTCCAATGTACTTACCTGGTTAGTTATCCTGGAGATGTTAGGCTGATTAAAACTTTGTCAAATTCCTGGGTAACTACATAACTGACCTCCCAGTCACTTACACTGACCACATAGCTAACCCCTAGTCACCAGACTGCTATCCCAGCTATCTGACTAACCCCTCATCATCCAACTACTCCTGACCCAACTACTAAATTACCCAACTGTCTCTTTACCCACCTTGCCCACTTGCCATCCCACTCATTTGACACCATTTTTACTGCCAGCTTATCTACCTGCTACCCCATCCACCTGTCACCTCATTCACCCACCACACTACCCAGTTGCCCACTTAATTCTAAAATTAAAGTAAAATACTTTGGTTGTTGGAGATGTTGGACGTAAAAATAGTAAGTGCTGGAAAAATGCAACAGGTCTGTCAGCATCTGTGGAGAGAGAAACTGAGTTAACATTTCGAGCCCAATATAGCTCTTCTTCAAAACTGTTCCAAAGTAGAGTCATATTGGGCTCAAAACATTAACTCTGTTTCTCTTTCCATGGGTGCTGCCAGAGCTGTTGAGTATTTCCAACACTTTCTGTTTTTATTAATCATCATGCCACCAGCTCCTCACCATACTGTCCTGCCCATTCAATCACACGCCCAATCTCGACCCTCAGAGTGGGACATGTCTTATCTTCTGCCTGGGTTCTATTCTGCTGTCCTCCAAATTTCTGATACAGCTGGGCTTGAAAGTTCATGAAACAATCATTGAGCGGTGCAAGTCAGGGAATGTTCAACCAGAGCAGCAATCCAACTGTGAATCATAGAATCCCTACACTGCATAAGGAAGCCATTCGACCCATTGAGTCTGCACGACATTTCCACCCAGGCCCTATCCCCACATCCCTTTGTATTTACCCCACTAATGCACACCCCCTCCCCCCACCTGACAACAATGGGCAATTTGGCATGGCCATTAAACCTAACCCACACATCTTTGGACTGTGGGAGAAAACCGGAGCACCCGAAGGAAACCCACGCAGACACAGAGAAAACACAGTCACCCAAGGCTGGAATTGAACCCAGGTCCGTAGCACTGTGAGGTGCCACTCTTCCACTCCTCAAGAGGTCCAGGCCATTGAGTTTGGTGAACCTTTATAAAACACTGCTTCAGTTTCAACTGGAGTGTTGTGGCTAGTTTTGGGCATCCCATTTCAGGAAGGATGGGAATGCTCTAGAGAGGGTGGTAGAAAAGATTCACGAGTTAGTTCCAGATCCTCTTGACCTGAAGACCTGATTCTCTCCACTGATGCTTCCTGAGGCACCGAATATTTCCAGTGTTTAGGTCATTTTTATTTCAGATTTCCAGCATCTGCAACATTTCGCCTGTACTAAAGCTCCCACCTTTTCTGACTACTTTATATACCGGTGCTCTTAGTGTTTGGCATGGACATCCTCATGTCTCCACAACTCTCAAAGGAAAAAACATATGGGTTGACTTGAAAGTTTAATCAGATGGAACTCAACATTGACGCCTCCTTTGTTTAAAAGGGAAAATAAATATTGGAAATATGCGGCCTTGATTTTCTACTTTTTAACTCAGACTGTTTCATCAGTTGCTCATAAATACATAAAATGAACCAGTTTGTGGTCACATGAGTGAGAAGGAAACATATCGTCGTGTTTCCATCGAGGTTTTGATATACAATTAGGACGATGGCTAGAACGCCTGTCAAAATACAGCTGTTGCCTCTTTGATCTCCGCCTCACAGAGTGAATGAGTAATGGCTCCAAATCGTACTTTATTGCTTGTAAAATACGTGTAATTTGTCAAAACTGACAAATTGCAGAGGGTGCTTAGGGGCGATCTGTGTACAAATACTTGTTTTTTTTTGTGTGTGTGGACATTCTGACTCATACAGGGTGGTCGGTTCCTCTCTAATCGGAACGCCCTTTGTCTCCCTATATTCCTTCACAGTAATAGTGCCATTAAACACTGCCGTCTCAAAATGGTTCTTTATGGAGAGAAAATTGCACTTAAGTGGGGCTGAATCGATGCGGGCAGGAAGAGTTTCTGCCGCTTTGTTTGCTCTCTGTGTGTCGGCGTTTACACTCAATCTGATGTTTTATGTAGCAGAATATAGAGGATCATTGATTTGAATGGTCTTCAGGATTCGCTGTGAATAGGTAAACCTTCCCGTGTGAGGATCTTACATTTTGCTCTGATGATTCCCAATGCAAAGCAAATGGATAAACTTATGACATTCTATATAGGTTCAAAATCTGCAGTGGCTATTGTTTCAGTAAACTCCTAACATCGCTGTACAAGCTCCCTGCATGCTAGCACTGTTAGATTTTGAAGCAAAACAGACAAACCCGCACCGAGAGCTTTGTCGACGTTCTTGTGTAGAATAATGCGGAACGCAAAATATAAATTAAAGAAAGATGCGTGGCTAATATCACATTGACACAAATGGTGTATGCTAGTTAAATAAATATTACTGAATGTACGTAAAAGTTAGCACACCAGAAATGCGACGTTTATTCCTATATACTGTTAGGTATATGCTGTCTCAGTATACTGTGTAAATGCGACTTTAAAAGTAGCTTTATGCTATATGCCCATTCAACCTCTCACTGGCGAGGCTTAGTTGCAATGTGAATGAAAGTATCTGCGAGAAGGTTAGATGGTTACTTTCCGCCGGGGACACATCGCTGATATTTTATCTGGGCTTGGATGTCAGAGGTTTTCCTGGGCGCAGTTTCACAGCCCAACGTAGCTGCCAACAGAATCCTGCTCTCCCAAATGCGTGTCTCTCTCATCTCTCCAACTAAAGGCGCAATATAAACACGGAAAGTGCTGGAAACCCTCAGCAGATCGGGCGGCATCTCATAGAATCCCTTTACACTAAAGGAAGCAAACTCGGTTTCTTGAGTCTGCACCGACCCCAGGCCCTACGCCCGTAACCCCATACTAATCCCGCTGACATTAGGATTAAATTAGCATGGCCAATCAACTCTAACTCACACATCTTTGGACTGTGGGACGGAACTGGAGCGCCTAGAAGAAACCCACACAGACACGAGCAGAATGTGCAAACTGCACACAGATAATCACCGGAGGCCCGAATTGAACCTGGGATCCTGGCACTGTGAGGCAGCAGTGCTAACCACTGTGCCACCATGACGCCCACTTTTGGAGAGTGAAACAAGAGGGCAACATAACTCTGTTTGGGAGACTGGTGGGGCTTGGCAAAGAGAATCAAGAAGTATGATTTTGCCAAAGGTGTGGGTGTGAGCTCAGCCTCTCCTCTGGAGCTGAAGTTCATTTCTGCAGAGAGGTGAACCTGAAAATGAAAGTTTTGAAGGAGGCACTCCAAATCCAGTTTCCAAACAACAGTGTGACAATCGCCAGATTATTTTTTTGTTTGTAGTATGTGGGTGCCACTGGCTGGGTCCACATTTATTAACCATCCCTAATTACCCTTAATTTAGTAGTTTGCTAGGCAATTTCAGAGGGCAGTTAAGAGCCATTAAGAGCTGTGGATCTGGAGGCGCATATGGGCCAGGCCAGGTAAGGACAGCAGATGTTCTTCCCTAAAAGACAATAGTGAACTGGATTTTTTTTAACAACCCTTGCCAATGGAAATAGTTTTGTGGTCATCGTTAATTTTGAATTCCAGATTTTTACTGAATTCAAACTTTACCATCTGCCATGGTGGGATTTGAATCCAAACCATTCCCATAGGTATCTGAGTTACTAGGCCAGTACTAATACCTATATGCCACTGTCTTGCTGGTGTTGGTAAGGGGTAAATATTGGCCAAGACACCAGAGAAAATTGGATCCTTCATATACAGCTGAGCTGTTGATGGGGCCTCGGTTTAATCACTCACCTGACATTTCAGACAGAACAGCACTCCCCCAGTACTGCACTGAGGTATCATCCTGGATTACATGCCCAGATCATATAGAGTGGGATTTGAACCGGGGCCAGCTGACTCAAACTGATACCAAGTAAACCACATTACTGATCTTGTACTGCCTTCACCAAGAAGTGTGAGGCAAACAGTATCTCATAAACCCAGGAGATTAGTTAAATCGGATAGAACATATATTTTGGCGTTATATAATGTATCTGAATGAACATGTTACGTTCCTTCCTCCCCAGACAGCGTTACAATGCTGACTATTCTTTTTTGGGAAGGCAATAGTCACTTGGAAGTTTGTTCCATAGATGAATGTGACACATTGAAGGTTTAGCTGGTCAGAAGAACCCAAACATAAGCACCATCTAATGTGAGTGTGCGTTATGCTGGAGGACGGGTTGCAATAGCTAATTGAAAGCATGGTCTATCATACAAGGTATAATTACGTGTTATTAAAACATGTTTTATGGCTATTTGTGATGGAGATTTTTGGGAATGAGAGGGGAGGGAAATATCCAGCAACAGAGCAAACACCGCTCTACTGCAAAATGTGACACACTGTAATTATCAACGCTGAAATCAAGCAATTACAACTAAAGGAATCAACATTCTAAATCAGACGACAAATTAGGCACTTATTTTTGCTGAAACAATTTTTTAAGGGTGCAGCACTTTAGCGTGTGTGTGTTATGTTATCAGCCATAACACCTCACTGAAGAGAAAACATTTACATAGTGCCTTCAATGAATAATCTGTACATTTTGGGATAGCAAAGAACAATCAAACCAATATCATGTAATTTTCCTAGTTAAATGCCTATCTCCAGATGAAGAGTGTAAGGCGTATAACAATCATAATTCACAATGAGGGAACCAGCTCAACAAAGAGCAATTTACTTATTACACCATTGGTATAGCAGTACCTTTAAATTTTGTCTTAAGATGTGGGCACTGCTGGTTGGACCAGCATTCATTGCCAATCCCTAATTGCCCTGGCAAAAGTGGTGGTGCGCTGCCTTCTTAAACCACTGCAGTCCATGTGGTAAAGGCACTCAAACAGTGCTGTTAGAGAGAGAGTTCTAGGATTTTGACCCAACAACATTGAAGGAACAGTGATACATTTCCAACTCATAATAAGTCATAGAAAATTCCCAATCATGTATATATTCATAAAACTGCATTCAAATTCAAATGGCAAAAACAAAAAATATTTACACTTGGAATGCTGTTGGAGCACAAGCCTTTTACAGTCATTGTTATGTGCAATCAGCATGCACTTCACTTCACTTGCTCTTGATTTATATGCCAATCACTTCAATCATACCCATAGGAGAAAAAATGTGGATGGAAATTTAGCAGAATGTGGCAACTCTGTGCATGGGCAACAGTCAACACAATGTCTTGTGGGCTGCACTCAGAACCCAGATGCACTGCATATGGCCCCCAGGCCACAGGTTGCCCACCACTGTTCTAGATGGTAATATGACTACCACTTACCTGACGAAGGAGCAGCGGTCTGAAATCTAGTGGCTTTTGCTACCAAATAAACTTGTTGGACTTTAACCTGTTGTTGTGAAACTTCTTACTAGATAGTAATACACAGTAAGTGTAGTACTTAACAAAACACTTACTGTATTTACCCCAGTCTAACACCGACATCTCCACTAGATGGTAATAGTCATAGATTTAAAGTGCTGTCTGAGGAGGATTGTTCAATTCCTGCAGTGTATCTTGTGGATGGTACATGCTGCTGACGCTGCACCAGTTATGGAGGGAGTGAATGTTTGCTTCTTATTACATCATCAGACTATCAATAGGAAACAATCACTCATTATAGTAACAGTAGTTCCTTACTATATCAGTTTTGTAAATTAAGTATTCCAACTATTTACATTGACATAGGTGTGTTTAGTACACTGCAAGTTCTGTATTTGGCAATAGGTTTCCTGATGCCATCATTTTCAATCAGCTGTTCTATTTGTTTAACCATATCTGCTTTGGTAAAGCTGAACCAAATTAAAGGCAGCAACAAAAAAAAATCCTTTATTTATATAGCACCTTCCGTGACTTCAGGACACCTAATCACTTATAAATGAATTATTTTTGAACTCCAATCATTGCTGTAAAATATGAAACACAGCAGCCAAACAGCAAAAAAAAAATGACCAGATTATCTATTTTTGTAATGAGGAATAAGTTGTCGTTAGTACAGGGTGAATTCACTACTTTTCTTTGAAATGGTATTCAGGCATCTTCTCTGTAACCTCCTATGAAAGGGTAAGTAGGGCATCAATTTAATATCTTATCTGAAAGGTGGCACTTCCAACAGTGTAGTCCTCTCTCCATACTGCATTGGGCTGTCAGACTGGATTATGTACCTCAAAGCTCTGGATTGGGAATGGAATCCAGAACCCGGAATCCAGAACCGGAAGGACGTGGAGACTCTGGAGAGGGTGCAGAGGAGGTTTACCAGGATGTTGCCTGGCATGGAAGGACTGAGTTACGAGGAAAGGTTGGAGAAACTGAGACTTTTCTCCTTGGAAAGACGGAGATTGAGGGGAGACATGATAGAGGTATATAAGATACTGAAGGGAATAGAGTAAATAGTGAGAGGCTGCTCCCTAGACTGGGTACAATTACGAGAGGTCATGATCTAAGGGTGAGGGGGGAGAAGTATAATTTGGATGTGAGAGGAAGGTTCTTCACGCAGAGGGTCGTGGGGGTATGGAACGCGTTACCGAGTAGGGTGGTGGAGGCAGGAATGTTGGACTTGTTTAAGGTTTACTTAGATAGACACATGAGCGAAACAAGGATGGAGGGTTATAGTAGGGGGTATTAAATAGGGTCAGAGCCTCGGGAGAAACCGGAAATGCAGACTTATATGTTAACGTTTTTGTCTTTTTATTCCGCAGGTGGAGGTCCACCTTGTTGTCAAACAAGGGGCATGCACACGGTGGGTCGTGCGTGGGCTGCTCTTGGAGGTTCCGGGAGTGGCCTAGTACTTCATGTCGGTGTGTGTGCTTGATCCTGGACCGGTAGACGGGCGCCGCAACAGCTCAGTGACTAGCACTGCTAGCTGTGCAGATACATGGATTTGGGCCTGTGTCTATGGGAGTTTGCGCATTCTCCTTGTGGTTGCGTGGATTTCCTCCGGGCGCTCCGGTTTCTTCCCACACCCCAAAGATGTGCTCTTAGGCTGATTGGTATACCAAATTGACACTATTCTCCCCTGAATCTGGCTAAATTAGGGGTTCCACTCGCAGACACGCAGGGCAGGGTAGGTGTAGGAGGATGCGGTGGCACGGGCTCGTTGGGCCGAAGGGCTTGTTTCCCGTGCTGGGTTGTTCTTTGTTCTTTGTTCTTTGTAACCCTTTAACTCGAAGGGTAATATTCTATCAGAGAACCATGACTGACATCTTGAACTGGTCTTACTGAAAAAATAATTGGTCTTATTAAGGATAAACTGTGTTCATTTATGTGTGCATCACAAGATATAATTTAGTTTCTTATGGAAACATATTTACATATCGCTGATATAGTCCAATAATATTTCAAAATCCCATTTTTATCACATAGCAGGTACATCTGATCTGCTGACATTCTTAACATTAGTAATCTAGCCCCTCTTGTCACTTGATCTGATGCGTTTCTTTAAATCAGATTGAAACTTATGCACTGCATTCATTATGACTTTTTTTCGAGGAGGGGATACGCAGGGGCGGGGGACGGGGGGAGGCGGAATGTCATCTCCCTCTGCAGTTACAATATGCCATGTGTGCCAATGTCAGCTTTTCCTTATAGCAATTTACAGGACGCTTTGAGCTAAAGGCTGCAGGGAAAAGTATAAATCATGAGCATGCTGCTACAAACTGGGCATATATTATCTAGATGCTGCATGTCTTTGTGATCTGACTACCACTATATTTCTTTTCTTTACTCTTTCACAGGATGTGGGCACCACTGGCAAGGTCAGTATTTGTTGCCCACCAAAATTGTTCAGCTTAATTGCCAAGCACAATAAAATTCAGCCACATTTTTGTGGGTTTGGAGTCACACATAGACTTGACAGAGAAAGGATAGCAGATTTATTTCTCCAAAGGGCATTAGTGAACCAGATGAATTTTTATGGTAGTTGATGATAGTTGTGTGGACACTATAACTAAAACTAGCTTTCAATTCCAGATTTATTAATTGAATTTCAATTCCACAAGCTGCTGCAGGATGTGAATCTGTGTCCCCATAGAGCATTTGTCTGGGTTCTGGATTCCTAATCCTGTAACCTTACCACTAGACCATCTTATATATGTGAATATTATTGAAGTTATAGAGTATCCATAGAGCCATTGAAACCCAACAGTGCAGAAGGAGAGCATCGAGCCCGTTGAGATTGCACCAACTCTCCGAAAGAACATCTTACCCTCGCACCCTATCCTTGTGACCCCTTGCATTTATCATGGCTAATTCACCTAAACTACACATCTTTGGACTGTGGGAGGAAACCGGAGCACCCGACAAAGCCTATGTAGGCGTGGGGAGAACATGCAAACTCCACATAGACAGCTGCTCAACCACCCAAGGCTGGAATTGAACCCAGATCCCTGGTGCTCTGAGGCAGCACTGCTAACCACCGTGCCATCATGCCCCCCCCACTTTAAATAACTTACCATGTAAGTGATAAGTATTTGAATTGATTTATTATTGTCACATGTGTTAGTATACAGTGAAATGTATTGTTTCTTGGGTGTTATACAGACAAAGCACACTGTACATAGAGAAGGAAAGGAGCGAGTGCAGAATGTAGTGTTACAGTCATACATATGGTGTAGAGAAAGATCAACTCAGTGCAAGGTAGGTCCATTCAAAAGTCTCTTGGTAGCAGGGAAGAAGCTATTCTTGAATCAGTTAGTATGTGTCCTGAGATTTCTGTATCTTTTTCCCGACAGAAGGTGGAAGAGAGTATGTCCAGGATGCATGCGATCCTTAATTATGCATGCTTTTCTGAGGCAGCAGGAAGTGTAGAAGGTGTCATTGGATGGGAGACTGGTTTGAGTTATGGACTGGACTTCGTTCACGACCCTGTGTAGTTTTTTGCAGTCTTGGACGGAGCAGAAGCCATACCAAGCTGTGATACAACAGAAAGAATGCTTTCTATAGCACATCTGTAAAAGTTGGTGAGAGCCGTGGTGGACATGCCAAATTTCCTTAATCTCCTAAGAAAGTAGAGGCATTTGTGGGCTTTCTTAACTATAGTATCGGCATGGGGAGACCACGACAGGTTGTTGGTGACTTGGACACCTAAAAACTTGAAGGTCTTGACTATTTCTACTTCACCCCCATTGATATAGACAGGGGCATCTCCTCCACTACGCTTCCTGAAGTCAATGACTACCTCCTTCATTTTGTTGACATTGAGGGACAGAGTATTGTCATCGCACCAGTTCACCAGATTCTCTATCTCTTTCCTGTACTCTGTCTCATTGTTTGAGAACACTACAGTGGTGTTATCAGCAAACTTGAAAATCGAATTGGAAGGGAATTTGGCCACACAGTCATCGGTGTATAAGATGTATATAAGGGGCTGAGGACATAGCCTTGTGGGGCATCGGTGTGGAGGATGATCATGGAGGAGGTGTTGTTGCCTATCCTTACTGGTTGCAGTCTGTGGATTAGGAAGTTCAGGATCTCGTCACAGAGGAAGGAGTGGAGCCCCAGGCCATGGAGTTTGCAGATGAGTTTTGTAGGAGTAATAGTGTTGAAGACTGAGCTGTAGTCAATAAATAGGAGTCTGACATAGATGTCTTTGTTACCTAGGTGTTCTAGGGCTGAATGTAGGGCCAGGGAAATGGTGCCTGCTGTGGACCTGTTGCAGTGGTAGGCGAACTGTAATGGATCCAGGCAATCTGGTAGGCTGGAATGTCATGACTAATGTTTCAAAGGTTTTCATAATGATGGATGTCAGAGCCAGTGGACAATATCATTAAGGCACAATGCCTGGCTTTTCTTTGGTATCAGGATGACAGCTGACTATTTAAAGCTGATTCAGACCTCAGATTGTTGTAAAGAGAAGTTGTGAATATCCCCACCAGCTGGTCCACGTAGGACACGAGTGGTCATATCCCATCCAGGCCAGTCACTTTCCATGGATTGACCTTCAAGAAGGCTGCTCCATGTCCACAATATTAACCTCAGATAAAGGTTCATCTGAGGCTCCCAAGGTGGAGGGCGTGCTCTTGCTGACCTCTTGCTCAAAATGGGCATAGAATGCATTGAGCTCATTGGGGAGGGGTGCTTTGGAGCTGGCGATTTTACATGTTTTCATCTTGTAGCCTGTTTTGTCTTACAGACTTTGCCATAGTCAGCAGGGTTCATGTGATGAGCCTGGGACTCTAGCTTGGTCCAGTACTGTCTTTTGCATCTTTGATGGATCTCCTTAGATCATATCTGGCTTTCTTGTATAGGTCAGGGTTGCCTGACTTGAACACCTCAGACCTGGACTACAGAAAGCAGCGTTCATCCAGGGTTTCCGGTTGGGAAACGCGGATTTGCTTCTTTGGCACACAGTCTTCTATAGATTTGTATGTGCTGTATTAAATATCAGGTAGTCACTTGGGCAGAAGCAACCAGAATACAATCCTTTACTGATGAATAATTGAGTGACCCATTTTACTGAGGAAATGGTTTGCTTACCAACTTGGACAAATATTATTGCGATTTCCAATTAGCCATGTTAAACTAATTATGCTCATAGTTTTGAACATTTTTATATCATTTGTGTACATTATCCTGAGAAAGTATTTTGCTGTCTAAGTACTCTCCAGAAGCTCCATCATGTTTACATGTAAGCAGATGAAAAAAAATCTGCCAACAGTTGAGACAAATATGTCTTTATTTAGAACATATTTTAAAATATTTCACTCAATAAAGGGGAGGTAAATGTGGATCTTTGTGTCTCAACTTAGATGGGCATTTATGTAAAGGTAGTGAATAGGGTGTTGTGTAAATCAGAATAGGTATATCTTTTCAAATATGTAAAATTAAAACAACAATGGCAGTCATCATTTAGTATCCTACAGTTTTAAATCCATTCCTAATCATTTTTGGCAGCAGCATTAATACATTTTATCTTCAGTTCCTCAAACAAATGTAAGTGGAATTGTATAAATATCAAGAGGCCACAAATGTGCATATTGCAGTGGGTGGTTACTACACCGCTATATTCATTTGTTGAGTTTAATTGTTAATATTAATTTATATATACACTGATTTTAATTTAATTTTAATTTGAATGCTGGATAAATAAATAATTGGAATTATGAACATAAAATCTAGTCAGAATTGTCATACAAAAGGCATATGGCTATGATGTAAATTAACAGTGAAGATAAAAGAAAGAGTTTGTTCAAAAGTTTCAAAAAAGAGAAGGCAACAAATGGGTTTGAAATCAGTCAATGTAGGTGATGGAAAGGTGAGACTTGAGATCAATCCATTTATGTAATGAGGACAAGTAGGTTCTACATCAAATTGTGTAGATGATATGGAAAGAAACTTTCAAATTAAGCAGTGTAAATTATGGGAAAAGGTGGATTTGAGAGCAAGCAGCATAAGTCGGTTTGGTATAAAGCAATACAATGGTAGGCAAAGATGAACTAATGCAGTTGATGGGGAAAGGGAAATGGGTTTGAAAGGGCAGATTAATTAGTTTGAGAGTAGGAGAGAGTTGAGTTTGAAAACAATCAGATTAGGTAATTGGGATGTTTGATTTTAGATCAAACAGTACAGGCAATGGGGAAAGTCTTTTGAGTTCAATCACTGTAAGCAATAGGAAAAAGTGAATTAGAGATTCAAAGTACAGATGATGTAGAAATGTGGGATTTGAGATCAACTGGTAAAGACAATAGATTAATGAAGTTTGAAATCAAACGACACAAGCAAATTAAAAATGAACAGTTGAGACCAGCCAGTGTATGTTTTGTTTATTCATTTGTGCCAATCCATAATTACCCTTGAGAAGGTGATGGTGAGCTGCCTTCTTGAAATGCTGCGTTACATGGTGTAAGTACACCCATAGTGCTGAGAGGGATTTCCAGGCTTTTGACCCAGTGATATAGCTGAAGGAAAGGCGGCATAGTTTCAAGTCAGGGTGAGTATGATCTGGAGGAGAACTCATAAACAGTGGCATTCCTATACCTCTAATGCCCTTGTCATTCTAGGTGGTAGATGTCGTGGGTTGGGAAGGTGCTGTCCAAGGAGCTTTGGCAAGTTCTTGCAGTGCATCTTGTAGATGGTGTGTCAGTGGTAGAAGGGATGAATGTTGAAGGTGGTGGGTGAAGTGCCAATCAAGTAAGCTGTTTAGTCCTAGGTGGTGTTGAACTTGGGTGTTGTTGGAGCTGCACTCATCCAGGAAAGCAGACAGTGTTCCATCACACTTCTGATTTGCACTTTATATATAGTGGACAAGCTTTGGGGAATCAGAGTGAGTCCAAAAATGTGCAGGTTAGGTGAATTGGCCATACTAAATTGCCTATGTGTCCAGAGCATTAGTTCAGTGAAATTACCACTTCATCATTCCCTTATTTGGCAACAAGACAGGCCAAATGTATCAAGTGTCAGTAAGAGAACATTTAGGGAATAGTTATCATTTTATTATAGGCTCGAAAGAACAAAGAACAATCCAGAGCAAGACTGAGGAAAGCCAACTCCAATGGTGGAGGAACCAATCTGGGCCAAATAAATTGGATTCACAACTGGCAGATAAAATGATTATTCCACAACGTGCTACCTTCTGTGAAGAGTTAGTTTGGGCAAAGCTAAGGTATATCCCCCCAAAAGGGAAAGTTAAGGCAAACAAATTTAGAGTCCCAGCGTGACAAAAGAGGTAGAGATTGGGACAAACGTTTGTTTATGACTGAGGCAGGTAGAAAATACAACTGAAAACCAAGTTAAATATAGAAGGTTCACAAGGAGGAAGCAAAAATGAAACACAAGGAGGGCGTATGAAAAGGGACTGGTAGTTAACTTAAAAGAGAATCCCAAAGTCCATATAGCCCATAAAGAGGCAGTCATTATGGGGACCCATACAGACACCCACAGCACATCTTTTATTTGGAGGAAGTGAGATGAGTTAAAGTGAGAGAACCAGTTCAGCCAGATGGAGGAGAGTGGTGGTGGCTGGGGATTGTTCAGACCTCTGTTCAAGAAAGGAGCGAAGAGCTCTGAGGCCATCTGGAGGGAAATGAAGGTGCAGAGGAATTGGATATCTATGGCAAGGAGGAGATGGTTTGGGCTGGGGAATTGGAAGTCGTTGATATGGCATAAGTCTTTGGAGGAATCGCGGATGTAAGTGGGAATGGACTGGACAACAGGAGAGAGAATGGAGTCAAGAGAGGAGGAAATGGTTTCAGTGGGGCAGGAACAGGCTGACAAGATGGACCATCTGGGGCAATCCTGTTTGTGGATTTTGGGAAGGAGGTAGAAGTGGGCTGTCCAAGACTGGGAGACTATGAAATTGGAGGCTGTGGACGGAAAATCTCCAGATGAGATGAGGTTATTGGCATCCTGGAAGCAATGGCTTGATGTTCGGTGATTGGGTTGTGGTCCGGGGGAGGTAGAGAAAGCATCCGAGAGTTGGTGCTCAGCCTCTGCAAGGTAGAGGTTCATACGCCAGACAACAATAGCACCACCCCTGGTGATGAGTTTGATGACAAGGTCAGAGTTGGACCTAAGAATGCGAAGTGCAGCAAGTTCAGAAGACATGTTAGAGTGGCTGAGAGGAGCAGAGAAATTGACTCGGCCGACGTCATGCTGACAGGTCCTGATGAAAAGGTCAAGAGCAGTTGGGAGGCAGGAGGGATGGTCCAGATAGTGGGGGAGTGCTGGATGGGGGTGAAAGGATCTGCTGAACGTTGGAGAGGACTCCTGCCCAAAGAAGTGAGCATGGAGACGAAGGCAGTGGAAGAAGAGTTCAACATCATGTCAAGCCTGAAATTCATAGCAAAGATGTACAAAGCCAAAGCCAAGTCCTATGGGTATTTTTAGCATCTTCTCAGCCTTCGGTATCCTCATTTACATTCCCTTTGTCCCATCCGCCCCCTACCCTCCACCGCCACCCACCCCCCCAAATCTCATCATATAAATTTCAACTGATTCTCTTTGCTCTCAGCTCAGATAAAGGATCATCCAGACTCGAAACATTGGCTCTATTTTTTTCCTCACGGATGCTGTCAGCTCTGCTAAGATTTTCCAGCATTTACTATCTTTGTTTCAGATTCCAGCAGCCGCAGAATTTTGCTTTTATCCGATCACCACATGTTGTGCTTAATGTAGTGTAACCCCTATTAGAAGTGGAGATTCATTTTATAGTCCTTTGAATAGTGTAACAGTGAAAATGGGGCAAGGAAAGACCACCTCCATCCAGCCTGTCAGCTTGTTTGTGTTAAATAAAGGCACGGAGTCAAATGTAAAGATCAATAAGCTAAGATTTTGTTTTAACTTTAACCCGAGTGTGGTATTAAACTTCCAGTTATGAAACACACTCGAGTGTGTATGTGGGTCACCAGACTCACTCTTTACCTTTACCAGACTCACTTTCTTTAAGGTGTTAATCAATCCTTGTCTCTCCTTTCATACAATATGGAATTCAAAATGGTTTAATTTTAAAATCTCAAACTAGGGTATCTGGTTGTTTAGCGACTTAGGTTTTCATTGGGGTTCTGCCAGTTCCTGAGTTTCTTTCTCTCTGTGTGACACCCGGTTTGTCTTTTTCACTATTTCCCATTTCTGATGTTGCACCAGAAATTGAGTTTCTGCATTGAGAACCTCTACAAACACCTTTCTCAAATAGTAGTGGCATTTACCAGTGTGTTCGTATTGGGAACTTCCCAGACAACTGCAGAGTTTGATAACTGTTAGATCAGAATTTCTGATCGATAGAATTTTAATTTTGGGAGGTGCTAATCTGATTGGTTAATCCTCCCGAGTCGTCGTTTTCTAACAACTGATATATTCTGTAAATTTACACGGGTCTGAATAGTTCTTTTATGTTTGTTTTGGTTTGAAGATGATTTTGTCAAGCAGAGGTGTCAGAAAGTCCTGAGAAGTGCTGAGTGAAGCTCGGAATAAAATGGACAGTCACCAGATGCAGCAATTGCTGAATGTCATTGACATTTTGGAGCAATTCTTCCTCCACCTTGTCCAGGAGCGATATCGGTGGAGGTCATGAAATGAGAGCTGCCTGGTTTTCTGGGCATTTACAGCCTCCTTTTGATAGCCTCTCTGCAAGAACAGACTGACCTCTGTCCAGCTCCACCATCCCATCGCCTGCACACAGCACCTCAGTGAAATGGTGGGGGAATGGCCCTATTCAAAGGCACTGACTTGGTACGGGGAATCCCATCTTCTGTGTGACAAGCACTAGAATTCAGACTGAGGGGAGCTGAGGCAGTTCTCCGTGGGGTAGAGGGTTTTGGGGGATTGGACCACGAATGGTTTTGATAAAGTCAGGGGCCAGATGGATTTACACTGATTGGTATAAGAACTTGAGGAAACAGTTTTTTTTCTACTTTGGACCGCAGTGCTTGAAAGGGCGATGAAGAAAGATCCAACAATGAGACCGAAGAGAAGTGGATTAATATTTGAGGGAAAATCACCCAGGGTTTGAGTGGAAAAAACAAAGGAAGTGGGTTTTATTGGAGAACTCTGCTGAACACCACAGTGCGAATGGTCTGCCCCTGTGCCCAGCCGCTCTATAATTCCAATAACTCTAATAACAGGCAGGGATAAGGGATAGAGGATAAGATTAAATAAAGTGTGGAGGGAGGAGCAGGGTGAAGACCGATTGGCCCGTAGCTGTAAATTCTATCTCATCCTCATGGAGAAACTTGTGTCAGAAACTCTGTCCATTGGCTTCTTTGTTTTTTGAATGGGGGTTGAGTGCTGGGGGCAGATTCGGGAAATCCAAGAACTGAACGCGATAGGCTGTCAGAGAAGTAAATGAGAGTGGTTGACGTAAGGAAGGAGATGCAGCCGCTTCATAAATAGGAGAGAACGGGAAGCGGCTTCAGTCACTAGTTAGCCAAGTTCAATGATGCCCACTTCCAGCTCGTCCTCAGCCAAGGGATTCCGCAGAACAGTTTCCGAACTGGATTCCAAACAAGCCGAGGCGGTGACGGTGAGATTCCTCTTCCAACTCTCCCGTGTCCTTTTCTTAATAGTGATCACATTCATTCTCATCCTGAAATCAGTCTGTGTGCATTGCTGATATTCCTGTGTGTATTAGTGTGTGCTCTCGCTGCAGGTGAAAGATTTTATCTGCAAGTTTTAGCTAATAAAAACAAACACCTTTTCCTGACTTCCAAGGGTTAAAATATCTCGTCTTGTTCCTATTTCTTAAAAAAACTCAAACGTTAATGGCAGTTCTTTCTGTTAAATTCAAATTGAAGAGAATCCGTATCTGTAAGTCTCACCTTGAGGCGTTTTACTCAATTCCTTCCGTTAAGAGTTGACATTTTATTTTCACTGGATAGAAATCACCATCCTGGAAACCCACGCCCACAGGTGTCACGGGCAAAAGAGTGGACGGAATGGTCTGGGGAACTCAGTGCCATCCGGAAAAGAAGCTGCCTGAAACAATACAGTCCGTAGGATCACACAGGGCGCGATTAGCACCTCAAGGAAAATGACAGGGCAGAGTCTATTCACGTTGCTGTTAACCCTCTGATGCGATTTTAACCTTTCGAGTATGGTACAGTCATGAGCAATCTGAACTATTCTCTACCAAATACAGGGGAAATAACAGTTACGAAAGAAATTGCGCACAGATCCAAATTATTTTTATCTTTTTAATGAAGGTCACCAACCAGACCCGTTAATTTTGTTTGTCTCTCCACAGATTCAGTCTGACCTGGAGAGTTTCCTGTATTTTCTGCTTGATTACAGATTGGGTTTTAATCAGAATCACTTCATGACTGAGTTTACTTTCAAGTTAGAACTTTTAGAATCTAACTGTGTGTTATTTTAATGAAGGTGATTTTAAGTTACTAATATTTGGAGTTATTTCGGCACAAGCAGTCTTGTGTCTTTGTTTCCGGACATACAACTTCCACCACCATCATCTACTCCAGCCTACCCCAGAGACAGGTTAGATAAGGTTCCTCTCTCTACCTCCCTCAGCCATTTATTTCATTGATAAACTCAGGCTGCCTGCTAGCAGCAGGTCCAGTTCTGGTTAAAATCTCGAAACAGATAACACAATTCCAAAATAATATTCAAATAGGAAATAGATCACCGAAAGCTTTTAACTTAACATTGAAATTTCTGGGGAACTGGCATGTAAAAATCAACAAACCTGCCAAGTTTTCTTCAAATACAAATATGTCTCTCCGTTTTTCCGAATATACTACTGAACAATCCATTGCCAATTGTTCAGTGCCCACATGCAATGTACTGGGTAGTGCCGACTAAATGTGCTCTCAGTTTGCGTTTAAACACAAGGTGGGAACTGCTTCTAATCCGATTCCTACACTCACTATTGCAGGAACAGAATATAACAGAATGGCATAAGACCTTATTCCATTTCGTATAAAAATATTCCATAACTTTATTAACCAAACTGAAAGAGAACCCTCTCCGTCTCCTCTCCTCCGGCTAAAACTTAACATCCGTCACTTTCTGTTCAGCCAGTACTTTTCCTCCGCTGCACGGGGCTGTTACTAGGCAGTACAAAGTCTGACAACACCAGGTTTAAGTCCAAACGATTTATTTGATAGTACACTCACTAGCTTTCGGGGTTAGCCCCTTCGTCAGGTGACTAACCCCGAAAGCTAGTGGGTGTACTATCAAATAAATCGGTTGGACTTAAACCTGGTGTTGTCAGACTTTTTACTGTGTTTACCCCAATCCAACGCTGGCATATCCACATCATGACTAGGCAGTACGACATGATTCTCAATCTGAAATCACACAGCAAATGTTGGAAACTCTCAGCAGGTCAGGCAGCTGATGTGGAAAGAGAAACACAGTTCATGTTTCACACCGATCAGTCTATCTGATTCACCCTCTGTTCATTCAATTGCTGCGCTCTCATCTCAGAATTCTTCCTTTCCATTTTTCATGGATCCTCCGATTGATTTGGTGTGTTTCTGGTTCTGTGTCCCTGAGGTCAGTATCTTCTCCACTTATCATTGTTGCTTACTCTGAAATGTTACCCTCTCTAATCCTCTCTCTAAAGCACCGATTCCTATTCCTTTAGTTTCTCTTTCTCTCTAATTCCTCTCTCTCTCTTTTTCTGTCCTTTGTCGCT
The DNA here is from genome assembly GCF_965287045.1 of Carcharhinus amblyrhynchos. Lineage (NCBI taxonomy): Eukaryota > Metazoa > Chordata > Chondrichthyes > Carcharhiniformes > Carcharhinidae > Carcharhinus > Carcharhinus amblyrhynchos. The sequence goes on from NC_137329.1 coordinate 50,802,864, forward strand.
TTGATTTCTATTTGTATTTAACTTGGTACTCTTTAATCCCAATCTCTCTGATTCCCCTCTCTGTTGTTCCTCTTTATCCCTGGTCTCACAAGTTATAAGAAGGTAGGAATCAGAGTCGGCTATTCAGCCCGTCCCGCCGGGCCCACCATTCAATATGATCACGGTTAATCGGACACTTCAATGCCTTTTGCCTATACTATGTCCATAACACTTCACGTTATTGTTAATCAGAAATCTATCAATCACTGATCTAATTAATTTTAATTGTAACGTCTGATTTAAACACGCTGAGCTTCCATAGCCCTTGGGGCTAAAGAATTCCACGGATTCACCATCTTCCGTATAAAGAAATTTCTCCTCATCTGGGTCCTAAGTGGCATTCCCTTTATTTTGAAATTGTACTTCCTGGTTCCAGACTTCCCGAACCACGGGAAAGAACTTACCCGCACCTACTCTGTCTATTCGTTTAAGTATTTTGTAGTTTCAATGAGATCACCTGTCACCATATGAAATTCTAGAGAATACAAGCCCAGTTTGCCCAATCTCTCATCATAAAGATAGCCCTGCCGTCCACAGAACAAGTCTGGTGAATCTTCATTGTACCCTCTCCATGGCAATGATATCTTTTCTGAGGTAAGGGGATCAAAGCTGTACACAGTATTCCAGGAGCAGTCTAATCAAGCTCCTATACAAGACATCACTATTCCTGTACTCAAATCTTCATGCGATAAAGGCTAATATTCTATTGGCTTTCCCAAAAGCATGCTGCACCTTTCTAATTTCTCTCTGTCTCTGGGATTATCATATCTCGAATCCTGTCTTTCATTTCTCTCTGTGTAGTTTTCCGCTCTCACTCTTAGTTCCTTTTTCTGGTTCCTCGTTTTTTTTATCCAATTCTCTCACTTCTGCCTCTCGCTGTCTGAAACTAACTCCGACCTTCCTCTCTGTTTGGTAGGTCGGATTGTCTTTAGACTGGCTCCTGTATGCTGGGACTTCAGCTGGCTCCAACCTGACTCTGTTTCTATGTTTGTTTGCTGTTTATCAGTCCCCCCATTTCATTGGGCGCAGACAGTCGCTGATTGAACATGCACGGAAGGAACGGGAAGCCGCCGCCGCTGCCGCCGCCGCTGCCGCCGAGTCGGTGGATACCGGGGACCAGCTGGTCTTTGAGGAGAAAGACGGCAGAGCCATGGTGAACTTATTCTTCACCCTCCGAGGGGCCAAGAACACTTCACTCTCCCGCACCCTCAAAGTGTTTGAGGTAATTAATACCCCTCCCATATTAACCAATGTACGCAATGAATGAAGCAAACAAAAATACGGTTCTTACAAAATGTTTAAATTATCCAGGGCTGGGGCTCGAGCGAGTCTGAAAGCAAAAGCAGGACCTCAGTCTTTGAAAGAATGACTGCGAGAAGGTGAGGTGGCAGAGTGAAAGATGTGACATGACTTTGGTTTTAGCTCTGATAGCTGTGCCAGCTGCAGCAACCACTATCAGCTCCTTCAGTGACACATAGACATCATCCAGTTCTACAAAGTTACTGATCACACTGAGGTCAATAGTTACAAACACGGCACTGGCTGCTGTGATTTCGGGCAAAAGCACACTTGGAAAGAATGGGAAAAGCTTTGAAATGATCAGCGAGTTGTGACTGAGGGAGTTTGTGGGGCTTGTGTTGTGGCTCTCGCAGAAATTAAGTCGATTTTGTTTGAACTCGGGTTTGTTTGTACATAATATCTTTATACTTAAAATAGCTGTTGTTATTAATTAAACTGTAGAAAATGTCGGTGAGACTGTCCACCTTCTATTGAACATTAAAAACACCGAAGGGTCAGTTTATAAAGTTTCTCAAAGTGGTCTCGATTGGGCACTTTTTACGATGTGTGTTTGCTTCCGGTGCTAACTCAGACTGAGCGTTAGTCTTCACAATTGTTTCTATCTCATCTCCCTCCTGCTGTTTTTCACTTATTCTACACTCACTATTGGCCCAGATCCTGTGGTCTCTGGATGGTCGAAGTTGCGCTACCAAAGTCCCAATGCAAATGACTCTATGGGAAGTTCCCTGCTTCCTGGATAGTCAGAAAAAATCTCCAACTCTGAATTAGAGTCAGAGACTTCGGATAGTTCCGATTTACTCACCTGGATAGTTGCCCAGGAAGTGTCGGATACAAAAATCCCAATTTAACCCATGGATAACTGCAGAACTGACACACACCCTCTCCCCATTACACACTAACCACTCCGTCTATTTCTCTGAATCCCCAACTGCCACCCTAACTTCCTGACTGTCCCAATCCATTGACTCGCATCTCCAAGCTCCTCTGACCTGACGATGCCTTCCAACCCGATCCTACTACCCCTGACCCAACTACCTACTCACCCATCTCCGCACCTTACCTATCTGCCACCTTGCCCCTTTACTCATCTCACCCCCATATCCCTCACCAACACTATCTCTTACCGTACCTACCTACCACCTTGCCTTACTCACCCTACCCTTATCATTTTACCCACTCTATCCTCTTACTCACTGACCTCACCCACCCTACCCTATTACCTCACCTACCATACTCCCTTATCCTATCCACCCCTACCCTTTGCCCCTTACCTCAACCACCCTTACCCACCCGACCCCCTGACCTTACCATATGCACATCTTTTCAAACATGCGAATACGACAGCTAGTATCAGTAAAATAGGGAGCGGCTTTTGCGCGGACTCTTGAGAATGACTGCACTGAATCAGCTCTGCAGGATACTCCCTCGGAAAGATGTCCAGAAAAATCAGAAGCAGGTAAGGGCGCATTTTGTATCTGATCAGAAAGAATTTCCGATCAGGATCGGGAAACCTGGGACAACTCTAAATGTTATGGGAAAATAACGTTTACATTTTCCTATACTACCAAGACAAACTCTAATGAAGATAGATGTTAGTTTCTAATAATAACGTTAGAATATAACAAATAGCATTCTTTTTAGTATTAAGTTTTACACGTAAGTTTAAGTCCTCTAAGTACAGCATTTCACTGCAACATAATCTTACACTAGCATGGTTTAACTTCATAATCAAATCACAGTGTGACTCAGGAGTGCAGCAATGTTAAGGGGGACTTTTCACTTGAACTTCACACTCTAGCATAGTGTCAATCTCGATTTGCCAAAAATGTTGGTCTTATTGACTTGACGGAAGCTGTATCGACTCCCAGCTATGCTCTTAGGAAAATTCAACTTTACCTGCTGGGAATTAAATGTGGAGTTCTGTCTTGACATTTGCAGTGTGTTTCTTAGCTGGGGACAGCCTGCTGTATAAAATGGGGTGTGCTCATTCTAAATTGTACTTTGCATCTTAGCTTTAAAGTCGCAACGTATACAAAATGTTTGATTCATCTCTGCATTGTAAGTGGATGGCCATTCCTTAGCCAAGTTGATTCCGTCTCTATAGGTACCAAATAGGTGCTTAGAAGTTAACATCAATGTTGCGAGATGGGGAGGGGAGTACGGGGGGTGGGGGCGGGAATTTGTTGTGGGGAGGGAATGCAGGAGTAGTGATTGGTGGGGGAGGGGGGATTAGTAATTAGATGATGTACATTGTACAAAAGTAATGGAGCTCAATTTTCAGAACAATGTATAAAAGCAAATTAGTGCGGATGCTGGGATCTGAAACCAAAATGGAGAATGCTGGAAAATCTCAGCAGGTCTGGCAGCATCTGTAAGAGAAAAAAGAGCTGCCAGGTTTAGATGCTGTTGGACCTTCTGAGATTTTCCAGCATTTTCTCTTTTGGTTTCAGAACAATGTCCTGTGCCCATCAGTGCAGCATTGAGTCTGAAAGGGGATCCAGGTGTGCATTTCTCCCCTAGATCTTCTCAAGTGTGGCAGTAATTTTGGCTCAAATGTTTTCAGGTATCTTTGGAGCACAGGATATTTCAGCCAATTAGATCAACACAATGAGAGCAGTATAATTCCTTATTCATTGTAATTACCAATTCAGTTTTTACTGAATTTCTACTTCACAGAATGATGTGAGAATCACATGTGTACTTGTTCAGTCATTTGCCCTGTACTAAGTGGACTAGTGTTGTGGATTTTTCTGCTGGTCACATTCTCAGGAAATATAATTGGGAACCCTACAAGCCTTTCAGCTAATACGTTACAGTGGTCAGCATTCATTATTACACTTGGGCTACAAAAAAGGTAATGCATCAAACTGTGAATAAGCAATTTTTAGAGATGCTGATCAATGTTCTGCTTCACCATTTTGACCAATTCTGAATATGGTGGAGAATTAAGGAAATGTAGGCAATGAGAGCTATCACCACCTCATTGCCCAACCTATCTAACCCATTGCTCTTACCCTGGAGGGAGCACCACCCATCCCTTTTTCCTTACCTCCTGCATGTTACTGTTATTAGGGGGTGTGTGGCAGGCAACTGGAACAGATTTTCCTCTGTGTTATTGCCAGTTCCACATACTAAGGTGGTGGCAGGCTCCTAGAGCAGTGCTGCACTAACTTAATGAAAGGAGTAGGTCCTCCAGCAGCTTCATCTCCCTACAGTTTAGTCCCAACAAATATTTATAGAAGACTTCAGTCTCATTCAGGAATGGTAATGGGCCCAATTTCAACCATTGTGAGAAGCATTATCTTTAATTTTGAACTGACCTTTGTATTTTCCCCTCTCACAAGACATATTCGATTTTCTGATAATTGGCCATTTGTTAGCATCATCATGAGATGACTGGGTGATGTGTGTAATAGTATCCTTATTAACCCAACTTCTTATGAATGTACTAGCATCTATCTTGACATCAGGATATCAATTCTTCGTGAGAAAGTTGATAATGTATTACTCTACAGCCTAGCAGAAAAAAACATCAGAACATAATTTTCCCAGTCCGTGCTGAAATAGCTGATTTCAGCTGGGGCAGCTTTCAAGGAATTATGATTGGTCTCAGAAACTCTGGGACTGAGGAGTGAAATGTTGTCCATTGATTCCGTTCCATCTCCCTATGCAGCATCTGCTACTAGAAGTGCACGTGTATGAAATTCAGATGAGGCTGTACTGAGGTGCCCCTGTCAACAGAAAAACTTGTTAGCATTAACTTTTTGAGGATGAAACATAAGTAATGGCTACCTGAATGATACAGTAAGAAGTCTGACAACACCAGGTTTAAGTCCAACCAATTTAAACTGTTTACCCCAGTCCAACGCCGGCATCTCCACATCATACCTGAATGATATACAGAAATGTCAGTAATAATGGAAGTGTACCTCTTGTCATTGGGAGAATATTTAACTTTGGACAATAGTGTAAAATGAGTTGTACTAGACTCAAGCAATTCTGCTACTAACAGACAGCATTAAAGCTCTACAGTCTTTCTACATCCAATCATGAATGGTTGTGAATAATTAAGTGAAACTGAATACACAAATATCCCCATCCTCAATGATAGGGGAGCCAAGCACGTCAATGCAGAAGACAAGGCAGAAGCATTTGTAAACATCTTTAGACTGAAGTACAGAGTAGCTGATGCAACTCGGCCTCCTCCTTACGTCCCCAACATTATAGTTGTCAGTTTTTAGACAAGTTGATTTACTCAATATGGTGTGAAGAAATGGATGAAGGCATTAGAAAGAACAGTGGCTAAGGGTCCTGGCAACTTCCCAGCTTTAATACTAAAGACCTGTGCTCCAGAATTAGCTAAGTTCTTCCAGTATAGCTCCAGCACCAGCATCCAACCAACAGTGTGGAAAGTTGCCCAAGTGTGTCCTGTTCACAAAAAGCAGGAAAACTTCAACCTACCAATTACCCGTAAGGTTACTCTCGATCATCAGCAAAGTGACGGAAGGCATCATTGACAGTGCTATCAAGCATTACTCATTACTAACCTGCTCACTGACATTCAATTTGGATTTTGCAAGGACCATTCAGCTCCTGACCTCATTACAGCCTTGGTCCAAGTCTGGAGAAAAGGGCTGAATTCCAGAGGTGAGGTGAGATTCCGTTGGCACCAAGGCAGCATTTGACTGACTGCAGCATCAGGAACTCTAGAAAATTGAACTCCTTGAGAATCAGTGGGACAATCGGAGTCATACCCAGTACAAAGGAAGATGTGTGATTATTGAAGGCCAATCATATAGGACATCATTGTTCCCACTCCAACCATTTTTAGCTGCTTAACACTGATCATCTCTCTATCATAAGGTCAGAAGTAGGGATGTCTGTTGATGAATGCAACATGTTCTGTACCATTTGCAATTTCTCAGATACTGAAGTAGTTCATGTCAATATGCAGCAGGACCTGGAAAACAGCTTGGACTGGTAAATGACAAGTAACATTTGCACAATGAAGGAGCCTGAGAACGACATCTCCAATAAGAGAGAATCTTATCACCTCCTCTTGACATTCAATGATATTACAATTGCTAATTCCCTGAGCATCAGCAACTTGGGGGTTAACATTGACCAAAAAATTAACTGGGCCAGCCATATAAATGTTGTGGCTACAAGAACAAGAAATTCTACAGGATATAACTCACATCGTGCCTTCCCAAAGACTGTCCACTAACTACAAAGTACTTGTCAGGAGAGTCTTGGAATACTCTCCAGTTACCTGAATAAGTTCAGCTCTGGCAAAACTCAAGAATCGTCATATAGGACAGAGCCACCAGTGGGAACATTTCCCATTCAGTACCTTAACATTCAGGCCAATGAACAGTGGCAGCAGTGGATACCATTTACCAGACACATTACGCAACTCACAAAGATTCCTTCCCCAGCACCTTTCAAACCCATAACTTTTATCAATATATGAGGCAAAACCAGCAGTTGCAAGCGAATGCTACCACCTGCAAGTTCCCCTTCAAATCACACACCATCCTAACTGGGAACTACATTGCCATTCATTCACTGTCACTGGGGACAACATTCTAGAACTTCCTCACAGAATTACCATGTATGCACCTACACCACGGGGACTGCAGTGGTTCAAGAAAGTAGTTCATCGCCACATTCTCAGGGGCAGCTAAGGATGGGAAATAAATACTGGCCGAGCCAGCACTACTCTCATCCCATAAACAAATAAAAGGAAGCATGAAATATGAGTTGGAAGTGATGCAACAGAAGTGCTTGAATTAATGTTGCCCATTAGCCACTATTTCTCTCTCTGTTTGTAGGGACCTCATTGTCTGATGGTTGCTAATCAGGGTTCAAGCTGTAATATCACTATGGCACAAGACAAGGGGGTAGGCTGGAAGAACTATCATAGCTGGTGCAGGGGTTCAACTTATGCTCTCGTCATTATTCTGCACAACACTTTCGCCAACTAAGCTCACTGACCCTTTATAGAATCAGTCCTTCAAAATTGCTTCCTAACATCTTCACAAGAGGTGTGAAGTGCTTTCCTAATCATAGTCAAAACAGTACAGTCATGTGAAAGATAAAATAAGTGTTGGATTTCTTCAAGGTGGTAAAGGAAGGGGATAGTTTATCCAGATCAACCATTGTAACATTGTCAAAAAAGCCCAGATACATGAACAAGATTTCTGCCAAATTGCAATGGCCGATTGGTAAAATTGCAGGAGAATTTTCCCAGCCAGAGTTTCCTGTGGAAGGGTTTGTTCTGCAATGGTGCCCCACTTTGGCATTGTAAACCGTAAAGTGAAAGGTCGTGCTGCATAACACAAAGAAGGCTGAAAAAAGTGGAAATGAATTAAGAAGTTAAGATACATTTTTAAAGTCTGCAAATTGTTACAAGGGGAAGGGTAGATAGAGGCTTCTATAGTTTAACAATCCTGGGGCAGAATTAATCAGAGTAGGAATCACTACAAGGAGTCTTCATTTAGACATCATGAGGATGCAGGAAGGAGAAAGAGTGGACAATTCTAAGAAAATACAAGTTATAAAAAGTCAGAATTGTATGCAGAGACACTGATGGTGATTCACAGTTTCAAATTGGAGTAATTCACTTAAGAAAGGATCAGAGATCTGCAGCCCACATGAGTGATATTGCAGCATTTATTTCGAGGACCCTTCTGGCAAAACAAATAAATTGTGAAAAGAGATTCAGGTATAATAGTATTTGTATGCTAAAGTACAGCCTCTGGGGCTATAGCCAGAAACCAGCCTTACATTATTGTAGTCACACAGAAGGGTAATTTAATATTCATTGTCAGGTTTTCTTTCCCCATCTAAATTGATTGAACAAGCGACTTTAATAAGGGTGGGAGTCTGAATATCAAACACACAGAAATTGAATTGAGATATTGTATCACATTTTGTCAATTATATAAATCACGTGAATTTACAATTTATTTTTCCCGTTGTTGGAGATGAATTGAGAGGCTTCAAAGAATTTAAGTCACTTCTTGTTTTCGTATATTCTTCCCTGATTCACTGCCTGTGCTCGGTTGGATATTCTCAATGAAGGGAAAACACAGCCATGGCTTGTGCTCCTTTTTACTCTGTAGTAATCCCTATTTTAAAGCCAACTGCAATTGAGAACAGGCTCAGATTTAACCATAATGTTCTCACATGGATAAATATCTCATTGGCACATTGACACTCAGGTCAGGGGTATCCAGTTGTCTTTGACTAAGGGGCATTTCTGAAGGGACTTGCACTCAGCATGAAGTTGTGTCTTTGACCCCAGCTGAAGTTTAGACCTGAAAAGCAATTCATACTATTGAGATGTGTTCTCAGGAATACACCAGAGAGTTGAACTGATAATTGCCAAAGGATATTTGAATATTGATCCTTGCAGGGTATCGGGGAAGGGGGGTGGGGGGTGGAGATAGACAGATGAGAGGATCTTTCAGAGTGGTGGTTGCAGATCATTCATTTTCAAAACAATTTGCTGCTTCATTTTTAAGCCTCTCTGCTGAACATAGAATACCAGATCCGAATGATAATGTCTATGTACAAGTGGGCACTTCTTGTGCCACTTTCCCAAACAGAAAATGGGGCAGGGGTGAGGGGTGTGCACGGGGGTGGAGGCATAGCACAGTATTTCCTCAGCAATTGTCTACCCATCCTTGTCCCAGCTCTACCCAGCTGATGGGTACTGTAAAATCTAGAAGTCATTGTCTAGACTTAAATAAGGAGAATGGCTATTTGGGTAAAGTACCACAATATTGTTTGTGCTCATGGACTCTCAGGAGGTTTTAGGAATAGATATCAAGAGAAAACCTTGGCAGAAACATGGAGGGAATGTTATAAATTTCAATCATCCAAAATCAACAAGGGAATCCTCTCTCTCTCTATAAAAATTTTCATAACAAAATCAAAATCTACCCAAGAGAGTGAAGGAACTGCCAAACCATATTTACAACTACAATAAATGTGAGATACTGTGAGTATTGGAAAAAAAGGAAATGGATTAGTCACCAACTGGAATAATCCATGCGAGTGTACTTTACAATAATGCAGTTCTAGCATATTTGTGTAAATGTTCAAGAATAAAATATAACACCTTAGACAGTTTTGAATAATTTGAAGACTATGGCAGCAGTTCTGCCAGCTTGCTGCACTGCTAAAGCAGTGCAGGGGGCCAGGAGACTCAAGCGGAGGCCACGTAGCTGACTTTCCACTGGGCGCCACAGCCTCACACAACTCCATTTACCGGATTTCCAGCGCCATTAGCTCCACATCAGAAATTGGTACGGAGCTGCACAAGTTATTTAAATGTTGTTTTAAATATAATTAGTAGGCCTGAAGTCTCTGAGCCTGCTAGAGTCTCTCACTCCCTACAGGAGTGTTTCACTCCAGCGGGGTTTTCAGTTAGTTCCCCACTAGCGGCAAGGCCATTGAGATCTCCCCAGAAGGTCAGGATAAAGCGGGGGTGACCCCTGGCCATTGCTGGTGCCAACCTGGCCCTTGGCACTGCCCAAGGAGCAAAGTGCCAATGCCCAGGGGCACCTTGGCACTGCCCAACAGGTATTGGGCAGCACTGAGGGGTTGGGGCCAGAGCAGGGGAGGGCATCTGGGGGAGATCGATGGGGGTGGCTGACTAGCTGCCACTCTGCATTCGGCAGTGACAGAGGGAGGGTGGGAGACCAGCAGTCAGGGCTGGCCATTGAGGTGGGGGGTGGTGGGGGAGTGGGGGGGGAGGTGTGTGATGCATTGGGGGGGTGGGGGGGGTGGAACGGGGTGGTGTGGTGTGGTGGAGGGGTTGGGTTTGCCCGGACACATCCAGAGGGCAAGCGATGGGTGATTGCAATCGAGCTGGCCAGCGATAAGGAGGCTAGCAGTGCAGGGATACTGTGTATATGCGGATCTTGGTACTGACCAGATCGGCAGATGTGCAATGGTCTGCTCAGCGCTATGCTGTTGGCCTCTCCAGTGGAAATAGGCCCTGCCCCCTTATTTCTAATGATAGCATGCTGGTGCACTCTGCTGTACACAGAGTATGGGAAATTCATTTTGAAAGTCCTGCTGAAAAAACCAGCAGGATTTACTACAGTTTTTTTTCAAATTTGACACTTCGAATTTTTTTGGGAGATTCAGCCAGAGCTTTCAGCAGCAAGAATAATACTTGTGTTCTAGTCTAGGAACAATTCAACTTCAGTGTCAATAGCAGCACAATGCTGAAATTGAACTTACAGGTGTCTGCTCACTCCCAGATTCTTGTTTTTTAGTTCATCCTTTAAATAGTTAATAAAATGAAATTATCACATTTAAAGGATACACTTACATTGGAGGCGCCCCAGCCAATATTCACGCGATTGGTCCCTGGGACCAGAGGCTGAGTAAATTGGGCTTATATTCTCTTAACTTTAGACGAATAAGAGGTGATCTCATTGAAAGCTACAAAATTCTGAAGGGGTTTGATAGAGTAGATGCTGTTTCCTCTGGTTGGAGAGTCTAAAACACAGGGGCAAAGTCTCTGGACAAGGAGACAATTATTTAGGACTGAGATGAGGAGAAATTACTTCACTTAAGGGGATGTGAATCTTTGGAATTCTCTACTCAAGAAGGTTATGGATGTTCCATCATTGAATACATTTAAGGCTGGGATAGAAATATTGTGGTATTAGGGAATTAAAAAATGTGGAGCAGATGGAAAAATGGAATGGATGGTGACGATCAGCCATAATCATATCAAACGGCAGAGCAAGTTCAGTGGGCCATATGGTCTACTCCTTCTAATATTTCTTACGGCCTTAAGCTTACATTGCAGGAACTGAGCAAGTTCTGTAACATAAGAAAAATTGCTTTAAAACTGATCATGATGTTTCATCCTAATTGGTGAAGCCGTGTAAACTTCAACTGTAGTTTATTAAGCATTTACAATGTACATTACGTGAATGGCAATCAGTGTCCAAAACAACCTTTAATACCCTTAAGCATAATTAAGGACCCTACACACCCCAGACGTTCTCTCTTCTGCCTTCTTCCATTGGGGAAAAAGATATAAAAGTCTGTGGTTACATGCCCATCGACTAAAGAACAGTTTCTCCCCTGCTGCTGTCAGACTTTTGAATGGTCTTACCTTGCATTAAGCTGATCTTTCTCTACACCCTAGCTATGACTGTAACACTACATTCTGCACTTTCTCATTTCCTTCTCTATGAGTGGTATGTTTTGTCTCTCTAGCACGCAAGAAACAATACTTTTCATTGTATGTTAATATATGTGACAATAATAAATCAAATCAAATCAAAGTGCTTCATAAGGTTTTCCTGGTTTATGGTGTGGGGATTAAGCATATCACATAATTTTTCGGAGCCCAGAAAATCCCATGATATTTGTTGCACTGGCTAATCTCAGCCAGGAGAGCAACGAGGGCAGAACAACTGGCTTAGCAACCTGAGGGAGAGGAAAAAATCCAAATCCTGATCATGATTTAATAATTCTTCATGGACTGGACGGCAGGTGAGGACAGGACGGGATCAGTCATGATGCTCCTTGGGATCAAATGATTTTCACAAGAAAAACGGCACAATGATAAAACACCAACAGGTGACCAGAACTTACATAGCCAGAATATTTTTAATTTGTTCATGAAATATGGGCACCACTGACTTGGCCAGCATTTATTGCCTATCTCCAATTTCCCTTGCAAAGGTAACGGTGAGCTGTCTTCCTGAACCACTTCAGTCCATGTGCTGTAGATACACTCACACTGAGAGAGTTCCAAGGCATTCATCCAGTTGCAGTAAAAAAAATGGCAATATATTTCCAAGTCAGGACGGTGAGTAACTTGGAGGGGCACTTCCAGATGTTGATGTGTCCATGTATCTGCTGACATTGTCCTTCTAGCTGGTAGGTGTCATGGGTTTGGAAGCTGCTATCAAAAGAGCCTTGGTGAGTTTCTGCAGTGTAATCTTGTAGATGGAACATATGGCTGCCAATGTCCACTGGTGGTGGAAGGAGTGAATGTTTATGGATGGGGTGTCAATCAAGTGGGCTGCTTTGTGCTGGATGGTGTTGAGTTTCCTGAGTGTTTTGGTAGTAAAGGTAGTAATTGGTGATGGCAGAAACCTTATATTGAGCATGGTAAAATTGGTAATCTTGTGGCATTTGTTAAAATGACTACCTTGACTGGTTAATGATCAGTGATTGTGGCTGTCTGCAAAAGTAATATTGATTTAAACTCTGAAATGTTTCACTGGTGCAACTTCAGAATCTATATACATTGTACAGAAAATACATGCAGATCCCAGAGTGATTTTGAATTTACAATCACATTTCAGATCTCAAACACTGGTTGTACACTGGTGAAACTTCGGTGCAATGCAGTCTTGTCGACATCTCACTGAGAATATTAGCTTGTGTCTATTATTCTTTAGTGTCAGTATATTGTATTCATCACAGTGCATTGTTTAATCTTGGAGTTTTTATAAATGCTTTCAAAAGAATCACCAACAGCATATTCAGTTTCCATCCATTCACCAAAACATTTTATCTGTCATATCATACTGCCTGTGCCACACTTGCTGTAATGTCATATTCAATGGACTCAGCAAATTATAGCTGTTAGCTCAAGTGTAGCACTCATGTCTTAGAGTCAAAGGGTTGTGGATTTAAATTCCACATAAGCACAAGATCTACACTAACTTTTGGATGCGATGTTAAGAGACTTCATTTGCCTTTTAGGCAGATCTAAAAGATCCCATTACTTAATTCAAAGGAGAGGAGAGAAGTTCCCACAAAATCTTGGTCAATATTTGTCCTATAATCATTTTCACTAAAAAAGCAGATTATTGGGACATCATCTTGTTGCTGTTACTGGTAGCTCTATGTGTTTCAAAGTACTTCATTGTACCTACACATACCCAGCCACACAATTTCCTGAGGAAGGGATGTCTACCTATCTATTGTATGAAAACTTTACCTATGATTGTCACATGTTGTCTAATGTAAATCGCTGCATCACAATTTAGAACCATACAAAAACTCATAAGTTGACATTTTGAAGTAAAAGCACTTCGGGATCAGAACTTAGAGCTCCAATTTCCACAAGTCTTTTACATGTAAAGACCAGGTTCCCGTCTCCAGTCTGCAAGATAATTGATCGTTGAATAAAATCATTCAGTGTTTACTTAACAGCAATATATTTTTTATTCTAAACATGATTTAAAAAACAATGATGTTTTGTCAATTGAGTTTGTGTCTTTATAAACCCTGTTTGTGAACTGAAATCCCATTCACCTGATTAAGGAACAGTACTCCGAAAGCTAGTGGTTTGTGCTAACAAATAAACCTGTTGGACTTTAACCTGGTGTTGTGAGACTTCTTATTGTATAAAACTATACCCATAGAAGAATACATTGTGCGTTACATTGGCCATTCACACCATGTGAATGTCACTTACAAAACTAACATTTATTGTCCATTTCTAAGTGCACTCAAGTAGCTTGCTAAGCTATTTAAAAGTTTGGCATATTGCTATGTGTCTGGAGTCACATATAGGCTAGACTGGGTAAACATAAGAACATAACTAGGAGCAGGAGTAGGCCATCTGGCCCTGGAACCCGCTCCGCCATTCAATAAGATCATGGCTGATCTTTTTGTGGACTGAGCTCCACTTATCTGCCTACTCATCATAGCCCTTAATTCCTTTACTGTTCAAAAATTTATCTATCCTTGCCTTAAAATCATTCAATGAGGTAGCATCAACTGCTTCACTGGGCAGGGAATTCCACAGATTCACAACCCTTTGTGTGAAGAAGTTCCTCCTCAACTCAGTTCTAAATCTGCTTACCCTTATTTTGAGGCTAGCCCCCTAGTTCTAGTTTCACCCACCAGTGGAAACAACTTCCCTGCTTCTATCTTATCTGTTCCCTTCATAATCTTGTATGTTTCTATAAGATCTCCCCTCATTCTTCTGAATTCCAATGAATATAGCCCCAGTCTACTCAGTCTCTCCTCATAAGCCAACCCTCTGAACTCCGGAATCAACCTAGTGAAGCTCCTCTGCGCCCCCTCCAGTGCCAGTATATCCTTTCTCAAGTAAGGAGGCCAAAACTGTACACAGTACCCCAGGTGTGACTTCACCATCACCTTATATAGTTGCAACATAATCTCGCTGTTTTTAAACACCATCCCTCTAGCAATGAAGGACAAAATTCCATTTGCCTTCTTAATTACCTGCTGCACCTGCAAACCAATTTCTTGAGATTCCTGCACAAGGACACCCAGGTCCATCTGTACAGCAGCATGCTGCAATTTTTTATCATTTAAATAATAGTCCACTTTGCTGTTATTCCTACCAAATGGATGACCTCACATTTACCAACATTGTACTCCATCTGCCAGACCCTCACCCACTCACTTAGATTATCTACATCCCTTTGCAGACTTTCAGTGTCCTCTGCACACTTTGCCCTTCCACCCATCTTAGTGTCATCTGCGAATTTTGACACACTACACGGTCCCCAACTCCAAATCATCTATGTAAATCATAAACAATTGCAATCCCAACACTGATCCCTGAGGCATATTCACTGATCGCCAGCCAGAAAAACATGTTTTTTTTGGAAGACAACCTTCTTTCTCTCAAGGACATGAGTGAGCCAGATGGGTTTTTATGAGTGCTATCCTTTCATGCTGACCACATGATTGAAACTACCTGTGTAACACTCCGATATTTATAAACTAGCATAGGAGAGTCACTAATTTTGAAAAAAGTGATAAACCACGGTGATATAAATTGAAAATTCATCAAAATAGTTAAGAAAAACTATAAATGTGGAAAATGTTTGTATATTTCCACAGAAATGTTTCTTGATAAGTCTGTTAGTGTTCAGATCACCTTTAACTTTGATTTTGAATGTTCTATCAAGTTTTGCTCACCACATCTCAGAAAAGATGAAGATCAATCAGTAAGGATCCAGGGAACAATGATCAGGATGATCCCCAGGTTTTGGTGACTACTTTACGAAGAAAGGCTTAAGTGTAAAAATCACAAAGCTCAGACAAGGGGAGAGGTTAAAAAATAATCTTTGATATTTTATGTGAGGCCCAAACTTCTAGAGAGTGTTGCTGAACAGGATTAATTTGAAATACCTTTAAGAAGCAGCTGAACTGAAATATGCAGAGTATGGGATCAATGGTAAAAGAGATATCATCACTTTGAGTCATTTTGGAAGAAGTTCTGCGTTATCGAAGGTAGGAGATCAGTGGGAAGTGGGATCTGAAATAGAATGATCTCACATGGCATCCAGATGGATGAGGTTTAGTTTGTAAAGTGATTTTTTCTTATTCTGGATTTTCTAATGTTAAGTATAATTATATAATGAAAACATATATTTTCCTTATCCTTTCCTATAGACATTTGAAGCTCAGATACACCACATTGAAACAAGACCATCCAGAAAATCTAAAGAAAAAGAAGTTTTAGAATTCTTCATCCGTTGTGAAACAAACAGTTCGGATATCAGCACCTTGCTCAGTTCCTTGAAAAGAGTTGCTGAAGATGTAAAGACAACAAAAGAAGAGAAATGTAAGAATGAAACCTACAGTTTCTCTACAGTTGTACAAGTCCAATGCTTTTACCCTTCAGTGAATAGCAGTGATCATTATCCTGTCATGTTCCATACACTGAGCCCATTTCTTTTTGGGTTTTCATTTGATTTTGTCCTTTGTCAAAGAAATTGTTTCATGCTGGAATACACTTCCATGGTTACAGACTGTCCCAGGACACATGTCCAACTGGTTATTGTGAGTCTTAACAGTTGCTATCGTAGCTGAGTCCTATCAAATCAAGCAGGACTTTAGAGAGGGAAAGGGTGGGTGTGGAAATAGCCTACCAGTCAGGAGCAGGGACACTGGATTTTTTTTTTTACCTTTCATAGTTGAAATAGTGATGGCACCTCGACTGCTGTCCCAGAGATCAACAAACGCAGCAGAGACAAAGGATTGGTCTGGACCTTTATGAACTGCAGTTCTCAATAGCAACAGTGACAGCAACATGCTTTTTTTTTATAGTACTTTTAAT
The DNA here is from genome assembly GCF_965287045.1 of Carcharhinus amblyrhynchos. Classification (NCBI taxonomy): domain Eukaryota; kingdom Metazoa; phylum Chordata; class Chondrichthyes; order Carcharhiniformes; family Carcharhinidae; genus Carcharhinus; species Carcharhinus amblyrhynchos. The sequence goes on from NC_137329.1 coordinate 50,819,299, forward strand.
ATTGGAGAATGTCCCACAGCACCTCACAGGAAAGTTATCCATTCAAATTTTACATTGATCAACACAAGACATAAGGATAAGTGAGGTGGTCTCAAAAGTAAGGTTGAAATTAAAAATCAGAAGTGGGAGGATTAGAGAGGGAATTCCAGAGTTTAGGCTAAAAGCACGACTGCCAATGATGGAGTGATTAAAATCGGGAAAGGACAAGGGTCAGAATTGAAGGAGCTCAGATATTTTGGAAGGTGCATGGCTGGAGGAAATTACAGACTCAGAGAGAGCAAGAGATTTGGAAATGAGGAGCATTTCAAAATGAAGGCAATGCTTATCTAGGAGCCAATATAGAGCAGTGAATACAGAGCTATGGTTGAACAGGACTTGGTGTGAATTAGAATATGGACAACAACCTACTAGGTGAGGTCAAATTTTTAGAGGAGAGAAAATCCTGGGGTGCACTGGAAGAGTCAAGTCTAGAGATAACAAAGAAGTGACTGATGATTTCAGCAACGATGAGCTGAAGCAATAGCAGATTTTACACAGCTGGGTGTAGGAAGTTTACATGATAGACATGTGTTTTCAGTGTCAAAGAGGATGGTGATTCCTACCACATCAGATTTTTTTTTTCACCAAGCCATTGGTGGAACTACCACATCTGTTCGAAAAAAATCCAACTATGCACCCATATGGAAGTGCATCCCAGCTTGAATCACCACCTCCAGCAGGGCAGGGGCAACATGGGAAAATTATAAAGAAAATTGGAGCATTTAAAGAAACCACCTCTGGCAGTGGTATTACTGCACTTTTTGAATATGGTTCCTAAATTAGACAACAGATCATTACAGCTATTAATGAGATGCAGGCTGCAATTGGTCTGATAGCTTGATCATAAACTGGGATGGTAAGACCTGCAATGTTGCCTTTAAAGACATTGCAATGATCCAGTGCTTCACTGTGACTCTCAAGAATATCATACGGTTCTTCACATGCATGCTTCAGCTGTTTGAAGACAGCACAGAAGTTAAAGAGAGCACATTAAGTAGTAAAGGCAGTGTCAGTAATCCTAGTACCAGATAGATCAGGCAAAAGCGAGTCAGAGCGCAAGGAAAGTCCAGATTAAACTGCACTTATTTCAATGCAAGAGGGATATTATAGCAATTACTGAAAGGGGAGAACAGGACTGGCAGGTTAATGTTCCAGGGTACAGATGCTGTAGGAAAGATAGAACAGGAGGTCAGAGAGGAGGGGGAATTGCACTTTTGATTAGGGAAAACATCACGGCTGTACTGAGAAGGGATATATCCAAGGGTTCGGCTACTGTCTATATCGGTAGAACTGAGAAATAAGGAGGATATCACTTTTATAGGGTTGTACTATAGGCCCCCAAATAGTTGGCAGGAAATTAAGGAGCAAATATGTAAGGAGATTACAGATAGCTCCAAGAAAAATAGGGTGGTAATAGTAGGAGATTTTAACTTTCCCAAGATTGACTGGGACAGCCATAGTATTAGAGTGTTGGATGGAAAGAAATTTGTTGAGTGTATTCAGGAGGAATTTTTCATTCTGTATGTGGATGGCTCGATTACAGAAGGGGCAAAACATGACTCCTCTTAGGAAATAAGGAAGAGCAGATGACAGAAGTGATAGTGAGGGATCACTTTGGGACCTGTAATCATAATTCCATTAGTTTTAAGATAGCTATGGAGAATGATAGGTTTGGCCAAAAGTTAAAATTCTAAATTGGGACAAGGTCAATTCTGATGGTATCAAGCAGGAACTTTCAAAAGTTAATTGGGAGAGTCTGTGGGAAGGCAAAGGGAGGTAAATGGGAGGCTTTCAAAAGTGTGTTAACCAGCATTCAGAGTAAGCACACTCCTTTTAGAGTGAAGGCAAGGCTGGCAGAAGTAGGAACCCTGGATGACTCGGGATATTGCGGCCTTGGTCAAGAAGGAGGAGGAGGCACATGACATGCATCGGCAGCTGAGATCAAGTGAATCCCTTGAAGAGTATAGGGTTTTGTAGGAGTAGAGTTAAGCGAGAAATCGGGAGGGCGAAAAGGGGACACAAGATTGTTTTGGCAGATAAGGCAAAAGAGAATTCAAGGAGCTTCTAAAAATACATAAAGGGCAAAAGAGTAACAAGGGAAAGAGCAGGTCCTCTTAAGGATCAACAAGGTCATCTACGTGTGGATCCACAAGGGATGGGTGAGATCCTAAATTAGTATTTCTCATAAATAAATAATGATGTCTTGAGGAGTGTACATATTACAGAGAAGGAGGTGCTGTAAGTCTTTAAGTGCATCAAGGTAAATAAATCCCTGGGACCTGATGAAATGTATCCCAGGACATTGTGAGAGGCTAGGGAGGAAATTGCGGGTCCCCTAGCAGAGATATTTGAATTGATAGTCACAGGTGAGGTACCTGAAGGGTGGCAAATGTTGTGTCTTTGTTTAAAAAGGGCTGCGGAGAAAAGTCTGGGAACTGCAGGCCCTTGAGCCTCACATGTATGGTGGGTAAGTTGTTTTAAGATATTTTGAGAGACAGGATCTACAGGTATGTAGAGATGCAAGGACTGATTAGGGACAGTCAGCATGGCTTTGTGATTGGAAAATCATGTCTCACAAATTTGATTGAGGTTTTTGAAGGGGTAACCAAAAAGATAGATGAGACTTTAGCAAGGCCTTTGACAAGGTACTACATGGTAGGTTGTTGCATAAGGTTAAATCTCACGGGGGACAGGGTGAGGTATCTAAATGGATACAAAATTGGTTTCTTGACAGCAGCCAGAGGGTGGTTGTAGAGGGTTATTTTTCAAACTGGAGACCTGTGACCAGCGACGTGCCTCAGTGATCGGTGCTGGGTCTACTATTATTTGTCATTTATATAAATAATTTGGATGAGAATATATGAGGTACAGTTAGTAAGTTTGCAGATGACACCAAGATTGGTGGCATAGTGGACAGTGAAGAAAGTTATCTCCAATTGCAATGAGATCTGGATCAATTGAGCCAGTGGGCTGATGAATGGCAGATGGAGTTTAATTTAGATAAGTGCGAAGTGATGCATTTTGGTAGATTGAACCAGGTCAGGATTTACTCAGTTAATGGTAGGGCGTTGGGGAGAGTTGCAGAACAAAGAGATCTAAGGGTACATGTTCACTGCTCCTTGAAATGGAGTCACAGGTGGACAGAGTGGTGAAGAAGGCATTCAGCATGCTTGGTTTCATTGGTCAGAATATTGAATACAGGAGTTGGGACATCTTGTTGAAGTTGTACAAGATATTGGTAAGGCCACATGTGCTATACTGTGTGTAGTTCTGATCACCCTATTATAGAAAGAATGCAGATAAGATTTACTGGGATGCTACCAGGACATGATGGTTTGAGTTAAAGGAGAGACTGGATAGTCTGTGTCTTTTTTCTCTGGAGCGTAGAAGGCAAAAAGGTGATCTTATAGAGGTCTTTAAAATAACGAGGGACACTGATCAGCTAGATAGTCAGTATCTTTTCCCAAAGATAGGGGAGTCTAAAACTCGAGGGCCTAGATTTAAGGTGAGAAGGGAGAGATACAGAAGCGTCCAGAGGGCCAATTTTTCACACAGAGGGTGGTGAGTGTCTGGAACAAGCTGCCAGAGGTAGCAGTAGAGGCAGGTACAACTTTGTCTTTAAAAAGTATTTAAATAGTTACATGGGTAAGATAGGTATAGAGGGATATGGGCCAAATGCAGGCAATTGCGATTAGCTTTTGATGATTAGTTTCCAAACCTCACTGGATTCCGGGGAAGTGCCGGAAGATTGGAAAACGGCTAATGTTACGCCGTTGTTTAAAAAGGGTAGCAGGCAAAAGGCAGGGAATTATAGGCCGGTTAGTTTAATGTCTGTTGTAGGTAAAATGCTTGAATCTGTAATCAAGGAGAAAATAGCGAGGCATCTTAAGGAGAATTGTTTGATAGAGCAGACGCAGCACGGTTTTGTTAAGGGGAAGTCGTGTCTGACGAATTTATTGGAATTCTATGAGGATGTGTCTAGTGCGGTGGATAGAGGAGAACCGGTGGATGTGGTGTTTCTTGATTTTCAGAAGGCATTTGATAAGGTGCCACACAAGAGGTTGTTACAGAAGGTTAGGGGGCATGGAGTTGGGGGTAGGGTGTTAGCGTGGATAGGGGATTGGCTGTCAAATAGGAGGCAGAGAGTGGGTGTCAATGGGTGCTGTTTGGATTGGCGGTTGGTGACTAGTGGAGTGCCCCAGGGATCGGTGCCGGGGCCTCAGCTATTTACCATTTATATAGATGATCTGGAGGAGGGAACCGAGTGTAAGGTGTCGAAATTTGCTGATGACACCAAGATTGGTGGAACGGCAAATTGTGCGGAGGGTGTGGAAAGTCTGCAGAGGGATCTAGATAGGCTGGGCGAATGGGCCAGGAACTGGCAAATGGAATTTAATGTTGGCAAGTGTGAAGTTGTCCACTTTGGTAGGAATAATGGTAGGAAGGACTACTACTTACATGGCGAAAAGCTGCAGCATGCTACTGTGCAGAGGGACCTCGGGGTGCAAAAACCCAGCCTGCAGGTGCAGCAGGTGGTCAGGAAGGCAAATGGGATGCTGGCCTTCATAGCGAGGGGGATTGAATATAAAAGTAGGGAGGTCTTACTGCAACTGTACAGGGCACTGGTTAGGCCGCAGCTGGAATACTGTGTGCAGTTTTGGTCGCCGCACTTACGCAAGGATATTTTGGCCTTGAAGGGAGTGCAGAGGAGGTTTACTAGGCTGCTACTGGCGTTGAGGGGGTTGAACTATGAGGAGAGGCTGAATAAACTAGGCTTGTACTTGTTAGAGTTTAGAAGGATGAGGGGAGATCTCATTGAGACGTACAAGATGATGAATGGGATGGATAGGATAGAGGTGGAGAGGCTCTTCCCACTCAGAAAAGACAGTAGGACTACAGGGCACAGCCTTAAGATAAGGGAGGGGGGGCAGTTTAGAACGGAGTTGAGGAGGAACTTCTTCACTCAAAGGGTGGTGAATCTCTGGAATTCTCTGCCCGTTGAAGTGGTGGAGACTGCCTCACTAAATATATTTAAGACGCGGATAGATAGGTTTTTGATAGGCAAGGGGATTAAGGGTTATGGGGCGAAGGCGGGAAAGTGGAACTGAGCCACTTCAGATCAGCCAAGATCTTATTGAATGGCGGGGCAGGCTCGAAGGGTTAGATGGCCTACTCCTGCTCCTATTTCTTATGTTCTTATCTTAGGGCTTTAAAAATAAAGGACAGCATGGACAAGTTGGGCCGAAAAGCCTGTTTCCATGCTGTAAACCTCTAAGACTCCCCTATGACTCTATAACCTGAATTGCAGTATAATGTTCTGGTCAGTGAGTTGGACAATGACCACAGACAACAATGAGGTGAATTCCAGGTTAATCTGTTTCTGCTGTTAGTTGATGGAAGAATGTTATCCAGGTGACCTGAAGTATGTCTCATTCTTTCTCAAACTACATGGGATCCTTCATTTCCCACTTGAAACAGACATATTGAGACTCCATCCACTGACAGTGCTGTACTCTCTCAGTACTGCACTGAAATGTCAGCACAGTTAATATATTCCGATCCTGGGGTAGTTCTTGATCACGCGTCTCTTTGACTTCGAGATCAGAATGCTACAAATTGAGCTAAGCTGACACACTGCCAGGCTTTTCCTGTGCTTTATGTCATGTACTAATTTATTCCATTTGTTTTTTGTTTTGATTTTCAGCAATATTAATCATAGATTCTGCATGTGCATGATATATATATATTCTTTCAATTATACTATTTAAAATACATGGTCTTTACAATATACCGACTGCTGTCAATATGCATATTCTCCCAGGATACACTCCAAACCCACACATTTCTAAGCACTTGTGTGACATATTGGAAAACTGAGAGGATGAAAAACCTCAATAGCAATCCTTCCCACCTATCCTCATGTACTAAAGCAGAGCTTATGCTGAAGATGGATTCTGAAACTTCACCAAGAAAAGATGAAACAATATTAACTGCTGTGTCTTTGATGTTGCTGATAATGCCATTCATTCATTCAGTGACTCTGAATCCATTGCATTCCAAGTGGGACATTCATTGAGACAAGCAGTATTGGTCCAGGTACACACTGGTAATAAGCTCCATTACCACTCCCTTGCTTAGTGCTTCTGTTTTCATGCTGGGTTTTCATTTAAAAATACTGCAGAGTTATTCTCTCCATCAGTGGCTCTGTGTAAAGTAATCACCACCAATAATATTCAGGTTCCTACCTCATAGAGCTTCTCAATGCAGTGCAGTGCTACAAATATTTATCCTTTTTTTTCTCTATTTTTGCCTCTAGTTCATTGGTTTCCAAAAAAGTTATCGGATTTGGACAGGTGCCATCAATTAGTCACAAATTTTGACCCAGACCTGGACCTCGATCACCCGGTAAGTTGAGAGTTTATTTGAAGGGATCCTTGCTGGAGGGACAAAGGTCAATCAAGCACTTTCAACGCAAAGGGGTAGATAATCTGATGAGAGGAGGTTAGTCTGGAGCATAAATACCAGCATAGACCAGTTGGACCAAATGGCCTGTTTCTATGCTGCAAATTGTACATAAAACATTTTTCTCCTGTCATCTCTGCCAGAATTAAAAACAAACTAATGGTCATAACATTATTAAAAGAGATAGCTGAATTCTGTATTGGCCACCTCTCACGTTGTTCCTTGCTTTCATGCTGCAGTCTTTCATTTGCTGCTTCCAGATAGGATTTTACGTAACACTTCTCAGCACCATGCAGTTCAGTTCTGCTCAACTGGGAATAGTAAGTGCTCTCTGGTGTTCACTCCTCTTCTTCATGGTCTCTCTGCAGCAGACACTTCTGATTAACTCTACTTGATAATGCTATCAATTAAGTGGCAGACCCACAGAATGTTCTCCCATTGGTGAAGAGTCATGAAAATAGTTATTAACATTCCTAAACTTGAAAAGCCTGGACAAAAGCAAACATTCAAGCTTTGATTCTTTGGTTGTCGGAAGAAAATAGAAAATAGGAGCAGGAGTTTTTGAGCCTTTTCCACCATTCATCATGATCATGGCACATCATCGAACTCCTTCCCCCTCCCACATATCCTTTGCTCCTCTTTGTGCCAAGATCTATGGGGGCAGTTCTCTCACCCTGCCATGCTCATTTTCCAATGCAATGGGGTGGGAGAAACTTGCAGCCGGGCATGCACGAGTTCATGCTTGCATTCCCGCATGAGTGCATCTCCCAACTCAGATTTCCGACGCTATCAGATCTGTGCTGGAAACCAACGGGAAGACTAAGTAAGTCCTTTTAATATATTTTAAATCTGTTTTTAATGTAATTAGCAGGCCCAGGACTGAATTCTCTGGGCCTGCTAGCCTGTCCCACCCTGCCAGGAGTATCCCACTTTTGGAGAACTACTGGGATGACCCCACTGGAGTGAAGTGGGGATAATCGGAGCTGCCCAAGGGGTCAGGTGGTGGGGGGGTGGTGTCCCCTGGGCAAGGGTACCCAGGCCATGCCAGACTGTGCCCTGGCACTGCCCACTGGGCAAAGTGCCCATGCCCAGAGGAACCTTGGCACAAAAATAAAATGGGAAAGATGGCTGAAGCATGGCTTACAAGGGAAATTAGAAATAGTATTGGATCCAAGGAAGAAGCATACAAATTGGCCAAGAAAAAAAACAAAACTGAGGATTGGGAGAAATTTAGAATTCGGCAGAGGAGGACCAAGGATTTAATAAGAAGGGGAAAATAGAGTAAGTTTGTCACGAACATAGAAACTTTTGCAGTCAGTTTTATAGGTATGTGAAGAGAAAAAAAGTGAAGACAAATGTAGGTCCCTCATAGTCAGAAATTTATAATGTGGAACAATGAAATGGCTGACCAAGTAAATACACACTTCGGTTCTTTCTTCACAAAGGAGGACGTGAGTAAAATATCAGAAATGTTGGGGAACATGGTGTTTAGTGAGAGGGAGAAACTAAAGAAGATCAGTATGAAGTAGAGAACTGTTGTTGGGGAAATTGATGGGATTAAAGGCCAATAAATCCCCAGGGCCTCATACTCTACATCCCAGAGTACTAAAGGAAATGGCCCCAGAGATAGTGGATGCATTGGTGGTCATGTCCCAAGATTCTAAAGACTTTAGAATCATTCCTACAGATTGGAAAGCAGCTAATATAACCCCACTACTTAAAATGGGAAGAAGAGTAAAAACAGAATTATAGACCAGTCAGCCTGATGTCAGTAGTGGGGAAAATTCTAGAATCCACGAACAAATATTTTATAGAAGAGTATCTGGAAAATTGAAAACACCTGAAGAATCAGACAGAGTCAGCATGGATTTATGAAAGGGAAATCATGCGTGATAAATCTACTCAAGTTCATCAAGGATATAACTAGTAGAGTCGATAATGGGGAGTGAATGGGAATGGTTTATTTGGACTTTCAGAAGGCTTTCGACAAAGTCCCACAAAAGAGATTGGCATGTAAAATTACAATGCATGGGATTGGAGGTAGTTGATTGAGATGAATAGAAAACTGGTAGGCAGAAAGGAAGCAGGGTAGAAATAAAGGTGTAATTTGCTGAACAGTGACTAGTGGGGTACCACAGGGATCAATGCTAGGACCCCAGCTATTCACTATGTATATTGATATTTTAGATGAGGGAACTAAATGTAATATTTCCAAGTTTGCAGATGACACAATGCTGGGTGGGAGGGTGAGCTGTGAGGAAGATGCAGAGATCCTGTATTGTGATTTGGACTAGTTGAGTAAGTGGGCAAATGCATGGCAGATGCAAAATGATATGGATAAGTATGACGTTATCCATTTTGGTAGCAAAAATAGGAAGATGGATTATTATCTGAATAGCTATAAATTAAGAGAGGGGAATATCCAATGAGACCTGGATATCCTTGTACATCAGTCACTGAAAGTAAGCATGCAGGTACAGCAAGTAGTAATGAACGTATATGGTATGTTGGCCTCCACAGCGAGAGGACTGAAGCACAGGAGCAGGGATGCCTAAAGCCACACCTGGAATATTGCCATTTTGGTCTCTGTATCTGAGGAAGGATGTTCTTGCTGTAGAGGGAGTGCAGTGATGGGTTACCAGACCAATTCATGGGATGGTAAAACTGACGTATGAGGAGTGGTTGACACAAAGCTGAGTGGGAAGGTGAATGTGAGCAGGATGCAGAGATCCTTCAATGTGATTTGGACAAGTTGAATGAATGGACAAATAAATGGCAGATGCAGTATAATTTGAATAAACGTGAGGTTTCCATTTTGTTAGCAAATATGGGGAGGCAGATTATTATATGAATGGCCATAAATTAGGAGAGGGGAATATGCACCGAGACCTGGGTGTCCTCTTATATTAATCACTGAAGATAAGCATACAAGTGCAGCAGACAGCAGAGGTAGATGGTATGTTGGCCTTCATAGCAAGAGGATTCAAGCACAGCAGTAGGGATGTCTTGCTGCAATTATACAGTTCCATGGTGAGACCACACCTAGAATACTGTGTACATTTTTGGTCTCCTTATCTGAGGAAGGATGTTCTTGTTCTAGATGAGTGCAGAGAAGGTTTCCTAGGAGTGATTGAGTCAGTTAGGATTATATATTTGCTGGAGTTCAGAAGGATGAAAGGGAGATTGCATAGAAACCTATAAAATTCCAACAGAACTAGGCAGGTTGGATGCAGGAAGGATGTTCCTGATGGTTGGGATGTCCAGAACCAGGGTTCATAGTCTAAGGACACAGGGTAAATCTTTTAGGACTGAGCTAAAGAGAAATTTCTTCACCCAGAGAATGATCAACATGTGGAACTCGCTACCACATAAAACTATTGAGGCCATAACATTGTATGTTTTCAAGAAGGAGTCAGACATAGGGCAGAATTCTCCTTAAAAAAATTAAAATGTCAAATTGGCAGGAAAACTGGAGTAATTCATGCTGGTTTTTTTCAGTGGGAGTTCAGATAGAATCTCTCACTCTCTGCGCAATGCAGAGGCCACCAGTATGAATATCTTTAGATATCAGGGGGCAGGGTCTATTCCCATCCAGGAGGCTGAAACCAGCAGGACTCTGCGCATATGCAGTGGCCCCGAACTGTCGGCCTCCCATTTGCTGGCCAGCCCGAGACCTTCGTAGTCTCCTAGACCCCCATGACCCAAATGGCAGATTGATAGCGGGTCCCCTCTTCCCACCAATTGTCTACTTGGCACTGCCCCATGCCCAAGAATCGGACAGAGTCAGCATGGATTTATGAAAGGGAAATCATGCCTGATAAATCTACTCAAGTTCATCAAGGATAATAACTAGTATGATTGTATACTGAGAAAGGAATAATTGGCAATCTAGTTGTGTGAGACTCCTAGGGATTAGTGACAATAATATGATAGAATTCTTCATCAAGATGGAGAGTAAAGTAGTTGATTCCAAGACTATGGTCCTGAATCTTAATAAAGGAAATTACGTTGATGAGCTGAGAGTTGGATTGGGAAACGTTACTTAAAGGGGTGACATTGGTAGGCAATGGAAAACATTCAAAGAGTGCATAGAGGGAACTGCAACAACTGTTTATTCCTACTTTGCATAAAAATAAAATGGGAAAGATGGCCAAAGCATGGCTTACAAGGGAAATTAGAAATAGTATTGGATCCTAGGAAAAGGCATACAAATTGGGGGTCTATACACAAACGTCTTTTCACCTAGTGTTTCTCAGCACTATCCATTCAGATTCCACATTGTTGGAGCCAAAATCCTTCCTCACTGTTGCATTAATTTCCTCTTTAACTAACAATGCAACTCCACCATCTTTTCTTCAGCGTCTGTTCTTTCTAAATACTGAAAATCCAGGATGTTTATTTCCCACCCCTGGTCAAGCTGTTATCTTAGGTTGAAAATATCATCTGATACTAGCATCTATGGCCAAGAACTAGCCAGTTCATATCACTCTGCATCATCTATCTAGTATCAGCACCAGCACAGCATACACACAACCTGGAAAATTCAATTAGGGAGCGGAAGGCGAATGGTAGTGATAGTAGCAGTAGAGGAGCAGAACAGGCTTCCCAGGTGGCTATATGGATGCCATCAGTGATTGAGCTTCTCGGTTGCTGTAGAGTAAAGGAGACACAAATTCTCCTTCTTCACAGAATACTTTTATTTCTTTGATCCAACTCTACACATAATTCTCCACCAACAAACAATGCCACCTTATGTATCAGTGGCTTCTATTGAATAATTGACATCAAATTAGGACTTTATTGGAAGGTCCATTAACTCATTCCTAACAGTCTTCCCTTGGATAAATAGAAATTCTGATGAAAAACAGAAAACACAAAACACTCTATTTCCACTTCCATTTTTTAAAAATACATTTCTTGAAGAAAAAAACATATATTCACAGAAAGATACACCCTTCCTTAATAATGTCCAAAAGTTTCTGATAGCTACTATCAACCCATTTACTGTTGTCCAGCATCTGCTTTTAGCTGGTTACGTAGATCCTCAACTTTTTCTCATTTACATTTTGTGGAGTCCTCACCTTCACACAGGGATTTATTGTCAATGTAACACTCAATGAGTATTTTACTCAAATCCCCTAATCCCAAAATTTCTGTAATATCTGGGATATATCCACTGCCTCTACAAGGCTTAGTGTCACTCTCCTTATTTTCTTTGTTTCCTTCACAAGGAGGTAACATTTTCCTCCAAAAGAAATATTATAAAACCTCCCGTGCTTGAGAACCTATCACATAAATTGGCAAAGGATACGTCACAATAAACTGAGTTTCAGGTGCTAAAGATCAACCAAAAACAAGAACCTCAAAACACATTCCTGCATTTTTAATTTGGCCAATGTTTTGTTTGCTCCCATTATGTCTTCCACCACAGGATCGTTCAGTTTTGTACTCGACTCCAGGACCTCAAAACTAACGTTCGGTGTGATCTGTGTACTAGCCAATTCAGTTGCCCAAACTGCAGAGTTCCTCTTTTTCCGTCTTAGAAACCACCGCATTCTTTTGTGAAGCCTACCACAATTAATTGCTACTGGGTTGATACTCTCCAAATAAAGTTGCTGATATAAAGTAACACCTGACTCAGTCTGTCCAATTTCCAGCCCAATATATTTGAAAGCACCTGAAGTCTAACTTGCAAACTTTGAATTCCTTCCTCAGCTCAGAGATTGCTATAGCTTTGAAATCACTACTACCACCCCACAAAAAAATCGACATGGTTCATAAACAGACCAGAAAGAATTTCTTCATAGTACCAGTAAAACATCGCAGGATCTGCTTTCAACTGGCAACAGCCTAACTTTAACAAAACTGACCTTACCAAAAAATACCAAACTCGAGACGCATCATTTAGCCTATTTACACATTTATTTAACTTCCAGAGTAGCCCTTCGGTGTTAGCTGCCCGTTTAGGAAGATGGAAAGAAATGTCTCTCTGAAGCTGATGGCCCTACAAAAAGGCAGCTTTTGTATCTATAGATTTGCATTCCTGTGCCTTTTAGCTAACAGAGCCAAGAAGATCCTCAGAATAACCTTTCCTGAGGTCGGTGAATCCATCCTTAAATTCTGGTCGAAAATTTTCTTCAAATCTCCTTGCCACAAGCCTGACCTTTGCCTTATAAATTCCATCAGGAAAAACCTTCTCTGTGCAAATCCATCCGTGAGATAGAGCTCTTTGTCCCCTATCTAGTACCTTCGTGTATATCCCAAATTCACTCCAACTGTGCCGTTCTAGTTGTTTGGCATCTTTTATAACTTTTTCATCTAATTTATTGGAAGCCACCAAAATCTCATGAGCATATGGGCTTCTACTTCTAGTAGCATTTGTAGTTTTACTCCTATTCCGAGACCTTGTCAAGCCCCCTATCCCACTTGATATCTCGTCTGTACGACAACTGCTTGATCTTTCCATCCTGCTGTGGGATGTTCTTTCAATAGTTCACAATCTCTTCCTGTTACCATGTTAACTATTGGACTTACTATCTGAACTGATGCTACGTTACTGTGCTCTCCACATTTGAACTTTGTATTCCCAGTCCATAGTCTTGATGGCCTCCACTGTATTCTTTATATTCAACCAGCATTTATACTTGCCTTCTCTGCTCTAATAATGACAGTTGCATCCCTCCTTTGTCTGGATTCTTCAGGCAAGTATGTCATTTTTGTACAACTTTTGGCAGTTTTCCTTTCAGAAAAATGGCCCGTTCTAGTTCATCAGAAGTATTGCGTTTCTCTACAGGTACCCTATCTATTTCAGTTAACTGGTCCTCAGTTTTGTAACATGTGAGTATCAGGTGACCCTAGTTCCTCAAAATGTTCATCTACTTTTTCCAAATTCACAAGTTTGTAATCTGTACCCATTATCCTTGATGAATGTACCCTAACAGTCTGATTACCATGTTGCAAAACAATTGTTTTGCCATCTATGCCTATAACCTTCCCCAGGCCTTTCCATTCATTAAAAATGTCTCTTTTATTGTATGCTATGTGTCCTTGCTGAAAAATGGTATTTGATGGCCGTATATTGTGCCTTAAAGTTATGTGAATTTTTTCAGAGACTTCTGTTTCCAAAAATGCTTATATGCAATGCATTTAAATGCTCAGCAAAGGCAAAGCTAATTGGAGTCCCTTCTCAAGCTGGAGACTGGTCATTCAAAATTTTAGGATTTCTACCAAATGATAATTGATAGGGACTCTAGCCCCCAACCATCTGCAACAAATTCTTTGCATGTACCACCCATGCTAAGGCTGAATTTAACTTGATATTTGGTCTATCTGTCAAAATTTTCCAGAGTATCTCATCTATTACCGCATGGTTTCTCTCACACACCATTACTAAATGGCTTTTTGCAGTTGTATTCATGACTATGATATTCAAGTTTTCACACAAATCCCAAAACTCATCATTAGTTAATTCCCCCCCTCCTTGTCTGTAAGGAATTTTGCTGGTGGCCCCATTCCTGTCCCTATCCATTTTTCCGTGATCTAATCCAGAATTACTTTCTTTTCTTTACTGCATGTAATGGTTGATTGACTAAATCTGGTCGCTAGATCTACAAAGTGCAAAATAAATATATTGTTTGCTTCATCCCAGATCTTAAGGTTCATAGCCATAATGTTGTTAAAATCCCTGGTCAAGGATAGAGTTACTAACAGTCACGGTGTGCTTCTATACTTCCTACAAACCTCACACCGATTACTGACATAAGAACATAAGAACATAACATAAGAACATAAGAAATAGGAGCAGGAGTAGGCATCTAGCCCTTCGAGCCTGCCCCACCATTCAATAAGATCATGGCTGATCTGTCGTGGCTCAGTTCCACATTCCCGCCCTCTCCCCATAACCCTTACTCCCCTCGCTTATCAAAAACCCATCAACCCGCGTCTTAAAAATATTTAGCGAGGCAGCCTCCACCACTTCAACAGGCAGAGAATTCCAGAGATTCACCACCCTTTGAGTGAAGAAGTTCCTCCTCAACTCCGTTCTAAACCACCCCCCCTTTATCTTGAGGCTGTGCCCCCTAGTCCTACTGTCCTTTCTGAGCGGGAAGAGTCTCTCCACCTCTATCCTATCCATCCCATTCATCATCTTATACGTCTCAATGAGATCTCCCCTCATTCTTCTAAACTCTAATGAGTACAAGCCTAGTTTATTCAGCCTCTCCTCATAGCTCAACCCCCTCAACTCCGGCATCAGCCTAGTAAACCTCCTCTGCACTCCCTCCAAGGCCAAAATATCCTTGCGTAAGTGCGGCGACCAAAACTGCACACAGTACACCAGCTGCGGCCTCACCAATGCCCTATACAGCTGCAGCAAGACCTCCCTACTTTTATATTCAATCCCCCTCGCTATGAAGGCCAGCATCCCATTAGCCTTCCTGACCACCTGCTGCACCTGCAGGCTGGGTTTTTGCAACTCATGCACAAGGACCCCGAGGTCCCTCTGCACCGTCGCCTGCTGCAGTTTTTCGCCACATAAGTAATAGTCCTTCCTACCATTATTCCTACCAAAGTGGACAACCTCGCACTTGCCAACATTAAATTCCATTTGCCAGTTCCTGGCCCATTCGCCCAGCCTATCTAGATCCTTCTGCAGACTCTCCACACCCTCTGCGCAATTTGCCTTTCCACCAATCTTGGTGTCATCAGCAAATTTCGACATCTTACACTCGGTTCCCTCCTCCAGATCATCTATATAAATGGTAAATAGCTGAGGCCCCAGCACCGACCCCTGGGGCACTCCACTAGTCACCAACCGCCAATCTGAATAGCACCCATTGACCCCCACTCTCTGCCTCCTATTTGACAACCAATCCTCTATCCACGCTAACACCCTACCCCCAACTCCATGCCCCCTTACCTTCTGCAATAACCTCTTGTGAGGTACCTTGTCAAACGCCTTCTGAAAATCAAGAAAGACCACATCCACCGGCTCTCCTCTATCCACCGCCCTAGACACATCCTCATAGAACTCCAATAAATTTGTCAGACACGACTTCCCCTTAACTGACCTGGTCCGTCAGTTTAGTATAGTCTTCATCTCTTACCCCTGCATCCTTTAATAAATTTTTCAGGCTCTGAGGAGGTGGATGCACAAATTGCCGACACAGCTTCAACACAATGGGCTTTTTTATCAGCTAAAGGCCCCATTTCTGAATGCTAATAACACTTCCTTAATGTCTTTACCTGATACTTGTCACTAACAGAATACAATAGCATCCACTGTTTTTTCAAAATTGTTGCCTTATCATGTTCCATCTCCAGTCTCATGTGTGCTTTCTTCATCGATGGTCTACTCAGAAGAAAAGGATCTCACTTGACACAACATCTCTACTGATGGAATGATTCACTCCGGCAATATTCCAAAGCATCACTACTCTTTTCAATGACTTCAGGATATTATCATCCCCAAACCTAAAACTTGTGGAAATTTCAATTTCTCTAATCTGGTTCCGATTTAAAGAGTCCAGGTAACATTTTAACAGTCAATTCTACACATGATAGACATGCAGCCACTCTCTAATGCTGCACAATTAAAGGACTCTGCAACCAAAACTCTCATTACAGGAGTAAAACTTCTCATTAATGGGACAATGCCTTCTTTCTGGTCACTGCCTCTTTCCTCTTCCAATTCTTCTGTACCATGTGTAGCTTCAAACACTCTTTTAAATCACTTTGGACAGTTGAAAGCATAATTAAATTTAGAGTTACACCGAAAACATCAATTTATCACACCCTGACAATTTCTGGGGTTCATTTTTTTGTTACCATTCTCCATATCCTTCCTCCTGCTATAGGTATTAAAGGAGTTCTATCCTCATAATTTCTGAGTCCCAATCTTCTGACATACTCTTATAGCCTGCTTGTGCCTGTACGATCTTGCCATCCTGTTAACAGAGTATATTTCGCATTCTGTTTTGTTGCTGACTGACCCGTTTGTGTCACAAAAGCCATAGCGATAGAATGTTTTCCCTAAAAACTTTAAAGCCTCTGACATTTGATCAAATACGGTATTATTATCTGCAAACTTAACTCCTGTCAGAACCAGGAGTCTATCCATATTGGTAACTTTAGCACAGTCCAGTAACTTAAATGCCAACGTGGACTGTGGAAATTCCAGGCAGTGTTTTTACAGCTTTTTATATAGCCTACTAAATTCCATCACACACTGTTCAATAGAAATATCCTCTGATTTCCAAAATCTCTCAAATTCTGACCAAGCTTCATATGTGCTTAATAAGTAATCCTTTTGATAAATCTTACCCATGAAGTTTAGTAAATTATCCAGGCCTTCTTCCGGGTTCAAATATTCCAACTCCAATTCAAAAAACACTTTGCACCTGATTTTACTTCTACATGGTAAAGAAAGAGCCAACGTCATACCTTGTTTCCTTTTCTCCAAAGGAAAACAAACACAGCAGTCCATTTAAATACAGCGAGCTCTCTCTCGAATAGCAATGCGATAACAGCCAGACAACCTGTTTTCCTGTTATTGGTGTTGGTTAAGGGTTATTGGCCACTTTTCCAGGGAGGACTCCCCTGCTCTTCTTCAAAATTGTGGGTGGGATCCTTTATATCCACCTGAAAGGACAGGCGAGGACTCCGTTTACAGACTCATCCAAAAGACAGCATCTTTGACAGTGCAGCACTCCCCCAGTAGTGCACTAAAGTACCACCTCAATTTTGTACTCAAGACTGTGGAATGCAACTTAGACCCAACAATCTTCTGACTCAAAGGCAACACTGCTGCCAATTTTCCATGGCTAGGAAGAAACTGGAGACATTAATGGGGAGGTTTCTCCCAAAAGTGCTAAATTGGCAGGAAAACTTTTCTAAATCCCAACTGTTCTGATAGTTCAGTTTCTGACCTGAATCTCCACACTCTGTGCACTGCAGAGGTCCCAATCAGGAATCTCATTAAAAACCCAGGGGAGGTCTATTCATGCCGGAGTTTGACAGTTCTGGCCCCAAACTGTCAAACTCCTGTTTGCTGGCCAGCTCGATCGCTGGCCAGCCTGGGAGCCCTGCTTGTGCTGCCCCTCCAGCCCCTTTCCATGGCCTGATCGCAGTCCCCACAGCAGTTCTCGGTGCAGCCCTGACCCCTCCAATGTCCAGACACAACCCCCCAGCAGTGGCAATCCCCCCACCCTCCTCATTCCAGATTTGACCACCCCCTGCTAATGCCCCCCTGGGGTCAGACCCCACCCCAGAGACAGCCCTCCAGGCAGACCACCCAGCCTGCTCCAATATCTGCCCTCCCTCCATCATAGACTGATCCTAATGCAGAGTGGCAGCAAAACCCACCCCCCCCATGCCCATACATTAACCCTAGGCCCTGTCCACACTACGTCCTGCCCCCTTGGCACTGTCTGATGACTGGTAAGCAGTGCCATGGTGCCCCCTGGGGATGGTCTCATTACCCCTTGGGCAATGCCAGGGGGCAGAGGCTGGCACTGCCAGGGTGCCCATACCCAGGGGACACCAGCCCCTCCCCACCGCCCAATCCCCTGGGGGGCCCCGATTGCCCCCTCTTCATTTAGGCAGGGTCTCCTGCTAATTCCCCAAACGTGGGCAGGTAGTCTGAACCCCAGTGGAATGAAGTGCCCCTGGAGGGGTGGGAGATAATGATCACATATACATATTTAAAATACATGCAGAAAAAATTTAAATCGCTTACCCGCCTTCCCGCCGATTTCCAGCGTGGTTTACCCGGCGGCTGTTCTCTGGCTCTAAGAGATGCACGTGCATTCCCAGTTCTTGCGCAATCCCTGTTCAAGGCCGCAGATGTGCGTCTCCCACCGTGACCCGCCAGAAAAGTAGCAGGTCGCACTGGGAGAATTGCGGCCTAAAGTTCACAGGTATGGTCATTTCTACGGTCTTATTGTAAGATACCAGCAGATGGCTCTGTTGCCCTGGAAAAGCCAATTGTTATTGGACATTTTCTGAGTCTGTGCCCACAGCTGCATGGTTAAGGGTGAAGACATACAGAATACTTCCAGAGCAGCAGAACCTGCCTCACATCCATCATTTGTCCACTTCAGAAATTAAGAATTAAGAGCACGGAATTCAGTGCCCCATATTACAAATTGTGACTTCAGCAATGAAGCAGCAAAACTTTGGATGGTGGAAACGTGACATAAAAACAGAAAATGCTGGAAGTATTCAGCAGGACAAGCAACATCTGTAGAGAAAGAAACAGAAATAATGTTTCAGGTCAATGACTTGTGATCAGAACTGATGCAACGAGCGACAGCACTGCCTGCTTGTTTTTAATGTGGGTGGGCTGAATGTGTGAACATGCATTTTGTGTTAGCCAGTTTAAGGACTTTGTCCTGAGACAGTTTTCCAGTTCAGTGCTTTGACCCTCACTTGTATATTCTGTGCTGGAGAAGCAATTCTTTTCTGTTCCTGATGGAATGACAATTTGTCTTTATTTACCTGCCTTCAGACCCTCGGTATTTCTGAATACTGGATTATACCAGAGAAATATCCACACTGAAAAGCCAAAGTTGTAATAATGTATAACAATAATGACATATCATAAAAAGTCGATCTTTTTGATAAAATTGCATTGTGGAAGTTGGTTCTATCGGCACCTTTTGCAGCCACAGTGTTCAGTCAGTTCTTTACATGGCCAACAGAGGGCAACAAAAGACACACTGTGAAATCAGGAAAATCACCAAATAACCAAAGGATTGTTTTTTCAAATGGTGATAGCTCAGTTAGCACGCCACAAACAGGTGGTGCAGGATCACTCTGCAGATACTATACAGCATTGATGTGGTACAACTGAGACCATTGCACTCATTTATTAATAGTCAAAAAATACAACAACTTTCCATGGGGCGATGAGCCTTTGTCACTTGCCAATTCCTTCATTTGTCACTGTGCAGGTGCTGAAATGAAATTCATAAAATATTCTAACAAAACTGAATGATTGAACCTGACTTTTCACTGTTTCCCCCTTCTCAATTTTCAGATTTCTTCGAATACTTTATCATTTCAAGCCAGTAGCAGACACACCAATGTGAGCGGATTAATACAGGGACCAATATAGTCTGTGCACTGGAACCACAGCTGACTATGAGGCCCCTTAATAAAACACCCAATAATGCAGAAACACTGTAAACTAGCACAGAATCTGTCTCACTGAAACATAGGATATAGCTAAATGATTTGCCTTTATTAATGCATGAACACATTCTGTAGGGCTATTTCTCTGTGTATGTTACTAGACATGCGAGTGTTAAAGGATCGGGGCAGATTTGCAAGAATTCTTAATCTGCTTTACCTTTCAAAGTTCCAATTTGATGCGAGGATGACACATGATTTCTCACTGACCTCGCTTTGCATTGGCGATGGTAGTAATCTCCAGCAGGGAAAGTAAGAGCAAGCTTTGAGGGCAGTGGCCTCCTAACAGCCATCCAAAGAATTTACTTGGCTCCAGTCCAGAGAACCATGGCTTCAATATACTCTCATGCTCTCTAATCTTCCCAATCAAGAGAAAATAGGAACAAAACCCCTCAACTGTGGAGTAGGAAATAAAAAAGAGAAAAAGAATGAGAGGAGGGAAGAAATGGAAAATGAGAAAGAAGAGCAGTGAGTTGCTATTTAACTATATATATCCAGAGCACAATGTGGAAAATTACGCTGTCTTTAACGGTGTTTATTTTTAGTGACAGGCAACGTCTTGGATTTTTGGTTCATAAGTGAACATCTCAAACCCTGAGTTTGTTAAACTAACATTACCAGGTGGCTAGACGGGAAGAATCTACCAGCTCTTTAAGCTCCTTTTTATCGGCCAGAGGAGTTTTGGCAAGTAGGCTGTAATTGATCATCTCCTGTATTACCTGCTGCTACCACCTGTATCTGACATCAAGCAACTCCTGATACGTACACATTCAGACACACACATGCACACACACATGTGCATACACACACACACGCATGCACATATTCAACGGAAGTAAAGCAGAACATCTAACATTTTGAAGCTTTTTTAAATAACTGCATGATTCATTGCATTATAAATACCACTCGCAGCTTAAATAAGCCACCTTTAAATATGTCACTATTTAACCCAATTCCCCCTTTAGGCCAGTAGATTTTGTAATCCACCATCATTCAAGTGGCTCATTTTGTTTAGGTCACTGCCTCATTCCAATTGTCTATCCTAAAGGTGGAGCCTGCCAAAAAGATCAGCGTAACTTTTTTATGATTTGTTTTCACTGAATTACAAAACAGAGTCTACAGTCCTATAAACTCTCAGCTCTGGCCCCACAGAGTTCAGAACGTTTATGGGATTCTACCCAGACTCAACATTCTATTGAAGCACATCATGTACTTTACATCTGTTTCTGTGTACTCAGTTTATTTTGGCTGCAGCCAAAGCCTTTCTCTCCATGTATGTTGTAAGTGGGCGCATTTTCTTGTGGTTTGGACTGGACAGTCTGGCTTTCTAGTGCTCTCTGAGGTGCACAGATAATCCTAAAATGTAAACCAGACTCTAAAGAGGATGATTTTTGAAAGGGCCTGAGCAAGGAGAACATCCCAGAAAATGGCACATCCTCACATCCTCAAGATTCATGAAATGCTGTGGCTGCGTATATGTGTGTGTGTGTGGGTGTAGGTGCGTGTGGGTGTGTGTGTGGGTGTGTTTGTGCATGTGTGTGTGTGTGTGTGTATACGTGTGTGCAGATTTTCAAACAGCATTCGATATGGTATCAACAAAGACACTAATGAATAATAGAGTGGAACATGGAATTTAAAGGCAATATCTTCATATGGATAGGAGGGTAAAAGAAGTGGAGAAATTGGATGAATTATGTGCTTCAGACATCAGTTGTGTGGTGTCCCTCTGATTTACTCTGTGCTCAACTAAACTGACCTTAGAAACTGTCGAGGCAACGCTGAAACTTGCTAATGACACCGGTTTGAGGGGATATCGCAAATTTCTTGAGGGTTCAAAAAGACCGCAGGAGTTAAATAGACTTTTGATGCAACTAAATATAGAAGAATGTAGTCATTTAAAATAGATGAGGAAAACACACCTAATTTGATAACATATAATAAGATTTGTTGAGGAGGAACATTTGATGTGCAAATGCAAAAACCATTCAAGTTAACAGCACAGTTGGTAAAACTGAAATATAAAAAGCAAATTGGTTTTGCAATTGGATGTCTAGAAAGCAAAAGGGAAATATTTGACTGTTGGAAGATCACCTTTGACCTGCATTTAGATTTGTGTACAATTTGATCTCCTCATTGTTGGAAGGATGCAAAAGCAATGACAGGGTGAAGAGATGAGGCGTTACAGTTCAGAGGAGTTTAAGTTATTCTGCACCAGTGTAAAGAAGATGAACTTGACTTCCTGCTGGCTGGCAAGACAATAACAAAAAGTTAGACCTGAGTTAATGAGAAAAATGAAAGAGTTAGAAGACAATATTTCTACAGCCAGTGACAAGAAGTTGGTGTTCTGTACACGGCAAAGCATTCTCAATTCCCCTTGTTTAAACTATAGCAATCTGATGGTTGTTTGAATAAAAAGGAATGGTTATGGGGAGTGAAGAGTACAGTGGAATTAGACTGTGTGACTCATGAAAAAAATTCATGAAATTGTCACTTTCTATGGAGCAAAATTTTATTATTTTGTTTAACGATTTTCTCTAGTGTGTTAGAACAAAGAAAAAAGAACAGTACAGCACAGGAATAGGCCCTTTTGCTCGTCAAGTTTGTGCCGACACAGATGCCACTAATCTACTATGTAATCCGTATCCCTCTATTCCCTGCCTATTCATGTATCTATTCATTGTCTCTTCAACGTTGTTATAGAATCTGCTTCCACCATCTGCGTTCCAGGCATTCGCCACCCTTGGTGAAAAACTTGCCCCTTACATCTATTTAAAACTTTCCTCCTCTCACTTTCAATCTTTCAATCTGAGTAATTGACCCTTTGAAATTTGGAAAAAGACTCTGAGTATCCATTCTATCCAAGCCTGTCATAATTTTGTAAACCTCTATCAGGTCCCCCCTCATCCTCTGATGCTCCAATGAAAACAATCCAAATTTGTCTAATCTTTCTTCATAATCCATATCCTCCAAACCATGCAACATACAAGTAAATCTCTTCTGCATCCCTTCCTGTGCATCGACGTTCTTCCAGTAGTGTGGTGACCAGAATTGTACACAATACTCCAAATGTGGCCCAACCAAAGTCTTATACAGCTGAGACGTAAGAACATAAGAACATAAGAAATAGGAGCAGGAGTAGGCCATCTAGCCCCTCGAGCCTGCCCCGCCATTCAATAAGATCATGGCTGGTCTGTCGTGTCTCAGTTCCACATTCCCGCCCTCTCCCCATAACCCTTAATCCCCTTGCCTATCAAAAACCTATCAATCCGCGTCTTAAATATATTTAGCGAGACAGCCTCCACCACTTCAACGGGCAGAGAATTCCAGAGATTCACCACCCTTTGAGTGAAGAAGTTTCTCCTCAACTCTATTCTAAACCGCCCCCCCTTTATCTTGAGGCTGTGCCCTCTAGTCCTACTGTCCTTTCTGAGCGGGAAGAGCCTCTCCACCTCTATCCTATCCATCCCATTCATCATCTTATATGTCTCAATGAGATCTCCCCTCATTCTTCTAAACTCTAATGAGTACAAGCCTAGTTTATTCAGCCTCTCCTCATAGTTCAACCCCCTCAACTCCAGTAGCAGCCTAGTAAACCTCCTCTGCACTCCCTTCAAGGCCAAAATATCCTTGCGTAAGTGCGGCAACCAAAACTGCACACAGTACTCCAGCTGCGGCCTCACCAGTGCCCTGTACAGTTGCAGCAAGACCTCCCTACTTTTATATTCAATCCCCCTCGCTATGAAGGCCAGCATCCCATTTGCCTTCCTGACCACCTGCGGCACCTGCAGGCTGGGTTTTTGCGACTCATGCACAAGGACCCCGAGGTCCCTCTGCACCGTTGCATGCTGCAGTTTTTTGCCATGTAAGTAATAGTCCTTCCTACCATTATTCCTACCAAGGTGGACAACTTCACACTTGCCAACATTAAATTCCATTTGCCAGTTCCTGGCCCATTCACCCAGCCTATCTAGATCCTTCTGCAGACTCTCCACACCCTCCGCACAATTTGCCGTTCCACAAAATCTTGGTGTCATCAGCAAATTTCGACACCTTACACTCGGCTCCCTCCTCCAGATCATCTATATAAATGGTAAATAGCTGAGGCCCCGGCACCGATCCCTGGGGCACTCCACTAGTCACCAACCGCCAATCCAAATAGCACCCATTGACACCCACTCTCTGCCTCCTATTTGACAGCCAATCCCCTATCCACGCTAACACCCTACCCCCAACTCCATGCCCCCTAACCTTCTGTAACAACCTCTTGTGTGGCACCTTATCAAATGCCTTCTGAAAATCAAGAAACACCACATCCACCAGCTCTCCTCTATCCACCGCCCTAGACACATCCTCATAGAACTCCAATAAATTCGTCAGACACGACTTCCCCTTAACGAAACCGTGCTGCGTCTGCTCTATCAAACAATTCTCCTCAAGATGCCTCGCTATTTTCTCCTTGATCACGGATTCTAACATTTTACCTACAACAGACGTTAAACTAACCAGCCTATAATTCCCTGCCTTTTGCCTGCCACCCTTCTTAAACAACGGCATAACATTAGCCGTTTTCCAATCTTCCCGCACTTCCCCAGAATCCAGCGACGTTTGGAAAATAATCACCAAGGCATCCACTATCACCTCCGCCATTTCTTTCAGAACCCTTGGATGCATTCCATCCGGTCCTGGGGACTTGTCCACAATCAGTCCCTCCAGTCTGTCGAGCACCGCCTTTCTAGTAACAATCATGTCATTCAGGCCCTCCACTCCTACCATCTTTCCATCGCTAACACCCGACAAATTATTCACGTCCTCCTCCGTGAAGACTGAAACAAAAAAGTTATTCAAGGCCTCAGCCATTTCCCCATCCCCTACCACTAAGTCCCCCCTCTCATCCTCTGAGGGTCCAACGTTCACCCTAGCCAGCCTCTTCCTCTTTATATATTTATAAAAACTCTTACTATCCTTTTTTATATTAAGCGCTAGCCCAGCTTCATAGTTTATCCTACCCTTCTTTATCAACTTCTTTGTCATTCTTTGTTGACATTTAAACCTCTCCCAATCCTCCTCTCGCCCACTACTCTTAGCTGCTCTAAACACATCCGCTTTTAATTTAACACTTTCCTTAACCTCCTTTGTTATCCACGGCTGATTATCTCTCCTCCTACGATCCTTTTTAACCATCGGAATAAATTTCTGCTGAGCACCAAGAAAGATCTCCTTAAAGATCCTCCACTGTTCCTCAGCAGACCTACCTTCCAACGCGCTCCCCCAGTCAACATTCACCAACTCCTCTCTCATCCTACCGTACTCCCCTCTGTTCAAACAAAGGACACATGTCCGGGAACCCACTTTCTCCTCCTCCATCTGCATCAGAAACGCCACCATAAGATGATCACTCTTCAAGAGGATCCTTCACCACAAGGTCCCTAATTCTACTCGCCTCATTACATAACACCAGATCCAAGACAGCTCGCTCCCTCGTCGGCTCCAACACACACTGTTCAAGGAAACTATCCCGGCAGCATTCCAAGAACTCTTCCTCAAGCTCACCACATCCAACATGGGTCGACTAATCAATATGTAGATTGAAATCCTCCATAATTATCGCCGTTCCATTCCTGCACGCCGCACTTATTTGCGCATTAACAGCCCGCCCCACCTCCAGATCATTATTTGGGGGCCTATAAACGACACCCACCAGCGTCTTCCTCCCTTTGCTGTTCCTAATCTCCACCCACAGCAATTCCACTTTCTGCTCTTTGGCTCCTATATCATCCCTTACAACCACCCTGATGCTATCCTTAATCAGCAGAGCTACGCCCCCCCCTTTTTCCTCCCGCCTATCCTTCCTAAACACTTGATACCCCTGGACATTCAGCTCCCAGTCCCTGTCACCTTGCAGCCACATCTCTGTAATGGCCACCAGATCATATCCATTTGTGCTGATCTGCGCCACCAGCTCATCCACTTTATTCCGAATGCTTCGTGCATTCAGATAAAGTGCCTTCATCCCAGCCACATGATTTTCCAATTCCTATACTCAACACCCCGACTAATGAAGGCTAGCATGCCATACGCCTTCTTGACCACCTTGTCCATCTGAGTTGCCACCCTCAGGGAATGGCAGATCTACATGCCTAGATCCCTCAGTATGCTAATATTTCTAAAGGCTCTATCATTTTCTGTATATTTTCCTTCTGCAGCAAGCCTTCCAAATCGCGTCACCTCACACTTGTCCGGGTTAAATTCCATCTGCCATCTTTCTGCCCGGGTCTGTAGCCTATTAATATCCTGTTGCATCCTTTGACAATCCTCTTCACTGTCCGCTACTCCCCCAACTTTTGTATCATTTACAAATTTACTAATCAGGCCACCTACATTTTCCTCCAAATCATTTGCATATATTGCAAACAACAGAGGCCAGATTGATCTTTGTGGAACACCGCTTTTCGCAGACCTCCAGTTAGAAAAGTACCCTTCCACTGCTACTCCCTATGCCCAAGCCAGTTTTGTATCCATCTTACCAGCTCACCTCGGATCCCATATGACTTCACCTTCTGTATTAGCCTGCCACGACGAACCTCATCAAAGGCTTTACTAAAATCCATGTATTTAACATCCACTGCCCTGCCCTGGTCAATTTTTTTTTGTCACTTCCTCAAAGAACTCAATCAAGTTTGTGAGACACAACCTTCCCTTCACAAAACCATACTGTCTATCACTAATCAATCTATTCTCTTCCAGATGCATCCATAGTACTCCCACAGTCCAAAGATGTGAGGGTTAGATTGATTGGCCATGCTAAATTGACCTGAATGTTAGAGGGATTAGCAGGGTAAATGTGTGGTGTTATGGGAATAAGGCCTGGATGGGATTGTGGTCAATACAGTCCCAATGGGCCTAATGGCCTCTTTCTGCACTGTAGGGATTTTATGATTCTATGATCCTATCCCTAAGAAACTTCCCCAAAAATTTCCCAACCACTGATGTAAGGCTCACAGGCCTGTAATTTACCAAATTGTCTGTTCAGCCCTTCTTAAAACAGAGGAACGATGTTGGCTACTCTCTAATCTTTGGTACCTCACCCATGGCTAAAGAGGATACAAAGATTTTGGCCAAGGTCTTAGTAATTTCTTCTCTCAGCTCTCTCAGTATTCTGGGATAGACCCTATCTGGCCCTGGGGGCTTGTCCACTTTATGTTTTTCAAAACCTCCAATGCATCCTGCCTTTTTATCTCAACATGTCCTAGAATGTCAACATCTTCCTTTCCTCATTCACCATCCACCACATTTTTGTCCTTTGTGAATATTGATGCAAAATATTATTTACGGTCCTCACCCACTTCATCTGGCTCCACAAACAAATTCCCTCCATTTTCCTTCAGTGGACCCACCCTTTCCTTAGCTAACCTCTTCCTCCTTATATATTCAAAAAAAGCCTTGGGCTGCTCCTCAATTCAGCCTACCAAGGATATTTCATGTCCCTTTTAGCCCTCCTAAGTTCCTGTTTAAGCTCTTTCCTGCTATCTTTGTATTCCTCAAGAGCCTTATCCGTTTTCAATTTCCTGAAGTTTATGTATGCCTCCTTCTTTTTCATTAGGCTCACAATCTCTTTTATCATCCAGGGTTTCCAGATCTTACCATCTTTATCCTTCATTTTCACAGGGACATCCTTGTCCTGAATTGTTAACAACTGACTTTTGAAGGACTCCCACATATTGGATGTGGATTTACTCTCAAACAGCCACCACCAGTCTACATTCCCTAACTCCTGCCTAATACCGTCGTAGTTAACCTTCCACCAGTTTCAATCTGGGTCTACTTTTATCCTTTTCTACAAGTATCTTGAAACTTATAGAATTATGATCACTGTTCCCAAGATGGTCCCCCACCGAGGCAACAGTCACCTGCCCAGTCTCATCTCCCAGAACAAGATCTAAGGTAGCTGCTTCCCGAGTTGGACTATCTACATATTGCCTCAAGACCCACTCTTGGACACACTGAACAAACTCTGCCCTGTCCAAGTCCTGGCACTAAAGGAATCCCAGTCTATGTTGGCAAAGTTAAAATCACCCATCACAACAAGCCTCTTGTTTTTACATCTTCCCATGATTTGCTGACATATCAGTTCCTGCACTTCATGCTGGCTATTGGGAGGTGTAGCACAACCCCAACAGTGTGATTGCATTGCCCCTGTTCCTACTTATGTTGTTAGTTCCAACTAACAACAGCTGTTTGCCCTCCTACTTCAGAATGCCCTGTGCCCACTGAGAGATGTCCTTTATCCTGGCATCAGAGAGGGAACAGACCATCCTGGAGTCTCAGCCGCAGTCACAGAAATGCCTGACCGTGCCCCTTACTGTTGAATCCCTGACTACCATTGCATGCCTGCACTTTGACCCTCCTTGCTGTACAGCAGAGCCAGCAGTGGTGCCACTCTCATGGCTACTGTTTTCATCATCCTCTGATATGCTGTCCTCCTCAATAGCATCTAAAATGATGTATCTGTTTGAGAGAGGGAGAGGGACAGCCTCAGGGGGTTCCTGTACTGACTGTCTACTGTTTGTGACTGTCACCCATTTATCTTCCTCAACCTTGGGTGTGGTCATTTCCCTGAAACTTCTGTCTATGATGCTCTCTGCCATATGCAAGCTCCTTAGTATGTCCACCTGACACTCCGGTCGATCTAAGCAATCTATTAGGAGCCTCATTTGTACACATTTCCCTCAAGTATAGTCCTCTGGGGCAGTCAGACAGTTTTGATTTGATTTGATTTATTATCCCGGATACTTATGTCCCGGATTACCCACATCAAAGTGGTTGTTTATGCAAACTAATTATTACACCTGCAGATATAACTGTATAAATCTTCAAATTATTGTGGACAATTAAAAGTCAAGAATTTACCATATTTGTCTGAAATTCCTACAAAGCTGGTTAACCCATTTAAAACGACTGGGTAAAGCCTGCATTAAAGTATTAGGTGCATTAAAGTCATATCAACGTGTAAATCATTTGTTCACTAATTGCTAACATTCATTTCTAGGCTTGACTCTCATCATCTTTCATACTATCTAAAGAGCACTTTGTCACGGTTTTGTCAAACTTAGACCTCATGTATTCCAGCAAGAGGAAAAGCAGATATTGGCTCCAATTATTAGGTTCAGTAAAGATCCTCTCTCAGGGTAGATCCTCATGAGACAGAACAGCAATCAGAGGTAGGGCTTTACTGCCAACACCATATTCTCCAATCTCCATTCCTGTCATTTAAGTGTGTGTTGGACACTTCACCCCATTGAAATCACCCATAATGTCACCCAATCACAAAAACTGGTCCAAGGAGCTTCCCTCCTACCATCCTGTTAGTAATATGATATAATGATAATGGAGTTATTGACAAATCGTAGCAATCAATCTTTATTGACACGTCCAGACATGGCCTGATGTATACTAATGTTTTATTCCAGGCAGAGGAGAGGATCTGCATACATTCTGTCACCTTGCTAGATTGATTCATATAATTTTTATTTTTTCTGATTTATTGCAGGGATATTCTGATGTTAAATACAGGGAACGACGGAAGCAGATTGCAGAAATTGCAATGAATTATAAACAGTAAGTTGCTTGTATACTCTAAGGGCTGGATCTAATGGAGTATTGGTGCCCCAGTCCTTCTGGTAAAAAGGAATCTCCCCCCACTCTGGCAGTTTGGTTGACAGGGATTTAATGCTTGGAGGAGCATTAACTGGTTAAAGGTGGGATTTCCATTTCCAGCTGGGCTATTTCATTGGCTGACACATCTCTTGTCTCAGCAGCACCACTGGGAGTAGCGGTCAATGCTGGGGCTGCAACAGTGCCCACAATTCAGGGCCCAGAACCAAGGTGAAAGGTGCACTGAAAGGTAAAAGGGGGCATCACTGGGGCAAGCGGAAAGAATCAAGTGAAGGGGGAAAAGAGGATTGGGTGCCAAGCTAGACAGGCCAGGGGCGAGGGGAACTGGAACTAGAGGATGACCTAGGAGTGAGCATTAAGCAGACATCCCTCCCCAACTCTTTTGCCTGTTATAAGTATGTCCACTGAAAGCTGCCAAGGTGGATTCGTGGCATCAGCCTTCTCCACTGCAGCTAAAATTGCAGCAAGGCAGGCAGGTAGGCAGTGGCACAGCACTCATGGCATTTTACAGGATCTCCTACTGCCCACAATCCATCGCTGACGAGCCAGAAAACCCAGCCCCAAGTGTCTGTGATTCCACTTTCCACATTGTTTGAAGTTGTATGGTCTCCTTCATTGACTTGCTTTGCTTACTGTTGCGGTGTAAAACCATCAGTATTAACTGTTGCTTCTCTCCACAGCGGTGAGCCAATTCCTAGAGTAGAATACACCCCAGAGGAAATTGCAACTTGGTTAGTCAACTTCTTTATTCTTTTCTACTGAGAAATAATTCTCTCTGCCAATAAAAAGAAATTGCTAGTAAGAAAAAGAAATCTGAATAGAAAGCGGGACATTCAGAAGAATCATCAAGGTCAATAAAAGATCATCTAGCTTAACCAAGCTCAATGCTCCAGTATCCCATCTCACCTCTTCTACAAATTCAGCTTGTTTTGAATGTCAGTGATATTTCCCTTTTAATCTCTTCCTGTAATTGTTTTACATTCACACCTTGGGTTAAATTATCTACAGGAGGAATTTCATTCCCTTTGTGCCCAAAGTTGTCCATATTTGAGACCTAGAAGGAATTGTTAGTAATAAAACAGTTCTGTCATTATCCATGTTACAACTGTTCTTTGACACATTGTCATCAAGCAGTATCATTGAAGAATGATGTGAGCTCCCACTTCAGGCAGGCTTGTCAGATTCAAATACTTCCAGTTTGGCTAATGTTCTGCTGCAGAGTGAAGGTTTCAACTCAAACGGTGGTCTTTCAGGTTCAATGTCATTTCCTATTGGAGCTTTTCCAATTTCTGCTCAGGCTATCCTTGGATCCTCCTTGCTTGAGATTTCCAACTTTGAGTTAAATCAGGGGCTAGTTTGGGGTTAAGGGATGGGCAATGTCTGTGCATGAGCCAGTAGGTCGTAGATTTTGCTAATTCTCTGCCCAATACTGCTCATATATATGACTGTGGTGTCAAACTTGGATCAGTCAGTACACTCTCGATTGCCTCTGAGTTAGAGGGTTGAGATTTCCAGTATTGTTCCAGTGACTTTAATACAAAATCCAGGCTGACACTCCAGTGCAGTATGAAAGGAGTACACCACTATCAGTGCTGTCATCTTTCAGACCAGACACTAAATAAGTGCCCTCACAGGTGGACATAAAAGCTTCCATCTGAAGAAAGACTTGTGATCTGCCTAGTGTATCCAACAAACAATATCACAAAAACATAATATCTGTTCATTTATCCCATTGTATTTTTTGTGCGACCTTGCTGAGTACTTCAAAAGTTTTTGGTCATAGATTAAAAACCACAACAAGGCAGCTCTACCAATGAGCCACTGGTCAAATATACTTCTGGTCAGGAATATTCCAAGCTGATTGTAGGCCTGTACTATGTCAATTAATCTTAGTCCATCCAGTGGTGAATGTGTCTCATTGACCTCAGTGTAAAATTAAGGTAGATGTCTTTATGTTCTGTTAATTACTATAAAGTCTCATACATTTAATGGCAGAGTCTGGTGTATAGTTACTGATCTCCAAAGGCCCAATAAGACTGAAGACCAATATTTGTGAGCCACCACTGGTCACCTTTGAATATTGAGCTTTTTAAATATGAGAATCAAAGGTAAAAATCACAACAGGGGAGCCACAGCCCTCTGGTGTCCCATAATCTCCATGTCAGTTATACTGTTATATTCAACATTATCTTAATTAAATCAGTATCTTGGTAAGGAGGAAGAGATCAGCACCAAAGAGTAGCTTATTAGACCAGCAGCATAACAAAAGATCTTGGAAAGATCTGATGTTTGTTAAGTTAATTGCATTCATTATTAATCTTTATGACATGTTGCTGTCCAGGAGAGAAGTGTATATGAACCTGAAGACTCTGTATCCAACACATGCTTGTGCTGAACACGTAGAGGCCTTCAGACTGCTGGAGAAGCAATGCCATTACAACAAAGACAACATCCCCCAACTTGAGGATGTCTCCAATTTCTTGAAAGGTTTGCACTGGATTAAATTTTGAAATATAATCATAAACATATAGGGTAGCATTCTCTCAAAAAATATTCGAAGTGTTGATTCCGCTTAAAAACTGAGTAAATCCTGTTGATTTTTTTAGCAGGATTTTCAAAATGAATCTCCCACACTTTGTGCACTGCAAAGGGCACTCGTGAATTCCCACTGGAGAGGTCAGCAGCATGGCGCATATCGGGCCACTGCGCATGCACCAATCTATGAGCACCGACATTGGCGCGTGCACAATAGCCCCCACAGTGACTGTCTCCAGATCACTAGCCAGCTTGATCACAGGCGAGCCTCGCAACCCCACATCGCTGCCCTATCAATCCCCCCACAGCCCAATCACTGGCCACCCGGATCTATCCGGGCCGGCCCAACCCCTCTGGCAAGCTAACTCCCTACCCGCAACCCTGATCCCCACAGAAGACCAACCCTCCTCCAGGGGGCACTAACCTCCAACCTCTTGGAGGGGGGCTTCATGGCCCTCCTTCACTCCAGAGCAGTTGGGCTGCCAGCTCCCCGAAGTGTGGAGCTTTTGTAAACCCCCTCTGAAGTGAAGCACTCTTGGGGGGTGGAGGATCCACTAGTAGGCCCGGAGACTAATTACATGGAAATTCTAATTTCCATCATTTATGCAGCTCTGCATCAATTTCTGGCGAGGAGCTGGCAGCGCTGGAAATCCAGCAGCCAGAGACACACAGTGGCCGTGGTGTCCAGTGTGGCCACTGACTGAAGCGGAGGCTATTTATATAGTCTTATATTTAATTTTTATTTATATCTCACCTTTAACAGATAGTAAAACATCCTCAGGCAGTTTTCAGATGTGTTATCAAACAACAAATCGATACAGCATATAAAGGAGACATTACAACAGGGTCACAGTTGGTCAAAGAAGTATATTTTAAGCTGGGCTCTCTTGGTCTGACCAGTGTCATTTGTGCTGAAATAAATGAATTTATTTGTTCATCTAATCCATCACTGCCTTGATACAATGGTGAGCTGAGGCTTGAAATATATTGCAAAGGCCTCCAGCTGGTGCCTGGAATGACTCCAATGCATAAAAGTTCAAGGTCACTGTTTAGCTTGAGAGTGACAGGCATTGGGTAGTCAGCAACACATTTTGAACTGATCTCCCCAGCCAGCAATTCACAAAGGGAACTGATTGTCTTCCTGAAAATATGGAGTCTGTGAAGACACTGGTCCTCTGAAAGCTAAAGGAATTTCATCCTTTGCCTGTATTCTCTCTGCACAGTGTAGTGTCTTTTCCTACCACATACTGGAGCTGTTAGTGTTTGTCTTGTTCTGGTCCATGCACAGCAGCAGGTCGCTCACCTGTCTGGACCACAGGCTACACCTGTCCCTGGACATTTGCCTTCCTCTGTCTCTTTCTCCTCCTTTCCACCTTCTCCATTTTGTACAATCCCCAAAGAGACAGCAAGCTCTGGTTCCCCTCCTGGAGTCCTCACTCTTGAAGGTATCCTGTCTCTCAGTCACCTTCCCTCTCACTGTCTTGTTTCTTCTGGCAGCTTAGAAACAATGAATAAATAAAAAGTAATCACCAGTAAACTCTGCTGCTTAAAATGGTCCCACTTGCAGCTCCTTTCATTAGCCCTTGTTCCATCTTCTCATATCTGGTGGAAATCACTCCCAATGTTTTTCCCATGTGTCCACTGAAAATGGAGGAAAATGTAAGATTACAGTCAATAACGGGCTCAATAACTTATTAACTCCTTTTGTTCAAAATGGCGAGCAAGCTTCCAATTTCAGTGCCCGCTCATCTTCCATAATATCAGAAACTGGCAGGACGACACAGGATTGCGAACCTGATATCATCTCGCTGTATTTTGTATAAATGCTGGGAGTGAGGTAGGGGTGGGTCCAATTTGTGGCTGTAAAATCCAGCCTAGATAATTCACTGGTCGCAGATGTGGAAAAAAATAAATTCCACGTAAGATACAAACTGGGGTTATACTTGGTTCAGGTCACACTGACGGTAACCACAAAGAACTTTTGTGTACACGTGCTTGGACATAGGTTCAGACATCTGCCCACATGCTGCATGGTGTCAGAAACGAGAAGTTAGAAGTTAGAAGAGGATTGTCAGTTTTCTCATAAACCAATCAAGAAAAACAAAGTTTTTAAAAGTTCCCAGAATTCATGCTTTCTCATCAGTGTGTGCCAGAAACCTCATGCCAGGATAACAACACTTCAAATGATCTCAGCTTTAGTGATGTTAGGACTATTACCATGAACCCTGGCCTCAGAAAGGCAAAAATCTGCCAGGTTTTTCCTTTGTTAAGAATAGAACATAGGAACATAAGAAATAAGAGCAAGAGTAGACCATTTGGTTCCTCAAGCTTGCAATCCCATCAAACACAATCATGACTGATCTTCCAACTTGACTTAGCTTTCTAGCACATACCTCCTTGGTTTAGATTCCCTAAGGGGTCAAAAATCTATCAATCTTGAATACATAAGAATATAAGAACATAAGAACAAGGAGCAGGAGTAGGCCATCTGGCCCCTTGAGCCTGCTCCACCATTAAATAAGATCAGAGCTGATCTTTTCTTGGACTCAGCTCCACTTACCCGCCCGTTCACCATAACCCTTAATTCCTTTACTGTTCAAAAATTTATCTATCCTTGTCTTAAAAACATTCAATGAGGTAGCCTCAACTGCTTCATTGGGCAGGGAATTCCACAGATTCACAATCCTTTGTGTGAAGAAGTTCCCCCTCAACTCAGTCCGAAATCTGCTCCCTCTTATATTGAGGCCATGGTCCCTAGTTCTAGTTTCACCTGCCAGTGGAAACAACTTCCAGAAAAACACTTGCTTACAGCCCAATTTTTGTTTTCTGTTAGTTAACCAATCCCCTGTCCAAGCTAATACATTACCGAATATTCTAAACAACGGCGAATCTACAATCTCTGCATTAGAGCATTCCAAATATTGGGTGAAGAAACTTCTCCTCAAGTCAGTCCAAAATGATTGACACCTTACCGCAGAGCTGAGCCCCCTTCTTCTTGATTCCCCAGTCAGAGGAAACAACCTTTAAAACCTACAATATTGGTTTGCTTAACTGAGCCAGCTAGCCGTGGCATCAGCTGCATTCTGGAACACCAGCTCAACATGCAGCCTAACAAGCTTTCATTAAAGAGGCCTATCCTTTCAAACCCCTTCAAAATTTTTAATCTTTCAATGAAATCTCCTAAACTCCAGAGAATCGGCCCAATTTACTCAGCCTCTCAACCCAGGAATCAATCGAGTGAATACTTTGGCTGAAAAGGGTTCAGTTCAATGCTGATCAGGAATTTAGGAGAGCTGTCCTAAAGATGTTGGTGGACAAAACTTTGGAGCTGCAGGAATTTTTTTAAATTAATTCATGGGACATGGATGTTGCTGGCTGGCCAGTATTCATTGCCAATTCCCAGTTGCCCTTGAGAAGGTGAAGGTGAGCTACCTTCTTGAATCACTGCAGTCCAAGTTCTGTGGGTCGACCCACAATGCCGTTAGGGAGGGAGCTCCATGGATAGGCCCAGTACTCACCTTATATTGTTCCCTTGGCCTCATTATCACTCAACTAGTGATTGGTGACACCTGACGGACGTACCCAGACTACTCATTGGAGATGAGGGTTCAACCAATAGGCAACTACAATACTGGCAATGGTTCTTCAAGAAGCAGAATAAAATAGGGCAGTGAGTGGGCAAGTGGATGAGGGAAACTGGGAGGGAGTGATCAGGAAGATCAGAGTGGTGGAGGGCAAACAGTGGCCATCAACAACCTGTACAGTCTGAATGTGAGAAGCTCTCCTCCCAGCTCCACACTGTGATAAGAATTTTTAATCCTTTCCAGTGGATACCCACCATGGCCTCTTTAATGAAAGCTTGTTAGGCTGCATGTAGAGCTGGTGTTCCAGAATGCAGCTGATGCCATGGCTAGCTGGCTCAATTAAGCAAACCAATATTACAGACTGGGCTTCAAAAGACATAGGCCCTGTATTTGCATATGCAGATTTAATTACATTTGTTTCAGCTGAAGCTTCTGATCTCCAATTTTTTTGCCCATACAATGAATGTCTGTTTCTTCCCTGCCATATTGGAGGCTCAGGCAATGATTTCACGCTAGAAAAATGGGCGCATCTCATCGAATTTCTCGGCCTCTATATTCCCAGTATTAATTTTATCGGCTTACAAACTGAAAAAAATCAAAAGTTCCATTTTTCCACAGCAAAAGAAAAAGCTGCTGCTAATTTTATTATCATGCATTGTGATTTAGTGTAACAGATGTTCCATGTTTGTCTGTGCCAGAACACACAGGATTTCAGCTGTGGCCTGTTGCTGGGTTACTTTCGGCCCGGGACTTCCTGGCAAGCCTCGCTTTTCGAGTTTTCCAGTGTACACAGTATGTAAGACATGCCTCCTCGCCAATGCACACTCCTGAGCCGTAAGTATATGGATTAAATAAACACAGGTAGCAAGTTTTGGAAACGAATTACTGAAAATTTGTAATGAAATAAGAAAGTGCTGGAAATGCACAGCAGGTCTGTCAACACCTTATGATTCAGCCAGAAGCTGTGTTCGTTTTCTTTATGGATGCTGACAGCACTTTTATGTTCTTATTTCTGGTTAGGAATATCCGTGCCATTGTTGGGCAAGATGGACTGAGCCGTGATTTGTTTCTTTGTGTGTAATGCACAGCTCTTAAAAATAATCCATTTAGAACGTCTGATGTTTATATTTGTGCAAAATGTTTATTTTGGTAACTTTTATTTGAATTACTGAGTTTTAGATTCATAGAATCCTACAGTACAGAAGGAGACCATTCGGACCATCGAGTCTGCACTGACCACAATCCCACCCAGGCTCTACCCCCTTAACTCCATGCATTTACTGTAGCTAGTCCCCCTAACACTAAGGGGCAATTTAGCATGGCCAATCCTCCTAATCTGCACATCTTTGGACTATAGGAGGAAACAAGACCATCTGGAAAAAACCCATGCAGACACAGTGAGAATGTGCAAACTCCACACAGACAGTGACCCAAACCAGGAATCAAACCCAGGTCCCTGGTGCTGTGAGGCAGCAGTGCTAACCACGTGAAAACTAAACACAGTAGATAGGAGCTACAAATAGCTTGAATCCCCATGGATGATAAGGAGAGGAAAAATTAGCCCGGTCCTAATGGATGTCCAGGGACCTTCACAGAATAACTGGGCATTGAATGAAGGGTGAATGCTGATGGGCCTTGGTTGGGACATTTCTCATCACTGACCCAGGGTAACGTTCGACTTTGAGGAATAACATGTTATATTGGACTGATGTCAATGGAACTGAACATTGGCAGAGGTGCCTGACAGAAGATGAGCCAATATTGTACAGTTGTCTAAAGTCAAAATTACGCTCTCACTGTTTAAGCTCACTTTGCAAGAGCTGCCATTTAATTGAAGCACCTGAGGACAACTGGTACCTGTGGAACCCACATTTTATCCAGCATCATCAAAGAGTTGGGGAGAAAAGTGAGAGAAAAATGTTCCAAACTGGTATGATCCAGCCAGGTTATCAAAGTTGCAGTGAGGGAACATGTGGTGAACTGTGGCCACAATTCTGTAAGTTTTCGAATACTCATGGAAAAGGACAAGTGTTGTCCTAAGATTAAGTTACTAAATTGAGGGAAGGCTAACAACA
Source organism: Carcharhinus amblyrhynchos (assembly GCF_965287045.1). NCBI lineage: Eukaryota > Metazoa > Chordata > Chondrichthyes > Carcharhiniformes > Carcharhinidae > Carcharhinus > Carcharhinus amblyrhynchos. Next base: position 50,856,854 of record NC_137329.1, read on the forward strand.
AGCAGATTTGGCAGGATTTGTTGTTTGGGAGAGGCTGTTTGAAGGTAAATCCACATCAGGCATGTGCAAGTCTTTTAAATGCAGGATAGGCATGTGCCTGTAGAAAGGAAGGATAGGAAAGGCAAAATTCGGGAACCATGGATTACTGGGGAAATTGCCAATCGAGTAAAAAAAATGCATACGTACATTGTCTAGGCAACTAAAAACAGGTGAAGCATTTGCAGAATACAGGGAAAGTAGAAAGTAACTCAAACGGGGATATAGGAAGGCAAAAAGAGGTCATGAAATGTCCTTGGCAGGCAGGATTATGGAGAATCTCAAGGCATTTTATACATATATTAGGAACAAGAGGGTAGCTAGACAAAGGACAAAGGAGGGAAATTATGCATAGAACCACAGGAAATGGGTAGGGTCCTTAGTGAGTATTTTGCATCAGTATTCACAAAGGAGGGGGACACATTAGTTGATAGTGCCTCTAGAGCAAGTCATCATTACGAGGGAGGAAGTATTAGGTATATTTAAAAGCATTAAGGTAGACAAATCCATAGGGCCAGATGGCATCTATCCCAGATTATGAGGGAGACAAGAGAGGAAATCACTGAGCCTCTAACAGAAATCTTTGTTTCCCTTGTTGACCACAGGTGAGGTCCCAGAGGACTGGAGGATAGCCACTGTCGTCTTGTTATTTAAGAAGGGTAGCAAGGATAACTCAGGTAATTATAGGCCAGTGACCTTGAAGTCAGTGAGAGTGAAATTATTGGAGAAGATTCTTAGGGATAGGATCTATAGATATTTGGAACTGAATGGTCTTATTAGTGACAGGTAGCATGGTTTTGTACAAAGGAGGTCACATCTCACTAATTTGAATTTTTTGAAGAGGTAGCAAAATGATTGACGAGGGAAGGTCAGTGAATGTTATCTACATAGACTTTAGGAAAGCATTTTACAAGGTCCCTCATGGCAGGCTGGTGCAAAAGGTTAAATCACATGGGATCATGGATGAACTAACAAGATGGATTCAGAACTGGCTTGGCATAGAAGACAGAGGGTAGCTGTGGAAGGATGTTTTTCTGAATGGAGGTCTATAACTAGTGGTGTTCCACAGGGATCAGTGCTGGGATCTCTGTTGTTTGCAATAAATGTAAATGACTTGGAAGAAAATGTAGCTGGTCTGATTAGCAAGTTTGCGGATGATACTAAGATTGGCGAAGTTGCAGACAGTGATAAAGATTGTCAGAGAACACAGCAGGATATAGATAGACTGGGAAATTGGGCAGAGAAATGGCGAATGGAATTTAATCCAGACAAACGCGAGGTGATGCATTTTAGTAGATCCGACTCAGGTGACAGCTATAAACTAAATGGCAGAACCATCAGTAGCACAGGCACACAGAGAGGTCTGGGAGTACAGGTCCACAGATCCTTAAAAATGGCAGCACAGGTGGAGAAGGTGGTGAAGAAAGTATATGGCATGCTTGCTTTCATTGACTGGGGCATCGAGTATAAAAGTTTTCAAATTATGTTAAAGTTATATGAAACGGTTATGCCACATTTGGAATACTGTGTCTAATTCTAGTCACAATACTACCAGAAGGATGTGGAGGCTTTGGAGGGAGTACAGAAAAGGTTTACTAGGATGTTGCCTGGTATGGAGAGTATTGGCTATGAGGAGAGATTGAATAAACTGGGATTGTTCTCCCTGGGAAAACGAAGGCTAAGAAGCGACTTGATAGAAGTTTATAAAATTATGAGTGCATAGATAAGGTGAACAGTTGGATACTTTTTCCCAGGGCAGAAATAACAAGTACAAGGGGGCACAAATTCAAGGTAAGGGGAAGGGAAAGGTTCAGTAGAGATGTGCGGGGGAAGTTTTTTTTTTACACAGAGGGGACCTGGAATGCACTACCAAGTGAGGTGGTTGAGGCAGACATGTTAGCGACATTTATCTGGATAGACACATGAACAGGTAAGGAATACAGGGATACAGGAAGTTGGTCAAGATAGGAAAACGTGATCGGCGCAGGCTTGGTGGGCTGAAGGGCCTGTTCCTGTGCTGTACTGTTCTTTGTTCTTTGAAATAACAACTACATTTCATTGCAGGCGAGCCATTTAAATTCTTGCTCTTGGAATTTGGAGCATGTTGGAATGTACATGCAAAGAGATATTGCGTATTTTCGTGACAAATTTAAAAAATAATTCCAGCTCTTCATTCCACAAGCTGTGTAATTGTGGTAAACACACTTATGTGGGTCAGGCTCTCCTGCTGACCTTTAGTCCCTCAAACAGCAGCCCTCTCCATGGTCAATATTTTCCTCTAGTTTCTAGTTGGTCACAGTGAATATTTGTGTCCAAGAAACATGAATTAGGAAGCTCAGGATCCAGTCGCAAAGCGAAGTGCTAAGGGCCGGGCCAAGGATCCCCGATCTCTGTGTGTCTATGCTCCTGATGGTCCTGCCATTTATTTTATAGCTACCACCTGAATTGGATCTATTAAAATGCATCACCTTGCATTTGTCTGAATTAAATTCCATTTGCTCAGCTTTCTGCACTCTTATTCTCACAAAACTCATCTCCAAACTCCATGGCCTAGGCCTTGGCACTTTCCTCTGCAACTGGATCCTGAACTTCCTGTCTCACAGACCATAATCAGTAAGGATAGGAAACAACACCTCCTTAACACTGGCGACCCACAAGGCTGTGTTCTCAGCCCCCTACTGTACCCTTATACACCTATGACTGTACGCCAAATTCCCCTCCAATTCGATTCTCAAGTTTGCTGATGACACCACCTTAGTGGGTCGGATCTCAAACAATGGCAAGACAGAGTACAGGAATGAGATAGAGAATCTGGTGAACTGATGCAGCAACGATAATCTCTCCCTTAATCTCAACAAAATGAAGGAGATTGTCATTGACTTAAGGAAGCGTAAAGGAGAACATACCCCTGTCTACATCAATGGGGACGAAGTAGTAAGGGCCGAGAGCTTCAAGTTTTTAGATGTCCAGATCAGCAATAACCTGTCCTGATCCTCCCATGCCAACACTATAGTTAAGAAAGCCCACCAGCACCTCTACTTTCTCAGAAGACTAAGGAAATTTGGCATGTCAGCTACAACTGTCACCAACATTAACAGATGCACCATAGAAAGCATTCTTTTTGGTTGTATCACAGTTTGGTATGGCTCCTGCTCTGTCCAAGACCGCAAGGAACTACATAAGATAGTGAATATAGCCCAATTCATATAGCAAACCAACCTCCCATCCATTGACTCTGTCTACACTTCCTGCTGCCTCGGCAAAGCAACCAGCATAATTAAGGATTCCGCATACCCTGGAGATTCTCTCTTCCGCCTTCTTCCTTCGGGAAAAAGATACAAAAGTCTGAGGTCATGTACCAACCGACTGAAGAAGTTTCTTCCCTGCTGCTGCCAGACTTTTGAATGGACTTACCTTGCATTAAGTTGATCTTTTTCTACACCCTAGTTATGACTGTAACACTACATTTTACACTCTCTGGTTTCCTTTTCTGTGAACGGTATGTTTTGACTGTATAGTGCACAAGAATCCATACTTTTCACTGACAATAATGTGACAATAATAAATCAAATGTTCCCATCAAAACAGTTTAATGATATTTAACTAGCAGGCAATGTGATTGGCATATGAGTAATTAATCTAATAGTATTAATATTAATTTGTGAGAGAACTCATTATCAACCAAGAGAGGAACATTAGCAACCCATTATCAACCAATGAAAGAAACAGTAGCAGCTCGTCACTTTTGAGTCAGGAAACATCTAAATGTTACTGCATAGATCTTGACAAGCTCAGACAATACTGTATTAAATTTGAGATATCAGGGAAATTTGGTCTGGTATACTGCTTAAGAACATGAAGCATAAGAAATAGGATTAAATGTAAGTCATTTGGCCCTTCAAGCTTGCTTCACCATTCAGTGACTTCATGGCTTATCTTCGACCTCAGTTCCACCTTCCTGCACAATCCACCCCCATATTCCTTGACTCACTTAGTCCCTAAAACTCTATCAGTCCTTGTCTGAATATATTCATCAATTGAGCATTAAAGCTCCATTATGGTCTGTTGGCTGTTGTCTCACACAGATCTTAATCCCATAACTTTGTTTCAGCTGCTTCTGTCTGTTCAGCAATTAGAATCGCCCTTGCAATCAAATGTCAAGCATGGACCTAACAACCCAATTGTCCAAATGTGGGGTATTGGAAACTGTAGAGGTGCATTGTGATTGTGCAACAGAATTCAGTGAAATCTCACAATGAGGAAGAAGGGCGAAGTAGTAAAACCTTTTAACCAAAGCTTTACCCTTTGAAATGGAATCTGGAAACTAGAACTCTTGTTAAATTGGAGTTTGTAGGATTTGATAACTTATGTCTGCACACTACTGCTGAGTTCATCCTCCATCACCACCATTCCCCGTGCACAACTGCCAACTACAGACAGTGTTGACAAATGAATGACTAACATAAAGGAAAGCCCATAGATATAAAAGGCCAGTGTTTCTGGGGAAATGTATAGAAAGGCTTTCATCTTGGTGTCATAACCCTCTGTAAGAATGATACCCAGAGCTTTGGAAATTAAAGGCTTCTGCAAAATTTGTGGATTCTATTTAGTCGATTTTTCAATTGGTCGATCACCACAATCCTTCACTCCTTTCATATTATCTAAATTTAAATAACACTTTTGTTCTTTAAAAAGTAGGATGCGGCAAATGACAAACTAAAGATTCAGTTTGAACCTATATTAGATTTATGAGCTGCTCTTGTGTAATGCGTACAGTTGTCTGATAGGCTGAACTGGGCATTGTGTTGGAGAGTATCTTGAAAAAGATTTTATCTAGCCCTGGTTTCAAAACTCTACCAACTCAGGTTGGCACAGGGAACTGAAAGATTATGAATGTCAGAAAAGATCTGAATAAGATGATTTCATAGGTGATAAAAGACTGTTGATTATTGCCCCTTCCCCAAGTTAACTAAGAATTGAATGGGCTTTTCCAATTTGAATATCTCAAAGCTATGAAATGTGAGAAGGTCTGACATAGCAGGGAACCATGGTGGTTAATCGTTGGCATTTGGAACACTAAACTCTGCCCAAAATGCCAAATGGACATTGCCTTTGCAAGGATACTTATTGCCAGTAATGTCCTAAAAAGTATTTGGAGACTGGTTCAATCCAAATGCAGGAACTGCAGAGTTGTTGGAAGAAACTTGCAGGGACCTGATTTTTCAGAAAATCTGTGGTAGTTATAACATTGTCTGAAAGCAGAATGACGTGAGAACAGTTGAGTGAAGGTTTGTTAGTCTGTTTCATACTGATCGCTACTAAAGAGGGGTCTGAGGTTGGTAACTGCTAGATGAGAATGATCCACCAATGAACAAAGCTGGTATGAGTAGGATGAAGGTCAATGAAACCAGAAGTGGGAGTTGAAAGAAACTTAATTGTACCAGTAGGCATGGTTATAAGAGTGGGTCAACTGGAGCAACTGGACAGGTAAAGCTGGGAAAGAAAGGAGATCACTTTTACAACATTGGAGGAGTGAGGGGAGTTGTGTCATTTACCCCAAAGGGGATTTTCATCAACGCTAATGGGGAGGGCATCACTAATCCAGGAAAGGCAATAGAAATAGATCACAGTCCATTTCACACAATCAATACATTCCACGTGTTATCACATTTTTTACTTGGTCATGGTTGTTCCTTTGAAGGACGAACCAAGGAAACAGTAAAAAGCCAAGCAGAACTGACTATTATCATTATTGTGATCTGAAACAGGCATTTGATAGACATCATATACAGCATGCCTGGTACTGATGATTGAGCTTGACACTCTTAGCACTGCATGAAGTCTGAGTGAGCTTTCTTCATGAATTTGTACTGTCTGTTTTCTTCATCTTCTGATCTAAAAAGAATGGGATGGTCTGATGCAGAATTATTCTACCTAACTTGATGACCAGGACCAGAAGCTGCGATAATTTAGACAGTAAAGGAAACAATAATGGAAATTGTCAAAATGCACTGATCACCCCTATCATTTTTTAGACAGCATTGGAATTGTCAACCATATATAAACAATGGGGATTATACTTTGTATGTTAAAAATGCAACCCCTGAGAATCAATATGGTGAGATACAAACTCTTGCTGTCTGGTGAAGGAAAATTAGTACAAAATGACAAAATTTCTCTTATATCAGGAGAGTTTCCCTAAAATTATGAACTCCCCATGGTACCAACCTTCACCACACTGAACACAATTTTAACAGTTGAGTTTTAACATATGGCTGGGACTTGCATATTGTTAACTGAATATGACATGACCCACTCTGATGAGAGTGAATACATTACAATAATCACACTTTATAATTGCTTTTGATTTTCTTTGATGGAATGTTCCAAAGGGGCTTGGAAGTAAGTGTTCTTACCACACAGTTGTAAGTACTTATCTGAAAATAACTGATGAATGGGAAAAAAAACAGATGTGGTAATCTGAAGTGGGAGATGAAAGAATGAAAGGAATTTCAGTTCTCCAACATCCCTCCATTCTTTCTCTTTCAAGGTCACTGACACCTTATTGCAGGTTCCAGTGACCGTCCAGTAACTCACCCAAGTGCCCATTATTCAAATGCAAGCCTTGATATTGTGGAGATGGTCTTATTTTACTAGAGTAGGCATCACAGTCAGCCTTTGTCATTATGTGGTATCCTAAGAGTACTTTTAACAGAGAATCTTCCATAAACACATTACTGAGGTAAAATATAGTACTTCAGTTGCCATCCTGGCTGAGATCAGCTAATTTAACACAGAGCAGGAAATGAATGTGATGTTGCATATGATTAATACTATGGAACATGAACTTCTTCATTAAACCATTTGGGAAGATGTTGTATTATATTGCATATTACTCAACAGATTGTGGGTATCAGTCACAGTAGACTTACACTACCAATAGTGACAATTAATGTTTACCTCCCCTTTAATTATTCAAAGAAGTGAACGAACTCCTTGATGGTTCATTGGGCAATGCATTATCTGCTAGTGAGCCGCAACAGATCAGAAAAGACCCAGGTTTGACCCTTAGTGTTGTGTTAGCTGATCTGAGACAGATCAGTGGTGAGGCTAATGCAATTGTTCCTGATCACTTTGTGCAAAGTAGAGGGGAAACAGGATCAGCCATGGTTTCCAATGTTATCCAATTAATTCTACTGGAATGTGTATGTTAGTGATATGCAGGTTATGTATGACATCCCCAAGGAGAGATAACCTAGCAATATTCAATCCTGAAATTCCAAGGGAAGTCCTCTGCTGGTGCAAGCATAGCAGAACAAACCGTCAGCAAATCAACCCCAACGCTACCTCACCTACCCTGCCAACAATGACTCCCATACCATATTTTTCTTTCCAGCTACTGGCTGGAATCATTATCCCAAATCACAGAGTTGGGGTTATTGGTATTGCCAGGGTTTATTTATCGTGTGCACCTGTCTGCAACGATATGTCAGCAATGCCAGCCAGCAATAACAACACTGCTTTGAAGCATCACCAAGCAAAGGGGAAGATAGTGAAAGATTCACCAAGCTCTTTTCTTTATTTTTTTCTGCTCCCATGGAATGAGCAGGTCATCTCTGGGATTTACATCACTCTTTCCTGTGAAGGTTGAGGGCTCCTAAGGCTTTCAGTTGGATTCATGCCATTTCTAACTGAGATTTCTTGGAAGCAGGAAATTCTTAGTCACTCCGTTCTGACTTACTGGGGAAAAGCAAAACATCCACGCACAGGACTCGCTGCTGAAATTTAAAGGACTGGAGCAAGGAGGACAGAATCATGGCTGCCCCAGGTGGAAATCAGCCATTGTACCTGTATACAGCCCAGAGATTTCAGCGCTTTGCTTTCTAGCCTCACACCTGGACAAAGGACTCAGGGCCGTGTGATGCCAGTGGCACCAACTGTCCCATAGGCTCATAGACTGCAAGAGGAAGAGAAATAAACAGCATCACAAAGAATTGTTCATTGTAGAACATATTGATTAAGATAGAAGAATAATTTATAAAATTGGTTGACAATGATCTTCTTACTCTTTATATATATATAGGGATTGCTGCCATGAGCTGCTGGGACATGTGCCCATGTTGGCTGACAAGACATTTGCTCAATTTTCTCAGGTAATTCCATCTTCCTTTGTTGTGAATATTTATCATGTACAGGAACAGACAATGGAGTTCTCCTTAGATCAGAGAACATTGAAGAGAGAGTTAGCAGAAGTGTTCAAAATAAGCAAAATTTTGATAGCTTAAAAAAGAAGAAACTGTTGCCATTGACAGAGGTTCTGAAATGAGAACAGAGATTAAAGGCTATTTGCAAAGATAAGGAGAACATGTTTTTACACAATGAATTGTTGTAATCTGAAATGCACTGTCTGAAAGGGAAGTGGAAGAAATAATGTTCAACAGGGAATTGGATAGATATTTGCAGGGAAAATATTTACAGGGCTAAAAGGAAAGGGCATGGGATTGGGACTAATTATCTGATGATCTGTGAGATTTTCATAAAAATCATAGAAACTCTACAGTGCAGAAAGAGCCAGCTGGCCCATCGAGTCTACATCGACCACAATCCCACCCAGGCCCTACCCCCATATTCATACACATTTACCAGCTAATCCCTCTAACGTATGCATCTGAGGACACTAAGGGGCAATTTTAGCATGGCCGATAAACCTAACCTGCGCATCATTGGACTGATCATTACCTTTGAACACTGAGGAGGCATGGAATTCATTGTTACGTAGAGACTGTTAATCAGCTAATGTCCTTGCTTCTCCCTTCCCCATTATCCTTAGGACACAGGGATGAGGAGGCTACAGTTCTAGTAATGGACACAGGTTGAGCACCTGTCCCAAACATTAAACACTATAGCGAGCTAATGGCATTGAGGTTGAAGCCAAGAATGAGAATGCACTCATATTTGAGAAGAACCTTGAGATGGAGGGACTATTCCATTGGAGCAGAGAAAGCTAATATGAGATTTAATAAAGATTTTTAAGATTATGAAGAGTTTTAATAGGTTAAGTAGGAAAAACTCTCATTCAGGAGTCAATAATGAAGGATCATTCATTTCGAATGGGAAGAGAGAAGGTTGCTAGAGAATGGGCTACTTAAGAAATGCTGAACAAGATGGGGACTCTGATTTTTTTTTAGGGAAAATAGAATAAATATATGAAGCAGAAGAAGATTGCATAGCAATGGGAATAGTTTTGGAGTTTGCTAGAGAGTTTCAAGAATTGTCCTAGCAATGATGAAGGAATGGCAAAAACTGTCCAAGTTAGGATGGTGTCTTGGAAGGGAACATTGTGCTAGTGGTGTTCCCATGCACCTACTGGGCAGGACTTTACAGCCTCGCTCCTCCCACAACCTTAAAATCCCATCCAATGGATCCAATGGATCTTCCCATTGTCCACCCCTCACCCACTACGATTCCCATATCGGGTGGGGTGGTAAAATACTGTCCACTGTCTGTGTCCTGGAACTGATGGATATCACCAGTTTTGCACTGGGAAACAGGTGATTACGCTGTTTGAGAGTCTCAATGTTGGAGAAACATGACTTCCTGAATAATAAAGAAGGAAAGTTTCAGTGAATGGACAGTGTCTATTTTTTTGCCTATGATTACAATAACTTCTAATTCTTTCTGTCACCTCAGAATATTGGCCTTGCCTCCCTCGGAGCAACTGAAGAGGAAATTGAAAAGCTTTCCACGGTTAGCTTTACGATATTCACACCTGCATGCAATTCATGTTGATTGTTTATTTAAATTCTCAAATAAGCAATATAAAGCAAACTCCATGCAAATTACCTCATTACATCCCCACACAGCACTGAATAAAGCTGGGTAATTATTCTTTATAACCTGTCTGTTACAGTTGTATTGGTTTACTGTGGAATTTGGACTGTGCAAGCAAAATGGTGAATTAAGAGCGTATGGAGCTGGTCTGCTGTCAGCCTATGGTGAACTAATTGTGAGTGATGTGTACATTTTCTTTATCTCAAAAATTATTTTTCCAGCATAATTTTTTTTGTCAACTTAACTTCAAAGAGACTTTCAAAAGTGACTTTTTTCATTTTCTGGTTCTTTCCCAATGTTTCATTTGATTTACATGAAGATTTATCCTGAATTTCCATATTTTGAGTTTGACTTTTGCAAGTTTACAACATATTGTATGGGTTGACACAGTGCACTGAGATGCTACCATTCTTATAGAAGTTGAAGAGAGTGGTCAGGCAGCCCCATTCCCATCAGAATGCAGATTGGCTGCTGTTAACTAGGTTATTGTGTAATTTTCAAACTTCCTCCTGATAATCTGACTTGTTTGCAATCTCTCTGGAGTCCAGTGATTCTTTTACAATGATTGTCAGAACCTCACAAATGGGCCTTGTTCCTCTTGGAAAAGTGCTGGAGATTCTTGGGAAATTATTGGATTAAGTCTGCCTCACATTGATGTTAAAGTCATTGATTATCCCTTTTTGGAGAGAGCATGTTATCCATATCTTCCCTTTAAATATCATAAACATTCAGAATATTTACTATATTATAGTAAACTGTAGATCAACTATTGTGTTGATCCTCAGTTTCATACACATTTGCAAATTTTAGGGCTCTTATCCAATTGCCCCCTTAATGAAGTACTCCTGCTGCGCTGTTTCCCTCACCATGTGCATCAGGTAAAGAAAGCATTGGGTTTGGTTCTGATGTGCCAATATTCAAATAGTTTGCTATTGTGAGTTTACACATGAAGGATTGTGTGAATTTGACAAGATACTAGGTGACTGTTTGCATTCCTGAATCTGTAACCAAGCTAGACGTGAGAAATCAGTACCTGGAGTGTATTTTAAAATGCATCTGTTTTGGGTTGCTTTTTTGTATAATAAGCAATATTCCATATGGATTCAGAACTTTCTGAAAATGAAAATCTGCATGTCCCTTAATGTATGGAAATAGATATCAAACCTGCGATTACACATCAACCAATAGCTAAGGCTGGCTGATTTTCATCTGACATAAATGTTTTGCACACAGCACGCTCTGTCCGGTGAACCAGAGCTACGGGAGTTTGACCCCGACGCTACTGCGATTCAGCCCTATCAGGATCAGACTTATCAGCCAGTGTATTTTGTATCTGAAAGCTTTAGCGATGCTACGGACAAACTGAGGTAAGCGGCTCTGTCAAACTAAACTGCAGTGGTGTAATTCCTGTCCAGTTTGTTAAAGCCAAAACATCTGCATTCATCACCCAGATGAGTTACCAAAGATGTCTATTCTACTCACTAACACCTCAGTTGTAGATCAGATTGTGTCACTGGATCAGTCATTCAGGGGCTCAGCTTAATAATCCAGAGAGGAGAAATTCAAAGCTCACTATAGTAGTTTCTTATAAATTGGAAATAAAAAACTGCTTCTGGTCAACATGGCCAAGGAACCCAACCATTTTACTGATGTACTTTGAGGAAGGAAAGCTGCCACCTTTACCTAATCTGGCCTTCATGTGACACCTTTCCTGCATTGACGTGGTTAAATCGTAACTGGTCTCTGAACAGGTTGAGCAAGCAAATCAATTGTATTAAACATAGAAAATAGGAGCAAGAATAGTCCATTCAGCTCATCAAGCCTGCTCCACAAAGAACATAAGAAATAGGAGCAGGAGTAGGCCATCTAGCCCCTCAAGCCTGCCCCACCATTCAACAAGTTCATGCTGATCTGATAGTGGTTCAGTTCCACTTACCCGCCTGCTCCCCATAACCCTTAATTCCCTTATTAGTCAGAAATCTATCTACCAGTGACTTAAACACATTTAACGAGGTAGCCTCCGCTGCTTCAATGGGCAGAGAATTCCAAAGATTCACTACCCTCTGGGAGAAGAAGTTCCTCCTCAACTCTGTTCTAAATTGACCCCACCTTGTTTTGAGGCTGTGCCCTCTAGTTCTTGTTTCCTTTCTAAGTGGAAATAATCTCTCTGCTTCTACTCCCTTCATTATCTTATATGTCTCTATAAGATCTCCCCTCAGCCTTCTAAACTCCAACGAGTACAGGCCCAACCTACTTAACCTCTCTTCATAAGCTAACCCCCTCATCTCCAGAATCAACCTGGTGAACCTTCTCTGTATTCTCTCCAAGGCCAATATATCCTTTTGCAAATAAGGGGACCAAAATTGCACACAGTACTCCAGTTGCGGCCTCACCAGTACCTTGTACAATTGCAGCAAGACCTCCCTGCTTTTATACTTCATTCAATATGATCATGGCTGATCCTCTGTCTCAATACCATACTCCCATTCTCTCCCTATACCCCTAAATGCCTTTAGTGTTTAGAAATCTATCTAGTTCAAGCTGTTCAGCAATTCGTGAATAAAGCCCATCAATTTTCTTCAGAGCAACAGAATGGGTATTAAATTCCTGCGACACAAACCGCTTAAAATTAAAAAAAATATGTTATTCTAATCATCATTCTTTATTGGAAGTGCTCTCCTGTCTCACATGGCACCATTTTATATCTGCATAGAATTATAGAATCCCTACAATGCAGAAGGAAGCCATTCAGCCCATCAAGCCTGCACTGACAACAATTCCACCCAGGCCCAATCCCCGTAATTCCACATATTTACCCTGCTACTTCCTCTAAAACTAAGGGACAATTTTGAATGGGCAATCCACATAACACGCACATCTTTAGACTGTAGGAGAAAACCAGAGCACCCAAAGGAAACTCATGAAGACACAGGGAGAATGTGCAAACTCCACACAGTCACCCAAGGCTGCAATTGAACCTGGGTCCCTGGCGCTGTGAGGCAGCAGTGCTAACCACTGTGCCACCCAACTTCACTGTATCAGTGAAGCAGTTATGTGATTTAAAAAATGTAATTGTTGAGATAATGGGTGAGGACAAAGCTGGGCTCAACCGCGATTCTCTTAGCATGGGTAATGGCTTCAGGAGAACAGCATTAATAGGAGACATTCGGAGGGAAAAATTAAGAAGAAAGGTCAGTCCTTTACGCTATGCACCCTAGGCTGATAAAAAAAAAATCAGGAAGTAGTTAGCAGAGGAAATGACCACAATTCTTAAATCATCCATCTTTCAAATTTTACCAGGTTAATTGGCAGATATCAAAATTAAAGGAAAAAACTTTATTTTATGTAAAATTACATTTTATAATGTCTTTCTGTCTCAGGACATTATCAAATGTTTTACAACCAATTACATACACTCAAAATGTAATCTCTATAGTAATATACTATTATAGAATATAGTAATTTTCTACAATGGGAAGGTAACTAAACAAAGGAGATCAACACTTTTTGTTAAATTGGTTACTTCCTCAATAATCCTAAATTTGTCAAACACAACTTGCTCCTTAATTTTATTTTAAATTTTCACAGTTCAAACTGTGATGTTATGCTGATTATCAGGACCATTTTGGAAAGTAAAAGGTTGTGTAATAAAAATGTTGTCAATACGCTGAATCCAGTATTTAATCATTTGAATCAAATGTTTGTACTGACCATTATTCCTGACAGAATTTGTCTTTTGTGTTTGCAGAAAGTATGCAGCGAGTATTAAGAGGCCATTTTCCGTGAAATATGATCCATTTTCCAAGACCATTGAAATACTGGATAATCCTCAGAAAATCAGGAAGTTGCTGGACAATCTGAAGGATGAGTTGAAGATGCTGGCTGATGCGCTGGATGTATTATCCTAACCTCTAGCTCTGCATGTCACATAATACAGATGTGTTCTGTCTATATTACTGCTGCATCGTAAGCTTCATCATACATCTGTCAAACTTCTTAGCTTTCATTTGGATGTAGCATTGTGTCCACAGGCTCTATTGTAACGTTCAAGCAATTGAAGGGTTTGCTTCATTTTATTTTATGGATTCTATTTCTTTTGCCCCTGAATAGTGGAATGTTCGAAATTGGTCTTTGCTGTAACACAAAATGGGCTCATAGTGAACTGGCAGACTACTTAACACAGGTAAAGAAAGTGGGAGCAGTGTTAAAATGCTATCAATTTCTTTATCAGCCTGTTTTGCAACATCCTCCACTCTGGTTCCAAATTATGGAAGTAGCCAGGCCTGTTTGAATGAATGGGGGTCTACCCTTTGTGCTGACTCGTCCCCAATAATATTCTTAAGTATTGTTTTAAAAGGAGCCCTCACTCATGCACCCCCTCAAAACTGTCTCACCATATATATTTTCTCCCAAAATGATGATTTTTCAATTATTCACATTAGATTGCATCTGCCCATTTCTGTCGCCATCTTCCTGAAGTTTGTTGCTACCCTACTAGTTATTTCCCAAGTTTCGTTCAATCACAAACTTCAAAATGATATTCCCTTGACCTAAGTCCTTGTCACAGAAATATATAACCAGATTATTTACCTGTTGCCTCTGTCTCTTTAGTACCATAGAGGCATAGTCATACAGCACAGAAACTGGCTCTTTATCCCATCATGCCTATGCTGACCATCAAATACCAATCTATATTAATCCCATTTACCAGCAGTTAGTCCATAGCCCACAATGCCTTGGCAATTTAAGTGCTCATCCAGGTGCTTCTTAAGTGTTGCAATACTTCCCTCCATCACCCTCTCAGGCAGCACGTTCCATATTTTCACCACCCTCTGGTGAAAACATTTTTCCTCAGATCCCCTCTAAACCAGTTACTCCTCACCTTAAACCTACACCCCCTAGTCTTAGACACCTCTGCCACAGGGAAAAGATTCTCATGATCTACCCTATCTATGCCTCTCATAATTTTGTACACCTTGATCAGATTACCACTCAGCCTCCTCTGCTTCAGGGAAAACAAACCAAGCCTATCCAGTCTTTCTTCATAGCTTAAATTTTCCATTCTAGACAACATCCTGGTGAACCTCTACTGCACCCTCTCCAGTGCAATCACATCCTTACAATAGTGTAGTAATCAGAACTGCACACAATAAACGTTGGCTTAACCAACGTTTTATAAAATTATCTCAAGAGCTCCCTGCTCCTATATTCTATGCTCCAGCTAAGGAAGGCAAATATCCCGTATGCCTTTTTCACCAATGTATCTACCTGTGCTGCCACCTTCAGGGATCTATAGAATTGTACACCAAGGTCCCTTTGTTCCTCAAAATTCCCTAAGGAGCGACTGCTCATTGTGTACAGCCTTCCCTTATTAGGCCTTCCAAAATGCATCACCTCACACTTAACAGGCTTAAATTCCGTCTGCCATTGCTCTGCCCAACTTAACAGTTGATCAATGTCAGTCTGGAGGCTAAGACTATCCTCCTCGCTATCAACAACACCCAACAATTTTCATGTAATCTGCAAACTTACTAATTACACCTTCTACATTCACAGGCAAGCTATTCATGTATATAACAAATAAGAGTCCCAACGCCAACCCCTGTGGTCACAGGCTTCCAGTCATAAAAGCAACATAAGAACATAAGAACATAAGAAATAGGAGCAGGAGTAGGCCATCCAGCCCTTCGAGCCTCCACCATCAATCAATGCCTCCTGTTAACAAGCTAATTTTGGATTCAATTTGCCAACTTCCCTTAGATCCCATTTTCTGTAACCTTTTGGATGAGCCTTCCATGTGAGACCTTGTCACAAATCTTACTGAACCCCATGTAAATAACATTAGTTGCTCCATCCTTATAAATATATAGTTATCTTATCAAAAACTCAAATTAGTTAGACAGGATCATTCACAGATAAACCCATACTGACTATCCCTGATCAATCCCTGCCTTTCCATGTGTTGATTAATCCTGTCCTCAGAATTTTTTTCCAATAATTTCCCTACTGTTGGCATTAGACTAACTGGCCTGTAATTAGATAGCTTATCCCTACTGCTCTTGAATGAATGTACCACATTAGCTATCCTCCAGTCATTTGACAGTTCACCTGAGACCAGTGAAGATTTAAATATCTACATAGGGCCTCTGCAATTTCCTCCCTTGGCCTCCCATAGTAATCTAGGGATTCATGCACCTCTACATCCACAAAAAGATCTAATACCGTGTCCTTATTAACCTTAACATGCTCTAGAATTTCATTGTCTCGACTGAAATCTCCATTTACAATGTATTTCTCCTGAGTGAATACAGATGAAAAATATTCATTTAAGACCTTGCTCACGACCTCTGGTTCCATGCACAGATTTCCCTTTTGATATCAAATGCGTCCTGCTCTTTCCCTGGCTATCCTCTTCCTCTTAATATACTGATAAACTGCCTTGAGGGTTTTCCTTAATATTATCTATCAATGACATTTTGTGGCACTTCTTTGCCTTCCTAATTTCTTTTTAGCACCCCTTACACTCTCTTTACTCCCAAAGGACTTCCCCATTTTTAGTGTTTTATATCTAATAAATACTTCCTTTTATTTCTTTGCCAAACCTTCGATATCCCTTGTCATTCAGAGTTCCTAGACTTGCCGCCCTTGCCTTTCCCTCTGAGAGGAACACGTTGGTCCTGAACTCTCATTATTTCACTTTTAAAATATTCCCACCTCCCAAGTGTAGATTTATCTGCAAGTACCTCTATTTTCTGAAAAAGTCTGTTATGTTGTACTTTAACAAATGTTTTTTGAAAATTCATATGTAGAAAACCTACTGCACTACCTTCATCAGCTCTGTTACTTCAAAGAATTCAATTAGGTTAGTCAGGTATGATTTACCTTTAACAAATCTGTACTGCCTGTTCCTTATTAACAGTTTTCCATGTGAGAATTAATTTTGCCCTATAAATTACCTTGGTGTCTCTGTAAATGATGTTGCAACTTTCAGCTTGAAATAGTGTTAGTAATGACCATGTTTGATGTTTTGGAAAATTGACCTGCTTGTATCAGCCAATTGTCCCTCTGGCCAACCCTCACTCAGTGTGTGTATTCTCACTAACAAGCCTGTTGCCGTCCTGTTACTTTGTTGTTCTGCTCCACAATATGTGGCAATAGTCAAATTCTTGTCTGTCCTGAAATCTTCAACATTTGGGATCGAATGGTGTCTCTGCTCCATGGAATAAACAGCATCTTGGTTGGAAAAAAATCTCTCTAATTTTGTATTGAATTACTTCTCCAAAGACCTGAAGTGGCCATATGAGAAAACATTTGCAAACCAACATCCGAAACTCAGAGAACCGCAGAAATCTGTAATTAAAATAAACAGAAATGATTGAAAGGCTACACAAGCAAGTTAGAATCTAAAAGAGAAAGTTAGGTTGACTCTTCCTTCATCAGAGCTGGCAGCCATGTATTGAAGCTTCTTCTTATAGCACTGATGTTTGCAAGTAAAGAAAAAATAAGAAAATGGGGAACAGAGAGAATAAAAAGGAGAACATCGCTCACTGCTCCTTCATCAGGTAACTGGGAGTTCTGTTCACAAACAGGGCATTTAAAGACACAAATTCAATTTACAAAATAATGGTTGGAATGTGAGTCTTTACAGGTAAACAAGTCTTAAAAGTACAGACAATGAGAATGGAGAGAGGGTTAAGTGGAGACAATGTTCTCCAAGGCAACCTTCACAACACACGACAATGCAGAATCGTTGAGCAGAGACTGATAGCCAAATTCCGCACACATGAGGACAGCCTCAACCGGGATCTTGGGTTCATGTCACACTATCTATAACCCCCATGACTTGCCTGGGCTTGGAAAGTCTCACTAACAGTCCTGGCTGGGGACAATACACATCTCTTTAATCTGTGCTTAACCATCTCGCCATTCACATTATCTGTACCTTTAAGACTTGATTACCTGTAAAGACCTGCATTCCAACCATATTTTAAATTGAGTTTGTGTCTTTATATGCTCTGTTTATGAATTCCCGCTCACCTGATGAAGCACTCCAAAAGCTAGTGGCTTGTGCTACCAAATAAACCTGTTGGGCTTTAACCTGGTGTTGCGACACTTCTTACTGTTTTTACCCCAGTCTCCACATCTTGTCCTGGAGTCACAAGGTTAATCTCCCAACACTTGCTGTGAGCAAGTCAAGAGAAAATAAGGATATCTTTTGTGGTTCAGGCCCTCACATGTCACATCAGTGGTTTGCATGTACTGGACTTCTGAAGTGATAGCCTCATATTCTGCTGTCAAATCCAAAAAGAGAGAGAGAGCTGGTAAGACTGCTTTTGTATTTGTGTGTGCTGTAAGTGCTTTGGCTCACAGGGCCAAAGAGATAAGGTAAGTTGTAAGTTTTTTTTTTCTCTTTTTCCTTTGGGTTGCTATAAGGGGTAAATATGAGTGTGAGACCTGTATGTTGTTGCCAATGCAACATGTGGGAGGTCTTGGAGGCTCCTGGCCTGCCAGACATCCACACCTGTGCTCGGTGTGTGGAGTTGCAGGCCCTACGAAACCAGGTTAAGGAGCTGCAAATGCAGCTCGAGGACCTTCGGCTCGTTAGGGAGAGTGAGGAGGTTATAGAAAGGAGCTACCAGCAGGTAGTCACACCAGGGCAATGGGATGAGGGCACTTGGGTTACTATTAGGAAGGGGAAAACACGGGTGATGGAGAGCACTCCGGTGGATGTCCCCCTTCAAAATAAGTACTCCGGCCTGAGTACTACTGGGGGGGACAGCTCATCTGAGGGAGGAAGCGATGGCCAGCTCTCTGGAGCTGAGCCAGTGAGCCAAAAAATCAAAAAGGGAAGCAGAAAGGTAGTGTTAATAGGGGACTCCACAGTGAGGGGCGCGGACAGGCGTTTTTGTGGACGTAGAAGGGAGTCGCGGATGGTGGTTTGTCTCCCTGGGGCTGGGATCCAGGATGTCTCTGGGCGGGTCCCAGACATCCTGAAAGGAGAGGGTGAGGAACCGGAGGTAGTAGTACATATAGGTACTACTGATGTAGGTAAGAAGAGGGAGGCACTCGTGAAAAGGGACTATAGGGAACTGGGTAGGCAGCTGAGGAAGAGAAAAGCAAAGGTAGTAATCTCAGGATTGCTGCCTGTGCCAAGGGAGAATGAGGGAAGAAATGAAATGAGGTGGAGGGTGAATGCGTGGCTGAGGGACTGGTGTAGAGGGCAGGGATTTCGGTTCCTAGATCACTGGGACCTCTTTAGGGGTAGGTGGGACCTCTATAGTAAGGACGGGTGGCACTTAAATACCAGGGGGACTAGTATCTTGGCGGGAAGACTGGCTAAGGCTACCGGGGTGACTTTAAACTAGAAAGGATGGGGGGAGGGAACTGTGATGGGGAAACTGGGACGGAGGAGGTTCGCTCCCAGGTAGGGGAGGACCGCAGGCAGTATGGGAGGGAGGTTAGACAGGCGGTGGAGATGGGAAATGCCCAGACTGAGGGGCTGAAGTGTATATATTTTAATGCAAGGAGTATAGTGAATAAGGTAGATGAGCTTAGGGCGTGGATAGCTGTTTGGGATTGTGATGTGGTGGCCATTACGGAGACTTGGATGTCTCAGGGACAGGACTGGGTACTTCAGGTGCCAGGCTTCAGGTGCTTCAGGAAGGACAGGGAGGGTGGCAGAAGGGGTGGTGGAGTGGCACTGTTGATCAGGGATAGTGTCATGGCTACAGAGAAAGAGGATGTCGTGGAGGGATTGTCTACAGAATCTCTGTGGGTGGAAGTTGGGAACAGCAAAGGGTCAAAAACTTTGCTGGGTGTATTCTATAGGCCGCCCAATAGTGACAGGGAAGTTGAAGTGCAAATAGGGAAACAGATTCTGGAGAGATGTTTTAATAACAGAGTTGTCGTGATGGGAGACTTCAATTTCCCAAACATCGACTGGAATATCCCTAGGGTAAGGGGTATAGATGGGGAGGAGTTTGTTAGGTGTGTTCAGGAAGTTTTCCTGACGCAGTATGTGGACAAGCCTACGAGGGGAGAGGCTGTACTTGACCTGGTACTGGCGAATGAACCAGGGCAGGTGATGGATCTTTCGGTAGGAGAGCATCTTGGAAATGGTGACCATAATTCTATCTCCTTCACAATTGCGTTGGAACGAGATAGGATCAGGCAGGCTAGGAAGGTGTTTGTCTGGGGTAAGGGGAGATACGAAGAAGTCAGGAAGTTACTTGGACAAATAAACTGGAAGGAGGCGTTCTTAGGGAAAAGTACCGAAGGAAGGTGGCAGATATTCAAGGAATGTGTGTCTGGAGCTCTGAATGACAACGTTCCGATGAGACGAGGGGGTTTTGGTGGGTCGAGGGAACCGTGGTGCACAAAGGATGTGTTGAACCTAGTCAGGAAGAAAAGGAAGGTGTACAAGAGGTTCAGGGAATTAGGAGATGTTAAAGATCTTGAGGAGTATAAGGACTGTAGGAGGGAACTTAAAAGGGAAATTAGGAGAGCCAGAAGGGGTCATGAGAAGACCTTAGCGGGTAAGATTAAGGAGAATCCCAAGGCCTTCTATAAATATGTGAAAGGTAAAAGGATAAGAAGAGAAGGGATAGGACCTATAAAAGGTGAGGGGGGAAAGGTTTGTGTGGAACCAGAAGAAATGGCGGAGGTGCTTAACGAGTACTTCGCCTCAGTATTCACAGTGGAAGCCGATCTGGGAGATTTTGTTATGGATTTGCAGCAGATGGAAAGGATTGAGTACGTGAATATTAAGGAGGAGGATGTGTTGGAACTTTTGAATTCTATCAAGGTAGATAAGTCGCCGGGACCAGATGGGATGTACCCCAGGATACTGTGGGAGGTGAGGGAAGAGATTGCAGAGCCCCTGGCGATGATCTTTGCGTCGTCAATGGAGACGGGAGAGGTTCCAGAGGATTGGAGGATTGCGGATGTAGTTCCTATTTTCAAGAAAGGGAACAGAGATAGCCCGGGAAATTACCGACCAGTGAGTCTGACCTCAGTGGTTGGTAAGCTGATGGAGAGGCTTCTGAGGGACAAGATTTACGAACATTTGGAGAGGTTTGACATGATCAGGAATAGTCAGCATGGATTTGTCAAGGGCAGGTCGTGCCTTACAAGCCTAGTTGAGTTCTTCGATAATGTGACTGAACACATTGACGAAGGAAGTGCCGTGGACGTAGTGTACATGGACTTCAGCAAGGCGTTTGATAAGGTCCCCCATGCAAGACTTCTTGAGAAGGTGAGAGGGCATGGGATCCAAGGGCCTTTGGCCTTGTGGATCCAGAACTGGCTTGCCTGCAGAAGGCAGAGAGTGGTTGTGGATGGGGCTTTTTCTGAATGGAGGTCAGTCACCAGCGGAGTGCCTCAAGGATCTGTTCTGGGACCCTTGTTGTTTGTCATTTTCATAAATGACCTGGATGAGGAAGTGGAGGGATGGGTAAGTAAGTTCGCTGATGACACGAAGGTCGGCGGTGTTGTGGATGATCTGGAAGGATGGCAAAAGTTGCAGCAGGACATAGATAGGATGCAGGACTGGGCGGAGAAGTGGCAGATGGACTTCAAGGCGGATAAATGTGTAGTCGTCCATTTTGGCAGAACCAACGGGATGAACGAGTACACTATCAAGGGCAGAAGTCTGAGTAGTGTTGAGGAGCAGAAGGATCTTGGGGTCCGGGTCCACAGGACTCTTAAATCGGCCTCGCAGGTGGAGGAGGTGGTCAAGAAGGCGTATGGTGTACTGGCCTTCATTAATCGAGGGATTGAGTTTAGGAGTCGGGAGGTAATGCTGGAACTTTATAAGACCCTTGTCAGGCCTCATTTAGAGTATTGTGCGCAGTTCTGGTCGCCTCACTATAGGAAAGATGTAGAAGCTATTGAAAGGGTGCAGAGGAGATTTACAAGGATGTTGCCTGGACTGGGAGGCATGCCTTATGAAGTTAGGTTGAGGGAGCTGGGACTCTTTTCCCTGGAGAGACGAAGGTTGAGAGGCGACCTGATAGAAGTTTACAAAATGTTGAGAGGAATAGATAGGGTGGACTCTCAGAGGCTATTTCCCCGGGTTGAAATGGTCGCTACGAGAGGACACAGATTTAAGGTGCGGGGAGGGAGGTTCAGAAGTGATGTTAGGGGTAAGTTTTTCACTCAGAGGGTGGTGAGTGAATGGAATCGGCTGCCGTCAGTGGTGGTGGAGGCGAACTCGCTGGGGTCTTTTAAAAGACTCCTGGATGAGTATATGGGGTTTAATGAGATTGAGGGTTATAGATAGGTCTGTAGGTTGGTAGGTGATGATGTGATCGGCGCAACTTGTGGGCCGAAGGGCCTGTTTGTGCTGTAGTGTTCTATGTTCTATGTCCTTTCAATCATTCAGCATTTATGTCATTAAAGGGACACCATTCTTTTAAATTTCTGGGATGTGGACAACGCCAGCAAGGTCAGCATTTATTATCCATTGTTAATTAGACTTGAGACAATTATGTGGCTTGCTCTGTCTCTTCGGAGAGCAGTTAAGAGCCATCCATATTATTGGGGTCTGAAGTTACATAAAGAACAGCAGATTTCCTTCCCTCAAGGAAATTAGTGACCCAGATGATATTCACTTTTAGTTTGGTAGTTCCATAGTCACCGTAGTAGCTTGTTATTTTAGATTTATTCAAATAGTTGAATTTAAATTTCCCAGTTTCCATGGAGAGATTTGAATTCCTGCCTTTGTGTTACCTGGTCAGCAACATACCCACAGTGTTACTATGTCTGCACCTGAGTGCGGTCACTAAGTTTGGACCACCAAAAAGTAGGCAGGAGAGGACGGAGTCACAAAATGTAGTAAACGAGAAATAAAAACTTAGGCCTGGTTTTTGTTCCCAGGTCAGAAGGGGAGAGACAGAACACTTCCTGGCTCCACAAATCCAACCGGGCAAAAGGAGTCCACAATCTGTAACCTCATGGCCTGGCATCCAAAGATGTGGATTGGTCATGCTAAATTGTCCCTTGGTGTTGAAAGATAAATGAACTGCTGTTGAATATCCTAGGCTGTACCCTGGGAAGAACAGCTAAAAATCAGAGGAGTGGAAGAGTGAATAAGCAGAGCGGGAACAAGGAAAACGTGGTCAGTGGTGAGCTGGTATTATAAGCTGAAAAAAAGATATGTTTCACATTAGGGTTACAGTACTGGGGGTGCCATGTTGCGATCAGATAAGAGGCATTATCTAAACAATGTCTTTCGAGAAGTGTACACCTTGAATGATGACCAGTTAGTCTGGAGACATATCATCAAGAAGTTATTGCATCCCTGATTCACATTAAAATCTTTTATCAACTGCAAGAGGCAGCAGACTGATCTCACTGCAGCAGCATAATGCCCAATGCACTATGAATAATGAAACAATTTGTGAAAAAAAAAGTAAATATTGTGTGTTTTGACAAAGCCTCTCCACCACAGCCAGCTTTTCTCTTTCAGTTGCTAAAGGAGCTATTGGAGAATTCCAGAATTTTCCAGTTCTACTTCAGGGATTTCACATTTTTACCTTTGTGCCAGTAGAGGGAGCTGACAGCAAGAATTATAATCAGCCAATTCAAGACCAAATGATTTGACACACTCGGATGAGATTTCTTTGCTTTAACATTAACTGCTATTTTAACGATGCCCTCACCCTGTGTATTTTAAATGAACCAACATTTCAATTAAACCAGAGAATTGATCAGTAAGGTATGAACCGATAAATTTTACTCAACTAATATTGCTACAAGTTGGAAGCTTGCTCACTGTCATCACCAAGTGGCCAAAATACATCTTGTAAATAATAAGGCTGGATTTCTATGCAGATTTAAAACATTAAGAAGGGATATTTTACTGTGAGAGTGAGGAAAGACAGTAAATAGATACTGTTCTAATAAAACACGCCTGTTTGAGAGGTTTAGTGCACAATTCCGTTCTTAATTGCTGATAACTATAATTTGAACTTGTCTGGAATTGCAAAGCAGTAACATATCTGGGCACATGACCTCCTCCCATTCCTCATCATGACAAGGGCATATTAGAATAGTGCTCAAAACCAAGCTCTCCCTTTCCGCTGGTGACTCCTGTCAGGTAGAGTGGCAATCACTCTATTTGAGGTGATGGCTATGGAGAATCTCCAGATTAAATGATAAAATGTCCCAGGAAGTGTTTCAAAGTTCTCAAAGCTCAGGCAGCAAGTTAATATGAAATGCTGCGAGTCACTTTATGCAGTGCTTGAAATCCACACCAAAGTCATGTTTACTCCTGAACAGTTGGTTGCTATTAGTAGAGACCATCATGTCTCTGTTCAAGCTCACAACTCTGACTTACCTGCAACTGGCAACTTGAACTCTTCCTCCTATTTCCTCCATCTTCATCTTTTGGACTGTTTAAACCAGGATTTACATCAGTAATGAATGTTAGCAATCATTTTAACTGTCAATCAGCTTCTTAGCTAGTATCTGGAAACCAATCTCTTGTCATTCAGGAAGATCTAGTTTTGAATGCCCTTCTTTCTCCCCTCATGGGAATTTATCTCTCTCTGTGCCAAACGAATCTCTCTTTGAAGGTCTCTCATTGTTCAATTATTGTTTTAACTAATACTTGATTCCAGTCATCTACCTAGGCCTGATCACTTTTCAACTCACATAGCTAATAGATTTAAGGGGGGATTTTCAGCAGTGCATTCAGACAGCAAAAGAGCCACTGAGGTGGCTAAGATGGAGTCCTCAGCTGTTTAGTGCAAGGCATCAAGGTAAAGGAGTCAAAGCCTTCCCTTGGAATGGTTTTCAGAGACCTGTTGGAGGGGCGGGGGAAATTAGTGTGGACTTTGTGCATCTCCCTTGATAGACTTTAAGTGGTGGTTCCTCAGAGGATTGCCTTTCTGGGGTGGCAGCTGAAAGTAGGTGGGAAAGGGGAAACTCACAGGCTCAACACAGGGGATGATGGTGAGGTCCCAAGGTAAGGTCTGATGACACTCCTGGTCAGGTGGGCAATGTGGAGGTCTATGACATGAGTTGACGATTAGCTCCATGAGGGCAAAGAACCCTGACACAGAGGGAATGATGAGGCCAATCATATTTATCCCCATCCTCAGAGTGCAAGGGATAGCTGGAGGGTATGAGCTGTACAGGTGGGCGCTGCCTATGATCCAGGAGGCCTAGCTATCAGGGATACTGTCATGGGGGACTGGGTGTACAGGATGATAGGCTGGTATGATCTGCTCCCATGAAAGTTGGGGGAATACAGATTAAAGTGAATGATCAATTGTGTGTAACCTGGAAGCTTGAAATAAGTCAGGGGAGCCTCAGCTGCCACAGGATACGCACTTCCCAAATCAGTTCCCTCCTTGATGAGTCAATTATGTCCATTAAGTCAGTATTGCAATGCATGATGCTGCCACTGATTGGCACCTGTTAATTAAGCCTATGACCCTACAAGTCTGAAAATGCCTGATTGCATCTGATCTTGGAAGCTGAGCAGACTCAGGTTTGGTTAGTTGGGAGACCATCTAAGAATACCAGGTGTAGTCAGCTCTTTGGGCAGCCAGTGACATAGTGGTATTGTCACTGGATTAGTAAGAGAGTTCTGAGTTCGAATCCCACTAGTTAATTTGAATTTAATAAAATTTAAATCTGAATTCAATAAAACCTGGGAGGTCAGCCCCAAGCATTGAACTCTATGGCGTGAACTCACCTCTCAATAAGAGAGAGGTGACATAGGCTTACTGTCCAACATGAGGAGCAAAGATAAAGTGCTCAGCAGGTAGCCCCATGACAAGTGTTATAGCAGAGCCTGCTGCGTTACTGGGGGCTGGGCCAGCACTCTGCAAAGGAGGGGGTGGCAGGGCATCCTGACATACCAATGGGCAGACCACATATTGAGGTGGCTCAGTGTAGGCAGAACCTAGGCATGGGTCTGCCGAAGGAGAATGACATACCTCCAAATAACGGAGAAGCAATACCAATGACGTCTGCATCTGTCCTGAGAGAGGGTAGACCACCTGTGCCAAGTCATGCAGGAGATAGTGCCACATGAGTTGGGAGGTCACCCATTGCTGGTGACCCTGAAGGTCACAGCCATGCTGAACCTCTCTGTTAGATCTCATTTCAGTGACTTCTATGGCGTTTCCCAGTCTACTGCACGTAAGTATATAAGAGAGATGACCAATGTGCTATTTCTGAGGGCTCATAACTACATGAGCTTTGACCATGACAAGGCCAGTCAGGACACCAGAGCCATGGGTGTTACCCACATGGCTGGCCTACCCCAATGCAGGTTCTCTTTACCTGCACCACGTGGCTCTGTGTTCCCCATAATATACATGGGGTGCCTTTCATAAACCACAAGGGATTCCACTCCACACAAAGTGCAGATCATCCGCGAAGTATTGCCAAGTGCATTATGCGGGTGTGCGCCCATTTCCTGCAGAGTGTCCACAATCGCTACACTCTAGGCTGCTCTCAGATTGCCGCTATCTTTGAGGAAGTGCAGTGGCTGGAGGGATGGCTCCTTGGGGATAAGAAATACCATCTCAGACAACGAAACCCTCATTCATACCTTTGCCTGCTCCAGAGTAAATTATCTTAGACCAGTTCCCTCCACCCTTCCTAAACATCTGCTCCTTGTATTTAGACCCTGCCCCCACAGCACAACCATCAGAATTGCTCTACATTGGCTACTGGTCTTCCAGTGCCATAAATTTCATCTTTTGGGTGCTGAATTTGTTGACCCTCCCCGCCGATGCGATCATCTGGTCCCACCAATGGCAACCACCCCCGCCCTCCTCCCACCCCACTCTGCAGTGTGATCCCGGCAGAGCAGCTGACAAGCAATGCAAAAAGGCCATGGACATCAACGGACTGGATAATCCTGCTGCCGGCCAATGGTGAACCACCTTCACGTTGGAAACACGTCGTAGAGATGGTGATAAACCTCACCTTTAGAACATAAGAACATAAGAAATAGGAGCAGGAGTAGGCCATCTAGCCCTTCGAGCCTGCCCCGCCATTCAATAAGATCATGGCTGATCTGTTGTGGCTCAGTTCCACTTTCCCGCCCTCTCCCCATAACCCTTAATCCCCTCTCTTATCAAGAACCCATCAACCCGCTTCTTAAAAATATTTAGCGAGGCAGCCTCCACCACTTCAACGGGCAGAGAATTCCAGAGATTCACCACCCTTTGAGTGAAGAAGTTCCTCCTCAACTCCGTTCTAAACCGCCTCCCCTTTATCTTGAGGCTGTGCCCCCTAGTCCTACTGTCTTTTTTGAGCGGGAAGAGTCTCTCCACCTCTATCCTATCCATCCCATTCATCATCTTATACGTCTCAATGAGATCTCCCCTCATTCTTCTAAACTCTAACGAGTACAAGCCTAGTTTATTCAGCCTCTCCTCATAGCTCAATCCCCTCAACTCCGGTATCAGCCTAGTAAACCTCCTCTGCACTAGGCTTACATTAAAATCACTCCATCATTCACAGTTGCTTCTGTCAGTAACCTCTTCCCATATTATAACCCCTCCCACCCCAACTATCCATTGCTCTGACTCTGGCCTCTTATGTATTCCTGCTGTTTCACCATACCATGGACACCTGTGCCTTCATACATGTATAGAGATGGCATTTTCCTTTGTGGTTTTCCTTTGGCGCAGGCCAGCCGTGTGGGTTCCACAAACTGCAAATGCTCCCTTTGCAGAATTACTGTGCACATTTACATACCTAGTGGCCACTGGACTGAAAAAGTAATTCAAAGTGTGAAACAATTTATGAAAACAACTGACTTTAAACCTTAACATATAAAATCTCGTCCTTGCCCAAACATATGTCTCTGACCAAAATGTACCTGAAAATGCAATCAGGTTTTTATCAGATTTCAAGAAGACAGGGGAGGCACAGTGGTTAGCCTCACAGCCCAGGTTCAATTCTGGTCTTCTATTGCATTTAATGGGTTGAATGGCCTCCTTCTGTACTGAAGGGATTCTATGATTCGCTATATTGTGATCTGTAACTTGCATAAAAGCACTGAGGGACTTGGGGACATTGAGATAAGTATCTAATATCTTCAGCCACTGTCCCAAAATTTCTACAGACCTTTTTCTGTACATAAGCTGCGGCTTATATGAAATTATATTATTACCTCTCACATCTGAGAAGTGCTACTAGTTAAAAATCACACATTCAGATATCATGCTTATTTGGTTTCCTGATAGACAATTTATGTCTAACAAGGACCTTAACAATTCAGGCTGGGAACATCCACTCTTTTCCCAAAATGGCTGAACTGAGCCAGGATGTGAGTAGATGAGAGCTGAAGAAGGAAAAAAGCTAGGCAGAGTTTCTATTCATAATTACTGTCCAGGGATTCCTGTTTAGGTGAGATGCACATACCATCCTTGACTCTGGTCGAAATGGGCTTGGTTGGGCCTCCATTGTGTAAAGGTCTGTTGACATCAAATTGATTCCCGCATGGAGACCAGCCATTTGTATGAGGTACTGGAGGGCTGCTTGTTCCCATGGAAAATGACCCAGTAAGAGCCAACAGGCTAGAGTTGGCTTTGTACAAATGTGTGGAACATGTACTACAGATTCAGCAAGCTATTTCTCATCTCACCCATTGAAGTCAATGGAAGATAAACTTGGTAAGATGCAATCAGGCAGCTGATTCACTATCATCCATTTACACTATTACTCAAAATTGAGATTGGTCCCCAACATCTTCCCAAAATAGGAGAAAAGGGAAGAAAATTAAGCAGAGGATCAACATTTCAAACTGCGGATGTGGGACCTGAGAAATTACTCAAGAAAGAAACATTATAAAATACAAGAACTAAAGGCACCTTAAGATTGGAGTGGGACTAGAAAGAGTGAGAAAAAGCAGGGAGCAAAGGGAAACAGAAATAGCTGAACAGAGGGAAAAAGAGAGTGAGCTATTAATCATACAAATCTGGGGAGATCAGAGGGTTCTGCCCGTAATAGAAAAGGTGATGGCAAAATCATTGCCCAACACACGTCAATACAATTCTGTTCAATTCCTAGAAAACTGCTACATCAACAAATCAACAGGTTCATTAAGATGGGCAGTCCAGGACTTTAAGTGCTCAGGAGTGTCCTCTTTTCGTCACTGACTCTAATAAGTAAAATAATGAAATGCAATTAATATATCAACAGCACCTACCAAAATGGGTGCAGTCGTTACTAATTGACCAGTGGACAATTTCAGAGTTGTTCAGTAAGGTCTAACAGCTCTTGAAAGTGAAGTGACCATGTTTTATGAACAGCCTCTGATGCTGGGACTAAATGAAGGATAGAGATTACCAGTGCAAACAATTAGAGTTTAAGTTAAATGAGTTGCAAAATCTGACAATTACCTAATGTGCAAAGGCAGCAATATTTTTACCAGATGAACAAGGTTTAGAAATGTTTTAAGAGCCAAATACGGAATTTAAAAAAAACACAGATGAGCAGTTTGCTGTATAAATTAACTTGCTCTCTTAGTGGTCATTACACATACAAACAGGCTCAGAGAAGCTGCAACAGACTGGTCAGGTAAGAATACTATGAAATGTTTCTTAAATTGAGATCCAAATGGAACTTTGAACATGGTTTAACATGTTATTTATCAAGTTGATCGAATTGCTCCCCCAAGGACTTTATAAGTTTTACAAACCTCGCCCTCAACTGTTTGTAAGGTTGCACGTTCAAGCCCCCACCCTTTCAGGATTTGGGTGCTTAATCAAGGCAGACAAGGATTGACATTGTCTTTCAGATGAGAGGTGAAATTGGGAAGCCAAGCCAATCTGTTCAAGGTAGAAGTGAGGGCTCCTTTTTCAAAGAAGATAAAGAAAATGCCCTGGCCAACATTTAATCCCTCAAATACTAGCTCCAAAACAAGTCAAACTAATCATTTATCTCTTTACTGTTTTTCCGATCTTGCTGTGCAAAAATTAGGTACTGTCTGTAACCACAGTGGCAACAGTTCAAAGGTAATCAATTCACTTTGAAGTACATACCATGGATCTAAAAGACATTATGTACATGCAATGTTTTCTTTGTTTTCTTTTTCAAAGGGAGTTCCACATTTAATCATTGAAATGGTGCTTTGGAACCAAATCGTACTGGTGGCTGTGCTGATCGTCTTCTCTTGCCCTAAAGGATTAGAAACACTACCATCACGGCACCTGTGTGGCTCACATCTAGTAGAGACTCTGTATTTTGTGTGTGGACAAAAGGGTTTCTACTATGTACCTAAAATAAAAAGAGGCACGGAGCAGTTTCTAGGTATGTTGGCCAAACTCTAGGTAGAGTTCATAAATGGATTTCTTTTCTGCATGTCGTAATGATGAAGATGCAAATGCTTGCCCTGAATCTGGCAGGGGATTAGAAAGCACACTCCAGCAACATCTGAATCATGTAGGTTAGATTTTCATTTGGATGGACTTTGAAGGAATGCTAAGTGGAGTTATCAAATTAGTCCCCCTCCTTTGCTAGTACTTACAACAGAAACATTCAAAACTCATGAGCCATTGGGACATCATTTTGTAGAATTACAAACAATTTACTAACAGAAACAGATCATTTGGACACTGCTTTGCATGATTATCTGTGCTTCCTACTTCATCTAACCATATCAAAATGTCCTTATCTTCTTTCTCAAGTATATATAGCTTCCTTTAAATACATTAAGTTAATTGTCTCTACTTTTCCACTTGAAATCAATTTCCACATTTAACTGCTTGTGGGTGTAGAATTCTCCTGAATTTTTTATTAGAATGATCAGTGACTATCTTCTCTTTTTACTGTCCCTAGTTTGGACTCCCCCACAAGTGGAAACATTTTCTTTACCTCTGCCCTACCAAACTCTTCCATAATGTGAAAGATCTCAATTAGGCCATCCCTTAGCCTTGTCTTATCTCGAAAAGAAGATTCCAAACTGCAGTTTAGTCTTTCCTTAGAGTTGGAAACTCTCCATTCTGGGATCTCCATCCTCATCTTCATCTTCTCCAGTGCCTGTATATCCCTTCTGTTTTGTAATATGGAGACCAGAATTGTATGCAGTATTCTTAAGTATGATCCAACAAGTTTATTGTAACTTCTCTGCTTTTCAGTTTTACTATAAAGGCGCTTCGGAGGGCTTTGGTTGATTTTTTCTGATCTCCATTAACTTGTATTGCTACTTCAAAGTTTACTTATTAGTGACAAGTAGGCTTATATTAACACTGCAATGAAGTTACTGTGAAAATTTATGAAAATTTTAATGACTGGTGAAGCTATCCTCTTGAGATCTATTTGTTCCTGTATTCCCTTTAGACTCACATTTCCCAAGTTGTTTGTGACAATCTTATTCTTTCCCATCAAAATGCAACATCTCACTCTTATGTATATTAGGCTTCACGTCACTTGCACAGCCATTCTGCAAGTTTATTAATGTCTAATTTCATTCTTTGTCAGTATGAAATATATCCCCAATTTGGTTTCATTTGTAAATTTTGTAATTATGGGTGAAATTGTGCAGCCCAGTTATAGCGCAGATGGGGCTGGAAAATGCAGAAAGTCGTTCAAAATCCATTGAGTTTGGCAAAACTGAAAACTACCGGGTGGGAGGATGGCTGAAAAATACTGCTCATTTCTGATTCCTGAGTTCAAATTGTGAATAACAGTGAATCCAGCACCAATTTAAGTGGAACAATCATTTCCATTTTCTCCCAGTCTGACTAACCACCCTGAACCTTTAATCTCTTTTCTGTTTTGTAGCCACCTTGTTCTCTATTAAACTATTTGTTCCCTGACTCAACATATTCTGACCACGAGTCTACTACTGAATATCTTATCAAAGGTTTTTTTTGAAAATCCAGCACTTCCCATCTATTACCTTGCCCTTTATTCTTTCCCATTGTCTTTTTTAAAAGAACACCCAATTCTTTTCCCATAATTTTGCACATTTTTCCTAGTCAAATACAATCTCTTTTTAAAAGTTACCATTGAATTTGCTTCCTCCACACCATCAGGCATTTGGCCCTGGCCGTACTTGCTGAATGAAAACAACATGCTCCTAATTCTCTTCTCTGGCCGGGATTCTCTGATCTTGTTTGCACCGTTACCACTGCCAGCAAGAATGGAGAATTTGGTGCTCAGCCAAGTCTCCATTCACTGCAGTAGGAGCAGATAGAATCACAGCCGTAGGCTGTTTGTTTCTGCACATATACTATCTGGCTTTCTGAGGGCAGGAGAAATAAAATATTGTTGAATTATTCTCTTCCAGCATTACGTGGTGAAGAATCCATTCAAGAAAATGAGACAGAGCAGCAATTTCCATTCAATAAACGGCTGGGCCAGATGATGAAGAGGGGAATAGTGGATCACTGCTGTCACAATCCTTGCTCCCTTTATGATCTGGAAGGCTACTGCAACCAATAAGAAATTGAACTACTGTGAATGTCAGAAAGTGAGGTGTGCAGCCATTGTGTAGGAGACAAATTCATTGTCATGTCCTTTATTTAAAAAAGATTTCTAACCATACAAAAATTTAAAATAACTGGTGGCAAATTGCATTAAAAGTATAATTATAATTTTACTTTTATGAGGAAAACATCATGTTTAAAGTGCCTTTTATCTACTGCTTCGCCCCCTTATTAAAATGAATGGAGCTGCTTCCTACATTTACATGAAGCAGACTCTGCTTATATGGATGACCTAGCACATTCTACGCACTTTCGCAGATTGAACCAGTCTGTATCCTATTACTTATATTTTAACTTAAAAATAAAGAGCAGCTTCTGATTTCTCCAATTTTCTTTCTCAATTTCTTTTCTTGACGTCCTAAGTTGACTTCAGTATGTCACTAAAGCAGACCCTACATTACCCAAGATGTTTTGAAATAGTGGTGCTAAAGGCAAACTCCATGAATTTAGGTTGAGGTGAAGAGAATCAGGGCTTTGCACAAAGTAGAATAGGGATTAAAGATGGTCAGTATAAAATCTGAAAAAGGGATTAAAATGATGGGCTGGCCAATTGTTCATCTGACAATCGTGCCGGAGTAATACATACCAAAAGCTATAATGCCGTACATAAATTTGCTCCTTTCACTTGTGGTAATTGGAATGCTCCAAACTGTATTCAATGACTCCCATACTGGGGACTTCTTTGGCTGGTACAAGTCTCTGATTCTTTTATAGCTTCAGATTGGTGCTACATCCACAAAATCTTAAGAGTTATTGAAAAGAACTGAAATGAGTAGAAAAAATTGACTGCAGATTAAACAACAAAACATTCCCTCATACCAGTACCAAGGGAACGGCACGGTGGCACAACGGTTAGCACTGCTGCCTCACAGTGCCAGGGACCTGGATTCAATTCTGGCCTCGGGTCGCTGTCTCTGTGGAGATTGCACATTCTCCCCCTATTTGTGTGGTTTTCCCCCGGGTGCTCCAGTTTCCTCCCAGATTCCAAAGATGTGCGGGTTCGGTTGATTGGCCATGCTAAGTTGACCCTAGTGTCAGGGGATTGATTAACTTGGTAAATATGTGGGGTTATGGGAATAGGGCCTGGGTGGGATTGTGGTGACTGCAGTCTCAATGGGCTGAAAGGACTCCTTCTGCACTGTAGGGATTCTATGAAAACGGTGCCCATTTAAACTGAACAGCCCATTTAGATTCATAGAGGTTTACAGCATGGAGACAATCCCTTTGGCCCAACTTGTCCATGCCGCCCCTTACTTTAACACTTAAGCTAATCCCAATTGCCCACATTTGGCCCACATTCCTCTATACCCATGTAACTGTCTAAACACTTTCTAAAAGACAAAATTGTACCCGCCTCTACTACTATCTCTGGCAGCTTGTTCCAGACACTCACCACCCTCAGTGAAAAAATTGCCCTCTGGACCCTTTCGTATCTCGCCACTCTCACTTTAAACCTATGCCCTCAAATATATTGACTATCTAGATGATCTGTGCCCCTCATTATTTTATAGATCTCTGTAAGATCATCCCTAAGCCTCCTATGGTCCAGAGGAAAAAGTCCCAATCTATTCAGTTTCTCCTTATGACTCAAATAATCAAGTCCCGGTAGCATTCTAGTAAATCTTTTCTGTACCCTTTCTATAATAGGGTGACCAGAACTGTACACAGTATTCCAGGAATGGCCTTACCAATATCTTGTACAACTTCAACAAGACATCCCAACTCCTGTATTCAATGTTCTGACCAACAAAACCAAGCATGCCGAATGCATGTCCAACTGTGACTCCACTTTTAAGGAGCTATGAACCTGTATCTCGAGATCCCTTTGTTCTTTAACTCTCCCCAACACCCTATCATTAACTGAGGAAATACTGCCCTGGTTCAATCAAAATGCATCACCTCGCATTTATCTAAATTAAACTCCATTCTCTAGCAATTTCTCGTACATTAAAGCCTGAAACAAATGATGATTGTATGTTTCCCTATTTCTCTGTTTACCTGAAGCAGATAACAAACAATCAAATGGTGGCCAGTGTGCTCTTTCATTTTCTTGGACAAGCACCTTAAATCACACAAAGAGAGAAATATTTGTAAGTTTCCTTCTTTCAGTTGGTATAGAGGGCATGGTTGCACTCAGATACATTGGTGGTCATTTTCCAAGTGAGTCCAAACTGCGAATGTTGACGGGATCATTTAGCTTTGGAGGTGGCATCATTAAGTTCACCAAACTTCACCCACATGCACCAGCTGGCATGAGTGATGAGATGGCTAACAGCTCAAAGAACTAAGGCTGTTTTTCCTCTTCACAGGCCAGTACACAGCGGTCATTGGATAGTGTCCAAGGTTTCCCATTACGGTCACCAACCTAGAATTAATGGCTAGCAGGATTATTAACTAAAAAGTATATATTGTTTTCTCCAATGCACTAGTACAAGATGCAAGATCTGTTTTTCATACCTATCACTGGATTGTAAACTAGATTATGATCAAAGAAGTGATCTCATGGAGATCAAATGGAACAAGAGTCCAATTGTTTCTACCTGCTTTTTGTCAATAAACACAGCTGCTCATATTCTGTACAACTATCCAACAATAATAGAGCAAAGATACCTCCATGGGTTCAACTGCACAGAAAGGAAACTGAGGTAGCTGTCACACAATAAACAGGACACTGCCAGTCAATGCCACCTCCTTCCTCCACCTTTTCCATTTGCCTCCTCACAGCCTAGCAAATAGACAATTTCCAATTTCAGCCAGTTTGCTGCCTAACAATATATGAAGCAAAGAGGCACTTCCAGGCTCACTAATTACCAACAGCACAAACTATGTTGCTGATGTTACAACAGATAACAGGAGCAGAACAAATGAAAAAAAAACAAAGAACAAAGAAAATTACAGCACAGAAACAGACCCTTCGGCCGTCCAAGCCTGCACCGGCCATACTGCCCATCTTAACTAAAACCTCCTATGCTTCCGGGGACCATATTCCTCTATTCCCATCTCATTCATGTCCTTGTCAAGATGCCCCTTAAAAGTCACTACCATATCCGCTTCCACTACCTCCCCTGGCAATGAGTTCCAGGCACGCAACGCTCTCTGTGTAAAAAATCTGCCTCGTACATCTCTTTTAAAACTTGCCCCTCGCAACTTAAACCTATGTCCCCTAGTAATTGACTCTTCCACCCTGGGAAAAAGCTTCTGACTATCCACTCTGTCCATGCCTCTCATAATCTTGTAGACTTCTATCAAGTCCCCCCTCAACCTCCGTTGCTCCAGTGAGAACAAATCAAGTTTCTCCAAACTTTCCTCATAGCTAATGCCCTCCATACCAGGCAACATCCTGGTAAATCTTTTCTGAACCCTCTCCAAAGCCTCCATATCCTTCTGATAGTGCAGCAACTCTATATTCGAAGGGCAGCCTAACTAAGGTTCTATAAAGAACCTTCTATGAAGGTTCTAAAAAGGTAAATTACATCTTCCTGCTTCATCTTTCAGCTTTCACTTGGGATCTCTATATTGCCAGATGATCTCTGCTCTCCAGCTCCTCTGGTCAGTTACCTATTCCTCTTTCAATCCTGTTTTTAGTCTCACACAACTGCATTTCTCCATCTGACCTTAGGCCTTCAACCTGGCAGCCCCATCTCCATCACTCACCTCACATTTCCTCTCTCTCCCACAACAGATGGCCACACCATTTCAGTCTCTTCTCAGCTACTTTCTTCAATGCTCATACAATCTTCAATGCCCTCTTGATGTAATAGTTCCCAATCTTGTCCTTTCTTGTCGCTCCATACATCCACATCTCATTAGTAACCAGTCATCGTTCCTCTCCTCTTGATGTTGCCCTGTTTTCTGCTCTGTATAACAAGTCGATCTCATAACTGCCCAATAGATTCTTCCTTTCAGTTTCAGCTGAATTTATCTATCTCATAACGTTCCACTCCGCTTCTTCCAATTATCCCAACCAGAGCTAATCCATTGCTTAATTTCCAATTTCATACTCCCATCTTCTGCTATCATTGAAACTATTCACTTTCTCCAAGTCTTCACCTATAAAATTTCTACCTTCACACTGAATATTTTCCATAGGCTCAAACTGACCATGCATAAATTGTGTCTTTGGCCATCTGAGCTTCATATCTGTCTTCCAGAGCTTTTCTTTATTTCTCCAGTCAGTCATGTTCTCATCATTCCCAATGACAATATCATCTGTAAACATTGTTGACTATAACACTTCCTCTATCAGTTGCTCAGTTAGAACATCATAATAATCAGGAAGAGGAACGGATTCATTGCTTCCAATACAACTTTGGCTTTATAACTCTCAATCTCCCCCATACTGTTCCTTACTCTTGTCTGGCACTTCTTGTGACCTTCTTTTGCATCCAGACTGTCATATATTTCTTCCATAACCAGAGATCTTTCTCTAGCAATCACTTCCTTTGCATTGCTTCTTTGTCTTTTTGTCCTGTTCTTTATCCTCTTTGACTTTTTGAGTAATGATCATATCTGTTGTAGGGCATTGGAAACCCTTTAGTAGGCCTTAATGAAATCTTCATAGTCTTAAGTAGGTTAATTGATTGTACTTATTAACTACAGACCTATGTGCATATAGACCATAAAGGGTCCAAGCTAGGAACAATCCCCATATTTGCATGTGCACACAGTTCAGTCCAACTCTTGATTGATCACTAGGAATACAGCATGTGTTACATTATTGTGTGAATGGTCCTGTATTCAGTCCCACATTAATCCTATGTGTTCCCTTCCCATTAAACACAGTTTTCTTTTCTAGCCTTTTTCCTACATGATAATCTTTCACACCACCAGTTTTCATGCTCAAGTCTGCCACTGTGTTCCACCAGTCTTCCATGGTGTCTGCCATAATTTCTATTTCTCTTTGCTGTCTCTCCATCTGTTCTCTGAATATCCCCTTCACTTGAGGACCTTTGTGCTTCCACCACCAGATGTTCTGTCTACCACTCGGTTGCTCCTGATTTGTCCCTTTTGCAATCAGCTCTGCCTTCGTTACTCTATGTTAGCTAGGCAGTGCCATTCTTGGAAAAACTTTGCAGTTCTTTCCTTCCTTTTTAACCATAATGTAGTTTAGCCGCATTTCTCTGCTACCACCCTTAGGTTGTAAGGTGATTTCCATGTTTTTGTGTTTAATATTACCTGTTGGTATGATATGGCAAACTCCCGGATGTTGAATCCTTCTTCATTGGCTTCTTCAAAACCATATCTTCCAATGGACAACCTCATATTCCACTCATTCTGTGCCCACATATCCCTTTAGATCAACTGCAATCACTAGCCAGTCACCTGCAATACCTGGCCTGTCACTGCTTGGTATTGTTTGAATTGTGTTGTCCATTTTTTCCCAGAATTCTTCTTTCTCTCCTGGCCCACACCCTCTCTGGTGTGGAACAGCTAACCATGTTTCACATTTTGACCCCAATTTCCAGCCTTACTTTGACAATTCTGTCACTGATTCTGTCTGTTCACTGCCAATACCATGTCCGTCATTCCTTTCTTACTAGAATAAGCATTTCTTCTTCCATCCTGCCCATGATAGTAAAGTTTATATTCTGCCCTTCCACTTAGTTTCCCAGAGCAAAATGATGTGTACTTCTTTTCTCGCCATCAGCTGAGTTGCTTCTTCCTGTCAGGCTATCTACATTTAGACTAGCAATTTTGGGTTTAGTTAGCTTTCACCTCTCTTTCAGATGTCCTACTTTAGCCAGACTTGTCTATTGGATGGTAACCTTTGCCCATTCCTCAAAGGGTTCAGGCAGCGACCCTGCATGTTGCCTGCACTTTAAATCCCAACATGGGTACAATATCCATTCATATCAACACTCAGTTGGATTTGGTAGGTGATCTTACCACCTGGTACCCTTCCTGTTGTTAACCCTTTCCAGTTACCCAAGTGTGGAACCTGCACCAATACTCTAAACTGTAGTATTCAATCCATAAGCTGTTGGTCCTTCACAATTCCTGTAAAAAGGACATGAATCAATAACATTTACCAATATTCAAACAGGGTCACTAGTATAACCCCATTGCAAACATATGATAAGTGTTTAACTTTATTCTTTAATTGATTTTCGCATTTCAACAAATAATAAAGTTCCTGCGACATCAATTATCTAGGCTGCATAAGAGCAACGTTCCTTCCAAATTCCCCTCTGACTCATATGCAATCCAGACTTGGAAATATATCAGACTCTTCAAACTCCCTGCCTCATAGCACTGCGAAAATACCCTTACTACATAGACTACAACATTCAAGATGGCAGCTCATCACCACATTCCCAAGGTCAACCATAGATCAACAATAAATGTTGGCCTTGCTCACCCATATTCCAAGAGCAATTTTAAAAGAAGTGTCCATTATTGAAATCAAATGTGACACATCTGTGACATTGCTATCTTTGAAGCATTTGTGTATAATATGTGGCATGGCAACAAGGGAGATGCTGGAATAAATGTGCAAGAAAAAGATCCAGCTTTAATATTTGGATTCTGGCCATGTTTGAAGATGCAGCATAAATATACAGCTACTTGGTATTAATGAGAAGAGTCCATAATCGGAAATGTCCAATTTGCAACTTATCATTTCCTGAAAGGATTTATACCGTGTGTCTATGGTGATTGAAGCCAAGCTTGCAATTAAAATAGGATACCATTGCCAGGAAGCTATAAATTAATGATGTAGGTTACTCCATGGCTCGATGGAGAGAGACATTGCACAATGTGATCCTAAAGCATACAGACAATCAACAGCTCAGCTTTGATCACTGAACTGTGCCAAGTTAGTTCCTTTCATTCCTGGGTTCAGTACATTCAGGCAAAAGGGCAATGCCAGCTGACTCAGTATAGATTAAAAATCATGCCCCAATTATTCCTTGAGCACTCCGGCAGCCAAACAGGTCTTGTTACCTCCAAAAGTACCATATATCCATTCCACCGTAAACATTACAGAGTTTACACTGCCAACATGAACCCCAACAAATCTAAGGATCATTAACATTGCTTACCCTCTCTGCCCAGCACACCACATGACCCTCTGAGAAGGGAAGAACTTAGCAGATTGTCATAGTACACGCTGAGGGGAGTCACAAACGTCTAAGGAAAGAAAAGGATTTACATTTATATAGCACCTTTAACAACCTCAGGATGTTCCAAAACATTTATAACCAAGTCCTGTTGAAATGTTGCCACTGTTGTGAAGAAGCAGTCAATTTACTTTCAGGGGTGAAAGATTGACGCATCATCACTTGACTCATCCTTCTCTACCCTCTAAACCGTGCAAGCTTACAAAATAAATTATGTCAGTTTAAACTGATGCCTAATCTGATTTGAGAACCCCCTTC
Source organism: Carcharhinus amblyrhynchos (assembly GCF_965287045.1). Lineage (NCBI taxonomy): Eukaryota > Metazoa > Chordata > Chondrichthyes > Carcharhiniformes > Carcharhinidae > Carcharhinus > Carcharhinus amblyrhynchos. Next base: position 50,896,560 of record NC_137329.1, read on the forward strand.
TTCATACCCATCCTAGTTCACCTCAGTCTCAACTGTGGTCAATCACAGGACATTTTAAAATATCTATCACAAAATAAGGGTTTCCTGCAACAGAATAGCCATGATTGTAACAAAGCCATCTTGAACGAGAGGTGATAGACAAATGGATAGTCACAAAAGCAAGGTATTGGGTCAAATCTTCCAGTTTCCAGATCATCAGAGATTGGATGTATAACTGAGACACACATCGGACCCTGTGAACCTGATAACTGCCTGGGAAGTTTCACCTTCTGATGGGTAGTTCCCCGATTCCCTGCAACCCTCTATGAATGTCTCCAACTCTAAGCTGGAGTCAGAGGCTTTGGATGGTTCCGATTTACTGAGTTGAATAGTAACCCAGGAAATGTTAGACAGTAAAAAGAAATGTGTAATCATAGCTAACTATGTAACCAGCCCCCCCAATTACCCCTTTGGACAGGCTGACTACCTCTCAATTGACCCCCCCTTTTTTTCCCAATCACCTGACCATTTGACCAACCTCCCAACAATCCCAACCTCCCCTCCAAGCGTCATTCCAATCTCCTGATTATCCCTTGACAACCCATTACCATGATAATCCCTGACCACTCACCTGACAACCCGCCTACCCTCCCAACTTGGCCTGACCATCCCCAAATTGGGGAAAGTGGCCCACTAACCCACTTACTGATTTCACCCACCTACTCCTTACTGACTTACCACTTGCTCACTCACCCATTTATCACTCACTCACCCACCCACAATTGCCTCCTACCCACTTACCTCACCCAGGTACCCTAACTCAATTACATACTGCAACCTCTTTCCCACTTACCTCTTGCCCACCTCTCCACCCATTCATCCACTCACCCATTCAGACATATTAATTCACTAACATTCTGACTGAATCTTTTATCTTACTATATGGCAGCTGGTGTCATAAAGCCTGGGCATGTCATCAGTCCCCCTGACTATGCTATGCTCGAGATCTTCGAGGGACTTTATGGACTGTATTTCTGACACATCTGGTTCAGAGGACATGGGTAGAAATGAGGAGCAGTGTTAGGATGGAGAAATATCTGCAGCAGTCTAACAATGATGCCCATTCCTCAGCAGATTCAAGACATTGTTTCATGTTGGATTACTTCTGCATTCCAGGAAATTGGTTTAGCCGCTGAAAGCACCTATTTACTATTCTAAACCTGAAGTATATGTCTTCATCTTCTTACCCCTTTCTGCAATTCTTAAGCCTGAAAGTTGTCTGCAACTGTCCCCCCACCAAAAACAGAAGCAACTATCCAATTTCCAGCTTGTGGCTTGTGCTACCAAATAAACATGTTAGGCTTTAACTTGGTGTTGTGAGACTTCTTACTGTGCTTACCCCAGACAAACGCTGGTATCTCCACATTATACAAGAGGTCAGAATTGGAGTGACAGAAGGCTTTTTTGAGGATTGTAGGTCTGGATGTTACAGAATTAGGGATGTGTGAGGCCTTCCTATTGTAGTGAAATAAAACAAAATAATAAAGTTAATATATAGAACCAACCAATGTCTCTCCCAATCAAGCATCAGTCAATCTTGCACTCTGATTTGTTCTTCCCCTTAATCCATATCTCCTCCCCATTTTGTAATCTAAAGACAACAATAGATCATTAATTCACATATTATAATTTGTGAATGACAGACTAATGAGAACTAAAGTCAAGTCTCCTCCATCATCATCCCCGATTGCATTTTACTGAAGACATTTTGGCTACAATCCTGCAGGGAGCAATCCTGGCAATTAACAACTTTGGCATAGGAGGTCTTGTGGCAGTGTGGTAACTTCCCTTCCTCTGGACCAGAAACTTCAGATTCAAGACCAGTGTCAGGAATTATTGGTCACAGAAAGAATATTCACAATGCAGATCACTGGGTTGATGATCAGCTTAGGAGTCCTTCCACCACTTCAACCTAACCCACACATCTTTGAATGTGGGAGGAAACTGGAGCATCCAGAGAAAACCCACGCAAACACAGGAGAATGTAAAAACTCCACACAGACAGTGATCCAAGGCTTGAATTGAACCGGATCCCTGACACTTTGAGGCAGCAGTACTAACCACTGTGTCATCCTGCGGCCCAGTGGCACATCAACAAGGTTTATAATTGTTTTTTAAAAACATGAAGCAGTCAAGGGGAACCTGCCAGAGATGCACAGGTAAGTACGGCCCCTGAGGGGAGGAGTACATGCCCTGGTTGTGTCCTGGAACTTCCCCAGCACTGCCCTTTATCCATGGATGGGTGGAAGATGAGGGGGGAGAAGGTAGTCCAGTGCATTTGGGAAGGATTCCCTGTATCAGTGGGAGGGAGCAGGGGGCAGTGGGGAAATGTTGTTTTTAGCTCAGATCAAGGTGCCCTTTACAAACAGCATCCCAATCTCTGTGGAGGTGCCATTGCCGGATTTTTCAAACCCCGCACCACTAGCACAACAGAAAAGACCAAGCCCCCAGATTCCTTGTGCAAAGTATTTAGAGCCCGAAGAATATTCCATCATGTTCCTGGCACGTATCTTGCAGATAGTGGACAGGGACTGGGGAACCTTTAAAATAATGCTTAAAAAGTCAGCCATTTGCTGACATCTTCAGGGATTCCTCTAGGTGCTCTGATTTCCTCCCACACTCCAAAGGTGTGCTGGCTGATTTCCTCGCACACTCCAAAGGTGTGCATGAATTGGCCATACTGTATTGCTACTTAGTATCACAAGATTTCTAGATTAGATGGATTTACCATGGCAAATGTGTGGAGTTCCAGGGATAGGGCAGGGGAGAAGGTAGGACACTCTGTGAGAGAGTTGGCACAGGTTGAATGGCCTTGTTCTGCACTTCAGGCATTCTATGATGATCTTGCCATTCCCCACCCTTGAGGTGCATGCCAATTCAAATCAAAAGAGACTCACTGTTGGTGGATGATTCTTGTTCATCAGTTAAACAGTTGTTTTTCTCAGCTCCAGTAGCCAAGAGATTGAGATTTAAATGCTAGAGATTCTAGCTAGGTCAATCCAGAAAGCTTTCTCTATGAACTACATACGTAAGAGAGGAGCAACATAACCAAACCCATCCTGTCCTCACCCAATGTGCACATGGCATGATGGAAGGTGATCAGAAGCAGGAAAGGGATGCTGATTTTTTCTCTTGAACTCAGGGGGCAGAGGCCAATTTTAACTCTACCACACCACTGGCTGAAAGGAACCAGCATCTGATCAAAGCGCACTGCAGGATCCTGTCAGTTTTATTTGTAGGGAAATCAAATCAGAGTGTACCAGTACTGATTTTCACTTTAAATAGATGTGTATGAAAATGCCCCTCAAGAGAGAGAGGGCACTAAAAATATGAAATAGTATTAAGTTGCTTACATGAGTGGTGCCCTTATTCTGAGAGAAGGCAAGTATGGAATGTATTTATCCTTTTGCTAAATTAGGCATACCCAAACGCCATCACACTAGTCTATTTTGAAAGAGGAAATTAAACAGTTCACAAACGGTGAAATAGCTTTGACAATGAGTTAATAACAGTCAGATAACCTGTCACATGGCCACAGAACACAATTATCTCATAAGTTTCACAACCTTCGATCATACTGAATATATTTTTGAATGTGAATTGTACAAAACTTACATGCCCTCCATATTCGTGAAGTTTATGAGTTCATCTACATCCACATTTGATATGGGATATTACTGCAGTACAAAACCTGCATCAATAATTGCCGTGGGTTTGTGATGAGTCCAGTAGTTAACAAATTAACATACCAATTGTGCTGGAGAATCATCTGTCTCCCCCCGCCTCCTCCAGTGTAAATGACAAATTGGATACTTAATTGCAATGGAGAAGGTAAAACTATTCTAAGCATTGGGATCATTTACATTTCATTGCAATCTATGAAAACTTAGCACCGGTTAAGTGCTCAGACAGCCTTCAGATTACTTTGTGTCACTGTGTTACCTATCTAGTCTGACACTACCTTTACTGTTAACAGCCACATATCTTGGGGTGATTGTGTGCTGTCTCTAAAGTACTGACAACAAATTTAATATAAATCTGCTGGATTCTTAGAATCCAATGGTAGGAGCCTGTTTTCTTCACTGCCTCATCCGCTAAATTAGATTGAACATAAGAACATAAGAAATAGGAGCAGGAGTAGGCCATCTAGCCCTTCGAGCCTGTCTTGCCATTCAATAAGATCATGGCTGATCTGAAGTTGATGTTTAAGTTTATTTATTAACGTCACAAGTAGTCTTACATTAACACTCCAATGAAGTTACTGTGAAAATCCCCTAGTCACCACACTCTGACACCTGTTCGGGTACATTGAGAGTAAATTTTGCACGGCCAGTGCACCTAACCAGCACGCCTTTCGGACTCTGGAAGGAGGCTGGAGCATCCGGAGGAAACCCACACAGATACAGGGAGAATGAGCAGACTTCGCACAGGCAGTGATCCAAGCCAGGAATCGAACCTGGGTCCCTAGCATGATGAGGCAGCAGTGCTAACCACTGTGCCCCCCACCCCACCCCCCCCACCCACACCTCTCTCCAGTAGGGTAAGGCCCAATCAACAATAATTGTGTGTATGTATTTATTCAACATCTTTAAAATGTCCCAAGACCCTTCAAAGAAGAATTGTCAAACAAAATGTGACACCACGCAACATAAGGAGGTGACAAAAAGCTTGTCCAGAGGAATAGATTTTAAGGAACGTCTTCAATGAGGAGAGTGAGAAAGCGATAAAGAGGTGGAGAGGTTTGGCAAGAAAATCTCACTAGGGCCTTGACATAAGAAGACATGGTCAGTATTGCTGGATGTGGATGGTGTGGCCAACCATGCAAATGGCCACAGGAAGGTCAAGGAGCATGGGGGGCAGGGGGCACTAGTTTACCATTGGCACTATCATATAGGATGTCATTTGTGACTTTGACAAAAAGTCATTGGATACTGCAGCCAGAACAGAAAGCTGATTGAAAGGAATCTGGAAAGATAGACATGGATCTGGCATGTTTGAGAATTGCTGTTCAGGAACAACATCCCACTTAAACTGCAGCCTAAGCCTTGTTGTAATATTAACAATGAATTCATGAGCTTTTCAATATTGTGATGTATTGAAACTGCAAAAATTATACAGCTGGGATGCAACCATGCTCAGCACACCATGATGGCAATGCTTATTTTCTAGGCAGCAGTCATGATGTTTTCATTCTGCGCAAGTCCACTGTTCCCTCAATCTTTCAGCCATTACATCAAACCAGAGGGGATGGATCTAGCGCAACAAGGGCTATCCACATTCTCCTGGCTCATGACTCCACTCCACAACCTAACATATGTGATAAGCATACATTCAATGAGAGCTACACTGCCACAAGAAAAATCATTAAGCAGACCATTAGGTGCTAAAGAAATCATCCCACTCCCTCACCTACTCTGGAGGTATCTTCCAGTACTCAATGGAGCAGGAATCCTGATTTGTGGTGGTCTACTGCACAATCTGACCCACTTCGCCTAGGCAATCCCTCAGAATCAAGGGTGATTTGCTTTCACTCTAGTTTAATGGACTTTGGGATGGCTGAAAATGGATGATCTGAAGACTGTCAGATGTGGGCAGTTGGTGCATGAAGAGTTGGGAAGCTGAAGTGTTTAAGGTTTTCTGGGCTCTCTTCAATGCCTTGACTTGGCCTCTCCTGGCTCCCACTGAAGTCTCTTGGTGTGTTTGGTCCTCCTGAATGAGCCTCCTCCAATTTAGTCCATCACAATCCAGGTCTCCCATGAGTCAGCAGGTATTGTTGACCCTTTCAGAGATGCTTTGAGGACATCCTTAAAGTCTTTCCTCCTGTGTTCTTGGGAACCTCCTGCTGTGATCAAGTTCCCAGTAGAAGGTTTTCTTTGGGGATCAGTTATCAGACATGCTGCACCTGGTGGAGCAGGTTTTGAATGACTCGTGCCTCAATGCTGAGCATACTAGCTTGGGAGAAGATGCTGTTGGTGATCTGCCTTTCTTGTCATTATATCTGGAGGATCTTGCAAAGGTCCTGCCTGTGGTACTCCTCCAGTGACTTGAGGTACCTGCTGTAGGTTTTCCGTATTTCCAAAGCATATAGAAACATAGGGTTCACTGCTGCCAGATAACCCAGAATGTTCGGACCAAATTCTCCCATGAAAGTTCCCTGGGGGAGGAGAAAAAATCACTGGAGAGCCCAAAAATTATTTCACACCAATGTGAATTTAAAGTGGGGTTTCCTGTTGGTGCCTGCCATGGCAGATTGGGAATCCTGCAAGAGGCTGTCATGAAACCAACTTGCAGAAATTAATGAGATATAAATGAAGGCCCAACTGAAATCCTTCTCTCACACCTGATTCTCTATGATGTCAGTGGGAAAACACATCAGTCCAGAACATATCTGTATCAACATGCCATGCAAAAGTCAGGATTTATCTGACAAAGGCCTGGAGCCTCTGGGGTTCACGATGGAAGCTGCCAATGACTGGGACCTTGGAAAAACACTGCAACGGTGGGGGGAGCTTTGTTCGGGTGGATCTTCCAGCTTTGGTGTCTTTGAAGAGGTCCATCTTCCCGCCTCAGAGTGTTCCAGAATACCCATTCTTTTCCTCAGGGGATCCATCTTTCTTCATTGGTCAGTCAATGATATTGGCGTCTTTACGACATGATACCCAGGTATAACAGTGTGTCTTCAAGCACACACTGCCATGCAAGATAGATCAAAACCCTCGGATGCATAAGTAATTATGCTGAAGGTGAAAGATATGGTGTGATTTCCCCGTGAGCTACCACAGCCGCAAACACTCCCCACCCCGCCACAGGACTTATTCCCGGTGGGAGAATTCTGCCCCTTGTCTCAAATTGGAGATCCTGGTCCTCAAATATTCCTTCCTTCAGTTGATTGAAGGCTGAGCTGGAGAACTGGGGCTTGGATTTTGTCATTTAATGAGAGCACAACGGTCGGTATCAGGGATATGCAAATCCTCTTGGGGGAGGAAAGGCAGGAAGAGGAGATAGCCAGTACATCCATGTCCCAGACAGGCAATCTATGATTGCCTCAATTGACACTGCTTCCCATGAACACAACTCCAAACCCTTATTGTACAACAATCCCACAACTTACCTTTGCTCTGCCATGGATCGTCATGCTGTCTTTAAGGTTACAATGCTGAAATAAAAGCCATCACAAAACAATTATTACATTCTAACTTAATCCAACAAAATATCTAATATTCCATATGATAATGAAGTCATCACAATTTTGCATTTCTTTGGTGCTTGTAATGATGGTGTTGTTGTCTGGCCAAGTGTTCGTACGTGGTTTGTATTTTTTTATTTGTTTGTGGGATGCAGGCAGTACTGGCCAGACTAGAAGTTTATTGCCCATCCCTAATTGTCCTTGAGAAGGTGATGATCAGCTGCCTTCTTGAACCCCTGCAGTCCATGTGGTGTAGGTACACCCACAGTGCTGTTAGGAAGAGAGGTCCAGGATTCAGACCGAGTGACAGTGAAGGCACAGCAATGTATTTCCCAATCAGGATCCAAGAGATCCTGGAGAAGAATTTCAGTATGGTGGAGTCCCCATGTATCTGATGCTATTGTCATTCTAAATGATATCTGTCACAGGTTTGGAAAATGTTGTCTGAGGAGCCTTGGTGAGTTGCTGCTGTGCATCTTGTTTAATAAGGTCAGGAGCTCAGTGGCCTTGGCAGTGCTCAAACTTAGTGTCAGTAAGGAAGTTATTGCTGCCTAAGTACCACTTAATAGACACTGTCGGCAACACATTTCATCTCTTTGCTGATGGCAAAGAGTGGACTGTTAGGGTGGTAATTGACCAGATGGATTAGTCTTGTTATTTATGTACAGGACATACCTGGCAATTTTCCTCATTGCTGAGTAGATTCAGTGCTGTATCTGTACTGGAACAGCTTGGTTAAGGGAATGAATGGCAAGTCTGCAGCACGTCTTCAGTACTATTACTGGGATATTGTCAGGGCTCATTGCCTCTGCAGTATCCAGTGTCTCCAACTGTTTCTTGATATTATGTGGAATAAATCAAATTGGCAAAGATTGCCATCTGTGTTGCTGTACAGCACAGGAAGCAGCCGAGACGGTTGTGAACAAAGCCCAGTCCATCACGCAAAACAGCCTCCCGTCCATTGACTCTCTACACTTCCCACTGCCTGGGAAAAGCAGCCAGCATAATCAAGGACCCCACACACCCTGGACATACTCTCTTCCATCTTCTTCTGTTGGGAAAAAGGATACAAAAGTCTGAGGTTACATATCAACTGACTCAAGAACAGCTTCTTCCCTGCTGCCATCAGATTTTTGAATGGACCTTCCTCATATTAAGCTGATCTTTCTCTATACCCTAGTTATGACTAGAACACTACATTCTACACCCTTTCCTTCCTTTCTCTATGAATGGTATGCATCGTCTGTATAGCGCGCAAGAAACAATATTTTTCACTGTATACTAACACATGTGCCAATAATAAATCAATTAAATCAAATCAAAAAAGATGGACCAATCACTCAGCATTTCTGGGTGAAGATGGTTGCACTTGCTTCAGCCTTGTCTTTTGCATTGATGCGCTGGATCAGTAAGGATGGGGATATTTGTGGAGCCTTCTCCTCCTGTTAGTTGCCACCTCCATTGACAACTGGATGTGCCACAACTACAGAGTTTAGATCTGATCTGTTATTTGTGGGATCGCCGAGCTCTGTCTAAAACTTGCTGCTTATACCGTTTGTCACACAAGTAGTCTTGTGCTGTCGCTTCACCAGGTTGACACCTCATTTTCAGGTGTGCCTGATGTTGCTCCTGGCATGACCTCCTGCAATATTGATTGAACTAGGACTGATTCTTGGCTTGGTGGTAATGATCAAATGGGGAACGTGCCAAGTCATGAGCTTACAGATTGTGCTTGAGTACAATTCTGCTGCTGCTGATGATGATCCATGGCACCTCATGGATGCTCAGTTTTGAGCTACTAGATCTGTTTGAGATCTATCCCTTCTAACATTGTGGTAATTCCACAACAAGATGGACAATATCCTCAATATAAAGGCAGGGCTTCATCTCCACAAGAAGTATGATGGTCACACCTACCAATACTGTCATGAACAAATGTAACTGGGGCAGATAAAATAGTGAGGATGAGGTCAAGTACATATCTCCTGTTGTTGGTTCCCTCACCACCTGCCAAGTCTAGTAGTTTTGTCCTTTAGGACCCAACCAGCTCAGTCAGTAGTGGTGCTCCTGGGCAACTCTTAGGAATGAAAATTGAAGTCCCCCACCCACCCTGTGCCCTTGCCACCTTCAGTTCTTCTTCCAATTGGTGTTCAAGATGGAGGACTACTGATTGATCAGTGGCAGGAGGGGTTGGGGAGGGCATATGGTTGTGTGTGGCACAGGGCAATGTGTGGTAAGAGATTTCCTTCTTTGTTTGACCTGATGCCATGAGACTCCTTAGAGTGTAGAGTTAATGCTGAGGAGACCTACGGTAACTCCCTCCTGACTATATACAATGGTGCCATCACCTCTGCTGGCTCTGTCCTGTAGGTGGGACAGAACATATTCAGGAATGGTGATGGTGCTGTATAGGACATTGTAGTGTTTGATTCCATGAATATGACTATGTCAGGCTATTACTTGACTAGTTTGTGGGACAGCTCCCCAATTTTGACACAGAACCTCAGATGTTAGTAAGGAAACTTTCCATGGTTAACAGGGCTGGGCGTGCTGCTGTCATTTCCAGTGCCTAGGTCGATAACGCATGGTCCATCCAGTTTTTTTTTCCTTTATTTAGACTTTGCGGCAATTTGATACAATTGAGTAGCTTGCTAGGGCCATTTCAGAGGTCAGTTAGGAGCCAACACATTACTGTGGGTCTGGAGTCACATGTAGGTTGGACCAGGTAAGACTTCCTTCTCACAAAGACATTAGTGAATCAGGTGTGTTTTTACAACAATTGACAGGAATTTCGTGGTCACCATTACTGAGACTAGCTTTTAATTTCAGATTTAGTGACTGAATTCAAAATCCACCAGCTGTCATGGTGAGATTTGAAGCATGTCCCAAATCTGGGCCTCTGGATCACGAGTCAAGTGATATTACGAGTGCACAACTGCCTCAGCTCTGACTCTCCTCCAGTGACTGTAGAATGGTTTGTGGGAAGCTGCTGACTTTCAATGGAAAGATCACAGATTTCTTTGCAGGATGACCTCAGACCTAGAAGACCCAATTTCAGACTCAACCAACCTGATATAGATTGCAGCCATCTGGTCTCGCTGGCTGAGAGGCAACAACATGGATCCTAGGAACTGACTGTTAAATGTACCTAAGTACCAATCATGCAGAAAGACTGGTGAATGGATGCTTTATTTGAAGACCGTACAGTGAATGTTGAATGGGAGCTAAGTATATGGGACATCTGAGTTTTCCCACTGCAATAGCAAGTCATGGGACTAATACATGTTGAGATGGGTAGTGGTTGCTGGGAATTTAAGATATGAATCTCTTAAAGGTACACGCACATCAAGTCACAACATCGTACTTCTAAACAAAATGTTTACCCTGAAAGAATCAAACTATTTACATGACAACAAAGAACACAGCATTGAGCTGATTTTACCATTGTGTCATGCCCGCTTTCGGGCATGAAAACCTGGTAAAGTCAGATGTGAGGCGAATAGCACGATCGGTGCCCACGTCCATGCAGATCCCCACTTTACCAAGACCCGAAAATGGCCGCAATTGGCACCGCTGATTTAAATTGACTTAATGAGCCAGATGCCCAAACCTACTGGCATTTCTCCCTTAACAATCGCATTCGCCCATCCAGATTCAGCATGAAACAAACATGCTCGGCAATGGTCTGTTTCAGGCGCTCCAGCTTCTTAAAGGGTAAGTTCAGATCTTCCGGCGGCTCTCTGACTCAGATCGATGGTGGGGAGAGAGACGGGCCAGATCATTCTTTCGTGGGGAGGGGTGGAAGGAGGGAGGCAAGATCGTTCTCTGGTGGGGTGGGGGTGGCGAGGGAGAGGCCAAATCATTCTCTGGTGTTGGGGGGGGAGGGATGGAAGAGGGACGCTCAATCATTCTCTGGTTGCGGGGGCGGGGTGAAGGAGGAGAGAGGCCAGATCATTCTCTGGTGGGGGGAGGGGAGGCAGGAAGGGCCAGATGTATCTCTGGTGGGGGGTGGTGGGGAAGAAGGAGGGCTGCCAGATCGTTCTTGGTGCAGGGGGGAGGGAGGGTCGAAACAGGGAGAGTCCACTGTCACCCTGCCGGCAATCAGTGGGGGTGAAGTGGGGCAGGGATCGCAATCGGTCTGGGTAGTGGGGGTGGGTGGGTGAATAAGGGAGACAGTTACGGGGATGGGGCAATATCTCTGGGGGCCATCACTCCTGGGCTGCTTTATCCACTTTTTGCTGCTGGGGAGCGATGTGATGGGGGAGTGTTTTCCAATTTTTTTTACTGTGCATGCGCAGTTGAAGGCTCTAATTGGAGCATCAGCGTTTCAGGCGTGATAAGCCCCGCCTACAGTGCAATTCAGACTCACGACTCTTTTTTTCAGGCCAAGTGCATATGGGAGCGCCTGAGAACAGGTTTCCAAGTCAGATCTGAATCAAATACAGATTCAGCATTCAGAATCAAAATGGTAAAATAGTGCTCATTGTGTCTGAATGTACTGTAACATAGAGCAATAGCTTTACAAGTCTTTATTGTTTGCTTTTCCATCTAACTTTCATTCTGGCGATCTTTGCTGGAGGCTGCTATACATTTTCACTTCTCCTCCCAGCTGCTGATCTGAATATGGGGGCCATTCTTCCGGGTGTCCATCTGCAATCTTCTGTTGCTAAATTCCCATTCCTAACTGTTAGACAGATGGGTACTTCCTGCTTGTAACCTCACCTGAGGAAACAAAGCTTAATATGTTGTTAGAACAATGCCAATTCAATTAGGTGATTCAAAAGAGAAAATGCTGGAAAATCTCAGCAGGTCTGGCAGCATCTGTAAGGAGAGAAAAGAGCTGATGTTTTGAGTCCAAGTGATCCTTCGTCAAAGCTTTTATCCAGCTAGGTGATCCGTTGCTTCCAGTTGACGTTGGAAATTTTGAGGCCAGCTTTTAGCCTATGGCAGGATTTTTAATGCTGCCTGGAAGCTTTTAACATCTAAGCAAATTTTTTCAGCACTTTTAGAGTTAATTGACCTCAGAGTTGCAGTACCTATAGCAGCCATTGTCTTAGCTGATCATAAGTTACTGCTTGACTACAATGGTGGTGCTGTTGAGCTCTGTTTTCTTCCCTGATTTAATGCTAAGCTCTGCCAACTAAGCACTGATTTTTGATAAGCAAATGGCTATGGAGCTTCCAAAGTGAAAGCAAACATGAAAAGAAACAGTTTTTATAGGTTTATTGTAACTGGTTATCAGGTAGATCATTCTTAGGTCAATCTGCAGTATTTAACTTCAAGCAATAATGAATTCTCAGATCTGTAGAATTCTAATTTTTATTCTGGCTTAAAGTTTGCAGCAGTTAGACTTTTACTAATTAGGCTCTCCCTGATCGGAACAATCTTACTTGGACCCAATTCCTGCAGCCTAGAGCAAGACAGCATCCCAAAACAAAGGTATGGTGTGTGTTGAATTCCCACAAAGCTTCAGAAACTTTACATACAGTGGGCATGACTTTCTAGGCCATCTGGTGACATCTTCCAGTCCTGTAAAGGTTATGGAATCATAGATTCCTTACAGTACAGAAGAAGGCCATTTGGCCTATTGAGTCTGCACTGACTCATACCCAGGCTTACCCTGTAACCCCACATATTTATCCCACTAATCTATACATCTTGGCACACACTCTAGCATGACCAATCAACCTAACTTGCACATCTTTGGATTGTGAGAGGAAACCGGAGCACTGAAGGAAACCCATGCAGACACAGGAAGAACGTGCAAACTCCAGACGGACAGTCACCTAAGGCCAGAATTGAAGCCGGGTCCCTGACACTGTGAGGTAGCAGTGTTAACTGCTGTGCCACCATACTGCAAATGGGTCACTGGAGATTTAAATGGATTGCCACGTTCGCTGCGGGAAAACCTGTTGCGGCAGGGCCAGAAAGACTCGGCGAGTGATTTTTTTTTACAGTTATTTGACTTTCACAACAGCTCTTCTGGTGGAAGTGGCAATATTGAAGCTTGTATTTTTTGAAGTCAAATCTTCAAAATATGGTCCTACTAAAGAGCCATGTTACCTCCTTCTTTTAGACATAAACATACGAATCATACACCAGGACTGGTGAAACAATAAAGTGGGTTCTTTCTTTGAAAGACTGTTTTCTGGGAGCTATGTATAGTACATTTGAATTCTATCACTGTTGTTCATAGACTGCCTAACAAGTCATGAGACTAATACAGTGATTGAAAATAGTTTATGATATGCTCTCTTTAAGATCTGTGCACATCACATTACAACACTGGCAATGGTGGAAGCATGAATACAGTCACCCTGAGAGGGGAAAGTAGTTTTGTACACTATGGTGTTACGGCCATTTCCCCCAGGATGGTGCCTCAGCAGTCCGAATAATGTCTGGATTTCTGGACTGCAAATCACTGAGCTCTGGTGCCCACAGCTATAAAAACTGCAGGCCAAGTTATATGTCTACATGCTGAGGCATCATAAGCCTTCACCTCCGTGCCCACTTTGGCCAGAAGTCTTCCCTCATTCCAAAAGTCCTTTCAATCATCCTTAGAATTCTCCCTCTTCCCAGGCCTCTCGCTGACTTCTCTGGATCTTATGATTGGCCTTTGTCTCCATTTTTCTCCTCCCCTGCTCATTCTAATCTCTTTCACTCTGGATTTAAAACATTCTGTTCTCTTAACTTCATCATCTATTGTGTCGGCAAGTGAAGTGCTGCTGTTGTTTACCGTATTGACCTCTACCTAGCTGAGATTGAATGACTACTCTCTGGCACTTCCTCACATCTCCTCATAGATCATCACCCCGCCATTGCATGCAAAACCATCATTTCCTCATCTTCTGTGGAGATCTTCCTTCCACAACCTCTAATCTCATAGTCCACAACCCCGAACAGCCCACTTATACATCCAATCCAAAATTTCCAAACAGGACTGTCCTGGAATGTCTATTGACTCAGCCTTCTTCTGCCCTAATGAATTTTTACCTATTTCAAATCTAATTTTTCTCCTGTTGTCTTCCCATCTACATCAATGCCCTCCATCACTTGAACAGTTCCTCGATTCCTGGCTGCAAATGCCTCCTTTGTACCATGGATGCCCAATCTCTCTGCACTTCCAACTGTCATCAGAACACTCCATGGCTGCCCCACCCCTACTTCTTCCTTGAACAGAGACCCAACCAGTTTTCATCCAACACCACCCTCCTCCATCTGCTCTCACTCTGAACAACTTCTCCCTCAATCATCTACACTCACTTTCTCCAAATAAAAGCTGTTTCAATGGTTTCCCAGATGGTCCTATCTATGCCTGCCTCTTTGTAGGACAGATGAAGTATTATTTGTTCCAGTTTAGCTCTGGTGCCCCGTCCTCATTTCTTTTTCTGATACACTAATGGCCGAACTGATAATGTCGTACCCTGAACAGGAAAACTGCATCGCCTTTATTTCTAATTTCCACCTTTTTCTCACCTGATCGGGTACATTGCTGATTCTTCTTTTCCCTTACTTGACTGCCCTATTACCATTTCTGTAGATAAGCTATATTCACTCAATCTGATGATCTTCATAGCTAACTTGAAGCTTTCTTACATCCTGCTCCTTCTAAGGGATCTAATCCATTCTCCAAGTTTCTCCATTGCATCTACCTTGCCAACATAATCTGTCATACCAGCCCATCTGATATGTCTTCCATTTTCCACAACCGAGTACTTCCCTGCACCGTGATCAACAGCGCCTTGACTGCAATGGTCTCATTTCCCACACATCTGCTCTCACCCCTTCTTCTCTCTCCCAAAAGCATGGCAGGGTCTGCCTTGCCCTCACTTTCCACCCATCAGTCTCCATATTCAATGGGTCATCCTCTGCAATTTCCTCCACAATAATGCTTCCAACAAACACATCTTCCACTCTTTTCTTTTCTCAGCGTTTTAGAGGGATCATTCCCTCCTTGACCCTGGGGACCACTCCTCATTCATCCTCAATACCTGCTCAACATCCCATGGCACCTTCCCATGCTAGTGCAGGAGGTGCAACACCTATCCTTTTTATCTCCCACCTCTTACCATCCAAGATCCCAAACGCTCCTACCAGATGAAACAGAGATTTATGTGTACTTCCAACTTAGAATACTAGATTTGCTACTTTTGATACAGTCTTCTCAACACAGGAGAAACTTGGATGACCCCTTTGTCGAACAGTTCCTCTTGGGCTGCAAATGATGATCCTGCAGCTCATGTGCTCTCTGCATTACTTTGGAACCACCACGCATACATCAAGCATCATGATGCCACATCCATTATTAGAGACTATCAATTTTTAGCACTTTGCTTTTCTTTCTGTGCCTGACTTGACTCTAATTCCTCCTCTCTTTCTTTCTCAATCCTGAAATCTAATTTGCTAAGGAGAAAAATTGTTGTTCCTATCATTCACTTAAATCCCAGATGCTTGCTTTCTCTTGCCACGCTGTCATCTGCTCGCACTTACAGGGTAAAATTAATTCAAGCTGAAGGGAAAAGTCTGCCTAAATGAATGTGTGTCATGAGATGTCCCGCTCCAGCAAGATCTAAATCTAGTAAATTGAACATCTTTACCTCACATCTTAAATTTTTAATGACAGTCCTGCTGAAACAATTGGGCAATGAAGACTCAAGTCCAGGTCTATGTCACCCAGAAATGCTTCCCTTTTCTGGAATTAACTCGTTATTCTACCCATTATTCCCATTCTGTCTTTAAGATGCAAATGAATGAAGGTGACAAATGAGTATGAATTTGTCACTATTTTATGTTGTGTTCAGTGTGAATAGGGCAAGTCTAGCTAATTTCAATTTGGTCTTTTTTCACCTTTAAGTCTTTACAACAGAGAGGGAAAGGAATTAGATAAACAGAAGTGAGTCAAATCCTTAACCCCATTCATTCCCTTTTCTTATTCTATTCTAAAATTAAGTCAGATGGGATCTAGAGTCAGATGTACATACAAAGCCAAGTTCTGACTATTTCAAGTATTTCTACACAAAATCTTCTGTTTGATCCCACCAGTGCTGACTCACATTCAATGTAAGCTGCCGCGACATTTTGCAGTCTGACTGATGCAGCCTTATGTTGTGTACAAGACGAGAGAGTGGATGTTTGCAAGCTATTTGACATCAGGGACATCAGCATAAAAGCCCTGCCTTGTTTTTACATGACAGTACCACTAGCGCAGTTTTAAATGAATGCTGCGAATCTTGCCAGATATTTGTGCCCCTTCCTGTTCCTGGTTGGGAGTCATGCTGTCATCAGTATGATGTCCCTGGATCATTTGCATTTCAGTGCCAATCTGTATAAGCATGGCACTAGTTAGAATCACAGCAGAATCTTCATGGTTTACATATCCCAATTTTGCATTCAACTGTGCCAGCTGGAAGCTATTTAAGCTACTTTTAGGAGAGGCTGAAACCTTGAGACATAAACAATACGTTTTCAAAGAATCATAGAATTCTTACAGTGCAAAAGGAGGCCATTCAGCCCTCGAGTCTGCACCAATCACAATCTCACCCATGCCCTATTCCCGTAACTCTATATATTTTTCCCTCTAATCCCCTGACACTAGGGTCAATTTAGTATAGCCAATCAACCTAACCCGCACATCTTTGGAGTGTGGGAGGAAACCTGAGTACCAGAGGAAACCCATGCAGAGACTGGGAGAACATGCAGACTCCACACAGACAATGACCTGACGCCAGAATTAAACCTGTGAGGCAGCAGTACTAACCACTGTGCCACCGTGCCATTCACTGTGAAGAAACCAGAAATGCTCAAAATATTCATCAGTTGGGCAGCATCTGTAGTTCAGGAGAAACAGAGTTATGTGTAGGATTCTCTGGCTCTGCTTACTGCCAGGATTGTCTGGTGCCACTAATAATCAATGGACTATTGGCTGGGCTGCTGAAACCTCCGCTGCAACTCTCGCCATGACAGTGTCAGAAAATCCCAGCCAATGTTTCTGGTCAATGACGTTTCATCAGCACATTTTAATTGTAGTTTGTTTGTACTGCAAATATTGCATTTGTCAATGTCATAAAGTTTCAATAAGATATAAACTGAAACAATCTGATTTGATTATAATAGTTGATATAATCTTGCGATCAGGGCATGTAATTAAGAAAGAAAGAACATGCATTGAGATTTGATTTGTGACAATCTCACAATATCTCAAAATGTTTCACAGCCAATTAATCATTTCTTAAGTATTACCAGTGCTGTGTTGTAGACAAACACAGTGGCCAATTTAAATAAAGCAAAGTTACTACAACAGCAATGAGAAAGCTGACCAGATAATCTGTGGTAGTGTTGGTTCAGGAATAAGTGTTAACCAAGACACCAGAAGAACTTTCCTGTCCTTTTTTCGATTAGGACCATTAAGACCAACTACGAGGGCTTCATTTAACACTTGAAAGTTGGCACCTCCTCCATTGTGACATTCCTTCAGTACTGGGTTGAAGTTTCTGGATTGGGTGATGAACTAATGAGTTAGGAGAAAGAATTACATTCTCGTAAAATGGATATCGAAGTTGGATGAGTATGTTAACATGAATAATTAATGTCAGAAAATACTTTTCAGTTTAAATCAATGGTGCTCACCTGGAGCCCACGACTGGCTTTGGGCTTCCTTGGTGCCTACCTCCCTGGTAACTTCTGTCTTGTTGGCCGAACATTATTCTGGGAATAGAGTAAAGGTCATAATGCATGGGGCTAGACTCCTCTATTCAGCTGCTGATATTGTCACAAAGGCCACTTGGAAAAGAGAAATAAATTTTTAAAGAATTGACAGAAGCAATGATTCATGGTTTAAATGAGAATTTTGACTATCTCATTTAGTTGGTTGTAAATACAAGCTCATTAGTTTCTGTAAACATCTTTTGAGTCTGAGGTTGCCGACAATGCTTTTTGGCCTATCTGGCATTGCCCTTTCATTATCAAAGCTGGATCAGTTTGAACTGGAGATGATATGATACTTATATCAGAAAGCTTTGGGTGTGGTACAAAGGTCATGGCTTGTAAACCCAACATGTGAAGTCTTCTTGATCATTAGTTTATCCAAAACAGTTTTGTCAGAATGCACTCCAGTGGAGCTCAGAAATGGCAATCGTGTCCAATTTTAACAATAACCTATGATATTATCAGGTCAAAATTGTAGACCGCCCATCACTTTCAGTTCAATATGTCTAACCCAGACAAGATTACACTACTGTCCAGTTGAATCTGAAGATCACTTTAAGCTCACCTGGAGGGCAAGTGTTTTCAATCATGTCTTTGTCTCCCTTCCCCCAAATCCTTAAAATCTTTCACTGACCCTCCCTTTCCCCTTCAGTTTAACATTCATTGATTTTGTTTTCGGCTTATGAAGTATTGTGAGACCTTACTCTCCCATAAACTGATTGCAGATCTTGGAAAGACAGGGGAGAATCTTCCTATATGGTACATCAAAGCACAAAGGAGTCAATCACGGAGCAATGTTCTCTAACACAGTGGAGGGTGTCAGCATCTCTAATACAAAAGCAAAGTACTGTGGATGCTGGAAATCTGAAATAAAAAGCAGGAAATGCGAGAAGTGTTTGATGACCTTTCATCAGAACTGAAGAAAGATAGAACATAAGAACATAAGAAATAGGAGCAGGAGTAGGCCATCTAGCCCCTCAAGCCTGCCCCGCCATTCAATAGAAATGCAATAGGTTTTGAACCAGTGGTAAAGAGTGGGGGAACGAGGGGTAGCGGTGGGTAAGAAGAGCAAAAGAGGTTTGTGATAGGGTGGAGGACAGGAGAGATTAAATGACAAAGGTTTGAATGTACAATGTCCAAAGACAGTGGTAATGTGTATAGCTAAGGAATAAACAATGTGTCCAAATGAGATGTTTTTGACTCCACTGCAGCTATCCAAATGTAAATTAAAGAGATAAAGAAAGAAATAAGAGAAGGCTGAACTGGCAAAAAAAGGTTCTCACAAGAGCTAAGAAGGTCAAATGGAGGCATCTAGGATATGCAATGTAATGCATGTATTTTAATGACAAGGTAAATAACAATAAAATAATTCCACCATCAGAAAGAGAGTAATTGGAGGAACAAGCTTAAGATAACATGAGAAAATTAAATAGATCAGAAAAATATATATATTTCTCTGCCGCAAACCACTCACAAGTAAAGTCCATCAATTTTTGAAAATCAACAACTTGCATTTATATAGCACCTTTAATGTAGTCAAGCAACCAATAAGCTTCATAGGAGTGTTTTCAAACAAATATGGCATGAAACCACATAAGGAAATATTAAGACAAATGATTAAAAGCCCGTGAAAGAAATAGATTTTAAAGAGTGTTATTATGGTCCTTGCAGACTTCGATAAACTTTGAGAAGATATCTGAATTCCCGGTGACTGACCTAAAGGAATTGAACAACAAGGTTTGACATTTTAAGATTTTACTGTAACAAACCAACTAAAAGCAACTTCAACTAAACAGTACATACTGGGCAATTAATACTCAGAATTAGTAGTACATGAACAATAACTCTTATTACTGTCTTGCTCACTATTGTTCCAACTGTCCTTTAAAGACTGTATTCCTGAGGAGGGCAACAGTTCACAGTCAAAGAACAAAGAACAGTACAACTCAGGAACAAGCTTGTTGGCCCTACAAGCCCAGGCTGATCATGATGCCCTAAACAAAAAAAAACCTTCTGCCTTTACTCGGTCTGTGTCCCTCTATTCCCTCCCTATTCATTTCCCAGCCAGATGCCTCTGAAATGTTGCTAATGTGTCTGCTTCCACCACATCATCTGGCAGCACATTTCAGGCACCTACCATTTTCTGCGTGAAAAACCTCCCCAGCAAATCTCCCTTAAATCTTTCTTCCTCTCACCTTCAATCTGTACCCCCTTGTAATTGACACTTGGAAAAAGCCTCTAACTAGCCAACCTATCTATGCCTCTCATAATTTTGTAGACTTCTACTGGTCTCCCTTCAGCCTCCATCTTTTCAGTGAAAACAATCCTAGTTTATTCAACCTCTCCTCATAGCTAACACCCTTGAGACCAGGCAACATCCTTCTTTGCACTCTCTCCAAAGCTTCCACATCCTTCTGATAGTATGGTGACCAGAATTGCATGCAATACTCCAAATGCGGCCTAGCCAAGGTTTTATATAGCTGCAACATGATTTGCCAACTCCTGTACTCAGTGCCCCTGCTGATGAAGTCAAGTATACCATAAGCCTTCTTAATCACCTTGGCCGCCTGTGTTGCCACTTTTAGGGAATTGTGGATGTGCACGTCCAGATCGCTCTGTATGTTAATGTTCTTAAGGGTTCTGCCATTTACCATATAATTCATACCTAAATTTGATCCACCAAATGCATCACCTCGCACTTGGTCAGATTAAATTCTAAATGCCATTTCTGTGCCCAAATCTCCAATCTATCTATATCCTATGGCATGCATCCTCTGACAATCCTTGGCACTATCAGCAACTCTGCCAATCTTCATGTCATCTGCAAACTTACTATTCGGACCACCCACGTTTTCCTCCAGATCATTTATATATACTACAAACAACAAAGGTCCCAGCACTAATCCCTGCAGGACACCACCAGCGACAGATCTCCATTCTGAAAAACACTCTCTGTCTTCTATAACCAAGTCAGTTCTATTTCCAGCTGGCCAGCTCACCCCAAATCCCATTTGATTTTAGTTTTTGTACCAGTCTGTCATTTTGGACCTTGTCAAATACCTTAGTAAAGTTCATATAAACTACATTCACAGCCCTTCCCTCATCAGTTTTCTTTGTCAGCTCTTCAAAAAACTCAGTCAAGTTGGTGAGACATCACCTTCCCCATATAAGACCATGCTGCCTGTCATTAACTAGTCCATTTTCCTCCAAATCCTCTCCCTCAATATCTTCTCCAAGAGCTTCCCCACCACTGATGTCAGGCTCACTGGCCTATAATTTGCTGGATTCTTCCTTTCTTAAGCAAGAGAACAACATTGGCTTTTTTCCTGTCCTCTGGAGCCTCACTTGTGGTCAAAGAGAATGTGAAGACCCCCAACTATTTCTCTCCTTGCCTCCTACAATAACTTGGGATAGATCCCATTGACCCCTGGGACTTGACTATCTTGATGCAATTTAGGATATTCAACACTTCCTCTTCTGATATATTGACCTTCTCCAGAATATTCACACACACCTACCCTGACCTCAACATCCATCATGCCCTTCTTGGTGAATACCAATACAAAGTATTCATTAATAATTTCACCCACCTTCTGTGGTTCCACAGATAACTTCCCTCCTTTGTCTTTGAGTGGGCCTATTCTTTCTCTTGCTACCTTCTTGCTCCAATATATGCATAAAAAGCCAAGGGATTCTCCTTGACCCTGTTTGCTAAAGACATTTCATGACCCCTTTTAGTCCTCCATATCCACGTTTAAACTCCTTCCTACTTTCACTGTACTCCTCAAGAACTTTGTCAGTTTTTAGATGCCTAGACCTATCATATGCTTCCTTTTTTCTTTTGACTAAGCTTACAATTTCCCTTGTCATCCATGGTTCCCGGATCCTGCCGTTTCTATCCTTCATTTGTATAAAGACATGCCTGTGCTGCACTTTAATCAATTGGCCTTTAAAAGCCTCCCATATGCCAGATGTGCATTTGCCCTCAAATAGCTGCTCCCAATCCACATTTCCCAGTTGCTATCTAATTTGGATGTAATTGGCCCTCACCCAATTAAGCACCCTCACCCAAGGGCTACTCTTGTCCTTATCCATGACTACCCAAAATCTTATGGAATTATGGTCACTAAGCCTAAAATGCTCCCTTACTCAAGCATTGATTACCTGGCCTGGCTCAATCTCCAATACCAAGTCTAGTATGGCCATTCCCTCGGTTGGATTGTCAAGTCACTTCAACGTTCAATGGATCCATGTCTTCTCGTTGTGCACCTGATGAAAGCAGAATTGGACTATACTGTAAATTAGATTGTGATTCTCACTGCCTATGTTTCTCCATAAAAGATAGAGACAGATGAGGCATCATATGGCTGCTAATGGCATCCAGGAAGAGACAACTGAGTGGAAAATATTCAGCCCAATGGAAGATACAGATATAAAATGATGTCATTATTTAGTCAAAATTGGCAGCAATTTTGCCTCTTGAATCACAAAACTTTGGGTTCAAGTCCCACTCCAGAAGCTTGAGATATAATCCAGACTGCCACTTCAGTGCAGTACTGAGAGAATGCTGCACTGTTTGAGGTGTCGTGTTCCAAACGTGGACTTGGCTGCTGAACTATCATGTGGGCATAAAAGATCTCATGATACTATTTGAAGAAGGGCAGCAGGAAACCTCCACTGTGCCCTTGCCAATACTAATCTTCCAACCAAATCTCTCAAACAGATAATCTGGACATTTATTTCCTTGTTATGAGATCTCAGTGTGCAACCTGACTGCCACTTTTCCTACTTTGCAGCAGGATTACTACACTTCAAAAGTACTTTGACTGAAAAAAGTTTTGCAACATCCTAATGTCATGAACGGTGCTACATAAATGCAAGTCTTCCTTTCATGTTTGCTAGTAAGAAATTATCTGCCGTGATTATTACTGGCGTCAAGAACAATTTTCCAGGGAGTTTTTCAATCAGCCTCAGTGTTACGATACTTTATAATACAGATATTATAACCACTAGGTTCCACTCAGCTATTGACTCATGACCAGTAACTAATTCTCTGTTCTGTTCAATGATTCAGTTGGGTAGGGCAAGCTGACTCAGTGATCTTATCCTTGTAACTTTCCCTTCCCCTGTGTGTGTTAGCGAGCTCTCTATTTAAGACATCCAAGTGAATATTATCACAGTTGGAGCAATTTGCTTTTTTTTTCCCTTAATCTTGTGTTCTGTCCTCTATCAAACCAAAATGCAAGAGTGAAACCTAATTCATCTTGCATCCAAGTTCCATCAGGAAACTCTCTTTGAAAAAGATCTAAAACATATTGGCTACATTGAACTGTAATGTTCAACATGACTCAACAGCAAGGCTTCAATTATGTGGAGTGAGGAAGAATAAAGAAATAGAATGGACAATTTCAGTGAAGAACAAGCATGAATATGGGCATGAATGGCCAACTACGCTCTAAAGTTTCTATATTTCGATGTTACAACATAGCCTGCTGCTTATTTGTAACTCTGCTATTTTTGTAACAGCGAGATTTATGATTATGACAACACACGAAGGGAATGTCTTTCAAAGTTGTAGAGTAATACATTCGAGGGTTCAAACATTTATTCCCCTGACTATAGAAGATTGAGGCAAGCCTTAAAATGTTAAAAAGATTTAGTGGGTCTGTATGATTTCTGCCTCTGCAGGACCAAGCTGACCAGCCAAAAAAACTACCCTGTTAATTTTAAAAATATACATGTGTCAGAGGTCAACTGTGGTTAAGCAGTCACATTCTTGCCTCTGAGTCAGAAGGTTATAGGTTCAAGCTCTAGTTCAGAGGCTTGAACTCAAAATCTAGGATGGTGTCAATTAAATGTGGTGCTGAGGGAATGCTACACTGCTGGGGACGCTGTCATTCAAATGGGATATTAAACCAAACAAGACATCTCACAACACCAGGTTAAAGTTCAACAGGTTTATTTGGTAGCACAAGCCACTAACTTTCAGAGCACTGCTCCTTCGTCAGGTGAGTGGGAGTTCTATTCACAAACAGGGCATTTGAAACACAAACTCAGTTTACAAAATGGTGGTTGGAATGCAAGTCTTTACAGATAATCAAGACTTAAAGGTACAGACAATGTGAGTGGAGAGGGGGCCAAGCACAGATTAAAGAGATGTGTATTGTCTCCAGCCAGGATAGTTAGTGAGATTTTGCATGCCTAGGTAAGTCGTGGGGGTTGCAGATAATGTGACATGAACCCAAGATCCTGGTTGAGGCCATCCTCATGTGTACAGAACTTGGCTATCAGTTTCTGGTCAGCGATTCTGCATTGTTGTGTGTCGTGAAGGCTGCTTTGGAGAAAGCTTACCTGAAGATCAGAGGCTGAATGCCTCATCACAAACGCTCCACTCCTGTTTGTCCAGTATTTGCTTACTTGAAGATCAGAGGCTGAATGCCTGTGACAGGAGAAACTCACTGGCTGGTGAACCAGTAACCATGCAGAGAGCACAGATTTAAGGAATAGGCAAACTGAGGGGACATTTTCTGCACAGCACATTGCTATGATTTAAAATGTGGGCCCAATTCCCTGACCCCCTCAGATGGTTGGAGAGAATCCCAATGCCCCAGTGAATGGGATGTTGGCCAAAAATCAAGATTCCTAATGAGCATGAGGGCTCTCGGGATTCATCTGATCTGTTCCGCCAGCCCCAATCAGGCTCCCGCCCAGAGCGGGCAACAATGTGATAGGTATGCAAACGTGCTAATTTGAATGTCATTAGCAGGCTTGACAGCCAATTCAACAACCTTCTGCCATTCACCCGGCTTGCCAGTGGGCTTTAGTGTTGCTACCTACAAGTGGGGACATGAGATGCTGGATCCCAATGGTCCAAGGAAGCACCATCAACCCCTCAGAAAAGAGGGGCATCCATCCCCCACCACTCAAATCACAGTTCACTCCAACCACACACCACGTAGGCATGAGGGTGACCTGACCCACTCTGGCCCCCGTTCCCCCTCAGACCCCTCCTCATCCACTCTCCCCCCTCAGATCCCCCATTCCACCTTAGATCCCCTACTCAACCTTCCTTCAAGCCATGGCAGTGCCAACAGTGCACTGTCCCCGATACCCTGGTACTGACAAGCTGGCCTGGCACATGGACCCAAGGGGGCTCAAGAGGTAGGTCCAGTGTAGTGGGCACATGCCCCTCTGCTGCTGCCAGGGTGCGAAGGAGAGTACTTTTGGGGGTCCTGGGGATTGGATGGGCTCAGGCTGGGGGCAAGAGGTTGATCTTGCTACTCTCACCTGGCGTGGGGGTATTATGGCTGGAATGCCCCTTCTAACCTTGACCTGAAGATCACCCCTGGTATGGTAATTCCAGGCAGCCCTGTGAGCAACACTTGCATTCCTGCCTGTCAGTTGTACAAATTCTGAAGTGGCCATGTCCCTATGTCCCCCAGTAACCTTGCAGGATTTTAACTCATTGCAGCACTCCATTGTGCAGCAGAGATTTTCCTACAATGGAAGTTGTAGGTGTAAGAAAACCCATTTGAAGTCCTTTGTTAGAGAGGAGATGATCACACAGCATGGGTGCTTAGCCTCAAAACGGGAGAATGGGGTCCATAACTCTACAAAAGGTGCTGGGAGCAGATTCAGTAGTAGCTTCTAAATAGGAATTGGGGCCAGAATTCTCCAGGGATTCGTGCCCTGCTCCACTGCCAGTGAGAACGGAAAACTTGATGCTCAGTGGTGTCTGAGCATCCCAGCTGCAGGTGAGGTCAGAGAATCTGGCTCTGTGTGTCTTCTTGGTAAGAGGGATAAAAGAGCAGAAAGAATAGGGAAGAGAGCTGCACAGACATGATGAGCGGAATAGCACAAGAAAGGACGTTCCAAAGAGTATCACAGCCAATATATAATTTTTGGAGTGTAGTCATTGTTGGTTTTTAGAAAATGCAGCAACTAAGTTTCACACCATTATTTCCTAGAAATAGCAAATGAGAAAAAGGACGGCACTTTGGTGGTGTTAATTGAAGGACAAATGCTGCACAGGACATTCAAGTGTCCCCATTCCTCTTGATGATGATGCAGGGCTTTTCAAACTCCCCTTGAAGAGGAAAATGTGGACTTGGTTTAATTTCCCTTTGATGGAACTCTGCCACAGAGGGCTGTGGAGGCCAAATCATTGGGTGTCTTTAAGACAGAGATAGATAGGTTCTTGATCAATAAAGGGATCTAGGATTACAGAGAGAAGGCAGGAGAATGGGGATGAGAATCATGTCAGCCATGATTGAATGGCAGAGCAGACTTGATGGGCCAAATGGCCTAGTTCTGCTCCTATGCCTTATGGTTTTATGGACAGCACCTCTGAAAATGTAGAATTCCTTATTCACTGAATGGAAGGTCGTTTTGACTTGTGCAATACTGTAGAATGAGTGACAGTCAACAGCTCGTTTTATGTTTTTATTTCTAATGATTTGAGCTGTAAAACAGGTTTCCAACTTGCCATCATTCACTATACACAACAATAGAATAAAGACTACCCCAATGAGTCGAGATAGATTACATGCTCAAAACCTGGAATTGGGGTTGAACAAAGAACTGTCTGGTTTATCTTTGTGTTAGCACAAGCATAAAAAATACAAACTCAAAACGAAAGCATTCAAAACAAAATCATTTCATGAAAGGGCCAAACTGCAAAGAGTAAAAGGCATAATGCCTTTGTGCACATGCCCTTGGAATGTAAATGACAGTTGGGGTCCAATAACACTGAGGAGTTGCTTCCAGATTGCTTGCACTCATTCATATAAATAGCCCATTTTAACAGCACAATAACTGTATGTTTTTCTATCACAGCCACATGATACTAAGTACAAGAGATCAGCTGAAAATTAACAGCTCATCACAAACGCTCCACTCCTGTTTGTCCAGTATTTGCATAGAGTGCTTGAAATAAAGACTGCCAAGCCTGTTGGTAAAGTATGCACATTGCCACTCATAATTCTTGACTTTACCTTATTGTCATTTATTGGTCTTTTCTGACACATTTGAGCTTTAATAACACACAAAGAAAAATGACACTAATATTGGTGACTACACCAGTTTTCTGTAGCGCTGAAGATTGTGTACCGATGGAATTGCACCCTCCCCCATCCAGTATATTTTGGTACAGAATTTCAGCCACTTCCCTCCCTCGTTTTATACACACTTAATGTGACACCCCAAATGGTTTTGTGTTTGGACCAAGACTGCTGGCTCCAGCTCTGATCTGATCTGATAATGAATGTAGAAAAGAATTATAGCTCATGGTTTTTTTTAAAACAGCTGAGTCGTTGCCTTTGGGCAAAATTAATTGTTAGACTACTGCCTGTACCACGCAAAGTGTAAACAGTGGACTTATGGGGATGGAAATTCTGCCCACATTTTCAGCTAGCAGGAATGGCGGCAGGATAGAGAATGGAGGAGGAGTCCCAAAGTGATGGGCTTTCATATTAGTGGCATTTTGCGCTGCCCCTCTGCCTATAACATAATGAGGTTCATGCCACGTAAGGTTGGGAACACCATTACGATACATTTGAATATCATTAGCAGGCTTCCCCCCCCCACCCCACCACCATGTGAAGAATCCCACCCCCCCCCCCCCCCCCCCCCACCACGTGAAGAACTCCCTCTTGGAGGAGGGGTGAGGTTCCCGTGCCCATGGGCAGTGGGTGGGCGTGTTCCTTGAGTAATTCATATTTCTTTTTCTATTTTTATTGTTTTCAGATCAGGGTGCCCAGTGCTGAGGTTGCTGTTTGGGTGGGCTCAGTCAGAGTCCACCCCACCAATGTGATGTCATGGGACCCATCTCCAGGATTTCTTTGTGTCAAAAAATATGGCAGGGAAATCCAGCAATGCTACACACCGTTTTCCCGCCTGAATTAACACTGTAACTAAAAAGAGAAAATTTTGCCCCATGTTGTACTGTCCCCCACCATTGTACCTCCCTCTGGCTGGGTGGGTGGGGTTGTATTAAAAGGCAGCAGAACACCATTGTTTGAATAAGCATTAAATCCTAACATCAGCAGAAAATCAAGTCTGACACCATTAAAAAAAATCAAAATGGATTTCATTTTTAATACAAAATAGAAAAAAGAAAATGTTGGAAGTAGTAGATCAAGCAGCATCTATGAAGAGAGTAGCAGTTTCAGGTTAATGAACCAGTTCTGATGAAGGCATGTTTCTCTATTGCTGCTTGACCTGCTAAACATTTAAGGTGGCATGGTAGCACAGAAGTTAGCACTGCTGCTTCACAACTCGAGGGACCTGGGTTTGATTCCTGGCTTGGGTCATTGTCTGCGTGGAGTTTGCAGATTCTCCTTGTGTCTGTGTGGGTTTGCTCCGGTTTCCTCCCACGTTCCAAAGGTATGTGGGTTAGGTAGATTGGCCATGCTAAAAAAATTGCCCCTTAGTGTCCTGAGAGGCATTGGTTAGAGGGATTAGTGGGTAAATATGTAGGGATATTAGGGTAAGGCCTGGGTGGGATTGTGGTCGATGCAGACTTGATGGGCCAAATGGCCTCCTTCTGCACTGTAGTGTTTCTATGATTTTGAGTGTTTTTCTTTTATGTAGGCTTACATTAACACTGCAATGAAGTTACTGTGAAAGGCCCCAAATTGCCACACTCCAGCACCTGTTCAGATATACTGAGGGAGAATTTAGCATGGTCAATGTGCCTAACTGTGGGGGAAAACCAGAGCGTCCGGAGAAACCCACATAGATGCAGGGAGAATGTGCAGACTCCGCACAGACAGTGACCTAAGCCCTGGTTCCTGGCGCTGTGAGGCAGCAGGGCTAACCACTGTGCCACCTTGCCACCGCTGTTTTCAATTACTAACACTGACAGTATTTTACTTTTATATTTCTTATACTTTCCCTCTCAATGAGCTATGGATACACTAGGAATCGCACCAAAAGCACGATTATTACATCGTACTAGAGAGCCTGCACCAAAATTATACCGCATCAGCCTGAAGTCAAAACTGCTTTGAATCAGTGGAACTCATGTAGTATCACTGAACTGAGGCCTGGTTAATATTAATATTAATCACCATCTGGTTCAATATTTCCTTTCTGGCACAAGAATTAATTTATGAGTACTGAGAACCCTTAGGAAACAATTAGAATCATGGAATCATACAACACAGAAGGAAGCCATTCAGATCGTTGTAGCTATTCCAGCTCTTAATACTTTTCCAATTTGCCCAACCCCACCCCTGACTCTTGCCTTATATCCCTGCAAACTTATATTTTCATGCATTTATTAAATGTTACTTTGAAACAGTTTCCACCATTCTTTCAGGCAGTGCATTCCAGACCATTTCAACTTCAGTAAATGACTTAGAGCTAAAAAAAAAACCCCAAAATGTTTTTATCATAGAATCCCCACAGGAGGAGATCATGGTCCATCGAGTCTGCATCAATGCTCTGACAGTGTATCTTACCCTGGTCCTATCTCAGTAACCTCTTATATTTACCCTACTAATCCATCTAATCTACACAGCTTTTGACACCAAGGAGCAATTTAGCTTGAGCAATCCACCTAGCCAGCACATCTTTGAACTCTGGGAGGAAACCGGAGCACTCAGAAGAAACCCATGCAGGCACGGGGAGAACATGCAAACTCCAAACAGATAGTCACCCAAGGTTGGAATTTAACATGGGCCCTGGCGCTGTGAGGCAGCAGTGTTAACAATTGTGCCTTTATTTTCGCCAATTGCATTAAGTAATTTTAAAAGTACCAGAGATGGGAAGAAAGGCTTTTTGTCTGACAGGAACATTCAAACAGGTAATAAGGCCTTGACCTGCTTCCAATTGGTATGCTAATGAGGCTAATACGCACCAGTCATCTATATCCCCATTTTCACTCCCTGCCCCTTTAATAACTACTTGACGGCTATTGTCAGTGATGAAACAACACATAACTTGAAGTCGTGTAGCCAGTGAGCTGCCTGGAGAGGTGCATATGATGTGTGCAACAAAGTCAGTCACATTGAAAGAGCTCTGAGGGCCAATTCCACAGACTGGGATCACTTCTTTGTACATTTTTTAAATCTGCTCTTGGAATGTGACTATTGCTGGCAAGGTCACTCCTGATTGTCCTTGAGAAGTTGGTGGTGAGCACCTTTCTTGAAACATTGCCATCCTCGTGGTTTAGGTATATCCACAGAAGAGTTGGGATGGGACATGCCAGAATTTGACCCATTGTCTATGAAGGAACAGTAATTTAGTTCCAACTCAAGATAGTGTGTGACTTGAAGGGGAGCTTGCAGGTGGTGATATTCCTGTGCATCTGCTGTCCTTGTTTTTCTAGATGGTAATGGTCTTAGGTTTGAAAGGCACTGTTCAAGAAGCTTTGATGAATTGCTGCAGTGCATCTGCAACAACTTTGTATATTGAACAGATCTATACCTACATGTAGAAGCACCTAGACAAGGTTGGACTGATAAATGGAAAGTAATATTTGTGCCACACAAATGCCAGGCAACTATCTCCAACAAGAGAGAATCATCACTCCTTGGCATTCAATGCCATTCAATACTGAACATCTGGGAGATTACCATTTACCAGAAACTTAACTAGACCAGCCACATAAATAATGCTGATACAGGAATAGGTTAGAGGCTGGGGGTACTGTGATGAGTAACTCATATCCTGACCTCCCATCTTCAAGGCACAAATCAGGAATGTGATGAAATAGTCTCTACTTGCCTGGGTGAGTACAGCTCCAACAATATTCAAAAAACTCAACACCAAGACAAAACAACAGATTTGACCAGTGCCCTATCCACTATCTAATCCTTTATTCCCTTCACCATTGGTACACTGTGGCAGCAGTATGCACCATTTACAAGATGCAATGTAGCAACTCGCCAAGGCTTCTTCAACAGCACATTCCAAGCTTATGATCTTCACCACCTAAAAGATCAAGTGTTGCACATACATGGAAACACCATCCACCTTCAAGGTTCACTCAAGAACACATACCATCCTCACTCACCATCCTTACGATTCTTCACTATCACTGCATAAAAACCGTACAGCTTCATAACTAACAACACTGTGGGTGCACCTAGATGGGCTAAGAAGTCAACTCACTACCATTTGCTCAAGGACAATTAGGAATGGACAACAAATGCTGATTTCATTAGTGACAACAATAACTAGATGAATAATATTTTTAAAATTGTTCAGTTCTTGGTTCAGGGCTATCTTGGGGTTTGGTGTAGGCTTGAGGCAAGAGGAGGGGGTAATGATAGTAGAAGATGGTGGACGTAGAGGAAGATTATGAGGCAACAATGAAAAGGATATTGCTGGCCTCTGTAAAGTATTCTGTCCAATCTTTCCCCCCTTGTTGCTGTAAAACAGCGGTTTCATGATTACTCCAAGATCAGCAAATGTTGGAGTATAAGTTTGTGCATAAGACCACAGACCATTAATGGAACTCAAACCTCTTCCAGTTCATCTAACATTCCCTTGTGTTTATATGAGCCTATCAAGTCAGTAGTGAAGCGAACACACATGCTTGCTAATTGGTGTTGAGTTCAGCTTCTATTACAGGGGCCTTGATGTAATGCAGATTCTGGGGAGGCCTGCATCATTGAATTGGATCTGGCATTTACCCAGTAAAATCTGGTTCTCTTCTTCTCCCACAAGACACATCAGTACTGTCATGGGGTTTTAGATGGAGCTATCCAATATAACAGAGTTGGACAGTACAAGAACAATTTTTGTGCCAAATGAAACTGACAACAGTACCATGTTCCATTCAGAACTAACTAAACCCAATTTCTCTGCACTTCCCTGAGGCAGAGTTTGGAGTCCTCAAAGCAATTATCTGTTGAATGATGTTGCCGCTTATATTGCTGATAATCATTGCCAAAAATAAGCAGCCTGTGTGACCTGTTCAATGCAGCCTGAGCAGAAAATTGATGAACATTACAAATATTCTTGGAGTCTGGGATGAGCCTGACACAAAAAAATTGAAAGTCACGACTGTTTTGAAGGTCACAGACAGTACTATGGAAATGTTAGATGCAGAGAACTCTTTCTAAAGAAGAACAGCAGTTTTGCCACAAAGGCGAAATACTGCAGATGTTGAAAACCTGAATTAAAACAGGAAATGCTGGAAAAACTCAACAGGTCAGGCACCTTCTGTGGAGAGAGAAACAGAGTTAACGTTTCGGATCCATTTGACTTGAGGAAGCCTTACGGACTCAAAGGAAAAAATTTTACCATCCCGCTCACCACGGAAATCGTAGCAGGTAGGACGTGGACCATGCAAAAGTCCATTGACCTCAAGCAGGATTTTCCGACCTTGGGGCAAGTGTGGCCAGAAAATCCCACCCAAAATGTTTAATCTGTTTCCCTCTCCACAGATGCTGCCAGACCTGCTGAGTTTCCTTTTCTTTTTTATTACAGCTTTGTCATGACCTTGTGGCCAAGTCCCAGCATCATTGGTACATTTTTTTTGCAATATTCCCTGGCATTTCGATCCAATCTGTGTTAAATAGGCATAGGGTATGATGATACACCTTTTTGTGTCACCTGCAATCATGGACAGCCTTTGCCTGCTGTTGTTGGTCCTCCTTTAGTCTAGCTGAATCCTTGTGGAACACTGACCATACAGCCCTATCACACAACCAAACATTTCAGCTGAAGAATATAGCAGCTCACCTTCAACTAAACAAGGTCACAGATTCCAGCTTCTGCATCAACTGTGTTTCACTCTGAGAGCTAGCAATGCTTTATACTGGAAAGCATTATCACTGCATTATATTGTAATGTGATCTTCTCAGGCTGTATTATTGGCAATAGGAAGGTTAATGACCATAATGCATGTCTACTGTAGCACTCAGAATGTACTTCCACAGTAATGTTGCAGCAGTCAGGAAATAGGTAGTAAATAAGCAGTAAATTGAACTCACTAATTACTGATCAGTAACATTCCCAATAGTGCAGGCTTAATTCTGACAGTGATTTTAAGCCTAGAATTTTATAGCTAAAAACAATACTCTATAAGCGAGAGAGGTCAGGTGAGGACAGAACAAAGCTGAGCTGCGATGCATCCTGTATTATATGTCCACAAAAGGTATTTAATATTTATTAATAAGAAAAACTGTACAGAAGCCAGCAACCCCATCGCTGCCCTAGAGTACTCCACCCAGCTACCCCAGTCCTTACATGTCTTCATGATCCTAGGATTAAATCATCACCAGTCAGCTTTTTCCACTCAAATCAGCCTATGGTCATCTGGAACTATGGCAGTTTTACCTGTTACACGTCTTCCATATGTCTTCTGCTTCAGAAAAGACTCCACTCCCTAAGGTAATTACTCATTCTCATCCCAATTTGTTCCCCAAGCCAGGTCTCTTATGCTTGGTCAACAAGAAATGATTGGTCTTATTTTGTAGGAAGCACCACCTATAGAGCTTTCCCACAGACAATTGTCACAGTGCTTCATTAAGAACATAAGAACATAAGAAATAGGAGCAGGAGTAGGCCATCTAGCCCTTCGAGCCTGCCCCGCCATTCAATAAGATCATGGCTGATCTGTCGTGGCTCAGTTCCACTTTCCCGCCCTCTCCCCATAACCCTTAATCCCCTCTCTTATCAAGAACCCATCAACCCGCTTCTTAAAAATATTTAGCGAGGCAGCCTCCATCATTCTGCTTAAGAGGACAAACACCACACTCTCTACAATCAAATAGTTCAAAAGATTTAAACAAATAATGCGGCTGAGAGAGTGCTGCACTGCTGGAGGCTCTACCCTTTACCTACTTAGTTAAACTGAGGCCCTGCCTACCGTCTCAATTGGATGTTAAAGATCACATGGTGCCACTAGGATAACTGTGGAGGAGTTATCCCCAGTTTCCTGGCCAATATTTAGCCTCCAACGAACACCATTAAAAACAGATGATCTGCCCTTTGTGGAAGCTTGCTGTGTACCAGTTGGCAATCACATTTCCTGCATTACAATTGGGCCTACACTTCAAAAGTACTTAATTGACCGTGAAAATGTTTTTGGCTGTCCTGAAGTCATGAAAGTTGTTATAAAAATGCAATTTTTTTTTAACATGGCAACTCACAGGACGTATGAGTAATAATTACCTGGGCAAAGAGCTATAGAACATTTAATATCTCTGCAACCATGGCCAGCAGGGTGGCCTTGAAATTGCACCACCAATGGGAGTTTCACTCACCAGGAGTGTCCATTGGAAAATTGAAGGCAGTGTTTCCATCATTTTCTAGCAGCAGCTCTCTCCAGAGATGTTGTCAATTGGAAATTCCAATTGACAAAGTTGGACACAGCAAGTAATCGAGTGGAGATGGCGAGTCAGAAAATTGCTGGCAAGTGTGTTGGTGCAACCCATTTGACTGTGGTCTGGCTCATGTTACGTAAGACAATGCAGGTAAAGGAATAGGGTGAAATGTTGAAAGGTGCCAGATTCTGAGCAGCACTGACGGCATGCTGAGAACAGATTCTGCACTTTATGTCAAGGCCAGATCAGAGGGCAACAGGATCCAAGGCCTTACTTCGCAATGATAACAATCTAGTGAAAATTCCAATCTGGAGCACCTCTGCCTCACAACACATGGAAACAGGTGGAGAAAAGAATTTTCTTTGAAAGAATGGTGGGCAGCAGATTACAGGACCTTTGCTCATTCATAATTTCAGGTGAGAATATGAATGACAAGAATGATCCTCAAGTGCCTTGTGGACGTTGCCAAAAAACTTTGGATTAAATTGATGTCTTCAAACGATGGAATTATATTCCTTGCAATGTATCCACCATGTACTGTCCATATAGTTTTACTTCCATAATAAAAACATACTTTACATTTCTGATGCCTTTTCTTTTCCACCAGCGTTACTTTGGAAAACAATGTAGCAACATAAACTGAAGCTACTAGTATTTATAATCTCTCCCTTTAGACTATTGTGCTGTCTTGATCCCATCAGTGATATCAGATCAGCTCTTTAGTGTAAACATCCCAGAACTCCTGTTTTCAGAAGCACTGATGACATTCTCAAGTGAGAATTTCTTCTTATGCCACCAGGTGCCAGAGCGGGCAAAACTAAACAGTTCCTACTGGTGGCATTTGAAGTGGGGGTTGACTGTCTTTTCTTGGCTTTGGCTGTGGGTGGACTAAAATTCCATCCCATCTCTAGAGGCGAGCATTACACATGCACCACTGTCCCCCAGCACCCTCCCACCCCACCAATCCTGAATAATGTTAACCAGCATACTGAGCAAAGCTGCTAGATTAATACTTCAATGTGCCCTGCAATAGGAAAAGGAAACAGCGACACAATTACTGAGCTACATTCAATGAGAGGGATGCAACAATACGAGAAAAGCAGTAGACAGTTGAGGTAGATTGGTTGCCACCAGAGCAAGTGAAAAACAACAGTGTATGCAAGTAATTATAGATTGTCCTGTATAATTACTGCATTACAATGTCACAGAGCCCAGTAAAAGCAGAATAACAGAGCAATAAAGAGTCAGAAAGACGACAATGACTCATTAACTTATGGTGCCTGATATCACATGTCTGTGGTATTATGCATTTTCTTTTGCCAATGTTAATTAAGAAATGTAACTTTATATAGTATAGAGATGGGCAGGGCTCAGAAGTTGTATGCCATCATTCAGAATCTCATCCCAAGTGTTCAGTCTCCTTGTGTGGTCTTCGACAGTGAATGCTGGCAACATCAAGGGTGTGAAGGATTTTACAAACAATCCCAATCCTGTTGTTACCCAACTTCAACACAAACAGACTTTCTGACATTTCCACCATCAGCTGAGACATGATGGAAGGTGCTGCTATTTGAAATTAGGCAAGTTGGTGTCAGAAAACTTGATAGCACACAAAGGCTGTTTGGCTCATCATGTCTGTTTTGAGTGCACATTCACACAATGTGTTTAGCATCACACAAACGCTGGAGATTTTAACACTGCAACAATCAATTAGGTAATGAAGAAAGAAAGAGTCACATTTATATATTACCTTTAATGTTGTATAATGTCTGGAGGTGATTCACAGCAATGAGTATCAAACAGAACTTAACACTAAGCCACTCAAAGGCATATTAAATAAGAAAGGTCAGCAGTCTGAAATGTTGATTTTAGTTCTCTTTCCACAGATGCAGTCTGACAGTTGCTGAGTATTTCCAGCATTTTCTGTTCTCATTAAAGACATATTAGGACAGGTGAGCCAGAGAGGCAGGCTGTAAGGAGCATCTTACAGGAGGAAAGAGAGGTGCAAGAGCAGAATAAGAGCTTAGGGAGAGAATTTGTAAGCTTAGAGTCCAGGCAGCTGAAGGAAGTTTTCAAAGTTGGAGTGAAAAAAGTCAGGAGGTAATATAAGGGGCCAGAATTGGTAGACTGCAAATGGATCTTGGATGTTTTGTAGGGCTGCGGGAGATTACAGTGACAGAAATGTATTTACATTTTATCGCAAATGAGTGTTCATTGACAAATAGTCTCAGGGTTGAATTTTCCGCTTCCCAGTCCTTTTTTGTTCCTCTCCTCCTTACTGCTGTATGAAATCATCCACCTGTACTTCACTCAACTTTGCATTATTTGGGTGTGATCTGCAACATCAAGGATCCAGCTTCTATGTGATAGCAGCTTATGCCATGCTAGAGCTGGATTTTCTCCTCACACATGCATTAGCAGCAAGACTCACTGTATGTTGTTAATGAGTAAAAATCCTAGCCAATTTCCCTCCCTAAGAGTATTGTGACAAGTTGATAATTACCCTAATACCTCAATACCCACTGCCATACATATTAAAGTTGTTAAAATTGTCATCAAAGACAAGACAAGGACTGGGACATAATTACAAAAGCAGCCTGGTGAGAATATTCCAAGGAGTCCACCATAGTTTCTATTCTGATGCTGCCCTGATGACAGCCGTACTGTTAGGGGAAGATCACTGGAGTCACAGTACATTACCTATGCAGGACATTTTGCTCCCTGGTCCTGGTCAATATGAAAGATGAATGGCTGCGGTGACCATCCTTTCTGCTGGACTCTCTTCTTACTTGCTTGACTTCACAATTTCATACTATCCTTTGTGCGCACTGAGATTTTAGGCCTCCTACCATTTTGATGTGGCTGTTCGCTGTATAATTCCCCCCAGAACTGGCGGACGCCCATAATTAGAACATGATCTGCCTGCTTGGATTGTCGAAAAAGATCCAATGACTCTATTTCAAAGGAGAGAAGGAAAATTATTCCTGACATTCTGGTCAATACTTGTCCCTTGATCAATATTGAAATAAATAGATTACATTTCCAAAACACTTCATTGGTACTAAAGTGCCCAAGATACCCAGTGGCCATGAAAGGCATAATATAGAGATGCCAGTGTTGGACTGGGGAGTAACAGATGACAGGTCACACGTCACTAGGTTAAAGTCCAACAGGTTTATTTGAAATTGCAAGCTTTCAGGCGCTGCTCCTTCACTTGACAAATGAAAAGCAGGATAGAAATGCACTTCTTAATTTTTTTGGCATATCTAGTCTCGACTGGTGTTTATGTTGCATGTGAACCTTCACTCAACCCTCTTCATCTAACCCCACCATCACAACTCTATTCCTTTTCCCTCATGTTTATCGAGTTTCCCTTTACATGCATCTATGCTATTCACCTCTATCCCTTGTGGTAGCAAGTTTCACATTCAAGGCACTCTCTGAATTTTTATTCTTTCACAGGATGTGGGCATCACTGACTTGGTCATCATTTATTACCCATTCTAATTGTCCTTGCTAAGGTAATGGTGAGCTGCCTTCTTGAAACACTGCAATCCAAATTGTGTAGGTACACCCACTGTGCTGTTAGAATGGGAAGTTTCTGCTTCGTTCCTTACTGGATTTATTTTTGACCAGCTTGAATTCATAGGTCCTAGATTTGCACTCCTACCCTATCAAACACTTCCACAATATTAAAGATTTGTATTAAATCACCCTTCTCTTTTCTGGAGAAAAGAGCCACAGCTTATTTAATATTTCCTCATGATGGATAACTTCTCAGTTTTGGTGTAATATTCTTTGAATATTCTCCATTGGCTCAGGAAACAAAACTTCTCTACTTCACAATTCTACCGCTCTAGGGGAGGGGAGGGAAATAGTGCTTTTTTACTACTTTCAGTGATATATTTATTTGTTGCTCCAGATCCCTCAGCTCCTCTACCCCATCTCTGAGTCTCCCAAGAAGCATGGAAGATCCTTTTTTCTCTCATCAAAAGCTTCGCTTTGAACCTATCAATGTTGAAATTAATTTACAACATTTCAGTGGAATAGAACAGTAATAATTTTTTCAGTTCCCACAAAAAGTGAAACCTGACAAGATTATATAAACAATTTGGATGAGACTATAGGAGGCTTGGTTAGTAAGTTTATGGATGACATCTAAATTCGTGGTGTAGTAGACAGTAAAGAAGACTATCTAAGACTACAATTGGATCTTGATCAACTGGATGAGTGAGCCAAGGAATGGCAGATGGAGTTTAATTCATCTAAATGCTAGGTGTTGCATTTTGCTAAGGCAAGCCAGGGCAGGACTTGCACAGTTAATGGTAGGGGCCTTGGGGAATGTTGAGCAGAGAGTCCCAGGGGTGCAAGTACGTAGTTCCTTGAAACTGGCATCACAGGCAGTCAAGAGTGGTGAAGAAAGTGTTTGGCATACTTGTCTTCATCGGTCAGAGCACTGAGTTGGGACATTGTGTTGCAACTGTACAAGATAGTGATCAGGCTAATTTGGAGTATTGCGTACAATTCTGGTCCCTGCTATAGGAAGGACATTATTAAACTGGAAAGGATGCAAAAAACATTTACAAGGATGTTAATGGGATTGGAAGGTTTGAATTATAAGGACAGGCTAGATAGGCTGGGATTTTTTTTTCCCCCTGGAGCATAGGAGGATGAGAAGTGGTCCTATCGAGGTTTATAAAATCATGCTGGGAATAGATAAGGTGAATAGTTAAGGTTTTCTTCCCAGGGTTGGGGAGTCCAAAACTAAAGGACATAGGTTTAAGGTGAGAGGGGAAAAGTTTAAAAGGGACCTGAGGGGCAATGTTTCCAGGTGGTGGGATGTATATGGAATGAGCTGCCTGAACAGGTGGGTACAATTACTACATTTAAAAGACATTTGGACAGGTACATGGATAGGAAAGGTTTAGAGGGATATGGGCAAAAGCAGGCAAATGGAACTAGTTCAGTTTTGGAAACCTGGTCAGCATGGATGAGTTGGGCTGAAGAGCCTGTTACCATGCTGTATATCTCAATGACTCCATGACTCTAAGTATAGTCACAAGAGCGGCAATTCCCTGCAAATTCCAAATGTGCCCGGCTGCAAAGTGAGGTGGTTATGAGATGAGGAAACTGGCCTATATGGTAAGGCTGCTTATATTGGCTTTGCAACATAAATTGAGTCAATTTACTCATTACTGATGGATAGGAATCACTTAGGCACTGTACAGTATACGTGAATCCCCCACACAGATAATGAGTTTGCCTAGAAATGTGATGCAGGGACCAAGATTAGCAATTCTGCACACTCCAGATAAAAATAAACTATTTGTAAACCATTACACCATAGACTATTTATTCATTCGTTCAGCTGGACAACTCAAAGAAAGAAACAGAAAACAAGAATAAATAGTTTGAGGCAGGAAAGATTAGATTTCCACATTGTACTGCCGTCTGCTGGAACATTAAGCAGCAGACATGATCGACTCTTCAGTGTTTGTTGAACATTAAGCAGCAGTTAATTAGAAACCTCTTTATGCTTGGATCCGGCCAGGTTTTTAGCTTCCCTGTTTATCTGCAACTGATTTATATCAGCCCTTTGTTGTCTCTGAGTCTTAAAGTAGTGAAAACATCACACTGCACAACGTTGAAACACAGGGGTAGAAGACTACCTAAGCCACTTGATACCACCTTTCCATAGTAACAACCTAACCATTTTGCGATCCCAATCTGAACAGGATCTCAATTTAATATTTCATCTGGATGTTGCAAACTGCAACAGCGTGGGTCTTCCTCAGTGCTCTCAGTGTGGAACAATTACTCAGGTCCTGTAGCAGGGATTTATATCCATAATTTTCAAACTCACAGTAGGCCAGATGTTGACCTTCTACACTCGTGGGAAACAATGGGAATCGGGGGAAAAGTTTCCACTGGTCGGAGTCATTGCTGGCACAAAGGAAGATGGTGGTTGGAGGTCAATCATTTTAGTTCCAGGGCATCACCACAGGAGTTCCATGAGTGATGTCCAAGGCTCGATCATCTTCAGCGACTTCATCAATGATCTTTCTTCCATTATAATGTCAGAAGTGGGAATGTTTGTTAAGGATTACACAACAATAAACACCATTTGAGACTCCTTAGATACTGAGGCAGTCCATGTCCAAATGCAACAAGACCTGGACAAGTGACAAGTTACATTTGCACCTCACTAGTATCGGGCAATAACCATCTCCAGCAAGGGAGAATCTAACCATCGCCCCTTGGCATCCAATGTCACTACCATCACTGAATTCCTGCTATCAACTTCCGGGAGCTAATATTGTCCAGAGGTTGAATCCGACGAGTCATATAAAAACTGTTGCTACAAGAGCATGTTAGACTTTAGGAATTCTGTGGTGAATAACTCATCTAATGACTCCCCAAAGCCCATACCACATTTACAAGGCACAAGTCAGGAGTGTAATGGAATATTCTTCACATGCCTAATGTGTGCAGCTTCAACAACACTCAAGAAGCTTGACAACATCCAGAATAAAAGCATCTTGCCTGATTGATACTCCTTCCACATACATTCAATCCTCCCATCACCAAATGGTGCTGTGTGTACCATTTACAAGATGCAATGCAAGAACTCACCAAGGTTCCTTCTCCAGCAGCTTCCAAACCCTCAACCTCTACCATCCAGAAGAAAAAGGGCAGCAGACACATGGGAACACCACCAACTAGAGGTTCTCCTCTAAACCGCTCTCTATCCTGACTTGGAAATATATTGTCATTTCTTCACTGTCGCTGATTCAAAATTCTGGAACTCCCTCCCTAACAGAATTGTGGTGTACCAACACCTCAGGGACTGCAGTGGTTCAGAACATGGCTCATCACCATCTTCTCAAAGGCAATTAGGAATGGACAATAAATGCTGCTTGAGCCAGTGACACTCAAGTCCCATGAACAAAAAAAAACAGGTGATACCAAGTTGGCAGCCAATTTTACATCTCTCTTGATTAATCTTTCTATTGAAATAAGTGAATCAAAAGTCAGGCGGGATCTAGAACATGCTGTCATTTCACTCTCTGTTTCACACCATTTTTTTTTGTGAAAAAATACTTCATTCATATAAAATCTAAAGACAGGTTACAAAGCATTTCAAATTGTTGTAACAGTGAAGTGCAATAATATTCACATTTTCTCCATAGATCAAGATGCACTATGAGGTGCCTCAGTAATGAGAACATCACAAACATTTCAATATTTTCATTACAGAGAGTACAATCCTTTCAAACTATATACATTGGTTATGTTGCACTCTGTGGTGCTTCAGTGCAGTTACATAGGGTTAGAAATAGAGCATACAGTCCAAGGGGTTATACCCGGTTAATAGTCCCCTGGTATACATTGGCTGACAGGCCTTACAAAGTGGTCTTTCCCCACTTTGCCTTAGCAGTGGCAGCTGCAAGCATGACTGTATCCCTCAGCACACAGTCCTAGACTGTGGAATGTGCCAGTCTGCAACACTCAATCGAGGACAATTCTTTGCGCTGGAAGGTCTACACATTTCAGACAGACCAGCCAGCGTCTTTCACCGAGATGATGATCCTCCAGCTGTAGTTGGTGTTTGTCTAGGTGTGCATCCTTGGGAACAGCTTGTAGAGCAGAGTGTCCTGCATTACAGAGCTGCTTGGGATGAACCTCAACAAATATCACTGTATCTCTCTCCAAACCTTCTTTGCAAAGGCACATTCCACAAGGAGGTGTGCGGATGTTTCTTTCCCTCCACAGCTGCTTCGAGGGCAGCATGCAGTGACGCAGAGACATTGGGCATGCATGAAAAAGCTGACAGGGAGTGCCTTCTCACCATGAGCCAAGCCAGGTATGCACGCTTGTTTGAAAAGCCTCTCTAATCCCGATGGCCACCTTTGTGAGTGGCTGCATCAAACCGTGTGTAGGTCCTTGGTATGCAAACACCAAATGTCACTATTTCCTGAGATTCTAACTCTCTCCATTGCTGCAAAGGTTGGATCTGCCACACTGCCGCGGAATGCTCCAAGTAGTTGGACCCTGCCGTATCACCTGTCCCTAGTGGAGAATTTGTTTAAGAAAACACCTTTGACCATAAGGTGATCAAGCAGTAGTCTGCATGTAATGTCCTTGAGGCCCTTAGGGAGAAATGATGTGGGATCCAGTTGGATGCTTCCCTGAGAAGATTGTCAAAATCATTTGGCAAAATGCTTCATCTCTCTCTGTTTCACATTATCTTTTCTTTGCAAATATATACTTTATTCATATATAACCTGAAAGACAGATTACAAAACATTTTGAATTATTATAATAGTAAAGTTCAATGATATTCACATTTTCTCCACAGCTCAGTCTGAGATGCATCACTAGGATTAAAGGTAGAAAGATATTGGCCACGATTTTCCCCTAAGTGTCATAATAGTGAGAAAACTGGAGTGATCCACGCTGGACCGGACTGCAAACATTCCACAATTAGTCATTTTTTGGGACAGTGGCAAGTTGCTCACTGGTTCTAGGAAGGGGGAGCCTAAACATGCTGGTGAGCCCAGATGTAAAGTGATCGGGCGCCATTTTGAAAGGGCACCCCAATCTCTCAGTGCCCTGGAAAACCCCTTCCCTCGCCTCATGGACAATGGCATTGGCATAAGGCACTGAAGCTCTACCAGTGGGCCCCCCTTCATGACATCCGAAATACCCACCTTTGTGATCCACGACAAACCCCCACTTCATGCTCCACTCCTTCAAGTCCCCCTGGAATGACCCCCCCTGCAGGACTCCACTCCCACATAACCCCCTCCCCCCATCATAGCACTATTGTCATAACCTCGTCCATCATAGCTCCAGCCCTTTATGCCCCACCCTACTCAGGCCCCACCCCTTGGCACTGCTCCTTGCCACTGC
Organism: Carcharhinus amblyrhynchos; assembly: GCF_965287045.1. Lineage (NCBI taxonomy): Eukaryota > Metazoa > Chordata > Chondrichthyes > Carcharhiniformes > Carcharhinidae > Carcharhinus > Carcharhinus amblyrhynchos. The sequence continues at coordinate 50,939,682 of NC_137329.1, forward strand.
CAGTGTGCCAGGTTCACACTGCCAGATGGGCACTGCCTTTGACCACCCAAAAGTTTCAATGCTCTCCAAGCATCCCCAGTGTGGCCAATATGCCTGGTCTCCACTAGTGGTTCTCACTGGGCTCCTGACATGCCCAAGGGTCGGATATTTCCTGGCCCAATCTAGTTTGTGTCAATAGAAAGTGACCAGGACAACTGCAAAGTGTTTGGCACCAGGCACAAGGCTCATTTTTAGATCTGTGAGCTATTTTTGTGATTGGTGCAATCTATGCCTGACGCAATAAGCCCGGGGAATTTCTCCCAGTTTCTTTCATGTTCTCAGGACATCCCAGAATACTTAATAGGCAAAGCAGTACTTTTTGAGGCATAGACATTGTTGCAATGTCTGAAAAATGGCAGTTAATTAGTTCACAGCACTCCCACAAGCAGCAGTGTAATAAATACCAATCTGCTGTTGTGATGTTGATTGAGAGGTAAATATTGGCCCAGGACACCAGGAATAGCTTCCCTACTCTTCTTTGAAATAGTACTAAGGGATTTTTTACATCTGCCTGAGAGAACAGGGGCCTCAGTTCACCCTTGCATCCCACAGCACCTTTGACAATTCAGCACTGCCTCCATACTGGAGCATCAGCCTTTATTTTTATGCTTCAGTCTTGGAGTGTACTTAGTGCCATAACGTTTGAATACAAAAGCTACTCACTGAGCCACACCAGAAGATAACTATACAAAAGGCAAATATCACAGACGCTGGAGGTCAGAAAGAGAACAGGAAATGCTAGAAATTCCCAAGAGGTCATGCAGCTTCTGTGTGGAGAGAGAACCAGAATGCAAAGGGACAGGGATCGAATTGTTAGCACTTGGTATCATTGGACTTATGAAACTAAGCACGTCTTGAGGATATCGGGCACATGAGAATTAGTAAAGAAATCCTAAATTTATAGGCTGTCACTCAGGACAAACAGTACTGTGGTACCCCAGCCAGCAATCACTGGAATCAGCAAGGATATAGTGTTACCACTCCCGCATTGTTGTTTAAAACTCTGTCAGAATTGACATCTTGTGTAATCAGATATAATCTGGTTTTAAACAGCAATGCAGATAATACAATTTGATGAACAAACCAACTGTCCTTGTCAAATAACTTTATAATCATAGAATACTGTTAAGTGATTAATTAGTAAATTTTGTGAGTTAAATTTAAGAAAAATTATTTGAAGAATTCAGAATATTTTGACTCCTATCTTTAATGGCTGACCAACTCTCAGGGAAAAACAATAAGGGATAATTTGGCATGGAGGACTAGGAGTCTGGGGTGGGGGATGAAGGTGGGTTGCAGGGTGGGATGGGAGCAAGGGGGGAAAAGGGGTGTTGATGAGGTCTAGCGACTGGAGAGGTGGAGGAGTGCTGGTGAGACAGTGGAAGCAAGGGAAGGGTGTTTGCTTGACCATGGGAGCAGGAGTGCAGAGCTGACATGACTTTGGGAGCAGATTAAAAGGGTCCTGTTGAGAGCTTCAGCAGGATGAAGACAGAGGGATTGCTGGCAAAACCATGGGAGCAAACGGAGTCTCTGCAGCTTGGGATGTTCCATTCGCTGACGTCCAGCTTATCAGCAACTTGCCTCAAATGACATGTTAGTGAGGTTGGGAGTAGAATGGAATCTTTGAATACATTTCTGCAGATTACTTGATCCCTTCATGAGGCTATCATCACGGCCACATGATTGCCCCCAGTCTGATAATGCAGGCTCGGCCCTCACAGCACCATCCCATCCCCCGTAACCATCCCCAGCACCACCGCCCCCGCCTCCCCGACACCTATTAAACATCACAACCAAAGTACAAATGCTGCCAAGGCCAAGGCCTGAACAGACAGATGAAACCTGGGACAAAACGCATCATCAGAAGGCCTGCCCCAGGTATTATGATTCAGGTTAGAAATTCCAAAGTGTTTTATGAAGCCTGCCTGAATTATAAGTTTTGCACCTTGAATTTGGCTAGAATAAGCATGATATGTTCCATGTCAGATATATTTCAAAAGACCCACTTGGGAGCTTTTATCAAACAAAGTTTATTTAAGAATATAGTTAACATACATAGTAAGAAAATTAGCAAGAACTTTTATCAATTACAAACAAAAACAAAACAACCACACCAATGTATAATCCTTAATGAATATATCTAATGATGTTCCAATCAAAACCAAAATCCAATAAACAAAACCCTTCAAACGGATTTATCACTGTAGCGGCTAAAGCTCATATGATACTGACATCCAGTTTCCTGGGTTGAAACAGAAAGAAAAAATGCTAGAAAATCTCAGCAGTCTGGCAGCATCTGTAAGGAGAGAAAAATCAACCTTATGTTGAATGCTGATTTCAACTGATCTTAAAAAGCAGTTTGTAGTCTTATAAGCTCCACAAAACACCAAAGCATAGCTTCTTTACTGCAGCATGGCAACAAACCTCTCTTTCAGCTAATTGGTAAAATTTTCGAAGCAAAACAGAGGGCAAAAAATACTTATTTTCCAGCTTGCTTCTAAAACTGCCACGAACACTGCAGCTAAAATAAATCTGAAAATCAATCTTTATCACCTGACCTGCCCACAGTTTTTTTTTTCTCCCAACAATTGACATCACTTAAGACTGTGAACACAAGACACACTGACTATGAGAGTTGCAGAGATCATGATTTTTAAAAAAACTTCTTAAAGGTACACTAACATCACACAGGAAGTCAAATTACAGATTACAGGACAGTCCGCAAAAATCTGATTGGTCACCCCAATCTGTGAACATCCCAATCTTTAATCTGTTCTGTGTAAAAATGTTTAAAAGTAGTTCTTGGTTCTCTTTTTAAGAGGGTTGTTATTTGTGCAAATCCTTTAATCTGATTGGCTGCTTGGGCTTCTTGATGACACTCCAGTTCTACACTAGATATCATAGAATCATTGGATGTTTACAGCAATAAAGGAGGCCATTCAGCTGACCGTGTTCATGCTGGCTCTCCGTAAGAGCCAATCAGCTAATTTCACCTCACTGTCTTTTCCTTGTAGTCCAGCAAATATTTTCTCTTCAGATAATTATCAAATTCCCTCTGAAAACTGTGATTGGATCTGGCTCCACCATACTCTCAGTGAGTGCAGTTCCAGATCCCAACCATTCATGTAAAAAATATTTTCCTCATATTGCCTCTGGTTCTTTTGCCAAAAAGCTTAAGTCAGTGTCCTTCTTCAGCCTTCTGCCAGTAGGGACAGTTTCTGCCTGTCTACTCTGTCAGGACCCATTGTGATTTTGAACACCTTGATCAATTGCCTATCAACCTCCTCTTTGAAAAGAACAATCCAGTTTCATCAATCTATCCACATAAATTAAATCACTCATCATTGATGCTGTGTGCAATCGTTCTGTGTTTGATTGTGAGCCTATTTATCATTAATGCCCACTGTGCTTGATTGGTTAAACCTAGGTGTGGACTCAAATAAATGTAAACAAGCTACAAATGACGCAGGAAGCTAGAACATTTTGAAGTACTGTGATGCAAAATTTGTTACGCACATAGAAACTACTATGTGATAGTGTTTAATCAGAGATATATAAAAGATACAACACCTAGAACTAAATGCATAAATTATTTCTGTACCATCTCCAATGCCTAGACCTCCTTCCTAAGCTCTGGTGTCCAGAATTGCAGATGATACTCCAATTGAGGTTGAACTAATGTTTTCTAAAGAGCTAGCCATAACTTCCTTGTTTTTGTACTCCATACCTCTATTTATAAAGCCCAGCATCTCAAAATGATTTATTATCCACTTTCTCAACCTGTCCTGCCACCTTTAATGATATGTGCGCATAAATTAACCAGGTGTCTCTGCTCGATGTAGAATTGTGACCTTTTTTAATACTGCCTTTCCTTATTCTTCTGACCAAAATGTGACACTTCACACTTCTTTGCATTAAATTTCATCTGTCCATGTTTGTCCATTCCAGTTGGACAAACATGGACAGGGTAGGTGAAATTTAAGAGATAGAGGTCTCTAACCTCCCAAAGGCTAATACTATCCTCAACAGAGTTCACAATACATCCAAGTTTTGTGTCTTAAAACAAAAATCATTTTACATTTTATGCCCTGTTCACCTAAGTCTAGGTGATTAATTATTTTTCTTATTCATTCTTGGGATATGAGCATCACTGTCTAAACCAACATTTATTGCTCACCCCTAACTGCCCTGGTGTAGATACACTCACGGTGCTGTTAGGGAGAGAGTGCCAGGATTTTGACAGGATAGAAGGAACAGTGATCCTCTTACCAATCCATAGGGACCCCTCTATTTACCTTCCTTCAGCCCAATAAACAGAAAGGAGAATACTGCCATAAGTTGTTGCACAATTGTATGATGATAGGGCTGAAATTCTCACTAGAGAAATTGCTGAATATTTGGATGGACGTTTAATATTGAATTCAGCAAATCTTTCTACAGTATCATATAGAGGAAGGGAAAGGGGGGTTATGTGGAAAGAGCAAATGGGAACATCTGTGATAGAGTGGAAGTCACAAGCGATTAAATGGCAAAAGGGTTCAAGGTGCCAAATAAAAGGAGATGGTAATGAGACAAGTAAAGAAACAACAAATGGATCTAGAGTAGATGTAAGTGGTAATAGCTGAATCATTACCAACAGATACTAACCGAAAAAAATGGGAAGAGGTTATTTTGTTTAGATGTTGGCTTTGAATACAATAATAAAACACCCAAAGGGACTTCACAAGAGTGTAATTAATTAAAATAAGAGACTGAACCATATGAGCAGATATTAGGATAGATGACCAAAATCTCACTCAAAGTGGTAGGCTTTAAAAAGAGTTCCAACAGACGAAACTGAGGTATAGAGGTGGCGAGGTGTAGGGAGTGATTTCCAGAGACAAGGGCATTGGTTGCTGAAGCCACAGCCACCAATGGTGCAGCAATTAAAATTAGCTCAAAAAGCACAGTTAGAGAGCAGAGATCTCAGAAGATTGTAGAGCTGGAGAAGGTTACAGGGAAAAGATGGGACAAGGTGAGGGAGTGATTTGAAAACAAAGATGAACATTTTGAAATTGAGGCATTACTGACTGCAAATCAATGTGAGGAATGCAAATTAAGGTGAGTAAGGACACAGGCTGAGGCATTTTAGATGTCCTCAAGTTTACAAATCTATAGAAAGCCAAATAGGAGTTAATTGGAATAGAGTCTAGGGGCAACAAAGGTATAGGTGAGAGTTTCCGCAGCAGATGAGCTGAAGAAACGGCGGAGTCCTGCAATGTCAGTCAGGTGCCGAAAGCCTGCCTTGGTAATGGCACAAATAGGCTGTCATATGATGGTGTAAGGTAAAGGGAGTGACATTGAGTCCAGAAGGCTGTAATTGGGAAGTGGTTAGCTCAATTGCTTTGACGGTTGGTTTGTGATGCAGAATGATGCAAACAGAGTGATCCCATACTGGCTAAGCTTATTAATGAAGGCCCTACCATCTCAACCTTGCTCCTCGCCTGCAGTATGGTGATTCTCAGGTTGAATCACCATTGGTTAGCTCTCCTCCTTAAAGGGGAGAGCAACTTTTGATGGTAACTTTATCTTTAATGTGTCCAGTCAAAACTTAACATTGAGTTCAACAATTTCATATCATACACTATTGTGCAAATACCAGGGAAGAAAGATTAAAGGGAAGGTCTGTGGTAGGGTGGAAAGTAGGAGAAGTGAAATAGCAGAAGAGATGCCAGTGAAATGTAAAGACAATGGGAATGGGACAAGAAAAGAAAAAAGAGATAGGAAGTAACAAATTCATTACCAACAACTAGTGCCCAAAGGAAATGGGGTAGAGGTCGTAATCTGAAATTGTTGAACTCAATGTTAAGTGTCAATAAGGCATGTTACAGCCTTCTGAACTTATTACCATCTCCTTTTACCCATGAGCGAGATTTGGGTCACTTATCCTAATATCTCCTTTTGTCATTTGATCTCTGTCTTCCAAGCTATTAAAGTTCTTCGCTTTCATTCCCCACCTTGCCCATCCTACTACCACTGTCCGCACTCAGCTTCCTCCATTGCTTTGCTGAAACTTATATCTAAATCTTTTCAGGTGAAAGGTCAATTATTTGAAATTCTAATGCTTTTTTTTCTACAGATGCTGGCAGGTCAACCGAGTAGTTTACAGCATTTTATTATTTTATTGAAGACCTTTATAATAAGGCTGCTCATATCATTAACCTGAAACTTGGAGTGGCCGTACTCAGAGGAATGATCAAGATATTGCTACAGGCCATTCCACTTCAGGCAGAAGTTGGATGCTTAAGCACTGGAGATGAGGCGATGAAAGATTAGAAGCTAAGTCATTACCCTGGTTAGCGCTGGCACACAAGCCAGCAGCTGGTTGTAAAACAACATTAACAGAAACCAATTCCTTGTCCACAAGTCTCAACTGGAGGAAGGGGGGAGGGAAAAGTTCATGGTGCATGAGCACAACACAGGAAACAACAACTTGTATTTATGTGGCGACTTCAACATAGTAAAACTTCCCAAGGAGCTTCACAGGAGTGTTATTAAACCAAATTTGACACTGAGTCATTGATGAAGCTTGGGAGTCGCTTGGCAATCATGAATGACAGTAGAAGCAACATTTGTAAAGACAGAAGCTACAACAAAAACTGGCTCACAACCTACTCAGCAGAGATGATACCTGTTCTTGAAACAAAAAAAGAAAAACTTACCTGATGCAAATATAAACCATAGCAAAACCACTGCATGAAGTGAAAGCAGCCAGGTCAAGCATGCAAAAGACAGCAACATACTGTGCAAATAAACACTCGATCAAGTTATATCAAGGATTCCAAACTGCCAGTGATAATGGAAATCTATAAGCTATGAATATGAAGAGATCAAGTAGCCACTTGATCTGATCAACAGCCCTGAAGTTGGCAGATAATGGAATGCTCACTCACAGAAGCAACCAGATGTTCCGTTGGGTTGAAAACGATTGTGAGGCGTACTCCCATGGTACAGACATCTCGCATCTGCATTTGACAGTCCCTTGCTGTTCCCTGTCATGGTTGAGTTAGATGAAGAACTGTCAGCATTTGAACTTGAAACTTCCACTGATTGTTCAATAAGCAGAAAGGTAGAAATGAAGTTCCAGCCAAACTGCTCAAGCACGGATATTTCCATCTGCTGTAACACTTTCATGACCTTCTTCTTCTCTGTTTGAAGGTAGGATCCTTTCCACAGGATATGTCTGGCTAAAAAAAAAATACATTATACAAAATCAACTCACTCCTTAGTGTCACTGGGAAGGCCTTTGCTGGGGTCATGCTGAAAAGACACTTGCTATTGTTCCAAAAGTAAAACTTCAATGTTGAAAGAGGAGGTTGGGAACTTCAACTCCTTAGAGCTTATGCACACATGTACAGATCGAGAATGGGCTGCACATGTGCAAATCAACCAGGTCAAGTGACCAAGAGTGAAACATTATGGAAGACTTGTGTCCCAGGCAGAGAACAGGTAGTGGTCCTAAAGGGAAAGATCCCAAAAGAAGAGTTCCAGAGATATGGCCAGGACAGGAAAATATCCCATTTCAGTCAAAAGGAGAGAAACAGGCTCCTAAAAGGGAAATGGCTGCAAGGAGCAGACAAAAGGTGAAAACAGCAGCCAAAGATTGATGACTCCTTGCTGCAAGCCACTGGGGGAAAGATGCACATTTGCAGCAGTAGTGATCTGCTTGGTGCAATCAAAGAGCTGAAGGTGTGCTTGTGATTTCGTGTTAGAGTGCAGACTTCGGAATCCAGAGAAATGGAATCTCAGGACACGAGATTGAAATCCTTCGAGGTGAGTCGTCATTGATGCCATTTGATCTGCAGCAATTTTTGGAGAGAAATCCAAGGTAAGATCTTCAAAGGTGAAAACTGGAATCTCTTGTGAGCGTGACAGAGTTTCAGTGAGATTAGTTAACTCACAATGTTTACTGATGCCTGGGTGGATTTTTGAAAAATCCAAAGATTCTGCCTTGTTTTCATCTGCCATTAATTATAAAGTAAACTTTATTTATTAGTCCCAAATAATGCTTACATTAACACTGCAATGCAGTTATTGTGAAATTCCCCTAGTCACCACATTCCGATGTCTGTTCAAGTCAATGCACCTAACCAGCACATCTTTCAGACTGTGGGAGGAAACCAGTCTACCTTGAAGAAGCCCACACAGACATGGAGGAAACATGCAAACTCCAGACAGACAGTGACCCAAGCCGGGAATCGAACCCGGGTCCATGCGCTGTGAGGCATGTATGTAGTGGAGTGTGTCCAATCACAGTTGGTTTGGTAGTTCACTTGTATTCATATTTACTCAGAGTTTTGGACTGTAAGATAGATGTTGTAAATTTTTTATCTTTCTGACTTTGTGTAGTAAAGTTAATTTTGTTTTCTTCAAAACCTGTGGAATCTTATAGCTTTATTCACTGAGCAGATGTCTTTTACCTCAAACTTTCTCTACTTTAGACAAAATGTTTTTTGATCCCTAACCAGCTCTTACCAAAGACTTGCTAATCTGGCCTAGGATCATAACAGTGCGCATGTTGATGGAATCTTTTCGACTTGCGTATAAAGTATAACTGTGTGGTTTCAGTGTTGGTAGGTCTGCAGTGGACATACAATATTTTTCACACATCAACTACAAGAGAAGAAAGAGTAGGGAGCAAAATATAACTCTTTACTTTCATAGATCTCACTAAAGAGTTTGGCATCTTCAGTAGGGCTGGAGTCTACAAGATTTTGTTGAAAATTGGCTGTCCACCAAAGCTTCTCATCTCATTTGCTCCTTCTCGGACAACATGCACTATAGTACAGTTTGCTGGTACCACTTTTGACAGTTTCAGGTTGAAGAATAGACTAAAACAGGGTTTGTACCTTGCACACACTCTGGTTAGCATTTTCTTCTCCATGTTCCTGACCTTTGCCTTTCAGTAGATATGGAAGGAGCCTGTATACTAGGTTAGACACTAAGCTCTATAATCTATCCACACTAAAAGCAAAAGCAAATACACGGCATGTCTTCGAGATTCATGGATTATCTCTCCAATTCATTCTCCAATGCTCTTAATGTCAAGAAAACAAGCATTATGGGGCAGGATGCGATAATTTTGCCCTTGATCACACTAACTAACACCTTGTTGAAAGTGGTTAGCAAATTCTGCTACCTTAGGTCTATAGTCACAGACAATCTGTCTCTTGATGTAGAACTCAGTACATGCAGAGGAAATGTTACTACCTTTGGCTGACTCACAAGACATACATGGAATAATATCGAGCTGACTCTCAGAACCAACAGATTGTTTTATGGCCTTTGTTCTAAACATCTTGTTGTATGACTGTGAGGCTTGGACAACTTACAGCTATCAAGAAAGGAAGCTCATCAACTTTCATCTTTATTCTTTGAGGTTCATTCTGGGCATCTTATGCCCGGTCACAATCATGAATGTGACAGTCCTCGCAAAGGCAAATCTTGAAAGAATGTTTGCACTCATAAAGCAGAGACAACTTCACTGGCTCATGTCCAGTGATTCTCTGTATGGTGATGTATCCAGATCCAGATAATCTATAGGATGTCCAAAGCTCTGCTTTAAGGATGAGTACAAGCATAACATGAAGGCCCTAAACATTGATTTTCATATGTGGAAGACAGATGACAGAGGAAAATAGCAATATCATCTATTGGCTGGAGTATGTTACCATCTGTGGCAATCTGTGGTTACATTTGCTTGGCAAAAACAACAGCCCACAATGATACCTGATAGCCACTTCATATGCAGCACTGGTTGCAGAACCTGCTTCTTATTGATCAGTCGCTTCAGAGAAAGAAAAGATGCATCCAAAAAGTGTTCGATAGAGTACTTCACAAAAGGCTACTTAAGTAGATAAAAGCCCGTGTTGTTGAGTTAGCATATTAGCATGGATAGAGGTTTGGCTAATGGATAGAAGATGGAGAGTTGGAATAAGGGGGGCATTTTCTGGATGGCAACCTGTAATGAGTGGAGTGCCACAGGGATCAGTGCTGGGGCAACAATATATATTAATGACTTGGACGGGGGAAGTGACACAAACATAGATGGGAAGGCAAATGGTGAGGATGACACAGCGTCTACAGAAGGGGACAGGGGGCACGATGGCACACTGGTTAGCAAAGCTGCCTCATAGCACCAGCCTCCTGGGTTCAATTCCAGCCTCAGGTCACTGTCTGTGCAGAGTTTGCACATTCTCCCATGTCTGTGTGGGTTTCCTCCCACAGTCCAGAGATGTGTGGATTAGGTTGATTGGCCATACTAAATTGATCCTGGTGTCAGGAGATTGTCAGGGTGAATACGTGGAGTTGCGGGAATAGGGCCTAGGTGGGATTGTTGTCAGCGCAGACCCAATGGGCCGAATTGCCTCATCTGCACTGTAGGGATTCAATGATATAACAAGGTTAAGTGAGTGGGCAAAATCTTGGCAGATGGAATATAATCCAGGAAAATATGAAGTTATGCACTTTGGTAGGAATAATAAAGGAGCTGAATATTATTTAAATAGACAATGAGTGCAGAAATCTGCAGCTCAGTGGAATTTAGGGGTTCTCATGCATAAATCACAAAAAGCTGACATTCAAATTTAGCAGGTAATAGGGAGACTAATAGAATGATGGCTTTCATTTAAAAGGGAATAGTGTATAAAAGTAGCGTAGCTTTGCTAAAACTATACAAGGCACCAGTTAGACCAAATCTGGGATACTGTGAACAGTTTGGTCCCCCTATCTGAGGAAAGATAAACTGGCTTCGGAGATAGTCTAGAGAAGGTTAATTAGGTTGATCCTGGGTATGAAGGGGCTTTTCATGAGGGAAGATTGAGTAGATTGGCCCTGTGCAGTTCAGGAGAATGAGAGACAACCTTATCGAGACATATAGGACTCACAAGGGGTTTGATAGGGTAGATTTTGAGAGGTTGTTTCCCATCGTGGGAGGGGCTATGCCCAGGTACATAATCTCAGAGTAAAGAGTTACCTACTTAATACTGAGATGCAGAGGAATTTCATTATCACAGAGGGCTGTAGAGGCTGGGTGGTTAAGACACCAACCTAGTGGATCGAATCTCAAAGATTTGATTTGATTTGATTTATTATTGTCACATGTATTAACATACAGTGAAAAGTGTTGTTTCTTGTGCGTTATACAGACAAAACATACCGTACATAGGGAAGGAAATGAGACAGTGCATAATGTAGTGTTACAGTCATAGTGAGAGTACAGAGAAAGATCAACTTAATGCAAGGTAAGTTCATTCAAAAATCTGACAGCACAGGGAAGAAGCTGTTCTTGAGTCGGTTGGTATGTGACCTCAGACTTTTGTGTCTTTCTCCCAAGGGAAAAAGGTGGAAAAGAGAACATCCGGAGTGCGTGAAGTTCTTAATTATGCTGGCTGCTTTGCCGAGGCAGCGTGAAGTGTAGGCAGAGTCAATGGATGGGAGACTGGTTTGCATGATGGATTGGGCTACATTCACAACCTTTAGTAGTTTCTTGCGGTCTTGGCCAGAGTAGGAGCTATACCAAGCTATGATACAACCAGAATGATGAGAACAAATAATGACGCTGAGTATAGAAAAGAGATAGAGAATCTGTTGAAATGGTGCGACAACAAAAATCTCCCCCACAATGTCAATAAAATGAAGGAGACAGTCATCGATTACAGGAAGCGTTATGAAGGACACATCCCTGTCTATATTAATGGGGATGAATGGTCAACAGTTTCAAGTTTCTCAGTATCCAGATCAACAACAACCTGTCCTGATCCCTCTACACTGACACTATAGTTAAGAAAGCTCACCAACACTTCTACTTTCTCAGGAGGCTAAGGAAATTCAGCATGTTCACTATGATTTTCACCAGATTTTACAGATGCACCATAGAAAGCATCCTTTCCAGATGTATCACTCCTGGTATAGCTGCTGCTCTGACCAAGACCATAAGAAACTACAAATGGTCATGAACAAAGCCCAGTCCAGCACACAAATCAGCCTCCCATCTATTGACTCCATCTATACTTCCCACTGCCTCAGAAAAGCAGCTAGCATAATCAATGACCCCTGAATCCTGGACGTATTCTCTTTCATCTTCTTCCATCGGAAAAATAGATGCAAAGGTCGGAGATCTGTACCAACTGTTTCAAGGGCAGCTTCATCCCTGATGCCATCAGACTTTGAATGGGTGTTTTTCTGATTGGCAGTCAGTGACTAGTGGGGTTCCGTAGGGATCTGTGCTCGGACTCTAACTGTTAACATTATATATTAATGATTTGGAAAAGGGAACTAAATGTATTATCTCCAGATTTGCAGATGATACAAAGTTGGGTGAGCTGTGAAGAGGATGCAGAAATGATTTGGACAGGCTGAGTATGTGGACATATGCATGGCAGATGCAGTATAATGTGGATAAATGTGAGATTATCTACATTGGGAGCAATAATAGGAAGACAGATTATTGTTTGAATGAGTGTAAATTGAAAGAGGTGGATATTCAGCGAGACCTTTGTTCTCCTCATGATCTTATTGAATGGCGGGGCAGGCTCGAGGGGCTGGGTTCTTATATTTGTTGCTGAGAGTAAGTGAGCAGGTACAGCAGGCAATAAAGAAGGTAAATGGTATGTTGGCTTTCATAGCAAAAAGATTTGAGTATAGGGATAGGGATGTTTTGCTGTAATTGCATAGGGCATGGTGAGGCCACACCTGGAATACTTTGTGCAATTTTGGTGTCCTTACCTGAGGAAGGATGTTCTTGCTATAGAGGGACTACAGCAAAGGTTTACCAGGCTGATTCCTGGGATGGCAGGTCTGTCATATGAGGAGAGACGAAGTTGGTTAGGATTATATTCACTGGAGTTTAGAAGAGTAAGAGGGCATGTCATTGAAACTTGTAAAATTCTAACAGAATTAAACAGGGTAGATTCAGAAAGAATGTTCTCAATGTTGGGGGAGTCCAGAACTAGGGGTCATAGTTCGAGGATAAAGGGTAAACCTTTTAGAACTGAGGTGAGGAGAAATTTCTTCATGAAGAGAGTGGTGAATGTGTGCAATTCACTACCATAGAATGAAGTTGAGGCCAAAACGTTGTCTGATTTCAAGAAGAAATTAGATATAACTCTTGGGCTGAAGGGATCAAGGGATATTGGGGGAAGGGGAGGGTCAGGATTTGAATTTGATGATTGGCTATGGTTAAAATGAATGGTGGAACAAGTTCGAAGGACTGATTGGCCTACTCCTGCTCCTAGTTTCTATGTTTTTATGGGCCTACCTTATAATAAGTTGATCTTTCCCTACATCCTAGCTATGATTGTAACATAATACTCTGCACTGTCTCCTTTCCTTCTACCTTATGTATTCTATACACAGTATGCTTTGTCTGTGTAGCACACAAGAAACAATACTTTTCATGTATCCGAATACATATGACAATAATAAATCAAATCAAGTATGCTCAAGGCTGAGATAGCCAGATTTTTAATTAGTAAGAGAATTAAATGTTATGGGGATAAGGTGGGAAAGTGAAGTTGAAGATTATCATATCAGAACAGTCATGATCTCATTAAATGGCAAAGCAGACTCGATGAACTGAATGGCCTACTTCTGCACCTACATCATATGATCTAAAGTATCACTTGAAGCTACCCCATCCCCAGTAGATTTATTGTATGTCCATCATCTTACATAGATGGGAGGCTTCTGACAATGAACAGCATAACATTTCCCTAAGTAATTTCACAGAAGTGCCGTCAAACAAAATTTGACACTAAATCACATAAGGAGATATTAGGATGGATGGTTAAAAGCTTGGTCAAAGAGGTAGATTGTAAGAAACATAGATGTTTAGGGAGAGAATTTCAGATTTTAGGGCCCATAGGCAGCTGAAGGCACAGTTGCCAATGATGGACCAATTAAAACAGGGAGGCCTGAATTAGAGAAGTAGAGAGATCTCAGTGCTTTGTGGGGCTGCAGGATATTGCAGAGTTAGAGAAGATAAAGGCCATGGGGCATCTTGAGCATCCTCAATTTAATCATTTGACCATTGACATTGTGCCTTCAGCTGTCAAAACCCCAATCTTTGGAATTCACTCCCTAAAGCACTCTGCCTCTCTATTTCCCTTTTCTCCTTTAAGATGCTCTTTAAAATCTACCCTTTTAACCAAACATTTTGTCATTTTGCCAAACATCTTTTTAATTTGGCTTAACATCAAATTTTGTTTGATAACACTCCTGTGAACCGCCAGAGGGCTTGAGAGAGGTGGTAGTGAGACAGAGCTGAATGGTGCCATTGTGAAACCTGCTGTGTTTTTGGGTGATCTTTATTGAATAAAAGAAAGATAATTTTTCACCCAAAGTGGAGCATGCTTCCTGAAGGAAAGGTGGAAGTAAATTCCTCAGTAACTTTAAAAAGGAACTTAGATATATGCTTGGAAAGGAAAAAAATAAATTGCAGGGCAGTGGGAAAAAGAACAGTTCAGTGGGATTAATTAGATAGCTCTTCCAAAGCAGGATGAGTAAAAACTCATGACGTAGAATTTTGTGAAGATGAAAGAAATGATATACTCTCACAGCTGTGGCATCATTCCAACTTGTCACAGTGTTGTGGCCTACGTTGGGCTTTGGGCTATTCTATTCTAGTTTCAAATATTCATTTTGACAGAAGAATTGTTCAGTTTCATGCTACTTTCATGAATTCAGATTGAACGTAACAGTGATCTTAATGCAATGGAGTTTGTTTCTTTGTTGCATTTACAGCAATCGTCTTTTGAATTGGCAGCAGGACAATAATTCTGGTGCTGTAGGGGGCGCTGGCAATTCTTTCCCTCAGCAAACGGGTTCAATACAATGCCAACTTACATGGCTTTCAAATTTCTATCCGCCCCTTTCCTCTATGGGTTGCTTGCAACAACTCTACCAGAGGGGAGTGCCAACAATGGTGACAAAAAATCTACAACAATACTATACTCTTCAAAGTTTCTCCAACCAGGGAACCGGGGAACTTCTTAAAGGTGTTATAAATAAAATTTCTGTAGTAAGAAGGAGATATTAGAAATGACCAAAATCTTGGACACACAGGTCTGTTCCTCGGCAGCATCTTGAAGGAAGAAGGGAGGCAAAGAAATGGTTGGGTTTAGAGGGGAAATATCTGATAGAGAATGCCAAGTAAGCTAAAAGCAAGGCCACCAATAATGAGGTAAAAAGACATAGACTAGGTTTTTCTGATCCCTTGCGGCATGTTTTCCAAGGGTAGAGGCAGCTCGCTATTGGCCGCCAGTGGAATCTTCCAGTCCCACTGAGGTCAATGGTCTTTTGAATGGTTCACCTGCTGAACCACGGATACCCCTCTGCGGGTCAGGGGTCTGAGGGGGGTGGTGGTGGGATTGCATTCAGCCAAACTGGAAGGGCCGGAAAATCCCACTCAAATTTTCTCAGATGCTTAAGAGTCCTGAGTCAGCGCAAGGCAGAGTTTGGGAGTTGCTGATGTAGCTTACAGAGATAGAGAAGGGCAAGTTCAAGGAGGATTTATAAAAAAGAAAAATAATTTATAATTTGAGGTACTGCCCGAAAAACTGAAATCACTATTAAGGTTGCACATGTACAGTTTATTGCTGCTCTGAAACATGGCAAGGATTAAATAATTACACATAATCTTGTGGCTTTGCATAAAAGTCACAT
Source organism: Carcharhinus amblyrhynchos (assembly GCF_965287045.1). Lineage (NCBI taxonomy): Eukaryota > Metazoa > Chordata > Chondrichthyes > Carcharhiniformes > Carcharhinidae > Carcharhinus > Carcharhinus amblyrhynchos. Next base: position 50,955,423 of record NC_137329.1, read on the forward strand.
TGGTGCCTTTTGTTGTCAAGCCACTTGATTCAGTACATAGGTAATTATAGAAAAGGGCAATCAGTGATATGATTGCTAGATGCTCTTAAAATTGAAAGTGGCTATCTGTATAAGACGGGACCATCAGTGATATGATAGCTGTTATTGGAGGCATTTCCTCACTGGGGTAGTGGTTTTCTTTGCTAGTGGGAGAGAAGGCTATCAGTTTTCCACCTACACCGCACTTGCCAAATGCTGCTCATCCTCATTTAAGTTCCTCCTGCCTTAAGTCATCCTTTGTTGAGTGCCCTGCAAACGTGAAGCTAAAAACTCACAAAATCCACAAAACATGGGGGCTTCTGCAGCTCCCCGAATGAGGCCATTGAGACAGTTTATAGTTGTAGCTGCAAAAGGTGAATAGGAAATTTAGACAGATATCTTGTACAAAAAAAAGGCTTAATTTTAAAAAGAAAACTACTTCGGCAGCAGTCGCTGAGTTTTGAGTGGGAAATGATTGGCTGCTAATCCCTTTTCAGGACAAATAAGACCCACCAATAGACGAAAGGATTAGACTTTAAAGGAAACGATTCTAACGAGGTTATCACCCCCTCCATTAAAACAAGAGGAAGTAGTTGTCTTTATCTGACTTTAAAAAAAGGCTCAAGGCAGGCTGTTAATGTGGACAATGTGAGTCTGCACTTTTTTAAAGACTTTTAACCAATAAGTCATCAGCTTGCATTAATGCTTCCAATCATGTTTTTTGTGAGGTTATGCCGTCGTCTCCCTATATTTCTCCATATTTCATGTCAATTGTCTCCCAGCAACAAGCCCGGATCTCAGGTCTCTCAGCCTGTGTTAGCCTTCCATCAGCCAGAGGGGCAGAATTTTATTCTCTCCCACCTGGAGCAAGCTGAGAGGCAAAGTTGCCATGGAGACCCCATCACCTTCTCATCTCTCCCCGATTAATTCCAGGGCTGAGGGAGAGGTCGAGGAAGGCCTCCCTATCTGGAGGCCAATTGAGGCCCTTAAGTGGTCATTTAAGGCTCCAATTCGATTCTTCATTGTCTTGTTTTCTAAAATAGAGTATGCAAGCAGAGGATAGTTATTTAAAGGTGAAGATTGGAAATAAAGAAAAAAAGAGTCAGACATTAAACTAAAACCCTTGGGGATATTATGGAAAATGGCAAAAACAAATGTAAATTGTCAGGGTATGATCACTGTCTAAATTTTTCTGAGTCTGAACCATACACCCAGTGGAAGATTAAAATGGATCTGTGGACATCGGTTATAGTCCGTTCATATTGGTAAGGCCTTGGCAATGTTGCTTTCTACAAAAAGTGAAATCAGAAATAAGGGTCGGATTTTCCACCCCAACATTGTGAGACAGGAGATGCTGTGGGCCAGACTAAAATCCACTGATTTTGACAGGACAATCCCTGGTTAGCATTGCTGCCGCAGAGCGCCAAGGACCCAGGTTCAATTTTGACCTTGGGCGGCTGTATGTGCAGAGTTTGCACTTTCTTCCTGTATCTGCATGCATTTCCTTCAGGTGCTCCAATTTCCTCCCACAGTCCAAAGATGAGGAGGTTAGGTGGATAAGCCCCCTAGTTTCCCAAAATTTGTAGATAGGGGGATTAGCACGATAAATGTGTGGGATTACGGGGATAAGACAGGAGATGGGCCTGAGTAAAATGCTCTGTTGGAGAGTCAGCGCAGACTCAATGGGCCAAATGGCCTCCTTTTATACTGTAGGTATTGTATGATTCTATGATTCTATGAAATGCTCAAGGAACAATTAATAAGTGCTCTGGGTGTGATGTGAAGTATCATGTAGTGAATGCCCAAAGCAGAGGTAGGGTCCTTGATATAATTTGAGTTGATTTGATTTATTATTGTCACATGTATTAGTACAAAGTGAAAAGTATTGTTTCTTGCACACTATACAAACAAAGCATACTGTATGCTTTGGCGGATCTGGAGGAGGGGGCTGAGTAAGGACTGGAGGGTCTTAATGACATTACTGTTACTAGAGAGGTGGTGCTCGACAGACTGGAGGGGCTGATTGTGGACAAGTCCCCAGGACCGGATGGAATGCATCCGAGGGTTCTGAAAGAAATGGCGGAGGTTATAGTGGATGCCTTGGTGGTTATTTTCCAGACGTCGCTGGATTCTGGGGAAGTGCCGGAAGATTGGAAAACGGCTAATGTTACGCCGTTGTTTAAGAAGGGTGCCAGGCAAAAGGCGGGGAATTATAGGCCGGTTAGTTTAACGTCTGTGGTAGGTAAAATGTTAGAATCCGTCATTAAGGAGGAAATTGCGAGGCATCTTGAAGGGAATTGCTTGATAGGGCAGACGCAACACGGTTTCATTAAAGGGAAGTCGTGTCTGACAAATTTACTGGAGTTCTATGAGGATGTGTCTGGGGCAGTGGATAGAGGAGAGCCGGTGGATGTGGTCTTTCTGGATTTTCAGAAGGCGTTTGACAAGGTACCTCACAAGAGGTTATTGCAGAAAGTCAGGGGACATGGAGTTGGGGGTAGGGTGTTAGCGTGGATAGAGGATTGGTTGTCAAATAGGAGGCAGAGAGTGGGGGTCAATGGGTGCTATTCGGATTGGCGGTTGGTGACTAGTGGGGTGCCCCAGGGGTCGGTGCTGGGGCCTCAGCTATTTACCATTTATATAGATGATCTGGAGGAGGGAACCGAGTGTAGGGTGTCGAAATTTGCTGATGACACCAAGATTGGGGGAAAGACAAATTGTGCAGAGGGTGTGGAGAGTCTGCAGAAGGATCTAGATAGGCTGGGCGAAAGGGCCAGGAAATGGCAAATGGAATTTAATGTTGGCAAGTGTGAGGTGGTCCACTTTGGTAGGAAGAATGGTAGGAAGGGCTATTACTTACATGGCAAAAAACTGCAGCAGGCGACGGTGCAAAGGGACCTCGGGGTCCTTGTGCATGAGTCGCAAAAACCCAGCTTGCAGGTGCAGCAGGTGGTCAGGAAGGCGAATGGGATGTTGGCCTTCATAGCGAGGGGGATTGAATATAAAAGTAGGAAGGTCTTGCTGCAGCTGTACAGGGCATTGGTGAGGCCGCAGCTGGAGTACTGTGTGCAGTTTTGGGCACCGCACCTGCGCAAGGATATTTTGGCCTTGGAGGGAGTGCAGAGGAGGTTTACTAGGCTGATACCGGAGTTGAGGGGGTTGAGCTATGAGGAGAGGCTGAATAAACTAGGCTTGTACTTGTTGGAGTTTAGAAGAATGAGGGGAGATCTCATTGAGACGTATAAGATGATGAATGGGATGGATAGGATCGAGGTGGAGAGACTCTTCCCGCTCAAAAAAGACAGTAGGACTAGGGAGCACAGCCTCAAGATAAAGGGGAGGCGGTTTAGAACGGAGTTGAGGAGGAACTTCTTCACTCAAAGGGTGGTGAATCTCTGGAATTCTCTGCCCGTTGAAGTGGTGGAGGCTGCCTCGCTAAATATTTTTAAGAAGTGGGTTGATGGGTTCTTGATAAGAGAGGGGATTAAGGGTTATGGGGAGAGGGCGGGAAAGTGGAACTGAGCCACGACAGATCAGCCATGATCTTATTGAATGGCGGGGCAGGCTCGAAGGGCTAGATGGCCTACTCCTGCTCCTATTTCTTATGTTCTTATGTTCTTATGTGTAGGGTGACGAAATTTGCTGATGACACGAAGATGAGTGGTAAGGCAAATTGCTTGGAGGGTGTGGAAAGTCTGCAGAGGGATCTGGATAGGCTGAGCGAGTGGGCGAGGACCTGGCAGATGGAGTACAATGTTAGCAAGTGTGAGGTTATCCACTTTAGCAGGAATAATAGTGGGAGGGATTACTATTTAAAGGACGAAAAGCTGCAGCATGCTATGGTGCAGAGGGACCTGGGGGTCCTTGTGCATGAGTCGCAAAAACCCAGTCTGCAGGTGCAGCAGGTGATCAAGAAGGCGAAAGGAATGTTGGCCTTTATAGCGAGGGGGATAGAATATAAAAGTACGGAGGTCTTGCTGCAACTGTACAGGGTACTGATGAGGCCGCAGCTGGAGTACTGTGTGCAGTTTTGTCGCCACACTTGCGCAAGGATATTTTGGCCTTGGAGGCAGTGCAGAGGAGGTTCACTAGGCTGATACCGGAGATGAGGGGGTTGGACTATGAAGACAGGCTGAATAGACTGGGTCTGTACTCGTTGGAGTTTAGAAGGATGAGGGGAGATCTTATAGAGACATATAAGATAATGAAAGGGATGGATAGGGTAGAGGTAGAGCGATTTTTCCCGCTTAGAAAGGATAGCAGGACTAGAAGGCACAGCCTCAAGATAAGGGGGGTGCAGTTTAGATCGGAGTTGAGGGGGAACTTCTTCACTCAAAGGGTGGTGAATCTCTGGAATTCTCTGCCCGTTGAAGTGGTGGAGGCTACCTGGCTAAATATATTTAAGTCACGGGTAGATAGGTTTTTGACAGACAAGGGAATTAAGGGTTATGGGGAGAAAGTGGGAAAGTGGAACTGATCCACTTCAGATCAGCCATGATCTTATTGAATGGTGGAGCAGGCTCGAAGGGCTAGATGGCCTACTCCTGCTCCTATTTCTTATTTTCTTATGTTCTTATGTACATAGAGAAGAAAAGGAGAGAGTGCAGAATGTACTGTTACAGTCATAGCTGGGGTACAGAGAAAGATCAACTTACTACAAAGTAGGTCCACTTAAAAGTCTGATGGCAGGAAGGAAGAAGCTTTCTTGAGTCAGTTGGTACATGTCCTCAGACTTTTGTATCTTTTTCCCCGATGAAAGAAGGCGAAAGAGAGTATGTCCGGAGTTGATAATGCTGGCTGCTTTTCCAAGGCAGCGGGAAGTGTAGACAGAGTCAATGGTTGGGAGGCTGGCTTGCATGATAGATTTGGCTTCATTCACAACCCTTTGCAGTTTTTTGCTGTCTTTGACAGAGCAGGAGCCATATCAAGCTGTGGTACAACTAGAAAGAATGATTTCTATGGTGCATTTGTAAAAGTAGTGAGAGTCATTGTGGACACACCAAATCTCCTTAGCCTCCTGAGAAAGTAAGTGTTATCACCTGATAAAGGGAATTTTGAAGAGGATGAGCTACTGATGAATCCAAAAGGGTTTGTATAGACAAAATTATGGGAAGATAGGTAGGAACTAGACTTGGGGACACCAGCAAAGTTTATGACTAATAATGGAGGTGAAATTGTTAATGGCAAGTTCAGGGTGATGTGCAAAAATATAACATGGTTCTGAATACAGAAGAGAAGAACCCTTTTAACAATGGTTTCTGCTGCAATCAAAATCTGCATAAAATTTTCGTTTTTCAGCTAGACATTAAATTGACAACTGCCCTGGCTTCATGGATCATGTAAGGGCTTTACAACAAATAGTTAGAAGATATATGGGCCGGATTGTCCAGCCATGCTCACCCCAGTGCCAGAAAATCCCACCAAGGCCAACAAACCTTTGCACAGTCTCCCCCCACCCACCCCAAGCTGCTGCATTCCTGTGGTGGACAGGATGGGAAAATACTCCCTATATGTTAATGGGCAAAATCACAAATTGCATCCGATTCTTTGTGATAATTCTCGTGCTCTAGAAAATGCTGCAATTATTTACATAAGAACTAGGAGCTGGAACAGGTCATCTGGCCCCTCGAGCCTGCTCCGCCATTCAATAAGATAATGGTTGATCTTTTTGTGGATTCAGCTCCACTTACCCGCCCGCTCGCCATGACCCTTAATTCCTTTACTGTTCAAAACTTTATCTATTCTTGCCTTAAAAACATTTAATGAATGTTGGGCAGGGAATTCCACAGATTCACAACCCTTTGTGTGAAGAAGTTCCTCCTCAACTCAGTCCTAAATTTGCTTCCCCTAGCTTTGCCCCCTAGTTCTAGTTTCACCCGCCAGTGGAAACAACTTCCCTGCTTTTATCTTATCTATTCCCTTCATAATCTTATATGTTTCTATAAGATCTCCCCTCATTCTTCTGAATTCCAGTGAGTATAGCCCCAGTCTACTCAGTCTGTCCTCATAAGCCAACCCTCTCAACTCCGGAATCAACCTAGTGAATCTCCTCTTCACCCCCTCCAGTGCCAGTATATCCTTTCTCAAGTAAGGAGACCAAAACTGTACACGGTACTCCAGGTGTGGCCTCACCAGCACCTTATACTGCTGCAACATAATCTCGCTGTTTTTAAACTCCCTCCCTCTAGCAATGAAGGACAAAATTCCTTTTGCCTTCTTTATTACCTGCTGCACCTGCAAACCAACTCCTTGAGATTCCGAAACAAGGATACCCAGGTCCCTCTGCTCAGCTGCATGCTGCAATTTTTTACCGATTAAATGATAGTCCATTTTTCTGTTATTCCTACCAAAATGGATGATCTCACATTTACCAACATTGTATTCCATCTGCTAGACCCTCGCCCACTCACTTAGATTATCTACATCCCTTTGCAGATTTTCAGCGTCTCTGCACACTTTGTACTTCCACCCATCTTAGTGTCACCTGCGAATTTTGACACACTGCACTCGGTCCCCAACTCCAAATCACCTAAGTAAATCGTAAAGAATTGCAGTCCCATTACTGATCCCTGAGGCACACCACTAGTCACTTATCGCCAACCAGAGAAACACCCATTTACCCTCACTCCTTGTTTTCTGCTGGTTAACCTATCCTTTATTCATGCTAATACGTTGCCCATAACACTGTGCACCTTTATCTTATGTAGCAGTCTTTGGTGCAGCACCTTGTCAGATGCCATGACAAAATCCAGACACACCACATCCACAGGTTCCCCATTGTCCACTGCACCTGTAATGTTCTCAAAGAATTCTGCTTTTTCTGCTTATTTAAATGCTTTTATTGAGGCTGAAGTCTCAAAGAAAATTTGGAGAACACTGATGTAGGCCATCTGAGAAGAGTGCATTTCAGGATATTTGCTATGCTATAAAAGAGACTGTCAAAGGATGCTCTGTCAGCAAGACTCTGGTAAGGTATTAGGTTATGATGGCAAGACAGTTCCTATTAAAGATGGCAATAAAACTGTTAAAGTTTATTCCTCATGATTAATCATAATTAATTACAAGTTATGGGATGCTGAGTAGCTGATAGGAGATGCTTTGCACCTTAGTTGTCCATGTGTTGGTGATGACTATCCTGAGGTACAGAGTGTGGCAGATCAAGAGCTGGATATGGTAACATAAATGATTATGACATACATGTCAGAGCTGGAACATCCACAATACAATTATCCTGACAGACATAAACATGGAATTAGAGGCCCTAGCTTGAATAAAGGGGAGGCAGTGGCATTGTAGTATTGTCAGTGGATTAGTAATCCAGGAATCCAATGTAAAACTCTGTTTGAATCCCACCACAATGTAGAGATGCCGGCGTTGGACTGGGGTAAACACAATAAGAAGTCTGACAACACCAGGTTTAAATCCAACCAGTTTATTTGATAGTAATCCCACAAGCTTTCAGAAATGGTGTTCCTTTGTCAGGTGTGTGCAAGATTCTGATCAGAGAAAGGCATATAAAGACACACAGGTTACCTGCAAAGACTTGCATTTGTGAATCCCACCACATCAGATGATGAAATTTGAAGTTAATCCAAATCTGGAATTAAAAGTCTAATGGTGACCATGAAACCATTGTTGATTGTTGAAAAACTCATTTGGTTCACTAATCTGCATCCTTCCCAGGTCTGGCCTACATGTGACTCCAGACCCACATCAACGTGGTTGACCCTCTGAAATCCCCTAGCAAGTCACTCAGTTCAAGGACAATTAGAGTGGGCAATAAATGTTGGCTCAGTCAGCAATGCTCACATCCCATGATGGAATGAAAAAGCAAAGCAGGGAAATAAAGGACACAGAGTAGTTATATAACTTAAGGATAAACTCATTAAAGAGTCAAAACAAAGCAAGCTAGATAGATAGAGTTTGGAGTTTCTTTGGTGTTATCATTTAAGATTCAACTAGCTTTATCATACAGGTGGATTTGTACTGAAAATGTCCTTGCTGATGGGACTTAAAAGACTAAAGTCAGGCTAGTACCAAAGATTTTGAAGGATGACTGAGGGGACCCTCTCACAACTGAAAACCTAATCTCAGAAATTTTTTTCGGTCCTTACCATATATTAATCAGAATGTAGGTCAATGGACATAAAAGCTGCATTTTCAAAGGGGACTATTTTTCAGCTGGAAGCATTTCTGAAACTGCCCAAAGAGGCAACAAATGCAAAGGAAATCTACGGAAAGTAAACAAATGCATCTAAGGCCTGAATGATACTTCCAGGCTATGTCTTTTTTTGAAAGAGATTAGTTGTGCTTTAAATAGGTTCAGCTAAAAGTAGATCCCACATTGTTTTAATCACACCATAATGGAAAGATTGCCAGCATCTTCATGATGCATGTTGATGATTTCTAATGGGGTAATACTGTGGAATTTAAAAACTGTACTAGTATTTATAAGATCACAGTAGAATTTAAAATTGGGAATCAAGTTTGCAGGTCTTTTAAATGTATTAATGATATGGTATAACTTTAAACCAACAACTCAATTTAAAGAGTTTTCCATGTTAGTTGATCACGCCAGGTATTGTTTTCTGAAGAAGCCATGGTACATTTCCTCACATGTCAGATATCTCTCATATCTTGTCATTCTCAATGTGCAGTTCTCAATAGCCACTGGCTCAAGTTATACTCAGACCCAATCCTGTTCTTGTCTGGTATACACGCAGCAATGATAATAACAGCTTTAATATCATAGAATATCCCAAACTGCTTTACCAGAACATTTTTGACACTGAGTCAAGCAGCAGACAAGGCAGGATAGATAACCAAATACTGACTGGAGATAAGTGCTGTGAAGGCCATCAGAGGGGTGAAGAGATTAACAGGTTTGGCAGGGAAATTTCAGAGCTTAGGTTTTAAGTAGCTAAAAGCACTGCCGTTGGTGATAAGGTGAGGGAAGTGGGAGATGCACAAAAAGTCAGAGGTGGAGGAACACATAATTTTTGAAGAGTTCCAAGGCTGGAAGAAGTGTCAGAGGTAGACAGGGATGAAACCATGGAGGAATGTGAAAACAAGGGTAAGAATTTTAAATTTGAGATATTTGCTGATGGAGAGCCATTCACTCAAATTTCCAGCAGGAGTCACTGGATAGCAATCGGGAACAAGGAATTCTGTCTGATATCTTCCCGCTCCTCCTTTTCCTGGGGCACTGAGGCCAACAGTAGAATCTCTGGAGCCTCAATATCACAGTTAAACAGTAAAAACATAACATCAACTGCTGCTAACTTTATAAACAACCTGCAGTAAAAACACTAATCATCTTGTTAAAAGCTTATTACCTCCAGAAGACACCTTTACTATCAAAACAGCAAGAAAACTGTAAGAAAGGTATTTGAAAAGTTTAAGAAGAGTGCATGAACCATTGTTTAGGATTGCCATCATTATAGATTTTAAATCCAACATTATAGCTTTTGCATGAGTAAAAATTACTAAAATGTAAACTGGAATCTATGGTGCCAATGTGTACAGAGGGTGAGGAATGTGCAGAAGAGGTCAAAATTGACCCATGAACATGAAAAGGCAGATTAGCAAATGGCCTGCCCAATATTTAGGACCTCCTTAGCATTTTTCTATTCTGTTTTCCATCTGACAGCCAGCTAAACTGACAACCCAGCCAACCGCCAGGAAGAGGAAGCAATGTCAGGAATTCATAGCTGCCATCCTCAGCAATAGGTCCCCCCTCCCTGGCAACCAGGATGTGGGGAGGTCGGTGAACAGAAAGGGTGAGAGAGAGGCCATGATCGGCAAGGGTAGCAGCCTCAATCAGGAGGGAGAGGCATGATTGGAAGGGACAGGATGTTAGATCGGAAGGTCAGACAGAGAACTGTGGTTGAAAGGTGACAGAAGATTGGCAGGAGCAGATGTTGTCGATTAGAAGGAAGGAGAGAGATGCGATTGAAAAGGGGAGGAGCACATAATTGGAGGGGTCAGAGAGAGTCATGGTCAAAAAGGAACGGAAGAGAAGAGAACAATTAGGTGGTGGAAGAGAGAGAGATGCATGATCAGGAAGGGTGAAGTGGGACAGGAATAATGGGAAGTTGAGTAACCACGATCAGTAGCGGAGAGGCCAATCTTTCTTTAGGGACAGGGGGACAGGGTTGGGTAGCACACTTGCTACTCTCAAACCACAAGGAATGCTATGTGGGGTTCTGACCATGAATCATAGAATCATAGAATCCCTATGGTGCAAAGGGAGGCCATTCGACCCATTGAGGCTACACTGACCACAATCCCACCCAGGTCCTATTCCTGTAACCTCATATATTTACCCTGTTAATCCCCTAACACTAGGGTCAATTTAGAATGGCCAATCAACCTAACATACAAATCTTTGCAATGTGTCAGAAAACTGAAGCACCCAGGGGAAACCAATTCAGGCATGGGGAGAATGTGCAAACTTCATAGTGACAGTGACCCGAGGTCAGAATTGAAGCCCGGTCCCTGACACTGTGAGGCAGCATTGCTAACCACTGTGCCATTAGCTTCTGCACCCCTTTTGCAGCTGGGATTCCCAACCTCTGGGAAACCTATGCAACAGCAGTGAATTTTAACTGAGTTCCCAAGTGTGTTGTGGGAGATAGCTATAATATGTGAATTAACTTTACCATATCTCCACCTAGGCATCTCAACATCTGCTACCATAAAGAAAGGTACTGGAGGCATGTGCAGTTTAATACATTCCACATATTTAAATCTTTAACCATCATCATTCCGGTCTGATCCTTCTCATTCTTTGAGGAATCAATGTCAAGGCCTAAATTCAGTTGTTTTCTGTCAAAAGAAATCTTTCCCTGAAATAAGTCTGTTGGCTAACTTACTTCAAGACGAATAATCATCAGTTATCAAAATATCTCATCAATAGCAGAACGCCCAAAACTTATGCCCACAATCCCAACACCTGTTCCAACTCCATTCTACCCCTGCCCCTTTCATAATTGGCAAAAGTTTAGTAACCTTGTCAAACGCTGTCAACGTGATAAAAAGTATCAATGAGTAACAATTAAACAAAAGTGATGGATTGGGATCTTATTTAAACAGTATCTCGGGCCAGGAATGTTGTCCAGCGCCGAAGTTTTAATTTTTATCCCCAATAGCATGGTGGCTCCTAATGATTAGCATGCCAGCTCTGACCCACGTCAAACTCTGAAAATGCACAAGTGAAAAGAAATTGCGACCCCCCACCCCACAAATAAAACACATTTCACGACAAACCGAGATAAAGCATTCGCTGAAATAAATTGCATCGATATTTATTTTTCTCAACACACAAAATAAGGCGATTTGTTACAGCTTCTTGGAAGAAGCCAAATCCTGGACTGCCTGTGCACGTTTTGCCAAGTGCTGCTATAGCGGCGGTGGCCTCTCGCAGCGTGCGTGCTGGCGGCTCACGCCGCGGCTATATAAACAGCGCGGGAGCTCTCTTCTGTCTGTCTCCTGAACTCTGGAGCAGCGTTTAAAGGAACTTCAGCTGAGAAACGCGCCCCTCCGTCTCAACATCGCCGCACAATGGAACCCAAATGCCCAGCTTTCTGCCCGACCTGTGCAGACTCAGCCTGCAGCGACAACTCCGTTAAGGTAACAAGGAATGAGGCAAAGATCGATTTAAAATCTTGCGGGGGGAGGGGGGCGAAGAAAAGACAATCTCACCTTTCAAAAAAAATCCCGATGTGCTTAGTTGCAAGTATTTCAGAAACACTTTCATTGTTGAGCAAGTTATTTTTTTGAGGGTGATAGGCACTGCCAAAGAGAAGAACTGTGCAAACTCACACTTGTATATATATATTTTTTTAATGACTTGTTTTGCACTTCTCGTATCATTGACAGAAGTAAATTTTTTGCACTTTTTGCACAGTAAAACCGGCTGGGCGAAAAAGTTATGCAGACAACATTCAGCCGGCTCCTTCGACTATTGTTCCCTCTCTCCTACACACACGTTAGCAGCAGCTTTCAAAGGTGTTTCAGTAATTTATTTACCCAGAGAAAAAAAGACACAAAGGTTGTGTGTGTGTGCGTGAAGTGCATTGAGAATAATGTTAGCCCCGGGACTGTGAACGGAGAAGTAATTTGATGCCCTCATTTCTTGTTTTGCACCATGTTTGCTGTTTGTAGCCTGGACTGGGATGAGTTTCCCAGCGTGTTCCACTGGGTAGCGTTAGTATTCTGCGTGTGTGCCGCTGGGCTGCCTGATTTGACTTTACTGTAATATCCTGTAAGCCCGAGGAAGCAGATTTCTGATGCATCATTATAATCATATCAGTTAAAACAAAACAACGGTCTACTTTAGCCTTGAGACAATGCCTTTTTTTAAAAAATAACTTACAAAATAATTGAAACAGTGTAAGTGCGTTTTTATGCACTGTCCTATTTTTCTTGCCAAGAAAATCGGTCTTTATGGATTAAGGAAGAAACAACCTTACAGTTCTATGAATGACATACATTGCTCAAGCGTGTGTGTCTGATGCGTGGAGCTGTTGAGGCATTGTGAATGGGATTTTCAGAGCAAAATTTATAAAGAAAAATCTGAAAGAGCAAATACAATTAGTGAGGGGCTTATTAGTGTTCGCAACCTGTTTTTTAAGTTAATGAGTGAAAAGCTTTAAGGACACTGGCGTACATTTTTCTAAGGTGTGTAAGCAGAAAATAGTACAAGCAAATGACGCGTATATAAAAACTATATTTGATGGAACCAGTGCCTAACACTGGATTCCAACCGAGTGTGGAACCTTTTCCTTTTTAATATGTTTGTTACTCAATGTATTAACTAAACATTTAATATTTGTAATATTCTGCCTAATTCAGAAGAAAAGTTTTCTGTTTACTAATTAATGTTACTCCAGGCAAGCGTTTTTTTGGAGGAGGGAGGAATATTTATTCAAAGGTCAAGAAAATTGAATTGAATCTCCCAGATTAATCTTGAATTTAGGCAATTTGTGGCCCAGAATATTTAGCTTGTTGCTTGTGCAGTTATTGATATAAACTCCTAAACTGTATAACTGCATCCCACCGTCAACCATGCCTCCCCCACCCCACCCCCCACAACACACACACATAACAGAACTATTATTGCTATGGGGTTTGGTATTGCAAAATATCTCCAATGTAAAGTGGCTGCATTATACAACACCATGGGCTGGGTACCGTGGACAGTGCCCCAGATTGCATTTTTTATGCTTGTAACCGTGGGTTACTAGCTTCAAAATCAGCTTAATTGCTGATCAACAGAATTGGCTTAGACTGTCAGCAGTAGCCCTACACACGAGTCCTTACAACAGCTGATGGGTGTTTTTATTTCAAAAAAAACTATATCATTTCAAGAGTTAACATCAACCTGTTCTGAACAGATAACGCATGTTTCCGAACTAGAAAATGTCTATTGCAATCAGTTTTCATTCTCTCATGGTGTAGCAGACCAAATTGATGTTATCAAAGCTTGTAGACAACACGCTAATGTTGGCTGGGCTCGATACTGGACTGCATATTTCCCATTCTGCTCATGTTACAAGGATACTATCTGAACTCTGAGTCAGTGTAAGGACATTTTTTTAACACTGTTTGGACCAGCACTGATCATGACCATTTTACAAATCAAAGTTATGCTTTGAGATTTTTAGTTGGAGCAAATGGGGATTTGCACTCCTTAGCTCATAACAAGATTTTATAAGAGGCATATTATATAGTCTTGTCAAAATAAGGTAACACATGATAAGGTGATTTGGGGAAGCTATGATTCAGGATCTCAAGCTGATTGTGAATCAGCAACTTTGCTGATCAAATTTTCTTTTTCCTTCCCAGGACAGAAAAATGTCCCCATGCCGGCAACTGCTGTTCATTTCCATCGCTTTCACAATGTACATTATAGATGGAGTGACTGCAGCTGAAACACTATGTGGTGGTGAGCTGGTGGACACTCTACAGTTTGTCTGCGGTGAAAGAGGATTTTACTTTAGTAAGTTATTCACTTTTATAAAAACAAATCAGGAAGTTAAAGAAATGTATTGATATGTGAAGACTTTCTAAGTCTGATTGCTTTATTCCCTGACACTAAAAGCTTTTATCTGTTCTTATTACCCTTTTGTGTTATTTGATAATTACTTTTTGCATGATAGGGGAGGAGTCCACTAATTTAATTCTCCGTTATAAGTGCCTGTGGCTCCAATTACTCTTCTGAAGTCTTGTGGTGTTTGCCAATCTTAAGGGCCCATTTCAAGACCAGACATGTCTGATTTTTATTTTAAGGTTCTCCTAAATTAAACTCCTTAAACCTATAGGCATTCTGCACCTTGACCATGTAACTGTGTCATTTGATAATGACTTCCTGAAAGACAATGCACTCTTAACTCTAGTGAATTTATGTCACATGTACGAATGTTTAAGGTTCTGCAAAACCGAAAGAATGAATATGTGAATTGATGCAGAATTCAGGATTATATTGAAACTTATAAAGTTTCAAAATAAAACAAAGATGATGCATTTGACCTCCAGACTGCCATTGGAAATTCCAAAACTGAAATTGTTAGATTTTTATGGAGTAAGGATTCTGATAAAAGGCAGGTAAATGGGAGTTCATCCATGACCTAATTTGATGGCAGGAAGTTTTGAGGGGGTTGAATGGTCTATTCCTTGTTCCCAAACATGAAATCCAGCTTGGATTCAATACAATTCTGTCATTTGAACTTGTACTGTAAGGTAAGGATTTTCAAATGGTTTTACAAATTCTCAATGAAATATACATCATTTCTCTGTTTAAATTATGGATATGAGAAGAGGCTGTGGCACTCACTGGGCCCAGAAAAACTGTGATTCCTAACTTTCCAAATCAATCTTTCAGAGGTGCCATTTCAGTGAAAGTTAATTTGCCTTTCAGCAAAACTGGAAACAAATGTACAAACTCTTGCATGCCCAAAAAAAGAATCCACCCAGTAAATTAGGCTGCTGTATTAAAAAAAAAATTGCTGTACTTCAAACACTTGAACAACTGATCTTTCTTTAGTTTGAGTCAATGACAAAAATATACCTTCATTTTTATTATGGTCTTCATACTTCCTCAACTAGGAATTAATAGCTTCAATTACATTGTTACTCTTTGAAGCCAATCACTGAGGAAACTATGAACAAAATGTGATATTTCCCATAAACATCTGACTTGTTTAGTGCATGACGAAAATATTAAAAGGTTCCTTTTTGTTGATTACAGACTTTTATTTTAATAGAGAAAAGGAACAATTAGCAGACAGGTGGCTAGTATCATAAACTCGGGTTTTGGAAAAACTGATTTCCAAGCCTGCAGTTGTGCTGAATAAGCACATTTTCTCACGTGTTCTCTCTCTCTCTCTGACAAGGACACAAAGCTAAACCATTCTGCTGATAGTCACAATGGAGTGCTTGTTTATTTCCACATTCTTCTGATTAAAGTAATTCTGCTGCAGCATTCCATCTTTCATTTAAAGACATTTTTAATGATCTAGGCTTTTGGAACTTAGTCTGCAGAAGAAAGGAATTGGTTGCAGGGTCAGGGGAGAGTGGAGAATAAATAATTTATTTTGCTTTTGCATGTGACAGTTTTAATACAAAAGTCCCCAAACACTATGTTTTGGTCTTCAGCACTTGCCTGTACAAACAGATTGGCCAATTGGCCTCATTTTAAGACAAATGTGATTCAGCCAGATTTTAACAAATTCCCCAATTTGTAGGACTTTGGTTACCGATGATAGCACAGTTATGTCTTGTGTCAACATGCCTCTATTCTTGTTTATCTTGCTGATCATCTGGAGATCTTCACAAGTGAAGGAACGTACAGTTAAGATGAAAATAACAATGTGAAGAGGGGCCTTTCTTAAGAGAAAGATAAAACTTTTGCACGGAAATGTGGCTGTTTCATAACAATGTGGTTTAAGTGTTTTTTCTGCGTGCACCTACAGCAGAAAGTGATGCTATCTGCACCAACCTGAGGAAAAGGAATGCAATCATCAGTGTGATTCCCAAAAGGATAATCACTGTCTGCAGTTCTGAAGCCACTGCAAAAGTTAACATGAGCACAGGGTTCATAGCAAACTGACATAAAAGGTGATTGTCCATTACCTAAACCAAAGTTATCTTTTACTCAGATCCTACAGTTAATGCCATATAGTTCATTGGACCCCTCTGTTCCATTGCGTGCTTTTTTTGCTGTGTTGGCAAGGTCAAGTGGCCTCTTTTTTTTTTTGGCAACATCCATAAATTTGTTCTTCAGCATTAAAATCAATGTTAACTAGAATTGTCTATGCTGAAGCAGGAAAACAAATTAAGAATTCTCTCCTCTCTTTCAGGTAGAGCAACTGGACGATCCAATAGCCGAAGACAGAACAGAGGAATAGTAGAAGAATGTTGCTTTCGCAGCTGTGATCTGGGCCTTCTAGAACTCTACTGTGCAAAACCTGTCAAGAAAGAGCGCGATCTCTCTGGAACACCTTTTAACCTTTTACCATCAGCAAATAAGGTACGCGGCTGTTTCTTTGCTGCTTTCATCAGCAACATGATTTTTTTAAAGTCATTTCCTCACCACAACTTTTTACCACTATGCAGGTTTTTTGTGGCCCGTTAGCGAGTAAACTAGTTACGTAGGCTTGCTGTCTGCTCTCAGACAGGAAGTAAATATGGTTCCTGTCATTTTCCACTTCGTCCCCAAACATAACATTTACAAAAATTCTGGTTTCATCCACTTGGGTACTCCCTATCAACAACGGCCAGCATAGTTCATTATAGACTCCCACATGTGTGAGCAAATTCGTGGGAGCAAATTCTGCTTTAGATAATTTTCTTTTCCCTTCTATTGCTTTGCAAATTGTAGAGCACACCTCAGTTCTCCCTTCTTTCCTATTATTAACTGATTTTTAAAAAATGATGTCTATTAATCATAATTAGCTAGTTTTTCTTACAAAATCTGAAACTTGTGTGACCATGGACAACAATAGGCTTAATAATCTTTACTTTTTACTCTTAATGCCTTTGTATAGTCATGAGGTGGAGATACCGGCATTGGACTGGGGTGGGCACAGTAAGAAGTTTCACAACACAAGATTAAAATCCCAACAGATTTATTTGGAATCACAAACTTTTGGACTGCTGTTCCTTCACCTGATGAAGGGGCAGAGCTCCAAAAGCTTGTGATTCCAAATAAACCTGTTGAACCTTAGTATAGTGCTGTTGATGGCACATGAGTTTATGATATTCTTCTCTTACAGTTCAGAAGGAGACCTTGTGAGTGCCAGTTCTTTGGAATTGCTATTAGTCCCCTGCTCTCCCCCCATAGCCCTGAAAATCTTTACTTTTTGAGCATATATCCAAATCACTTTTGAAAGTAATTATTAGACCTGATTCCATCACCTTTTCAAAGCAGTGCACTCCAGATTGACCAACAAATTACTTTTTAAAAATAAATTTGCATCAATTACCTTAAATCTATGTGCTCTCATTACCAATACTTTTTGTCAGTGGTAACAGATTCTCCTTATTTATTCAATCAACACCCTTCATAATATTGAACACATACATCAAGAACCTGCTTTCTTTCATTGTGTCTAGAACATTTTCAACACAATTACACTAATTCCAGCTGTGAACTATGCATTTCTTGGAAGAATTTTGTAGTATGAAAAATTATGTAAACTGGTTTCCCCTTGAAAGTATTATCATTTTCTTTTCAACATCTGTGATATTGATTTAAGTCTTGCCCTCAATCTTGCCACCATTAAGTGGACCCAAGACTAAAGAGATTATTTCATTTAAAATGAAGAACCTTTCACGGATGTTCCCCAAAATGCTATCACAGTCTGCTACTTGCTGTCTAGAACACCAAGCTATTATCAGTGACATGGCTGTCTTTTAGGTCTTGCTTAAAGCAAGATCAAGGCTGTCGATTTGATAACAAAGGTTATTTGACCCAGCCAGCCTACTTTTATGCTCATCTACTCATTTTTTTCATTGACATGTTCATTCATATGGTGAGGGCTTCACTGGCAAGGCCAGCTTTTATTATCTGTGCCTAATGCCTTTACAAAGATGGTGTTGAATAGTCACCTTAAACCACTGTAGTAAAGGTACTCCCACAGTGCTACTAGGGAGGGCATTCCAGAAAGTTGACCCAATGACAGTGAAGGAAAGTAATATAGTTCCAAGGCAGTATGGAGAGTAATAGGGAAGGGAACCTGGTGTATGCTTGTTGCTCCTGTCCTTCTCAGTAGTCACTGGTTTGTGAGGTGCTGTCAAAGAAACTTGGATAAGTTGCTTCAGTGTTGCAGACAGTACACACACTGCTGCCACTGTGCGCCAGTGGTGGAGGGAATGAATATTTAAGGTCCTGGACGGGGGTGTTGATTCAAGTTTGTTTTGAATGGTTTTGGGCTTCTTGAGTGTTGGTCGACCTGCACTCATCCAGGCAAATGGAGAGTATTCAATCATACTCTTGATTTGTACCTTGTAGATGGTGGAAAGGTTCTGGGGAGTCAGGAAGTGGATCAACTTGCCACAGGATATCTGGCCTACTAGAGGATTGGCCACCGTATTTATGGGGCTAGTTGAGTGATAGTAATAATTTCAATCTCATCTTCATGCTTTCTCACTTTATTGCCAACCATTCTGCTTGTTTCCCAAACTTTTATATCATTAATAAATAAGACTTGACTATCATGAATGAATAAAAAGAAGAATACCTCATACCTCACAGGCTATTTACTTTTGCATCTGATAGTTTAAGAACAGAAAACCTGAGGCGCGCTGTTATCGGCCTGGCACTTAAACTTTACATAGGTTAGGAAGGGAATTGGAATGATTGGGCCATCACCTCAACTTTGACCCAGCCCCCTGCCCCATAACTGTCAATCTCTAGCAACATGTTCTTTTTGGTTCTTTCAGAGGTATATATCTAGACTTTTAAAAAAATACCATAATGTCCAGAAAGGAAAAAATAAAACCTTCCAATCTAATTTAATACTATGTTTACTGGTTAAAGAGTAGTTCTTATTTAATGTTTGTTCAGAGACCAGCAGTGCTAAGCCAGTCAACAATAAGAACATGTTGGTTATCAGTTATCTGAGCTTTCAGAACATCAGATAGCCTTTTGATACTGTTACAAAATGCACATGGCATTGTCTCTAACGCTGTTTGTTTTCAATTGCAGGAAAGCTTTAGGAAGCCTATGGTTACCAAGTATTCCAAATATGACTTCTGGCACAAGAGGTCTGCCCAGCGGCTGCGAAGAGGCATTCCTTCAAGTTTCATAGCCCAAAGGCTCAGGAGGCAAGCTGAGGAAGTCCAGACCTTACAGTATGTCAAAACGCACAAGCCACTTCTGACTCTCCCTGTCAAGCCGCCCCTCCAAGTCCGAGCGCCATCAAAGAAATACTTCAGTCAAGAATGATAAAGAAAATTTTGCACATTTCTTGAGATAAAAGACGGGGATTATAGCTTTGTACACGACGTCATTTCTGTGGCATTCCAACTGAATTTTTCTCCACCTCCCCCCTACTTGACCTCCTTCCCTGCCCTCCTTCTCCCCCCGACCCCCCCCCCCCCACCATCCCCCGATCCAACCCACTCCCATTCCCTTCCCCTAACATCAGCCAGCAGAGAAGTGCAATGATACTCAAGCGGCCTGGTACAAGCGATACCTGGTGGGCAAAAGAAGTCGTGGTGTCTGAGGTGTTTGGGCCAAAGTGGTCGCGCTGCAGACTACAATATATTTCACATACAAATGTCATGCAATGCATTCCAGATAATGTGTCCTCGCTTGTTCTGCACCTGTACAAGAAGGGATATCAACACTTTGTGGAATACCTAGTGTCATCCAGATCCTGCACCTTTTTTTAAACAAGATGAGATTAGGTGAACCTGTGAGGGACTAAAGACAGTGGTGTGTGCAGTCTCGCATTGCCACAGATTGCGTCAAGATTTTTTTAATTATTACTTTTCTTTCAACGGCACTATTTCTGATGAACGATAAGTGTGGCCACACACTTGTATTACGGTGCTAACTTGCTTTAAAAGAAGCAAAAGAGCTGACTCGAAGAATTGGGATTCGATAAATGCACGAACATCAAACAGAACTTGAAATGAACTTTTCCGTTTTAGGAAACGTGTCTTTTTAAAAAAAAATTAGCTTGGTTTTGGCGGTGCAAGATAGGCAAGGAGAAGACAAAAGGCACAAAAAAAGAGACAAAAATCAAAGGGAAACAGCAGTGTTGTAATTTTTTTCCTATGTTTTTCAACTAACTTTATTTCTTATTCATAGTAGTTACTTGCTTTGCTTTGAAAACATACTTGAACTCATATACTTACTGTCCAGGGTCAGATCCTTTTTGGAATTAGTCTGAGCTATATCTTGCAGTGTTGAGCCGCCAAGCTATTAAAAGTAATGGCACTGCGTAAAGGCATTATTTATTTTATGTAAAATATATATGAAAATTGGTCCAAATAATGTACTTAGCACTGATGAGCAACTGCAAAGACAGATACTATTTTGTCTAATTTTGTACTAGTAAAGCTTTCGTAGATGCTTTGTACCAAAAAATGAAAAGAAAAAGTTTTTTTTCTCTCTCTTCTCTCTCTCAATATGAGTGTTATTTGGTATTGGAAGCCTCTGTGAGGTACCTTGATTCAGCCAGAGAACCTCAGGCCTTTTTTTTGGAAACTGTGTACCCATGCTCACTGCTGTCAGCCATGATATAATCAAGTGCAATTACTTGGTTACAGCTCATCTCTCATTTTTTTGACCCACGTTATGTTAACATCTTATGTTTCCTATTGGTTTTGTGATTCACTTCTGGTTTGAGTGACTTCACGTTATATTCACCATTGCTTCGTCAAAAATGGAAAGCTTCAGTTTTTATTAAAAGAAAATGAGCTCCAAATTACATCACTTAAGTAATAGTCTTTTATCAAATGTTTGCATCAGCCAGTATGAAGGGAAACACCCGCAATTGCATTAGTTAAATAAAGCTTTTTACTTTTTTAAAAAATGTTTTAGCAGATACAGTTAAGGTGTACTCTCCTGTTAACTAATATAATGTCATATATTTAACATGTGCACTCAACCAACACTAGTCTCTAGAGAAAGATGAGATTCACGATCATTGTACTTTGTTTTTAATATCAATAAAAGCAATTTATTACAATACATTTTTTGTGTTCTCACTTACCATACTCCTTGAGTTTAATCAGTGGCACAAACAATTTCTTAAATCTCCAGGGACTGCAAAAAGCCTGATTTTTCGGAATTGCTGTGGAGAGTTCCTCCAATAATTCTGTTGTTAAAAGCAAAATAAGATTGTGATGGAACATGCTTCCCATAATAATTTGCAAGTCAAAGGATCTTCCATTATATAATGAGTAAATAGTTCTGCCAATAACCAGTCAATTAGTAAATCATAATTAGATTGTCTCCCAGAACAAAGCAACAGCATTGTGTTGCACTTCATACAGTGCAGAGGGAGACTGGCAAGAAATCACAAACCCTGCTTAAAACTTAACAGTCGTAACAACTTGAGAGTGTGTTGGCTGATTACAATCGAAGCACAAAACTGAATTATTTTCTGAAAGGTTTGCCATGGTTTCAATGATTTAAATTAAATCAGAAACTTGGTTCAGTTTGTTGAAAAGGAGTACCGGTATGAAAGTATTTGGTAGAATGACATCAAGAGCTCTTTTGAGGAAGTAAATTACAATTGCTGGGGACACTTTTCAAATCCAAGATTTTTCACTGCACTGAGAAATGTAAATGATCATTTTGATGATTCCAATGCAGAAATATGTTTATGGTGATCTTGCACCTTGACATGTATACATGCCCTGCAAGCTGTTTGACTCAGCTATGAATAGTATTGTCATTCACACCAGTTGGGCTGTTCTCCTGTTCGGGTAAACATCTCTTGAACTGCCATCAGTGAATGCTTAAGGTCATCTGTTGACAGTGCAGAGGGTTAGTGGAAAGGGCTTTGACAGAGCTGCAAGAAACCTTTGTCCTCTGCAACCATAGGGCTTTCAGAAGAGAAAAGTCATTGGGAAGAACACCGTCTTCACTGGCTCTGCTCCTAGTACAATTCTGTTGCTTAAGAAAGAACAGACTGTTTATTTTCTGTTTGTTTAATGATATCGGCCTTGTTACCAGTTGAAATAGATCTTGGGAATAGATATCCGTGGAAAATTCATGCTTCTCATCATCAGCCTTAAAGGAACACTGTCACTGTGAATAAATAGTTTGCCAAACAGAAATTCTTACAGGTGTCAACAAGTTTTTAAAAGACCAGCTAAGTCTACCTGGGTTGTCTTTCATAACTTTTATAGTTATTGGACAATATAAATGGAATGATCACAACAGCAGAATTTTCATGTAGGAATTTGTACAGAATATATGAGGAAAATTGCAGCAGATTGTTGTATCTGTTGTTATTTCTGATGTGGTAACTGGACTAGAAAACAATTTTAAACCATAATGTTCATCAATCTGTTCACCTATCCTAAGGTCACGGTCCAGTCTAAAATGAAGTTCAGAGAAACTGAGGCAAGAATACCAGCCAAAGGTCCCGAGAATTGTGTGTCTGGTGAGAGGTTTATGGATGCCACCAAAAGGTTTATTGGTTATTGTACTGAGAAGGCTTTGAACTGTTGCTGCAGGAAATAAGCCTTAAAAAGGTAATTACAAATGTGCAACATATCAACAACTTGTACATCTACAGTGTTTTTAATATAATAAAATGTCCCAAGAGACTTTGCATTGGTGTCATCAGACTAAAATATGCTACTGAGCCAAAGAATGAGACAAGAGAGGTCATAGAGGTTTATAGCATGGAAACAGGCCCTTTGGCCCAACTTGTCCATGCTGCCCAGTCGCCCAACACTTGATCAAAGGTAAAATGTAAGTAGCGTCTTAAAGGAAGAGAGAAGAAGTGATAGAGGAGGTTTGTGAAAGGCATTCCCGAGATTAAGGCCTAAGTAGGTGGTGGGCTATGATCAGAGGTCAGAGTTGGAGGAATGTAGAGTTCTTGGACTGCTGCAGGGCTGGAGAAGTGTACAAGATCAGCAGGAGAGAAGCCATGGAAGAATTTGAACACAAGGATAAGAGTTTTAGGATTGATACATTCGTGGACGAGCTTTGAAAAAGTGGATATAGATGAATACTCAAAATGTTTTTCACCTGAATTTATCTCCTAAGATATGTAATTGCCCTGAGCAGCAAAACACACCATTAGAATTTTCTCCTGTATAACCATCTTTATTTGCCAAAGCAGGTGGCATTGTGGCAAAGTGGTTAGCACTGCTGCCTCACAACTCCAGGGACCTGGGTTCAATTCCAGCCTTGGTTCACTGTCTGTGTGGAGTTTGCACTTTCTCCCTGTGTTTGCATGGGCTTCCTCTGAGAGCTCCAGTTTCCTCCCAGTCCAAAGATATGCAAGTCCCCCTATTATAGAAAGGATATTATTAAACTAGAAAGAGTACAGAAAAGATTTACTAAGATGCTACTGGGACATGATGGATTGAGTTATAAGGACAGGCTGAATAGACTGGGACTTTTCTCTCTGGAACATAGGAGGCTGAGAGATGACCTTGTAGAGATCTATAAAATAATGAGGGGCATAGACAAGGTAGATAGTCACTATCTTTCCCCAAAGACAGGGGAGTCTAAAAATAGAGAGCATAGGTTTAAGGTGAGAGGGGAGAGATACAAAAGTGTCCAGAGGGGCAATTTTTTCACACAGAGGGTAGTGAGTGTCTGGAACAAACTGCCAGAGGTAGTAGTAGAGGCGGGTACAATTTTGTCTTTTAAAAAGCATTTAGACAGTTACATGGGTACGATGGGAATAGAGGAATATGAGCCAAATGCGGGCAACTGGGATTAGCTTAGGGTTTTTAAAAAAAGAGGGCGGCATGAACAAGTTGGGCCGAAGGACCTGTTTTCATACTGTAAACCTCTATGACTCTATATGCATCTCATTATAATGGGTATCTGTCTCAGTCACAGGCCTCCATACAGATGTCATCAGTTATGTCCGAAGCGGGCTCCTCCTCAAATGCCTCCACATGTCAGAGCTCCTGACAATGAAGCTGCTGGACATGCTGCCTGAGTGTCTTGCGCATGTACATATTATGGTCACACATGAGTTGAACATTCAGGGAGTGAAACACCTTTCTGTTGATGAATTTTTGTGGAATCTGTAGGGGGGCCTTGCAGTTGATGGCGCCCTGTACATTAGGCATTCCCGCAATGGCTGTGAATCCTGCAGCCTGGGCTTCCTGATGGGCCTGGACCAAGTTAAAGTTGATGTACTGCCCTATCTAGGCACACAGGGCTTCCATGACCTGCTTGACACAGCTGTGCTCAGCTGACTGGGAAATGCCACAACATCTGCACTAGGGATCTGGAAGGAGCCAGTCGCATAAAAGTTCAGAGTGGTTGTCAATTTGACACCCACCGAGAATGAGTGCCCTGCTCCCCTGCCCTTCGGTGCCAGATCCTGCAACAGTTTGCACAGGTGTTGTATCGTCTCCTTTTGGAGCCGGACACGGTGTCCAACATCTGTGCAAATGACACTCATGCATGGAACTGCTGGGGTCTCTGCTCCCTCCTTCTCCTGTACACTGCCTCTGGGTGAATGGCAGCCACCTCCTGCTTCTGGTGGTCGTTTCCCTGTACTCCTGCAAGTGGTAAGGCCTGGGCCTCCTGTGCCTGCAATTCTTCCTCCAGCTCCTCCACCTCAACTCCAGCAGCATCGAAAAAAAACAGCGAGGTCGATTAGTTGCACTGCAAAGGCATCTCACCACTCTGAAGGGGGTGGGTGGTGGGATGGTGGGGAGGGAGGGGGCGGGGATGGGGGCATGTTGGTGGGGGAGGTTGGAGATGGAGTGGAACAGAGGAACACACGTAGAGATTAAGGAACGCTGCTTGTCCCTGCACATCAACAATCATTGTCCATACCCCCCAATTCCCCCAGCCACATGCTCCCCAAAATCAGAGCCCCTCCAATTCCCCCAGCAGCATGGTCTCCAAAATCACAGCTCCTTGAAAAGTTGAGAGGCTGCAGCAGTGCAATTTGCAAGGGCTTTGTGCACATCCTTCAGCTGGACAAGGGCTGACACCGCTCGGATCCAGCAGCACTGTAACACCCGAGGTTAGTGCTGAGACCGGGGTCCATGCTACAAGTCGGATATCGGAAACCCTGCAGAGAAACAGCCCTCCACGTCCGCCCAGACACACTCGCAGGGCCACCACGGACCTGAGGAAGAAAATGGTTGCAACAAAAAGACACCCACGAGCAGCAGAGAGCCGTCAGATGCTACGCACGTCGCTCTTCACTTAACTCTCACTGATGGAGCATCCGAATCGGACTTTTATGGAATATGTCTGTTTCGCGCCGATTCCGGATTTGCCTATGCCAATACATTTAAATTGCTGTCCCGCCAGTTTTGGGCATGGTCCCAATCATGTCCATTTTTGGGTCTTGCTAAAGGGGGAACCAACGCAGACATGGGCATGGATCGCACTACACGCCTCACGCCCAACTTTGCCAAGTCTTCACACCATAAAACGAGTGCAACTGGATGGTAAAGTCAGGCCCAATGAGGCTGCTCAGAGATAGGCAAGTTAAATGAGTTTAGTTGCATGATCAAAATCTAGGTGAGATTCTTCCGGGCTTCTGTATTTTCCTAAAGTAAACTACCTGAGACTATTTTGCTTAAACAAGTACTGTTTATTTGCAGTTACTATACATATAGGGACCTTTGCACAAAGTAAGAACTTCTGCATTCTCCTGGGTTGCAGAAGTGGGCCTGAAATGCTTCCCTGCAGGCATATATTTTAGGTGGGAGGGGGAGCATGAAATTGAAGGAATGGGTTTCCCTCTGGATTCCTGTCAGCCCTGACCTTTCAGGGATTTTACGCTTGGGCTGGCAAGGTCTTGGATGAGATGCCCAGCCTTGCCCAATTCAGGCCCTCACATGAGCAATTATTGGTCACTGAAGGGCCATTTACCACTCAAGCTCAATTATTAGGCTGGCAGGAGGATTTATCTGCTATGGGGGAAGCCAGAAATGAACGGGCTTAGTAGTCAGGCAGGAAGGGCATGCTGCTACCATCAGAGGCCCCCTTCTGACTTTATCCCCCCCCCGACCCTTTTAAGGTCCAGTGGCACTGGACCTCCCCCCCATGACCTCTCTGCCAACAGCCAGATCACCATTCTGTGACACCCCCCACCTCCCTCCCCCCAGCCCTTTGCTACTCTCAAACTTACCTTTCTGTGTGGACTCTGAACTTAGTTCAAGCATCTTCCTGAACTTCCTCTGCTGTCCATTGCAGGTCACGTCACTGCAAGGATGAGAGAGCTGCAGGCCATTGAGAATGGCCAATAGCACTCGAAGATGGGACTTCCTGTTGAGTGAGGGGAAGAAGCCTCGCCTGCAGCCAACTGATGCTCATTCAAGCCTGAAATGGATGCAGGGCAGTCCAAGTTGGCAGGATATGTTCCTCATCAATTCCTCTAATGGCGGGAAGGGAAACCCAGCCACGCGAGTAATTCAGGCCATGATGCTATATTATTATTACAGCAGCATCATGTACTTCTGATGTTCGTCCTTTACTTTATACCTCCTCCCAAGGTTTTATCCCATTTATGTACATCCTCCTACATCTCCACCACACCTCCCCCGAGCCCCACCCCTACCCCCTCCCCCAACCCCACAAAGTCTCAGGTTTCATATGGTTAGTCAGTGAAGCACATTGATTTTGTCCTGATCTCTCTCTGAGGTCAAGAACATTCTGAACTCTCTGTTGGTATGAGTGTCCTTCTCCAGGGTAGCTGTAGAGCTTTATCTTGTTTCATTTTCTTTAACTCTCTCAGAAGCTGAGTAGCATGCCGCAGATTCCATTCACTTTCATTTCAAAGTTATTAAGGCGATGCAGTTTCTCCTTATAGTTTCCTGACCCATCCCAATCCTATATTCTTGCAGTGGTGGAGCCCTATCAATTATTCTACCTTCTATCTGTTGATCTCATATCCACAATCTCTCCCTGGGCTTGAGTACTGATAAGTCTTGTGCTCTGTGCCTGAAGTCTGTTTGTTTCTTTGTTCTTCCTCACACTGTTTTCTCCTCTCGTGGTCATTTGAGGTAATATTAGGTTTTAGTTTCTATTGCAGAACTGGAAGTTGTATTCTCAATTTCCTTCCCATTAACAACTCTGTTGGTGAGAAACCATTTTGTAGTGGTGTGGTCCGATAATTCAGAAGAGCCAAATTAAGATCTTCATTCTTCCTCATTAAGCGTTTGATGGTCCGTGCACTTCTCTCAGCTTCTCGATTAGTTTGAGGAAATTGAGGGGAGTTGATGGTGTGAATTCAGCTGTATTCCTTTGCAAAATTTTGGAATAATTCATGAGCAAATTACACACCATTGTTTGACACGACAATGTGTTGCATAAGCGCCCTTCAGTAATTGAATGACTGCTTCCGCCTTCATGCTGTGCAACCTGTTTACTTCAATCCACCTTGAGCAACAATCAATGACAATAAGGAACATCTTGCCTTTAGTATCAAGTTAACAATCCTGAGGGGCTCCCATGGCCTTGATGGAAAAATAGAAAGTGATTGTGTTTCTTTATGCTTTTGGGTGTTCACTGTACACATAAGACAATTAGAAGCCATTTCTTCCATGGAACGAGTGATGCCCAACGAGCACAGGATTGCTGGGTTCTTGTTTGTCATTTTGCTATTCTTAAGTGACCTTGATGGTCTTTAAATGATATGAAGCTGAAGGGCTCTCGATATGAATATTCTGCCATTAAAAAAAGAGATTATCCTCCAATTTAAGTACCTCTGTAGTATTGCATTGTTATGACTATAGTCTGTCCATCCTTTCAGACTGTATTTTCTTATCTAGGCACATTTGTTATCTTGCCACTGAGCTTGTTTGGTTTCCTGCAACATCTTTATAGTAGATTGTAGGTGTTGAGTCATGCCAAATGAATATACTCCACTTCCCCACTGAAAAATAAATCCTCTGGGTTGCTTCCTTCAACTGATATCTTCAACAGTATATCTGCTGTTTTCTGGTAATTCCCTTGAACATGCTCTATTATGGAGTCATATATCATTTATATTAATCTGAACTGTTGTTTTCTAAGCAGCAGCTTTGCAATTAATTTCATGTTTAGTACAGTGCCGAGTAGTTAATGGTCTGATTTAATTTTGAACTGAAATCCTATTGCTTGATCTGAAAAATTCTTGCATGCCCATGTTGTTGCCAACGCTTCTTCTCAATTGCAGCACATCTTTTCTCTATATCTGTGAGTGACCTTGATGTATAGTAAACTGGTCTACGTTTACCTCTCTCTATACTTAAAATAATGCTGCAATCAGATCTGTAAACAATGCATCTGTTGCTACCCTTGTCATTAGTTCTGGGTTACATTGTGCAGGACAAAATTAAAAGATATTTATTTTCTCAAACAACTTTTGCTGGTCCACATTCCAGCAAAATGTTGACTCTATCTCAACAGCTGTCTCAAAAGCTCATTGATTTCTGCTAAATTTGGCATGAACTTGCCAACTTGGTTGACCATCTCAAAGAATCTCTGAAGCTCAGTAATGTTCCTGAGTTGTGGAAACTCACTGATCGCCTTTGTTTTTTGTGGGCTGACTGTCATTCAATGACTTAGGAATATGACCTACAAATCTAATCATAGGTGAATACATTTTTCATTCAATGTTATGTCTGTATCCTGGTAGGACTGCTCTAACTCTAGGTTGTGCTTTTCTCTCATGGAGCTGTGCACAAGTGTATCATCTAAATGGCAGTTTACTCCTTCCATGCTTTCTCGGATTTGATACATTGTTCTCTGGAAAATTTCAAGAGTGGACACAATTCCAAATGGTAATCTATTAAAGCAATAACAACCAAATGGTGTTTTATAAATGGTCAACAATCAGGAATTCTTTGTCCAGAGGCAACAGTCTGTTTGCATCCAACTTGGTAAGCTGAGTTGTCTTGGCTATTTGGCAAGACTCTCCACTACTGAGGCAATCAGGTGGATCTCACACTCCATGGGTTTATTTAGTTAAATCCATATAGATTCGAACTGAACCATTTGGCTTTGGGACTGTGATCATTCTTATTTTGTTAGCATAGTTACAGGTGTAATAACCCCTTCTTGATTCCTGCTAGAACATTTTCGATCTCACTCTTGTCTTTATCCAAGAGTGGGTGAGAGACTTCCCTCAGTGGGAAGTGGCAAGTTGGTTTAGCATTAGCTCTTAGGGTTTTCCCAAGTCCATAAATAATCTTGGAAATTCATTCTTGAATGTATTGTCTTAATGCTCATCATCAGCAACTTCATCAAATTTATGAATTAGTTTTGATTTTAAACATACCTTCTTGTTTAGTGAAGCAGATTCTTGAAGTTGGATGTCAATAATTTCTCTATCTTCATACTTTACTTTTGCCATGTGTTGGCCATGACTTCCAGTGTACCTGAACCCTGTAATTTCATAGATGAAGCTATGATGTAATGTCCTTAAACCATTTTCCTTGACAGATAAGATTAAAATCCTGTCCATGTGCCTAACTTTAAAATCTATGGGATGTTCACCCACTTCAGATTTGACACTTCAGAATCTATGTTTTGTTTTTATTTACTTCCCTTTGGAAAGGCGCTTCCTTTCTCTATGGGTCTTCCACTTCTTTATGTGGTTTATCTTTAATACTTTTTTCTTTTTTTCAGGTGATCAGTATTTTAATTAGCAGATGACTTTAAAATTTTTTATTTTACCATGGCTGTGGCACTCTGCTGGGTCTTCTTCCAGCTTGTGCAGGGTTTTCCCACCACACAGAGAACACTTCGAGATGATGGTTGATGTGCTTTTCTCCATTTTCTTGGGCTTCTGCTTTGGCATGGTTTCCCTTTAATGGCCTGCAACAAAATGGCCTCATTCATTCATTTTCATGGGACCCCATCTTCTTCATGAAAAAACACTCTGTTTTGTTTTCTGATCTCAGTTTGTTTCACAATTTGTACTATTGTGATGACAGTTAAATTATTTCCCTATTGGCAAAAGATCTGTTAGAACTTCATTTAAGATCCAATTACTGTTCAATCAAGAATCAATTCCTCCCTCACTGTTTCATAGTTATAAATTCCTGCCAGGCTATATAGATCATTGATGAATGAATGCATGCTCTCAGCTGATTTTGCTTTTGCTTGTTAAATTTGACCCTTCCTATAATTGGATTATTGCACACTCTGAAATAGGGCTCAAATGCTTGCAAGATCTCTTTGTAAGAAGTTGAAGTCTCATCGACTTCATGCCTCGCTATTATGTCATCAGTAATGACTCCACCTGCATACAGCACTGTTCTGGCCTGATACTTTTGTTTTTTTATTGTGAAAATCAGAAACGGTACCATGTCTGGAAAACTTCTTTGTCCCAGTGCTATGTCCTTTGAGCACCTTCAGTGCTCCAGAATAATTCTGGGATTGGTAGTGTGGAATCTATGCTTATACCCTGGAAAAGTTGTTGCTTCACTGATGTTGCTTGTTGATTTTAGTCTGTGCTCACTGCTGTCCAGGTTCTGGATCTGTGCCTCAGCTTGCATCTGCTGCAGCTGCATTGGTGTGACTTTCTTGAATATGTTTCTTTACCTTTCACTCTCCTTTTAAGGATCTCTTGATTTGCCAGTTTCGTAGCTGCTTTGTCGAGAATTTTTCTGGCTGTTCCCCCCACCCCCGAACTAAACAATCCTTCAATTACATATTCACCTACTGTACACTGGCACAGTAGATTTAGACATTTTTTAAACATCATCATGAAACAAATGAGAATGGAAGGAATAAGATAATGAGCAAGACATGGAAATGTTCTAATCAATAATTTTTTGTGGTGTTATAAATAAAGGAAATTTAACAGCATAACACTCATGTGCATGCATTTGGTGAATTACAATTTAATTTGCGCTCCTTACCACTTCTGTGTGGAGCATCCCATGTGGCTTTCAGCAGTAACAAAGGCGGGTTCCTCAGATCCATATTCTGACTGCTAAAATGCTCTTTCGTTCATTCATTTAGATTAGGCACATAAGAACAACTCTACAAAGTTGGAAAGCTTGAAGATATCAGCAGCAGAGCTGTGTGTGCTGTGTTCTGCTCTTAGGGCAAAGTGAAATTGAGACTGGACCACATAACACACTTTCTTTTGAGCGATAGCATGTTGCTGTCCCTTAAATGGAATATTATAACAAATGGGACACTGATATAAATAAGGATCGATCATCAAAGAACGTATTAATGATATGTTAATTAATATTAATTATATTTTCGGGGGTGGGGATGTAATGGCAATGTCACTGGACTACTAATAGAGGGGTCCTGGTGAATGCTGTTCAGGAAATAATCCTCAAATCCCATCATGGCAGTTAGTAGGATTAAAAAACTAAATTAATAAAAAGCTGGAATTGAAAATTAGTTTCATTGATGGTGGCCAAATCTTTCACTGATTGTTATAACAATGGATTTGGTTCACTAATGTCTTTTAGGGAAGGAAATCTGCTGCCCTTACCCTGTCTGGCCTAAATGTGACTTCTGGTCCACAGCAAAGTGGTTTTCGCGTAACTGCCTTCTGAAATGGCCAAGCAAGACACTGTCTCAGGGACAATTTGAAATGGGTAACAAATGCTGGCCCTGCCAATGAAACCCATTTCCTATGAAAGAATAAAGTTTAAAAATATAATGCACCTTTCAAAACCTCTGAAAAACAGTGTGGAGTAGGAGTGAAAAATGAGATGAATAAAAAGACAGGTTAAAGTCATCAGTTGAAAGTACACTCCTTCTCCACAAAAAAAGCCACGCAATATTCTTGTCTGATCTCATTACTCCCCTTCATATCATAAAACTTCTTGTGCAGTTTTTTTCTTAGTCTTCGACACTGCAATGACCTGCTTTGTGAATTTATTTCCATGTTGATTGTATTTGGTCATTTTGACAAAGTGTGGCATCATCCACATCTCGATGGATGAAATATTCATCATTTGTACTGCTTTGTTGTAACATTAGCTGTTAAGCAAATGTGAAAGAAGTCATGTTGTGATTATTATGAGACTATCCAAACTGGCCAGTTTAATTTTGCCGGTTGCAGAAGTACAGAGACAAAATTGTACCAATTTGTCTTAACTTGGCTTGATCAAGTTCACCAATATCAAGATAATTAACTCTGTTTTTCCAAATAGAAGGAAATGCACTCCCACCAAATTATGGCATAGGGACTGTTCGCCTTTCAGAGAAGAACTACACAGAAAAGGGAATAGTTAAAAAAAAAGTGGTCTTCCCAGGTCATCTTTGAACCTCCAGCATAAGTAGCATCTTTTCAGTGTATTAAATTGCTGGCAATGTTGAACCAGCTGTCAGGGGTGCAGCTAAGCTTATACAAATTTATATTTAACAGCTGAGATGAGTTGAGCCAAGAAAAGTAAGCAGAAAATGGTTCATTACAATATTTTGGTATACATACACATATTATACTAAGAATGATTACAACCATAACACAAAGCCAGTCCAATGCTCCCATCATTTATATGCTGTTATGGAGCAAATTCGGAAAGAAATTTGATGTGAAGGAATGAATCTCAGCTTATACGGGATCTTCCATGTCCTTAAAGAACTTCGCTGTTAATGAATTAGCCCTCAATGTGATGAGGTGGAAGATCAGCTATGACCTCGTTGAATGACAGAGCAGGTTCGAGAGGCCAAATTGCCTACCCCTGCTCCTACAATCCTAACTATCTTTTAAGTGTAATCAGTATTGTTTTGCAAGCTAATTGACAGCAGCCAATTTTTGCACAGCAAGACCCCACAAAGAGCAATTAGATAAATGTCCAGTCAATCTTTTATTTTAATTGTAATTGCTCACGGTAAACACTTCCCAAGGCACCACAAATCCCTGCTCATCTTCAAATAGTGTCATCAGATCTTTTAAGATCAAAAGAGCAAGCAGACCTGGGCCGTCAAAGGGACAGGGCTTCTGAAGGCAGTGTGGCACTCCCTCAGTCCTGCTGAAGTTAAGAATCTGAATTTAATAGTCAGATGAATTTTAATAAACTCTTTTAGGCAGATGCATTTGTTGAACTTTTGGAGTTAAAATTAGGAATGAGATTGCTGATCATCTTTTTGCATCACATTTAGACTCCAATTTAGCAGATAGGAGCGTATATACTTGTAACTGGATAAATTGATCCACTTAAATCCTTAAAAGCCACCGTTGAAAGGAACTTGTATCCAACATATCCATGCAAGAGTTCACAGCTGAAGAGCAATGTAAAATATTGTAGCAATATATTTGCACTATCAGATGTAAGATCCTCTTGAAACACATGACTCTAAAGTTTTATAAGTTTATTTATTAGTCACAAGTAAGGCTTACATTAACAATGCAATGAAGTTACTGTGAAATTCCAACTTCTTTCTTTTGGTACTTTAATCTTTTCTGAATCATTTGCATTTTTTAGTGCTCTCAACAGTGGGGCAGATAATTACAGCTTCAAGCTCTGTTGAGGAACTGAGCACATGATTTAGCTCAGAAGTCCACAATCTTAACAAGAAGAGACGTCTTTTTTAAATTTAGTGAAAAAGTGTAATATCTTAAGAACCACAACCCAAATGCCAATAATAATGAAAAACAAGACAGAGTCAGGATTTCAATAACATTTTGAAGGGTTTTACAACAACATTGTAGACTGAACGACACTTTCTCACAAATACATTATTAATATAAGTCTGAAATAATACACCAAATCATTAGATTAAATCTAAACGAGATCATTCAATCAAGGTTGGGAGCAGCACATGTCCTTAATGAGCTGCTGAAGCCTTAGGTTGCAGACACCTTGATTTAGTACAGCAGTTTCCAAACTCCGATCTGGATGCAGCCCACTGCAGGCCGGATGAGGCCTGCGGGCCATAATTTGGAGACTGTTGATCTAGTATAACATTCCCTCAAGTACCCAAAGAGTGCTGTATTTTTAGAGGTGCATTCCTTCAAATAAGATGTGAAATTGAGACCACAGTTTCATTGAAGAAGAGCAATGAGTTGACACAATTAAATATATTATGTTTCCTTTCCTGTTTTGTTCATATCGGCCTTCATGATGTGCACTACCATGAGCCTTAGGCTTTCAAATAGTATTATGTTGGACAAAATTGATAAGCAGCAAATTTTTGGAAACAGGTTATTGTCAAAATGTTCTTGGGGTTCTGATCAGTGGGCTGGTATAGTAACTTCATAGGAAAAGGGTAAGGAAATAAGCAGATGCCAATCTCTATGAGAAAATGCTCCATGAATTTTTGATATTCTTTGTTCCACTGATTACATCATAACATTTCTATTTCACTGTCAGAGAGTAAAGTATGTTCTGAGAAATATGATTTGCATGGATTGTACAAGGGAAAAGGATGAATTGGAGGATGTCTCTCTCTGAAAGCTGATATATATAAGTTAAAGCAAATTCAGAAAAATTATATTGGGATTTGAAGTGTTAAAATATGAGGGCAGGTTGAATAGATTGTTGAATAGAAGATTACAGAGGTGCTTCAAACTGGGATGTTTCAAATAACTAAATGACTTAATAGGGTAAATAGAGAGAAGCTATATCCTCTGGTGGGGAGTGCAGAGTAGGAGCTGAATGTAAAAGGCAAAGGACAATAAAAGATAAGGAGTCACAGAGAAGCTAGGAATAGATTTGAGGGGCTAAATAAATAACTGCGTACTTACATTCTGATTTGTGGGTATCTGATGAAGTTCTAAGCAAAAAAAAACTATAACAACATAAAGTTGCCCTCAATTATTATGGGGGTTTTGAAGTAAATTCAGCAATTCCTCTTAGGAAGGCTGTAAAAGGAAAGAATGGAAAATCATAGGGTCACACTGGTGCAAAGAGTAATGTTTCTCAGGATAGGGTGTAAGCAAAATACAAATGGTGTTGTGTATTTTGTTGCATGGCTGTCTCAGACAATCAACCTTCACCTTGAAAAGCACTTCACTTCCTCAGCATTCAAGACCACAAAGCCCTCCAACATATCTGGCGCTGTCCATGTTTGCATCACCACATTGTTCATTGATTCTTGGCTGACTCTGTGTTCTTTCTGCATGTTTGGCATTTCAGTAGGTGCAAAGATGGTTTAAAAATGCCTTAGCCTGAAAACTTATCAGAAGTTATTTCTTCAGCAGATTCTTTTTATTTTATAGGTTTGAGGACAGCAACTAGCTATGAAGGGCTTTACTCAAAACAACTCAACAGATGTGATTCAATGAAAGAAGATCCTGCTTTCACGCCATTGTACTTATTATTTCCACTTTTTAACCTCTTTTATGTGGAATCAATGTTTTAGTCCACTAAACTTTGAGAAAATAGAAACTTAAAATCAAACATTAAGTAGACTGTTACATTATAACTATCCTGATTTATATTTTTAAAATGCAGGCGCAATTGTGGATTAAATTGTAGTTCACTAATATGCCTATATTAATGGCAGTTCATGCATGATGTCAATGACAGTGTGATGTTGTAGTGACTGGCTAAGTGGCATTTATGAGGTTAGAGTAACTGGATAAATGGCGATGTGAATAAATGGCAGTGTGACATTACAATCATTCTGTCAGCAGTAATGTGAGATTAAACTCTTGCTGCCAATGGCTCTGACAGATTACAGTGGCTGTTTTCTTGTTGGAAAACCAAGGTGAAGGGCCAAGAAAAACCTCGTGCTGAACAGGGCCAACGTTCAAAGAGGAAGGAATTTATTTCCCAGCATTTTCTATTGTCAGCAGAAAAAAAGAATCAATTGCCTGCGTAAATTGAGGAGAATTTCTGGTAAAAGAAAAGATAAATCAGAGCCACTCCACCATTATACATGTGACTTCTGAGTCACAAAACCAACACCTAACCTCTGATGAGTAGCCCAGTTCCATGCAGAGAGTGTGAAATGCCTTCAAGCCTCTCCATCTCTCTTAAGTCTCATTCAAACTTATCTCACTGTGCAAGAATCTGGTCACTGTTTTTAATATCTCCTCATGTGGTTTAAGGTGTCAAATTTTATTTCATATTCGCTCCTTTGAAGTGCCTTGGAATGTTTTGCTCTCTTAAAGACACTATACAAATGCAAGTTGTTCTTGCAATTATGAAACTCTACCAATTCTCTTTTCTCCACTTAGGCCATTTTCCATTTATCGACACCCCCTATCTTTCATTTTTAAGTCAGTTTACAATCTATCATCACAGGTTATCAACAATTCCATATCTTTTTATGACACCCAGCGTTACTTAAGGAAGTTCAAGGCAAATGGGAGGAACAGTCTCCTTTGGCACCATAGAAGCTATTTGCTGAGATATCTCACTTTGCTAGCTAATGACAAAGTGCACAAATCATCCTCCTGACTTTGCATGCATGTGAAAAGTGACACAAGGCAAAGGGCTAACTGAGCCAAGCTAAAATTGGGCACCATGGTAATGGCACTTGTCGCTTGTCAGCTCTTGCCCGCTCCTGTGGCTATTTAACACAAGGGGGAGGAGACACAGGTGACGCACTTGCCTGTGAACTAATTAAGTTCTTAAGTGACCAATTAATAGCCACCTAAGTCTCGTTCTGCCATGACTGGGGTTTTCTTGCAATGGGGGGACCCAAGCCAAATGCCCAGGCTGTCCAGTAAAAAGTGGTGGCCTCATGGCTGGGTCAAGGAGGATCCTGATTGGGTACCTAGTGTCCAACGGAGGTCCCCCAAAGTCCCCATCCTCCACCTATCCACCTTGGCCCCACACCTCTCTCCAAGACCTACAAGGCTGGCCCTGGTGAGACCATGGACTCCTTTGTCCAGGTTCTTGTCTCCTCATCTTCAGAGGATCTGCTGTTGCCCCAGCAGTGGCCACTGCTTCCACTGGTGCTGTAGATACATAGGAGTTGCCAGCCAATTGAATCAGAGGTAGGACTTCTTCACGGATGATGGTGGAAGTCCTGCCTCAGGATAATTAAAGGCATGATGGCTATTAAACGGCTGCAGAGTGATCAGGCAAGTGCAAGAGGGATGCTAATCCCTGGCTTTTATGCTGGGGGCGGAGACCCCATCTCCCTCAGGAAACGCAGCTGTAGTTCAATTGGTAGCACTCAGTGTCAAAGAAATCTGGGTTGAAGTTCTCTCCCAAGACTTTAGCACAAAAGCAAGGCTGACATTCCTTTGTAGTGACAGTGATGAGGAATTTGAGTCTTTGTTTCCCGTTTGCCACCCAGGGAGCACATGAGCAAAGAAAAAAGACTTGCATTTCTATATTGCTTTTTCACAACGACCAGGCATCTTTAGGTGCTTTATAGCCCATGATGTACTGAGGGGTTGCTGCATTATTACCGGTGCCACTTTTTTGGAAAGGATTTAAACTGAGATGCATTTGCCTGCTAGGCTGGATGTAAAAGATCCTGTGGCACTATTTTGAAGGAATGAAAGGGAGCTTTCCCTGGCATCCCGGACAATATTTATCCCTCAATTATCATCACAAAAATAGATTATGTAGTCATTATCACATTGTGGCTTGTGGGAGTTTGCTATGTGTAAAATTGGCTGTTATATTTTCTGCCTTACAACAGTGACAGCCCTTTAAACAGCACTTCATTGGCTGCAGAGCAGCTTGAGATCTTTGGCAGTTGTGAAAAGCACTATATAAATGCAAGGCTTTCTTTTGTTTTACTCATCTGCTCTCTGGGTGGCAAGCAAGAAGCAAAGATTCAAATCCCTTCTCACTGTTAGTTGTGTTACAATCAAATCCAGATGCTCAGAAGCTCTGCCATGTTCTTTTTCAACATTTAGAAGAAAATTAATAATGGAAGTATTAAAAGAGAAGAAAAATAATCTTTAACAATGCTGAACCATGTATAATTGCCTGAGCCCCAAAACGGAACAGAAAATTGTAACTTCTGAAAACTTAAGATCCGTCTGTCTGGGATTTGTACTCTCCCCATGTCTGTGTGGGCTTCCTCTGGGTGCTTCCATTTCCTCCCACAGTCCAAAGAAGTGCAGATTAGGTGAAATTGCCCCTTTGAGTCCCATGTTAAATTGCCCCTTTGAGTCCCATGATGCGAAGTTAGCTAGGTTCACCGCGGCAAATGCGTAAGAACATGGGGATAGTGTGGGGGAGAGGGCCTAAGTAAGATACTTTGTTAGAGAGTTGGTGCAGACTCGATGGCCCAAATGGCTTCCTTCTGCAAATTATGAAAACATTATCCATCTAATAGGGACAGAAAATGCTAGAAATATTCTGCACGCAAGCAGCATGTGTGGAGAGAGAAACAAAGTTAACAGACCCAATTTTACCGTCAAATTGTGCCCATGAGGCAAATTGTGCGATCCGCACCTGCCTCCATGCCGGTTCTCCCTTTACCAAGGCCCGAAAATAGCCGCAATCAGGACCGCACCCAAAACGGGTGTGACAGCCATTTAAATGCATTTGTCAGTGAGTCCAACAGCTCACTGCTTGAGAGCAGTGTGGGAGGAGGAAGGTGGGTCCGACAGCTCTCTGCATGAGATAGGTGAGCGGGGGGAAAGAGGAGTCCGCTGCCACTCTACCCGAGATCAGCGAGGGGGAAGGGGGGGTCCGCTGCCACTCTATCTGATATCAGTGAAGGGGATGGGGGGGTTCCACTGCCACTCTGTCTGAGATCAGTGAGGTGAAGTGGGGAGGGACCCACGATCGGTCTGGGAGGTGGGAGAGGTTAGAGGAATAAGGAGGTCAGTAATGTTGTGGGGTGGGGCAAAGTCTGTGGCAGCCAAAGGGAGGCATTACCTTAGCCATATCCCCATCCCCTACCACTAGGTCCCCTTTCTCATCCGCTAAGGGACCAACGTTCACCCTAGCCAGCCTCTTCCTTTTTATATATTTATAAAAACTCTTGCTATCCTTTTTTATATTAAGCGCTAGCCCAGCTTCATAGCTTCTTCTACCCTCCTTTATCAACTTTTTTGTCAATCTTTGTTGACATTTAAACCTTTCCCAATCCTCTTCTCGCCCACTGCTCTTAGCTACTCTAAATTCCTCCGCTTTTAATTTAACACTTTCCTTCACCTCCTTCGTTATCCACGGCTTATTACCTCTCTTCCTACTGTCCTTTTTAACCATCGGAATAAATTTCTGCTGAGCACCAAGAAAGATCTCCTTAAAGATCCTCCACTGCTCCTCAGCAGACCTACCTTCCAACGCGCTCCCCCAGTCCACATTCGCCAATTCTTCTCTCATCCTACCATACTCCCCTCTATTCAAACAAAGGACACGTGTCCGGGAACCCACTTTCTCCTCCTCCATCTGCAACAGAAACTCCACCATACAATGATCACTCTCTCCAAGAGGATCCTTCACCTCAAGGTCCCTAATTCTACCCGCCTCATTACATAGCACCAGATCCAAGATAGCTCGCTCCCTCGTCGGCTCCAACACACACTGTTCCAGGAAACTATCCCGGCAGCATTCCAAGAACTCCTCCTCGAGCCCACCTCGTCCAACATGGGTCGACCAATCAATATGCAGATTGAAATCCCCCATAACTACTGCCGTCCCATTCCTGCACGCCGCACTTATTTGCGCGTTAACAGCCCGCCCCACCTCCAGATCATTATTCGGGGGCCTATAGACGACACCCACCAGCGTCTTCCTCCCTTTGCTGTTCCTAATCTCCACCCACAACGATTCCACTTTCTGCTCTTTGGCTCCGATATCATCCCTTGCTACCACCTTGATGCTGTCCTTAATCAGCAGAGCTACGCCACCCCCTCTTTCCTCCTGCCTATCCTTCCTAAACACTTGATAGCCCTGTACATTCATCTCCCAGTCCCTGTCACCTTGCAGCCACGTCTCTGTAATGGCCACCAGATCGTATCCATTTGTGTCGATCTGCGCCACCAGCTCATCCACTTTATTCCGAATGCTTCGTGCATTCAGATAAAGCGCTTTCATCCCAGCCTTCTTCTGGACCCTATTTGCCGTAACGCCACCACTTGGGACATCCTCAGCCTCTTCCCTTACCTGTACCCTATCCTTAACTGTAGACCTCCTAACATCACCTACCCTCACACCCTCCCCCCCCCTAATTAGTTTAAAGCCCTGTCTACAGTCCTCTTTACTCGATTCGCCAGCACTCTGGTCCCAGCACGATTCAGACCAACCCCATCCCGCCCGAACAAGTCCCACCTACCCCAATACTGGTGCCAATGCCCCATAAATTCGAACCCATTCCTCCCACACCAATCTCTGAGCCACCCATTCACTTCCTTTATCCTGTCAACCCTACGCCAGTCCGCACTCGGTTCAGGCAGTAGCCCAGAGAAGACCACCTTGTCGGTTCTACTTTTTAATTCCATTCCCAGCTTCTCATACTCCCTCCCCAGATCCTCAGTCCGCACTTTGCCTACGTCGCTGGCACCCACATGTACCACCACAACTGGGTTCTCACCCTCCCACTCCAGATTCCTCTGCAGCCCAGCTGCGACATCCTGTACCCGAGCACCAGGCAGACAACACACCCTTCTGTGCACTTTGTCATTGTGACAAAGGACAGTGTCAATACCCTTCACCCCACTATCCCCAATCACTACTAC
Organism: Carcharhinus amblyrhynchos; assembly: GCF_965287045.1. Taxonomy (NCBI): domain Eukaryota; kingdom Metazoa; phylum Chordata; class Chondrichthyes; order Carcharhiniformes; family Carcharhinidae; genus Carcharhinus; species Carcharhinus amblyrhynchos. The sequence goes on from NC_137329.1 coordinate 50,996,126, forward strand.
GTTCCTTTTCCCCTTCTCTTTGCCTATGTCCTGCTGCATCACTGTACCGTGTGCAGTTTGCTCACCAACCTCACCTGCCTCGTCCTCTTCCAGACTGGAAGCAAGAACCTCAAACCTGTTATGCAGATTAAGAGGCTGAGGCCTCCGCTCCTCACCCCCCTTCCTCCTCCCAGCAGCCCCCTTTTGTTCCTGACCCTTAGATTTAGACAGTCTAGAGGGGGTGGATGTCACTTGCACCCCATTGACAATGACACCCTCTCTCCCCCTGATGAGCCTCAGTGTCTGTAGCTTAGAGGCCAGCTCATCCACCTTGAGCTGGAGCTCCTCCAGCAACCTGCACTTACTGCAGACATGGTCTCTGGGAAGGACCCTGGGGTCCACCAGTTCCCACATCATACAGGAACCGCACATCACATGTCCCTCCATTATTCAATATAATTTGTTGTGGGAAAAATTTTTTCCTTGTTTTTTGCTGTAGTAGTTTTGAAAAAAAAATTTTTTTTTTTCCTTGTTCTTTCCACCTGGCCTTTTTACCTTCCAGCCCTTTTTGATATTAAGCCCTAATAGCTCACTCTGCTTCCCTCTCACTCCGCTGCCCGCTCCGACGCTGCCCGCTATCTACACCAGGCCTCCTTTTAAACTTGGCGCTGATTTAAAGCTGATGGGCCACAACTGCCTGATAATCACTCCCTCACAATTCTTAAAGCAGTAAATACAATAAGTAAATGCTTTAAACAGTTCTACAAAGAACAAAGTGCTTTAAACTTATTTTAAACAGGTTTTTAACAGGTAAAGTCTTAGCTTTCTCTCTGATGCTCCTTCCTCGTCTGCTCCAGCAAACAATGTAAGGCTTCACCGTGTGGACACTTGATAATTAAAGCTGATGGGCCACAACTGCCTGATAATCACTCCCTCACAATTCTTAAAGCAGTAAATACAATAAGTAAATGATTTAAACAGTTCTACAAAGAACAAAGTGCTTTAAACTTATTTTAAACAGGTTTTTAACAGGTAAAGTCTTAGCTTTCTCTCTGATGCTCCTTCCTCGTCTGCTCCAGCAAACAATGTAAGGCTTCACCGTGTGGACACTTGATAATTAAAGCTGATGGGCCACAACTGCCTGATAATCACTCCCTCACAATTCTTAAAGCAGTAAATACAATAAGTAAATGCTTTAAACAGTTCTACAAAGAACAAAGTGCTTTAAACTTATTTTAAACAGGTTTTTAACAGGTAAAGTCTTAGCTTTCTCTCTGATGCTCCTTCCTCGTCTGCTCCAGCAAACAATAACTTTTTTGTTTCTGTCTTCACGGAGGAGGACGTGAATAATTTGCCGGGTGTTAGCGATGGAAAGGTGGTAGGACTGGAGGGTCTTAATGACATTACTGTTACTAGAGAGGTGGTGCGCAACAGACTGGAGGGGCTGATTGTGGACAAGTCCCCAGGACCGGATGGAATGCATCCGAGGGTTCTGAAAGAAATGGCGGAGGTGATAGTGGATGCCTTGGTGGTTATTTTCCAGACGTCGCTGGATTCCGGGGAAGTGCCGGAGGATTGGAAAACGGCTAATGTTACGCCGTTGTTTAAGAAGGGTGCCAGGCAAAAGGCGGGGAATTACAGGCCGGTTAGTTTAACGTCTGTGGTAGGTAAAATGTTAGAATCCGTCATTAAGGAGGAAATTGCGAGGCATCTTGAAGGGAATTGCTTGATAGGGCAGACGCAACACGGTTTCATTAAAGGGAAGTCGTGTCTGACAAATTTACTGGAGTTCTATGAGGATGTGTCTAGGGCGGTGGATAGAGGAGAGCCGGTGGATGTGGTCTTTCTGGATTTTCAGAAGGCGTTTGATAAGGTACCTCACAAGAGGTTACTGCAGAAGGTCAGAGGACATGGAGTTGGGGGTAGGGTGTTAGCGTGGATAGAGGATTGGTTGTCAAATAGGAGGCAGAGAGTGGGGGTCAATGGGTGCTATTCGGATTGGCGGTTGGTGACTAGTGGGGTGCCCCAGGGGTCGGTGCTGGGGCCTCAGCTATTTACCATTTATATAGATGATCTGGAGGAGGGAACCGAGTGTAGGGTGTCGAAATTTGCTGATGACACCAAGATTGGGGGAAAGGCAAATTGTGCGGAGGGTGTGGAGAGTCTGCAGAAGGATCTAGATAGGCTGGGCGAATGGGCCAGGAAATGGCAAATGGAATTTAATGTTGGCAAGTGTGAGGTGGTCCACTTTGGTAGGAAGAATGGTAGGAAGGACTATTACTTACGTGGCGAAAAACTGCAGCAGGCGACGGTGCAGAGGGACCTCGGGGTCCTTGTGCATGAGTCGCAAAAACCCAGCGTGCAGGTGCAGCAGGTGGTCAGGAAGGCGAATGGGATGCTGGCCTTCATAGCGAGGGGGATTGAATATAAAAGTAGGGAGGTCTTGCTGCAGCTGTATAGGGCATTGGTGAGGCCGCAGCTGGAGTACTGTGTGCAGTTTTGGGCGCCGCACCTGCGCAAGGATATTTTGGCCTTGGAGGGAGTGCAGAGGAGGTTTACTAGGCTGATACCGGAGTTGAGGGGGTTGAGCTATGAGGAGAGGCTGAATAAACTAGGCTTGTACTCGTTAGAGTTTAGAAGAATGAGGGGAGATCTCATTGAGACGTATAAGATGATGAATGGGATGGATAGGATAGAGGTGGAAAGACTCTTCCCGCTCAAAAAAGACAGTAGGACTAGGGGGCACAGCCTCAAGATAAAGGGGGGGCGGTTCAGAACGGAGTTGAGGAGGAACTTCTTCACTCAAAGGGTGGTGAATCTCTGGAATTCTCTGCCCGTTGAAGTGGTGGAGGCTGCCTCGCTAAATATTTTTAAGAAGCGGGTTGATGGGTTTTTGATAAGAGAAGGGATTAAGGGTTATGGGGAGAGGGCGGGAAAGTGGAACTGAGCCACGACAGATCAGCCATGATCTTATTGAATGGCGGGGCAGGCTCGAAGGGCCAGATGGCCTACTTCTGCTCCTATTTCTTATGTTCTTATGTTCTTATCCAGCCCAGGAGCAATGTGGCAGGGGAGCCGATTTCTACCATTTTTTTTCTGCGTATGCACGTTTAGAGGCGTCGATTGGAGCTGCAGGATTTTGGGTGCATTAAACCTCGCCACAGGCTTCTGCAGCACAATTCAGAATTGCTGATACTTTTGCAGGCAGAGTGCGTATGGGGGTGCCTGAGAACAGGTCTAAAAGTCGGATCTGAAACACTCCCAGTTTCAAATCCACCCAGCACTTAGAATCAAAATGGGTAAAATCGGGCCTAATGTTTCAGGTCAATAGAACTGGAAAAAGTTTGAGATATAATAACGGGTTTTAAACAAGTAGTGGGGAAGGGGAGGAAAGAATATAAAGGAAGGTTTGTGACAGGGTGGAAGGTAGGAGAGAATAAATAACAAAAGGGATGATGGTGCAAGACAAGAAGAGAATGGTAATGGTGCAAGTAAAGAAACAAAAGCAGGGTGTAGAGGAGGTGTGAATGGCGATGACAGATCCACTACTAACAGTTGCTGTCCGGAAAATCTGGGGACAGTGGTAATGATCTAAAATTGTTAAACTCAATATTAAGTGTAGAAGCCTGTAAAATTAAAAGATAAGGTCCTAATCCTTGAGTTTACATTAAGCTTAATTCGAGGAGTGATTAATTGGAGGAGTGATTCAGCTAGGACAGAGTTGAAGTAGGGTGGGTAGCTAAAATGACATGGATCGGAAATATGGGCTCACACTTGCAAATTGAACTGAAATGTTCCATCAAGTAGTCATTCAACCCGTGGACGATCTTCCCACTATAGAGGCGACCACACAGTGCTCAGCGAATACACCATGCTAAATTGAAACCTCATATTGCCAAGAGTGGTGGTACATTCTTGCCTTATGCCCTTTTTAACTTATTTTGCGATCTGACATGATGAGCTACCTACTGATGCTATAGCCATCGATCTTTTGTTTCCCACTCTGAATCCTTTCCCTTACACCAACCTTTTCTGTTTGATCTTCTGCATACAGACTCTCAAGAATTGCCACATTCCCAGCCACAACAAAAGGAAGGATGAGGCCTTGTCACTTTATTTAGACTGGCATCCATTGCTTAGATACTGGCACTGCACTTATTTGGAGACTTGTATAGAATTGGGATCAGTGTTTGATAAAGCATCTGAGCCATGAGTGGGCACCACCAACCAGGCCAGGATGGATGACTCATTTGCCATTTCATTGGATGGTAATTTCAGAGGCAAGTACTGCTGCAGAGGATTCAGGTGAGCATCTCAATGGGGCAATGGACAGGAGAATACAGATGGCATGCAGACCAAAACGTTGGCTGCATTGGCTGGCCTGCCAGATGTCTCTAGTCACTGTCAAGGAGCATAAGTAAATCTGTCTCCAAGTTAACAAAGGGCATTGTGGCCTTTCCACCACCTCCACTCCATCATCATACTATGCACCTGGAGACAGTGCCATTGCAGCCCACATACCAGTTGCAGTTTTTGTGTGCACAAGTCACCAATCCTTTGCTCTGTGAAAATGCTGTGAATTCCAGAGATCCAGGAACACTTCAGACCACTTCCAGACATTTTGCAATGGCAGATGTTATTCAAAATTACTTTCGCTGCATGTTGGGAGTGTGGTCCTTTGCACCTTAATGCTTGTTGTCCCTAGAATGACCTACATTCGTGGCCTAAACTTGAGTGTTCCAAATGAGAATCCTGGCACTACATTAGCAGGTGGACCTCCTTTCACACCCATTGATATTAAGCAGAATGACAGTGGACGCATCCCACACCACTCCGCCCCACCACCCCCCCCACCCCACCCCCCCACCAACTTCCCCACCATCCCCTTTCCAATCTCAAGCACAGCGCTACTCTTGACATCACACCTCCAACCTACATTAGCAGGTTGGAGGTGTGATGTCAAGAGTAGTGCTCCTTCATCGCCTTCTGGTGTTGCTGGAGACAGTCCTCTCTGAAGGGAGTATCGTGTGAGCCATGTCAGAAGTGGCTGTTGGCACAATGCAGCCCCAACAAAATCACACTCAGGGCCCTGCTGTACTACTTTGATTCTAAATGCTGGGCGAACTTGAAACTGAGAGAGTTTCAGATCTGACTTTTAGACCCATTCTCAGGCACCCCCCATATGCAAAAATGTCAGCAATTCCTAATCGTGCTGCAGAAGCCTGTGGGTGGGGCTTAACGTGCCTGAAACCTTACAGCTCCGATTGGTGCCTACAACTACACGTGCAGAAAAAATTATAGGGTGCTGCTCCCCTGCCACATCTCTCCTGGGCCTGATAATGCCCCCCGCCACCCCCCCCCACCCCCCAGTCCTCACAGACATTGCCCCACCCTCACAACATTACTGACCACCTTATCCCACCGCCACCTAGACTGATCACTGGCCCCTCCACCCGTTCCCTCCCATCAATCTCAGGCAGACTGGCAGCAGACCCCTCTTCTCTGCCACTGATCACAGGCACAGTGGCAGCGGACCCACCTTCCCCTCCACTGATATCAACCAGAGTGGCAGCAGAACCCCCTTTCGCACCCATTGATCTCAAACAGAGTGGCAATGGACCCATCTCCCAGTGCCTCCCCTTCCGATCTCAACCAAAGGGCAGTTGGACACTCAGCACTTAACATCCTCACTAACTGGAGTGCCCAAATCAGACTTATATGGAGCATGTCTGTTCCGTGCCGAGTTTGGATGAGCGAACGTGGTAGTAAAGGGGAAAGCGCTGGGGAAGTTGGACGTGCAGCCTAGTCTATAAAAAAAAGTCTTTGCAAAATTTCTTGTTGATAAATCTAATAGCTGGCCTATAAATGCACAAGTTTTGTTTAGGCTTGAGAAGGTTTTACATTAAAAGTGAACACGTCAAATTTCTTGCAATTTAAATGCACACAAATGCATTTGAATAGCCGTTGCACCTGTTTTGGGTGCAATCCTGATAGTGGCCATTTTTGGGTCTTGGTAAAGGGGGAACTGGCGTGGAGGTGGGCGCAGGTCACACTACTCATCTCAGGCCGATTTTACCAAGTTTTCACGCTGTATACAGGCACAACACAATGGTAAAATTAGGCCTTCAGTCTTGCTATCACTGCCTCCAGAACCACTATAGCAGGGATACAATTCATGCCTGCTTTATTTCAACTTTCAAGTTTAAATTAAAGATAATTTAGATTAAAAGTAGATTGTATTCATATAATTTAGGTGCAATCGTCTTTTGCACCATCCCTTTGGATCATCAGACTCTGTGGGATTGACAAACACTTGCATTGCAAATGGTAATGTGGCCAGAAGAAGAAAAGTTCCATTTCAATCCATTGCACAAACTTGTCAAATGAATAATCCTATGTATGTGGTGTTTGTCTCTTAAAGACAGCACAGTGGAAGAGTGTCACCTGGCTTAAGGAACCAATGGAATCCGAGAGTGAGCAATCACCCCTCTCTCAGGAAGAATCTTCTAGCAGCATGTAAGGACTGAGGCATTGCTCCAGGGTGCCACAGAGCCACAACCCTGTTGTACCAAGTCTCTTATTCAATAAGTATCTCCTGATGACACCATAACAGCCAAAACAATACAGCTAATAACCTTTTTTCTTGCCACAATCTGAGTTTAAACAGTTACATTTTAGGAAAACAAAAAGAAAAACACACTTGTGGGAAATTTTGGATATAACTCAATTGGTTGCTCTGTATTCTCAGAATTAGACAAATTCTTCCAATTTGTTTATTCTGCATTACAATTTGACACAAGTTAGCTCTCATTTAAAATATAGAAAGTAGTTTTTACACTTGGGTTAAAATGAAGACCTGTCTTTGGGCCATTTAATAATTTATTATTTGCAGAATGTATAGTAGGGTGGCACGGTGGTTAGCACTGCTTCTTCACAGGAACTGGTTGGATTTTAACCTGGTGTTGTGAGACTTCTTACTGTCCTCACAGTGCCAGGGCTCCAGGTTCGATTTCTGGCTTGGTCACTGTACAGAGTCTGCACATTCTCTCTGTTCTGCATGGGTTTGCTCCAGGTGCTCTGGTTTCCTCTCAGTCTGAAAGACATGCCGGATAGGTGCACTGGCTATGCTAAATTCTCCCTGTGTACACAAACAGGCACCGGAGTGTGGCGACTTGGGGGTTTTCACATTAACTTCATCACAAAATGTTAACGTAAGCCTTCTTGTGACACTAATACATAAACTTTAAGCTTTAAAACTTCAAACTTTAAAGTTGATGATGTTTTCTACATTGCGCCCAGTCTACTCAATGATCAAACAGGATTTCTCACAGAGCTCATTTCAATCCTAAACTGTGTGACTCATTGTCACTGTAAATACAAACAGGTTTTGAATCAGGAAGGAACTGAAGTGCAGAATGTGTCCCTGTTACCAACAGTTGTGGTAAGGCTGTGTGCTGTTATCACATTTAACGCTTTTCAGAAGTGTCAAATGCTTACAAGGCTGGAAATTTGAACAAGCTTTAATAAGTTAAAAAAGAGACAAGGTTTTAAGATTTGATTATTGGAAATACACCTGTGCATAATTTCTAGATTTAATCCACACCATGAAACTGTCCAATATGATGGATAATATTGGCTTGAAAGAGGGAAAATGGTCCCAGATATATGCACAAGGATGTATTTGAGAGTTCTTTGTATTTATAGTAACACAGTCGGTCCGGTAATGTTGCACATGTAACTGAATGTTGAGTTGTAAATCTCTTCCTATCACTAATTATTTTCTCAGATTACAAGTTCACTGAGCTCTCCATCCCCATCAGTTTTTATTTCCTTTTACAATCTACCAATCTTTAAAATATAAGTTTGACATCAGCTAACTACAACTTCCTAATTTACCTCATCTGAGCTGCTACTCTTTCAAACTTAGTAGTGTCCTGCACTCAGAGAATTGGCCTTTTACCCAGTTGCCCAATATGATAGCAAGATAATTACAGATAAAGAAAGGTCATTGTAGTTTGTTCATCTAGAGAGTTCCTATTGAACCCTCCCCCCCCATTGTATCTTCCAGCTGCTGAATACAAGATTCATCCTCTATTGGAGGATGAATTAATAAGCTTCCTGAAGAACGTATAGTCTCCACACCCCTTTTCTGTACCTTTAAAGATAATACATCTGTTCTCTCATAACAAAATTCACTTTTTTCAATTGTTAGTCATGAATGTTTTGGCAGGTAACTAATAATGAGATTTTATACTATTTCCAAAATGCATTTTTTGAGGAAAAGAAGAACTCACGAGTATCTGTCCTACCTAATGCAATTATATAATGCATGAATATTTGTAGCATTGTTATATGTAGTTATTAGTACAATATCCTGGAATTTTGTAAATGGCATAAAATTTGATTAACATACAACACAGAAAGAAATGTTATTCATGCCAGCTAGCTATGTATATGATTAGCTACCTGTTAAATTGAAAAATAATGGGTGGAAGAAGACAGACAGTTTGATAATAGGAATATTTTCAAATTTTTGGTTGGTGATAATCAATCTTGGAGTTGCAGCAATTCTCTTTAAAAAGCACAGGAACAGGCCTTTTGGCCCTCCAAGCCTGTACCAACCATGCTGCCCGACTGAACTAAAACCCTCTATCCTTCAACGGACCATATCCCTCTGTTCCCTGTCCTATTCATGTATTTGTCAAGACGCCCCTTAAAAATTACTATCATGTCTGCTTCCACTATCTAGCCCAGCAGCGAGTTCCAGGCACCCACCATCGTCTGTGTAAAAAACGCGCCTCATACATCTCCTTTAAACCTTGCCCCTCGCACCTTAAACCTACACCCCCCAGTAACTGACTCTTCCACCCTAGGAAAAAGCTTCTGACTAACCATTCTGTCTATACCCCTCAATCTCATAGGCCTCTATTAGGTCGCCACTCAACCTCCGTCATTCCAGTGAGAACAAGCCTCGTTTCTCCTCATAGCTAATGCCCTCCATACCAGGCAACATCCTGGTAAGTCTTTTCTGTACGCTTTCCAAAGTCTCCACATCCCTCTGGTAGTGTGGCAACTAGAAGTGCAGCCAAACGAAGATTCTATAAAGCTGCAACATGACTTGCCGATTTTTAAACTCAATGCTCTGGCTGATGAAGGCAAGCATGCCATATGCTTTCTTGACTATCTACTCCATCTGCTTTGCCGCTTTCATTGACCTGTGTATCTGTACACACAGATCCATCTAGCTATCAGTACTCTAAGGGTTCTGCCATTTACTATGTATTTCCCATCTGTATTAGATCTTCCAAAAGACATTACCTCACATTAGGCCAGATCAAACTGTCTCTGCAATCTGTTCACCCAAGTCTCCAACCAATCAATATCCTGCTGTATCCTCTGATGGTCCTCATCGCTATCCGCAATTTTACCAACTTTTGTGTCGTCCACAAACTTACTAACCAAATCAGTTACATTTCCCTCCAAATCATTTATATATATTACAAACAGCGAAGATCCCAGCACTGATCCCTGAGGAACATCACTTGTCAGAAACGTACCCTTTCACTGCTATCCTCTATTTTCTGTGACCGAGCCAGTTCTGTATCCATCTTGCCAGCTCACTTCTGATCCTGTGTAACTTCACCTTCTGTTCCAGCCTGCCATGAGGGACCTTGTTAAAGGCCTTACTGAAATCCATGTAGACAACATCCTACCCTCATCAATCACCTTCGTCACTTCCTCGAAAAACTCAATCAAGTTAGTAAGACACGACCTCCCCTTCACAAAACCATCTCGCCTCTGCTAATATATCCACTTATTTCCAAGTGGGACTAAATCCTGTCTTGAAGAATCCTCTCCAATAATTTCCCTACCACTGACATAAGACTCACTGGCCTGTAATTACCTGGATTATTCTTGCTACCCTTCTTAAACAACATCAGCTATTCTCCAATCCTCTGGAACTCCCCTTTAGCCAGTGAGGGTACAAAGATTTCTCTCATGGCCCCAGCAATTTCCTCCCTTGCCTCTCACAGTATTCTGGGGTATATCTAGTCAGGCCCTGGAGACTTATCTATCTTAATTTTTCTCAAGAACCCCAATACTCCTACTCTTTGATCTCAACATGGCCCAAACCTGTTTAAATAAGTTTAAAGCACTTTGTAGTAAGAACTTACCTTGTAGAACTGTGTAAATCATTTAAAAGCATTTTTGCGGGCTTTTTGTATTTACCGCTTTAAGAATTCTGAGGGAGTGGTTAGAAGGGAGTTGTGGGGCAGCAGGCTTTAAATCAGCGCCAGGTTTAAAAGGAGGCCTGGTGTAGACAGCGGGCAGCGTCGGAGCGGGCAGCGGAGTGAGGGGGAAGCAGAGTGAGCTATTAGGGCTTAAGATCAAAAGGGCTGGGGAGAAAAAGGGCCAGGTAAGTTCGTGTGGAAATTTTCAATACTACTACAGTGAATAATGGAGGGGCATGTGATGTGTTGTTTCTGTATGATGTAGGAACTGGTGGACCCCAGGGTCCTTCCCAGTGACCATGTCTGCAGTAAGTGCAGGTTGCTGGAGGAGCTCCAGCTTAAGGTAGATGAGCTGGCCTCTGAGCTACACACACTGAGGCTCATCAGGGGGAGAGAGGGTGCCATTGTCAATGGGGTGCAAGTGACATCCATCCCCCCTGGACTGGCTAACTCTAAGGGTCAGGAACAAGAAGGGGCTGCTGAGAGGAGGAAGGGGGGTGGGGAGCGGAGGAAGGGGGGTGGGGAGCGGAGGAAGGGGAGTGGGGAGCGGAGGAAGGGGGGTGGGGAGAGGAGGAAGGGGGGTGGGGAGAGGAGGCCTCAGCCTCTCAATCTGCATAACAGGTTTGAGGTTCTTGCTTCCAGTGTGGACGAGGACAAGGGAGGTGAGGTCGGTGAGCAAACTGCACACGGTACAGTGATGCAGCAGGACATAGGCAAAGAGAAGGTGAAAAGGAATGTAGTAGTAATTGGGGATAGTGGGGTGAAGGGTATTGACACTGTCCTTTGTCACAATGACAAAGTGCACAGAAGGGTGTGTCGTCTGCCTGGTGCTCGGGTCCAGGATGTCGCATCTGGGCTGCAGAGGAACCTGGAATGGGAGGGTGAGAATCCGGTCGTTGTGGTACATGTGGGTGCCAATGACGTAGGCAAAATGCGAACTGAGGATCTGGGGAGGGAGTATGAGAAGCTGGGAATGGAATTAAAAAGTAGAACCGACAAGGTTCTACTGCCTGAACCGAGTGCAGACGGGCATAGGGTTGATAGGATTAAGGAAGTGAATGGGTGGCTCAGGGATTGGTGTGGGAGGAATGGGTTTGAATTTATGGGGCATTGGCATCAGTATTGGGGTAGGTGGGACCTGTTCGGGCGGGATGGGGTTGGTCTGAACCGTGCTGGGACCAGAGCCCTGGCGAATCATGTAAAGAGGACTGTAGACAGGGCTTTAAACTAACTGGGGGGGGGGGGGGGGAGGGTGCGAGGGTAGGTGACGTTACAAGGCCTAAAGTTAAGGAGAGGGTACAGGTAAGGGAAGAGGCCGGGGATGTCCCAATAATAAAGGGAGTAGGGGCGTGAGTATGGTTGGTGGCGTTCTGGCAAATAGGGCCCAGGTGAAGGCTGGGATGAAGGCACTGTATCTGAATGCACAAAGCATTCGGAGTAAAGTGGATGAGCTGGTGGCGCAGATCAGCACAAATGGATATGATCTGGTGGCCATTACAGAGATGCGGCTGCAAGGTGACAGGGACTGGGAGCTGAATGTCCAGGGGTATCAAGTGTTTAGGAAGGATAGTCGGGAGTAAAAAGGGGGGGGCGTAGCTCTGCTGATTAAGGATAGCATCAGGGTGGTAGCAAGGGATGATATTGGAGCCAAGGAGCAGAAAGAGGAATCGTTGTGGGTAGAGATTAGGAACAGCAAAGGGAGGAAGACGCTGGTGGGTGTCGTCTATAGGCCCCCGAATAATGATCTGGAGGTGGGGCAGGCTGTTAACGCGCAAATAAGTGCGGCGTGCAGGAATGGGACAGCCGTAATTCTGGGGGATTTCAATCTGCATATTGATTGGTCGACCCATGTTGGACGCGGTGGGCTCGAGGAGGAGTTCTTGGAATGTTGCCGGGATAGTTTCCTTGAACAGTGTGTGTTGGAGCCGACGAGGGAGCGAGCTATCTTGGATCTGGTGTTATGTAATGAGGCGGGTAGAATTAGGGACCTTGCGGTGAAGGATCCTCTTGGGGAGAGTGATCATTGTATGGTGGAGTTTCTGGTGCAGATGGAGGAGGAGAAAGTGGGTTCCCAGACATGCGTCCTTTGTTTGAACAGAGGGGAGTACGGTAGGATGAGAGAAGAATTGGCGAATGTGGACTGGGGGAGCGCGTTGGAAGGTAGGTCTGCTGAGGAGCAGTGGAGGATCTTTAAGGAGATCTTTCTTGGTGCTCAGCAGAAATTTATTCCGATGGTCAAAAAGGACCGTAGGAGGAGAGGTAATAAGCCGTGGATAACGAAGGAGGTGAAGGAAAGTGTTAAATTAAAAGCGGAGGCGTTTAGAGTAGCTAAGAGTAGTGGGCGAGAAAAGGATTGGGAGAGGTTTAAATGTCAACAAAGATTGACAAAGAAGTTAATAAAGAAGGGTAGGAGAAACTATGAAGCTGGGCCAGCGCTTAATATAAAAAAGGATAGCAAGAGTTTTTATAAATATATAAAGAGGAAGAGGCTGGCTAGGGTGAACGTTGGACCCTTAGAGGATGAGAAGGGGGACTTAGTGGTAGGGGATGGGGATATGGCTGAGGTCTTGAATAACTTTTTTGTTTCGGTCTTCACGGAGGAGGACGTGAATAATTTGCCGGGTGTTAGAGATGGAAAGGTGGTAGGACTGGAGGGTCTCAATGACATTACTGTTACTAGAGAGGCGGTGCTCGACAGACTGGAGGGGCTGATTGTGGACAAGTCCCCAGGACCGGATGGAATGCATCCAAGGGTTCTGAAAGAAATGGTGGAGGTGATAGTGGATGCCTTGGTGGTTATTTTCCAGAAGTCGCTGGATTCCGGGGAAGTGCCAGAAGATTGGAAAACGGCTAATGTTACGCCATTGTTTAAGAAGGGTGCCAGGCAAAAGGCAGGGAATTATAGGCCGGTTAGTTTAACGTCTGTTGTAGGTAAAATGTTAGAATCCGTCATCAAGGAGGAAATAGCGAGGCATCTTGAGGGGAATTGCTTGATAGAGCAGACGCAGCACGGTTTCGTTAAAGGGAAGTCACGTCTGACAAATTTACTGGAGTTCTATGAGGATGTGTCTAGGGCGGTGGATAAAGGAGAGCCAGTGGATGTGGTCTTTCTTGATTTTCAGAAGGCGATTGACAGGGTACCTCACAAGAGGTTATTGCAGAAGGTCAGGGGGCATGGAGTTGGGGGTAGGGTGTTAGTGTGGATAGAGGATTGGTTGTCAAATAGGAGGCAGAGAGTGGGGGTCAATGGGTGCTATTCGGATTGGCGGTTGGTGACTAGTGGAGTGCCCCAGGGGTCGGTGCTGGGGCCTCAGCTATTTAGCATTTATATAGATGATCTGGAGGAGGGAACCGAGTGTATGGTGTCAAAATTTGCTGATGATACCAAGATTGGTGGAACGGCAAATTGCGCAGAGGGTGTGGAGAGTCTGCAGAAGGATCTAGATAGGCTGGCCGAATGGGCCAGGAACTGGCAAATGGAATTTAATGTTGGCAAGTGCGAGGTGGTCCACTTTGGTAGGAATAATGGTAGGAAGGATTATTACTTACGTGGCGAAAAACTGCAGCAGGCGACGGTGCAGAGGGACCTCGGGGTCCTTGTGCATGAGTCGCAAAAACCCAGCTTGCAGGTGCAGCAGGTGGTCAGGAAGGCGAATGGGATGCTGGCCTTCATAGCGAGGGGGATTGAATATAAAAGTAGGGAGGTCTTGCTGCAGCTGTATAGGGCATTGGTGAGGCCGCAGCTGGAGTACTGTGTGCAGTTTTGGGCGCCGTACTTACGCAAGGATATTTTGGCCTTGGAGGGTGTGCAGAGGAGGTTTACTAGGCTGATGCCGGAGTTGAGGGGGTTGAGCTATGAGGAGAGGCTGAATAAACTAGGCTTGTACTCGTTAGAGTTTAGAAGAATGAGGGGAGATCTCATTGAGACGTATAAGATGATGAATGGGATGGTTAGGATAGAGGTGGAGAGACTCTTCCTGCTCAGAAAGGACAGTAGGACTAGGGGGCACAGCCTCAAGATAAAGGGGGGGGCGGTTTAGTACGGAGTTGAGGAAGAACTTCTTCACTCAAAGGGTGGTGAATCTCTGGAATTCTCTGCCCGTTGAAGTGGTGGAGGCTACCTCGCTAAATATTTTTAAGACGCGGGTTGATGGGTTTTTGATAAGCGAGGGGATTAAGGGTTATGGGGAGAGGGCGGGAATGTGGAACTGAGCCACGACAGATCAGCCATGATCTTATTGAATGGCGGGGCATGCTCGAAGGGCTAGATGGCCTACTCCTGCTCCTATTTCTTATGTTCTTATGTTCTTATGTTCAAACTATTTATATACCCTTCCTCAGACGCATCATCCACCAAGTTCATCTCTTTGGTGAATACTGATGCAAAGTACTCATTTAATACCTCACCCATTTCCTCTGGCTCCACACCAGATTTCTTCTCTTGTCCTTAAGTAGGCCAACCCTCTCCCCGGTTACCCTCTTGCTCTTTATATGTGTATAAAAAGCCTTGGGATTTTCCTTAATCTTGCTGGCCAAAGACGCTTTGTGACCCCTTTTAGTTTTCCTCACTTGTTGCTTAAATTTCTTTCTACTTTCCTTGTATTCCACATTTGTTGCGTATATTCCTAGCCTTTCTTTATACGTGACTTTGACTTGGGAATGGATGAGTACATATTGCAGGTGGAACTAAGTTAGGAACAAGATTAACTCACATAGAATCCTGGTGACCTGTACAACACTTCTACCCAGTGGATTTTTAACAGGAAAGCAAATTAGAAGATTCAAACTGGAATGCTTGCTGGCACTGTAGAATCCAATCTCAATATGTATCACAACCCTCAGGTGAAAAAAGTAGAGGTGAGATAGAGAGGGAGAGCGCAAGTGATAGGGAGAGATTGAGATAGAGGGAGATAAATGGATAGATATACTTCTACGCAAATGCAAAAGATGCTACACCTGCTCTCTTACTTGCTCCTTTATCAACACCCAGTGCCTCAAACACACCTTCCATGTGAAGCAGTGATTTATTTTTACCTCTTTCAATTTAGTTTATTGCAGTGATGGGCAGCCTGTGCTGGTGAGTGGGCCACCTGAATAGACTTTCTTCACCTAAGTGGGCTGTAAGATTGAAACTGGGTATGTTCACTAACCATGTGGCCCTCAGGCCATAGGTTGCCCAGTACTGGTCTACTGTATTTCTGTCCATGATGCAATCTACTGTGGGGAGACGAAACAGAGAATGGGTGAACGCTTTGTGGAATATAGTTATTCATTCCACAAGCATATCCTGAGCTGCTGGTCACCTTTTATTTTAAGTCCATAAGACTCTGAATATTCTATCCTCAACCTTCTACAAGGTTTCAAAGAAGATGAATGGAAAAAAGTCCGCTACATCTTTCAACCTGGCACTTAACTTTCAGGGCTTTGGGAATCAATGTGGCTGAATTGATTATGCAGTGAATTGGTTTGAACATGATGGCCAGAATTTTACTGTCCCGCCCACCATGGGAATTGAAGCGGGCGAGAGGTGGGCCATGGAAAAGGTCCATTGACCTTGGATGGGGATTTTAGAGTTTCAGAATGAATAAGGCCGTAAAATCCCACCCAATGTCTTGATTGGCTTTGTTCTGATTTCTATGGAAATCATAACAAAATTGGGAGTACTTTTTGAGATTTTGGATACACAGGTTAAGACCAGTAAGCTGGAATTTGCTAATGTTTAAACAAACAAGATTTCACAGTGACATTTGCTGTGTTTAATGAGAAGTTTAAGTTGGCTATATCTATTGATGAATGAGAGGATTTTGAGTCAGTGCTGAAGTGCAGCAGGAGCGCACCAGGGGCTCTCGGGCATCTCCTCTCAGCAGCTCCAGTCAACTGCCAAACCCTACGAAGAGCCCTATAAGTCAGGATTCTCAGCTGGAACAGCCCCACAACTGAATCCTTCCGAAGACCTACTTCCCAGTTCCCTCCCAAACATTCCTGAGTCCCCTCCCATACCTGCACAACCCTGACACCCCCAACTCCCACATGCAGCCCCAACTCTCACTGAGCCACGAAAGCTGTTGCCACTGCCATTGCGACAAAACTATAGCTCCCGGTAAGCTGCAGCCTTTCTGGGGTTGTTTATTTGTGCATGGCTGGCAAATGCGCAGTTTATCTTCTAGCATTCCTTCAGCTAGAGAATGCATACATATACAAAGGAAATTTCCTTAACGGGATTAAACCATAGCCAAATGGTGCTAAAAATACAGATCAAGACACCTAAGTGAGAATGCCATCACAGAGGAGGTAGTCCACACAGCTAGAAGGACAGGAAATAAGGCCCCAGAACTTCAAGTGAAGCTGAAATTAAAGAAAGCCCAAAGTGAAAGATGGGGAGCAGACCTGCAACGAAGTGAAGCCATGAAGAAGTGAGGAGGAAGCCGAAGGTGGCTGACTCCTTATTGCGGGTCTTTGGAGCAATGGTGTTCTGCCTGATAGCTGTCGCTCTGAAAGTGTGCTTGGAAGGTGAAACTTGTGGGTGCATGCAAATGAAGAGTAATTACAGAAAGTGAGACTGAGCAACATGTCACAACTATTTTCCATTTTCAGTAGCACTACACTGCATGCCAGTCATCACCTGTTGAGTGTCAACATTTTCTTTTGTTTCCCCCAATACATTGCTCGCAACACCTTGAAGTAGCAGGTTAACAGCTTAGAAAATAAAACAGCCTAGAGTCCACTGGCCTATTCAGTATTCGTTGCCAACCTGAAGGGAAAAAGGCTCAGCCAGAGTTGCTAACAGTTACCCATAGGAGACGAGACATTTGCTAAAATCTTCAAGCCCTAGAGCCTGGGGTGGAGGGGGTGGAATTAAACAAAACACACAGAACAGCCTGATATCGACAATTATCACAAAACAAAAAAGTTAAGGAAAGTTCTTTCTCTCATTAAATGTTGGGTAATGAGCCCGGGCAGGTGGTTGAGATTGAGGTAGGCGAACATGTGGCTAGCAGTGACCACAAGTCTGTCTACTTTAGGATAAAAATGGAAAGGGATGAGTGCCGTCCGAAGGGGAGGGTGCTGAACCGGGGGAAGGCGAGCTATAGCCGGATTAGGAGGGAGCTGAAAGACACTGATTGGGAGGGGTTGTTAGCTGGCAAGTCCACGGTTGGTAAGTGGGAGGCTTTCAAGGGCAAACTGATAATGTTGCAGGAAAGGCATGTGCCAGCAAAGAGAAAGGATGGGAAAGGCAGGATTAGAGAGCCGTGGATTACAGGGGGTATTGAGGACTTGGTCAGGAAGAAGAGAGAGGCATATGTTAGGCCGAAACAACTGGGAACGGAGAGAGCGCTGGAGGAATATAGAGAGAGTAGGAGGGAGCTTAAAAGGGGAGTTAGAAGGGCGAAAAGAGGGCATGAAATGGCTTTGGCTGATAGGATTAAGGAAAATCCAAAGGCATTTTACTCTTATATTAGGAGCAAGAGAGCAGTTAGAGGGAAAATTGGTCCTCTTAGGGACAAAGGAGGGGAGCTATGCATCGAGTCTGAGGGAATGGGGGAGATCCTGAATGAATACTTTGCATTGGTATTCACGAAGGAGAGGGGTTTGGTGTCGTGTAATGTCTTGGAGGGAGCTGTAGGTCATTTGAAGGAAATATCCATTACGAGGGAGGAAGTGCTAGGGTTTTTAGGTAGCATAAAAACGGATAAGGCTCCGGGGCCTGATGGTATTTATCCCAGGCTGCTTAGGGAGGTGAAAGATGAAATTGCTGGGCCTCTGATGCAAATCTTTGTCTCTTCTTTGGACACAGATGAGGTCCCAGAAGACTGGAGGGTAGCTAATGTGGTACTGCTGTTTAAAAAGGGTAGTAGGGATAACCCTGGTAATTATAGACCACTAAGGTTGACATCGGTGGTAGGAAAATTATTGGAAAAAATTCTTAGGGATATGATGTATAAGCATTTGGAGCGTTGCGATCTGATTAGGGATACGCAACATGACTTTGTTCAGGGGAGGTCTTGCCTTACGAATCTGGTAGAATTTTTTGATGAGGTGACAAAAACGGTTGACGATGGGCGAGCTGTTGATGTCATCTATGTGGATTTCAGTAAGGCGTTTGACAAAGTCCCTCACGGTAGGCTGGTAGAAAAGGTTAAGGCACATGGGATACAAGGACAGGTAGCTAGATGGATTGAAAACTGGCTGGGCAATAGAAGACAGAGAGTAGTAGTGGAAGGGTCCTTTTCTGGCTGGAGGTCAGTCACCAGTGGTGTGCCGCAGGGCTCAGTACTGGGACCTCTCCTCTTTGTAATATATATAAACGACTTGGAAGAGAGCGTACGTGGTGTGATTAGCAAGTTTGCGGATGACGCCAAGATGGCAGGATTGGCGGATACTGAGAAAGATTGTCAGGTGACACAGCAGGATATAGATAGGTTGGTATATTGGGCAGATAGATGTCAGATGGAATTTAATCCTAACAAATGCAAAGTGATGCATTTTGGAAGGAATAATGCAGGGAGTAGTTACATGATAAAAGGTAGACCGATTAAGAGTATAGAAATACAGAGGGACCTGGGAGTGCAGGTGCACAAGTCTCTGAAGGTGTCAACACAGGTAGAGAAGGTTGTGAAGAAAGCTTACAGAATGCTAGCCTTTATAGGAAGGGGTATAGAGTATAAGAGCTGTCGTCTAATGCTTCAGTTGTACAGAACGTTGGTTAGACCGCATTTGGAGTACTGCGTCCAGTTCTGGTCACCTTACTACCAGAAGGACGTGGAGACCCTGGACAGGGTGCAGAGGAAGTTTATCAGGATGCTGCCTGGTATGGAAGGACTGAGTTATGAGGAAAGATTGGAAAAACTGGGGCTCTTCGCCTTAGAAAGACGGAGATTAAGGGGGGATCTTCCTGAGTGCTTTGCAAAACATGGTACAAAAGTAGGAATTGTGAAGATATTGTTGAGTTATTGACTCAACAATGTTGAGGAAAAAAAGCCAAACCCAGATACAACACTGGTTGAGTTAGCTAGGGTTCAGTTGCTGCTGGATCAATTTGCAAATTAAATAAAAAACCTTTAACTCAAAAGTGAAAAACAAGGAAAATAAATCTAAAAAAAAATTTCAACGAGGAAGGAAGCCAGGAAAAGTGAGCTGGAAAGGGAAAAAAACTTCGTTGAAAAGAAAGTAATAGATGGATTTGACAAGGGGTCATATTTAACTCCTTGTTTTGATTTGGCAAGGAATATTCATCTGATGCCTAAATCCAGTGAGGAAGGAATTGAAATGTATTTTGTCTCATTTGAAAAATGGGATGGAACGGTGGCACAGTGGTTAGCACTGCTGCCTCACAGCACCAGGAGATCCAAGTTCAATCCTGGTTTCGGGTCACTGTCTTTGTGGAATTTGCACATTCTCCTTGTGTCTGCATGGATTTCCTCTGGGTGCGCTGGTTTCCTCCAACAGCTCAAAGATGTATGGGTTAGGTGGCTTGGCCATGTTATACTACCCTTTATTGTCAGGGGACTAACTGTGTAGATATGTGGGTTACGGGATAGGCCATGTTAAATTACCCCTTATTGTCAGGGGACTAACTGTAGATATGTGGGATTATGGGATAGTGTCTGAATAGGATTGTGATTGGTGCAGATTTGATGGACCAAATGGCCTTCTTCTGCAGTGTGGGTATTCTAAAAATCTATGAAAAGCACAACAAAATAACAGTGCTTACAAGAAATCTGGACAATCCTATGACAAGAGCTTCGCAGGGAAAAGTATTAGAGGTTTATTCAACCTTTTCAGATGGGCAGTCTGATACAGTAAAGACATATGCACTCAATGCATATGTACTGATTTTAGAAGCTTATTAATAAAAAGGTAGAAACCTGACAGAGAAACAAATCACACTTCTGTGGAATTCTTGGGAGAAAAATAAATGGTTTTGATCAATAGTGTAGGTCAATGAAATTGGAGCAAGATTTTGAAACCTTAGAGAGATATTAGCTGTAATTCTCCGATTGCTGGGCTGGGACTCTCCAGTCCCACTGAAGTGAATGGAGCATTGGCTGTGCGTCAAATTCTCCATTCTTATTGGCAGAGTGAACAAGATCAGAGAATCCCAACCTTTGTTACTGGAAGAAAGTAAAAGCAATATTTCTTCAACAATTAGGTACAATCTAAAAGATTGTAAAGTTTCTAAAATAAGGTACTCTGCAGTTTTAGCCTATGGTCATTAGCTATCCCATAAACAGATAGGAGGCAGCAAACCTTTGTTTGAAAACCCACAGAGAAGCTGGAGAGATAAATGAGTCGATAATGAACAGGAATACTAATGATCATGAGGAGGATGGTAGAAATGACAGACAGATGCTTATCAAAGTAGTAAAAGAGAAAGTAGAGAGGATGGGAATGCTTCAAGGAAATAAAAATTTTTTTTACTGTTGTAAGGCAGGGCATGGAGAAGCAGATTTCTAGAAGTTAAGACCAAAGCTTTCTCTAGGTGTGTGTTCAGTATTTCTTCAGAAAATGCTGTAAGTGTAGCTCGTGAAAAATCAATTCCATCTAATGTATATACAATTGATGTAAATTGGGATATAAGAAATTATGGGAGTTTTATATCTGAAGGTGAAGTAACTCAATTTTTGGCTGATAAAGCATCCAAAAAGATTATTATTCTTAGGGATACAGGTTTGACTCAAAGCTTTGATGTAAGCAAATTCTCCAGAGAGTTCACTATACATTGATAATGCATTGATACAGCATATTGATGGAAATTATTTACCAATTAATAAATCTAATTTACAGTTAGAATCTAAACTGTGCATTGGTCAATGGGACTGTTGCTGTAGGAGTGATGTCAAATAGTCTATTAATCCTGTTGACTTCATATTCGGGAGTGACCTAGCAGCGGATAAGTGGGCAGTTGTCGATGTTGAGTACTGAGGCTGTTGCGGCAATGCCTTGTGATGGGGATGCTGGTGACGAGGAGTGTTCCTAAGTCAACTGGTTCATGGGTGCTGATTTGATTCAGGAGATGAGAACAGAGCCTCCCTTCCCTGCCCCACATCCACTTTCCATCACCGGGAAGTTCCTGGGCATTGGGAAGCTAACAGTGGTATTGGATAACAGGAAGCAGTTGGGTAGGTTAGGCCTCTTCCTGATGTTTTCCATCTGGATCTTCAAAGACAGTAGGATGCAGAAGGTAGGGAGTAACGTTGAAAGATTGTTTTTTTCAAACTGGAAGAAAGTTATATACTGGAATTCCCTAGAATAGGGCCAAGGGTCAGGGCCAAATCTTTTTTTTTATTCACTCGTGGAACATGGGCGTCGCTGGCTGATCAGCATTTATTGCCCATCCATAGTTGCCCAAGGGCAGGTCAGAATCAATGACATTGTGATTTTGGAGTTACGTGTAGGCCAGACCAGGTAACGGCGGTAAATTTCCTTCCCTAAAGGACAATAATGAATTTCTGTAAGACGTTTATAGTGTTGCAACAGAAGCTGGGGTTTCCTTGTACAGTGGATTTCAGGATACCCTTGATGTAGCCAGAGAGGTTCTCACACAAGTGCTGAGCTGAGAACCTGATACAGTGGGATGGCTTTGTGTATCTTTGGAAAGCAGTAAAGATCTCCAATGCCAGGAGTACATGGGATGAGAACATGTAGTGTGCTCTTAAGGCCTGGATCAAAAGTTTTGATCAGTCTGTTGAATTTGTGGGTGTGTTCTTTGGTCAGATCTGCAGGTAAATATCTGTAGTGTTCCTGGTTGTTCAATTGTTTGTACACTTCTTTGCAGTAATTCGTTCTGTTCAGTACAATGGTGGCTTCTCCTTTGCTGGTTTGATGACAATGTTGCAGTTGTTCTTGAGAATGTGGATTACATTGCATTGTGCTTGGGTGATGCTTGGGGCAGTCTTGTGAGTGCAGCTGATGAATCTGACATTGAAGCATCTCCTGACGGTTTGAACATACATATCAAACTAGGGCAGCAGCCTTCTTGGGGGGGGCGGGGGGGGTCCAATTTGACATTTTCCACTTTGGTGTTGCACCACGGATCTCTCTATTAGCTGTTCCGGTTCATTGGTAGTCTCATTGAGTTCGCTGTTGGATTCTTGGGGCTTGCGGAAGAACTCCTGGAGCCTCATTTGCCTAATGATTCCTCTGTGTCTACCACAAGACTGATGGGGTCCATTTTGGCAGTGGGGCAGAAATTGAGCCTTCAGCTGAGAACTTCAATTTTGTCTGGTTGAAGGGTGTAGTCCGACAAGTTGACAATGGACTGCAGTGGTACTGTTTTCTACTGTGCTATCAGGGAAGGCTTGATTGCTGCTTGTGGGGATACCGAGTTTCTCAAGTTTCCTGTTCTTGGTGTGCATGTAGGTGGCATAGTTCCATTGTCTCCTCCACTTGGCAGTGTCTTGCAGCTGGTCTGCTGCGTCCTGAGTGCAAGTTGAGAATATGGACTCTATCTTGGTTTCCAGGTTGCAACATCTACTGTAGAGCGGGTGTACGAGGTGGTTGAGGAGAATGAGAAAGTACGACAGCAGAGTGTCTCAGCGTAGTCTGTGTTGTAGGTCGACTTGAGTGGGTTCGTGATCTGTAGTCCTTTTGGAGTCTTGTCTGCTTTCTTGCATCTTTGTAGAAACTTGATGTCTATGTCAATATGCATGATCTTTTTCAAGATCCTCTCTACTTTGAGCTGGTGTTGATGGCAGCCATGATGTGGACATGCCGCTTGTGTAGACTGCTTGTAAATGGCATCAATGTGATGTCACACCAACACCCACTGAATATCCAGTGAGGAGGAAAGTCCCAGAGAGTGTGCTCACTAATGACATGCTCATATAGTAAAATGAGCTTTCTGTTGTCCTGCGGCGAATTTCACACCAATCCACTGATGGTGGGCCAATACGATCAGAACTTGAAAACTCACCAGCACGAATCATGCTCTCCAGAGGAGAGTGCAGGCTCAAAATCGCCCCATTCGAAATAATTCAGCTGAGAAGACCAACATTTCAAAGTTTGATTAAAAGTCAGAAATGTATGAGGTAAAATGTGTCATGGAAGTGGTTATTTTTCAAAAGGAAAAGTGGACACAGAAACTAAAAACAGACAAATAATCGTGAATAATGTGAATAAGTGCAAACAAAGAGACAACAGTAAAACCTATCTCAATTGCTGCCTACATGGACACATATTGCCTCAATATAATTATTAACTAATATTAGTTGCCAACAACAAATTACTGACTCAGATCTGTGCCTCTGTAAAGAATTTGTTGAGGTATCATGGGATCTAAGCCCAATGGTTTCCATTAATGCCCTATGATAGATCACTAAGGTTACTCCTTGAATATAATGCATCGGTTAGATGGCTCAGTCTATGTTCATTGAAAAGAAAAGACTAACTAAAATGAAGCCCAAATGAATCTTTGGCCCTTATCTGTTATCCTCACGAGTTGTTATTGTAAATTATTTTATTGAATTAAAGAGCAAAACATGTCTTCTAATTCTTTAACTTAGTAATATATAAATAATTAAGAACTTAAATGATTTGTTCACATATTATTCATAATATCATAGCAAATATACCACAAATAAAGAAAGGTAGTGAAGTGATTATGTTGTGGAATGATGCAGAAAACAATATGGGTGGAATTTTACCTGTATTTGGCAGACTGCTACAGTGAGCAGAGAAAGTGGAGTTGAAGCCTTTGGCACCAATGGTGCCTTTCTCCACCGTATAAAGAAAGGAAAACCTCAAGTGGTAGATCCCGTGATGTCAACTGATGGAGCAAGCTCTAATTCTGCCTGTCCTACCAGCAACTTAGTGCTTGAAAGATCAGGATGCCATTTTTAAAAGCCACCCAAGTGCACAAAAGCTCACCAGGGATACCCCATGCAATATACGCCATTCAACTCTGCTTCCAATACTGCCCAGGCACAGTCCCCAGGCATTCCCTAGCACTGCTGAGGCGCAGTGCCTGACTGTGCCTGGGTTATGACCGGGCAGTGCTGGGAGGGAGTTTAGCCATGATGTGGAGATGCTGGCATTGGATTGAGATAAACACAATAAGAAGTCTCACAACACCAGGTTAAAGTCCAACTGGTTTATTTGTTAGCAAAAGCCACTAGCTTTTGAAGCACTGCTCCTTCATCAGATAAGTGGGAGTTCTGTTCACAAACAGGGCATATACAGACACAAACTCAATTTACAAAATAATGGTTGGAATGCGAGTCTTTACAAGTAATCAAGTTTTAAAAGTACAGACAAAGAGAGTGGACAGAGGGTTAAGCACATGTTAAAGAGATGTGTATGGTCTCCAGCCAGGACAGTTAGTGAGATTTTGCAAGCCCAGGCAAGATGTGCCATCATCTCACATGAGAACACCATCCACCAGGTACACGGTGCATATTCCTGCAACTCGGCCAACATTGTCTACCTGATATGCTGCAGGAAATGATGTCCCAAGGCATGGTACTTTGGGGAGACCATGCAAATGCTATGACAACGGATGAATGAACACTGCTCGACAATCACAGGCAAGACCTTTCTCTTCCTGTTGGGGAACACTTCAGCGGTCACGGGCATTCAGCCTCTGATCTTTGAGCAAACGTTCTGCAAGGCATCCTTCACGACACACGACAGCGCAGAGTCGCTGAGCAGAAACTGATGGCCAAGTTCCGTACACATGAAGATGGTCTCAACTGGGATCTTGGGTTCATGTCACAGTATCTGTAACCCCCATGACTTGCCTGAACTTGCAAAATCTCACTAACTGTCCCGGCTGGAGATAATACACATCTCTTTAACCTGTGATTAACCGTCTCTCCACTCTCTTTGTCTGTACCTTTGAGACTTGATTACTGGTAAAGACTTGCTTTCCAACCATTATTTTGTAAATTGAGTTTGTGTCTTTATGTGCCCTGTTTGTGAACAGAACTCCCACTTACCTGACAAAGGAGCAGCGCTCCAAAAGGTAGTGGCTTTTGCTACCAAATGAACCTGCTGGACTTTAACCTGGTGTTGTGATACTTCTTAGGGGGCTTAGTGTCAGAGCATTACCCTCTGTCCCCAAAGTGACTCACTCACCTACACTCATACCTGCCAGGTCCACCCTGTGAGTGACTAGCTGTAATTCATGCCAGACTGCCCTTAAGCTAACATGAATGGATTTTCCAGCAGGAGGTGGGGAAGGGTTATTAGGTGCATAGGACCATTAATGATATGAAATAACATTCCTATTACTGAATGTCAGGATTCCTGTTACATCACTGGCAGGGTGTGGGGACAATTGTGTCATTTTTTACAGCAGCATGAAACCCATTTTGGGCTTCTTGGGAAATTTTCCACTCCTTTTGTCAAATCCGCCCAAAAAGGACGAATGGAAAATCTTTCCCCTCCCCGCCCCTCCCCCTCCTCCTCCATGATTTCAAGTCTCACTTGTGCAGTTTTTGAAACTTTTTAAAATTTGTTCATTAGGAGTATTGCTGGCAAGGCCAGCATTTATCGCTTATTCCTAATTCCCTTGTTCAGAGGCATTTAAGTTTCAACAACATTGCTGTGGATCTGGGGTCACATGAAGGCCAGACCAGGTAAGGATGGCAGATTTTCTTCCCCTGAGGACATTTGTGAATAAGATGGGTTTTCTAAAATAATAACCAACAATGGTTTAATCATTAGAATTTTAATTCCAGGTTTTTATTGAATTCAAATTTCACCATCTGCCATGGTGGGATTTGACCCTGAGACCACAAAGCATTTCCCTGGGTCTCTGGATTACTAATCCAGTGACAATATGCAATTACTTCCCCAAAATTGGAACAAAAAGCTGCATCAGCGAAAGTGACTGGATTGTCATCAAAACCTAACTTGTTCACTGATTCATTTCAGGGAAGGAAACCTGCCATCCAAATATAAAAGCAACCCTACAGATGCTGGAATTCTGAAATAAAAATAGAAAATGCTAGAAAACCCAGCAGATTTGGTAGTATCTGGGGAGAGCGATACAGAATTAACACTTCGAGTCTAATATAATTCTTCTTCGGAATCAGTCATCTTTACCTGGCCTGATCTGTGTGTAACTCCAGGCCCACAATTTTATACCATCCTCTGATGTGGTCTAGCAAGTCATGCAGTTGTACTGAGGATGGGCAATGAATATTAGCCTTGCCAACAATGCCAACTTTTGGATTGATCAAAGATAAATATACAGATGAAGAACTTCAAAGAGATCTATGACTATGTTTTATGAGTGAAGGGCAATTTTAATAATTAGCATAGCATCACATTTGTCAAACATCTCAAGTACACGTCAAGATAAAGGAGGCTACCTCCTTCACCTTTCCCATACAAATCTACAGAATCCCACTTAAAGCTTCTTGCTGCACTTTCAAAGAATCCTTCACAAAACCAACACACATCTAAGCACACTGAAAACTATGTTACAAGTTTCAAATATCAAGTGGCATTCATTACTCAATTACAACGGGCATAATACACTTGCGGAATAATGGTCTTGGTTAAACAACGTAGTGAAAAGGCAGGGTTAAGGCCAATACAAAAAACAGCACCTGGCTGACCACAAAAAATTGTGATGTTCAGTTGTAAAGACAAAGAAACAAACGGAAGATGTATGATGGGTTGTAGGAGCATAGTACATTCCTGTGAATCACATGAATTCCATCCAATGACAGCATTACTACTCCACACTAAGTTAATCATTGGTACTTGCAAAGCCTCCTCTGGTAACTACATAGATGTTGAATGAATGATTGTCAATGGTGGTTTCCAATCCGGGGCCACAAAATTCAACTTCATAATTTCTACGATAGAGGTCTCTCAGCAGCAGACCTTATTCCCCTAGGGTCTTCAGAGGGCATTTGTCCACCATCTGCCTAAGCAAGAAGTAGTGTCTCACGTGCAAGGTAATGGTCATAGAACAATTCCATTTTCTCCAAAAGGGCTTGCAATCACAGAGCAAGATAGGACAATGCTGCCAGTGGCCATCAATGTAATTGTTACCTGCAATTTCTACGCTTCAGCATCGTTCCAGCTTCAGCCAACAACATTGCCAACATATCTCAGTGTCTGTCTTGCAGATGCTCTTGTCTGTTCTTGCATTGCAACCCTATTGGCTGCAGCATGGCTGGTGGATGGTTACTGATGTTCACTGGGGGAGACAGCAGATGGCGTAGCCGGGTGCCCTCAAGCAGTTCCGCACCTGCGACAAATTCACGTTGACAAATTCCCGTTATCTTGGCAGCAGTCACAGTCATTCCCACCACAGTCATTCCCAACATATTTCAAGCACCATGTTGAATCAGATGGTAGCAACTTGGCAACATGGGCAACCTTCTGCACACGTGGCTCATGACTCCAATCAACCACTTGACTGTAAGTGGACAGTGTTCCTCCAATGACAGGAATGCTCCAATTAGGAATATTGTAGATTTGACCACTGGACCTCTGGGATCCTGAGGCAACAGTTTCAGTTCCTGGACCACTTCAGGATGTCCTCTAGTACTCAGTGATCCATGGTAATTTACTGCATCTTCCATAACTTTGTCAAAAATTTCCAAGCTTAATGCTGATTCACAATTGCCAACCTTTCCATCTTTCTGCTGTGAACCATCTGAGCATCCTCTTAACCAAAATCTTGAAACATAACACACCACAATGTTATCAAGCTGTCCTAACTTTATCTGAACAACAGTCAATAATACATTCAATTCTCAACTATTAATCCTTGTGAAATGGAGTGAACGACTATTGGTGAATAAGGGAATTTGATGAAGAGAGGTATGTTCTACCTTTTTCAGGTTCTCACTTTTGTAGATATCTATGTACTTTGGTACATAGGAACAGGTTATTTGGCAAGTAATTGATAATTATTCTACTTATTCTATTTACAATAAATAGCTTGTAATGTTAAAGTATGGCAGGGCAGCTAGTCAAGTGAAATGTGCCTCCTGTGGCATGTGGGAAGTCATAGATGCGCTATGTGACCTAGGCAAGCATATTTTGCAGAAAGTGCCATTGGTTGGTGAAAATTAAGTTCTATGTTTTGGAACTTGGGAGGTAGTTGGAGTCACAATGGTGCATACACAAGGAAGAGAACTATGTGGATAGCACATTTAGGGAGGTGGTCACACTGCAGCTTAGGAGCATGCAGGTTAAGAGGGAATGGGTGACCGTAAGGCAGGTTAAGAAAGTTGGGCAGCTAACGTAGCAGTCCTCTGAGTCCATCTCACTTACTACCTGTTTTTTTTTAATTTTAGAAATTTGTGAGAGTGATGGTTCCTCAGGGGAGTGCAGCCAGAGCCAAGTCTGTGACATCATGGGTGGTTCAGCTGCATAGCAGGAGAGAAGGATGAGTGGAAGGTAAATAGTGTTAGGGGAGCAGATGGGCATTTCTGCAGTGTAGTCATTACTCCAGGTGTTTTGCCTCCCTGGTGCCAGGGTCAGAGATATCACAAAGCAGCTGCACAACATTCTACTGAGGAGGGTAAACAGACTGAAGTTGTGGTCCACATTGGTACCAATGACATAGGTCTGGCATTTTATATCAATTCAAATCAAAATCAAATGCAAGACTGCTGAAAGGGGGATTTGGTTCCGTTCACTGGTACTGTGGTTAGATGAACCATTCATGAACATCCTGGCTGAAAAGAGACAGTCCTGATTGACTGCCTCCTCCCTTCCTCCTCCTCTGATGCTCACCATACATTTGGTAAGAACTGTGCGCTCATGATGATGAGATTGTTCAAGAAAGAGCAGATTCACCACAAATTGTGAAAAGGGTCTTGGAAAATACTGCAGGACTGCTCCACAACAGTCTGGAAGGCAGAACATTGCTTAAGAACTGCAGTGTTCTGCTCAATTAATTTTTGTGTGGGAGCATGGCTCTCAAATGTTGACCACACGTGGTTGCATTGTGTATTAAAGGACAGCTGTTGTGTACAGTAGTCACACTCTGGTTTGTCCGTTGATAAATGCAGATAGTCACAGAATGACTACTGCAGGCATTAACCCACAAGCCATGTTGAGTATGATCATAGGGCAGCTGGACAGCAAGGTAGTAGAACCTTTTCTGGTGGAGGTGCATTTCTGCTTTTCATGCATTGCCCACAGAACAACATATGCAGCAACATGGGGAAGCCTGCTATCCAGGTGATGCTGTGTGCTCCATCCATCTGATTCTCTTTGGCAAGAGAGAAGGAAATGCATTCAGCTCTCATTGTATACAGAACCTCAATGACTTCTGCCTTATAAAAGAGTAGACAGAAAACTGAGATATGTTGAAAATATCACCTGCTTTCGCTTGGAAGGAGCTTAAGCAATGAAAATTCATGGCCACAGTCAACTTCACAGCCACTGCAAATGCCATCTTCACCCTGCTCTGAGCTAACAGGTTTCAGTGAGGATCTCCTTAGTGAAAGAGACATCACACATTGTTACTCACTAAGACTGACACCTCTTTCCTTCTCTTTTCTCTTTGAGCAATTTGTCCCTTCTGGGTCACCTCTGCTTATTTTCCCAGTCATGCTGAAGGCTAATGGAGATGGAAACTAATATACTCAGCGTCTGGGAGCAAGTGATCTAAGCAGCATCCTCCATGTGAAAATCAGGGGCTCCACCATACACCACACCACTCCCAGTAGACTTTAGCAACTTTAAGTAGCAGTGCAGACCTCCAGGCACAATTACCACCTCAGCACCAGTCAGCAGGAATCAGTCAACAATTAACCTGAAAATAATTGTTGCCCCTTTTAAATAGGACTAGTAGGATGCCTTTCCTTCTGCTGAAGTCAAGTTCAATAGTGGGGGATTAACAGGGAATTAGCTGGAGCACTGAAATTTAGATTAGAACAAAGAGTCAAAATAGCATGAGATGTGAGATGCTCTGCGTGTGTGTGCATGTGCTCGTGCATATCTGAAATGTCTCCATCGTGGCAAAAATATTCACAGTGCACCAATTAATTTTGTGGTCGTTGTTTACCGACCACCTTTCATAGTAAATGCTTGTGAAATCTGTGGGAAATAGGCAGAAGTTGAAAATAGCTTGGCACTTTGTCTTTGACACCATTCTTTATCTCCTTCATTGTTTGCAGGGTTATGTTCAAAATTGGATCTTGTGTAAATCTCAGGAGAGCATCACTGCTAGGGTGTAAAAGTAAATTACTGTGGATGGTGGAATCTGAAACAAAAGCAGAAACTGCTGAAAAATCTCACCAGGTCTGACAGCATCTGTGGGGAGAGAATAGAGCCAACGTTTTGAGTCTAGATAACTGTTCGTCAGAGTTGAGAGCATGAACCCCTCCATCCTCATAGTATAAATTCTGCCAATTCTCTTTGTTCTCAGCTCTGACGAAGGTTCACCTAGATTTGAAACGCTGGTTCTATTCTCTCCCCACAGATGCTGTCAGACCTGCTGAGATTTTCCAGCATTCTCTGTTTTTGTGTCACCACTAGGGTGTGTTTGGCAAAAAGCTGAAGGGGGCGATGTTGAGCCCACTCCTGCCATCTGTTCGAATGCTGGCAGGGGTTCAAGATCTGGAAGTTGCAGATCTCGCTGACAAGATGGTGATTTTAGATCTTCCTGTAATTCGCCAGCAACGTCATCAGGTTCACACCCATAATGGGCATGAACCTGCTTCATATGCATTTCAATAAATCTTAATATCATTAACCTGCCCTCTTGTCAGATATTGACCCCCCCCCCGCCATAGACTAACACCATGCTGACATGATGTCACATCAGTGCGGCTTACAATAGGTTCACCTAGACATGAAGCTGTT
Source organism: Carcharhinus amblyrhynchos (assembly GCF_965287045.1). Lineage (NCBI taxonomy): Eukaryota > Metazoa > Chordata > Chondrichthyes > Carcharhiniformes > Carcharhinidae > Carcharhinus > Carcharhinus amblyrhynchos. The sequence goes on from NC_137329.1 coordinate 51,027,118, forward strand.
GTGGGGGTGTCGCAGGGGGTGTAAAAGTAAGTATAGCCCTCGGGGAGAGGGACATGGACAGGTAGTATCCTGGCAAAGCCCCCTGGCTTTGCCCCTTAGCACTGTCAGGCCCCAGTGGGAGCCTCATGAGGGAATGGGAAGATTCATTTGCATGTGGTGATGGCCTGGAGCAGAGGAGTTGGGTGTGCCGGTGGTGGCCTTTGCGGGAGCTGAATGCTGACTCTGCATCTGGTGGAGTGGAGTGAGGAGCTGATGATCGGAGAGGGTGAAAGGGCCAATGATTGGGGGTAAGGGACTAGCGATCAGGAGGGGGAAAGGGCTGATGATCTGGGGGCAGGGGGAACGTGGCCAATGATTGGGGGTGTAAGAGTCATCGGGGGGAACGTGGCCAATGATTGGGGGTGTAAGAGTCATCTTGAAACATTAATTCTTTTCTCTGCCCATTGATGTTGTCAGGCCTGCTGAGATTTGTTTCAGATTCCAGCATCTGCAATAATTTGCTTTTATATTAGAGTATATTAATGTGGGATATGTCCTGAGGTGCCAGGATATGCTACTGGGTGAATGATGACGTTGTGGTGCTCTGGTTTCTTCCCACAGTCCAAAGATGTGTGGGTTAAGTTGATTGGCCATGCTAAATTGCCCCTTAGTGTTGGGGAAATAGTGAAGTAAATGCATGGGGTATTAGAGTTAGGGCATAGGTGGGATTGTCGTCAGTGCAGACTTGATCAGTCGAATGGCCTCCTTCTGCACTGTAGGATTCTACGATCCTAAATCTGGCACCCTTTCCCCCACATCAGAGCGAGTTGTCATCTAACTGCCTCATCTAGTGAGGAGGGTGATGGACATGTGATTTACCATGAGGATGTATTCACGCACCTTGACAACCCATTTGAGGTCTATGTACTTCTTCCTGCATTGTTATCACCTCTGTAATGCAAGCTTCTGGGCATTCATCTCTTGTGAAATGTGCTCCAGTAAACTCTTCAGCCTTCACAATCATTTGGATTGGCATCATATAAGAAAGAACAAATTACATTTATGTAGCACCTTTCATGCTTTACAGCCAATGAAGTGCCTTCTGAAGTGCTCACCTAATGTAGGAAACACAGAAGCCAACTGGCACACAAAGTTCCACAAAGAGCTTTTAGATAAAGCTGAGGTAATTTGTTTTAGGAATTGGTTGAAAGATAATTATTGGTTAGGCCTGATAATGCAGAACTCTGCTACCCTTCTTAGAAATAGTGTCATGGGATGTTTTTCATCCAAGAAAGACAGGGCCTCAGGTCTCAGCACTGCACTGGACTTTCAGTCTGCTCAAGTCTCTGGAGTAAACTTTGATCCACATCCACCAGAATCAAAGGTGAGGATACTTACCAGTACCCTCAGTGATGACTCGGTGACAAAAGTATAAGTGCAAAAAGAGGGGGTTATAATTTTACCACACCAGGGAAACTTCTCCTCAATGGTGCACCCACTCACTGAACCATCCATCTGGGTTTTTAATCCCATATGCTGTGTCTGGAATCAAAATTCAAGTGCTAACCACATCACCCCATCTAAATACTCAGAAACATTCAGTTGAACTTGAGTACAACTTTGAAACAAAGCCAAGATAGATTGTTGAAATTATAGTTAACATTTGACAAAATCAATTTGTGAACTCAAATGATCTCTTATTGCTCACTTTCCTACTTTCTGAAGAAATTCTCGCTATACTTCAATTCACAGATGAACAGGCCACCAAGAATATTTGCAAGCTATTGAATCGTACCTGTCCTAATGGTTGAGATAGAAGTTTAATTCTGCATTGTAAAGGTCACATTCTTCACATAAGCATGGCAGACACAGGGTTAAGAGGACTGACACAGGGTCAAGAGTTACTTCATTGAATACCATCATGGTGAACTTACTGTATTTTATAATGTAATAGGAGGCCTTGAAATAAAGCACACAAATGCTCATCAATCAGTTCCCTATGCCCTACTTCAATATGATATCAGAATATTTTGTTATAATTCCAGATATTCATAAATATATCTTGATGTCTGAGTGTATGCGATACTAAAATAGAAAATTCCAATTGAAGAGTTAGCCAAGACACAGGCACAAAAGACTAAAAGCCTACCTTCTGCACTGTGCTGTACTATCTAAATAGGGGGCAGCACAGTGGTTAGCACTGTTGCTTCACAGCACCAGAGGCTCGGGTTCGATTCCCAGCTTGGGTCACTATTTGTGTGGAGTTTGCACATTTTCCCCGTGTCTGAATGGGTTTCCTCCGGGTGCTCCGGTTTCTTCCAAAGATGTGTGGGTTAAGTTGATTGGCCATGCTAAATTGCCCCTTAGTGTTGGGGGAATAGTGAGGTAAATGCATGGGGTATTAGAGTTAGGGCATAGGTGGGATTGTCATTAGTGCAGACTTGATCAGTCGAATGGCCTCCTTCTGCACTGTAGGATTCTACGATCCTAAATCTGGCACCCTTTCCCCCACATCAGAGCGAGTTGTCATCTAACTGCCTCATCTAGGACTTTACCTGTGCCAAGTGAGACGTCAGGTGAGTTGCTCGCCTGTGGAGCAAATAAGACCCTTAAGTGGCAAATTAATGGCCACTTTAGGGTTTTCCCTGGCCACGACTAGGATGTTAGCAGTGATGGGACACGTAATAGCATATGGCAAGACTGCTGTTGGTGTTTTGCAGTCTGGGTATGGGAGAGGCCTCTCCTGTTTGGACACCCTGTACCCAGTGAAGGCTCCTGCTCAAAGTTGTCTCTTCTTTGCTCCCTGCCACATCATCATGTCATAGCCCAATCACGGCAAAGAGAAACCATGCAAAAATAATGTATACACATGCTTAATCTTCCTTTCACATCCCAGTTCCTTCTCATCCCACAATCAACTCTGATTTGAAAGCTGTGGACAGTGTAAACGTACACCTCTTGCTTTACTCTCACTACAATTTGTGCCTTTCTCTTTTCAAATATTGTAACCTGTCCTGGAAGTGGGAGAAAAGAAGGAGATGGAAGAGTTGGAACCACTTTCCATTCACAAAAACATCCATAGACCATTAGCTTTGTTTCCTGTCACTGAACCTATTTTGGATTCAACTTACCACTTCTCTCTGTGTTCCATGGGAGCCTCAATTTTCTGACCTGTCAGCCATGTGGGATATTGTCAAATGTCTTACTAAAATCTCTATGGACAACATTCACTGCACTACACTCATTAATCCTTCTTGTTACTGCCTCAGAAATTTGATTAAGTTAGTAAGAAACAACCTGTCCTTAACAAAATCACACTGACTATCCATGATCAACCTGTGACTTTCTAAGTGACAGTTTATCCTGTCAGAATTGTTTCCAATAATTTTCCCACCACTGAAGCCAGACTGACCAGCCTGCAGCTTTCTGGCCTATCCCTTGTTCCCTTTTTAAATAGTGGTACAATGTTCGCAGAACTCAAATCCTTTTGTATCTCACCTGAATTTAGTGAGGATTGGAAAATAATCCTCCGAGCATCCATTATTTTCCCCCCAACTTCCTTTAATAGTCCGGGATATAATCTATCCAGCCCTGGTGATTTACCCACCTTCAAGGATGTCAGTCTCTCCAGTACTTCCTCTCTCATTATGCTTATTATATGTAATATTTCACACTCCTTCTCTTTAAACTAACATGTTTGCATCACTCTTCTTCTTAGCAAAGACGGAGGTAAAGTAATACTGAGAATCTTGCCCATATCTTCAGCATAAGTTACCACGTACAACTCTGATAGGCCCTATCCTTTCCTTAGTTATTCTCTTGCGTTTAATGTATTGTTAAAACATTTAGGCTTTTCTTTGATTTTACTTGCCAATATTTTTTGTACTCTCTTTTTGCTTTCCTAATTTCCATTTTTACTTCACCCCTTAACTTAATATTCCTCTGGATTTTCTATAGTACTAAGCTTTTTTGTGGCTGTCATAAGCTTTCTTTTCCTGCTTTACCTTATCTTGTGTGCTTCTGAGTAACCAGGAGGCTCTGAATTTGGCAGTCTCATCATTTTTCTTTGCGGGGACATGTCTACATTGTGCACACAGAATCTTGCTTTTGAATGCCTCCCGCTGATTTAACACAGTTTTTCCTTCTAATAGTTGCAGTCAGTCAGGCCTATTTCTTAACTTTACAAAATCTGTCCTCCCCCAGTTTTGAACTTTTACTCCTGTTCTATCTTTGTCCTTTTCCAGAATGATGTTAAATCCAACTGCATTATGGTCACTCTCTCCTAAATTATTCCCCACTGCTACTTCATCTCCGAAAATTAAGACCCTGTCGCCACTTCATGCACTTACCCGGTTTCATACCCGAAAACTAAGGCAGGACTGTTTCCACCTGCTGCAATGAACAGAGATTTGGCTGGGTGCCAAATTTTTCAACCTCGCTGCAGCAGGACTGCGGCGTGAATGACTGATAAGATCGTACCCTAAATTTAGAATTGCACCCCTCTGGGCTTTTTACATGCTGGTTAAAGAAGTTCTATTGAAAGCAGTTCAAGAATTTTGTACTCTCTGTGGCCTACACACTGTTCATACTCCAATTGATATTAGGGTAGTTGAAGTCTCTAACAATTATTGGCCTATTGTTTTTGTATTCAGAAATTTGCCTATATATTTGCTCTTCTATTTGGGGATATATATTACAGTCCTACCAGTACAACTGCCCCTTTTTTATTTCTGAGCTCAAGCCATATAGTCTCATTAGATGCCTTTTAGTTTCTCATCCCCCCTCAATCTGTAATTGAGTCTTTAATAAATAATGTTACATACCCTCTTTTTTTATTCCTCTCTCTATCCTGCCTGAAAACTCTATATTCAGAGATGTTGTGCGGCCATCATTGCCCCTCTTTAGGCAAGTTTCCACTATAGTGATTATATCATGCTGCACTGTGTCCCTTAGCTCATCTGTTTTATTTGCTATCCTCCTTACATTAACATACATACCCTTTAACATTGCCAAATTCCTGTGAACAAAGAACAAAACAGCACAGGAAATAGGCCCTTCAGCCCTCCAAGCCTGCACTGCTCATTGGTCCAAGTGGACCATTCGTTTGTATCCCTCTATTCCCAGTCTGTTCATGTGGCTATCCAGACAAGTCTTAAACGGTCCCAGCGTGTCTGCCTCTACCACCGTGCCTGGCCGTGCATTCCAGGCCCCCACCACCCTCTGTGTAAAATACGTCCCTCTGATATCTGAGTTAAACCTTGCCCCCTTCACATTGAACCTGTGACCCCTCCTGATCGTCACCTCCGACCTAGGAAAAAGCTTCCCACTGTTCACCCTATCTATGCCCTTCACAATTTTATACACCTCTATTAGGTCTCCCCTCATTCTCTGTCTTTCCAGGGAGAACAAACCCAGTTCACCCAATCTCTCCTCATAGCTAAGACCCTCCATACCACGCAGCATCCTGGTAAACCTTTTCTGTACTCAAAAGTGTTGGACACTTTTTAATTTTGTGCTTCTTCTGACCACCAGAGCCACTCATTAAATTCCTGTCTCCCGTTTCCTGCCATTAATTTGCCCTCAGGTTCCTATCCTCCTGCCAATCTAGCTTAAAATCCTCCTCAACAGCACTAGCAAACATCCCTGCGAGGATATTTATCCTGGTCCTGTTCAGGTGTAGACCGTCTGGCTTGTATAGATCCCACCTTCCACAGAACTGATTCCAATCACTCAGAAACCTGATAGAATAGAATCCCTACAGTGCAGAAGGAGGCCATTTGGCCCATCGAGTCTGCACTGTCATCAGTCCCCATGACCCCTCATATTTGCCACACCAATCCCCCTAACCTACATATCTTGTGACACTAAGGGATAATTTAGCATGGCCAATCCACCTAACCCGCACATCTTTGGACTGTAGGAGGAAACTGGAGCACCCAGAGGAAACCCACGCAGCCACAGGGAGAATGTGCAAACTCCACACAGACAGTGACCTGAGGCTGGAATTGAACCTGGGTTGCTGGCATTGTGAAGCAACAGTGCTAACCACTGTGCCATCATGCCGCCCTCTTATCATCCCTCTTTCATCAGCTTTCCAGTCACATTTTGAATTGTGCATTTCTCCTATTTCTAAAATTCACTTCCATGTGGTATTGGGAATAATCTTGAGATTACTGCTTTAGAAATCCTGCTCTTCATTTTCATTTCTAGTCTAAAACCTGCTTTCAGGCCCTCATCCACTTTCCTCACCCAGAAGAATGTCCTGCAACCACTCCATGAAATATGTTTGATACAATGCCAGACAACAGAGGTATGAGCAAAGATACAACTCACGCATTAAAAAGGAGAGTAACAAATGGATATTGGAATTGACTGAGTGACAGGAAACAGAGTATAATTTTGTGGCTGGAGGAAGGCATGTAGTTCAGTTCCCAGTGGTCAGTTTTAGGACTGTTCCTTTTCCAGATATATATTAAGGACCCAATCCTTGGTGCACAGGGCACAATTTCAGAGCCTGCAGATGATACAAAGCTTGGAAGCATTGTGCACCACAAGGAAGATAATGTAGAATTTTGAAAGGACATCGACATGGTGGTGGAAGGAGTGACAGATGGCAAATGAAGTTTAATACAGAGAAATGTGAAATGATTCATTTATTATGAAGGACATGGAGAGACAACATAAAATAAAAGCTACAATTCGAAAGGGGATGCAGGAGGAGAGGGACATTGGTGTATATGTGCATAAGTCATTGAGGATGACAGGACAGGTTGAGAGTGTGGTTAATAAAGCATACTGCATCCTGGGCTTTATTAATAGGGGCATACAGGATAAAAACTAGGAAGTTATACTAAACTTGTATGGAACACTGGTTCAGCTTCAACTAAAGCATAGGTACCGGAACCCATAACCAGGAATCTCGGGACCAGGCATGAACTGGTTTGAGGAAAATTTATGAATTTTGAATTTTAAGTATGCACATATACAGAATAAAATATGAAAATTAAAGGATAAGGTTTTATTTAAATTGTTACCCAGGACGCACACTTCAAATTTCACTTGTTTTGATTTTGGGATGCTGGATAAGGGGTCTGGTACTTATATGGTGTGCAGTTCTGGGCGCTACACTGGAAGGAATCTGAAGTCATTGAAGAAAGTGTAGAAAACATTGAGAATGGTTCCAGGGATGAGGAATGTCAGGTGTTAAAATAGATTGGAGAGGTTAGGACTGCTTTCCTTGGAGAAATGAAGGCTGACAGGAGATTTACCTGTAAAGACTCGCACTCCAACCGTTATCTTGTAAATTGAGTTTGTATCTATATATGACCTGTTTGTGAACAGAGCTCCCACTAACCTGACAAAGGGACAGTGCTCCAAAAGCTTGTGGCTTGTGCTACCAAATAAACCTGTTGGACTTTAGCCTGGTGTTGTGAGACTTTTAACTGTGCTTACCCCAGTCCAATGCCAGCATCTCTACATCAGGAGATTTGATGGCGAGATTTGGGCAGATGGGGAGATTTTTTTCCTACTTTTGAAAGGATCAAGAATGAGAGGACCTATTTAAAATAATTGGTAAAAGAAGCAAAGCTTTCCTTCATGCAATTAATGTTTTAGGCCTGGAATGCAATATGTGGTGAAGGCAGGTTCAATTGAAACATTCAAATAGCAATTAAACAATTATCTGAAAAGGAAAAATGTGCAGGATTACAGGGTGAAGGCTGGAGAATGGCACCAAGTGACTTGTTCATTCAGAGAGTCTATGCAGACACCATTGGGCTGAATGGTCTCTTTATGTACTGTATTAATTCTATAATTCTGTTCTGGAGACAGTGACTCTGGGTATTAGAAACAGAGAGGACCCTGGGTATTAGAGACAGAGAGGACTCTGGGTGTTGGGGACAGTGCAGTCTCTGGGTATTAGAAACAGAGAGGATTCTAGGTATTAGAGGCAGTGAGGGATCTGGGTATTGGGGACAGTGAGGACTCTTGGTATTGGGGACAGTGTATACACTGGGTATTGGGGACAGTGTGTACACTGGGTATTGGAGACAGTGAGGACTCGGTATTGGAGACAGTGAGGACTCTGGGTATTGGGGACAGTGAGGATTCTGAGTATTGGGGACAGTCAGGATTTTGGCTATTGGAGGCAATGAAGTGTCATGCTTTGGTATGTTATGAACTTACAGGCAATACTTCTAAAAGTTTGGACACAAACAATCTGTTTAAATGGCCACTGCAAATCAAGTGACTTTTAGCATTCTGAGCCAGACAGTCATGAGTCTCAGATGCTGAGGTTTTCCAGCATTTTCTCTTCTGATTTCAGATTCCAGCATCCAAAGTAATTTGCTTTTATTTAGTCGAGTCTCAGGTAATTACCTAATTGAGAATGGGTATTCACAGCTAGTTGGAAGATTCACACAATCCTTTGTTTAAGGATAGACTATCAACAACAGAAGTATCGCATTCCAGTCAACTCATCTTTTTGGTTCACCCTGAACAAAGGAAGAAACATCAAAACTCAATATACGCTCAATGAATGTGAAAAAGATCCTACTGGCCCTCTTTCACATTGTGATGGTCTCTTATTCCAAATATTTGAGATGAATTTCAAACAACAAAACATGGTGAGTAATGAGCCACCACTCTGCTTTGAATATTGGACTTGTGCAAAGTCACATGATGAGCAGGCCCCTCCTCCCCTTTCCCACTCACCCCGCTTCCCCTCCACCGATCTCAGTTAGAGTGCAGCAGACTCTTTTTCCCCTCCACTGATCTCACGCAGAGTAGCAGCAGACGCCCCTTCCTCTCCACTGATCTCAGGCAGAGCGGTAGTGCCCCCCTCCCACACCCCCACCCCTACTGATCTCAAGCAGTGTGGCAGTGGATCCACCTCTCCCCCCACCACTATACCAATCTCAAGCAGAAAGCCTTTGGACGCTAGGCACCCACCTTCCCACTAACTGGAACACCCGAATTGGACTTCTATGGAGCATGCCTGTTTCACACCGATTCTGCATGGGCAAATGTGGTGGTAAAGGGGGGAGTGCAAGTAAAGTTGGGTGTGCAGCCCATTAAATCAATTTAAATGCATGTAAATGCATTGAAATGGCTGTCACACCTGTTTCAGGCGCAGTCCCGATCACAGCCATTGTTGGCCTCCCCACCGCCTCTCCAGTCAGCCTCATTCCTCCTCAGACCTCCTACTCAGCCACCTTCCCTCTCAGATCCCCGCACTCAGCCCCCTTCCCCTTCAGACAGCCCACTCAGCCACCTTCCCCCAGACCCCTCACTCAGTCTACTTTTCTCTCAGACAACCCCCCATTCAGCACCCCCTTCCTATCCAGACCCCACCTTTCAGCCTCCCTAAGGGCGTGCACCTTGGCAGTACCAACAGTGCACTGACACCCTGGCCTGGCGCCTTGGGTCCCAAGGAGGTAGGTCTAGTGACCGTTTGTCCCTATGCTGCTGTCAGGCAGGTCCCTTAAGGGTCCTGGCGGTTGAGTGGGTTCAGATTGGGGCAAGTGTTTAACCTTACCACTCCCCATGGAGTGGAAGTGTCATAACTTGACTGCCCCTTTGAGCCCTGGCAGACCTGAAGATCATCCCTGGCATGGTGATTTCAGATAGCCCTGTAATAACTGTCTTCATTCCAGCCTAGCAACCGTGAAAATTCGGAAGTGGTTAGGTCACTTTAACGTCCATGCCTCCTGGTCACCTGGCAGGAGCATGCAGCAGAAATTTTCCATTCTTCCTATCAGAAGCAAGTATGGTCAGTTTCCTCTGGAGTTCTCTGACAGAGAGGAGATGTCAGTTTCACGGGGAGGGTTGGTGGGGGGGGAGGTTGGTGGTTGGAGTTAGGGGGTGGGATTCATTTTGCATAGCTGTGCATTCAGGCCCAATGTACGAACACCATTTTGATTTGAAGCTGTGGAGGCTTCCCAGCAAGCTGAAATCATTGAAATTCTCTTCATTGCACTTGAAACCTTTGATCTGTGACAAGTTCAAGGTACAAGGTCTTGTAAAAGATTCAATTACCAGCTTAATGGATTTCTATCGTACTCTAGCCACCTGTATTTATTTTTATTTCCCTTCACAGTTGAATACATCTCAAGTACCCCATTAATCCTGACCACAATATTGACAGTCTAAGCCTAATTAACATTTTGGGCTTTAACTTCCTATTTAAAGTAGCTTTCAAAAAAGAATAGAAATCACAGGCTGAATATTTATCAGGAATGAGAGTTTAGTGAGCATGGCTAGTAACTTTGCAGATGACACCAAGATTGGTGGCATAGTGGACAGTGAAGAAGGTTATCTAGGATTGCAAAGGGATCTTGATCAATTGGGACAGGGCCAGTGGGTGAGCAGTAGGCATGGCACCCTCTTCATGAAAGCCTGTGAATGGGACTGTTTTATTTTGATTCGATTTATTATTGTCACTTGTATTAACATACAGTGAAAAGTATTGTTTCTTGTGCGCTATACAGACAAAACATACCGTTCACAGAGAAGGAAACAAGAGAGTGCAGAATGTAGTGTTACAGTCAAAGCTAGGGTGTAGAGAAAGATCAATGTAATGCAGGTTAAGTTCATTCCAAATCTGACAGCAGCAGGGAAGAAGCTGTTCTTGAGTCAGTTGGTATGTGACCTCAGATTTGTGTATCTTTTTCCTGAAGGAAGAAGGTAGAAGAGAGAATGTCGGGGGTGCATGGGGTCCTTAATTATGCTGGCTGTTTTGCTAAGGCAGCGGGAAGTGTAGATAGAATCAATGGATGGGAGGCTGGTTTGCGTGATGGATTGAGCTACAGTCACAACCATTGTAGTTCCTTGTGGTCTTGGGCAGAGCAGGAGCCATACCAAGCTATGATACAACCAGACAGAATGCTTTCTATGGTGCATCTGTAAAAGATGGGAGATTAGAGTTTAATTACTGCAGACAGATGAGTTGATCACACTTAATAAAATCCTAAAAGGGCAGTGTGGGTTTTCTCCTCCCTTCCTCCTCCTCAGCTAATAACCATCTAGTTGGTGGCAAGGGCAGCACCCATTGTGATATGAGGTTGTCCAGCATACAGAAGGAGGTAACAAAATCTTAAGACACATTTTGCCAAGTAGTGCAGTGCTCCGTTAGAGATACTTCGGTAGCAGAAGCAATGCTTTGACATGCCAATGATCTGTTCGATGACATTTTATGTAGAACTATGTGAGCTTGGATTGCCAACCAGAGTCATAAACCAAATGCTCAGTGGATTCACCTTGTTGTGCAATAGCCACATTCTGGTTTGTCAAACACAGATGGTACAACAGGCTTTCACAGAATGAAGGCATCATGCCTGTTGCCAGGATACTGGGCATTGATCTGTATAGTACACATCATCTGGTTGCACATCAGCTGGATGATGAGGGAATAGAAGACCTTCTAGTGGCAACATACCTCAGTGTTGTCATGCGTTGCTCACCAAGCAACATGCACACTGTCAGTTGAACCCATGGGGAAACTAGCTATGTGCTCACTCTGTCTGCGTTACCCTGACAAGATAGAACAATATATATTCAGTTCTGTTTCCTTATAAAGCCTCAGTGACCTGCCTTATGCAACAGTGCACAGCAAGCTGAGAGATGTTGCAAAGATCACCAGTTCCGGCCTGCGGGAGCCAGATGCATAAAGCTCATGGCCACGATCACCTTTAGACACTGGCAATGCTGTCCTTGCTTACTCCGAGACCAAGAGTCGGGGAGGGTGGTGGGTTGAAACTACTGCTCCCCTGTCAGGGAGCCAGTGTTTTAAAGTCAGGGAAAAGTCCTTCAGCATTTGCCACAGTAATTCCTGTAGACATCAGCAACTTTAAATAGTAATACATCATCAAACACTCCTACAAACTCAGCAACAGCCAATAGAAATCAATTGATAAATAACCTGTAATTAGTTCCCACATATGAATTGGCATAGGGATGAGAAAATAAGGGGAGTGAACTTGCGGCTAAAGTAGTGCTGCGGGAAGGAGGGGTTCCATATCATGGGGCACTGGCATCAGTATTGGAACAGGAAGGACCTGTATCATTGGGGTGGTCTTCACCTGAACCAATCGGACCAGTGTTCGAGCTGAAAGGATAAATACGGTAGTTACACAGACTTTAAACCAGCAAGTGCAGGGAGTATAATGGTTAATGGGAAGCAAAACAGCAGGTTAACATGTGGAGAGAAGGTTTCAACTGTGTTGTAAATTACCAAAAAAGTTAAAAGGGAGAAGATCTCAGGAGATGTTATTAATGGGAGTGCTTGGATACAAAGAAGTGTAAAAATTAACGTAAGGGCACTTTACCCAAATGCTCTTAGCATTCGAAACAAGTTAAATGAGTTGATGGCACAAATCATTGCAAATGAGTGTGATTTAGTGGCCATTACAGAGACGTGATTGTGGGGTAGTCACGACTGGGAGTTAAACATCCAAGGTATCAGACTGTTCGGTAGGACAGTCAGGAAAGTAAGGGAGATGGTGTAGCTGTGATATTTAAGGATGGCATCAGGGTGGTAGTGAGAGATGATATAGATTCTATGGAGAAAAGCATTGAATCCATTGGGGTGCAAACTAGAAATAGTAAGAAGAAAAAGTCACTGATATACGTAGTCTATAGGTCACCAAATAATATCAGGGTAGGGCGAGCAATGAAGGAAGAAATAATAGATGCTTGTAAGAATAGTTTGGCAATTATCATGGGGGACTTTAATCGACATGTCAGTTGGTCAAAAGAGATCAGTCAAGGCAGCCTTGAGGAGGAGTTCATAAAATATATCCGCAATAGTTTCCTTAAACAATGTGTAATGGAACCTATGAGGGAGCAAGTTATCCTAGATTTGGTCCCTTATAATGATGATGTGGAGATGCCAGCATTGGACTGATGTGTAATGAGACAGGAATAATTAATGATCTCACATTAGGGATTTTCTCGGAAGGAGCAATCACAGTAATCTGAATTTAAAATACTATTGGAGCGTGAGAAGGTAAAATCCAATGTCTTGTGTTTAAACAAAGGAGATTATAATGGGATGAGGGAAGAGTTGGCTAAGGTAAACTAGGAACAAAAGCTTCATGGTGGGAAAATTGAGAAACAGTGGAGGACTTTCAAAGCAATTTTTCACAGTGCTCAGCAAAAGCATATACCAGTGTCAAGGAAGGACTGTAGAAAAAGGGATAATCAACCATGGATATCTAAGGAAATAGAGGGTATCAAATTGAAAGAAAATGCATACAAACTGGCAACAGTTAATGGGAAACTAAAGGATTTGGGAAATCTCTAAAGGTCAACAGAAAGCCACAGAAAAAGCTATAAGGAAAAGTAAGATAGATTATGAGAGGAAACTAGCTCAGAATATAAAAATAGATAACAAAGATTTCTAGAAATGCATAAGAAAAAGAGTGGCTAAGATAAACAGTCCTTTAGAGGATGAAAAAGGGGATTTAATAACAGGAAATGAGGAAATAGCCAAGGCATTGAGCAAGTATCTTATCGGTCTTCACAGTGGAAGACTCAAATAACATGCCAAAAATTAATGACAAAAAGGCTATGGCAGGTGATGACCTAGAAATGATCATTATCACTAAAGAAGCAGTGTTAGGTAAGCTAATGGGGCTAAAGGTAGACAAGTCTCCAGGCTCTGATGGAATGCATCCCAGGTACCAAAAGAGGTGGCAGGGGAAATAGCAAATGCACTTGTGGTAATTTATCAAAATTCGCTGGACTCTAGGACAGTTCCCACAGAATGGAAAACAGCAAATGTGATGCCACTGTTTAAAAAAGGAGGTAGACAAAAGGCAGGTAACCATAGGGTGGTTAGCTTAATTTCTGCTGTTGGAGAAGATGCTTCAATCTATCATCAAGGAAGAAATAGTGAGACATCTGGATATAAATCGTCCCATTGGGAAGATACAGCATGGGCTCATGAAAGGCAGGTCATGTTTAACTAATTTAGTGGAATTCTTTGAGGACATTACGAGTGTGGACAATAGGGAACTGGTGGATGTTATATATCTAGATCTCCAGAAGGCACTGTAGAAGGTGCCACACAAAAGGCTGCTGCATAAGATAAAGGTAACAGTGTTACAAGTAATGTTTTAGCATGGATAGAGGATTGGTTAACTAACAGAAAGCAAATAATGGGGATAAATGGGTGTTTTCCTGGTTGGCAATCAGTGACTTATGGTGTGCCTCAGCGAAAAGTGTTGAGACCGCAATTGTTTACAATTTACATAGATGATTTGAAGTTGGGGATCAAGTGTAGTGTGTCAAAGCTCATAAATGACATTAAGATGAGTGGTAGAACAAAGTGTGCAAAGGATACTGAACGTCTGCAAAGGGATATAGATAGTTTGAGTAAATGGGAAGGGTCTGGTAGATGGAGTACAATGTTGGTACTCCAAATTGAGGTCATCCATAATTGAGAAGGCAAACGGGATTTTGTCCTTCACTGCTAGAGAGAGGAAGTTTAAAAACAGGGAGGGTATGTTGTCACTGTAAAAGGTGCTGGTGAGGCCACACCTGGAGTACTGTGTACAGCTTTGGTCTCCTTACTTGAGAAAGGATATACTGGCACTGGAAGGACTGCAGAGGAGATTCACTAGGTTGATTCCGGAATTGAGAGGGTTGGCTTATGAGGAGAGACTAAGTAAACTATGACTATACTCACTGGAATGTAGAAGAATGAGAATGGATCTTATAGAGACATATAAAATTATGAAGGGAATAGATAGGGAAGCAGGGAGGTTGGTTTCTCACACGGGTAAACCTAGGGGGCATAGCCTCAAGGAGGAGTAAATTTAGGACTGAATTGAGGAGGAATTTCTTTACCCAAAGGGTTGTAAATCTGTGGCATTCCCTGTCCAATGAAGCAGTAGAAGCTACCTTGTTGAATGTTTTAGAGGCAAATATAGATAGATTTTTGAACAGTAACGGAATTAAGGGTTAAGGTGAGCGAGCGGGTAATTGTTGCTGAGTCCACAAAAAGATCAGCCATGACCTTATTGAATAGTGGAGCAGGTTTGAGGGGCCAGATGGTCTACTCCTGCTCCTAGTTTTTATGTTCTTTGATCCCTTTGAATAGCACTGTTAAGCATGTCTTCAGCTTTGCATATTTAACACACTGTTAACTGCAGTGTTGAGTACCAAAAGGGTACCGATGGCACTAAATGAATGCTATACACTAATTATCATCATGATCTACTTACTTTGCATACTTCTACCATATGTTCTTTACATATTTGCTAAAACACTACCGAAGATGGCCCTCCAGAGTTGCATACATGCACCACTTTGGAGCCAAACTGGTCTCTGTAGTATCCATAAAATTTGAGGTTGTCATCTTCCACTCTCTATATTTGGCATTGTGGCACAGTGGTTAGTACTGCTGCCTTGCAGTGCCAGAGACCGAGGTTCAATTCCGGCCTCAGGTGACTGTCTATGTGGAGTTTGCACATTCTCCCAGTGTCTGTATGGGTTTCCTCCAGGTGCTCCAGTTTCCTCCCACAGTCCAAAGATGTGCAGGTTAGGTGGATTGGCCATGGTAAATTGCCCCAAAGTGTCAGGGGGACTAGCAGGGTAAATACGTGGGGTTAGGGAGATAGGGCTTGGGTGGATTGTGTACTGTACAGTCTTGATGGGCCAAATGGCCTCCTCCTGAATTGTAGGGATTCTATGATTCTATGTGGCTGGTCATAGTCGTCAAGAAGCCTTTGCTTTGTTGAATGGATGATCAGGTGGAATAATACATACCAAGCATTCTTATCAATTACTGCTGGCAAATACGTCACATTCTAAAAATGTGAGCTGCATTGTTTTCAGCAATTTAAGGTTACTGTAACAAAATGGCAATGTCATTCCAAATGAATGTTGTGTGGAGACAGCACACATGCTGGATGTCTTGTGAATATATACACAGACATTTTGCATGCTTCTGGTATTCATTCCAATGCTATTATAAAGTACCAAATGTGGTACCAGGAGATTACACCAGCTTACACATAAAATAGAATTAGTAACATCATTCATAAAAAAAAGAAGTCAAAATAAGTAAAGGGGAGTAGTGAGCAGTCAATGGAATGCAACCTTCCAGCCAGCTATGATTTCCTTTATTCAGAAAGCAGCATCATAGTATTTCTTTTTACGGGTCTTGAGGTGGTTTTACTTGTATCTAATCTAGATGAAGACATGCTACTTTTCTGATGAGAGATTTCCCATTCAAATGAATATTGTCTTATTGAGCTTGATGTCATATAATTGAAAGAATGGAAAGGCAAAGTACAAAATGCTATGGGTTGGGTACTACTCATAGTAGATGCTGTTGACTATTTGGTCAAGTGACTAATATAAAAGAAAGTAATATTGTACATCAATTAAATGAATAGGTTTTAATGTGAACACAGATACGAGGTGTATCATTTTCATGTGGCACCCATTAGTACTCTTGTCACTGGGTCAAAAAGTTATGAGTTTGAGCGCCATACTATGATTTGAAGTTATAATCTAAACCGAGTCCAGTGTGGTGGTCAGAGTGTGCTGTATCTTTGGAAGTGCTGCTGTGCTCTGGATGGGATTTTACACTAAGGTCTCTCCTGCCTGTTCCAGTGGATGTTTTATGTAAAAACAAATCTCATGAAACTACTTAAAGAACAGTGAGTCCTTCCAAGGTCCTGACCAACATTTCTATCTCAATCAGCACTACAAAATAACAAATTAGCCAGTTATCTAACTCATTGCTGGATGTGGAACATTACTGGCTCAGAAGGATCACTGTGTTTGACCGCATAATAACAACGAGAACAAATTAATTGTGCAAAATGCATTGTGATCATTTGTAATGATCTACGAAATAATATTGTTCATGGCGATGGTTCAGGAAGATGGTTTGTCTGTGAATATTAACCTCTCATTAAAAGTATCCAGTAAGTCTGAAACTGTTGACAGTAACATGAATAATCAGAGTAGAATAAAGTATCTTAATCCTGTGCAATTCATTGATAAGAATTTATTATTTAATACTATTCGTGTTGAATTCTCTTGACCATCCACCATAACTGTGTAATTTACAGAGAAACGATACAAATCCTGTGCATGCTATTTTTTCCGGGGAATTCTACGAACCTTCTTCAAGGTTACAGTGGACAATCAGAAAAAACTCCTGTGATGATATAATCTCAATGATGTCCAGTTTTGAACAACTACGTTAAAGCAAGAACAGTTGCAAGATCCCCTCCAAGCCACACACATTCCTCATTAGGACTAAATTACCACTCGCTCATTATTGCTGAGTCTAAATCCTGGAACTTTGTTTCTAACAGCACTGTGGGGATACTTACACCAGACAGACTGCAACAGTTGATGAGGTGGCTCACCAGTACCTTTTCAAGGATAATTAGGGATGAGCATCCAATGATCACAACCGACGAAAGAATGAAATAAAATACATCATCTGATCAAAATCACGAGTGGTTGTCGATGCAGGCCTGAATGTTTCGAGATTTTTTTTCATGGGAAAATATTGCAAAATTATGAAAGATCTTGAAGGGGTAAACAGTGATTCATTGTTTCTGCTGATTGATAAATTGTTATTCGATGACATAGACTCACGATTATCACTATTCACCAGAAGGAGAACAGGGAACTTAGAAGTTATTTTTTAAACATAGGGTTCTTACAACTTCAAAAGCAGTGGGCTAGTGACTATATCTTTACTTAAAAAGAGATCCAGTCAAGGACTTGAAACTGAAAAAAATAAAAAAAATGTAGGAAATGGAATAGGTGATTCTTGATGAATAACCAACATTGGCATGTGTTTTGGGTTGAATGGCCTGTTGTAATTTCTGTGCCTTTGCTTTCAAAGGACATGAAACTGGGATTATTGAGGGAAGGCTTATCAAACTGAATTTGTTTACAATGGAAAAAATATAAAGAAAGGACATAACTAAGCTTTTTAGAATTCTGAGCTAAAATTGAATGAGAATATTCCTACAGGCATCAAGGAAGCTGTTGGGGGTGGTGTGGGGGCGGGGTGGGGGGGGTGGTGGCGGGTGACAGAAAATTGGATGTTTTGCAATCCTGCCTGATTTCCATTTGAAATCTCATTTTCTGTGTTCATTTACACTGGTTCCTTCTGCCAAAATGATGCTCTTGCAGAAAAATTGTGGGAGCTTCGTGCATTATTATCTTACGACTGCAGCCAGAAGTCCTGATCAACTTGGAACTGAACTTTGCTGGAGTGAGCTTTCGGTATTAATCTAATTCACTGTGTTAGGTTTTGTATGAGCATATAGATGACATCAATAAACATAATTCCTGAGTCTTTGGCGATCCAGGAAAGCTGCTGAAATAACGCAGTCATGGCATATTGCTGTAATTGTTCTATGGGAAAGGCAATGCAAGCACTTTTATGTTGAATAATGCACTTTTCATTTGTTTGACACACGTGTGAAGCTATGTAGCCAAATAATTCTTATCTTAGTCTTGAAGGGGGATGGTGAAATTAAAGTTGAAGAAGGTGGTGACCTTCATTGTCAATAACAGCACAAAAATAGTAGTAATTGATTTAAATGGTCCCATATTTTGCAATTGTGTGATGGCCATAGTGGGTGGAGTTGGGAAGTTGAGGTGATAGGAAGTAGGAAGGGTGGGAAGAGTTCCTGCTTAACTTCAGTTCTGATCATTCGCATTGGATTAAAAGTAAGCACATGTAGAATGGTGTTCAAGTCTTAAAAGAGCAATGTTTCCTTGTGAGGAAGACGATTTGAATTTCCTTTTTTTTGATTTTGAATAATGTCTTTGTTTTCTTACAACAAAAATCTATAGAAAATGGCTGTTTAAAAAGCAGCTGATTGTTCAGTTAACTGATGATAAATCATTTACAAGAATTGAGTAGAATGAGGAGATTGTTCAGTAAGAGAAGATCTGTAAAGTGGTTTCTAGAGTGCAAAGTTTTGTTCCAACACTAGGAGAGTCACTATAAGCTTCACAGTGTCCAATGTGATCAAGCACATCAAAATTAGTCATTGAAGTAGCTTCCTAACCACCCCGAGCAGAGGATTTTTCAAATTATTGCATTGGTAAAAGGTATAAGAAAATGTGCCAAGGAAAGAACGAAGCATCAAAGTCTGATTGCCCGCATCATTGTACGTGCAGGTGCTGGCTGGCATAGTTACCTAGCAATCATTGAGGCACATCCAGCTCAGCATTGAGTCATAAAACTATGCCATTTGCTGCAAGGACACTTATGGTCACAGACAACCTTCATTATAAGAACAATGCTGTTATTGGCAATGAAGGTCACCACCTTCTTCAACTTTAATTCCACCATCCCCCTTCAAGACTAAGATAAGAATTATTTGGCTACATAGCTTCACACATGTGTCAAACAAATGAAAAGTACATTATTCAACATAAAAGTGCTTGCATTGCCTTTCCCATAGAACAATTACAGCAATATGCCATGACTGTGTTATTTCAGCAGCTTTCCTGGATCACCAAAGACTCAAGAACGATGTTTACTGATGTCATCTACATGCTCATGCAAAACCTAGCACCGTGAACTAGATTAAGACACTCCAGCAAAGTGCAGTTCCAAGTTGATCAGGATTCCTGGCTGCAGTCACAAGGCAATAATGCATCCCAACTTCAGTGAAAGTGAAGTCAGACTGAAATGATCCTTCCTTAGATAATAATGCCATCACCTTCAATGACCACCTTAAAACAGCACTTCAGATAAATCTGTCTGTCAGCATAGCCTTAATGAGGCTTCCCAGTGCATTGTGACAGCTGCAAATTGAGATATCGAAAGAGACTTAGGGTGGTATTCCCCCATCCTTCTCGCTTGAGGCCCGGACATTTCTGCCCAAGGTCAACAGATGTTTCACTGGCCCATCAAATTATCCGTGTCCACCCACAGCAGGCGGGACCAGAAGATTTAGGTCTTAGCCTTGAAAGCTCACTCATGAGTAAATCCAGATCAGTGCATTGATAATGATCAGCATTGACAGTGTGAAAATCACTCCAATGTGCTTAATCCCATAACTTTCCAATTTGAACATTATCATTGCACCAAAATTGGCAGTGAATAATCCCCCTTGTTACAAGCTACCTTGTCCTTCAGTGAATGAAATATTATGAAGCCATTGAAGGTAACAAGAATACAGAGAAGTTCTCATCCTATATTTAGGTGTATAAGTGAGCGTACATTATACTAGAAAGGTCGGCTTGTGATTGCAACATTAAAAATATAAGTGGACCAATAGCTTCAGTTGTAAGCTATAACGGTACTGCAGTTGCAGGTACTGTATAATTCTGCTAAGAGATTTAAAGATTGGTGAGTGACTTACATGAAGCAGAAGTCAATATATAATAAGCTGCAAGGAAACTACGTAATGTGCAAAGTTCATTATTTACTTGTTAAATGGAAATTCTAGGTAGCCTTAACTTGACATTTTTTTCTCATCAGCTTCCATACACCACCACCCCCACATCCTCACCCACCACTTGCACACAATCCCTCCCCAGTATAAATCCCGTCTGATTTTCCTTGTCTTCAGCTCTGGTGAAGGGTCATCCTGACTTGAAATGTTGGCTCTATTCTCTCTCCACAAATGTTGTCAGTCCTGCTGAGATGTCCCAGCATTTGTGTTTTTGTTTCACCCTCCATAATAATAATAATACTGATCTCTGGCGCTGGAGTGTGGCACTGGACCACTCTCTGTTAATTTCACTTCCTGAAAGAACAGCTGTATCTGTGAAGCTGTGTTCTTCCTGTCATCGCTCTACAAGGTTGAATACAGAATTTTTATTTTTCAGGCAGAACATTCTGTTTTAAATGTTTGCTGTAGCCCTTTAGGCAGGTGTTCCTAGCTCTACTGAATGTATTCCAATGCCTGATGAGTTGAATGCAAAAAATTTGGATCCATCATCTCACAATCACAGAAGGAAAGGTTTTGGTGGAACTGTCTGATCTGGGCTTCATCTGGCATTAATTCATCCCACATCACATCCACTACCAGAATGCCCACCTTAAAGGATGGAGATAAAGAAGTTATTTAACTTAAACTATGATCCCAGAACCAGAGAGCACAAAAGTAATGAGATTAATGTCAGCTTGCATAAATTGATGGAATTCTCACCTTTGGATTCTTTCTTTCATTTTCAGTAACCCCTATACCCCTAAGGACCAGGAGATACATAAGGAAGAATCACATGGGAATGCTGATTTAGCTGACATACCTAATCTTTGATGTTGGATTCTATTGAGCGAGACTTTATTGAAAGTGTGCAATCTTTTGAAATATAAATGTATGGAACAAATTCTTATTGAAAGCAAGACAGTATAAATTACTCTTTAAGGAAAGTTCAGCGTGAATATTTGATTAAGAAAGTGACCAAAACTTATAATGGTGCACATAGACATAGGAAAGTTTGCGCACCGCATAGGAATGCCATCTTTGGAATGCAACTGGTCAGACTCGGATAATGCAGATTGTAATGTTAGATTGATATCCTGCTGTTTCATTCACCCCTAAGGGGGTCCAGGAGAAATTTCACGGAGTATTATCTTTTCCTTATCAGCAAGTTTAACATATCTATGCAGCGTATTTGCTGTATGTATCATATAGATAACAATGTACAGTAATTAGTAATGTTGAACTGTTCAAACTCCTGTTGATGACAGGTGTAGTTTCCAAGAAGATATGGCTGATTGATGTCAGATTAAAAGCAAGTCAATAGGCCCAGTCATTTTTTAGTGGAAAGGATTCTGTTGAGCAGAAATCAGAGTTTGCCTGTGTGTTAGACAAGGGAAGTTCATGCTAGTTTCATTTTAGGCTAGGAACCTCTGTTGGAGAAAGGGATGCCGTCCTGTGACGATTATTTGGCTCAGTTGGTATGAGATAGGAGGTTGTGAGTTCAAGAGTTGACAAGCGATCAGAAGGAAACACTAAATCCTTGAAATGCAGAATACTGATCTGCAGTCCATGGCAGAGATGGAGGTCAACAACGGTTAGTGTATGAGGGTCATTAGGGAGAGGAGGGGACTATTACCTTACACTGACAGAATTCAGGTTCTTTGCCACTACTACTCAAGATTTTGCATCGGGCAGTCTCAGGGACCAATGATAAGAGGAGCACATACAGGCGGCAAGTAGAAAAAGGATGGCAGGCAGCAATTCCAAAGGAGCGTGTTGGCCTGGTCACTCAATTTTCAGTTTTCAAAATTTCAGAATTTCAAACAAGGTATATCCAGTTCACTCTATTCAGATTTTTCAGAATGCATCCAGAGGAAATATATTAAAAATTCGAGGCAAAACCTAGAAAAAGGTAAAGAATTGCATGAGGTGTGTAACGTTTCAATTATTATGTTTGATAACGTGTGTCTATTCACTTTGCTTTCTGCAGTGTGATTAGTTAAGATTGGATGTGGTTACTGAAAAAAAATTAAGCTGAAGCAGGCAGCTGTTTGTCCAGAGCAAAAAAACTCCTGCACACATAGATCATGTTGTTTCATCTCTGCATATCTCTGATAAAACACAACAAAACGGAGGGAATAGTGGGTACTATTTGCCAGAGCAGTATATTAAGGTGGCAACAACAGTCCCAGCAAATGTTGTTATGGCCCTAACTATTTCTAATTTACATGTATGACAATAGGAGCCTCTTAGGATCTGAACTAGATATTACGGAGGTTAAATACTCCATAGCTGCAGCAATAAAGATTCGTAGTGATGCAGCAATACGTTATAGTCTGCACCAAATTTTATTTTCAATTGGCTTAGAAAATATTGCTAAGATTTTTAAATTCAAAAATGAAATAAAAATGACAGTGAGACTGTGAATTGAGCCTCCAAGAAAAATTTGAACTACTATTCGATGAGTTTCAGCGGAAAGAAGATCGAGTGCAATGAAAAGACAGCAGCAAATTTGCTCCAAGCCTATTTCTCACTGTAGGCTTAGCCCAATTTCAGCTCATGTCCTTTACACTTATACATCTCCAATTATTTTGAAGGTGGACGAGAATCTTTAGCAAGACAAGGTCAAGTCCTCTTCATTTTGTTATTTTCAAACAGAACTGAACATTGGTGTCACATTCAAGACAAATTCAACTTACACATCTTAATTTTTACTTTGTGTCCACAGCCAGGAAGCAGAACTGAAGATTTTGGCTCCTTTCATGTAGTGATTTGTCAGTAAAGACAATTGTAAGTACCTCTTCTATCTCCTTGACATGTGAGTTTAAAAAGGCATGGGTAGAATTTAACAGATTTTTTTCTAAGTTTCCAGTAGTTCTGAAAATGGGAGTTCCAGATCCATTTTTTGGGCAATTTTTCTGTCTCTCAAAAGATGGGCTAGCAGTTTCTAGCCAGAGAGGCTGTGGGTGGGGCTTAAGTCACCAGTCTGCCTGTAGAGGGAGGTATTGCGCATGTGCAGACCTCTGAAACTGCACCTGCACATTAGCAGTAGTCTGACAGACAGTGAGAGAGCTGTCAGACCCCTGCTACTGCAGACAGTTTCAACCAGCAACCTTCCCCCCACAATCGCAGGGGCCCATGTCTCGAAATGCATCCCTGCCACCCAGAGCGATCATGGGCCCCCCTCCCTCCCTTCCCGACCAATCACACGCAGAGTGGCAGGATGGCAGAGTGGCAGAGTGGCAAGGTGGTAGAGTGCCCCCACTGGTTTCATCACCATTGGCCCACCCCCACAGACCCCAACCCTTCTTTTGGCCCTGCCCTTGGCTTACCCCCCCATTGGCCCTACCCCCTGGCACATCCACCCGTTGTCCCACCCCAACTCCGTCCCCAATCCTCCATTGGCCTGACGCCCATTAGCCCTGCCCCTGCACTGCCCCCGGCACTGTCCAGTGGACAGTGCCAAGGTGCCCAGTCAGCACTGCCCATGTGTCAGATTCCAGTTCCACCAGTGAAGTCAATGCAACTATTCCCCATTCATGGGGAGAGGTTTTCCTTGCCAGAGAGAATCTCTCCCAGCAGGGCCAGAAAGGCAAGCAAGCCTGGACGATCGAGCACTGGACTCACTGAACACATGGAAAACACTATTGCAGGTGCAGCAGGTAATTAAGGCAAATGGAATGTTGTCATTTATTGCTAGAGGGATGGAGTTTAAAAACAGTGAGGTTTTGTTGCAGCTGTATAAGGTGCTGGTGGGGCCATACCTGGAGGACTGTGTACAGTTTTAGTCTCCTTACTTGAGAAAAGATATACTGGAACTGAGGAGGTGCAGAAAAGATTCACAAGTTGATTCCAGAGTTGAGAGGGTTGGCTTATGAGGAGAGACTGAGTAGACTGGGGTTATACTCATTGGAATTCAGAAGAATGAGGGGAGATCTTATAGAAACATATAACATTATGAAGGGAATAGACAGGATGGAAGCAGGGAAGTTGTTTCCACTAGTGGGTGAAATTAGAACTATGGGGCACGGCCTCAAAATAAGAGGAAGCAGATTTATGACTGAGTTGAGGAGGAACTTCTTCACACACAGGATTGTGAATCTGTGGAATTCCCTGCCCAGTGAAGCAGTTGAAGCCACATCGTTGTATGTTTTTGAGGCAAGGATAGATAAATTTTTGAACAGTAAAAGAATTAAGGGTTATAGTGAGCGGGCTGGTAAGTGGAGCCGAGTCCACAAAAAACATAGCCATGATCTTATTGAATGGCGGAGTGGGCTCAAGGGGCCAAATGACCTACTCCTGTTCCTAGTTTTTATGTTCTTAAGTAAATCTAAATAAATTAATCAGCCTCTCGCCCCCATTTCTGGCAAGATGCTGACAGTACCAGAAAGCTGGGTGTCATAAGGTTGCAGTAAGAAGTCTCACCAGCTTAAAGTCCAACAGATTTATTTGGTAGCAAACACCACTAGCTTTCAGGGCTCTGCTACCAAATAAACCTGTTGGACTTTAAACATGGTGTTGCGAGACTTCTTACTGTGGTTACCCCAGTCCAACACTGGCATCTCTAAATCATAAGATCGCAACAGGCATAAGAATGGGTGCCATTGCTGCTAGCTGCTTTATGCCCAATTTTATGACATTTTCCTGCTGCAAAACAGGCACAAAGAGATCATAAAATTCTGCCTGAAGGCTCCTACTATTCTCAAGATCAGTAGGAAGTCGTTCTGGATAATGGGTCTGGCGTGACGCAAGACCACAGACTGAGGAACACATGAAAGCTTGGAGCAGCTGCTGAAAAGGCAGGATGGGGAAACGTCACTGCATAAAGCATTTCAACCACAGAAGCAGAAGTAATACACCAGGAGTTGGAAACTTGGCAAATCCTCACTGCCTATACGTTTGAGATGTAATGAATATTGAAAATCATAACTGCAGTGAGTAACATACAATATTGAAAGAAACTGAGTTAGTCTGCACCTTATGTAACACCAACTTTGAATGATCAATTTTTTTAATATAATTTTTGTGAAAAAAGTATATTTTTAGAAAAAAAATCAGTTGTGAATTCCAAAAACTGACCTGTCTAGATTCCACGCACATATCTGGTGTCTACAGTTTGCAGCCTTTCTTTTGAAACCTGTGCAAATTCATTTATTTAACAAACACAAACTTTAAACATAATTAGATTCTCAGATCCTTTCTATAAGGAAAAAAAATAGAGTCCACAAATTTGCCATGTCAAAATGACTAAGTTTGATTTTGAGAATGGCTAAAGATTTCAGTAAACACAATGATAAACAAATCCAAACACAATCAAGCAGCAATCTATACAGAGAATGGAAAATTGAACAATAGACTCAAAATGGAGGCTACAGGTCAAAGGAAGTACTATTTGGACAGCATAGTTCAAGACCGCATCTTGAGAATTTAACCCAGTTCAGATCATCAAGGCACAAGAGAGGCAGTCAGGATAGTGCAGAGAAGGGCCACAAAATGAAGCCCAAATATTAATGGTCTTAGTTCTGAAGGCTGAAAAACACTGACCTTTCCCCTTTGAGAGGAGGTAATTGATGCAGATGCATATCAGATCATAAATCAGAGAAGATCAATTTGGAATTCAATCTGGAACAGAATTAGAGTACATAGCCATAAACTAGTGAAAGGAAAATTTAGACTTATATTAGGAAGTTTTTTTATAAGAAGAATGAGCAACATGTAGGCTGCTCATCTATATGCGCAGTATAAGCAACAACCCTGGGACCAAACAGCAACTGTGACTCTGGATGGATGAGCTAAGTTGGACCAAGTAATCTTCATCATCTGCATCTCCCTTGTGAATACGATGCAGACTGAGTTGTGAAACAGAGACTGGTTGCCAAACACAAACAAATTTGCATTAATTTATCACTATTAAAAGGGAATTACATAAACATCAATGACTTGTACCTATGTAGCACCCTTAATGTAGTAAAATGTCCATGTCCTAACTTACACCAGAGTTTGTTTACTCATCACCCATTACTCACCTACACTGGCTCCAGGTTAAGCTCCATGGTCCTACTCCTCCTTATTTCTGTTACATCCTTCAGCTCAGGAGTATTTTGAAGCAAATTTGACACAGAGCCACGTAAGGACATATTTGGACTGATATCAAAAGCTTGGGCAAAGAGATAGGTCTCGAGAAGCACTTCAAAGGAGGAAAGAGAGAAAGAGCAGCAGAGGCATTTAGGGAGGGCGTTCCAGAGATTTTGCAGTTGCAGGTATGGCCACCAATGGTGGAGAAATTGACACTGGGGGTGCTCAAAGAGCCAGAATTAGAGGAGTACAGCCATCTCAAAATTTTGGGGAACTGGAGGATATTTAAGAAATAAGAAGGACATGGAATTTCACTACAAATCAGTGTACATCAGTAAAATCAGGGGTGATGGGGAACAAAATGTGGTGCAAGTTAGTACATGGGCATTAAGATTTTCAATCTCACGTATACAAAGGATAGAATATGGATGATGGTTAAGTGTATTTTGGAATAGTCAAAGCTAGAAGTGAGAGTTCCAGCAGTAGCTAATGTAGCCAGTCATACAATTGGGTAATATTAGTGGAAGAACAGGCCTTAGTTATGGTGCGGATATGTAGTCGGAAGCAAACATGACACCAAGGTCATGAACAGTCCAGGTCAGTCTCAGGCAGTTGCCAGGGAGAAGGTGCTGAGGAAACACGTTTGTAGCAGGGTTAAAAATCTCTGGTTTCTGTCTTCCAATATTTAATTGAAGGAGATCTTTTTCATCAGTGCTGGAGGTCAAACAAGCAACAGGCACTAGAGGAGTTGAGAGAGGCACTGGTGAGGTAGAGCTACGTGCAATTGGAGTAGATGTGAAAACCACCAATGTGTTTTTGGATGATATCGTCAAAGAGCATAATTTATAAGAGAAATAAGAGGGGCCAAATCTTTGGGGTAATTAAATGTGTGAGCAGGAAGAAAACCATTATACTTGATCCTCTGGCTATGATTAGATAAATAAAAATGGGACCAGGTGAGACCAGTCCCAATCAGCAGGATAATAGTGAAGAGACATTGGTGGAGGATGGCACCTTATCAAAGGCTACAGACAGACTGAGAAAGATGAAGAGGTACAGTTTACCTTTGTCACAATCAAGTAGGATGCTATTTGAATTTAAGTCATTTCAGAACCGTGGTGGGCATAAACCTGACTGGAGGTCTTCAAACATAAAGTCTTTGGAAAATTGGACCTGGAGTTGAGAGGTCACAGACTTTGGGAGAAGACGGGGAGGTTGAGACAAGGCAGATATTTGGAAGAATGGTGAGGTTAAGGATTGGCTTCACTATAATTACTACCAGTTTTAAAAGATTCTGAGTTGAATATTTGTCATTTTCTCATTACTTCAATAATCTTAGTTTTGTTGCAGAAATCCTGACAATGAGCACTTGTGAAGCTGAGTTAAATTTATGCATTATTGTGGGTTCAGTTGCAGTTGTCTGACAGTCAAAAACAGCCTTATATAGATTATTGCCAGAACCATGATTCATAACTGTGCAATGATGTTAGAGGTCACAATTCACCTACTGAGACCATGTTTCATTTATCATCTTTTCCACTTTGGAGAAAGAAGTGTGTGTTCTCATCGAAAATGATTTCCATCCTGTCAGTTGTTTCTTTGTAAACTGAACTTGGAGCATTTCTGGTGGGTCCTGCTTCAAAATGGTACTATCATGTTCTTGTGGTCTCTTTTATTGTACCCTGGATATTTTTATCTTCCGTGTTTTAGTTTATTCTAAATCCTAGTTTGCTACGTCATAACATGCCTGGAATAATAAACAGAGAACCCTTTTTCAGCTACAGGTTCTATCATGTGCCTCCTCATCTACGTAAGCTTGCAGAATAATAGTACACTAGACTTAGGTTGTTAACCACCAAAGAAACTTTATTCAACGTTAAAATAAGCAATTAGAAATACAGGTGCAACATGTGCCTTACAGAAATTAAGCTCAGCTATTTCTTTGTAGCAATAACAAAAAATAAACAGTTTACTTTTTATGAAATGCCTCATCTTGTGAATTATAGAAGCAGCCTGCATTGATTAACTCTGTTCAAAGTTCCAGATGGACTCACTGATTTGGAAAATAAACAATTTTTTAAAAATCCATTAATGGGACATAGGCTTTGCTGACTAGGCCAGCATTTATTACCCATCGTTGAGTCAATCACATTGCTGTAGATTTGGAGTCACATGTCGGCCAGACCAGATATGGACGATAGATTTCCTTCCCTAAAGCACATTAGGTTTTTACAACAACATTAGACTAGTATCATCATTTGACATTTTAATCCTGATTTTTATGGAATTGAAAATTCACTCTTTGCCGTGGTGCGATTTGAACCTGGATCCCCAGAGCATCACCCTAGGTCTCTGGATTACTATTTCAGTGACAAACCACTATGCCATTATCTCCATTGGATGATAAATACATTTAGAATGCTATTGGTAATCAAGGAGAACAAAATGTTTTTGCCTGATAAACTGAAAGAGCTGTCAATCAAACAAATATTTTGCCAGATGACACAGAGGGCGGAACTTTAGTCCTGCCCGCCACGGGAAATGTAACAGGCGGGACATGGACCATGCAAAGGCCCATTGACCTGGGGCGGGATTTTCCAGATTTGGGGCAAGCATGGCTGGAGGATTCCACCCAGAATGTTTTTATTCCAATTGAGTTTCTTGCAACCTAACTCACCCAATCCCTGCCCACCAATTATCTAGCTTTTCAAAACACAATTATTGCAAAAGTATGCTGAGTTGGGTTAAGAAATGATTTTTTCCCCCCTAAAACTGTTTACTTAACTCTGTATTTACCTGAATAGAATTAAAGGAGCCATTCCTCAGTTAGGCAAAAAAATTCTTATTTTGAATACACACACAATTATTGTGGAAGTCTGAAGGCACAGTGGGTGCCTTCTCTACCTTTGAACTAGAAGCTCTGAGTTCAGTCCACCCCAGGACCCGATGGCTATGGATGATGTGTTCTTAACATGACCAAATAAGTTCAGTATTAATCTGCAAATCCTTTCAGCACACTCCAACAGCAGATACTAAGAGTGGGAGAGATTTCTGATCAGCCATGTGATGAAAATAACATTGAAGTCTACGCAATTACTATCCATAACTCTAGGCTTCAACATACATGTAAAAATTGCATGTTGCCAGAGGAACTCAGACTTCCTGTAACATCCACTTTATTAGTAACTTAAATTTTCACTAACAAAATGCACTTGGGAAGGGAAGTAAATGGATTTAATGTTAATAATGGTAATATGAAGTCCTTCTAGTTATCTACAAACATTTTTTCTTCCCCAGTATTCTGCACTTTCATTCTGATTTTCTATCATTCTTCATGCATGAGTTGGGCAATGAATATTGACAAGTTATTCAGAGGACATATCATAGCCAAACATAAAGTCAGCAGATCCCAATTCTAGACCAGCATTTAAAGTCGGCAAAGTGCTTGAATCCAAGCTGCTGACTCGAAGTATCAGCCCATGTAATGTTGTTTTTTTCTCAGAGATCTGGTGCAGATCTCTCTCTCCCTTCTGAGGCTATTGTGGCAGGCCTGGCAACAATTCTTGGGTGCGGAAGGCAAAAAATCAGAAGGGGAGGATTGGGGTAAGTTGGAGTGGGGAAGAGAAATGCCACCAGCTGTAGGTTGCATTTTGTAATAAAGGATGAGGTGAGAGTTGAGAAAAAGCATGAAGTATCCTGATTGGCTTCAGCTAAGGACTCTATCACAGCCTATCCCATATGGTGGAGCCCCACTTCTTCTATCCGGATCAGGGAATGAAGGTGTGCCTGGCTCCTTGTTGTCTCTGCTGTTCTGTTATATTTGTTTTTGCTATGTCTTGGAGAGAGAGGACAGAATTGTCAGTGATTGTGTAGCATGCACTGTTTTTTCTTATTTGTACCCCTTGGTATTTTATTTATAACCAAAAAAGCCAATCATGGTCCCCATGAGGGACAAACAAGATCCAAGCTGACAAGACTTTGCATCCTATCTTGGGCTCAATCAAACAAGATTCCAGCTGACAAGATGAGGCATTGCACCCCCTCCCAAGCTTGAACTAATGCTTCATCTTAGCCAAAAGGCCGAGGTGACTTTAAAACACTGCATGAGGTAAAGCCTCCATTTTACCTCATTGGCTACCCTGATCCTTTACTGTACCCTGGCTTAGGCAAACCACATCACAGGCAACAGCAAACCCTAAATGCAATGGGCTAGCCTTGTCCCCTGCCAGCTCCTGGCTGCAGCACCTGCTTGATTATGGTTTCACCCCTGCCAGGTAAGTATGCACACGTTTTGTTTGGGTGATGTACCTGCCCAAACTGATTAGTTGGAGATGTGGGAAAGGTAACGAAAGGTGGGTGAGAGACTGGAAGCATTAGAAGGTGGGTAAGCCTGAGATGATGTACATGAATTTTAGGCATGAGCGCTAGTGAGAGCTGATGGTTCATTGAGCTACATGAGAGATTGGTGGTGTGGGGGTATGAGATATTTTATTCACTAATGAATTCACTAGATGCATTCACTAATCTTGACTGTGAGATCATTAAACATCTTCCAACATTGACGCCAGGTTCTCAGGGCTTCATTCTGTGAGTTTATCTCTATGGTCACCTGCTTCAATTCACTTTGGAAGGTGGTCCTTGAAGGCCATCTGAAACCCGCGTAAACATGGCATTTCTCTTTCTGTTTACTTCCAGCTGTACATCTTTGAACTGTGGAGTGCAAGCTCTGCTCTGGTGTTCAATTTCCATTTTCTTCAATTGCAACATTGACACTCAACAGCAGCTTCTTTTCATTCAGTGCAGCCTCCCATTAAGAGACACAGGCTTTCATTAAGAGCTACAGACTAACTAGAACAAATGCTCACCTCACACACTTGCATTAGTCCTGACAGAGTATTAGGTGAACTGTCAGCCTTTTGTCACATCCATCCCACAATTAATTTCCGAAATGAAGATTAGTATGAATAAAATTCAGCATTTATAATTAAATGCTGCAGCCAGAAATAAACACATTCAAGTTTCAGTTTGATGCAACATTGTAGGGATGAGGGTAGCCATTTTCCCAACAGTAAATCATCCCTCACAATTTTATATATCGCTAATCCTGTGTTCAAAAGACTGAGATGGAATCTCTTAAGCTGAGTATAAGGTCCCAAGATGTTGCTATGCCAATCCACAACTGGGGTTCTCACTCGAACACAGAGCCCTGTGCATCCAGAACAGCAAGCCTAGTACAGACTTCCACCCCGACCATGCTCTGGATTTTGGCCCACCTCTTGCCTCCTCTTTTCTTCTTAGTCATATTCTTGACAATAATGGAGGAAGTCAAATGGGCCAGGCTGAAAATTTTGGTTTGTGTTCTGGCCAAGAGTTATTGCAACCCAAAGTGGGAATTCTGGCTGATTTTCCCTTTCTTAGCCTACAGGTGCTGAAACCAATGGGTAGTATCTCTTCCAAAACCTGCTGGCAATCAGCATTGACTACATGTAATTTTCTGGTACCTCCAACTGGTGGGATCTTCCAGTCTCACTGAAGTTAACGAGGAATTAAATGGATTGCCTCACCTGCTACAGGGAAACTCATTGCAGCAGGGCTGGAAAGTCTTGGGTAAGGATTGAAACTGAGACCTGGGTCTCAAAACTAGTCACAGCTTTCAAGATGGCTTCTGGTCAAGATTCTGTACAACTGAAACATAATTTCCCCACTTTAAAATATCTAACCACTTGAGATAATAGTGGACATTCCATTGGTATCTTGCAGGATTACTGTTCTTAAATTCCCATTTTTGGAGAAGGACAAAAATGCAGTCCAACAAGGTCCTTCATTAGACTTCAGTTCTAATGGAAGACCAGTGATTTTTCTGATTGGAGCCCCACCCTTTAATACAATACTTGTTTCTAAAATAAAGCTGAAATACTGCGGATGCTGGAAATCTGAAATAAAAACAGAAAATGCTAGGAACACCCAGCAAGCCTGACAGCATCTGATTTCATGAAATCCATCAGATTTCCTCCTCTCTAACTCTGAAGAGTCATAGGTTAACATTGTTTCTCTCTCCACAAATGTTGACAGACCTGCTGAACTTTACCAGCACTTTCTGCTTTCATTATTGCTTTTAAAATGTTGGTCCAGCGAACTAGGCCAGTGGCTTGCTTAGCTCGAGAATAGCAAATATAGAAAACCACAATCTAATAAATAATGGTGGAGGTGGTTTAAAAAATTGAGTATTATTAGTAATATTGTGGAGAAATCTAAGTAGCATGGCTCTCTTCAATGTTGAATGGTTGGAGGTCCTACGGATGATGCAATAAAGAATGTTGGTCCTTATTGGGACTCAATGCCAACCTCAACAAAAAGCACAAGTGAAAGCTACATGGAGGGAGGTTGTCAACTAAGAGCACAGTCATCTAGACTCCATACAAAAGGTTTCTAAATGATGAAACAGTAGGTTGCCATCCAGGGGAACATGAAGCTGTCTTTCTGAATTTTGTTCCCAATACCTGTTCAGCCTATCAACCATGGCACAACACTGAATATAGATTATTACATCCCCTGGGTAGCCTATTGTTGCCCTTTAACATGTACTCTTTCATGGAGTCAGAGTTATATTTCACACATTCTTGAAGGTGGGTGATGAGAGCTGAGAAAAAACAAAAAGAGATACTGAAGCATCCAAGCAGAAGAGTTATTTTGCTATTAGAAGGTTTCTCAATAGCATCAGTAACCCAACATCCTGTCCTCCAAAGAGCCATCAATTCAGTTTCCTTCTTCAGACATTCCAGGCACTGTACAGATCAAGATTGCTTCCAGAGTAAAAGCTACAGGTGTGCAGAATGACTTTTCTGTAATCAGAGTCGACCAATGCAATAATTCAGTGAAAATTTGTTTTGTTCATCCAGGCCATAGTGTCGCTATGAACAACCCTGAGGCTCACAAGTGTTTTGACAACTGATTACTCTTCAGTGAACTCTGTCACCCAGTGAGAGCTGCGTGCTGTATTAGAATTATTCATCCTTTCCATAGGGAAAATTATGATGATGTCACCTCTTTGAAAACATAACATTTAACACTAATTAGATATAGGTGTGAGGTAATCAACTGTCTCATATAAGAGGTGTCACTTGTGGTAGATTAAAAGCAACTGAGTGACATTCAAGTTTCAAGTTGAGGTAACTCTTCTTTCCATTGAAGGGACATCCCTGATCAAAATGGTGTTGACTGGTTTCTCTGCCACAATCCTGTGGGAACTACTTTCATGAAGTGGAAGCAGACAAGACAGGTCTCTGCTGACATATCCAGATGGTATGGAAGACTTGACAAATGCAAGTGCTGGGATAGTGAGCAGTTTTTAGGGCAGATGCCTCAGACATCATTGCACATCACCTTGATTGTCCCTTCATGAACTCATCTGCTTCAGTCAAGAAGTCATCGAGCATATTTGTAACCTCAAAAGGAACCCTCCTCCCTGTTTTGTTGAATTTGACGACAATTCCAGCAGCAATAAAGAAAGATTTAAGAAAACCCCACCAAGAATGAAAAAAATTATAATGACTCATAAAACCAACTGATGCCTGGAGCAAATCGTAATTAGAAATGAAAATAAAATCCTTTCACTAGGGACTAAAGCTGCCAGATCCCTCTAAAATGGCTGCCTGAGCACAGTAGAACTCCCATGTGTACAACATAGATGAGTAAAGTACACGCTTTGGGAGCAGCCTTGTCACGAAATCTGGGATAGAAGCGGCGTTAAATAATGTTAATATTTAAAAGAGGCCCATGCTTACTAGGAGAATGGCTTCATTTTATTGTCCAAAACGAGTCGCTGAAAAGTCAAAAACACAAATCCAGCAGAATAGGTTGGGGCCTGGATTTTCCAAAACTTAGAATCAATTTTAAGACATTGGTCCAAATTCTCTGGTGTCATAAGCCTCGGTACCGCTGCCAGTGAGAATGGAAAATTTGGCACTCAGCCAAACCTCCATTCACTTCAATGGAACCAGGGAATCCCAGGTATGGGTGAGATCAGAAAGTTGCAGCCACTGTGCTGGGTGTCCAGGCTCAAAGATTATCTTTTGCATTACCGCTTCATTCTTACTCTGTGCATTTACATATATCACAATGATATTTTGATATCAACACACATCTAGGCAACATGAAGGAAAATAGCATGTATAATTTTCTGTATATATATTGATAGAAGTATTAATAATCTGGGCTACTAAAAGAAACGATGTAACAATGGTATCCTTGCTATTTATTCTGGTCTGTATAAAGGGTACTGTACACATTTGGAGGTGCATAATGATCTTTTCTGGGTTGCTATGTCTGTGTCTGTTTGTGTGTGGTTAGGTCAGTATAGCTGACTCTATCAGCCATCGGAACGTCATCTGGCTTAGTAACAGCTGTTTCAACTGAAAGTAGACAGACAGAGATTTCATTGTGACATCACCTCCCAAAGCTTGAGAAAAACAAGTATAGCCCAGGGACCTTTCTCCCACTCTCCCATTCTTCCCTACTGAAACAATTTATTTTGTATGAAATAATAGATGCCTGGCACTAACACTAAATGGGAACAATTGAATTGAGGATGATCTGGATGATAGGGTAGGCTCATACATTATACACTGAGGGGTAGGAATTTGGTTTGGGCTGTGGTGCAAAATAGGTGATATCAATTTTGCTGTCTATTATGCTCAGTGCCTAATATTTAAGTCCATTGCAATTCCATTGACTGCAATGGAACTAACCATCAGGCACTGTGTAGAACAGGCATCTATCCAATCTGAATATCATTTTGTCATTTTGTGCCTTCAGAGGGAAATTTCTATTCCTGAATTTTCACCTCCAGCATTTGGGTTTGACTCTAGATTCAATGAATAGCAATCTCCCCTGTTGGACAGCTGTATGCAAAATGAAATGGGGTTGTTTCAGTGTAGATCTAATAAATGCCCCAACAGGGCAAAACTGGCCCTCGTCTGATACTAAATTGCCATTCACAATTTGGCCAGCGATAGCATGGATGGGAAGTGATAATATGCCCTCCTAGTACAGCAATGGCATTCTCTACGGAGGCTGGAGCAAAGCAGAGGGAGTTTTCTCTAGGTTTAGCATGCAACACCTGGCTATAAGCATGCGTGCCAACGGTGGATGGCTGAAATGGAAAGTTCCATTCTCCACTCCTTCCACTGACAACCACGAAAACTTCACAGACCAGAAAGGCGCAGAACCATAGCAGATCTGGGGATTTCATAAATAGGAAGGAAACTTGGCCATATTTAAAAGTCATAACTCAGAGGTTCAATTATTGCCTGAAACTTGCTAAGCTCTTTAGCATTCTTCACAATGCTGGCACACAAGCTAGATATTTTCATTGACTTTTACATAAGGGTATGCAGTAATCATTTTATCAATCTCGCATAAAAGTTGACTTCATGACATTTGGCCTAAAAAAAAAGATTTTCATATACCTCGTTATAAAATCAATCTTATTTTTTCCAGCATTAAAACACATTGCGAGTATTAGATACGTACCAGTAATTACTATGATTCATTAATTTAAAAGCACGAGCAAGCACCTTTAGATTTTCTCTTCACCAATTTCAGCCAATGAACATGTTAAAGTGTATTACATGATCTATCACAATTCTTTGAAAAAGAATAACAAGTATTTAGCTCAAGCTACGCAGTGGAAAAACGGGCTAATGAGTATCAGCAAAATGGTCACATTATCAACCGTGGGACCATCTGACTCTAAGCCCTCAGAGGAACGAAGCAAAATGGCATTTTGGAACTCAAGGTAGGTGATGCATAAAATTCATGAAAAAGCACAACTTAGTACCCTTGTCAGGAAATGAAAATTTCACAGCTACTGCAACTTGAACTCAACGATTAACTCATCAAATTCTACCAATTTGCCCTCAGAAGTGGGGTGAGGAATGCGTAAAAATTGGACTGCATGCAAATATGGATGAAACACCAATGGACTTATGTGCCAGCAAACAAGGCCATTACCAAGACAGATTAAAGACCATCCTTGCAAAGGAAGATACAGTTCAGTGTAGTTCCATCTTGAATAGCAAATAACACAAAATTAAAACCAACAATGATCTTAAAGTGAAAACCTCTCCCCAAAAATAACTTTTAGAAAGGTGTTTTCATCTATCTTCAGGAGAAAGGCTGGGTGGATGAAGGAGAATGCAAGAGATGAATCAAAGAAGTTTGAAATTTAAAACCAGGATGACAACACAAATGAAAAGGTTTGCTCATCTGGGAAATGTGCAGATCCCAGCTTGACAATGATATAGTCCATTATGTGAGATCACCCAACATTGGTGTGGAGGTTGTTCTTGGTGGTCTTACAAACGTTGTTTAATCCTTGCATCTATGTATAATTAAACTCAAGGGCAGTATCCAAAAGATGTGGAAAAATTGGATGTTGGAAGACAGAAAAGCATTCACTATAGGAAAATATATGCAACATTATAAAATAAATATTAGATAATTAATTATTTTGTGTTGGTTATTTTATTTCATTGCAATTGTTATTTTTGGATTTTACTTCGGCCCAAATCAAGAATATATGTCAACCCCTTAAAAGCAGAGTATAGGAATGAGATAGAGGATATAGTGAACTGGTGCGGCAACAATAATCTCTCCCTCAATGTCAACAAAACAAAAGAGATTGTCATCGACTTCAGGAAGCGTAAAGGGGAACATGCCCTTTCTACGCCAATGGGGACAAAGTAGAAAGGGTGGAGAGCTTCAAGTTTTTAGTTGTCCAGATCACCAACAACCTGTCCTGGTCCCCCCATGCTGATGCTATAGTTAAGAAAGCCTACCAATGCCTCTACTTCCTCAAAAGACTAAGGAAATTTGGCATGTCAGCTAAAACTCTCACCAACTTTTACAGATGCATCATAGAAAGCATTCTTTCTGGTTATATCACAACTTAGTATGGCTCCTGCTCTGCCCAAGACAGCAAGGAACTACAAAAGGTCATGAATGTAGCCCAATCCATCATGTAATCCAGCCTCCCATCCATTGACTCTGTTTATACTTCCCGCTGCCTTGGCAGAGCAGCCAGCATAATTAAGGACCGCACGCACCCCTGATATTCTCTCTTCCACCTTCTTCCATCAGGAAAAAGTCACAAAAGTCTAAGGTCATGTACAACCGACTCAAGAACAGCTTCGTCCCTGCTGCTGTCAGACTTTTGAATGGACTTAACTTGTGTTAAGTTGATCTTTCTCTGTAGTGACTGTAACACTACATTCTGCACTCTCTCGTTGCCTTCTCTATGAACAGTATGCTTTGCCTGCATAGCGCGCAATAAATAATACTTTTCACTGTATGTTAATACATGTGACAATAATAAATCAAACCAAATCAAAACATTACCTGTGTAAAAGGACTTCTGGCCTAAACTTTTGATCAACTTTTTTATAGACTGAAGTGAAATGGACAACATCTAGTTTGTTCTCAGAATTGTGTTCCACCTTTCAAAAGGTGACAATTCCATCTGCCAATGCTAAAAAGGACGTTTTCAACAGTTCCTCAACTGTGAATCCACAGTGGCAGTCGATACTCTTCAGGCTATTCCCCAGTACCCTGCAGTACATTCCACAGGTGAACAACTATTAATGGGAAAGTTGCAACAAGCAATCAAACAGTTGACAAACACCAAAGCCAGCAATCCTGATGGTACTCTAGCCGAGGTCTTGAAAGATGACGGGGTTTAGCTTACATCAAGACTCCATGCTGGATCAATGGGCTGAATGGCCTCCTTCTGCACTGTAAGGAATTTTATAATTAATCCTGCAGATTTGGGAAGAAAAATAACACTGTTAATTTCAGGAATGCAACAACTGTAACTTCCTTTAGGAGGGAACTATGGATTTATTTCCCTTCTATCTTAGCAGGAATAATCCTGATATGAATTCTCCTGAGTCACCTACTTCCTGTGGCTAAGGAAATCCTCCCCGAGATACAGGGTGACTTTAGGCCTTCCGGACGACCTTCAACATGGTCTGTGTTGTCTAAGAAAACTTAACTTTGATGCCTCCATGCCAAAACCGAACTGACCAACGTAGATATGCATGGTCCATAATTTGTGGATGACTGCAGTGTGGTTGCCCACTCTAAAACAGATTTGTAAATCACTCAAAATCTTTTCAATTCTGCATACAAGAAACTCAGCCTGTCTTTATTGTCAAAATAAAATTCATATCAACCCACACCTGGTCAGCCAAATATTCCACCTCCCATTTGTGTTAAAGGAGAGAATCTGGCATTTGTTAATCACGCGTCATATCTTGGCTGTCACCTTTCTCAAAACACCACCATTGACAAAGTGATCCAACACCCAACCGGCTGCACCAGTCCAGCCTTCTACAAATTAAGGTATTCATTGTTTGACAATAAAGAAATCAACAAAATCCTTCGTGCAGTTGGCATCACCATGTTCCTGTACTACAATGAAACTTGGACTGTGCATCAACGACACATCAGTGCTAGAGAATTTCTATCAGCAATGCTTCTGCTGCATCCTCTCGATTCAATGGGAGAACCACTGAACAAACACTACTGTCCTTTTTCAAGCCAACTCCATGGGTATTCAGGTAAAACTGCAAAATCATTTTTGATGGCCTGGTCACTGTGTCCAGATGGCTGAAAACCATCTCCCCACCAGAGAGTTCTCTTAACTCTCAATGTATGAAAAGGCATTAAAGATAGTGCACAAAAGATTCATGAGGAAGGTTCCAGAGATGATGAACTTCATTACGTAGATAGATTAGAGAAGTTGGGACAACTCATCTTGGAGGCGAAGACTGAAAGGAGATTTGATACCAGTATTTAAAATCACAAGGGATCAGGGCAGAGTGAAGAAGAAGAAACTGTTCCCATTGCTGGAGGGATTGAGAACCAAAGGGCACTGATTTAAGGAAGCAATGGCAACATGAGGAAGTTCTTTTTATTTATCAGGCAGTTAGGATCTAGAATACACTGCCTAAGAGTGTGGTGGAGGCAGGTTTAATCAAGGCACTCAAAAAGAAAATGGATTATTATCTGAAAAAGAAGAAAGTGCAGGGTTACAAGGAGAAGGCAGGGCTGTGGCATTGGGTGAATTACTCCTTTAGAGAACCAGTTGAAATTGATAACTTCTCTCTTCCACACCCAGCATGGATTTTTTGAGTATTTCAGATAGAATAGCTTGCTCACTCTCTCCGAGCTAGTGAATTTAGCCAATGACCATTAAGAGAACAGCCATGCCTATTACTGATATTAATCAATAGACTACATTAGGATAAAATATAGTTATTGGTAGTCCACGTATTGCTGAAAAAAAAGAGACATATTAAAGTCCTTCATTTGCAAATAACAATTTATAGTGTATAGGAAGGGAATGCTGATTGATTGGGAGGAGGCACTGCCATGGAGAATGCACAGTTGATGGTGACTGACAAGTTGATGCTAACTGCCAAGCATAGTTTGAAATTTAAACAGGGCAGCTTGACCCTGACTGATCATTGCCCTAAGGAATGAATTAGCGAATGGCTGTCACTTATTTTGTTTATTTGAAATAAATACAATATGTGGACGTGTTCAATCTGTTTGCAAAGAACAGGGTCCTGTGTATTAATACATGGAGCTCCCAGTATACACAAATGTGCCACACTACAAGCCCAATTGACAATTCTAAATTGATTTTCAACATAATTCTTAGCACACTAAGGAAAGTATTGTCCAATTGTCGAATCACATCTAATGTTGGACACTGTGGACAGGATTCTCAAACCATTCACGCCAGCGGCAAATTCTCTGTCCTCTCGGGCAGTGCAGCAGGGTCTAAATGGCTGGAGTATTCCAGTCTATTTTGCAAGCATGGTCTGGTTGGGTACAGTATATATGGAATGATAAAATAATGAAGGCAAAATGAGTATGTGAACGATATGGAGTTTCACATTATTATTCATCATTCCTAATCTCAACAATTAATAAACAAAATAGCACCAGGTGGGGGAACATTCTATCTTGAGACAGAAAAAAATATATCTTGAAGATGAAAAGGTTAGTCATTAAGAGCAGGGATGGTGATATAAACTGAAAAAAGTTCACCCTCTCCCCTCCCTGCGTAGCTACGTGCCATACGTACAAGACATTCCTGCTGTGTAATGGATTATGACAGAAGGAACAAGCTGTGCTTTTAAATTTTCATTTTTGCAGTGAACATTCAAGAGCCTAGAACACTCATCTTCATGCCAAATGTTCTTTGAACGCATTCACAGTTGGAGTCTGTCCTGGGCTTTCATACCATATACACACCTTACAAAGAGTGGTATCAGATAGGAAGTGATGACACATCTCCAGCATAAGAATCTGACTGTTTGTTCATAAAACTTGTGGCTAACTTGATGACAATTTCCAATAGAAATTCAGAGTCCCTTGGTAAAAGCACACTTAGTGGCACAGGATGGAGATAGAAGCAAGCAAGAGCTTGGATAAATATAGCAGCTTGTATTTCCCCCAAATGTTCAAAAACATTTTACAGCAAAGGAAGTACTTTTGAAATATATGTCTCCTGGATACCACAAGATTCCACAAATAGCATTGTTCTAATGACTAGATAATAGCCTGAACCACTCTTAGGTTGGGAGTATTAGGTCTAATCTGCACACATCCTTTTTCCTTTCCTGGCAAATGAAAATGAGATTGGTGTCATGTTACTGATTCAGTTAAGAGATAGATATTATCAAAGGTTTGATAGGCAGTTTTCAAATTCATTTAAAAATCAATATTTTAGCTGTGGACTGAAAATTAGCAATACAATTATTAATTCATCCAATTGTATGGAATCCATAGCACTTTATCTGAGAAAAACTTTT
This sequence comes from Carcharhinus amblyrhynchos, assembly GCF_965287045.1. Classification (NCBI taxonomy): domain Eukaryota; kingdom Metazoa; phylum Chordata; class Chondrichthyes; order Carcharhiniformes; family Carcharhinidae; genus Carcharhinus; species Carcharhinus amblyrhynchos. The sequence continues at coordinate 51,068,483 of NC_137329.1, forward strand.
AATCCTATGCATCAGGGCCAGTTATTCTTGGAGCAATTTTGGTCAGAATAGAGGTGGTCAGCAAGAATAAACAACAGCGATATTGTGTGGCTGGATGTCTCACCTGTTTCTGGCATCAGCAATATAAGAGCAGGCAGAACACAGGTCTCCAAACTCATCAGACTCCTAAACAGGCCAATTAATCATGTTGGGGGCTTGATAAAAGACCGTCTCCAGAAACTTCTTGCATTTACTGGGTTTTGAGGACAACTGCCTCGGACAAGGCAAAGGTAGACGGGGACCATATCGATAGGGGAGTCACAGAGGCAGGAAAAGTTTCAAAAGCTATTAGTCATTCATATCACAGGTTAAAGGATTTATCCCTTTTAAATAAAAGTTGTAGCTGCTCGTCACAGGTCGGATGAGGAGCCAGCGTTAAGAACTTTGCCAGTTCAGGGAGTCATTGCACTTCTGTATCCCATGGAAATCACAGTAGCGGGCGAGTCTGTTTGGACTCCGTTGCTGGCGTTTTACCGCCTCGCCCACCCGAGGCTCGTAAGATCCTGTCCGAGGCCAACGGAGAATGCCATTCTGCGAGCCTCATTTGCCCTGATTCTGGAGTGGGTGAGGCAGTAAAATTCCGGCCCATGTGTGCACCTGGAAGGATGCAGCTAGAAATGGGTGCTGTACCCTCAGAAATCAAGACTAGTGAAGATGAGGAACAATATCCTGCACAGGAAGGGCAGAGGACCAAGGTATTAGGATGCAAAAGGAGAGGGACGAGGGGCAAGGATGAGATATCACCCCAAGCACAGGATTACAGACAAAGGCAAAGACAGCTGTAGATGTCTGAGAACCAGTGCCGAGGGAGACTGCAATACTTGAGGCAGATAGTCACTCACATCTGTGCCCTCATCAGTGCAATACCTGTGTCATTTCACATGTTGGTGCATCATCCAGGTGACAGAGCACCTCTTTGCCAATACTGGACTACAAATAAAATTCACAACTGCTAGGTCTTTGCAGGTTCAGACGGCACTAGGTCCAGTGCCTGGACTGGATAGTGCCATAGCTTTCTTTGCAGGAGGATATGTATGTTCATAATTGTGGTGGTTTGCAGCACTCTCCATAACATGGTCCACAGAGAGATGTGACCCTTTGTGATGGTGAGGCTCTGGAATGAAACAGATGATCAGAGAGGACCAGGAGCAGAAGGTGGTAGAAGAGGAGGAAGAATAAGAGGCAAAAGGATATGATGATGAACTGCTGCCACCTCCTTCTCCCTAATGGGTGCCAGGCCTTCAGCTCTTCTGCGGCGTCTCACATCCTTCTGCTGCAGGAGCAGGCTTTGGCACAAACTCTCTTCCTCAGAACAACCAGCAGCAAGAACCAACAGCCTCAGTGGTGGCTGCCTTGGGTGTCTGATACCTGTCTCAATTCCTGCACCCACTAGCTTTAGTTAGACAGGAAACCTATCGCCATGTTGACTAAGGGCTTATCCCTATAAAAATCTGAATTTCAGTCAGTTCCGGTTTCCTATATTTGTGGCAAAAATCCACTCCAGTTCTTTTTATGAAACAGATTTTCTTCACGCAAGAGATCACTGGACAGATTATCTTACTATTTTGCATCAGTGGACAGATTATCTTACTATTTTGCATCAGTCCATAACCATGGTGTCTGTGGATCCTGTACAGTTTGATTTGAAATCTTCCTGCTGCCTTGAGTTTACTCTCTGTGATGAATCTTCTTATTACAAATGAAGAAGCAGAATGAACGGACATGATTTGCTTCACATTGACTGTAGTCTGGTTGCCCACCTAGCACATAGTTTATCTCAAGTTGTTTTCATGCTGATGGAAATGGGGAGCAATCAGCAAGCCAGAGATGCCACTCAGTTTACATCAGTGTGAAGCAGCTTACTTTACAGCACTGCAAAATGTGTGATTTAATTTAGATTGATTTAGGATAAATACTGTGTGATCACTACAAGATGAGAATTTCACACCATTTGGGTTTCACACCAGTATAACTGCAACAAATGTGAGGCTAACTTTGCACTATTTTCCAATTTTCCAACTAGTGTGTCCCATATCCTCAGACAAATGACTCACACTGGTATACATTTCCCAGGCAACAACTCCCTTCCTCAAGTAGTCATTATTCATGTGTGAGTCCAGACAGGAAAGCCTCGATAACATTGACTTTAAATTTTAAGCTTACACTATGGGTATCTGATAATTGATGAGGGCAAAGGATTTGAGTGGAGTGGCGGGGAAGATTCATCACAGTCTAACCCTGTCGTTGTCCAGATTGTTGTTGTTCATCCATTGTTGTCGATAAAGATCTCAGCACCGTTAGACATTTTGAGCTGGATGTGGTGTGTCGAAGATGACTGATCAGGCCAATTCGGGCACAGAATGTCCTGGCACATATTGGACAGACTTGTGCAGGCACTGTAGTTGTTGCGCTGGTGGCTCTGGACTTGTGCAGCTCGCACTTAGGTTGTGCTTCAGCAATACACCTTGTTTTGTAAGCTTGATTGCCCTTGTGGATGAGGCAGCACCAGGTAGGGCACTTTTGTGCCAGCGTTTCCCAGATGGTCGCGTCTATATCAAGCGACTTCAGGGAGGCCTTAAGTGTGTCTTTGTAACGTTCCTTCTGTCCTCCTTGCGAGCATCTTCCAGCAGAGAGTTCCCTAAAAAGGAGCTGCTTCGATATGCGCTCATCTGGCATACGGATGACATGACCTCCCCACTGGGTCTGCACTCTCATCAGCGGTGTGTGGACTGATGACAGACTTGCTCTAGAGAGAACTTCAGTGTCTGGTACTTTGTCTTGCCATCTGATGTGTAATATTCTGCAAAGACAAGTGATGTGGAAATGATTGAGCTGTCTTGCATGTCTTTGATACACAGTTCACGTTTCACAGGCATACAGGAGGATAGGGAGTACCACGCGCTGTAGACCTTCAGAACATGTCCAGATTACATATACACACATATGTACACACCCATAGCCAACATGACTGTGGTCATCTTTTGTTGATTTTCCTTTCCATAACTGACAGTGGTAACAACCCCAATTTGGTTGAGATGAGCCAACTCACCACAGGACAATAATGAAACCTGGCAACTTGTGGGGCAGGATTTTCCATTGTGGGTCAGGACATTGATGACGGGGTCAAAGGTGGGTCCTGACTCCACACTACATTGGCAGCAGTTACCCATCATTAATTTTGGTGGCATTGCCCAGAAGGCACAAGAGATGACCAATTAACGATGTCATTTGAGCTCTCAAGGCTAGGGGGAAATTGAAGCAGATCATTTAAATTTCACTTTTGAACCTTTTATAAAAAGCCAACTGTTCCATTGCTACATTAAAATTTAACTAAAATCATGGGATCTGATAAATACAGGTCCCTTCATGCGTTCATGGTAAGGAATGTGCAAAGACATTGGTCTAAACAACTATCATACACTTTCACATACATTGTAATAGCATCATGAGTTGAAGCTTGTTTCCATTGGATCAGAGTAGTGTTGCAAATTGTTTCAGTGACCAGAGTACTCCTACCCTCACGTATTGTTATTACTATGTTTGTCTCAGATTCCTTGTGCAGCTTAAGATACAGTTAGTACTTATTATGTATCAAATGGAGATTGGGGTAACAAACACCTTGAGACTCAGAGGAGACATGGAAAAGACACCGCCGGAAGTAAACAAAAAAGCATAAAAACCAATAAAGCACAAAAAGATGAAAAATCCTAACTTTTTTAAAATATAATTTTAAAATAAACACAATGTAATTTGGACTGGCAAGCTCATTCACCAATGTACAACATATCAAGGTCAAAATACTTATCTGAATGTTGTTTGATTATAAAACCAGGTCAAGACAATTGCACTAAAGTTCAGAAAAGTTAGTCCTGCTTGACCAACCTTCCACCTAGCACTGCCTGTAAACTTGAGTTCATCCAAAACCCAGCTCGCTCATACCAAGCCCCAATCACCACCATTGCTGTGCTTGCTGCCCTACATTGGCTTCTATTCCACCAATGTCTCAATTTAAAACTCCCATTTTTATTCATGGTCTCACTCCTCCCTGCTTCTGCAGCCTCCACTAACCCTACAACCTAACAATTTCAGCACACGTCCATTTCTAGCCTCTTTGCAGCCATGATGTTCAATGTTCCACCATTGGCCTCCATGCTTTTAGTTATCTAGGTCATAATTGTTGCCATTTGAAGGCAAAGACCAGAAGCCAATCTTGACTCAGTTCAGATGTATTCACATAGTGAAACACAATTATTTTTTTGGGAGAATCGCCGCCTAAGTGTCCAATTCACGTAAAGACTGTAGTAAATCACGCTTTTTTTTCCAAGCGGGAGTTTCAAAATGAATCTCCCTCACTCTGCAGTTCAAAGTGCCTCAGCGTGGAAATATGTTGAAATTCCTGCTGGAGATGCCAGCAGAGTAGCACGGAGTGGGCCACTACGCATGCACCGATCTGGCAGCGTGGAGATCGGTACATGCACAGTGGCTTTGCACTGCTAGCTTCCCGATTGCTAACCAGTTCAATCGCTGGCCAGACCTGTGACCCACCCCCCCCCTCCCCCACGGCCAGATCGCTTGCCCCCCAATCTTAACACCCCCTGCCTCAATGTTCTCCCCCTCTGTAGCCCCAATATCCTGATTTCCAACCACCCCCCACTGGTGGCTAGGGCACCCTTGCCCCCTCCCCACATTACTGACCCACCCCCCACCCCTGGCAGCCCAAACCCCCAGAAGGCTGACCCCTACCTCCCGCCCCCAATAGCCAGCCCAAATGCAGAGTCAGCAGGAACCTCCACCCTCACCGATTGCCCCCAGAGGCCCTGCCCCCCCCATCAGGTCCCCATTGAAGAGCTGTGCCAAGTTGTCCCCTGGACATTGGCACATTGCCTCTTGGGAAGTGCCAGGGGGCCCAGGCTGGCACTGCCCAGGGAGCATTCACCTCCCTGGCGCCTGACCTTCTGGGGTCCTTGGTGGCCCCCTTTTACCCCAGCGGGGCTAGGCCACTAGTTCCCCTTGAGTTCTGGAGCATTATTAAACCCCACTGGAGTAAACCACTCCTGCGTGGGTGGGGGCTTGGGGGGGTGCTGGCAGTGGGGAGATGCTAGTAGGCCCAGAGACTTCAGTTTTGGGCCTGTTAATTGGATTTAAAATACACACAAATTAGAATCTGCATGAGCTGTTCAGCTCTGCACGGATTTCTGGCATGGAGCTGAAAGCGCCTGAAATCCGGCTGCTGGAGAGCTGCGGAGCCTGTGAGCCCAGTGGGAAGCCTGCAAAATGGCTTCTGCTCAAGTCTCCTAGCCCACTGTAATACAAAAGCAGCACAGCGGGATGGGAGAATCACGCCCTACAAATGTATAATACCTAACTCTTCCCACATCCTCAGTGTCAATAAGTGTCTCTTTATACTCTTGAGGAAATAAAAATCAATAAATCAAAAATGAAAGGGTGTGACTGTCCCTGGTGGGGTACTGTAACAATACATCAAAACCTTAAAGGAAACTTAACTAATTAAACCAAAATGACATTAGCAGGGGGCAATGATGCACCCCAGCCTCCATGGCACCCACTACTTGTAGATATGTCTCTTTCTATGTGCTCAAATAATAAATGTTCTCTACTTGCTTATCCTTAATTTGTACAAATAACATTTGCTATTAAACTTTAATAATCAAAATTCTCAACAGATTTTCTAATACACAAGGGAGCATACTCAGGATACATAGCCAATGATTTAGAAGTGAGATGAGGAAAAATTACTTCATTCAAATCCTCTACCCCAGGGGCTTGTGGATGCTCCATCGTTGAATACATATGAGGCTGGGATATGCAGATATTTGGTCTCTCAGGGAATAAAGGGATTTGCTTTCTATTCAATCATTCCTGTAGCAGCGTTGTAAAATGGAATCAGACATGCAAGATTAATCACAATCTTACTGAATGATAGATCAGGCTGTACGGATCATATGATCTCTCTGTTCCTAATTTTGTGTTCTTGTTCAAAGTAAATTGAAGAAAAGTGTTTTTTGCATATTCTTTATGTAAAGTATTACATTGCAAGACAACACTCTACTAGAATGCCCAACAGTGTCTTGGCACAAGCATCCCTTCTCGCTAAACAGTCAGAGGATTGATAACTTGCATCAACTAATTTGATCTGAGATTTCCTTTTTTCCCCCCAACATTTGTTTCATGCTAGCAAGGTCATTCTTAAGAATTTTTCACTTACATTTTTTGTTGAGTGAACGTTATCCCAGAATAAATTCAATGAAAAAACTATTTTCAGCATCTCTGACATAGAATTTCCCCTAAAATAGAACTCCATATCCTCGGCTTCTACAAGAGCCAGTATTCCTACATCGAAAGTATTTTATCCATTTGCATCCCAGGCTAAAAGGCAACATTTCCCATTTTCACCCACCAAAAATATTCTGAATACTCATTAGGAAGGTCAGCATGTGACATTAATAAAAATAACTAATTTCATGTTCTTTGGTCACCCAAGGTTAGAAATGTAAGTACACAACGTCCATATTTATTTGCCCTGAAAACATCTTTGATTTTACGGTGCTTAATCGTAGTATTTAGTCCTATTCCATCAAAATTAGTAACCAGTTTTGTCTGAGCATATAACCAATTCAACTGACCAATCAAGCTTTGCAACTGCTCTGTTTTTTCTTTAGAAGTAACATCATTTTTCTGTGATGACTCAGCACGGTTAATAATGATAGGAATAATATTCCCTAACGTTATGGACCAAGTGCTGTAAAATGGGATTAGAATGGATAGGTGTTTGGTGTTCGGCGCAGATATTATGGGACGAAAGACCTCCTCTTTCTGCGCTGTAAAACTCAATGAGTCTATAAGATTGTTGATTCAAAGTTACTCAAGACCTATTCTGCTTAATGTCTAAACCAATATATTTAAAAGTCCCAATTTCAAATGTTAAATTCTACTTTAATCTTATTAATAAAGCATTTCTCAGGTTCCATAGTACATCCCATAAGAAAACATCAACATGCATCATAAAGGTGCCTGAGAGTTTCCTTTCTGATAGCAATAAAACATTTCAGGATTTGGTTTTAGTTAAATACAGTCAATTTTGAGCAAAAACCCCTTTGAGGCATCATTCAGGCCAGAAGTATATTTATTTAATTTCCATTGTTTCCCTTTTTCATCACTTGCATCTTTCAGTGATTTCAGAAACACTTCGCTTTGAAGGTTTGCACCCAGTGGAAGCATGGCTTTTTGCGGGGGCGGGGGGGGGGGTGGGTTGCGGTGGGAGGTGTCTAACTTCTGCATTGCCCAGTCAGTCTTCAAAACCCTGAGAACTAGCCTCACCTTAGCCTCATAAGTCTCATCTGCAAAAAAATCTCTTCAGTACAAAGCCATCTATGCAACAAGGTTGGCTGGCCCTACTTGGTACTTCACAACAAACTCCAAATTCTTTTCATCTATCTAAATGCTTTCATTTTTTTCCCTCTCTATTTTAATGGCAGCTACCAAGCCTTCATGGTCATGAGGATTTCTGCTTCTAGTCCTGTCATAAGATAGGACTAGAAGCCCTCTTTACATTGCATTATCTATTAAATTTGCAGCCTCTACTGGCACTTTGTTGCATTTTGGGACTGCTACTATATGAATTCCTTCACATGATCAGAATTCTCTCTCCTGTACTTGATCATTTTCTAACTCGAGAATCACTTAGGTCATTTATTAGAATTTGCTTTGTACTTTCTTACTTTCTACTCTTTTACATAATCCTGCCAGTCCACAGACCTCACTTCTTGGCCATTATCTTGAACAATAAACTGATAATAAACCTACCAGTAGACTCACTTGCATATCTCAATAGTCACACTCCTCCATTCACCTGATACTTTCACAACATTTATCATCCAGGTCTCTACTTTATAAAATTAGCCACCGGGTATGATAAACCTATCCAGTGCATTGTGATCACTCAGCCAGCCACCATCCAGCCTCTGATCTACTGTATTCTGCTCCTCAAGACTATCATCACAAAACACGTGAGAATGTGAGGTACAGAGTGTCTTCTATCAGCTGCTCAGACTGTGACAGTTTGTAGCCAATTGTGATAAACCATGAGCAATGTACCTTAATAGTCCATGTTAATTACCATGTTGGATAATCACTGTCTTATCAGCTCACCCTTACCAGGGCTTTTCAATTCCTTATGGTCTTCTCTTTTGTAATACAACATCTCCAAATTTTATACCTATCTCAGACAGTCTTATACAATGCCTCAGGACTATCTGGATTTTCTGAGACCTCAAGCTTGATGAAAGCCCATCTCTCTGCATATAAAGCATTCAAATCTGCTGAAACTGAATTAAGTGTAGCCCTCTCTTGGGCAGAACGATTATTACCTAGCACAAAGTAATTTGGGATTCCTCCCATCTTCCAATTGATATAGACTATACCTTAATCCATCTGAAACAAATACCTTAGCATGAATCTCTCAGGTCATTCCAGTTATCAACTTGCAGTTTGGTTTATCTGATAGATGAAATGCTTCAGGAAATCCTATCAACCTGTCATTTCTTTGTATATCAGACTACATTGCTGAAAGATCTTTTAGCTGTGGCATTCATAATAACAATGTTTGTGTTTTCACATATGTCTCTAAATGTATCATGAGAAAATTCTCCTCTAGTTAGAAACTTAACTGCTGCCCCAAGTCTGGTCATTATCTATTCCTCCAGGACTTGATCTACGATCGCCCCTTTTCCCTTGTCATGTGTAACTGTAAAAAGATAAAATCTGCTTGGCATGTCTACAAAGCGTAATATGAAAATATTTCTGTATTTGTCCTACACCTAGGGTAGCATGGTGGCACAGTGGTTCGCACTGCTGCCTCACAGCGCCAGGGATCTGGGTTTGATTCCCGGCTTGGGTCACTGTCTGCACATTCTCTCTGTGTCTATGGGGGTTTCATTTTGTGCTCCAGTTTCCTCCCACAATCCAAAAATATGCAGGTTAGGTGAGTTGGCCATGCTAAATTCTCCCTCAGTGTACCTGAACAGGTGCCAGAGTGTAGCGTCATTGCAGTCTGAAAGTAAGCATACTTGGGCCTAATAAATAAACTTTAGACCCCTGGCAACTACCTCATTGAATTCACATACAAATGGAAGGCTTACAATTGGACATGACGGTAGCATTCCATACTTCTAACAGATTTCACATCTTGCATTAATCCCTTTGATGAGCCTTGTATATTTTTTGTCAACCACAACTGCATCTTTTAGCGGGGTTTTTAATCTTTGACAAGAATGATAAACAAATTATCTGTGTCACTTGAAGGCAATTTTTTTTTCTCTGATTCTTATCACCTGCTACTAATGCTTCTCTAATATTCTGATTAGAAACATTTGTTAAGGGGGCACAATAATACCCTGAATGGGTAAATAGTTAATCCACTGACTTTCCAAAAACAATTACTTTATCAAGCTTCATGTCGTTTCATTTATGTCTTTTTCATGGAAAGCTTATTTAACCTCAAAAGTATCTCACTAGAGACCACATCAGTACTAATAAAATGGCTCACTCCAGCTATTTTGCATGAAATCATCACTCTTTTTAGTGACCCAAGGTGTCATCATACTGAACCTGAAACAAGTTCAACCAGACTCCCAGAACTTATATTAGTCAGATTGAACAGAATTGATCCTCACTACTGTGGGAATCTATATAACATTTTAGATGATCCGTTTAAGTGGCATAGTGGTTAGCAGTGCTGCCTCACAATGTCAGGGACCCGGGTTCGATTCCCAGCTTGGATCAAAGTCTGTGTGGAGTCTGCATGTTCTCCCTGTGTCTGTGTGGGTTTCCTCTAGGTGTTCTAGATTCCCCCAACAGTCCGAAAGACATGCTGGTTAGGTGCATTGGTCATGCTAAATTCTCCTTCAGTGTACCTGAATAGGTGCCAAAGTGTGGCGACTGGGAGATTTTCATAGTAACTTCATAGCAGTGATAATGTAAGCCTATTTGTGACACCAATAAATAAAGATTAAAATAACAATCCAGGGTTCCACTGTTGAGATGCAACCGCTGTTTAATGCCATAGTTAATTGAATCCATAACTAATACTCTCATTACCAGACTGAAGTTTCTTGTTGCTAATACAATTCCTTCATTATTAACAGTCTCCAAATTATCTGTCCTGTGTCACTGTAAGAATTCTGTTTTTCTGCTTTGGGCAGTTCATTGCATAATATTTTGAGGTACACCTGAAGCACCTGTTAACTGTTCCCTAAGCATTTGTGGAATTCATTTGCCTACTATTACTACTACAATCTGGTCACCTGGTATGTATACCCAGGTATGTTAGAAGTGCTTTCATCTGCATTCTTTCTGTCTATGATTGTTCCTCCATTCAGTATCTAGACTATCTTGAAATGCACTGGAATTCCCTCCTTAAATCTTTCCAGTTCCTACATGCTTAAAACACTCCGTAAAACATATCTCTTTGACCTCTCATTTGGTCACCTGTCTCTGAATGGCTTGGTGTTAGATTTCAACTTAATGCCACTTCTGTGGAAGGCCTTGGAATTTCTTTTACATTAAAGATGCTATATAAATACAAGCTGTTGCTTCTGTTAGCAATTTACAGCAAGTCTCTGGTATCCATCATTGTGAAAGGAAATTGCTGAATTAAATGAGGGGAAAATTCCAGTTAGTCTGTCAAGCCTGCTCCATAATGTCATGTGTAACTTATACACTCCATGACTTGCTATTTCCTTTTCTCCCCATCCTCCAGACAACTGTATAGCTCCTTAGAGAAGCAGAATATAACCACAAAAATAACTCAAATGTTTTAAATCAATTGTAATAACTACTTTAAACCAGGTATCAATTTAATGATTTTCCCATGAACCTTTTCTGGGGCATCAATCCTTCATGCAAAGGAACCTAAATCAGACACAGTGTTCTCAATGAAGCCTAACCAAGGATTTATGAAAGGATAGAATTGTAATTTTTGGTCTCTGATTATTCATTTTGTGGGATTTGTGAATTCAGGTACAGTTTCTCATTCAACAGCATTAGATTTGCAGCCCTACATAGTGTACAAATGTATGTTTGGTGCTATCCTCATGTATAACATTACATTTAACTATACTGAATTCCACCTTCTAGAGATGGACTCATTTTCTTCTTCGCAAATACTTTCACAGAATCATCACAGCGCAGAAGGTGGCTATTTGGCCCATCATGCCTGCACCAACTCACCAAATGAGCACTACAGCTTAATGCCATTCCCCTGCCTTTTCCCCATACTCCTGCACATTGCTCCAAAGGAAATAATCATTTAATTTCTTCTTAAATGCTTCAATTGAACCTGCCTCCATCATATACATTCCAGATCCGAACCACTCGATGTATGAAAAAGATTTTTCTCATACCATATTTGCAACTTTTGCAAATCACCTTAAATGTGTGCCTTCTTGTTCTTGATCCTTTTAAAAGCAGGAACAGTTTCTCCCTCTTGACTCTGTCCAGCCGCCTCATAATTTTGAACATTTCTATCAGCCTTCGTCTCTCCAAAGAGAAGAATCGCAACCTCTCCAGTCTATTCTCATTACTAAAGTTTCCCATCCCTGGAACTATTATTGTCCCAGGGATGGGAAACTCTGCACTCTCTCCAATGCATTCACATCCTTCTTATAGTGTAGCACCCAGAGTTGTACATAGTACTTTGAGTCTAGATTTTTCATCTATGGTCCTAACACTCTTATTATCCATAAACTTGCAGATAATTTCTTAGAAGCCTTTATTCAGAATGTTAATGAGTATGATAAAATAATTAACCCCAACATCTAACCTTGCTGGATGCTACTGTTAACTGGTCCCAATGCAGAATTACTGTTATTAATAAATTTCTACTAGCTAATCCCATGTCTTACTAAGTAGTCATTTTCTGTGTCACCTTGTCAAACTCCTTTATAAAATCATGACACAAAATGTCAACTGAACTGTCTACCAACCTAATAAAAAAAATTTAACTAAGCTGGTGAGATAGGACCTTTTCTCCCAGAATTTATTGAGACTTATAACTTGATCTGATAACATCTCCCCACCCCCTCTGTTGGCCGATGGCTCTGACATCAATCATTATGAAGTCTTCAAAAGGATAGTCACGGCATGAATCAGTTCCAGGCTCCCAGACCATATGGATCCACTACAGTTTGCCTACCGCTACAACAGGTCCATAGGAGACACCATCTCCCTGGCCCTGCACTCAACTCTGGAATATCTAGATAACAACGACACCTATATCAGACTCCTATTTATTGACTACAGCTCAGCCTTCAACACTATTATTCCCATAAAACTCATCTCCAAACTTCATGGACTAGGCCTTGCCGCCTCCCTTTGCAACTAGATCCTGAACTTCCTAACTCACAGACCACAATCAGTAAGAGTAGGCAACAACACTTCCCCCACGATCATCCTCAACACCCGTGGCCCACAAGGCTGTGTTCTGAGCCCCCTACTTTTCTCCTTATACACCTCAGACTGTGTGACCAAATTCCCCTCCAATGCAATTTTCAAGTTTGCTGAGGTTACCACTGTAGTGGGTCGGATCTCAAACAATGGTGAGACAGCATACAGGAATGAGATAGAGAATCTGTGCAGCAACAAAAATCTTTCCCTCAATGTCAACAAAACAAAGGAGATTGTCATTGACTTCAGGAAGCGTAAAGGAGACCATTCCCCTGTCTACATCAACAGGGATGAAGTAGAAAGGGTGGAGAACTTCAAGTTTTTAGATGTCCAGATCACTACAAACTTGTCCTGCTCCCCCCATGCCGACACTATAGTTAAGAAAGCACACCAACGCCTCTACTTTCTCAGAAGACTAAGGAGATTTGGCATGTCAGCTACGACTCTCACCAACTTTTACAGATGCACCATAGAAAGCATTTTGTCTGGTTGTATCACAGCTTGGTATGGCTCCTGCTCTGCCCAAGACCGCAAGGAACTACAAAAGTTTGTGAATGTAGCCCAATCCATGACGCAAGCCAGCCTCCCATCCATTGACTCTGTCTACATTTCCTGCTGCCTCTGCAAAGCAGCATAATTAAGGACCCCATTCTCTCTTCCACCTTCTTTCGTCAGGAAAAAGATACAAAAGTCTAAGGTCACGTACCAACTGACTCAAGAACAGCTTCTTCCCTGCTGCTGTCAGACTTTTGAATGGACTTACCTTGCGTTAGGTTGATCTTTCTCTACACCACAGCTATGACTGCAACACTATATTCTGCACTCCCTTGTTTCCTTCTCAATGAACAGTATGTTTTGTCTATATAGTGCATGAAAACAATACTTTGCACTGCATGGTAATATATGTGACAATAATAAATCAAATAAAATCAAATCAAGGTTATTGGAGAGTGCATCAGTTCTTCTGACTTTTAAAATGCTCTGTCAAACTGTTGGACCTGTGATTTCCTGATTCTAGCTTCTGGCCCTTTTTAAATCTTGGCTACCCTCTATTCCATTGGAACAATCCACAGTTTAACAATCTGTGACATAAATAAAGAGCTTGTGAAGAACAGCCCCTATTTCTTTGAAAATGCAGGGTTTTACAGCATAATCAATGAGACAAATCAAATTATGATTTAGTAGTTCTACATTTTTGCTTATGTCTCAATCTGAATGGAATATATCTCTCCTTCTGAGGAAGGCACCTGTACTGCTGTTGTTATACAGATATGACCTAGTGGCACTAGTTTTGGTGTCTTTTACAGGACCAGGATGTTAAAGACCTTTGGGGACAGTTGCTTCCTACTGCTTCAAGGTCATGTGGCTGGACCTCAAGTTATTGCTACAGCAGAAAGAGGTCATTCACTGTCATGTGTGATACAAGTGTGATAAATGTACACTAGAGGACTTGCAGTTTGTTTTGCTGACCAGGAACACCAGATATTGTTTTAATTTGAATGAATTATTCATGTGAATGGTCCTCTCCTCTTGAGGAAGTCATTTGCACTGTATAATTTGTATTGGTGGTATTGTTCTGCGTCAAGTCTCGGTATTCGACATTTCAAAACAACCTTGTTTCAATTGCTCCACACATCTTCAGGTGTTCTTTCACACATTTCTGTGACTACAAAGCATGGTGGCACAATGGTTAGCACTGCTGCCTTACAGCACCAGGGACGTGGGTTCAATTCTGGCTTTGGGTTATTGTCTGTGTGGAGTTTGCACATTCTCCCTGTCTTCCTCTGGGTGCTCCAGTTTCCTCCCATACTCCAAAGATGTGCGGGTTAGGTTGATTGGCTATGGAATATTGCCCTTTAGTGTCAGGGGACTAGTAGTTGGGGTTATGGGAATAGGGTCTGGATGGGAATGTGGTCCGTGCAGACTTGATGGGCCAAATGGTCTCCTTCCGCACTGTACATGGATACATGGGAGTTAGAAAGAGATTATGGCTCATAACTTCTGCAAATTGATCATCTCCGCCATTCTTGACAGACTTATCCATGCTGGGATTCCAAAGTTCCTGTCTTGCACAACCTTTCACACTCAGGCTGGGTGAGACAAGAGCAGTGTAGTGCACCCCCAGCAGCAATGGTGTAGAGTAACCGGAGCATAGCAGGGCAAGGAAAGCCCCCTTTTTACAGCAGTAGCTGTCATAAAGGGAATGTCTAAAGGGACAAGGGAGCAGATAAGTTTCAAAGGTAAGTGGTTTACGGGGGGGGCGGGGTGGGGGGGGCGGCAGCGGTGGTGGTGGTGGTGTGTGGGGAGTGATGCCTAGATAGTTACTCTTGAGTTAGAAGTGTTTTTTTTTTCCTTCTAACACTTCCAGAGTAAAACTAGCAGAACCATTCAAAGTTAGTGATTTTAATCATTTCTGTCAGATGGTTCCCAGCTCAATGCAATTGTGCAGAGGAAGTTAGCTCTTCTGGGTAAACCCTTACACAGGGATTTCCAAGAGGGATTCCCCAACACATCATTGAGGTACCTTCCAAATGCGACACTGGGGAACCAGGGAGTTATGGGTCTATATGTTCATGGGTAAAGCTTTCCATGTGAAAAGCCAGGCAGCATGCCTTAAAGACTATCATCCAGTGGCTCTGACATTCATTATCTTAAGTGCTTTGAAAGGTTGGTCATGGCACAAATCCATTCCAGCCTCCCACATTGCCTGGATCCACTACAGCTCGCCTATTGCCGCCACAGGTCCACAAGTAAGCCTTATCTCCCTGGCCCTACATCCAACCCTGAAACACCTAGATGGCAAAGACAGCTATGTCAGACTCCTATTTATTAACTGGAGCTCAGCCTTCAACACCACTATTCCTATAAACTTCATCTCCAAACTCCGTGGCCTAGGGCTCGGCCCTCCCTCTGCAACTGGATCCTAAACTTCCTAACCCACAGACCACAATCAATAAGGATATGCAACAACACCTTCTCCATGAGCATCTTCAACACCGGTGCCCCACAAGGCTGTCCTCAGCCTCTACTATACTCCTTATACACCTATGACTCTGTGGCCAAATTCCCCTCCAATGCGATTTTCAAATTTGCTGATGACAGAACCATAGTGGGTCTGATCTCAAACAATGACAATACAGAATACAGAAAAGAGACATAGAATCTGGTGAACTGGTGCAACTACAATAATCTCTCCCCCAATGTCAACAAAATGAAAGAGATAGTCATTGACTTCAGGAATGTTGTGGAGGGCATGCCCATGTGTACATCAATGGGGATGAAGTGAAATGGTCAACAGCTTCAAGTTTCTAGGCGTCCAGATCTCCAACAACCTGTCCTGGTCCCCGCATGCCAATGCTATTGTTAAGAAAGCCCACCTCCTCTAATTTCTCAGGAAGCTAAGAAAATTTGGCATGTCTGCTATGACCCTCAGTAACTTTTACTGATGCACTGTAGAAAGCATTCTTTCCAGTTGTAACAGAGCTTAGTGTGGCTCCTGCTCTGTCCAAGACCACAAAAAAACTACAAAGGGTCGTGAATGAAGACCAGTGCATTACACAAACCAGCCTCCCATCCGTTGACTCTGTCTACACTTCCGTTGGAAAAGCAGTCAGCATAATCAAGAATCCCAAGCACCCTGGACATTCTCTCTTCCACCTTCTTCCATCGGGAAAAAAAATACAAAAGTCTAAGGACATGTACCGACTGATTCAAGAACTGCTTCTACCCTGCTGCCATCAACTTTTGAATGGACCTACCTCGCATTAAGTTGATCTTTCTCTAGCTAGCTATGACCCTCGCTATGTTTGTAACATTACATTCTGCACTCTCTCCTTCCCTTCTGCTTTGGTCTGCTTTATCAGTATAGCATGCAAAAAACAATACTTTTCACTATATACCAATACACCTGACAATAACATATCAGATCAAATCAAAAACAACTGATGGACACTATTGGATATTAGCCATTTCATAAACCAAGTAAAACAGATGGTGTTTTAATGACACCCTATAGTTTGCACAGACCATTCATATTTGCAGTTCCAACTTCTTGGGCAGGACACATGTTGTGTATAATTTGACAGGGTGTCATTGGGCTAGCAAAGTGCAAGGCAACGCTCAGATTAAAAATAGTCCTGAATCAGTTGCAGATACATTTTGGTTGCACTTGTTATTTGTGCTTCAAGTGACTCACCATAGGTCTTTTCACTTTGACCTGGAGGTCAATATTTCAACCAGCGATCAATTATGGGGAGCGGTGGGGGGTGGGGGTCTTTTGGGTGGTGATTAATTATGGGTTTAATCCATTTTCAAAACAAATAGCTTCAGCTGTGAAAATAAAAACAGTGAGGTTCACTTTCTTGAAGATAACCACACATCCTCTTTCTTGACCTGCAGTGACCCCTGTGAATTCTTTGTTTCTGTCTGGCCTATTTAGATTACCTAATCAAGATTCCTGAGTGCGTGGATGGGCATAACCCGTATTTGGTAATTGGAAAATTTATCACACAGGAGGCCATTAAGCCCCTTGTATCAAATGAAGTGAATGTGTTCAACCAAACTGCTTCAAACAGCCGACCTTACTACATGGAAACCAGCTTGAAATCTGAGATCTTCTTGTTAAAATGCTGTTGGCCCTGACTGCCACTTTTTTTGACAAAAAATTTCAGGCTATTGTCAACACTGATTTCCCACTCATCTGTTATTCCTACATAGCAACTTAACAAAACCTCTCAATTATAGAAATTACAATTCAGAAAGTATACCTATTCAACACTCTGTGCATGTGCTAGCTCTTCAACTAGACCTATGCACAATGGGAGCAATTCTCCCATCCCACCGCGTTGCTTTTTCAGTGCAGCAGGCCTGGAGACTTGAGCGGTGGCGGATTCGCGCAATTTGTGCGAGGCGTCTGGGCCTCTGTGCGTCTCTCAGCACCGACTTTCGGCACCATCAATGCATTCAGCCCCTAATTTGAACCTAATTTAAATCCAATTAGCATGCCTGCAACTGAAATTTTCACTTGGGGAGAGCTGGTGGCCCAACCCTGCTGGAGTGAAGGGGGAGGGGGGCAATCAAGGCCCCCCAGGGAGACAGGCATCAGGAGTGTGCTCCCTAGGCATTACCACCTTGGCAGTGCCAGTCTGGGTCCCCTGGCAGTGCTCAAGAGGCAAAGTGCCAATGTCCACTCTGCAATGTATGGAGTGTGGGAGATTCATTTTGCAACTCCCACTGAAAAAAAAAGTTTTTACACAAATTCCACACTTTGGGCCCAATCTTACCATCTTACTTTCGGGCGCAAAAACTTGGTAAAGTCGGGCGTGAGGCAAGTAGCGTGATCCGCGCCCATTCCCCCTTTATCAATTGCCTAAAATGACTGCCATCTGGACCATGCCCAAAACAGATGCAACGTCAATTTAAATGCATTTGCATGTGTTTAATGTGACTTAATGGGCTGCAAGCCCATACTTACCAGCACTTCCCCCTTTACCACCGCATTCACCCCTCCAGATTCGGTGCAAAACAGACATGGTCTACAAAGATCTAATTCAGGTGCTCCAGCTTCTTTGGAGGTAAGTTCAGAGCTTCTGGTGGCTCTCTGGCTCAGATCGGAAGTGGGGATGAGAGGTGGAGGAGGGTCAGATTGCGCTCTGGTGGGCGGGGACGAAGACAGGGAGGAAGGGATGTGGATCAGATGGCTCTCTGACGGGGCGAGGGAAGGGAGTTGGGTTAGATGGCTCTCAGGTGTGGGGTGGGAAGGAGATGGGTAGACCGTTTTCTGGTGGGAGCGGGAAGCATGGGTTGGGGGGGGTGGTGCGGAGGAGGCCACTGCCATTCTGCATGCGATTATGGGGGGGAAAGAGGGGCAGGGGGCCGTGATCAGTTTGGGTAGTGGGGGTAGGGTGAATAAGGGAGTCGGTAATGTTGTGGAGGTGGGGCAACATCTGTGGGGGCTGGGAGGGGTATTGTATGAATGTGTCAGAATTACAGTGTGTTCAGCTCTATTATCAACACAGGGTATTTCAGATATAGTTAGTGACAGGGGAATATTAATGGGTTTTAAACAGTACACTAAATATAAACTGTCTGACTGTTAGGAACAGAGTAGGCTTAAGAACAAACATCTGGCAATCTGAACCTCTAACAGAAAACGCTAGAAACACAGAGCAGGTCAATCAGCTTCTGTGGAGACAACAAGTGGCTGACATGTGGGGGCTTATATTTTCCTTCAAAACTGAAAAATAAACAGGTCTAATCAAATCAGAGAAATGGAGCTGGGCAGGAAGAAAGAGATAAACAACTGGCAACAGATATAGTGGTTTAAATTAGTAGATAATCACATTCAAGTATTAGAAGGAAACATTAAAGAAATAAATAGGGAACTAATCTATTGCTGAGACAAAGGAAGCCCTAATGGAAAGGTGAGTACATAGGAGTGATGGAAACCCCAGGCATCTATTTTGAAATCAAAACGTGTTTGAAAATTAGAAAGAAGATGCTGGCAAAAATGCAACAACCCATATTTTTGAATGGAGGAAAACAGAGTTACTGCACATAACCAGCTGCCCAAGATAAGAGTTGAGCTGGACAGAAATGTTTGCTTTTGAAGGTCTGATTACTTCATACTGATACAGAATACACAGCATCACTGGTGTAGAAAGTTCCCTTCTGGAGTTCTTCCTGTCACTATAACAGCTGTATCCAATGATCTCATTAAGGAGAAGCGACTGTGTGAGTTGACTTTGCCCTTGGATGATGGATAACAAGTCCTTCAACTTGATTGTTTTAGGCTTACTGTCACCAGAAGCAAAGAAATAATTGAAACAATTAAACAGTTTATAAACATATTTTTCTTTCCCTTCCATAGCTCATGCTTTTGTGACATCTTGACGCTGGTTAACGAGATTATGATTCATGGGGAGGTGGGGGGGAAGCAGGAAAGGGCAGTGCCTCTCTGATCCTTGGTGTACAGGAATCAGTCTGGGGAGTTAGTTCTGTGAGATTTTCTGACCGTACTAATCATTTTGGTTCTGGTAAACTAGAAAGAAAGAGTACCTGATTTATTTGCAATGATAAATAGAAGATACGCAAGCTTGAATAAAAATGAAAAAGAAATCCTGTGCTGAAATAAGAACAGAAAATACCAAAAGCACAAGGGTGCCTCACATTTAAAAGAGAAAGTAAATAAAAGGATGAACTCACTAATCCTGCAGACTGAGCACTGAACTGTACTTCAAGTCAAATGTTGGTAGGAGGTACAGTGCTGCAATCCTATCTCTGACCTAAACTCCCTCGGAGCATGCATCCTACTGGGAGAGTGGGAGAAGTGACTTCAAACTACAATGTCTTATCAAATCAAAATACTTCATACATTACATTATTTTTGCAGGCACTCAATTTTGACTTCTGCTGTTTAAAACATGCATCGTGCCTATTTGAGCATGTTTTTTAAAGGGCTGGGTAACTTTTCAGTCTGTGCTCTGTTCTATATCATCGACATAACATTGGGTAGAAATTTCTCAGTTAGGTGGGGCAAGTGGAAAATGATGTCAGGTCAGGAATCCGATGTCATCCGTTCCTCGTTCTGCTTTTCCTACTT
Source organism: Carcharhinus amblyrhynchos (assembly GCF_965287045.1). Taxonomy (NCBI): domain Eukaryota; kingdom Metazoa; phylum Chordata; class Chondrichthyes; order Carcharhiniformes; family Carcharhinidae; genus Carcharhinus; species Carcharhinus amblyrhynchos. The sequence goes on from NC_137329.1 coordinate 51,088,584, forward strand.
TAAATACTACAAAGAACCCTCTGGGGTCTGATAGCAAAATAATGGAGGTGATGAAAAAGGCAATGAAGAGCTTTTTTTTAAACATCAAGTCCTTCTTTCCCCAAAGCGCATGGCTTCCACATTGCATCTGCACTTCACCAGATCATCAAGATTCGTGAACAGCCTGGAGTGCTTCCTCACTGAAAAGGCCAAGCTAGGAAGGTTTTGCTCAGGTGCACTGCAAAGTCTAGCCAGGTCATTGAAAGGATGTTGTTCAAAGCTTCTTCCAGAAAGTCAATCTATGTTGACAGCTTTTCAACTTTTGGGAAAGCACATCAGCTGCCCAATACTTCACTCAACTTCAGTTAGATTTTCCAACTGCCAGCATTCGTCACACGAGCAGAAGCCTATGCAGTTCTATCCTGCATCTCTGCTGAGAAGAAAGTGCAGAAGCAAGACCAGCACCAACACCAAAAAGTACCACCAGTAGCAGGAGCCACGCTAGAAGCAACATTAGCTGCCTTCAGCCTCATGCCTCTCCAAAGGACAGAGCTAGGGGATAAACATTGAGATCCAGCTGGAAGGAGGCGAGACCAGCGACACAAGGTCTCCTTCCCAGTGGAGCAGGCGGACACAAATTGTCAGCAGCCAGTAAGATGTCTGTCATTGGAGGCCCAATCCCACCCCAGGTCAAATGGTGGTGAGTTTGGTCTCTGCCTCTCCTCTAGTTCTGTGTTCTCTTGACCTGCAAGGAGACAAAACACAGTACATGGGGCAGCACGGCAGCACAATGATTAGCACTGTTGCTTCACAGCGCCAGGGACCTGGGTTTGATTCCCAGCTTAGGTCACTGTCTGTGTAGAGTATGCACATTCTCCCCATATCTGTGTGGGTTTCCTCCAGGTGCTCCAGTTTCCTCTCACAATCTGAAAGACGTGCTGGTTAGGTTCATTAACCTGAACAGGTGCCAGACTGTGGGGACTAGGGGAATTTCACAGTAACTTCATTGCAGTGTTAATGTAAGTCTTACTTCTGACTAATAAATAAACTAATAAATAAACTGACTAATAAATAAACAAAACAGAGTGATGGGAATATGGCTTTTGTGGAGGGTCACTGTGAGGTATGAATGTGAGAGGGCAATAGGATGAAGGTGACAGTTAGTGTTGGATGGATATGACAAGCTGCCTTGAGAGAAAGCAATGAGTGCAGTTGCAAGGTGTGTTCTAAGAAGTGCTGTGCAGAAGGATATTGGGGAAGTCAGAGTGTGTGAATTGGCACCCTGAAAGTATTTTGTTATTCATCTTTCCTGAAGTCCTTGATCTCCTTGTTGCAACATCTTAAGTTTGGAAGGACCACATATCTGTTGCTGGCTGCCATTTATCCATTTTGTTGTCTTCTTCCTACCACCGCTGGGAGAGCTCACCTCACTGCAGGTCATCAGGTGGTACAGCAGGATCTCCAGTCAAGAGTAGCCTTCCCAGCTCTCCTCGCATTCCTGTGGTTCTTTGCAAGTTATTCTAACCCAGACTCTGACCCTTTAATTCTAAACATTTCCTTTAACACAGTGGACATGTCAACTTGCCAATACGCCCAGATTGGTAAAGAATCTGGAGACAGAGTGATAATTAGATTGCTCTAGAAAAGAGCAAGCACAAGACGTGCAAATTAGTTCCAGGAGGAACTAAGCAGGCAAGATTCTGCTCAATGCGCCTCTCCCTTTCTCTTTTCCATTCTCACTCTTTTGACTGTTCACGTTTTAAGATTTCTAATTTGTAATTCAAACTCTGCGCCATCATTACGTCTTAGTCAACTGAGTTTGTTCAAGTTACACACCATCAATTAAAAAATGGTTTATTTTATTCATCATCTTAAGTTTTCCAAAAGCAAATAACATAATTTGAAGGAAGTATACTGTCCAGGACATCAGGAGAATTCTTTGCTATGGGATCTTGGGTCTCCATCTCAATCAGGACCTAGTTTTAATGGCTTTTCTGAAGGACTGGATCTCAGACAATGTAGCTTTCCAAATTCGGCACTAGATTTTTACTCAATTAGATCCATGACGATCTGCCTGATAAGTAAAATGCCACAACTTGAAAATCTGATACTTCTTACAGCAGGAGGAGACTCTGATGGTTTGTGTTTTGTAAGATGTAGGTGTGTACCATGAGAACTCATCCAGGTATCTATTCGACTAAAACTGGTACATGTATCACTTGTTCTATTGAAAAGTCCTATATAAACATTCTTATGGAGATCTTCATGTGAAAATATTCATGTGCAGTTGCTCCACTTTATCTGTAATGTGATGTTTATGGATGTATCTAATGACTTCCAACACTGACACGATCACCAACCTGCAATGCTCAAACTGTGTGAGAAAGGAAGAGATTGGAAGAGAGTAAGCAAGACACAAAGAGAAAAAGCAAAACGAAAGAAAGCTGCTAACAGACCTGTTCTGGCTTTTGTGTTGTGTTCCGAAAAATTCTAGAAAAGTTTATTAGGTTGAGGCAGGGCCTAAATATTTTTAGTCATCTTCATGAATTCACTAAAACAAAACAACTTCGTTGAATATTAAAGGTCTCAAATTATCTCCTAATTGCCATTTCTGTTATGATGACAGTTAGAAAAGATAAGCATTTTAGTGCCTGAAAATCTGCAACCTTTTCCATTCTGACTGTAACAGCCATTCTGGCTGAAGAGCTGCAAATTCGTCTAGTATCTGGATATGTCAGGCGCAAACAAGAAAAGGAATCAGTGGCAGGCACAGAGGGACATAATCAGAGAGACAGATCTATAGGGATGCCATGGGATTCCGCACGCTGCCAAGGTGTAGAAACCCAACTGCAGTTCTGCCAAACCCCAAAAGAAGTGCCGCCAAAGCCCCAAAACAAACTACAAATATCAGTGGACCCTCACTAAAGAGATTGAAAGAGCTTCAATTCTTTAGCCTGTTGATTCCTGCATGGTGTGGCAATGAGGCCTCTCACATTCCACCACTTCCTGGTTGGTGAGAACCCCTGTAAGGCATCTATTGGCTATTGAAATATCAATCTCCCAGGGACTTGTCATAGAACTTGGATGGCCCAAATGGCATCAGTCACTTCAAATTAATGGCCTTGATGCAAATTTTAATTAGTATAAACACCCCTATTGTTATGCCATCATGGACTGTAAATAATGCTATGGGCGAATCAACTGGTAACTTACAAGCAATTATCTATGGCACACATTGCTTATCTGTCAGACTTAATTCTTGTGTCTGACTTATTCCATCACACTTTTGAACATCAGTTTGAGCCAATCAGTAATGAAGAGGGGGGAGCCATATGAATCAAAAGCATGAAAATAGTTGTAAAGCTGCCAGTCTGAGACTGCTAAAGCTGTATGAAACAATCATTGCTAAATAGCTGGTGAGGACAAACAAAAGTCAAAAGGGCAATCAAATCACTTAAAATATTTTCTTGTCCACTATTTCAAATGTGATAGAGACACTCCCCCCCAAACCCCCGCCCCACAACAGCCCTACAACTACTGTTAAACATGAGGGGCTAGAAATCTGTCTTGGGGCACTATTAGATCGTGATGTGGAGATGCTGGCGTTGGAACGGGGTAAACACAGTAAGAAGTCTCACAATGTCAAGTTACAATCACCAGGCAAGACTGTTCCCTTCCTGTTGGCAAACACTTCGGCGGTCACAGGCATTCGGCCTCTGACCTTCGGGTAAGCGTTCTCCAAAGTGGCCTTCACAACACACAACACAGAGTCGCTGAGCAGAGACTGATAGCCAAGTTCTGCACAAGAGGACGGTCTCAACCAGGATCTTGGGTTCATGTCGCACTATCTGTAACCCCCATGACGTGCCTGGGTTTGCAAAACCTCAGTTACTGTACTGTCTGGAGACAATACACATCTCTTTAAGCTATGCCTAATGCTCTTTTCACTCACATTGTCTGCATCTTTAAGACTTGAATAGCAGGTTAGTCGTAAAGACTCGCATTCTAATCAGTAATCTGTAAACTGTGTGTGCTGTTACATGTTCTGTCTGAGGCCAGAACTCTGCATTCACCTGATGAAGGGGAAAACCCCGAAAGCTTGCGAGTTTACTATCAAATAAATTGGTTGGACTTTAACCTGGTGTTGTGAGACTTCTTACCAGTATTAGATTGGCCAGCTATTACACACAGTGCTTGATATTTAATTCCATTGTCTGCAATGGAACTGAATATCACTGGCAGTGTATATAGGGAGGTCAATCGGTTTCACCTGTTTAACACCAGGCCTGAGGCAAATTTCTGCCCCCGGTACCTTGTGTACAACCTTATTATCTATGTTCAGTTTCAAAAGTGGTAAAGAATAAAAATTAAATAGAAAGTTAAAGGATCACATAAAAAGTGATAGGTATTTACCACTCTTCGAGAAAAAATGGACAAAGCTGTGAAGCATTGGCAAAACTCCCATGCAACATAAGCTCAGTTTGGTTTGATTGTGTTGGTTTTCGGGTCCTCTTCAGCCTGATTGCAGGTGAATTGTACTTGGTGGAAGGAAACAAAGTTGGACAAACTCAATGCTGTGTTCCTGCACATAAGAATGGTCACTCTGGTATTATTCTGGAAGAAACAGTGATAATCAAATAGTGGTATCCAAGTGGTGTTATCAGCCTAGATACAAGTGGCAGTGTTCAACTTATAACATAGAATCTCTACAGTGCAGAAAGAGGCCATTCAGCCCATCAAGCCTGCACCAACAACAATCCTACCCAGACCCTATCCCTGCAAACCCACATATTTACACTGCTACTCTCCCTTATGCTAAGGGTCAATTTAGAATGGCCAATCCACCTAACCCACAAACCTTTGGCCTGTGGGAGGAAACTGGAGTACCTGGAGGAAACCCACACAGGCATGGGGAGAGCATGCAAACAGTTATCTAAGATCGAAATTGAACCCGGGTCCCTGGCACTGTGAGGCAGAATGCTAACCACTATGCCACCACATAGAATCCCTACAGTACAGCAAGAGACCATTTGGCCCATCGAGTCTGTACTAACCACAATCCCACCCAGGCTCTATTCTCGCAATCCATTTTCCCCTGAAACTATGGTCAATTTTAGCATGTCCAAAAAACCTATCCCACACATCTTTGGACTGTGGAAAGAAACTGGAGTAAACCCACATAGACACAGGGAAGAAGTGCAAACTTCAAACAAACAGCGACCAAAGCCAGAATTAAACCTGTGTCCCTGGCACTGTCAGGCAGCAATGCTAACCACTGTGCCACCCTCAACTTCAAACATTAGATTCACCAATGTTGATACATCCAGCAATGCTAGGCAACCCCTGATAGCCAAGAGTAACTTTGTGAAGTTACTTAACTGAAAAGTTGAAACTTAATGTGATTATAAAAGTTACAAGTGATTTTTTGTTTCTTTTTCTTCTTCAAGAATTCTGCTTCAAAGTACACTCTGTCTTTTTCCTTAAGGCTTCCAATTTTGCCTCCATATTTTAACATTCCACAGAGGAGGCAATGATCCTCCCATTAGAAATCCTGTAATCACTATTCCTTCCATTTTTATTAGATTAATTTCTCCAAAATTAAGCTACACCCCGCAATAACAATTTCTCCAAATGTAGAATTTTTCCAAAATTATGCCACACCCCTCAAATAACAAATATGTCCTCTCAGTTTTTTCTTATTTTGGGACCATAAAGCCTCTCCAGGAGTCCATGAACTTGGGGGGAGCTGCTATGGAATAAATATTGACCTTCAAAATGGCATTGTATGCTGAACGATGTCATGATCTGTCTACATTACATATCTCCAGCAGATCCACATTGTTAAGAACACTAGCACAAACACAAAGTAGCTTCCAGTGCAGTTCACATCAGAAGTGTACCTGTGCTTTGAACCTCTAAGGCCACTGATAGCTTCCAAAAAGCAGGAACTATACATCCGAGTTTTGTACCTAGAGTATCCAAAACAGTTTTTCACCCTCAGGCATATCACTGTGGCACAATTCAAAGTCCTTTCTCCTTGATTTAAGTCCTATCTTTTCCTACTGTCAGTATATTTAATCTAACAAGGGTTTCAAGGACTTCCTGTCAATTCATAGCTTGAAAGAATTGGTGACTACTACTCCGCATTCCCCCTCTTCCTCCCCCCCACCCCGCCATCATCCAGCCCCATCCCCACATCACCAACAGCCACCCGCTTTTAGATGTTCTAGTATTCACAAAGCAGCAGCTCACTGGACTTTGAGAATGTAGACTTTGGTGATAAACTGCTCTGGACACCACAGGTGTAAAACTGGAATGTATAGTTCCTGCTTTTTGGGTGCTAATGAGTGGCCTCAGAGGTTCAAAATACCATCCCTGGTACAGTTCTGATATGAGTTACACCGGAAGCTAGTTTGTTAAGAATGCTAGTGCTCACACAATGTTCATCCACTGGAAGTATGCAAAATAGACAGATCATGACATCATTCAGCACGCAGTGTCAGTAATGCCATCTTGAAGGCCAACATTCCAGTTAATACCCATCACACACAACTCTAAACAAGTTTAACAGCAAGAGGAAACCTGCAACTGTGCTATTTATAGCAATTATCAATGATTCTCTCAATGGAGGTGATTGTGGCCATGAACTTTTTATATATTACTGAATGATTTCTATGGCTATTGCTATGTTTGTACGTGTTTGATGCTTTCTAGAATTCAATAAAGTTACATGGAATGGTGTGGCAGGTCCTGACATTAAGGTTTCTGCACATAGCAATTGCTCTCAGGCATGGAGTTAGATACTAGCAGCCATCCCCTTGAAATAAAGCATGACTAGGAAAACGAGTAGAGACAACACAGAACAGCACAAGTTGATAGCAGAGGGAGGTGGAGAGCCAGAAGCGTTCTTTGCAGAAAGCCAAATCAATGTGCTGAGGAGGAAATTCTCCTACCTGAACCTCAGTGAGGAATGTTGTGTGAGATGACTGCACCTCATTATGGAAGATCTCAATGAAATGTGCCACTGCTGCAGTCATATCGACAAAGCAGCATGAGAATGGCACTGACTGTGGCTATGGAGGTGATTGTGGCCATGAACTTATATACATTAGGCTCCTTCCAGGCTGGAGCAGAAAATATTAGTGATATTTCCCAGTTTTCCATCACTGCCATGCAAGGGACATTGCTGTTGTTACACTTACATCAAATGACAAAGAATGTAACAATCACACAACAAAGTTTGGTGAAAAAATGGTGTGGGTTCTTATTTAAAGATAGAACTAGATACAAATAATAATAACTAGGATGTTTAGTTTACATCTCTGATCCCTGCCATCTGCTGCTACAAGTCATAGTACTAATATGTCAAGGTAGTAGTGACTGACAGCAATTTTAAGATCTAACTTCTTATCAGTACATATACAATCGGCCAGAATTTTCTTGGCACATTCACCCCGGAATCAGGGCAGTGAGGCTCTCAGAACAAAATTCTCTGTTGCCTCGGGCAGGATTTTATGAGCCTCACCCAAGCGAGGTCGTAAAATACCAGCCATCATTTCACATCAACTTTCACTCCATATTCAAAAAGCGTTGATGACATTTCAATACATCTTGCCAGTGAGGAGCACGTAAAGCAAGCACACAGTTTTACAAGGATTTCAGGTTTCCACACAGTACAAGGTATCATTCACTGCAGGTACATCATTTTGTGGGTGGCATACCTCAACTCGAGGCGTACCTCTATTGAAATAGATTTCGCTTCCGTGATATCCATCTGGTGCATAACGATATGCAGTGAATCATACAAGTCAATACCCAATATCTTGGCAGCAGTCATGATGCCTCACTTCTAATGGCAAGTGCAAGGAACTCAAGGACTTTTTTGAGATTGTCTCAATCTGATCAGCTAATCTCTACCTTGTCCTTCACTTTCACTAACCCATCAGGTCAATAGCCCCTTAATGCTCCCACCTACTCTAACTCTAAACTCACATCTTTCTCTAGTTTCTCTCCTACTCTCTTCTCACACCCTCTGACAGCTCATCCCTTAGACCCATTTCTTATTCTCACAATTCCATTCCCATTAAACTGATCATTCAACTTCTGTGACAAAGATAAACTTTTCCTCCTCATCCTTCTTGACCTGTCTACAGTCTTTGGCATGATTGACCACACCATCCTCCCCCAGCGCCTCTCTAGCTAAGAGGGACTGTTCTCATGTGGTTCCATTCTTATCTATCTAATCATAGCCACAGGATCATTTGAGATACAGATTCTCTCCTGCTCTTACACTGTTGCCTCTGATGTCCAAGTATTTATCCTTCTCATCTATATGTGGCCCCTTAATGACAACATCCAAAGGTACATCATTAGTTTCACACGTACATTGACAACACACGGCTCTGCCTCACCACCACCTTTCTCGACTTCTCCACTGTTGCTAAACTATCAAACTGCTTATTCAACACTCAGTGCTGGATGAGTAAAAATTTCCTCCAATTAAATATTGTGAGGGCTGAAGTCACTGTTTTCAGTCCCTGTTTTAAACTCTGTTCCTGAGCTAATAACTCCATCCCTCCAAGGCAATATTCGAAGGCAAAACTAATCCATTTATGTTATACTTGATGCTAAGATGAGCTTTCAAACCTCATATCTGTGCTTTCACTAAGGCTGTCTGTTTACATTTGTTTAATGACAACTGATTTTGCCTGGCTGAGCTCATCTGCTTTGAAACCCTTTCATACCAACATTACCTCTAGGCTTGACTATTCCAATGCACTCTTCACTGCACGCCTATATTCTGCCCTCTGTGAACTCAAGGTCATCCAAACACAATTGTTCATGTGTTAATAGCAAGTCCTGATCCTGTTTCAGCCTTGTACTTGATGACCCATATTGGCTCCCTGATAAGCAATATCTTGACTCTAAAACTCTCATTCCTGTTTTCAAATCTCTTCATTATCTCACTTCGACCTATGAAATCTCGTGCAAACGTCCATGATATCTGTTCTTCCCTTATCCTGGCCTCCTGTGCATTCCCAATTTTAATTACTCCGCCACTGGTGCCTTCAGTGCTTAGGCTCCAAGCTCTGGGACTCCCTTTAACACCTTGCTACCTTTCCTTCTATCTTTAAGTCTCTTTGACCAAGCTTTCGATCACCTGACCTGAGTTCTCCTATGTGGCTTAGTGTCTTTCGCATGGCAGCGTTCTATCGCAGAAAATGATGGTTTGTATTGCGGTGGTTAACACAGTTATGCTTTGCCTGGTGGATCTCTGCCACATATGCTACAAAGGAAGACAGTGGGCTGGGGAAGGGGATGATTTGCCTCTTCTGGTTTTCTCTGCACCCTCTTGTCAGATAGCTTAGCTTTTTGTTTCTGCTTGCTTCTTCCATTAGCCTGTCAAAAGACAGCCTCCAATGGTCACAGACATCAGTGACTGTTTCCCAATTGTCAGTGATAATATCTGCCATCACTATATCTCATTTTCAGATGTCCTTATAGATGTATGATATTCAGGAGGTCATGACCCAGTGGCCAGCTTATGATATTGAATATCTTTGGGTACTCTGCCATCAGTTATAAACATGATGGAGGTGACACAGAGGACATTTGTTTAACAATTAGTGCCTGTTCTTGGAATCAGCGAGCTCCAAGACCTGAGTTGGTGACTTTGCCCTGTCAAGAGATGCCTGGTGTCATGCTTTTATTGCTCTTGTGAAGAACCTTGGAATGTTTCATTATAATGAAGGTAGCATGTAACTATAAGTTGTTGTTGTAGTACTGAGTCGATGTCCTGCTGTATGCTACACAATCACGCCAGCATGATGGCACAGTTTCCCCACCAGCTTCATGCTGAGCAGCTAAGGAGCAGGAGGGAGATGGAGGGAGGAAACAACCAACATTGCCCCTTTCTAACCAGGCTGTCCATGAACATCTCATCCGACTGCAATACGAGTAACCTGAATACCAATTTTCCATTCAACAACAATCTCACATTTCACCTTCTCTCTGTTTCTTGACCATAATGGAAAAATAAAAGTCACCACAAAAAATAAATATTTCAAACCAAATTTAGAAATCAAAATATGCTATATTGTATTAGTTGGCAAACATCAAGTAATCCTCTCGTGTAGTCCCTCTGTGGGTATTTTCCAAATACCTTTGCCTGGGCTTCCCAAATGCTAACCCATTACTGTAGCTGCAGCACGATTAATGGAAGGTGCTCACTCTTAGTTTAGGAGACTGCTGTTGGCTTTGCAGTATAAGCTCAATCAGCTACAGACCTACAAACCCCAGCTTAAGCGTACCGCCATCTACAAGGCACAGGTCAGGAATGCGATGAAATACTCTCCACTCACCTGGATGAGTGCAGCGCCAACAATAATCAAGAAGCTTGACACCATCCAGGACAAAGCAGCTCACTTGATTGGCACCCCACCCTTAAACATTCACTCTCTTTACCACTGAAAAACAGTGGCAACAGCGCATCTAAAATGCATTACAATAACTCACCAAGATTTTATTGTCAGTACCTTCCAAACCCGTGAATATAAACAATTGGGAACACTACCTCCTTGAAGCTGCCCTTAAGTCACACACCAAACTAAGTTGAATTATAACACTTTCCCTTTAACATTGCTGGGTCAAATTCCTGGAGCTCCTTACTTAACAGTACTCTGACAGTACCTTCATCACATGGATTGCAATGGTCAAAAAGACAGTGGCAGCATTACTATTTTTTCAAGGACAGAGTGACATTATCTGTTGTGGTTTTAAATCTATATTGAACTGTTGCTATATGTAGTCTAAGAACAAGTCAATTGCGACATATAGAAATCTTTGCACTTCTTTCTGAGTTGCAATATCCTTTGTCATAGCTATAGTTATGTGACAACAATAACACTGTAGAAATGAGCCATCTTCAAAAGTGAGTATAAAGGTGCTGGAGGCATTAGTGGTAACTTCTAATATGTGGGCAGTAGGAATCAGGAAGGATGGCCTTCCTTAAAGAAAAGCTTGATATCTTCTAAATGAGATGTCAGGAGTTTCAGAGACTTTTATCATTGCTCTTTAATGTAAAATGAAGCTCTTGCACATACTGTGCAGGAATGTACTGCTGGCACACAACTAGGTTAGGAAATTCATCCAAAGCCCCGAACAAGTGGAAAGGGAACAAGTTCCTGAATTGATGACTTCCCAACCCACACGAGCAGTTTCTGCCAGGAAAGCTCTTTTGCCAGCTGGAATTTCCAAACTTATATTACAAATATTGGACGGTCAAAATTAAATAAAACAAAAATGGCTACCTTTGTGTGGGCTGATCACTGCAGCCAAGAGCAATCATCGTCATAAATGCCAACTGGTTTCACGTCAAATGCTACAAATGTCACACAACAGTCTTTATGAATTGCACACGGCAGCATGACTCTCATGTTTGCCAAAATTACACAATCGACTTTTAAACTCCTATGTTGTACAGGGTTCAGTGATACCACAGCACCAAGCTACCTTTAGAATGACATTGAGACTTGTCATATAGGCACAAGGGTCAATGCATGCTGATGCAAGGCAGGTCAGTGGGTTGCAAAGAGAAGCTCACTGCAACTAAAAAAATTCAATTTTATACCTACATAGTTTGGCGAGTATTTTAATATTTGGGCCAAAAGATGAAAATTGGTAACATTTAAATGCAAATAGGAATTGCCTTTATATGATGCCTACTGGATGAGCACTCCTCCTTAGTTCATTACATTGGTCATAGTACAATCTTTTATTTCACGAGGTTGTTAACTGTGGTGAACATAATACTGTGACATGTTACTTGGGTGTAGTATATTTGCTTATATTTCGTTCTGTTGCAAGAAGGGTTCTGTAGTTAAAAAACAGAAAGACTTACTTAGCACCTTCCATATCCTTAGGGTATTCCAAAGTGTTTAACAGTGAATTAAGTACAGTCTTGCATTTATTTTGCACTTTCAGATTCTAAGGGCATCGTAAAGTGTTTTGCAACAAATTAAGTACTTTTGAAGTGTAGTTATTGTTGTAATTTAGGAAATACCACTGACATTTTGCACAGAACAAGGTGCCATAATCAGAAATGTGAAAGTGAATAGATAGTTTGTTTTTAGTTGTGTTGATTGAGGTTAAATATTGGTTATGACACCCTCTCTACCACTGAATCTTTTATGTCCATCTGAGAGGGCAGATGGGTCCTTGATTTAATGTCCCATCCAAAAGTAACCATTTAAAAAAAGGTGTATTAAAAGCAGTCCAGCAATGCAATATTGGATAGGAGTTAGCAAATTGAAACTGACCCAACGATGAGGTACAAAATATGTGCACTAAAGTGAGCCACATAGTGCTACTTGGCCAAATCAGACTCAGAAATGTGACCTGTGGTGCAACTGTGTAATGCCTTCTTGGTTAAGGCATTTAAGTGAGCACAAGCTTAACAATCAGTGGCATTGTGCAGAATAGCAAAATGATGATGCAAGTTAGTCTACAATTTGGTTATTATGTGGGAACGGGTCTTGCCAATATCTATCAGGGGAAACCACTTGGGAGAGGGTCACAAAGATGCTGAGGAGGACCATGACATGTAGAAAGAGGAAAGTTACAATGCAGTCAACCTTGTTTACCCAGAGGCAACATGATCTGACTATTTGTCAATAATACCACTAATCTCAAAAATTCACCATCGATTTCCCCAGTTCTCACTCATTTCCCATCATGTTTTCCTTTTCCTGACAAAATGTCGACTATCAGGTCAATCAGCCCCTAGAGCCTGTCCTACCATTCAAAAAGATTACAGCTGATTTATATCTTAATTCCATAATCTTGATTCCAAAAGCATTTATGCATTAAAATAAAAACAAAAATGTTTTGGAAATAACATTTTGTTTTTCTCTGTCTACAGATGCTGTCAAGAACATGTTGTTGAACATTTTCTGTTATTTCAGATTTGCAACATCTGCAGTATTTTGCTCTTTTTTTTCTATTGTTGTCCAACATCTAGCAATCTCACATTTAAAATTATTAGAGCTAAAACTGACTGCCTTTTGTGGGAGAGTGTTCCATACTTCTACCACGCTTTGCACAAAGAAATATTTCCTAACTTCTCTCTAGATTGGCCTAGCTCAGTTTATATGCCGTTGTCCCAAACTCTCCTGCCAATGGAAAGAAATCTAACCTATAAATTCCTTTCAAAATCCTAAAAACCTCAAGCAAATCACCTTAACCTTTCATATTCAAGGAAGTGCAAGGCCAGTTTTCATAATCTCTCCTCACAATCTCACCCTTGGAACCCTGGTAATATTCTGGTGAACATGTGCAGCATTCCATCCCAGCCTAAAATATCCTTTCTGAAGTGCATTGCCAGAATTGTACAAACTCCAAATGTGGTTTAACCAACAAAACTTTGAATAGCTGTAGCAAAGTTTCTTCTTTTTATTCCAGTCCTCTAATATAAAGTTTTTTTTTAAACCCAACTGCCACATTTTTGTCACAAAAACAAAAAACAGAAAATGTTGGAAAATCTCAGCAAGTCTGACAGCATCTGTGGAGAGAGAAGAGCTTAAGAGAACTGGAAATAGGATGAAATTCATACTGTTGCAGTGGCGAAGGGTGGGAGCAGGAGGGACAGGAAAAGTGGAGGCTGGGGAAAAATTGACAATGGGCAAAGGGAATGTAAATGGTGGTGATCATGGCTAAGAAGGGTGTTGATAGTGGGTGTTGATCGTGGGTGTTGATCATAATGTGTTAATGACAGAACAAAGCAGAGTGACAAAGCACAACCTGGGTTCAGGTAACAGATGGCCCTAATGGTGCGGGTGAGGGAGGGAAACAGTGATAAGGGGGAAAAAGATGGAAAGTGAGAGAAAGAGGGATGGAAAGATGAATCAATGGAAGAAATGAAAACAAATTGATAGAAATGAAAATAGGATAAAGATGGAGGAGAGAGTTCATAGTCTGAAGTTATTGAATATACTGTTAAGCCAGAAGGTTGTCATGTTCCTAACTGGAACATGAAGTGCTGTTCCTCCAGCTTCTATTGGGCTTCACTGGAACATTGCAGCAGGCCAAGGATAGACATGTGAACAGGACAACAGGCTGGTATGTTGAAATGGCAAGTGACAAGAAGGTTTTTCACCAACTCCAGCATGAATGCCACCATCAAACACAGCTTTCCCTCATTCCTCCTGTCAGCATTCCATAAGGACCATTCCCTCCAGGATATCCTGGTCCACTCCTCCATCTCCCCCAATGCCACCTTCCCATGCAATCATAGAAGATGCAACACCTGCTCGTTATCTTCTCTTTACTCACCATCCAAGGGCATAAACATTCTTTTCAAGCATAGCCAGTGCCTCAAAGCAGCCTACTGGGGAGAAGACAGGACGAGGGGAGGGGGAGGGGGCAGTGGATCCTCCTTTCCTAATGCTGAATGGCCAAAGTGGTCACCTGGGCACTGGCTCCAAGATCGCCGCTGGATGGTCCATTTCTCTGATCACCAGAGTTGCCTGCGTGGCCCTGACACATTTTAAAAAATTCCTCCCTTCAAGGGCACTTCAAGATGAAGGAAACATTCCCTCCTATACAGCTTCAGCAGTGCCATCTCAATCCATGGTGCTGCCTCAATGGGTCAATGGTCCCAGGCAGTGCTTCCTAGTAAGTTGTCACCAGTAAAATTACTTCTGTGGTCCCACCTTTCAGCTACCTGTGCTCAGAATCCGAATTTACTCCTGGTGGTGAGCCACTGTGCCAGTAAACTTCTGGCCCTGGTCTAAAATGCTTGCAGCATTCACGAACTGTTCCTTCAAGTGTATAATTGCTGTTTTTCCTTCTTCACTGTCTTTTTTCCTGGCCTTCTTTGACTAGAAATGTTCCAGTTTTGAATATTTGAAATAAATAAAGGACAACAGTTGGGTAATGGTTATGGAAGAGGAGAAAATAAGATATGTGAGCTTTCACCACCTGCAGCTTGTAAGTCAGCTAAGATTGTGGGATGATGGAGAAATGGAAAGAGAGGTGCATTATACCCTTATCATCAATGGCCACAACCCCTGCAATGTCCCTTCTGATGAAGGCCCGCACTGCTTCTACCTGCAGGTTAAAACATGTTGCTACATTTGGCCTCTTCCCATTTGGTGTTGCTGCCTCCTGTTATTTGTCACCTACTCTTGCAATAGGAAAGGGTGTCAGTAAGTTTGGTGCAACATATTTGTGTCATGTGAGTCTCCTGGTCAAATAGCTGCCCATGTTTACTTGCTGAGAGTTTTGGGTGCAAGGCTTGCAATGTGTGGAAGTGTGATACAACATAAGAATTGAAGAGTGAAGTATTGATTGATAGAGACCGTTGGTCGGTGAGTGATGGATCGTCATTGAATGAGGCTACTGGCATTATTAGTTGGATATCCCATTTGAAGATTGAATTGACTATTCATATATGAGTTCATTAAATCTCTTTTCAGTTGTGCATCCATGTTCTTGGAATAACTATCTGGCAATGAACTTCACTGCTATTTCTCTCCACTGCCTCCTGAGCAAATGCAGGCCCTTCTGATACTTAACCTCCCTGTTCAAGGTCTCCAGTGCAGTATCAGACAATCTTGGTGCACTGCAATTTAATTTGTTGCCTGCAGTGTAATGAATAGGTGAGAGAGATAATCATATACCACAAACCTCATATCTGTTTTTGAGGTTACCCAATTTAACCCATGATATCCCCCAGAATCAAACTACTATGTCCCTAATATGAGTGAGTGTCTCACTTAACTATGTTTTGTACCTTCTTTTTTATTTTTTTTAAGGATTACCTTAAAATATTAATCAGCTCATAGAAGTATTTCTGTTCATCTTGTAACAGGCACTGGAAAATTTTCAAAAGCAGCTGTCTGGGTATGATGTGTTTCGGGCCAATTATATGTTTTTCCCTGTCAAAGCACAATTGCCATGCAGCAGGGAAGCAGATTGTTCAGGCAGCTTTCTCACCCATAAAAATTTCAGGACCAAGGTTGAGACAGTTCAGAAACTACAGTGAAGGATATATGAGCAGCTATGGGCAGATAGTTCTTTTATGCCCATGCTATTTTGGGTGGCTTGCTTCTTTCAATCAATGCTGATGTAAAATATGCTCAGACTAGCTGACAATTTTAAATATGCCTGTGATTCAACACTTGTTTTGGAACCATTCAAATGACTGCCATTTTTGCCTATATGATAATTTGTTGCCTGTCAGATGAAAAGTTGGGAAGTGTAATAAGGTTTATGTAAATTTCATTTTTGCCTATTTATATAAAATAATTTCTTGAGATCCAGAATAATAGATTACAGAGTTAAACATTACAAAATGTTAACATTTCACCAGCCCAATTGACTGTTTGATCAATTCAGATTCTACATCGGGATTCACATTTCCTGAATTACACGGGATTCTTGGATGTTCTAGTCTTATTTTAGGATTTTCAACATTCTATGCACCATCTCATATAAATCAGTGCTTTCTGCAAACCGACAGTAGGTTCTGGGAGGATGAGTCAGAAGGGGTTGGGTTAAAGTACCACTCCAGATACATGATCAAAAAAACCTGGGCTGGCACTGCTATATGCCTTCTTTGACATTGTTAAAAAAAAACCCTGCTTCTCGGCCTTTTGGCTAAGATCAAGTGTAGTATCAACATGCTGTACTTGGTTGAAGTCATTAGGTTATATTTTAGCTTCATTTGAAGCAATTTTTAAAAGCGGCATCTCAGCCTTTTGGCTCAGATGCAAATGAGATCAAGCCTGGGAGGAAGAGCTACGCCTACTCCAATCAGCTTGGATCATGTAGATCAAGCCCAAGACAGGAGGTGAGAGCCCTGTCTTGTCAGCTTGGATCGGGAATGTCTCAACTTGTTGAGACTCTGAATTGGACTTGATTTGATTGAATTGGAATGAAAACAAAAAAAAAACCACAGTGCTATTTTGGAAAAGCAGTGGATCTCAGTGTCATATTTATCATCATAAATAATATAAAATCTGTTCTTTATCTTATTGCTGTTGCAGGATCTTGCTGAGTGTAAATCAGCTGCTGCGCTTCCTACATTACAACAGCATTTACATTTTAAAAATACTTTGGTGGTTATAAATCACATTGTACTTGGATTGCAAAAGGTACCAACAAAATGCGTGTCTTGCTTTCTTCTTGGTTCCCATCTGAGTGTTGCCCTTCATGCGCGAGGCTTAGCAGACCACTCCACCTTATGGGGAAGAAACCAAAAAGCTGCCAAAATTCATGAACCACATACTAGCACGTTCAGGAGAGAAGGGAAGCAAACTTGGGTTAAAAAAATTGAGTGACTTATATGGTGCATAAGATACTGGCAATCTGCTGTGATCTTATTCTTGCTTGCTGTAGTGCTCATTTCTATAGACATTATAGAATCAATCGTTCAACAGTACAGATACAACCATAACAGGGATAATTCTTCGGAGGTCCCATAAATTTTAGGAATCCATGGAAAGAAAACTGTGGAGAATATTCAAAGATAATAATTTATCTCCCCAAAAATAACATTCTTTCAAAGAAGTGTAATGGATTTTGACTTTGAAACTATACATTTCAATTGGAAATTTATTTAACACAACCATTGGAAAGACTATTTCACAAACTATTCTTTGGGAAAGACATGTTGGATTGAGAGGGATTCCTCATTGCTTCTGAATACTACAAGTATTGTAAAGTGCTGATAGGGAAAAGTACTCTGGAAAAGTGAGAGAAAGAAAATAAACAGCAAACAGATCCGCAAATTATTTCAGTAAGTAGGTTAATGCGCAAGGATGCAAATTAATAGGGAGTATTTTGCTGAAATTTCACTCTAATCAGTAAGTGCTTGAATAACCTGTTTGTATATCAAAGCTGTTTTAACATCAATGTTAATTTCAAAGCTACCTGATGGACACCAGAGGTCCTGATTCTCATCAATCATTACTTGACATCTGTACCTACATTGTCCATTTCAGTTATTTAGTGCTAACTGGTCTCACATTGGACTGTTAGCAGGCAGTCTAGGGTTCAGAGATAAGATTCACTGCATCACCTGTGGGGAAGTGGTCAAACAATCCACATCACAGGGTCAATTAGTTGTTAATTATTGCAGGAAGTGTCCAAAGTTTGGCAATTGCTTGTAAATCTCTGGCTGCTTCCTCCAGAGAAAATCCAGATCAACAAATTCAAAAAAAGCTTGAAGGAAACAACGGGTGTAATGAAAATAATTTTGACACTTTAAAGCATGATGGGTGATGAATGATGGACTTGCATTAATTATTAAACACATTTGCTTACTATACCCGTCACCATGTCCTTTAACTTTTATACCATGAAGTCTTCAGACATTTAGTCTCTACTGTTCTACACCCAATCGCAGATTTTTCACTTCTTCTTCCTTCCTGTCCTCACTTCTATCATGCTTCAGTTCTGATAAAGGGTTGCCTATCTGAAATGTTAACACTTCCTCTCTCCACAGATGCTGTCTGGTCCGCTGAGTATTTCTGTTTCTAATTTCAATCCAAAGTGATATTTTTAAAAATTGCTATAAAAAATTGCTATATTTGTCTTGCCGCCTGCCCATCATAGTTTAGCTTTATTCATTATTGGCTCAAGCAGCCTCAGAAAATCAAAATGGAAGTAATAAGTTATAAATCAAATAAAATTGAGGAAGTTAGAATTGTGGAAAAAAAAACCTGAAGACTCACCAATAAAAGTTTGCCAGACACTGGCGAGAAAACCCAATAGTTGCTGAAAACATAGCTGCAATATCAACCTGCTTTAATGGCACCAGGTGTGCACATGTGACACAGATGATACACTGGTATTGAAATGGCATCCGAAATGCTGATAATACAAGTTCTATACAAATGAACTGTGTGTCAATGGATACTTTAGCAATTCAACTCCTTCCTATTCCACTTGATTTAATGGATCCTCACCTGTGATGCCAAAGGATTTGGATCCAATCTGCCACTTAACCCATTGTCACATTCAACCTTGCCCATTACACTGCTCCACCCTCAATCCATTTGCTGCCTCTCAGCATTCCGTATAGAGTTTTGTCTTCCTTGTCTTTTGTGGCAAACTAGTAGACCGAATCGCCCATCATTTACAGATCCAAGCTACATTTCATTCCTTTGATGACAAGCTTCTCCGCAGACTGCTAACTTTTTAACACTTACACTCCTGCAATAATATCCAGTTTTTCCATTTCTCCTCCTATGCTGCACCTCCAAAGGAGCACTGCCAAATCCCAACTGTTCCAAATTCCAGTTATCCCAATCGCCAAGGCCAACCTCCTTAGTGATGCCAAATCCAGAACCTTCCTGCTGCATACTGCTAAATCGCTGGATCCCTCTCAGAGCTTCACAGAATATCAGTTACATCTCTTCTTGTGCCATTTTTAAAATAATTGATAGGGTCAGCCGTTTTATTTTTAAAAAGCAGGAAATTAAAGAAGGAGCTACACTTATATGGGGCTTCCATTTCATTCAAAAGGTTGCACCTTTGGCACTGAAATACTCACTACCGCACTGAGCTGTCAGTCTGGCTCAATGGTTCACAATCTTTTATGTGCCACAGCACACCTCTATATTATAAAATAATTTTGAGAAACACCTTCTATTTTCTCTGAACTACCCTCTAGCAAAAAACCAAACTGATTGCTCCCTGTGATAGTCTTAAGCTTTTGCAGCTCAGTGGGGCAACTTTTAGCCTGGGTTAGCCATCAAAGAGAACGGTGACTAGCACAGAGAATCCAGGACCGCGGGTTTCCATGTTTCACTGTGTGGATGCCAACAAGCTGATTGGTAGCTTCAGTTCGAGCTATCACCTTTGACTTGGAAAAATGTAAACATCAATATAAATCTAAACTGTACAACAGGAATCTCGATTTCCTTAAATAGACAGTTCATAAATAATTTATTCAATTCATTTAAGTTTTAATATTTTGAAACAGTCATCAACATGAATGTTGACTATCTGAACCACAGATGCTGTCTGATTAACTGAGTTATTCCTGCACTTTTTCAGATTTCCAGCATCTGCATTATTTTACTTTTGTATTAATATTTTGAATACTATTACCTCAAGTAGAAAATGGAAGTATTAAAAAAGGTGATAGCACAATTAAAAAAGGAACTGCAGAATTGCATATCTGTGCATTAACTAAACAGAACTATAGACATCAAATAATTGGCATAGTTTCAATATTGTGATTTTCAGAACAGCATATCCTTTTTTTTTTAAAACCTTTCTCTCTTCTCCTAGGGTTTTTACGTCCCTTTTGAGTGTCACTTTATGTTTGGGCACAAGTCCCATTGGTCATGCAATGGCCCTAAACCAACATTAAAAAAAATCAAAACCACATTATGTGGCTCATTCCCAGTCATGCATGTGCAAAAGGCCTAAGGTTTCTTGATCTTGGAGTGGCTGACCAAGGATCTAAAAACAAAGGTCAGTTTGAGTCATTTTGAATTTTCTAATACTGCACACTTAGGGGGGGGGTTCTTTACAGTATATTGATTGGGAACCACTGGTCTAACACATATGACCAAGTGTCTAGAGTACAACGTGAACCCACAACCTCCTGAATCAGAAGGAAGAGTGATACCAAGAAGCTCTGACTGACAAAGAGAAAATTAAATTAGTAAGCACTGTATCAATCAGGAATGAAAACATCATAAAGTAAAAAACAGGAATCAAAAATTAACCGACAGCAATAGTTATCCATAATTCATTCCACAACGTTCTGCTGTTGATTTAAGGTGTCATGATGTGGAGAGGCTGGCTTGGACAGGGGTAAACACAGTAGGTTAAAATCCAACAGGTCTGTATGGTAGCAAAAGCCACTAGCTTTCGGAGCACTGCTCCTTCATCAGGTGAGTTGTTAGTTATTTTTCAGACTGGAGATGAGTTGAGGGTCCCCTTTGAGAGTAAAATCTGAGCCCATGAAACAACAATCGACCCATTCTTACTGGCTGAGCTCACTGTAAACACAGTAAAAAGTAAAACCTGGTGTTGTCAGACTTTTTACTGTGTTTACGCCAGTCCAACACCGGCATACCCACATCATGAGCTCACCGTAGCCAGGAAACTAGTCCAAGAGCACTAAGCTTGATCAGCTGCACGCCTTTTGAAAACGCTTTTAAATACATCTTGTTGTCTCCTCAAAGAATTACAGTCGGTACGTAAGCATGACTGATCACTGCTAAAACCATACTGATTGCTCCCTGTGATACTCATAAACTTTAGAAGCTCATTTATAGCATTCTGCAATATGCCCTCAAGCATTCTTTCTGCCGCTATGGGAGGCTAATTGGCCTGTAATTACTAGGTGCATGCTTTATTCCTCCTTTGAATATTGAAATGACATTTGCCATACTTCAGTTTGCGGGTACTTCTCCAGCATTTATGAAGGTCTGAAAAATATCAACCAAAGCATGACTAATTTCCTGCTTAAATTCCTTGCAGACTCTAGGATGTATCCCATTTGGTCCAGGGCTCTCACGAATATTTAATCCCTCCAATTTCTGCATAGCACATTCTTTACTGACTGGAACGCTCCGTCCCATTTACTATGGCTGAGGACATGACCTTGTTTCCAACAACAGTCTGCATCAAAGCCTTATGCACATTACATCACGCATAACACCTAACAGGACGCCCTCAAGGACAGATGGGTTAAGACCCCCATCACCAGCGCCAGGGCTATAATGGCGGATTGGCCTGCAAATTCACAGCAGACCAACAGTGTGCCTATTTCGCAACGTGTTGGCCGCCTCCTCATGATTTATCTGGAAGGGGGTGCGGGGCCAGAGGGCTGCAATCCGCTCAATTGAGGAACCAGGTGACGATGCTGATTGAAGTCGGAGAATAATTTTTGTCCGCTCCGCCTTAAGCACCACCTCCTCTTTCCCCGCCCCCCCCGAAAACAAATGGAGGAATCTGCACAGGGGAAGATGGAGGTTGTGTTGCAGGATTTTTGTTTAAATGATACCAGCAGTAAACAGTAAAGCCCCGCCTTACCTTCCCATCTCACAGCCTTTTTGTCTGCAGAAGTCTTGGAAGTCCCACTAATTGCCCTGATGCTCAAGCCAGTGCTTCCCGTGGTCACACAGTGCAGGGTTATCTCCAGATTCCTGGTGCGCTGCCCACAGCAGGTGCGAGCTAACCCGGGAGTAGCTGATTGTTGCACGTGTTTGCTTCCCCACACCTGTGATAAAAAACACATTCCCCTTTGAAGTTCAAAACATCAGACACTGTCCGAGCGGAAAATGTGTATATATGATGACTGATTCAAATAGCCACCTGTAAAGGCTACAAGGCCTTAGCTAAAATCACAAGTAGCATAAAAGGTTGTCACTGTTAAAAAAAGAAGTCCTTCAGGAATGATGTACCTGGGTGTAAAAAAAATCTGATATCATTTTGTTTAAAAATCAATTAATCCTAACTAGTAAATAACTCAAAACCAACCAAGCAAATCCAGCGACCATTTTATTTCTTCATTCAGGTAGATCAAACAATTTGATTCTTCCATAGATTCTTACAACACAAAGGCCATTTGGCTCCTCATGCCTCTGCTGGCTGTTTGAAAGAGGTGTTGAATTTGCCCCACTCTCGTGCCCCCCATATTACCTTTTCAACGACATCTCTAATTGCCGTTTGAAAGTACATATTGAATCCATTTCCACCAATTTTTCAAGCAGTGCATTCCAGATTGTAACAAATCACTGTAATTTACCTCACCTCCTCAATGGTTCTGGTGCCAACCATCTTAAATCCTCTGGTCACTAACACTTTTAGAAATCTCACAACTCCAGATTAAAGTCCAACCAGTTTATTTGATAGTAATCCCACAAGCTTTCGGAAATACTTTTCCTTCGTCAGGTGTGTGGAAGGTTCTGATCAGAGAAGGGCGTATGAAGTCACACATAGTTTATAGAATATTGATTAGAATGCAAGTCTTTACAGCTAAGCTGCTATTCAAGTCTTAAAGATGCAGACAATGTGAGTGGAGATAGCATTAGCATAGGTTAAAGAGATGTGTATTGTCTCCAGACAGGACAGTCAGTGAGATTTTGCAAGCCCAGACAAGTTACGGGGTTTACAAGTAGTGCGACATAAACCCAAGATCCCTGTTGAGGCCGTCCTCATGTGTGTGGAACTTGGCTAACTTAGCTAGGTTAGACTGGTTGGACTTTAACCTGGTGTTGTGAGACTTCTTACTGTGTTTACCTCAGTCCAACGCTGGCATCTCTACGTTATCACTAACACTTTGCCAGTGGCGCCTATTTAGTTATGAAATAACAAAAATAAAACTCCTTACCTACAAAATGAACTCTTAACGTTGGAAATGCCTGAAAGATGTTTCTCTGAGATTTTCCTATGCTCGGGTGTGAAACTTGGAATTAAATGTGCAATTTTGGCCAGTAGCTGTTGGGAATAATTGGAAGAGACCATTACCCTGAGTTTACAGTGAAAATTAAGACAGATTTTGTTTCAATAAACAGTACCCCAGCAACAGAACAAACAACCAAAAGGTAAAAAAGAATTTTTTTCTGTATCTTAATAACATAAGCCAATTATATTACAATTTCTCCATGAACAGTATTTAGGATTATCTTTTTGTGCTACTGAGTACAATTCATATTTTTCATGAAAACATAGGATGATGCTTGTGAGATGTTTTGATGATAATCTTGGATTTTGCAAACATGAATCAATCAATGAATGACAAGTTGTTGAAGTGTTTCTATTGGAGCCTTGACAATTGAAAAGTCCTTCCTCATAGGGTGTTAAACAAACAAAAACATATGCAAGAACTACTGATAATCATGTTTCATAAATCATGTTTTATTATCAGGCAAATAGTTGAATAAGAGCTGGAAGGGTTTGCGAAAATGCTTTTGCAACTTTCTGAGAGAGGTTATACGGCACCGTATAATAAGTTCTTTCTTGTTCAGCTTCTCTGCATGCAATGGTCCTACTTTTCACACCTGACAAAATGAACCTTTGTGTAAGACACAAGATAGACACTTCAGCAAAGGTCAGTTAAATGTTTTCTATATTTACTTGTCCCATGTATCTAATTATATATTTGAATCATAGAATCCCTACAATGCAGAAGGAGGCCATTCAGTCCATTGAGTCTGACAGAGCGTCTTACCTAAGCATCCCATCCCATCCCCTATCACCCTGTGTTTATCCTGCCACTCCCCCCAATCTATGCATCTTGGGACACTAAGGGGCAATTCAGCATGACCAACTCACCTGCACATCTTTGAACTCTGGGTGTTAACCAGAGCATCTGGAGGAAACTCACTTAGACATGGAAAGTGTATGCAAAACCCATGCAGTCACCCAAGGTGGAATCAAACTCGGGTCCCTGTGAGGCATCAGTGCAAACCTCTGTGCCATCATGCCACCCCTTGACAGCAATAATTCCATACAATAATTATATCTCCAAATATTCTTGATGTTTGTGTGTCCATTATTTCATTTTGCTCATGAAAATAAAATTTACATTTATGACCTACCCTGATTACTTGATAAGTAAATGGTTGGAAATTGGGCTTTACACACTAAGAAGGATCCAGGTTTTATCACTGGTCTGTGCTGAGTTAGCTAATATTAGTCAGGATAACAATAGCGCATCACAGCTGACCAGCATCCTGCCCTCCATTAATGAAAAGAAAACAAAGATTGTCTCTACAGCTAGTCAAAGTCAGATTTGTAGAATATCCAATGTGGGGTACCATGGAAACAAAACCACCTTCAAACAAAATCCTTCAAATTGTTTAATTGGATAAAAACTGGAGCAAGTTGTGCACAAAATGGGAAGTGCAAATAACATTCCA
Organism: Carcharhinus amblyrhynchos; assembly: GCF_965287045.1. Classification (NCBI taxonomy): domain Eukaryota; kingdom Metazoa; phylum Chordata; class Chondrichthyes; order Carcharhiniformes; family Carcharhinidae; genus Carcharhinus; species Carcharhinus amblyrhynchos. The sequence goes on from NC_137329.1 coordinate 51,113,450, forward strand.
TTATCTGCTGGAAACCAATTTGCATAATTGGTGCCGATCATAGGCATTGATTCAGTTGGAGCTATAGGAATGATAGACCTGACTTCCAACAGTATCATATACCGTGATGGGCAGCTTCCGAAGAAGCACCTGACATTATAGGTAGTTAGACATTCACATACAGCAGTGACTACACTACTGGGGGAAATCCCTTGAAAAGCAAATCTTATAAACACTTTTGCAGGCAAAATAGGAAAGGAAATTTAGAGAAAGAAAAGAAAACACATATTTGGTTTTCCCGTCAAGTCTTCCAGACAAGCAAGGTCATTGAAGCAGCTTTAATTTTATGACTCTCTGCCCACCCCTGTCACCCTTCTCCTTTTATTCCCTTGCAAAAGTTTTCATCATGGCACTGAAAAGAAATAAAGGGGAGTTCCTGGAAGGATCAGATCCTTTTGTTAACAATATAGCCAATTCCCTGTACTGATTTCACTCGTCTTATTTATGCAAATCAATCACCTGAATCGTTTCTCTGTGGCGATTCATTAGAAATTCCCTTGTTTCTTTATAGCAATTTTTACAGTTAGAACTTATTGAAAAGAATTAATCACACTACATTGTACCACATGGTGCTCTTATTTTTATAAATATTCTTTGAGTTGATTTATTATTGTTACATGTATTAGTATAAAGTGAAAAGTATTGTTTCTTATGCACTATACAGACAAAGCATACCATACATAGAGGAGGGAAAGAGTGGAGGATGTAGTGTTACAGTCATAGCTAGGTTGTAGAGAAAGATCAGGTAGATAGGTCCATTCAAAAATCTGATGGCAGCAGGGAAGAAGTTGTTTTTGAGTCAGTTGGTGCGTGATCTCAGACTCTGTACCTTTTGCCTGACAGAAGAGAGTGGAACAACCTATGTCCGGGGTGCGTGGGGATCCTTGATTACGCTGGCTGCTTTTCCGAGGCAGCAAGAAGTGCAGACGGTATCAGTCGATGGGAGGCTGTTTTGAGTGAGGGACTGGGCTTCATTCATAACCCTTTGTAGTTTCTTGCGGTCCTGGACAGAGCAGAAGTCATATTTTTTAAAAATAACTAAGAGCATCATGTGTTACAACGTAGCGTGATTAATTTTTTTCAGTAACTTCTACCTAAAAATTGCTATAAAGAAACAAGGGAATTTCTAATGAATCGCCACAGAGAAACAATTCAGATGATTGATTTGCATAAATAAGATGAGTGAAATCAGTACAGAGAATTGGCTATATTGTTAACAAAAGGATCTGATCCTTCCAGGAACTCCCCTTTATTTCTTTTCAGTGCTGTGATGAAAACTTTTGCAAGGGAATAAAAGGAGAAGATTGGTGAGGGTGGGCAGAGGGTCATAAAATTAAAGCTGTGATACAACTAGAAAAAATGCTTTCCATAGTGCATCTGTAGAAGTTGGTGAGAGTTATAGCAGATGTGCCAAATTTCTTTAGCCTCCTGAGAAAGTAGAGGTGTTGGTGGACTTTAACTATAGTCTTCACATAGAGGGACCAGGACAGGTTGTTGGTGAACTGGACACCTAAAAACTTGAAGCTCTGAACCATTTCTACTTCATCCCCATTGATTTGGACATAAGCATGCCCTCCACGATGCTTCCTGAAATCAATGACTATCTCCTTCATTTTGTTGACATTGAGTAAGAGATTATTGTCATTGCACCAGCTCACTAGATTCTCTATCTCTTTCCTATACTATGTCTTGTCATTGTTTGAGATCTGACCCACAATGGTGGTGTCATCAGCAAACTGGAAAATCGAGTTGGAGGGGAATTTGGCCATATTGCCACCGGTGTATAAGAAGTATAGTAAGGGGCTGAGGACACAGCCTCGTGGGGCTGAGTGTTGAGGATGATCATGGAGGAGTTGTTGTTACCTATCCTTCCTGACCGTAGCCTGTAGGTTAGGAAGTCTAGGATAGAGTTGCAGAGTGAGGAGCTGAGCTCCAGGCCATAAAGTTTGGAGATGAATCTCGTAGGAATAATGGTGTTAAAAGCTGAGCTGTAGTCTATGAATAGGAATCTGACATAGCTGTCTTTGTTATCTAGGTGTTCCAGGGTTGAGTGTAGGGTCAGGGAGATGGTGTCTGCTACAGACCTACTGCAGCGATAGGCAAACTGTAGTGGATATAGACAGTCTGGCAGGCAGGAATTGATTTGTGCCATGACTAACCTTTCGGAGCACTTCATAATAATGGATGTCAGAGCCGCCTGGACGATAGTCATTAGGGCATGCTGTCTGGCTCTTCTTTGGGATCAGGATGATGGTTCTTTCATGGAATGTGGGCTTCACTGGCAAGGCCAGCATTTATTGTCCATGCCTAATTGCCGTTGAAGTGAGTGAGTTCAGTAAAGAATCAAGCACATTGCTGTGGATCTGAAGTTACATGCTAGACATCCCAGGCCAGGACAGTAGGTTTCCTTCCCTAAACCAGTTGGGTTTTTATAACAATATGATAGTTTCATGGTCACCATTACAGAGGTCTCACTCCCAGATTTGATTAATTGAACTTAAATTCCATCAATTGCTGTGGTGAGATTTGAACCCATGTCCTTAAGAGCATTAGCCTGGGCCTCTGGCTTACTAATCTCGCCACTAATTTCCCCCAAACAGTTCATTACTGAAATTCCTGATATATAGGGCCCAATTCTCCCATTGCGGCCCGCAACTTTGCTGGCGGGTCGGGTCGGGAGATGCGCGTTGGCACTTTCGCATGTTCCCCATGAGCTTTAATGACCCAGGTGCATCTCCCAACCAGAATTAAATGGTGCCGTGGGAACGCGCAGAAATCCGGCAAGAAATGAGGTAAGTCCTTTGAATATGTTTTAAATATATTTTAAATGTAATGTAAATGTGATTATCAGGCCCGGCAAGTTCCCATTCCACCAGGAGTACTTCATTCCAGCGGGCTTTAGAGTAACTCCCACGTTCGGGGAACTTGCGGGAGACCCTGTTGGAATGAAAGGCGGGCAATCGGGAGCCCCAGGGGATTGGGTGGCAGAGCAGTGGTGTCCCCTGAGCATGTGCCCCGATGGTGTTAGCCTGCGCTTTCGGCATTGCCCATGCCCAGAAGGCAGTGCCAAGGGGGCGGTGCATTTTGTGGGTGCAACCTAGGGGCAACTGGTGGGGGTGGAGGGTCTCGCTGCCATTCTGCATTGGGATCAGGATGGGCTGGAGGAAGGGCAGCAATTGGGGCGGGCTCAGGCTCGGGGGAATAATCTGCTGGGGGATGGGTCTGACCCCCTGGGGACAATGTCCGCAGGGGGTGAGGGGGGGCGTCTGCCGGGGTGAGGGGAATGAGGCAATCACTAGTACTTTGGGGGTGGGCTGGACATCGGCACACTGTGGGGCAGGAGGGGGCAGGACTGGCCCGGGAATTGTTGTGGGGTCTGCGATCGGACCATGGGGCAATGGGGTGGGGGGTGGGGGGGGTGCTGGAGAGGGCAGCTGTCAGACTCTGGCAGGAATAGGGCCCACCCCTGCCCCCAGGTTTTTAATTCAGCCAATTTGATTCACTCTGTGTGATGTCAACAAATATCAAAGATGGGTGAGATCCTAAATGAATATTTCTCATCAGTGTTTACTGTTGAGAAAAGCATGGATGTTAGGGAACTTGGGGAATTAAATATTACTGTTTTGAAGGATGTACATATAATAGAGAAAGAGGTGCTGGAAGTCTTAAAGAGCATCGAGGTAGATAAATTTCTGGGACCTGATGAAGTGTATCCCAGAACATTGTAGGAGGCTAGGGAAGAAATTGCAGATCCCCGAGCAAGATCAGAGGGTGGCAAACGTTGTACCTTTGTTTAAAAAGGACTGCAGGGAAATACCTAGGAATGACAGGCTGGTGAGCCTCACATCATGCTGGCCTTCATAGCGAGGGGAATTGAATATAAAAGTAGGGAGGTCTTGCTGCGGCTTTATAGGGCATTGGTGAAGCCGCAGCTGGAGTACTGTGTGCAGTTTTGGGTGCTGTACTTACGCAAGGATATTTTAGCCTTGGAGGGAGTGCAGAGGAGGTTTACTAGGCTGATGCCGGAGTTGAGGGGGTTGAGCTATGAGGAGAGGCTGAATAAATTAGGCTTGTACTCGTTAGAGTTTAGAAGAATGAGGGGAGATCTCATTGAGACATATAAGATGATGAATGGGATGGATAGGATAGAGGTGGAGAGACTCTTCCCGCTCAGAAAGGTTAGTAGGACTAGGGGGCACAGCCTCAAGATAAAGAGGGGACGGTTTAGAACGAAGTTGAGGAGGAAGTTCTTCACTCAAAGGGTGGTGAATCTCTGGAATTCTCTGCCCGTTGAAGTGGTGGAGGCTACCTCGCTAAATATTTTTAAGATGCGGGTTGATGAGTTTTTGATAAGAGAGGGGATTAAGGGTTATGGGGAGAGGGCGGGAATGTGGAACTGAGCCACGACAGATCAGCCATGATCTTATTGAATGGCGGGGCAGGCTCGAAGGGCTAGATGGCCTACTCCTGCTCCTATTTCTTATGTTCTTATGTTCTTACATCTTTGGTTCATAAGTTGTTGGAAGGTATTTTGAGAGACAGGATCTACAGGCATTTAGAAACGCAAGGACTGATTAGGAGCAGTCAGCATGGCTTTGTGAGTGGAAAATCATGTCTCACAAATTTGATTGAATTTTTTGAAAAAGTAACCAAGAAAGTAGATGAGGGCTTTGCAGCTGATGTTGTCTACATGGACTTTAGCAAGGCCTTTGACAAGGTATTGCATAATAGGTTGTTGCATAATGTTAAATCTCACGGGATCCGGGGTGAGGTATCTAAATGTATACAGAATTGGCTTTTTGACAGAAGCCAGAGGGTAGTTGTTGAGGGTTGTCTTTCAAACTAGAGACCTGTGACCAGCAGTGTGCCTCAGGGATCAGTACTGGGTCCACTGTTATTTGTCATTTATATTAAAGATTTTGATGAGAATGTAGGAAACATGGTTAGAAAGTTTGCAGATGACACCCAGATTGGTGGCATAGTGGACAGTGAAGAAAGTTATCTTGGATTGCAACAGGATCTTGCTCAATTGGGCCAGTCAGCTGACGAATGGCAGGTGGAGTTTAATTTAGATAAATGCGAGGTGGTGCGTTTTGGTAGATTGAACCTGGGCAGACCTACTCAGTTAATGGTATGACGTTGGGGAAAGTTACAGAACAAAAAGATGTAGGGCTACAGGTTCATAGCTCCTTGAAAGTGGAGTCACAGGTGGACAGAGTGGTGAAGAAGGCATTCGGCATGCTTGTTTTCATTGGTCAGAATACTGAATACAGGAGTTGGGACGTCTTGTTGAAGTTGTACAAGACATTGGTAAGGCCACGCTTGGAATACTGTATACACTTCTGTTCACCCTATTATAGAAAGGATGTTATTAAACTCGATAGAGTGCAGAAAAGACTTACTAGGATGCTACCATGACTTAATGGTTTGAGTTATAAGAAGAGGTTGGATAGACTGGGATTTTTTCCGCTGGACTATAGGTGACTGAGGGGTGATCTCATAGAGGGCTATAAAATAATGAGGGGCATAGATCAGCTAGTTGGTCAATATCTTTTCCCAAAGGTAGAGGAGTCTAAAGCTAGAGAGCATCGGTTTAAGGTAAGAGGGGAGAGATACAAAACGGTCCAGAGGGGCAATTTTTTCACACAGTGGTGTGAGTACCTGGAACAAGCTGCCAGAGTCAGGTACAATTTTGTCTTTTAAAAGCTTTTAGACAATTACATGGTAAGATGGGTATCGAGGGATATGGGCCAATTGCGGACAATTGGGACTAGCTTGGGGTTAAAAAAAGGACAGCAAGGACAAGTTGGGCCGAAGATCTTGTTTCCATGCTGTAAACCGCTATGACTCTATGACACACCACCTCACATGCAAAGAATATTCAGACACCATGAGAGTGAAAAAGGAGGTAATAACAAATCACCTATTGATTTAGCTTCAATAGAAGTAAAAATTGGGAGATTTTTTGCAAAACGCTGAAGTGGGATTGAGGAGCAAAGGCATCTGAGAATACATATACGCAAGTTACTAAACATTCTGATACAGGATAATAATAGCATGATGAAAGCAAGCCAAGCACTAGAGTTTATTTCTAGTTGGACTGTATTTCAAAAGTGGAAAAGCTATGCTAAGCTATTTCGAACCTTGATTAGACTACGCTTAAAATGATTTACAAGGGTATATCTAGACTACCTACCCAGTTAGAATTATTAAATCTATCCAGAAAGGTTGAAAGCTTCGATCTCTTTTCTCTGGAAAAGAGAAGGCTCAAAAGGCACCTTCAAAATTATGAAACATTTTGACAGAATAGACAGAGAGAATGTGGGAAACAACAAAACTAGAGGCCATCAATATGAACTATTCATTAAGAAATAAAATAGCAAATTTAAAAGAAAATTCTTTGCTCTGGAATTGATGAAACTCGTTCCTGCAGGGAGTAGTTCAAACTAATGGTTTAGATGCTTTTAAGGGAAGCTAGATAAGCAGATGAGGGAGAAGGGAATAGGTTACACTGATCGAGTTAAGGATGGGAGGAACCTCAAGTGGAATCTAAACATCGACATGGACTGCTTGGGTCAAATGGCCTGTTCCTATCTGTTTATTCTACATAATTGGCCTTTTTCATTACCTTATTTGTTGGAAGTGATAGAGAAAAACTATTAATTGAGATTTTCTCTGTTGCAAATAACAGTAACATCTCAAGCACCCTGCCTCAGGCTTACTGATCTCATGCACTCGCAATGTCTTGCCTCAGCATCACAAACACCCGCCTCCCCCAAATCCCAAGCAAACTCCACTTCCTGCTTAGCAGTCTGATTGTTCAATTCTCTTTCTAGAGTTCACATCTGACCATTATTTATCTTTACTCTCCACAGATGCTGCCTAAGATGCTAAGTGTGGCCATTTTTATTCTTTGTTTCAGATTTTCAGCACCCTGCAATATTTTGATGTCTGTTTTTCCAACAGTCGGATAGAATTGCCTGAAAGAAACTAATATGATCAGAAATTAAGTTTATCTTCATTTCACACTGGGCCCAGTTGTTCTTTCTCTTTTACCTGCCTGCAAGACAGGAGTGGGAGACTAACTTATAGTTCTTGCAGAGAGTCAGCACAGATATGATGGAACAAATGGTCTTTTTCAGAGTTGTGTGAATTTGTGTTCCTAATTCCATAAGGACATTCTGGGGATCCTAAGTTTCTTTGGAATTTGAAAAAGAATGTAATCACAATCTTTGCTTGGGCAATATAATATAAATCAAAATCAAGCAATGCTTCTTCAAAAATCTGTGAATTCTGGAAATCTGAAATAAAAAGTGGGGAAATCATTTTAAATAGCTTCCGGAACTGCTTTCTAGTATGTAGGAATGAAGCATTAATAGGAACAGAAAATGCTGGAAATATTCAGCAGGTCAGACATTATCAGGGGAGAGAGAAACATTTTAGGTTCATAATTTCAGTGTTGTGATGAAAGGTCTATGACCTGAAACGTTAACTCTGTTTCTCTCTCCAAGGATACCCTGGGAATTGAATCCCTTACCTATATCTTTCTCATATTTTTGTAACTCCCTGCCCTTATTCCTTTGGGTAGTCTGTTGCTCTAATATGCTGCAGAACCACTATTTTGAGTTAGTGTCATCATCCACTTCATACTTGTCCAACATAAAGTATCTATAGACAGTTCAATTAATCAGGGATTCTCTGCACCTACAAGTCCTGTCTTCCTTCATTGTCCCTGTGGATGGTCACCACACAATTGTTTATAATCTGTGTTTTGAGATGTCTAGCACTGCTTGAGAATTCAATCCAAAAAGTTCTTACCTATACAGACATTGCATCCAATGAGGAATTGCTGCTCAGCCACATAGATCCACTTGCTACATAATTTAAGACACTTGGCACAAACATACTATTGCTGGACATCACCAAGTTGCCTCACTATGTTGCCTGCTAAACCCTCAGAAGAATCAAATTTTAAAAAAAGAAATACTAGGCCTTCGCTTTGAGATATTTTGCTATATTAAAAGTACAGCACATATGCTAGTTGTTCTTGTTAAGTTACCAGATCAGCCAATAGCAATGCCCCCAGCCTTTCCCAGGGGACATTGCCAGGGAACTGCCTGGCCATGTCCCTCTCCCTTGGAGACTAAAATGACCTTTGTGCCCCCAGAGGTTCATGTTTGGGAATTATAATGTAGTGAGGAGGGAATAATTTGGTGAGGGAGATGAATAAATAATGTAAATTTTATAAAAATCAGGTTCACACCCACTATGGCAATGAAGGGCAAGAAATCAGTGATCAAAACCTCACCAGCTAGATTTAAGATTTTAAGTTTTCGCCGGATTTTGAGCCCTCTCTGCCAATCTTGCATATGAAGAATTTGGGCTCAAAATCCCACCTGGCACAGTGGTTAGCACAGCTGCCTCACAGTGCCAGGGACCCGGGTTCAATTCCTGGCTTGGGTCACTGTCTGTGTGGCATTTGCATGATCTCCCTGTGCCCACGTGGGCTTCCTCTGGGTGCTCCGGTTTACTCCCACAGTCCAAAAATGCGCAGGTTAGGTTGATTAGCCATGCTAAATTGCCCCTTCATGTCAGGGGGACTAGTTAGGGTAAATGCATGGGTGGAACTATGGTCAGTGCAGACTCAATGGGCTGAATGGCCTCCTTCTGCACTGTGGGATTTATGTTTCTATTTAAATGGTTTAGTCTTGTTATTTAAAAATATGTGATTGCAGTTGTTTCTAATGAGAGATTGTTTAGAAGAAGGCATTTGGAATCTTTTGCAGCTTCAGGGGGTGGTAATGGGTGAGATCATTGCTCTCAGTAGGGTGATGCGCATTTAATTTATGCATGAATCACTATACTTTCCTCATTAAATTGTCCACACAGAGAATAATGCTCGTAGAAAAAATGTTTTGGTTCTCCCTGGAGAAAAATGATTACACTGGCTCTTTTAGCAATGACAGCATATGTCATCTAGCAATTGAAAGCTGTCATGTTTCTGGTTCTTGGAAACAGGGTTCTCTGAGATGTAGCCTCAAATAACAATGCCAGTCTCTTTTGGAATAGCATTACTCTTTTGTCAAGAAATTCACTTCAACAGTAAATAAAATTAATTTTAAAAATGTATGTGCCTTTCATGACCTCTGAACCTAAGAAAGCATTTTATAGTCAATGAAATACTCTTGAATGGAGTCACTGTTGTAATGTAGGAAATGTGGCAGCCAATTTATGCACAGCAAGTTAGCAAGATCCCACAAACAACAAATGATAATGACAAGATAATCTGTGTTTGTGATGTTAGTTGAAATAAACCCTTTTAACTTGGAGTCATTACCTTTCTGTTACATTTTGGCTGGTAGACCTATGGTTGAAGACAATTATGCCTCTGGCTGAGTTTAAAGGACATTTTGTTGCATAAAATGTGCTTGAATTTGATCATTACACCGTATTACAGGTTGAGAATCCTTTATCCAAACCTCAGAGTTGATTGCATTTCGGATTTCAGAGCATTTTGGTTTTCAGATATCGCATTCAAGCCTAGGCCTATTTACGTAACAATAGCTTAAACCTAGGCTAGTTATAGTCTAAAGTCAGTAAAATGGCCAGGAAAGTAAGATGTACCCCTGGATAATGAATGTAGGATACCTGCAATACCTTCCCATCCATTGCACCATCTGCAATTCTCCTTGTATGAGAGAGTTTGCAAAGTAAACAGTGCAGACAAACAACTAGAGTTCCAACGTGGAAAGTCAGGCATGGTCGATGAGGTTCTTGTCGGCTTGCGTTGTGTCAGGTCACAGGCTTCCTTCACTATAGGTCTATGAAGTTCAAAAAATGTGGATTTTGGATGTGTTCAGTTTTTGGATTTCCAGATAAAGGATATTTGACCAGTATCGTGTTTCTGTCAGCTGGATGAGAGGGTACTGTTCCAAAAATGTTACACATATTTCTCAGCCCCATCTGGCAATTCATTAATTTTGCTACAGGAGAATATTTCACAGATGGTTACTAAACTTCCATAAATTTGTTTATAAACACATGCCCTTCTTAGTGATTGTAAGTCATGTTGCAACATATAATCATGTCAGTTATTGTATCATGAAAAATGTGATCTACTCCTGTCTTGATTCATCTTTCCTAAACAGAAGTGGGTTTACTGAATGTTGTTTTCAAGAGGGTACTGCTCCTTTAAGATAATATTTTTCATATTGTTTTGTGTATCATGTACAACGCTATATAACATAGAACATAGAACATTACAGCGCAGAACAGGCCCTTCGGCCCACGATGTTGCGCCGACCAGTTACAAAAACAATGACCCACTAGCCTATACCAATCCCTTTTCGTCCATAAACCTATCCAGAGATCTCTTAAACGCCCCCAAACTAGACGCATTTACAACTGCAGCAGGCAGGGCATTCCAATCCCTCACCACCCGCTGGGTAAAGAACCTACCCCTGACATCCGTCCTGTAGCTACCCCCCCTTAATTTAAAGCCATGCCCCCTCGTGCTAGCTTTCTCCATCCGAGGAAAAAGGCTATCACTATCCACCCTATCTAAACCTCTAATCATCTTATATGTTTCAATAAGATCCCCTCTTAGCCGCCTTCTTTCCAACGAAAACAACCCTAAATCCCTCAGTCTCTCCTCATAGGACCTCCCCACCATACCAGGCAACATCCTAGTAAACCTCCTCTGCACCCTCTCCAACGCCTCCACATCCTTCTTGTAATGCGGGGACCAGAACTGCACACAGTACTCCAAGTGCGGCCGCACTAGAGTAGTGTACAGTTGCAACATTACACTGCGACTCCTAAATTCAATCCCCCTACCAATAAACGCCAAGACACCGTACGCCTTCTTAACAACCTTATCTACTTGATTCCCAACTTTCAGGGATCTATGTACACACACACCTAGATCCCTCTGTTCATCCACACTATTCAAAGTCCTCCCATTAGCCCTATACTCGACACATCTGTTGCTCCTACCAAAGTGAATTACCTCACACTTCTCCGCATTAAATTCCATCCGCCACCTCTCAGCCCAGCTCTGCAACCTATCTAAGTCTCCCTGCAGACTATGACACCCTTCCTCACAATCTACCACACCTCCAACTTTGGTGTCATCAGCAAATTTACTAATCCACCCAACTATACCCTCATCCAGATCATTAATAAAAATTACAAACAACAGTGGCCCCAAAACAGATCCCTGAGGCACACCACTCGTAACTGTACTCCATGATGAATATTTACCATCCACCACCACCCTCTGTCTCCTATCTGATAGCCAATTCCTGATCCAACTTCCTAGATTACCCACAATCCCATACATCTGCATTTTCTGCAGAAGCCTACCATGGTGAACCTTATCAAACGCCTTACTAAAATCCATGTATACCACGTCAACTGCCTTGCCCCCATCCACCTCTTTGGTCACCTTCTCAAAAAACTCAATAAGGTTAGTAAGGCACGACCTACCCGCTACAAAACCATGCTGACTATTTCTAATCAATTCATTACACTCCAAATAACTATAAATCCTATCCCTAATAATTTTTTCTAAAACCTTGCCCACAACAGAAGTAAGACTCACCGGTCTATAATTCCCGGCAAAGTCTCTGTTCCCCTTCTTAAACAATGGGACAACATTCGCTATCCTCCAATCCTCCGGGACTACACCAGAGACCAATGACGACCTGAAGATCTGAGCCAGAGGCTCTGCAATCACCTCTCTAGCCTCCCAGAGAATCCTAGGGTAGATCCCATCCGGACCAGGGGACTTATCTATTTTCAGCCCCTCAAGAATTTCCAGCACATCCCCTTTATCAACCGTAATACTGTCTATTTTACACCCCTGCAACCCAATGTCCTCCTCAGCTATATTCATGTCCCCCTGCGTGAACACCGAAGAGAAATATTGGTTCAATACTTCTCCAATCTCCTCCGGTTCCACACACAACTTCCCCCTGCTGTCTGTAACTGGCCCTAATCTTGCCCTGACCAACCTTCTGTTCTTGACATACCTATAGAACGCCTTAGGATTCTCCTTAATCCTATCAGCCAAAGTCTTCTCATGTCCTCTTTTAGCCCTTCTCAACTCACTCTTCAACTCCCTCCTAGCCAATCTAAAGCTTTCTAGTGCACTATCTGAGCCCTCCAATCTCATCCGAACATAAGCCTCCTTTTTCTTTTTAACCATCGACTCAACTCTTTTAGTGCACCACGGTTCCCTAGATCTACCAAATCCACCATGTCTGACAGGGACATACCTATCAAGGACTCGCAGTAGCTGCTCCTTGAAAAAACTCCACATTTCAGACGTTCCCAGTCCCTGTAATCCCCTAATCCAATCCATGCTTCCTAATTCACTCCTGATAGCCTCATAATCGCCCTTACCCCAGCTAAAATTGCTGACCCGAGGTTCATGCCTATCTCTTCCCATCACTAAGGTGAACGTAACCGAATTGTGGTCACTATCACCAAAATGCACACCAACTTCCAAGTCTAGCACCTGGTCTGGCTCATTTCCCAGCACCAAATCCAATATAGCCTCACCTCTAGTTGGCCTGTCTACATACTGAGACAAAAAACCTTCCTGCACGCTTTGTACAAACACTGACCCCTCTAGCGAGCTAGAACTATAGCAACTCCAATCAATATTCGTAAAGTTAAAGTCCCCCATAACAATTACCCTATTACTTTCACTCCTAACCAGGATTGTCTCCGCAATCCTTTCCTCAACCTCTCTAGAACTTTTAGGAGGTCTATAAAAGACTCCCAACAGGGTGACCTCTCCTCTCCTATTTCTAATCTCCGCCCATACTACCTCAACTGACAAGTCCTCATCAAACTTTCTCTCCGACACTGTGATACAGTCCTTGACTAGCAATGCTACCCCACCCCCCCTTCTACCTTCTTCTCTACTCCGACTAAAGCATTTGTACCCCGGAACCTGCAACATCCATTCCTGACCCTGCTCTATCCATGTCTGAGAAATGGCCACAACATCAAAGTCCCAGGTACTGATCCACGCTGCAAGTTCATCCACTTTATTACGAATACTCCTCGCATTAAAGTACACGCATTTCAAACCCTGCTCCGCCCCGCCCCCACTATGCCGTGCCTTGCATTCCCCAACTATGCACTGGTTTCACTGAGCATCAATTTATATATTTTTCCCCTCACTATAATGGCATGCTTTGTGAATCTTTTCTGGTCCTTTTCACGGTACACAAGTTAATTGAAAGAAGGAATAAAAAATAAATTAGTATTGATCCCTTTCTTCCACTGAAGTGCGCAAAGCATTCCCCTGAATAGGATAATTGTTGATTATATTCCTGTGATTGAGAAGCAATGAAAGCATTGTCGCCACTGCTACATTTTATTCACTAATAGATCAGGATTTGAAACATTAGCCCTTATTAACATTCAAATGCTATGCATTGGCGTTATGTAAGACACACACACCTAGAAATTGCTGTTGCAATGTTTTCATTCATGTTTAATATATTTGCACCAAATTTCTCTATGGCTATTATGCGATGACTTAATGCAGCTATAAAAACATTCTATTCAAAGCTAATTTAAGAGAGACATTTGGCTGTTACACTTACAACAGGTTACCACCTCTAATTGTATACCAGAAAGAAATTTGATATGGATGTGCTGTGCAATAACATCAGCAACTATGAAACCCTACTTATTCCAATCCAGACAAACATTGTAATTCACTATCAAGTACGCTGTATGTCCAATCTTTAATACGCAATAATGTAAGGAAATAGTGAAGGAGAAGTGTTGACAAGCTGCCATTGTAATCCTACCAATTCAGAGGAAGTTCTCTTATGTCTCCTCCCTGACCTTACTTCACCTCTCCTTATCTCACTCCTTGTTAACTCTGTACAATCTAACCTATGTAACATGCAATGGAAATTATAGCTAGTCAGATTGCTTAGGTGCAGCCAAGTGGTTGAATGAAAATAATAAGCTACTATTTGCTTATGTAAATTTGAACTCCAACGGTAGCTGCATTTCAGTGTTTTTCAAAGCTTTCATATTACTGAAATGCATGTCTGTGATTCATTTTGTAATGAAAAAAATTGGGATGCACTATTATTTCTGACCTAAGCACCCCAGACTGGAGGTTCCAGACAGATTGCCTCTAAGTGTTAATTTTAGAAGCCGTTTATGAAGTACTTATCTTTTAGTGGTTAAATATTATTAATCATTAACACATGTTTTACAGATGAAGAATTTCAAACAACATGTTTTGATGAGTAACAGCACGCTCTGGCTGTTTAGATTGTTATGCTTGTCTTTAACGACCCATTTAACTAATTTAAGTTTGGCAAAATGTGAGTCAGTAAGAGTTTAACCCCTGCTATCTAAAGAACCATTCAGCACCACACCCAGAGACTGGGTGGACATCGGGAAACTACTTTATCACTCTCAAAACAGCAAGAGAATAATCGTGTTTACACTGCATTTCAATGTATATGATAAGATCACATGGCATTGAATCTAATTTTGAGCTACCATTAATGGAAAGTACCACACCAGCTCATAATCATTTGTTTATTTGAAGTTCTCAAAAAGCTATTATGTTGTGGACCCATGGTTTCCTATATATGTTATCTCCTCCCCATCCCCACCCTTAATTGTTTACTTATGCCCCTTTCCCTCAGCCATTTCCTACTATGCTATTGCTTGTTGAAAAACTTGTGACCAAATGTTCCTTTCCCTTGCTCATTCTTCTTTATGCATCCAGTTTGCACCTCAACCCTCCAGCCATCTTAACCCATGCTTCACATTAAAGTTTTGCCCAACAGCCATAGCTTTGAAGTCTGAATCCCAGATTGACCAAGCCACAAGTTCAAAAAATGGCAATAGCTGTAAGACTCAAGCTGTTCATGCTGGCAGAATTTTTTGGTTCTGCAGATAGTGGACCCTCACCATGGGTTTCCCGATGGTGTGGGGTGGAATCAATGTGAAATCCTATTGACAGCGGTGGGACAAGGAGAACCAACCAGTGGCAAATGGCACATTGCCTCCTGCCATGAGAAACACACTGTGGCAAGGCCAGAGAATCTTTCCCTACATTTTAGAAAGCACTTCATTAGCTGCAGAAGCAATTTAAGACATCCAATAGTTATGAAAGGTGCTACATGAATGCAAGTTTGTCTTCCATTCTTTTGCTGGAAAATTGAACTGGTGTCAGCATCAAGCATTCCTTGCTAAGTAGGTTAGAAACAGGGGAAATCACTCAGTACATTGCTCCAGAATCATCCCTTAATCTCTGGCCTCAGATGAATATCTTTCATTAGTCTAGTATGATGGTTGCATGTCAACTTTTATACTTCCTGTCTCAATAATGATGTTAATTGGTTCCATTATTTTTGGATTACAAGCCTTACATTTAATAGATTCAGACTATCTTAACTTGATTTCATTTCAAGAACTTTATTAAGCGTATGAAAGATTTTCAACTGATCAGCG
The DNA here is from genome assembly GCF_965287045.1 of Carcharhinus amblyrhynchos. Lineage (NCBI taxonomy): Eukaryota > Metazoa > Chordata > Chondrichthyes > Carcharhiniformes > Carcharhinidae > Carcharhinus > Carcharhinus amblyrhynchos. The sequence goes on from NC_137329.1 coordinate 51,128,993, forward strand.
TGGATTCTTTGAACTCTAAAGAAAATTCTTTTAACTATTTGCACCTTCTTAACTATTTGCATTCTTCTTTCCTCCACTGATTGTTGGGACATCAAACCCTTCCAGTGGTCTCATTAATGCCATTTTTATGACTGGCAGAGGTCAGATGTATTTTTGTGTGGTAATGCTATTCCTTTCAGTCAAGACTTGATAAAATATTAATCAAACATGTTTCTTGTGGGCAGTTGACTTTGGCCATTCAAACTTAAAAGGGCAATTCAATACTTTTGAAAATGTTCTAATAAATGTTTCACAAAGTAGGAGCAAAAGTAACAGTGGCTTTGAAATAAATGGACATTTATAATTATTATAGACTTATTAATGCTGCCAATCATAACTATTATGATTAAAAATTACTTCAAGTTTTTGCATCAACAACAATGCTGCATATTATGTGCTGAGAGTGAAGGAGTATGGCTTAAGAACCATTTTTTCATTCCAACTGGAATCTGAATATCATTGGAACAACTGTTCTGACACAGTATAATATCCAACAATCTATCCCTTGAATTTTTACATTTATGAAGAGTATTTGTGACCTTGTCTGATAGTGTGAAACAGGCAGGAGCATATTGGCAGCCAGGAACAGTCACCACGCCATGGCAGAATTTGCCATTTGGATAAAAAGTGAAATTGTTTGATCTGAAGCTAGGGTCCTAAATCAGAACAAAGACAGTTATGAAGATATAAGCTGAGTTGGCTAAGATGAATTATAGAACTTCATTAAAAGGATTGACAGTGGATAGGCAATGTCTAATATTTAAGTAACAAATGTATGCATTGCAACAGCTATACATTCCTTTCTGGTGCAAAAACACAACAAGAAAAGCAGCCCAACAATGGCTAACAAAAGAAATTAATGATAGTATTATATCAAGAGAGGAATATATGAAGTTATTCAAAAAGTAGCAAGCCTGAAGATTGGGAGCAGTTCAGAATTCTGCAAAGGAGGATCAAGAGATTGATTAAGTGGAGAAAAATAGAGTATGAGAGTAAACTTGTAAGTAACTTAAAAGTGGACTTTAAAAGCTTCCATAGATGTGTAAAAGGATCAGTGAAGACGAATGTAGCTCTCTTACAGGCCAAAACAGAAGAATTCATAATAGAGAACAAGGAAATAACAGAGCAATTAAAGAATTATTTTAGTTTTGTCTTCACAGAGGAAGACATGAGTAACTTCTCAGGAATGCTAAAGAACTAAGGATCTAGTGAGAATGATGAACTGAAGAAAATTAGTATTAGTAAAACAAGTACTCATGGTTGCATTGATTGCTATCTTCCAAAATTCTGTAGATTCTAGATCAGTCCTGGCAGACTGGAGAATAGCAAATGTAAACCCACTATCAAAAAATGGAGGGAATTACATACAGGTTGGCCCAATATCAGTAGCAGGGGAAATGCTGGAGTCTATTATAAAGGATGTGATAACAGGACATTTAGAAATTGGGGTTAGACAAAGTCAACATGGATTCATGAAAGGGTAATCATGTTTGACAAACCTTCATGAGTCTTTTGAAGACATAACTAGTAGAATGGATAAATGCACATCAGTGGATGTAATGTATTTGGATTTTCACGAAGCTTTGGATAAAGTCTCACATAAAAGGTTAGTGTGCAAAATGGAAGTACATTGGATTGGGGTAATATATTGGTATGGACTGAAAATTGGTGAACAATCAGGAAACAGAGAGTAGATATAAATGGGTATTTTTAGCTGTAGCAGGCAGTGATAGACAGGCTCCTGCAGGGATCAGTGCTTGGGCACCAGGTTTCACTATATACATCAACGATTTGGTCGAGGGAACCAAAAATAATATTTCCCAATTTGTTGATGCATACAACTTGGTGGAAAAGTGAGTGATGATGAGGATGCTAAGAGGCTTCAACGTGATTTGGGCAAGTTGAGTGAGTGGGCAAATATATGGCACATGCGGTAGAAGGTGGATAAATGAGAAGTTATCCGCTTTGGAAGGAAAATCAGAATGACAGAATATTATGTAAGAAGGAAATCGGCTCTGAAGATGTCAACAGTTATGGGGAATGTGCAGAAGTCTGATGTTGAGATTGAGTATCAGCCATATTGAATGATAGAACAGGCTCAAAATGTCAAATGACCTACTTCTGCTTCTGTTTTCATTGTTTCCAGCACCAGAGCCTTCCAAGATCTCCACGCTCCTCTAATTCCGGCCTCTTGGATGCCCATTTTAATTGTTCCACTTTTGGTGGCCATACATTCAGGTACCTTGACTTGCATCTTAAAATTCGCTCTCTAAACCTCATCAACCTCTCTACCTTTTATCCTTCCTCGCACATGCTCCTCAAAACCTGCTTCTATCACAAGCTTTCAGCTATTAGTGCTATTATTGTCTTATAAGGTTCAGTGTCAATTTTTTTTTAATAGTTTTCCTGTGAAGCACTTTGGGTGGTTTGCTATGATAAACAGGTGTTATATGAATATATGTTATTGTTGTTAGTGTTGATAAACCTCTCTGTAACATAATCTTCCAGTGATGATCTTCCATTTATGTCTTCTAGTTACCAACTCATTGACTAATGGAAATGATCTTTCCCTGTCTACCTTAATAAATCTTTCGTAATTCTGAATATCGCCTTCAAACTCCTTTTAATGTTGTTTTCTCTAAAGAAAATAGTTCCAGTTCCTGTGGTCACCCTTCTTAATTAGAGCTCCATTTCTCTGTTATCATTCAATTATGACTCTATCCCAAGCCTTGACATCCTTTCTAAAGTAAGAGACTTGAAAATGGACACAATCTTCTCTCTGTTGCCTACCCAATGATCTATATTGCTGGTGTGTTGTTTTTGTGCTTTGATAATTAATATCCCAGTAGGTTTCCTGGTGCAGCGGTTATGTCCCAACTGCTGGGATTGAAGCTCTGGTTTACACTCCATGGAAGGTGCATTCATATTTTGGCCAAACAGGTTGATCATTAGACTATAAATGCTTATCCTTAAGTTGGGGAAGGCAGTAGCATAGTGGTATTGTTGCTGAACTAGTAATCCAGAAACCTAGGGTAAAGCTCTGGGGACCCACGTTCAAATCCCACCAGGGCAGATGGTGAAATTTGAATTCAATAAATATCTGGAATTAAAAGTCTAATGATGACCATGAAGCCATTGTCGAATGTCGTGAAAACCCATCTGGTTCACTAATGTCCTTTAGGGAAGGAAATCTGCCATCCTTATCTGGTCTGGCTTACATGTGACTCCTGAGCCACAGCAATGTGGTTGACTCTCAACTGCCCTCAGGCAACTTAGAGATGGACAATAAATGCTGGCCAGGTAGTGACATCCACATCCCACGAATGAATAAAAAGAAGTATCTGACAACACATGTTGAGAGTGGATGTTGCATGGACCAATGCACTGGAAGTCTATGATTGCCAATGCTCTCTCAGGGCAATGTACCTGAAGGAGGAGGACTTGCTGTCTACTTGTAAAATCTGGGATTGACATGCTTTTGTTCCTAATTTGTCAACTTGTCTTCCCACTTTTAAACCCTCCATAACTTTTTTGTTTAAACTGTTCTACACTCCTGTCCATTTCTTCTTCATTGTTTCCCACTTCCCTCATCATTGTTGCTACCTGTATATGGGTAGGACTCTAGCTATTGACACTTGTAGGTAAGAATTCCTGTTCTGTGAGAATTCCTGTTTACTGTTTGCAGGGACTGGAATAATTTCTATTGATGAGGAAACACTCTTTCATGAGTAACGAGAAAGAGGGAGAGGAAAGAGAAAAGAAGCTGAGGAGACAGGGAAGAGGAAGGGAAGAGGGCAGAGATGAGGAGGGAAGAGGGTAGAGAGGGGAAAGGATCCTGGGGACAGGCAGGAAAAAAGGGAGAAAAGAGAGGAGAGGTGGGGGGGAAAGGAAAATGGTAAGGGGAGAGAGGCCTGGTTCATGCTCACTTTTAAAATCAAAGAAGACAACTGAGTATCAGGCTACAATATTTAGAAAAGAAGTAGTTAAATGGGCTTTTAAACTTAATGTGTTGGAATGCAACAGGAGGAAATCCTACTAGTTGACATGTATTCTGGATACTGACCAGGATTGGGAGCCCTAGTTGATTTTTCCCCTGTCTAATTGAAAGATGCTGAGGCCACTTCCCACATCACAATCCTGGATGAGTGCTACTAGCTAACAGCGCAGACCAGGAGTCAAACTATTGGATTTTCTGTTTTGTATGATTCAGTTTTACACTGGCAACAAATGGACCTACTAAACAGTCAATATGGTAGATTTTGGTGATTTAGTCAGACAGTATTTTTTTGAAATAACAACCATTTCAGAACCCAGTGCTAAATAATTGAAATATCCAATCTTTCCTGACATTTTAAACAAGTCATTGCATCACTGTAGGATTTATGAACAGCTGTTTCAGCCTATACATGCAAAAACTCTCATGTTTCTAATCCCACTCACTGATTTATTGCCATGTTTTTAAAATGCTGCTGATAATATTTAAGCAGTGTTTACAAAAGGGTTCTGATGCACCAATAAATCAGTCAATAAATTACTTCATTTATACTTCACTGCCTTCTGATGTATACAGAACACACCCTTGGTGATAGATGCACCAACATATGCAAACATATGTTAGCATGTTTGTGGCAATAGCATTTTGGGAACATATAATCAGAAAACTCTGCTGGTGGTTTTGAAGCAGTGTAAAATCATCAGCTTCGAGACTTTTAATTAAAAACCAATTCCGATTAAGGAGGTTTATGGCCTAATTATCCAACATTGATCAATGTACTTTAATAGCTCAATGAACACAAGTTGTATGTAACATTATATATTGATTTGGGGTTTTTCACCCCCCTGTCTCTCCTGATGGTAATATCTCTTTGCTAAGATATGGAATATCATTTACTCTTTAGCGCCATGTTCATAGGTGAGCCTTTGTTTCGTTATAGAGCAAACTGATTCCTCACCTCACTTGATGTTCACATCCAAATCCAAGATATCAACAATTGGCAGTTAGCAGTGAGAACCCTAATTTATTTTCATTTTCCAATTTGAAGGATGCTTCTAATTTCCACTGCCCTAACTGAGATCAGCTGACTCAGCATAGATTCACATTTTAATCAGAGATCTTCTTCAGTCTGTACAGTTTAGGCAGTGGGGTTGGTCTTGAGTTTCCTCTCCTGGTGTGCACTGGGGTAGTGACTGCCTCAGTGTGTGGCTGTTAATGCTAACAATTTACCTGGCTCCATTTTCAAAAGGGCTGACTGCAAGTGACCAAATTGTCCATCTGATTTTGACCTGAAGCAGACGCAGCACGGTTTCCTTAAAGGGAAGTCGTGTCTGACAAATTTACTGGAGTTCTATGAGGATGTGTCTAGGGCGGTGGATAGAGGAGAGCCGGTGGATGTGGTCTTTCTGGATTTTCAGAAGGCGTTTGACAAAGTACCTCACAAGAGGTTATTACAGAAGGTCAGGGGGCATGGAGTTGGGGGTAGGGTGTTAGCGTGGATAGAGGACTGGTTGTCAAATAGGAGGCAGAGAGTGGGGGTCAATGGGTGCTATTCGGATTGGCGGATGGTGACTAGTGGAGTGCCCCAGGGGTCGGTGCTGGGGCCTCAGCTATTTACCAATTATATAGATGATCTGGAGGAGGGAACCGAGTATAGGGTGTCGAAATTTGCTGATGACACCAAAATTGGTGGAAAGGCAAATTGTGCGGAGGGTGGGGAGAGTCTACAGAAGGATCTAGATAGGCTGGGCGAATGGGCCAGGAAATGGCAAATGGAATTTAATGTTGGCAAGTGCGAGGTGGTCCAGTTTGGTAGGAATAATGGTAGGAAGGATTATTACTTACGTGGAGAAAAACTGCAGCAGGCGACGGTGCAGAGGGACCTCGGGGTCCTTGTGCATGAGTCGCAAAAACCCAGCTTGCAGGTGCAGCAGGTGGTCAGGAAGGCAAATGGGATGCTGGCCTTCATCGCGAGGGGGATTGAATATAAAAGTAGGGAGGTCTTGCTGCGGCTGTATAGGGCATTGGTGAGGCCGCAGCTGGAGTACTGTGTGCAGTTTTGGGCGCCGTACTTACGCAAGGATATTTTAGCCTTGGAGGGAGTGCAGAGGAGGTTTAATAGGCTGATGCCGGAGTTGAGGGGGTTGAGCTATGAGGAGAGGCTGAATAGATTAGGCTTGTACTCGTTAGAGTTTAGAAGAATGAGGGGAGATCTCATTGAGACACATAAGATGATGAATGGGGTGGAGAGACTCTTCCCGCTCAGAAAGGATAGTAGGACTAGGGGGCACAGCCTCAAGATAAAGGGGGGGCGGTTTAGAACAGAGTTGAGGAGGAACTTCTTCACTCAAAGGGTGGTGAATCTCTGGAATTCTCTGCCCGTTGAAGTGGTGGAGGCTACCTCACTAAATATTTTTAAGACGTGGGTTGATGGGTTTTTGATGAGCGAGGGGATTAAGGGTTATGGGGAGAGGGCGGGAATGTGGAACTGAGCCACGACAGATCAGCCATGATCTTATTGAATGGCGGGACAGGCTCGAAGGGCTAGTTGGCCTACTCCTGCTCCTATTTCTTATGTCCTTATGATGTAAATAGTAACCTGGACACCAATTTGATTGAAACTGATCAGAGCTGTGGATTGAAGTCTTGTCCCTTGTCTGACGGAAGAGAAATGGTACCTACAGGGCTCACAAAAAGAATTATTGGCAGCTTTAGGATCACACTAATCACCCCCTCTCCCCCTCCACCCCCACCTCACCCCGCACCACCCCCCCACCACCACTTCACTTCACCAAGAACTCACCTTACTGGCAGTTCTGGGTCAGTTTTAAGGTTTCAGTCTGGAGTGCCACACTGGGACACATGTTTGGTGCCCTGGAGCTTGCTTGGCAAATTTAAATGAAGCCATGCCTCAAAAATGCTTAGGTGCCTAAAACTCATGGAGACCTTATTTGTCACCGGAACGGGCGCCTGACCAATGCCTTTACCTGATCGGTCATCTAAAGGTCAAAATCAACCCCCTTGTCTTTCACCTCAAGGCTGTTGAGAAAGCCGAACATTAATTATAATAATGAATCTTAATCATTACTAGGAATGAGCTGTTGTATTATCTGTTATGATTTTTTTTGTCTTGTAACTGGTGTTTAAGCTGTACAATTCTGGCAGTATTGGAAACAACCCACAACCTACACAGGGGTTTTTAAAGACAAGTGGGAACCATTGTAATTTTTCATTTTCAAGATTAATGCAATTGAAGGAGAAAATTCCTGCTGCAGCTGTTTTTTTTCCATTACTTCAACCATGCCTGAAATAAATGTTCATTTTTCAAATGTAGGAGATTTCCCCTTTTGGGATGGCAGAGGTGGCTGGTATGTTGCTTTTTGAAAATAGCCACTTATTTGGTTCTTTTGAAGTATTTTGGTTGAAGGTCCACCACATCAGTTTATATGTTAAGTATATTGGTTTGCCTGCAAATGAATTTTGGCCAATCTGGTGCCCTGTAATTGACTGGAGCTGCATCATTAGCTCAATAGCACTGTAGCTATCCACTTTGCCTTTGAAAAGCTGCACTGAGAGCGCCAAATGGATGACTCAACTGGGTAGAGGACAAATAAAAAAAAGGACAATGTGGTGAGGGTTCTTTAGGATTAACTGCAATTATAATCCAGGATTGGCTGCCCTTTCATTCAACTGATGTATAAAAAGCAATGTCTTTTTGGTGGTATCCCACACAATCCCTTATGATAACAGTGAAATGAATAATTGTCTGAATTCTCCTTCTGAAAGGGCAGCTTCATCTGCTGGAAGGACACCAAGTATTGCTAAGAAAATGGTGCACAAGACACCCCTGAGCTTTTGCTATGCCCTCCCCTTGGGGTGGAAAAAGGGAAGGCAGGGCAAAGCTTCGAATAGGGAGTATGAAGTCATAACACCTCTGACTTCTTAAATGTGGCAGACTACGTCATGTGCTTAAGGACCAGTTTAAGAAGGAAGACCTGCATTTGCATAATGCACTGGAATTTGCTGAAAAATAGCGGCATGTGAATGAAGCAAGCTACAGATCACTAGCAACCCATGGTGAGGAAAGGATCCCCCTTTGGATTTCAGACCATGAACATTTTTAAAAGATTTCTGCTACTTTCAGAAATGAAATACAGTAAGAAGTCTCACAACACCAGGGTTAAAGTCCAACAGGTTTATTTGGTAGCAAACGCCACTAGTTTTCGGGGCTTTTCCCCTTCGTCAGGTGAGCGGGGAGTTCTGATCACAACAGAACATATAAAAGCGCGTACTCAGTTTACAGAATACTGATTAGAATGCGAGTCTTTACAGCTATTCAAGTCTTAAAGGTGCAGACATTGTGAGTGGAGATAGCATTGAATATAGGTTAAAAAAATGTGTATTGTCTCTAGACAGGACAATAAGTGAGATGTTGTAAGCCCACGCAAGTCATGGGAGTTACAAATAGTGTGACATGAACCCAAGAGGCCATCCTCATGTGTGCGGAACTTGGCTATCAGTTTCTGCTCAGCGACTGCGCTGTCGGATGTCGTAAAGGCTGCTGCTTTCAGAAATGAAATACAGTAAGAAGTCTCACAACACCAGGCTAAAGTCCAACAGGTTTATTTGGTAGAAGTGAAAGGCAGGTTTTTCCGGCCAGCCATGTAACATTTTCCGGCGGTGAAGGCAGCTCGTCATTGGCTGGCAGCAGGATCTTCTGGTCCTGCCAATGAATACGGGAGTCTTTGCATGCCTTACCAGCGAATACATCACGGGGTTTGGGGTGGTAGTTGCCGTGAGTGTGACCAGAAGATCCCTCCAGCAGGAAAAGGCTGGAAATGTTCAGACATCTCACCCTTAAATTCTTGGTGAGTCTGCAGAGTATTTAAAGGGGACAGGGTTTCCAATCCTGCCAACCAAAATGTCATCGTGCCACTCACTTCCTACTCTATAAGGCAGCCCTGCAACTATTTAACACAGAGGAGAGTTAAGATGCACCATAGAAAGCATTTTTTCTGGTTGTATCACAGCTTGGTATGGCTCCTGCTCTGCCCGAGACTGCGGGGAAACACAAAAGGTCGTGAATGCAACCCAATCCATCATGCAAACCAGCTTCCCATACACTGACTCTGTCTACAATACTGCTGCCTCAGCAAAGCAGCCTGCATAATCAAGGACCCCATGCACCCTGGACATTCTCTGTTCCATCTTCTTCCATCGGAAAAAGGATACAAGAATCTGGAGGTCATGTACTGACCAAGTTTCTTCTCTGCTGCTGTCAGACTTTTGAATGGACCCACTTCTCATTAAGCTCATTTTTTTCTATAACCCCAGTTATGACTGCAACACTACATTCTGCACTGTCTCGTTTCCTTGTCTATGCTTTGTCTGTATAGCACCCAAGAAACAATACTTTTCACTGTATGTTAATACATGTGACAATACAAAATCAAATCAAATTAGCTAGAGGCCACACTACCCAATGTAGAAACACGGAGGCTTTGTGTGATAGATGCCTTATTTGGAGTGCAAAAAATAGAGCCATTACTGCGGAAGCTCAACCTTGCTGGTGGATAAAAACCTGTGCAGTGGGAAGCCAATTTTATGGACAAAAGATTTACAGAATGCAGGAATGCCAACCAACTAATCCAGCACATTGCAACGTGCTCTGCTTTTGCAAATTCAACCTTATGCTTCTACAATGTGAATTGATATTGCTCTGAAATCAATATATTTGCAATTTTTGACATTTATGTCAAAGAAAACCCTAGATTACTACAAATTTAATATGTTATTATTAAGGCTTATATAATAATTCTCACTCAGCTCCTCAATTATTTTCTTTGAAAAATTGAAAAATTCTCAACATGAAAATACATTTTGCAATTTAGGAGCATTTTACACCTGAACTGGCTTGCTAAATTTATGTTGTACATTTATCACCAGTGTATCTAAAGTTAAAGAACATACTCACCTTTTATTCTGAATAGCATGATCACAGAGAGCCAAATGTTATGCCAATAAGTGATAGAGACAAATCCAAAACTGTACAAATCAAAACTTCATTAATTTTTGCTTCTTTTAAAATGAACATCTGCTAAACCACATAATGGCTGCTACAGGTCACATGACTCTCAAGGTTAGCCTTTTTTAAAGTTCTGAAAGATTCCAACATAGAATACAAAAACAAAATAGTTCTGCTCCCACCCTTGTGGAATTTCACAATCCATTGTAAGAACACATTATAATCACAAAACTAGATAACTAACAGATCAACTGATTTTCCCAGTAAGGACAACAACAAAGATAGAAACATTAAAACTTGTCATATCTAAAGAAGGGGTAACAGCCACCAATTCATTCTTAAAGGAAAGAATGGATTTTAGCCAGGAACACAGAAACTGTTTGCAAGACTGCATTTAACTCGTCAATGGCCTACATCACATAACCCCATGCTTCTAACCTTTTGAATCATTTTAATACTACATTTTGAACCTCACAACACAGACTATTTTAACACCACAAAAAAAAACTCCAGTGGCTCTGCGCTGAATAAGCAGTAGGATGGCATTATTCAACCTCGCGAAGCCTGTTTGATTTTAAAAGTCTCCGATCATCGCCTGACAAGTGGTCAACATGCAGAAATCCCATTAGGCTACAGCATTGTTTGTTTCAAAGATTTTCATGTTTCTAACCATGAATCCATCTGGATTGAACTCCAACACGAAGGCCCAAGAATAAAACGTGAAATAAACTAACCTCTGAGTTTAAAATAACTTGAGTTTGCTGTAAACAATTAAAAAACACCTCTGCTTACAGACAGATAAAAAAGGATAAAAATGTTCATTTCTTGTCTCTCCTGTCTATAACACAAGCAAGATTGCTTCATAAAAAAGGGTTGTTCTATAATAGGGGTTATCTCTGTAGAGAAAACGCCTCAATGCCATATCTATATGGGCAGCTTCTGTGTGACCTTTTATAAGGTAAAGGAGTTACCTTTTACATTGAATAGTTAATGTATTATTGTGCCAAAACCCCTTGCTGTAAATGATTTTAAAGGATAGCAGCATGCTATCATGAGAGAGGAACTATGTCATGTAACCTAGTCTCAGTTTCACTTTGGCCCGTGAGTATAACATTGCACAAAACAGCTCTGCTGCTGATGTCTTCAAATTTTCTATTCCATGTTATATGTTATAATGTGCCCAGTGTAATTAAATAAACCCACAACATATTTACACCATCCTTTATGAGCGATTGATGCCTTTATATAATTATAAAAACACATCATGGTGTTCAACAGTGTCAAACAACCTGGCAGCAAGATTAGGTACAGGTGTGACGTGGTAAGTGGTCTCAGATCATAATACATGACATGAGACAACCCTTGACATGTTGGTCAGACCACAACAAGTTTCAGCCCCAGAAAGTGTTGAAATCACAGTGTGGTGACAGCACAGAAAAGCTTTGAAAATGCAGGTCTAGACAGTACTTAAGCAAAAACCTGGAATGCAGATGAATCTCCCATGATGACATTGTAACATGAACAAAGAACAAAGAAAATTACAGCACAGGAACAGCCCTTCAGCCCTCCAAGTCTGTACCGACCATACTGCCCTACTGATCTAAAACCCTCTACCTTTCCGGGGATCATATCCCTCTACTCCCGTCCAATTCATGTATTTGTCATGATGCCTCCTAAGCCACTACCGTATCCGCTTCCACTACCTCCCCTGGCAACGAGTTCCAGGCACCCACCATTCTCTGTGTAAAAAATCCGCCTTGTACATCTCCCTTAAACATTACCCCTTGCATCTTAAACCTGTGCACCCTAGTAACTGGCCCTTCCACCCTGGGAAAAAGCTTCTGATTATCCATTCTGTCCATGCCGCTCGTAACCTTGTCGACTTCTATCAGGTCACTCCTCAACCTCCGTCCTTCCAGTGGGAACAAACCAAGTTTCTGCAATCTCTCCTCATAGTTAATGCCCTCCATACCAGGCAACATCCTGGTAAACCTTCTCTGTACCCTCTCCAAAGCCTCAATATCCTTCTGGTAAGTGTGGCGACTATATTCTAAGTGCGGACTAACTAAGGTTCTATAAAGCTGCAACATGACCTGCCAATTTTTAAACTCAATACTCCAGCCGATGAAGACAGACATGCCATATGCCTGCTTGACTATCTTCTCTACCTGCATTGCCACTTTCATTGACCTGTCTACTCGTACACCCAGATCCCTTTGCCTATCAATACTTTCAAGGGTTCTGCCATTTACTGTATACTTCTTATCTGTATTAGACCTTCCAAAATGCATTACCTCACATTTATCCTGGATTAAACTCCATCTGCCATCTCTCTGTCCAAGCCTTCAATTGATCTATGTCCAGCTGTATCCTCTGATGGTCCTCATCACTATCCGCAAATCCACCAACCTTTGTGTCGTCTACAAACTTACTAATCAAACCAGTTACATTTTCCTCCAAATCATTTATATATATATTAAAAATAGCAAAGTCCCAGCACTGATCCCTGAGGAATGCCACTTGTCACAATCCACCATTCAGAAACGCATCCTTCCACTGCTACCCGCTGTCTTCTTTGACCGAGTAAACAACACCAGGTTTAAGCCCAACCGATTTATTTGATAGTACACTCACTAGCTTTCGGGGTTAGTCCCTTCGTCAGGTGAATGGAGAACTCTCTGGCAGAAGACCATTGTCAGCAGCAGTTCACTAGTGCAAAAGCTGATGTAGCTACAAGGAGTCGTGCACTGATCCGAACAGACCATACACAATGAATATCGTCAGGCAAGAAGAATGACCATCTTGATCCTGTCAGAAATAGATACATGAGATGATTGACAAAGCAGGAAATGTCAATGATGTGCACAATGAGAAGAAGAACAGCGAACACATTTTTCACACCGTCAATCTCCTGGGTGCTATCTCACCATGGAGAATGGAGAACTCTCCATTCACCTGACGAAGGGACTAACCCCGAAAGCTAGTGAGTGTACTATTAAATAAATCGGTTGGACTTAAACCTGGTGTTGTCAGACTTTTTACTGTGTTTACCCCAGTCCAACGCCGGCATATCCACATCATGACTTCATTGACCAAGTCAGCTTTGTATCCACCTTGCCAGATCACCTCTGATCCCATGCAACTTTACCTTCTGCACCAGTTGACCATGAGGGTGCCATGATGTCTGTCAGTTCCATGTGTGGGGTAACACACTGGGTTAGCTCAGTTGGGAACAGTGAGTGACCAGGTTGCTGGCCAGGTTGACAATATGTAAGGGAGAGTCAGACAAAAGACAATAAACAAAGCCGTCATAAAATTAGGCCAGTAAAGATTGGTGATCACAATGGTTGGCTTCAAAAGATGTTGAACAATAAATTGAATGAAACAAGGAGGAAGGTCAGAGGAATATACTGAAAATGTCCACAAAGTTCCCGACTTTGGGATGCAGTTGACCTACTCTCTGAATTCATAATGTTTAAACAGTGTACAGCACAATAGCTTCTTAATTCAGAGGTGTCTTAACCAGACAAGCAAGGCACAAACCTTCAGCTAGCAATTGGGAATGGAGGTCTGCACAGACTGAACACACCAGGAAAAACAACAAAAGAGCTAGAGGATTCCCAAAAGATTTGGACTAAATCTGAAAACTCAGAATCAGGTTAAACCTCCATATTTATCAACTGGAGTTCATGTCATTTCAACAATAGCCTACCGAATCCATAAACTACATTGTTAGCAGACACAGAGAGACGATAATGTCCTGTGAATTTTCAAACACAGAGCTAGCAAACAGAATGGTTGAGTTGGTAATCGCATCCACTCCCATGGAAGCAGTCCAGAAAGATCTGTTAGACAAGCCCAAAACATATAGCATCAAAGAACTACTTAAGCATGGACGAAGCGATCTTCACAGGTCAATGAAGCTTACAGTTCTTAAACACAACCCTGTTGGTGATGCAGTTACTAGAATAGTCACACTGAGAAAGACACGTAGAAGGCCTTCTGTGTGCACAAAGGAAATGCCCAGCTTGCCAGCAATTCTGCAAGGCAATTGGCAGAAGACCATTGTCAGCAGCAGTTCACTAGTGCAAAAGCTGATGTAGCTACAAGGAGTCGTGCACTGATCCAAACAGACCATACACAATGAATATCGTCAGGCAAGAATGACCATCTGTGATCCTGTCAGAAATAGATACATGAGATGATTGACAAAGCAGGAAATGTCAATGATGTGCACAATGAGAAGAAGAACAGCGAACACATTTTTCACACCGTCAATCTCCTGCGTGCTACCTTGCCATCCAAAGTGTTTGCCAAGATTCAAATGACCTGTCTGTTGGTAACAACTTGTTATTGGACAAGATTGTCACGGGGCAAGTGTCAATATATAATGCCTGCAAGTTCTAAAATGCAAGTGCAGGAGAATGCAAGTTCGATTGTTATGGTACATTTTGTTTGACCAGGTATGAACAATGGCATTGAAGTCAGCGTCAAGAAGTGCAAGGCATGTCGAGAACACATGCCAAGGCAGCACAATGAACTATTGATTCACATGACATTCCTACGCATCTTTGATTCAAAGTTGCATCTGACCTCTTTCATGGCCATGGCACTGACTTCATTATCGTTGTCAACTACTTTACCATATGTTATTATTCAACAATTGCAAGCACTCTAATTGCTATTGTCAGTTTATTGGGTGTGTCTAGAGAGATCTTAAGGATAACAGTCCACAATTTACTTACACACCATTTCAGGATATGTGTGAAACTTGGAATATCAATCATACTTCTTCAGCTTATTAGCAGAGATCTAATGCTGTCATTGAATAATTAAATCACACTGTGAAATCCCTACTTCTCAAAAGTAGACAGACCAAGCAAAATCTACACATTACAATGTTACATCTGAGAATGATGTGGAGATGCAATAAATACTTATTTCCAAATACAGCAATAGCTCAGAACAGGAAGTTAAGCACAAGATAGTCAGAATTGGATCAAACTTCCTTCCCATCCAGTCAGTTTAGGGTGAGCCTGTCAAACAAGTACTCTCACTTGCCATTCTCAGGGGCTCCCAGTCTCTTCAGGTTGGTGATGCCAAGCTCCTTAATCATCTTCACTTGTTCACCCAAGTAGTGAGTCTCCAGGAAGTCACAAAGTTCAGGTAAGCACAGTAAGAAGTCTCAAAACACCAGGTTAAAGTCCAACAGGTTTATTTGGTAGCACATACTTTTGGAGTCTTGCTCCTTTATTAGCTGAGCGAGGAGTGTGTTCACAAACATGTTCATTTAAAGACATAAACTGAATTTATAAGATAATGATTGGAATGCAAATCTTTACAGGTAATCAAGTCTTAAAGGTACAGACAATGTGAGTGGAGAGAGGGCCAAGCACAGGTTAAAAAGATGTGCATTGTCTCCAGCCAGGACAGTTAATGAGATTTTGCAAGCCCAGGCAAGTCGTGGGGGTTACAGATGGTGTGACATGAACCAAGATCCTGGTTGAGGCCGTCCTCATGTGGCTATCAGTTTCTGCTCAGTGGCTGCATTGTCGTGTGTTGTGAAGGCCACCTTGGAGAAGGCTTACCCGAAGATCAGAGGCTGAATGCCTGTGACTGTTGAAGTGTACCCTGGCTGGAACGGAACACTCCTGCCTGGTGATTTTTAAGCAGTGTTCATTCATCCATTGTTGTAGCATCTGCATGGCCTCCTCAATGTACCATGCCTCAGGATACCCTTTCCTACAACGTATCAGGTAGACAATGTTGGCCAAGTCACAAGAGTATGTACTGTGTACCTGGTGGATGGTGTTCTCATGTGAGATGATGGCATCCGTGTCGATGATCCCGCATGTCTTGCAGAGGTTGTTGTGACAGGGTTGTGTGGTGTCGTTGTCACTGTTCTCCTGAAGGCTGGGTAGTTTGCTGTGGACAGTTGTCTGTTTGAGGTTGTGCGGTTGTTTGAAGGCAAGAAGTGGGGGTGTGGGGATGACCCTGGCGAGATGTTCATCTTCATCAATGACATGTTGAAGGCGGGATCTTGGGTTCATGTCACATCATCTGTCACCCCCACAACTTGCCTGGGCTTGCAAAATCTCACTAACTGTCCTGTCTGGAGACAATACACATCTCTTTAATCTGTGCTTGGCCCTCTCGCCACTCACGTTGTCTGTACCTTTAAGACTTGATTACCTGTAAAGACTTGCATTTCAACCATTAACTTATAAATTGAGTTTGTGTCTGTATGTGAACATGTTTGTGAACACAACTCCTCACTCACCTGATGAAAGAGCGAGACTCTGAAAGCTTGTGCTGCCAAATAAACCTGTTGTACATTTGAGAATGATATCCTTAAGTGCAACTATTCCATTGTTGGCAGGGCTCATATTCAGCAGACTAATGAGTACAAATTTACCCACTCATCTTTTTTACTAACAGAAACTAGAGAACAACTTAAATTGCAAGACAAGATGGCTAACGTGCACAGTAAAAATGGAGACACAGAATTGTCATATTTACAGTTCAGCCAACACATCAAGGATCCCACAGAAAATATATGGCAACCAGTGAAGTGACAAGGATTTGATCTCATGATAACATTGGGCACATAGATACCATGGTTAGGCATAACTGAGGACAAATCAGATCTATTCCAGTTTCCCAATCATTGTGCAATCCTATTGCTTCTCAGACAAGATCCCAAATACAACCAAAGGAACAACACAAGGAATGTCAATCCCATAGATCACTGAGAGTCATTAAGGTTACCATTACAAAATCTGGGCATACCAGTAGATTACCTCTACATTCAGAGACTCATAGATTCACCAGTCCCTTTTACTTACAGAGCCCTGGCACTCATCCCCAATCAACACAGCCCTCATTTCTGTATTGCAGTGAGGTTCCTGAGCCCATTTCAGCAACCATTTGTTATAGTGGTTGAAATTAGTTATGTAATGGTAACTAAACGTGAACATGTATTGTAAGTGGTTACACAGCTTTCAATGGAGAGAAAATATTTTTAAAAATAAACAAGATATTGCAATCTGCATTTACGGGATAGCAGCATCCCATCACCAGAGGGAGAGTGTACCATGTGATCCAGTCTCAGTTTTACGTTGGTTTGTGTGCAAACCACAGCACTCACAGTTCTGCTGCTGATGTTTTCAAGCTTTCTATCTTTGTGTATATGTTCCTACGTGCCTAGTCTAAATAAATGAGCCCACAATCTTTTTACCCAATCCCTTATGACTGATTGTGCCTTTATATCATTATAAAAACAGAACATGCAGAGTTGTGTTAACCATTTGACCATGAGCAAACCTAGGTACATGGCAGTGAAATTGATGTCAAAAATGGCAAGATCGTTAGCACCTAGCCACCATCCTGAAGACTGATGCTTGCTGAGGGAACATGGAGGCTTGGCGCAATAGGTACCCTATTTGGAGTGTAGGAAGGTGAGTTATTGCTTCGGAAGCTGAGCACTGCTGGCAGCTGAAAACATTGTGCAGTGGGAAATTGTGTGTCCAGGCAGTGTCTGTCAATCAGGCAGATGTTGGCAATGCATACATACATTCAGTGGTGATATGAACTGACCGATGTGTATGATGTGGTGGGTAATAGGACAGCAGGACTAGAGGGCACAGCCTCAAGATAAGAGGGGGGGGTCAGTTTAGAACGGAGTTGAGGAGGAACTTCTTCACTCAAAGGGTGGTGAATCTCTGGAATTCTCTGCCTGTTGAAGTGGTGGAGGCTACCTCGCTAAATATATTTAAGTCACAGGTGGATAGGTTTTTGACAGACAAAGGAATTAAGGGTTATGGGGAGAAAGCGGGAAAGTGGAACTGATCCATTTCAGATCAGCCATGATCTTATTGAATGGCGGGGCAGGCTTGAAGGGCTAGATGGCCTACTCCTGCTCCTATTTCTTATTTTCTTATGTAACGTGTAAAGATATGAGAATTAGGAGACAGCAGGAATACATCTGCAGTATAGACACCATGTGACAGTTTGCCTTTTGAAGAGCATTCTTGGTTGTGTCTGAAGTAACATTGCCGAAGACACATATACCTAAAGTGGATCAAGTCCAAACTGATATAAATTCAGAGTTTGTAATCCATATCATCTAATAAAAGGTTCCATTTCCCCCTTAAGTGAGACTCTAAAGCCTGAAATAGATAGTGGGTGGGGAGTTTACTGTATGATGTTATATCAATCTCTCATTTACTCGTTGTTACTTATTGATAGACATGAGATAAGTGATTTTCTGTACGTTTTAACTTTATATAGGGAATATTATCCATGAGGCCAAAATTCTTTGTGTATGGAGAAATAAACTTCCACTTTGCTATAAATATTCACAGTAGATTAACCAACGTGTTGAAGTATGTAGTTTCGCTGTTAGGCCATAAAAATTGATTTCAATAGGTAATCATTTGTATTCACCACCAATCCCAAGAGTGCAAAGAACAAATGGGCAATGGATGGAGCAAGGGTAAAACAAAGTAATTCTACAAGGTAAAATAAATAGAGCAAGAATGCCATTTTAGTATACTTTGGTTACAGATTAACAACTGACTTGGAACTCAGCACAATTACACTGAACCTTAAAGGTAGAACTTGTTAAAAATAGAACCTCCTTTGGATAATATCTGAAGTCAGAGTTGGATAAACCTATTTAAAATGTGTTAATTTGTGTGAGTGGTATAGCTAACTCCAATTTGCCTCACTTTAGGGCCTTGGTCATGAAGCTGACCAGACTGTACAGGTAGGAACCAAGAGAATGTGTTATTATGTGAGAAAAGGCTTTCTTACGTGTATGGGTTCATAGAATAGTGCAAGGTGTATCAAGTGTATTCAGGCTTCTAAAAATGCTTCAGAGCCCTTTTACTTACAGAGCCCTGGCACTCATCCCCAATCAACACAGCCCTCATTTCTGTATTGCAGTGAGGTTCCTGAGCCCATTTCAGCAACCATTTGTTATAGTTGTTGAAATTAGTTTCTACTATAGGTCATTAAAGGGTTGAGATAGATCTGTGAATTAACTGACATATAAGGTTTCTTTTGAACTTACCTCAATCGAGTTCAGGAGAGCTCCTCTTGCCTTCACAGAGACATTGTGGACTATTGCTGTCACCCATTCATGGTATCCCACATTCCTTTGTCCAAACCTGACATTTATCTCCCTCCTTAGACAGGCTTGGTGTGTGGGCTTGGATCAGAGAGCTGCATTGAGGTGCCTGATTGGAAGCAATTCATCCAATGAGACCGAGAACATTAAGGTTTTCTCTCCTTGTGCACAAGTCCTAAGCCTTGTCTATTTTGCATATTTTAAGATTGGCCTCGTGATATCTGAAATCTCCAAGTCCTTTTGGAAATGTGAATGTGTTATAATTCAGGTCAGAAACTCCAAAATGTTCTATGAAGTCTGCCTGGATCGCAAGTTTTGCACTTTGAATTTGGCTAGGGTGAGCATGAGGTATTTCATTTCAGGTTGATTCAAATAATCCGCTAGGGAGCTTTTATCAAACAAAGTTTATTTAAGAATTCAGTTACTATGTATGGAAAGAAAATTAGCTATACCTTTTATCAGTTACAAACAAGGAGAAAATAATCGTGATATAGCATCAACCTTAACAGCTAAACACTGTTCCAACAAAACAAATCCCATAAGCAAAACTTTTGCCACAGGTTGAACACAACAAAGACTAATGCTCATATGATACTGGAACTTAGCTCTTTGGTTTAATGCTACAATTCTCTTAAGGCACACACAAACTTGGAGTCAGAACAGCTTCAGTCCTTTGGTTGGAGAATTGAAGCCTGACTTCTTAGCCTTGTAACTTTCAGCATCCCGCTCGATGTATCCAAAAGAGTTTGAAGCCAGACATGAGGCAAACCAGCCGCAAAAGCAGATTTTCCACTCCAGGAAGGCAAAAAACTTTGGTTTCAGCTAACCAGCTGAATTTCCAATACCAGGGAGAGAGAGAAAGATTGCTTTCAGTCTGATGTCCACTCCCTTCTAAACTAAAACTGAACAATGAATCCTTAGATTTTTTTTCCCTGGGGAGGAACCAGCTGACTTTGACTTGTCAATCAATCCCCTCACAATGCAAGGTCATAAAAGATCCCAGAGTAAAAAAAAACAAAATAAGCCATTGAAGTAGCAATAAAAGTTTAAGTTTATTTATTAGTGTCTTAAGTAGGCTTACATTAACACCGCAATGAAAATCCCTAGTTGCAGTACTCTGGCACCTGTTCAGGTACACTGAGGGAAAATTTAGCATGGCCAATGCATTTAACCAGCACATCTTTTGGACAGGAGGAAACCAGAGCACCCAGAGGAAATCCTCACAGACAGGGGGAGAATGTGCAGACTCTGCACAGGCAGTGACCCAAGCCAGGAATTGAACCTGGGTTCCTAGTACTGTGAGGCAGCAGTGCTAAGCACCATGCCACCTTGCTATCCCTCCACCAGATAACCCAGCAACAATGTTGAAAAAGAAACTGAAAAGTTCTGCTTACGACTGCAGAGAACATGATTTTTTTTTACAAAATCACTGAGGTACCCTAACATCACACCTCTATCCTTAAGAAAAAATGAACTATCAACATTCAAAAATGGTTTCATTTTTCAAAGCCTTTCAGTTTTACACTACTAGTACACTACAATAAATATACATACATTTTTCAGAATCAAAACATGCAAACATAACAGCCACATAGTCCATTTCAGTCCTTATCTTCCACCATCGAACACGCCTTCTTCTTTTTATCACACTCATGGCAAACTGCTTCATCTTCAAGATTCTCTTTTACTCCCTAATCCTGCTTTGATTCCAAGTCCAAGCTCAGTTTGTTGTTGCAATGTTAAATTAGCTCTGGTAATGTCTTCACAGAATTAGGTAGGATCAGCAGGATGGTGTAGTGATGTGTGTAGTCAGGATGATGTGTGTAGTCAGGGCCATTCAGAAAGGTCATTTTATTTCTGTCCCCTTTCTTGCCATTGGCCTTATCTCCCCCTCTGCCAAGCAATTTAACTTCTTTCCTTGCTCTCGATCTGCACTATCACTTTCTGTACATTCTTTTGTAAAGACACATGGCAAATTGTGTTCCTTGGTATCAGAACCCATTTCAACTATGGTTCCAAAGATCACTGCAGCCGTTACTCTGCTGCGAAAACCACTGTAATTTATTTGAATACCCGCTGTGCACAGTACAATTTCACTGGCTATCGACATCTCTGCACACTGTACAGAATCATTATGCTAGCAGTTCATTTTAGATGATGGTACCATTTCAGCAAACAGTCTGATTTCACATTGTTGTCCTTTCCTTTGATCCACAGTACAGTACTTCCACTCCTCAAGCTCCTTTTTCAGTTCACATATGACTGTTGATTCATCCACACTTTCCTTGGCATAGATGATGAGCTGTTTTGGACATTCCTGCAAATTACATTCAGACAATTTGAATAACTCAGGAACATATTCCAAAATGGTCGACATGTGTTATATCTGTCTCTTCACCTGTTCACTTTCCTTAGTCACATTATTGTCCATTAACTGGTTCTCCTCCTCCACCTCCACCAGTTTTATGTGATTGATCAAGTTTTTTGTGATTGATCAAGGCTGCTGCATCTCAGACCAAGTAAACATCCGCTCTATAATCTGAACCTCTGCCAACTTGAAAACGTCATGTTTGCAAGGATGTTGTTTAATTGGAACAGCATTGGAACAGCCATCGTGGTGATATGGTGGCACAGTTTTTAGCGCAGCTGCTTCACAGCATAGGGACCCAGGTTCAATTCCTGGCATGGTCACTGTCTGAACAGAGTCTATACGTTCTGCCTATGTCTGCTTGGGTTTCCTCTGGGTGCTCCAGTTTCCTCCCACAGTCTGAAAGATGTGCTGGTTAAGTGCATTGGCCATGTTAAATTGACCTTCAGTGTACCCAAACAGGTGCCGGAGTGTGGCAACTTGGGAATTTTCACAGTGATTTCATTGCAGTGTTACTGTAAGCCTACTTGTGACACTAGTAAATAAACTTTAAAAAAATTCCCACATCTTCATCATGTATAACCATTCTGGCACTTCCCAACTTATTCCCACATACTTGTCTATATGACGTTAATAACTCTTTCAGGTCAGTTCAATTTTCCTCTGTAAGCTAACTCAATAACAACACTTATTATCCAATTTGACTTGAGGAATGTCAAGTTCAGAGTAACCTGGATTTGGTTCTTCACTCTGAGCTATAACCACAAAAACCTCCTCCTTTTGCTCTTCTTCCCTCACAAAATACTTTTTAAGCATATTCACATGACACACTCTGTGAGTTTTCCTTCTATCTGGTATTCTTATCAAATAATTCACCTCACTCAATTCCCTTTCAATTTGATAAGGCCCACTAAACCTTGCTTTTAAAGGTTCACCTACCAGTGGTGGCAGTACTAAGACTTTATCCCCACAAGCAAAACTACAATTTTTTGATTTGTTATCCACTTCCTGTTTCATCACCTGCTGTGCCATATTTAAATGTTGTCTAGCCAATTCACCTGCTCTATTCAACCTTCGCATAAAATTTGACACATAGTCTAATAATATAGTCTCAGAATGCTGACTCACCAATTTCTCCTTAATCAAGTTAAGTGGTCCTCTTACTTCATGACCAAAAGTCAATTCAAATGGACCGAATTTGGATCACTCATTAGGTGCATCACTAATTGCAAAGAGTATAAATGGAATCTCCTTATCCCAATCCTCTAGATAATCTTGACAGTAAGCCCTCAAGTCTTTAAAATTTGATCCCGCTGCTCCAACGTTCCCTACAATTCTGAATAGTACACAGCTCATTTAAATTGTTTCACTCCAAAGCTATCCACAACCTCCTTGAATAATTTTGATATAAAATTTGATTCTTGAACTGATTGAATTTCTGTGGATAGTCCATATCTCATAAAAAATTGAACTCCTCTGCAATCCTTTTAGCTGTAATATTATGTAATGTAATGGCCTCTGGAAACCTGGTAGACACATCCATTATAGTCAATAGATATTGATTCCCACTTTTTGTTTTTTTTATGGTGGGGGGTGGGGACATGTCCTATGCAATCAATTAAGACCCTTGTGAAAAGTTCCTCAAATGCTGGAATGAGTATTAAGGGTGCTGGTTTTAGCACCGCTTGAGGTTTCCCTATTACTTGACTTGTGTGACATGACTGGCAAAATTTAACCACATCTTTATGTAGTCCAGGCCAATAAAAATGTTTTTGTATTTTAGCTTGAATTTTCCTTACTCCCAAATGACCTCCTACTGTTACCTCATGAGCTACTCGTTACACCTTTTTATACCCTACTGGTAATACTACTTGATGAACTTCTGGCCACTTTTCATCTGCCTAAATAGGTAAAGGTCTCCATTTCTTCATTAGAATATCATTTTTAATGTAATAACAGTCTGGTGTACACTCAGATTCCTCTTCTGTGTATGCATTCTGACACAACTTTTATTTCTATACCTTTCTGTTGTAACTCTGCCAACTTTCCCAAACTAAAAATGTCTACCTCATCTTCTACCCACCTGTTCTTGTTGTTTTCTAATCTAATCAAAAATCGTTTCCAATAATTGCACTTCAACTTTCTTACCTTCATTTTTTGATCTCTCCTCTAGCTTTAACCTATAATTTTGTGACCTTGTTACTACACAATTAGGAAAAACCCCAGGATATAGGGGTGCTTCAACAACTCAGTTGTTTGGTCTTTCACTGGCTTTTCAACCACAATAGGCATCACTCCCACCTGTGATCTAGCTATATTGTTGCCCAAGGTAAACTGTATTCCTGGACAAGATCATTTCTCTATTACTCCTATTACCCACTTCACCAGTCTTCACTGGACTCTCCAAATTCACCTTATATAATGGGAACACTACTCTTCTCACCCTGAATTTCACATATTATCTATCTTTTCTGGTAATACTCCTTCCAAACTACAAAACACCTCATCTCTTACCATCAAAGATTGACTTGCTTTTGCATCTCTTAAAATTTTAACTTCTTTACCTACTTCTGGTAAACATGAATAAACTTTACTCACATAAGTAAATTCTTTAAAGAGATCTGGCGCCTTTTTATCAATTAACTCATGGCCAGGCTGTACATTTTGTATCTCCTTCATTTCAACTGGGCTTTCCTTTACCACTGTGACAAACCCCACTGGCTTATTCTGTTTTACCACGTCAGCCTTCCCACTACTTTGATCCACATCGAGGAACTTCTTCACCTCTGAAAGAGCCATTATTCCACAAGGCACTCCCTATTTAAACCTGAATACAACACCCAGAAAGTAAACGCACATATGTTCCCAATTCGCTGCCTTTGAATTCAATAATCCCAAATCAATCAAGAAATTTAGATTTTAATCCCAGATGAACCCCAATTGTTATAATTTAGGTCAGAACCTCCAAAGTGTTCTATGAAGTCTGCAGAGATCATAAGTTTTGCACTTTGAATTTGGCTAGGGTGAACATGGGTCATTTTAATCATTTCAGGTATGATTCAAATGATCCACGAGGGAGCTTTTATCAAACAAGTTTATTTAAGAATTCAGTCTTAATATAGAAAGAAAATTAGCAATACATTTTACCAATTACAAATAAGGAAAAAAAATTGTGATATAGTATTAATCTTAACAGCTAAACACTGTTCCAATGAAATAAATCCCATAAACAAAAACTTTGCTACAGGTTTAACACAATAAAGTCTAATGCTCACATGATACTGGAATTTTCGTTGAATGCTGCAATTGTCTTGAGACACACACTGACAAACCTGGAGTCAGAACAGCGTCAGTCCTTTGGCTGGGGAATTAAAATCCTGACTCATTGTAACTTCTAGCTGCCCTCTAAACGCACCCAGAACAGTTTCAAGTCAGAACAGCTTCCCAGAACACCAGGGAGAGATATTCTAGGAAAGCCAACCACTAACAGCAGATTTTCCACTCCAGAAAGGCAAGAAGCCTTGGTGTCAGCTAACCAGCAGAGAGCTAGGGAGGGAGACAAACATTGTTTTCAGTCTGATGTCCACTCCCTTCTAAACTAAAACTGAAAAATAAATCCTTAGAATTTTTCCCTGGGGAGGAACCACCTGACTGTGACTTGTTAATCAATCTTCCCCCTTACAATGCAAGGTCATGAAAGATCCCAGAGTAAAAACAAAACTCCAAAGACTCCTCCAGACAGCCCAGCAACACTGAGAAAAGAACTGAAAAAGTCTGCTTACAACTGCAATGAACATGGTTTTTAAAAAAAATCTCTTAAAGGTACACTTAGAGGCACATATAACAGTTGCGCATTTCTTCTCTTTGTCTTAAGTGTGTGAAAAACACAAATGAAGCACGATTTTCCAGAATGGGGAGAACCAATATAATACTACTCTGAGTGGGTTCTGATGCACTAGATCAAGCAGTCTTTCCGCTACTCATGAGTTTTTTATTTGAGCAGGTTTCAGAAGCCAATCTTCTTCTGAATTGATTGCTCTTGACACATGACTTTCATATCAAAACTTTAGTTGTTCTCAACAAATCATGTTTGTTGCATCAACAAGAGATGGCAAGGCTGCATGCATCAATAAATTAAGTTACATTTTCTAATTCTGTTGCTGCCAGCTCAAAGTCTCACCTATTGGAAGCACGATTGTTAAATCAAGCATTTACAGTCCACAGTTTTCCATCTGATGTGCCTCATTGGAAAATCTATCCTATTGGCCTTTAGTGATATTGAGGGCCATTTGATGAACATAATGTTTTGTACGTCCAAGGTGATGGATAGAATTTGGAGATCAACTGCAGGAATTCACAGAGCCACCTCATGGCCAGAGTGTACAACTAAAAGAGTGTTTTATGAAGTGCCTTTCATGACTTTGGAATACACCAAGGACTTCTACAAAGTTCTTCACAGCTAATGAAATAATGCTGAAATGTAAACAGTGAAATAATCAGCCAATTTGCACACATGCACGTCCAAATGTGATAACAATTGAAAATCTCTTTGTGATGTTGGTTGGGGGATAAATATTGGCCAGGACACTTAGGAGAACACCCTGTCCTTCTTTAAATAGGATCTTGGGATCTTTTACATCCACCTGAGAGGACAGGTAGGGCCTCGGTTTAATATTTTCCTAAACACCTTTGAGAATGTATTACTTTCTCAGTTTAGATTTTACACTCAATTCTTGCAGGACTTGATCCCACAACCTTCTGACTGAGAAATGAGTGCTCATGCAGGTCTGTGGCTAATCTTTAACATCATAGAACAGTTGACAAAGCAAAATTGAATATGAAATGTTAACATGGCGAGTTCCAATCTAAATGTCCATAGAATCATAGAGCTCAGAAGATGGCCATTCAATCCATTGTGCCTGAAGCAGCTCTTTGATGAGATTATCCAACTAGTTCCACTCCCGCTTTCGTTGTTTTGGTCCTGAAAACATTTCTCTTTCTGGATAGGTGCCCAATTTCCTTTCCAAAGTTATTCTTGAATCAGCTTCCACCATCCTTCAGACTTTGCATATGCCACCACTCATTACTTTTTTGTGACTGCCTAAATAGGGTCATGGGTCAAATCTGAAGAAGGCAGCTTTGTCTCCTAGCAGCCATGCTTCCAATCTGCCGTCTTCAAGTAACTCAAACTCACAGAACTCAAATTGCCTTAAGATGAACAAATCATAACTTCTGCCTGGGAAGAAGGCATTGACCTGCAAGGTGCAGTGCTACTGGTCACCCATACATTGATGTAATGGAAACTTTTGTTGTTCCTGAAGGCCATGAGCTAAGGTATATAGATTTGGATAGTCCTATAGCTACCACACAGTTATTGTCAATAATGCATGACGTTTGAGGAATCATGCCATATGAGAAAAGAACAGACATCTCTTGTGCAGCTGTTTTCTTTCCATGAGCCACGGGTGTGTAGCAGATTGACTGAATGAGTTGGCGTGTATTCCTTGTGGTTTTGAATGATTTGGAGGGATAAAAGTGCGTGCTATTGTCACCTTCCTAGCCAGTGGCACAGAATCCTGTGGTCAAGCTTGTCCAGAGTTCAGACAGTGCACATGACAGAACTTTGCCAAACTTCCCCAAGTGAAGGCAGGTCTCCTCAGATGTACTTAGGTAGCTGTGTCAAATCTGTTTGTATTGCTGCTTTTGTAAGGGACACCTGTCTCAGACTTCCTCAGGTACTTGTGTTTCTCCCCAGAATCACAGGCTCTGAAAGAAAGAAATGGAAAGTAACACAGAGGAATACACAAGTGAAAGGAAAAGCTCTGAATTTCAGTTGCAGGAACATTGTCAAAAATGCAAAATAGAAAAAGGACACCAAAACATTCAGAACATAAAGGAAAATATAACTTTTCAAGACAGATTATGCTTCTTGCCAACACTCATTTTACATCAACCAGGTCATTGTACATCTCATTGCTATCAAGAAGCATCACAAATCTAGCCTTCAGGTACATGCCATATCCTACAGTAAATGCAGTATGTGGATCATGTGGTTAAATTGAAATTCATTATAGGTTCTTGCAATAACTATTACTCCCGTATGTGGTGCTGGAATGGGTACTTTCAACATTAAAAGTGTCACACTGTGGGACACAATAGCTATTACTTTGTAATATAAGTGTATCATCTTGTGTTCATGCAATTTCAGCATATTTAAAATTTGGATAAACTGGATTTTCTTTATTCATTTATGGGATGTGGGCATCATTGGCAATGCCAGTATCTGTTGCCCATTCATAATTGCATTTGAACTGAACGGCTCACTCGGCCATTTCAGAGGACAGTTAAGAATCAGTCACATTGCTGTGGGTGTGAAGTCATATGTAGGCCAGACTAGGTAAGGATGGCAGATTTCCTTCCCAAAAGAAGTAGTTGGATTTTTACAACAATCACTGATAGTTTCATGGTCACCATTACTTTATATTCCAGAGTTATTAACAGAATCTAGATTCCACCAGCTGCCATGGTCGAAGTTGAACACCTGTCCCCAGAACGTAAGCCTTTAAATTACTAATCCAATGACATTACCACTATGCCATCACCTTCTCAAGTTGTGGTTGAGTGAGTAGTTTAAGAGGAAGAGATAGGCTTAGTGATTAAGTTAGGGGGTAGTAGCAAGGACATACAAAGTTATATATAACTTTGGTCAGATTCCACGTAAAGTCGATATTGGGAAAAAAAGACCATTTAGAACACTGGTCTATATGCTTCACAAACATTATTCTCCACATAAGCCTCTTCTCACCCTTTTCATCTAATCTTTTCAGCCCTTCTTCCTCTCTTCCTTTCTCCCTCATGTGCTTACATAACTTTCCCATAAATGCACTTATGGTATTCACCTCAACCAGTCTTTCTGGTAGGGCACGCCACATTTTAATCTCTCTTAGGGCAAATAAATTCTTTCTAAAACCTCTAGTTTTGTGTGCCCCCACAATTGGAGATTCCTCTAAATCTACCCTATCAAAGATGGGTCAAAGTTCTGCATAGTTTATGGTTGCTACTTATCTCACTCTGTTTGATATATGCAGGTTTTACCATTCCAATGTACAATGTGCCAAAAAGTCCTAGTAAGAAATGCCATAAACTCAACATTAACTTCCATCAAATTATGCTGTGAATATATCAAGTGATTGGACATCTCAATCCAAGTTTTTACATTATGTTTTCAGCTCTACATCTCAGAAAGGTATATTGGTTTGGAAGGGATTGGTTCACCAGAATCCCACAGCTCTGAAAGGATTGAATTATGAGAGCAAATCGTATGAACTTGTCTTGTGTTCTTTTGAGCTCAAAGGTTGATTGGAGACCGAATAAAGGGCTTTTGTGAGAAAAGGGAGAGGAGAGGGAGTCCTCACAAGTCGGAGGACATATCCAGCCAGTTTTTAGAGAGGCATTCACTGAACCTCAGGGTGCCTAAAGGTTGAAATGTTTGCATTTCAATAAAGTGTGGATTCTGTGAAACTGGGCGAAACTCTCCAGTGGCGTTGGTCGAAACACAGACCGTCAATGGTGTTTCACATTCTCTGCAACCTGCCTGCTAAAATTCCAGTGGTGGGCAGAATGGGAGAAATTCGGCCACTATCTTCGTTAGGGATCTTATTGGGGAAATTCAAAACAAGAGAACATAATCTTAATGTTATAACTAAACTACTGGTGAGTGCAATCAATAAGCACCTTTTTCACAAAAAGAATTGGAACACTCTCCTCCCAAATTTTTTTCATGCTGGATCAATACAGATGATAGATTTTTGTTGTGTAATGGTATTGTGGGATATGAAATAAAGGCAAGTAATCTTAACACAATCCAGAATGAAGCAGTCCACTTTGATCAGCACCCCATCCATCTGCCTAAACATTCTCTCCCTCAGTCACCTATGTGCAATGGCAACAGTGTTTATGATATACAAGATGCATTGGAAAAACTCACATGCTGGATGGAAGGAGATTGATGGATTGTTGCTGTGTAAGGGGATTTAAGAGATATGGAACGAAGATGAGTAAACAGATGAGGTAAAAATCAAACTTTGATGGGACCGAATGGAATATTCCTGTCCCTATGTTTCAATGGTGAAAGGGCAGAGAGCAAAAGCCTGGGAAAGAGCATGAGCAATTGTGAAAGAGGATGAGCAGTATATCATTGAAGGCTACATTTTCCAAACAATCTCTAATCCTTTAACAGGACCTTCCAAATTCACACACTCCGTCACTGAGAAGAACAAGGGCAAGAGATGCAGCGGAACACCACCACCTACAAGTTCCCCTTCAAGATATACAGCATCCTGACCTATAAATATATTGCTATTGCTTCACCATTTTGGGGTCAAAATTCGAGAACCCCCTCCCTAACAATAATGTGAGTGTAACTACACTACATGGACTACAGCATGTTGTTAAAGAAGATGGTTCACCACCATCTGTGCAAGGTGAATTAGGGATGGACAACAACTCTTCCCAACAATACTGAAATCCCATAAATAAATATAAAAAATGTAACACAGGTGCTTTTTCATGCTATAGTCCTTCACATCTGGTTTCTAACTTAAACCTGGTAAAACACCATTGAAGCAGGCTTTGCAAGAATAAAAGACACCAGCAACACTTACACCATTCCAAGCTGGCATTTCATTCCTGTTAGCTAGGGAGCAATGTTGCTATTGCAAAGTATTAGTCATAGCTCAACATATAGCTCGCTCTTCTGTGGTCATACCCCATTCCAGGGACCTGAACACACAATCCTGACTGACACTTCAGTTCAATACTGACAGAGTGGTGCACTGTCCAAAATGCCATATTCTGGATGAGGCGTTAAACCACCCTCTTCCCTCTCAGGTGTGCACAAATGATCCCTGCCCAATATCAAAATGTTCACCCTTCAAACAAACATCAATTAAATCTGATTATTTGGTCTTTTTATCAGTTATGCATGTGGGATCTTGTACGTAAATTGACTTTCATGCTTCCTGTATTGGAAAAGTGACAACAATTCAGAAGCATTTTGATTGACTGCAAAATGTCTAGAAATACCCTCAGCTAGTGAACATCTCCTCACACTGTTTAGTTTGCTGAAGACTGAAGCTACTGTATTATGCTCAAATCAAATCTTTTGCCTGTCATTTGAGAACACCATCAAAGAAAATTGGGACTGTAGAATTTTTTTGGGGCACAATGAGACATCGTAATCTCTGGAATTAGCATCGCTGGTGTGCACATGCAAACAACATCATTTTAAAGATATTTCCAAATGTCAACCAGCAGCATGAGGAGCAGGCAGATCATAAAACTAATCAACATGTAGCTCTGATTTGACTCCGGTGCTGATGTTTTGTAGCTTCACACTCCAGCCAATGTCCTCTCTTAATCCTGCACAGTTAAACATGATATTAAAAATATGAAAGATCCGTCCACACCCCCCTCCCCACCACCACCTGCAGCACTATTTATAGAGATAATTAATTGTTTTCAGGCTGGTTACTAGCTATTGCTGCAATTCTACACCTATTGGGTTCTTTCTCACTTTTGTTTAAAGTTTGAATAGTTTGTGAGGAGCAGTCCAGCTGGTGTTAAAGTACTTTCTTTGGTAATTTAAAGGCTTTTACATAAATCTATTCCTTCCAGATATGAATGACCTAGTGGAGCTTCCTCTTGGTATTAACACAACTGGGAGATTGAGTAAAAGTCACACAGAGCAAGACAATCTACTAGAAGGGGGAGAAGGAGAGAAAGAGGAGCTCCCAAGCAATAGGTCATATTTGCAGATGGTGTTTAGAGAGCAATTCACTGAACTGATTTTCAGGGATGACCAAGGCTTGAGATATTTGCATTTCATTAAAGAGGTCATTACTGAAATTTGCCATCTGCTGCAGCCATGACTCCAACCTCAGGGCAATAGAGCAAAGAAAGTATTGCCTGTGGCTATGAAGGTGGCCGTGGCTCTGAATCTTTTTGTGCCTGACTCCTTTGAGGTTGTTGCTGAAAATAGATGCAATATTTCACAGCTTGCAGTGCATTGATGCATAAAGGAAGTCACTGAGACTATTGCCAGAATTCTACCATCCCCCCGCCATGGAATTGGAGCAGGCAAGGGACGGATAACAGAGATGTCTGTTGACTTTGGGTGGGAATTTTTAGTCTGACTCAAGTGAGGCCATGAAATCTCACCCTATATCTACAAGGTGAGATAATTTCATCGCATTCCCTTTTGCTAGGGTCAAGCAGACAGTTAGAGCACGAGGGTTTAAAAGCACTGCAGGCTGCCCTATGATAAAGGGGGCTATCGACTTTAACCCCATGGTTTTGCAAGTTCCTTGGTTGAACTTGGCCATTTCCCTGAACCAAAAGGGATTCTGTTCCCTGAAAGTGCAGCTGGTGTGTGATTACAGGTAGTGCATCATAACAGTCATGACTATTTTGGCAGCATTCAAAATTAATTTGTCCTGCAGCAATCCTCTGTGCCAGATGTAATTCAACTGCCATGCCAAATCAAAGGAAATCTATTAGGCAATAATGTAAAGGCTCATGGCTTCAGTCTGGAACCCATGTGCCCATGTTATGTTAAGCTACAGCAAGAGTAATGTTGCTGGAATTAATATTTTAGAGAAAAACATCCACATCTTGAAACAAAGCTTCCTCTGCCTGGACTCTTCTGGGGAGTCAAATACAGCCAAGCATACATCAAGATTTGTGATAGTATGTTGCATTCTGCATGCCCTAGCCATTATGAAGAACAGCCTGCTCCCTACATAATCGAGTAATTAATGTGTGAAATTAGTAACCTGCAGTCCTTTCTTAACAGTATTGTGCATTATGGTTGATTCCAAAAGATGTATTGATGGAAAAGGCCACCCGTTCCATGTTTGAAAGGGTGGGCTTGAAGCTCTGTGCAATACCCTATGCCAAGTTGGTGCTAGACTTCTCCTTGGTGATTGGTACTGAACACAAGTTTTCTAGCAGGCTTCCCAGTGTATTTTGGTGTGTACACTAGTGAGTTTTCATCTACACCAGTGCCATTAAAATCTTCCTCTATATCCTCTTAAGCCTTGTGTGAGTTCACCCTCAGGAAGCAAGCACCTGCACCATCCTTTCCTGTCTGTCCTGACTGCAGCACCCATATGCCCAGTGCCTCACAGCAAGCTATGCCAGCCTCAAAATTACATGCAGTGTCTGATCTGGCAATTGCAAGTCCAAAAACAAGTATCTCTTTATCTTCACTTTTTTCTTGCTTTCTCTCCACTCTTTGGACTTGTTCATGTTCTTGAGTATCTAAAATGAAAAAGGATCAAGGGTTGGGTGTGGTGATAGAGGAGAAGATAAGAAGTAATTATGACACTATGTGCAGCATGTAAGACGGAAGAGATTGAGAGATGAGACAGAAATAGGATGAGAAAAGGAGGATCAGGTATGTTTTATTTTCCATAGCTTCAGCCCTGCCAATGCCAATCTCAGCAATGACTGTTCCCACAATGGCCAGCACTATCTCCTCCATGGGAGTTAAAACATGCAGTCATGCCTCTCTCTCTTTTTAAATCCTGCCACCTCTTATTGTGCACCACCCTCTTCTGCAAGAAAGACAGGACTGTGTCAGTGAGTCCCATGCAATATGTTGGGATGATATGGTTGACATGTGCTCAAGGTGTGGGTGTGAGGTTTGAGTGCGAACAGTGTGAGAATGTGAAGAAGTATATGTGAGTTCTGATTAATAGATATTGGTGGTAAGTGGATGTTGAGTGTTTAATGAATTCAGCACTGAATGAGACTGGTAGTTCAGCTGGTAGGAGGTTGAACAATTACCTCACTGATCTTGACAACTTGCGGAAAATCATGTCCTTGGGGTTACACTCCTGGGATTAACCTCTGCCATTATCTCTTGCTGCTGCCTTCTGAGTAAATGACTGGAGGACACCCAGCCCCTTGAGGATGCAGAATATCTCTTCTTTACCCCATCTCTTCCGCGAGGACCTTGGGCATGCTTTTTCCTATGGCGAACCGTTGCTGATTCTTCCACTGGTGAAGAATGATCTCAGCATCCATTAGCAGCCACAATACACTCTCATCTTTAGATGTGGGCGAGATTTAGGTTGTGCTCAACATTCACGCAATTGCATTCCCAATGCTGTACACAGTCAATGCGCTTGGCCCATGCAGAAATCCTGGAGAAATCTGTACAAATTTGGTGTCTTGCCTGCATTATAATTAATGGATAGAATAATATTGCTTGCGTGCCAAGGTCAGGTTCTGAACTTGGAACTTTGCACTTGAGACAAAAATTGAAAGAAAATGCATACAAAGTGGCAAAGATTAGTGGGAAACTAGAGGATTGGGAAATCTTTAAAGGTCAACAGAAAACCACAAAAAAAGCTGTAAAGAAAAGTAAGATGGGTTATGAGAGTAAACTAGCTCATAAGATAAAAACAGATAGCAAAAGTTTCTACAAGTATATAAAACAAGAAAAAGTGGCTAAAGTAAACATTGATCCTTTAGATGATAAGAAGGGGGATGTAATAACTGGAAATGAGGAAATGACTGAGGCATTGAACAGATATTTTGTGTCAGTCCTCACAGTGGAAGACACAAATAACATGCCAAAAATTGATGACAAGAAAGCTATGGCAGGTGAGGACATAGAAACTATCATTATCACAAAAGAGGTAGTGTTGGACAACTAATGGGGCAAAAGGAATGCATCCCAGATACTAAAAGAGATGGCAGGGGAAATAGCAAATGCACTAGTGGTAATTTACCAAAATTCAGTGGACATTGAGCTGGTTCCTCCAGATTGGAAAACCTTAAATGTGACACGACTGTTTAAAAAACTAGGTAGAAAAAAGGCTGATTAACTTAACTTCTGTAGTAGGGAAAATGGTTGAATCTATCATCAAGGAAGAAACAGTGTGACATCTGGGTATAATTTGTCCCATTGGGAAGATGCAGCATGGGTTCATGAAGGGCACGTCATGTTTGACTAATTTAGTGGAATTCTTTGAGAACATTACATGCGCAGTAGACAATGGGGAACCTATGGATGTGGTGTATCTAGATTTTCAGAAGACATTTGACAACGTACTGCACCAAAGGCTACTGCATAAGGTAACGGTGTTATGGGTAATGTATTAGCATGGATAGAGGATACTGTTCATTGAGAAGGAAATGAGAGAGTGCAGAATGTAATGTTACAGTCACAGCTAGGGCGAAGAGAAAGATCAACTTAATGCAAGGTAGGTCCATTCAAAAATCTGACAGCAGCAGGAAGGAAGCTGTTCTTGAGTCGGTTGATATGTGACCTCAGACTTTTGTATCTTTTTCCAGATGGGAGAAGGCGGAAGAGAGAATGTCCGGGGTGCGTGTGGTCTTAATTAGGCTGGCTGCTTTGCTGAGGCAGCAGCAAGTGTAGACAGAGTCAGTGGATGGGTTTGCGTGATGGATTGGGCTACATTCACAATCTTTTGTAGTTCCTTGCGGTCTTGGACAGAGCAGGAGCCATACCAAGCTGTGAGACAACCAGAAAGAATGCTTTCTACGGTGCATACGTAGAAGTTGGAAATCTTGGACCAGGGTGCTACAGTTCACAAGTTCAAATGCAAGAGTGAATTGAGTGTGGCTGCTCCTGAAAGGCAGCATGATTTGGTGAAGCAGAAAAAGTGCCCTTGAGATAGATGTAAAGTGCATTGAGAGCCAGGCTGAAGCAAAGCAAGTCAGAGAAGCAGATAAAGAGTTTGAGAGACTGGCAACTACCATGGAGGGGAATCCAAAAGTCTTCTATAGGCACATGAATAATAAAAATGTGATAAAAGGAGAAGTAATGTTGATTAGGGACTGAAAGGATATTTATGCATGGAGTCAAGGGACATGACTGAGGTACTAAATAAATACTATGCATTTTTATTTACCAAGAAAGATGATGCTGCTAGGTCATGGTAACACAGAAAGAAGCTCAGACACCTGAAGCGATTAAAATTGATAAGGAGGAGGTATTAGATAGATTATTTGTACTTAAATTTGCTAAGATAACAGAACTGGACGAGATGTATTCATGGATACTGAAAGAAGTGAGAGTGGAAATTCTGGAAGCACTGGCTGTAATTTTCCAATCTTTCTTAGACTCAGAGGTGGTGCCAGAGGATTGGAGATTGCAAACATTACACCCTTGTTCAAAAAAGGCATAAAAATGCAAAGCAACTACATGCCAGTCGGTTTAAAGTCGGTGGTGAGGAAACTTTTAGAGACGATAATTCAGGACAAATGAATAGTCATTTAGGCAAATATTGATTTATTAACGCAAACCAACATAGATTTGTTAAGGTTAAACCATGTTTGACGAACTTCTTTTTGATGAGCTAACAGAGAGGGTTGATCATGGTGATGTGGTGGTGTATATGAACTTGCAAGGGGTGTTTGATGGAATGACAGCAAACTTGTGAGCAAAGCTAGATTTCATGGAATAAAAGGGACAATAGCAACATGGATATGAAATTGGTTGAATGACAGGATACAGAGTAATGGTCCTTATGATGCAGTGGTTCTTGACCAGAGGGCACAAATTTAAGGTAATTGCCAAAAAAAAGCACTGTCCACATGAGGAAAACTGTTTTCATGTAGGGAGCAGTTTGGATCAGGAAAGGACTGCCTGAGAGTGTGGAAGGTACAGATTCAATTCTTGGATTATTTGTTGAAAAAGAGAAATTTGAAGGGTAATGGAGGAAAAAGGCAGGAGAGTAGCTCTTGTTGACAATGGGTTGATTGGTTCCTTCTGTAATCATCCTGTGGTTATGACCAGGATATCGGGGAAGAACTGCCCTGCTCTTCAAAATAATGTGCGGAGATGCCAGCTTTGGACTGGGGTAAGCACAGTAAGAAGTCTCATAACACCAGCTGAAAGCCCAACAGGTTTATTTGGTAGCACAAGCCACAAGCTTTCGGAGCGCTGCTCCTTCATCAGTTGAGTGGGAGTTGTGTTCACAAACAGGGCATTTAGAAACACAAACTCAATTTACAAAATAATGGTTGGATTTCAAGTCTTTACTGGTAATCAAGTCTTAAAGGTACAGACACTGTGAGTGGAGACAGGGTTAAGCACAGGTTAAAGAGATGTATATTGTCTCCAGCCAGGACAGTTAGTGAGATTTTGCAAGCCCAGAAAAGTCGTGGGTGTTACAGATAGTGTGACATGAACCCAAGATCCCGGTTGAGGCCGTCATCATGTGTGCAGAACTTAGCTATTAGTCTCTGCTCAGTGGCTGCGTTGTCATGTATCGTGAAGGCGGCCTTGGAGAATGTTTACCCGAAGATCAGAGACCAAATGCCCATGACCACTGAAGTGCTCCCCAACAGGAAGTTGCCTGATGATTGTTGAGTGGTGTCCATTCATCTGTTGTCGTAGCATCTGCATGGTCTCCTCAATGTATCATGCCCTGGGGCATCCTTTCCTGCAGTGTGTCAGATAGACAATGTTGGCTGAGTTGTAAGAGTATGTACTGTGTACGTGGTGGATGGTCTTCATACGTGAGATGATGGCATCCGCATCAATGATGTGGCACACCTTGCAGAGGTTGCTGTGGTAGGGTTGTGTGCTTCGTGGTCACTGTTCTCCTGAAGGCTGGGTACTTTGCTGCAGACAGTGGTCCATTTGAGGTTGTGCAGTTGTTTGAAGGCAAGAAGTGGGGATGTCCTTGGCGAGATGTTCGTCTTCATCAATGACATGTTGAAGGCTCTGGAGAAGATGTCGTAGCTTTTCTGCTCCAGGGAAGTACTGGACAACAAAGGGTACTCTGTCCACCATGTCCCATGTTTGTCTTCTGAGGAGATCAGTGCGGTTTTTTGCTATGGCGCGTTGGAACTATCGATCGATGAGTCGAGTGCCATATCCTGTTCTAATAAGGGCACCTTTCAGTGTCTGGAGGTGTCTGTTGTAATCCTCCTCATCTCAGCAGATCCTGTGTATATGGAGGGCTTGTCCGTAGGGGATGGCTTCTTTAACGTGTTTAGGATGAATGCTGAAGAAGTGGAGCATCATGAGATTATCCATAGACCTATGGTACAGTGAAGTGCTGAGGTGACCGTCCTTGATGTAGATGCATGTGTCCAAGAATGCAACTGATTCTGGAGAATAGTCCATGGTAAGTCTGATGGTGGGATAGAACTTGTTGACGTCATCATATAATTAAT
Source organism: Carcharhinus amblyrhynchos (assembly GCF_965287045.1). Taxonomy (NCBI): domain Eukaryota; kingdom Metazoa; phylum Chordata; class Chondrichthyes; order Carcharhiniformes; family Carcharhinidae; genus Carcharhinus; species Carcharhinus amblyrhynchos. The sequence continues at coordinate 51,166,767 of NC_137329.1, forward strand.
TCAGTGATTTTTCACTATGAGTCCAAAGGAAGAAAATGTCATTGATGTACCTGGTGTTTAGCATCAGTTGAAGGTCCTGTGCATTGAAGAGATCTTGTTTGAATCTGTGCATGAAGATGTTGGCAAATTGAGGTGTGAATTTGGTCCCCATGGCTGTTCCATGTGTCTGGATGAAGAACTGGTTGTTGAAGGTGAAGACGTTGTAGTCCAGGATAAAGCGGAAGAGTTGTAAAATTGCATCAGGAGATTGGCAATTGTCAGATCTTGGGTTCATTTCATGCTATCTGTAACCCCCATGACTTGCCTGGGCTTGCAAAATCTCACTATCTGTCTTGGCTGGGGACAATATCCATCTCTTTAACCTGTGCTTAACCCTCTCTCCACTCGCTTGTCTGTACCATTAAGACTTGATTGCCTTAAAAACTCGCATTCCAACCATTATTTTGTAAATTGAGTTTGTGTCTTTATATGCCCTGTTTGTGAACAGAACTCCCGCTTACCTGATGAAGGGGCAGCTTCGAAAGCTAGTGGCTTGTGCTACCAAATAAACCTGTTGGACTTTAATCTGATGTTATGAGATTTCAAAATAATGCCATTAGGATCTTTTACATCAGACAGGTCAAGTGGGGCACAGTTTCACACTCTTCCAAAAGATAGCACCTGCTACCATGCAGCACTCCTTCAGGTAGTGCGTCAGCCTTGATTTTTATGTCCAAGCTCTGAAGTGGGGACTTGAAGCTCCAACCTTTTGACTGGGCAGCAAGTGCCACAAACTGAGCAGCAGCCAACAGTGGCAGGTGTTAGTTCACTGCACGCAACAGGTTAAAAGTTAAGTTCAATGAAGCCTTGAAACTGTGCTGTGCAAATACCATTGTGCAAATGCTGATTTTTCAAAAAGCCTGCCTTGTCAGGAGGCACGTTGCCACATCAGGTGGTATTGTACATTATTGCCTGCTGCAATGACGTGCTATGGAGTGAGTTCGAACTGGGTATTTCCCAAATCATGCCCTCCCTGCCAAACCACTGAATTCCCACTCTCAGTGATGAACTTCTGAAACTACTGATTCAACGCAAAGCATCTCCCCTGGGTTTGAGGGTGAATGAAGAAGAAAGTCACCAGTAGACTGCCACTGCATGTCTGAGACTGGTTGAGAATGATATTTGGCAGATTAACTGCTCTAAGTTTGCTTGATGGCTCATGTTTCTCTGCTCAAATGACAGGGTGAAGGAATATTAAGATTGATGGAAGAAAGCTTGAAATTCTCTTGTCCCTGCCAGGAATAAAAGTACAGGATGTCGTGTAATGTTATAAGTTCTGAGAGAATGCAGTGTTTTTGCAGTACCCATCCAGCTTGAGGTACCACTTTGGTGCTGTTTAAACAGGAACTCATTTTTCACACAAGCAATGAGTTGACGGGTGTGCTCATTTTGAAGACAATTGTAATGACAGCCACATCCCTTCAAGAAGCGAACTTTCACCTTTACGGAGATAAAAACCCTATATGCTTAACTTTCACTAATGATTGCCCATCACAAAAGAAACATCACCAAAAAGGGTTTACACATTAATTGTAGAAGTTACCTGAGATTAATTGAGAGTTCTTTATAGGCCCTTAACTTCCTCAGACTGACAATCACCAGAGGAATTGCCACTGCAGAGGGACTTAGCTTTGTTATAATTGCAAAGCCTCTGTCTTGCTCCACCTTGTTCATTAAGACCGGGGTGACTTGGGCTGGGACAGGATGACAGCGTGCATTGCTTCAGGTTAGGTCAGGGTGGGTGCCCGGTGTTGGATCAGACTGGAAATGGGGGAGGGATTGATTGAGCTGGGGAGTGTTGGAGGGTGTGGGGTATGTCCAGTATTGGGTTGGGCCAGGCTCAAACTGTGGTGCGGTTGGGGTTGGGGGTGATGTGGGGTGGGGGAGGTGGTGTTCTCTGGTGGGGGTCAGGTGTGTATGTGTGGGGTGGGGGGTGCTGGTTGTTGTGGGGGAAGGGAACTTGGTTTTAAACTTTAATATAGTTACTCTGAAGTTATAAGTGCTTTTTGTTTGCTTTTAACTCTTTCAGAGTAACTATGAGAATAAAACTGGCCGAACCATCTGAAGTTTACAATTCAAATCATTTTGTCAGATAGTTCCCAGTGCAGTGTAATTATCCAGGGGAAGTTAGCCTTTTTTGCACAATTGCAGGGTAAATACTTACCTGGGAACTTCTTCAAGGGATTCCCCAGTACATGGTTGGAGTGCCTCTCAACTCCAACACTGAGGAACCAGGAAGTTGTGGCCCATTATATTTGCCTGACCAACTGGAAGCTTTTCTACATTCAGTTCAAGTAGACTAATGCAGGCAGGCTCCCATTAGGAACTGGATGGGGATGGGAGTCTAGTGGTGGTGTGAATGAGCAGAAATGTTGAACTGTAGCAACTTTTAAATGCCTTCAGCAAGTTGAAAGACCAGGCATCATCTGAACCTTCAATTTTCTTTTTGGCAAAAGGGATTATCAATTGAGGACAATTTGAATGACAAGGTGCAGAACTTTCAACGCGATGTGCCTTTGACCCAGATCAAGATAAACAGAGATGCTTCGGGAGGGACTGTCTAATGGAGTAATCCAGACATAGTGAAAGGCGATAGTCAAAGCAGAAAGCTCCATAGCCACTTCAGTTTGATGTAGCAATATGTTTGAAGCAAAAAGAAATAATTCTGTCAAATCAAGTATCCCAGACCTTGGTGATTATTGTTTTATTTGGGCTTTTCTCATTGGGACTCTCGACTGAGGATCACTCTGCAGTTTCTGCAATCTGCAGGTTAGGGTTATAGTGTAGTACCTACACTACATGGACTGCAGCATTTCAAGAAGACAGCTTACCACCACCTTTGCAAGAGAAATTATGGATAGATGCCAGCAATGCTCAGACCCTATGAAAGATCAACAAAAAAAAGCATCCATTACTGCATGTCCAGGTAGTGGAGTTTGCCAGGTGATCCATCATTTGCTGTACGTTTCCGAAGATTATTCCCATGTGCTCATACTTAGACTTAATCCTCTGAAAGCATTTTCTCTTAAAAGTCATTTTCTCCTAAAAGACTTGGACCCTGAACGTCTACATCTGAGGAAAGATAGCTTCTGATCCTGCAATCAGCAATATCCTCCTCCTCATCCTCCACTTTTTGTTCCTTTATATCCACTTGTGCTCTGTCCATCATCCTGTGTACTCCCACTCTGACTCACTCTCTAATGCCTCTCAAGTTGTTGTCACTGGGCTGGACAACCGGGGGTAGTGTTGGCAGATCCTCACCCTCACCTACTTCCTTTTACTTTGTAGCATCTAGAGGAAGGCAAGGATGGGTTGTTGAAGGATGAAGTTCACATGTCATGTTCAATATGAGTGAGAGGAGAGGTAAGTGATGTAGCTTGATGACAGCTTGTATGTGATTCAAGGAAGGAAGAGAAACAAAGTAATAAGACTGGTCTAAAGCTGGTACCTGTCCTTATCCCACCTCGCTTTTCTGCCCCTCTCCTTACAAGGGAATTGGAATTCGGAATATGATCTGTGTCCCTGCTGATCTGGGTTTTCTTCCCCTTTAAGAATGCCTGGGACCATAACACAGAATGAGTGCTAGAGAATTTTGGTAGGACAAACTTGAATGCGATTACAGGGTCAATGGTAGGGTTCTAAGGAGTGTGGAGGAACAGAGAGATCTTGGGGCTCATATCCACAGATCTCCGAAGGTTGCCACTCAAGTGGATAGAGCCATGAAGAAGGCTTATAGTGTGTTAGTGTTTATTAACAGGGAGTTTGAGTTTAAGAGCCGTGGAGTTATGCTGCAACTATTCTGGACCTTGGTGAGACCATATTTGGAATATTGTGTGCAGTTCTGGTCCCCTCACTGTAAGAAGGATGTGGAAGCATCGGAGAGAGTGCAGAGGAGATTAACCAGGATGCTGCATGGTTTGGAGGGTAGGTCTTATGAGGAAAGGTTGAGGGAGCTGGGGCTTTTCTCTTTGGAGTGGAGGAGGATGAGAGGCAACTTAACAGAAGTTTATAAGATGATGAGGATGATAGATAGAGTGGACGTGCAGAGACTATTTCCTCGGGTGGATGTATCTGTTACTAGGGGGCATAACTATAAGGCACATGGTGGGAGATATAGGAGAGTTGTCCGAGATAGATTCTTTACTCAGAAAGTGGTTGGGATGTGGAATACAGTGCCTGCTGTTATAGTGGAGTTGGACATTTTAGGAACTTTCAAGCAGTTATTGGATAGGCACATGAAGCACACCAGAATGGTAGGGAGTGGATAGCTTGATATTGGATTTGGACATAGCTCGGCACAACATTGAGGGCCGCAGGGCCTGTACTGTGCTGTACTGTTCTATGTTCTATGTTTCTATGCTTCTAGAATTAGAAAATGAGATAGTAGATAATATGGGAGTGCTTATTTGCTGCTGCCCAAGTTAATCGCCGGAATTCTACCATCCTCACCCTCCACAGAATCGGAGCAGGTGAGGGACGGACAATGGAAATGTCCGTTGACCTCAGACGGAAATTTCTGGTCTCACTCGAGCGAGGCCATAAAGTCCTGCCCCACATGTTTGCTGAATGACTCTGTGGTGCAATCTATGATTTCTTTTTTGGGGAGTATTGACACTTGTCACAGCTGAGCTCAATTTGGCATTCTAGCCAGAGCAATAAATGCTCCAGTCATCATGTGCAATGACAACATAGATATGTTTGTGAGAAATTTTCCTCCACTTTTATTGAATGAATTTATCAGCCTGTTTTAATGGAGCAAATGCTTTTTAAGTGTTGCTGCCTGTGGTGACTAGGGGAATTCCTACCATATAATGTTCATGTTCCAACAGAGCTTCACTATGTCACAATCAGAAGCAGCAAGCTTGGTTAATTCTTCTTCTTCTTGCTTGTTTGAGGGAGTCACTGCAGTGCTAACCAAGCACAGACGAGAGATTATGGGGCTCAGACCCACATCAGAGAGATTATTTATCCACTGGATGATTGTGGAAAGCTTTTAAGTTACCTGGTGTGTGATGCAGCCTTCAACATAAGGAATGGAGTCCTCCCAAACTGCGAACAACTCCATGTGATGTAGGGCAGCAGTAGAGCATTGCAGCTGGGTTATAACCATTCCATGTGGTTCGAGCTATCCTTGTTTCCTTTTTTAATATTTCATCATGCAGCCTTTCTAATGAATAATAGACTTTTAAAGTTATAAATAAAAAATAGATGAACATATGAATTCAATGAGTTCTCACAATTGTATTCTGTCTGAGCTCATGAATGGACTGAGTGTGAAGGTATTAGACAGTGTGAGTGTACAATGCAGGTCTAAGTATTTTGATATGTATCTTCCCAGGAGCTTGAACATACATACTGAATAAGTGATGTCATCATTTATAATCTCTTCACTATTTCTTATTCTGACCATTTTCCAACAGTATATTAATCTTACTCCAGTGCACACTTGCTATTGAATTACTTCAAATTTATAGCGTAGGACTAGTGCATTCAGCCTACCCTAACTATGCTGGTGTTTTTGCTCCACATGAGTTCACCAAACCTACTCCATCCAACACTATCACATCACTTCCCATTTATTTCTCCTTCACGGGCCAGGATTTTACAGCCTCTCTGACTGTGTGGGATATTATGATCCCGCCTAAGTAAATGGCAATTTAAATGGTCCAACACAACTGCTGCTGGGGAGGGGGTGAACACACTGTGGTGGGACTATAAAATCCTGGCCATATACTTATCTAGAGTTCACTTAAATGCATCAATGATATTCACCTCAACTAACCTCTACGACAGCATATTTCAGTCTCATTACTTTCTTAATTCATTATTAAATTTATTTGAAACATTTTTTGAGCCTTGGTTTTGGATTTATTTACAATCAGAATGTTTATTTTCTAGATCCAGACTTTCAACCCCTTCATAATTTTAAAGATCTCTATTAGTTCACCACTTTATTGTCTTATCTTTTCTAGAGAAATGAGCTACAGCCTTTCGGTTCAGTCATTTCCAGATGATTATCAAGATTAGAAAGAGGGCACCACAGCACCCAATAAAAACAGTCAAAAAGTAAGGTACTGCTTTCTCATGAAATACATCCAAACTAACTGACAAGATTGACCAGATGACAAGTTAATGTCTGAAGATAGAGAAAAAAAACATCTGTTCTATCTGGTCTCACTGAGTGAAGTATTGATGGATGAGCTGCTAGAGGTAGAAAGACTGTTTAAAATTTGTCCTGAAACACAACAAAGTAGTTGCCCATAAATCAGAACAACTTTTTCAAGTTAAGATGGAGAACGCATGAAAGCACCAGCTAATGTACAGCCCATCAACATTGCTGATGCTATATGTAAACTCCAGCTGAGGAAATGTCGACTGAGATCAAAATTCCCAACCCAGCGTTCAATCTCATTCCAAACAAAAGATAAGTCTAATCAATAATCAAGGAGGGTTCAGTACAGAATATATTAGATGATAACCCGTTATCATCTTCAATTTTGCAGGACAAGAAACAATTAGCATTAATATCCCCAAGCAGGAGGGACTCAGCTATGCTGTAACCCAGGGGAGTTGACAACGCTCATTACTTAGGTTCAAACATGGCACATTGCACCCCTTCATGTAAGTCTCACTTCTAAGCAGCGGGAGATGGCAAATTGGGTTTAAAACCACCCCCATGTTAATGATTTTCTTGTTTCAAATGTATAATGTAAACAACCAAAAGTTTGTGGCAATTGAAGGAAACAGGATATGGGTAAAAGTTCTGTTTTAAGTCACTGCTTCTTAGAGCTTGTTTACCACTAGCTTCTGTTTTTTACATAATTATTGACAAGCTGTATTATAATTCTTTAATTATGAATCACACTGTTGCTATATAATTTTGTGTTGTATGATGTTGTAAAATTGATGCATATAATTGAAAAAGCTGTGGTATGGTTACAGGGTGGGGTACATAGCAAAAGTTCTTAGCTGTTATTACAGTGTATATTTTGTTCTGCAGCACTCCAAGCCCAATATATTGCTATCAGCCAATAGAAACTTGCTCTAGTACATTTGTCATACCCAACATGGTGAGGAAGTGCACTAACATGTCCGGATTCATAGAGGAATAATATTTTGTAAACATGGGCTTCAAGTATTCAATTGGTAGGGTGGAATGTTATTTATCATTGTGCTAAATTCAGACAATTTGTTGCTGTTAAAACAGATCTGATATGGGGAAGGTCGGGCTTCTGCTTGTGGGAACATTTATGAGCTTCTGTGATTGCTATGAGCATGATGGCTCTCACTGAGGCAGCACTCACAGACAGAGCCTAAAGAATTGAAGAGAAACAACTTATCATTGAATCAGAGAATCCCTACAGTCCACTTGGCCCATCAAGTCTGCACCAACCCTTCGACAGTGGATCCCACCCAGGCATTTTCCTGTAGCCCCATCTACTTACCCCACTAATCACCCTAATCGACACATCTTGGAAAGCTAAAGGGCAATTTGCCATGGCCAATCCACCTAAGCTGCACATCTTTGGACTGTGGGAGGCAACTGGAGCACCCAGAAGAAACGCACACAAATACAGGGAGAGCATGCACAGACAGCGCGCACAGACAGTGACTCAAGGCCTGAATTTAACCTGGGTCTGGAGCTGTGACGCAGCAGTGCTAACCACTGTGCCACCATGCCACCCTCTTGTATTTCACAACTCAGGTTATCCTAAAGCTCCTTAGAGCCAGTAAAGCACTTTTAAAGTGCCCTCACTGTCACAACACAAGGAAACACAATTAATTTGTGCACATCAAGGTTTCACAAACAGCACTGAAATAACGGGCAGAATTTTCCACTTCCCCACCATGACATGATTTTGAGTGGCAGAGGTGGTTAGCCACTGTCTGTAGGTGGGATCTTCCAGTCGCGCCGATGTCAATGGTGTTTTCCGTTGTTTGACAGCTGTGTCGCCAGGCATTCTGCCACAGGGGGCTGCCATCAGTGGGACTGGAAGATCACGCCGGAGGGGGGTGGAGGTGGCAAATTCAGCCCAATGCCCACACCATCTGTTTTGTTGATGTTGGATAAGGGATAAATATTGGCCATGCCAATATAGTGAACAGTCCAGCTCTTCTATAGAGTAGTGCACTGGGATCATTTGCATTAGCCTGAGTTGGCAGACAGGATTGTGGTGTACCATTCTTATTCGAAAGACAGTACCTCCAACAGTGTAGCACTCTGTCAGTAATGCCTAAAGTAGTTTTAAACACTGTCCTTTCAGCTGAGGCCTACATTCAGATTCATCTTAGGGGCACAAATTTACAATGCTTAATAAGTTAAGTGTAAAAATCTTCAAACATACAAGGCAGTTCACATGCGCACAAATACAAAACTGACCGTGGTATTTGTGAAAATGAGATAGTGATACAGTATAGAGGTCAGAATTTAGTCACAGGGAAACAAGAGGTCACTGGGTCTACAGAATAAGTTGTTCTAATCAAGAACAAATAAAACAGATATGAAATATTTGGAGCATCTAAATTATGAAGCATCTTCATTTTATTTGATTGATCCTCTTCATCATGATGAGAACAGAACTTTCACTTAACAACAAGTGAATACCACAGCAATTACGGTGAAATCTTCTGGCATAAAGCACACAGGCTGCTGAATTGAAAACTCAGAAAAAGGAGATGGTAAGAGTCCTTATAACTGGTCTTAGTTCCCTTTATTAAAAGGAAGATCACCTACAGTCCTCACACCTGTTCAGTAACCAGTAAAAACTTCTGGAAAGTGCAAATGCATAATGTTAAATGAGGACAGGACCACCCTTGACTGTGATAGCTTCCATAGTCAAATGACTGTCAAGACTTACTGCTTAGGTGGCACATTGACACAATGGATGGCATTGCTGCCTCACAACGCCAGGGACCAGGTTCAACTCCTGTCATGGGTGACTGTCTGTGTGGAGTGAGTTTCCTCTGAGTGGTCCCGTTTCTTCTCACAGTCCGAAGATGTGCAGGTTAGGTGATTTGGCTATGCTAAATTGCCCTTAATGCCCCAAGATGTGTAGGTTATGAACATTTGCCATAGTAAATGTGCAGGTTTATGGGGATAGGGCCTGAGCGGAGAGCCTGAGTGGGATTCTCTTTCAGAGAGTCAATGGGCCAAATGGCCTTTTCTGCACCTCATGGATTCTATGGTCATCATTTGATCCATTGTGCCAGTGCCAGCATGAGTTCTTCAAAGTGGGATATCCATTCTAATCCCATTTCTCTGCATTGGAGAATAGTCACTAGGGGGCAGGGGGAGATACTGACAGGGCTGTTACTGCTTGTGAATTCAGGAGGGGAATAGTTTCAAGAAAACTAAACTATAACTCAGAACAGTCATAACGTAAAAGATGCAATGGTGAAAAAGACATTGAATATACGAATGAATGTCCTTTATGCAGAGTCAATCAAGGTCACAATGACCCGCAGTTATGTGATGTGATTTAAAAAATATTCAGTTGCGAAAAATAATCACCTGTTTTACATTTTTCTAATTGCGTAGCACTGAAAATAAATGTGTGAGACTACACAGAACACCATCACCATATATTTACCAATAAATAAGTCTGGGAAAGTGATACAAGATTAAATCATTCCTTACAAAACTGTACGGTTGATGTAATTTATTTTCCAAAACTTTCTGGAGATAAAAGTATGAAGATATGTGAACTAATTTACGTAGAACTAAACAGAAACTATCAAATGGGAAAACTGTGAATACTTGGTATGTGTTAAGTGTTTGCCGCTCACACAAGAATCCTAATCCCATGTGCCCACTCTATTCTTCTATCCCTTTATCCTTTCTTCCATTAATCGCTTATATAATTTATTTTCCTTATTGAAATGAGGCCTGATTTTAATACGATCTACCTAGGGAATATGGTAGGTTGGAGCCCAGTTTTACTTGGGACCTTAATGCCACACTTGCTGAAACACTGTCTTGATGTTACCCTGGAATTCAGTTCTTTTTGCCCACTTGGACAAGGCTGTAATGAGTTCTGGTGCCAAATAGCCTTGATGAAACCCACATTAAGCAGGTTATTGCTGAATAAGTGCCATTTGATCGCTTTATCAATGGGCAGGCTTTTCCACACAACCAACGAGAAACACATGGCGGCGGAGGCAGCCCACCATTGGCCAGTGGCGGGATCTTCATTATCAACGGGATTTCCTGTTGAATGCAACCCTCTCACTGAGAACCCCACGGCAGGGGTGCACAATCAGCGGGACCAGAAGATTCTGCCGGAGTGAAAGGTCGGAAAGTTTCAGCCAATTTCAGCAATTCCATTACTTTGTCACCACATGGCTGGGGGGCTGGAGTCACATAGAGGCTAGACTCTGTAATGACGACAGGTTTCCTTCCTTAAAGGGCATTGATGAACCAGCTGTTTTTTTTTTTAATCACAGCCCAGTAATTTCATGGTTCCCATTACTGAGACTAACCTTTTAATTCAGATTTTAGTTAATTAACTGACTTTAAAATCCCCATATATCATGATGGGATTTGAACTCATGCCTCTACATTTTCAGTCCATGGCTCTGGATTACTAGTCTAATAACATAAACATGATGTTGCCATACCACCCCAATTGAATCTAGTTAATTACTGCCATTCATTTTTTTTGTTGTCCTTGTATCTTTTGTTTAATCCACATGCTCCACTGTGAAGACCACTATAAATGGTAAAAATTTTACCCACATAGGTACGTCATGGTGGCATGGTGGTACTGCTGCCTCACAGTGCCAAGAATCCAGGTTCAATTCCTGGCTTGGGTCACTGTCTGTGTGGAGTCTGCACATTCTCCCCATGTCTGTGTGGGTTTCCTGTGGGTGCTCCAGTTTTCTTCCACAGTCCAAAAGAGGTGCTGGTTAGGTGCATTGGCTATGCTAAATTCTCCCTCAGTGTACCTGAACAGGCGCTGAAATGTGGCGACTAGAGAAGAATAACTCCATTGCAGTGTTAATGTAAGCCTACTTGTGACACTAATGAATAGACTTTTTCTAATTAAGTGTCTCACATTACTCTTCACCACCCTCTTTATTTTAATGTATTTGTAATTATCCATGCAAACCTTTTCCCGTATTCTGTAATTGCAGCTTTTTGCTTTCTTTGTGTTCTTTTGTTGTTTATTATATCTTTCCCTGTGGATTCTACTGTTCTTTGTATTCTTATAACCCCCTTCTTTTAATTTTACAATATCTCTCACAGCCCTTGTTGACCAAATCTGCTTAATTATGTAAATAGTTCTCTTGATCTGTCATGCTATCAAATGCTTTCCAATCACTTCCCACTTCAGTTCCTCACCCTTATGGCTACTGTCCATTTGTGGGCATAGACAATGAGAGTCAACAGGATATCTGACCACTAGGGTAATCACAGTCCACCTGCATCCTGTCTACACCCGATGCCCACATATCTGACAAGACTCTTTCAACCCCCTCTCCTGGGCCACTGGGACCAGCTGTAGCACCCCCACTTGTCAAGCTAGTTTAGGATGCCTAATTTAGCACAGACTAAACCTGGGGCCTTCCTGAACTAAATGGATCAGTACCACATCAAGCAGCACAATTTGCAATGATCCACAAAGGAGTTCACAACCACAACACTTTTGCTGCCATATATCCTAATTATAAATCTCATTATAAACCCACTCACTCATGCAGCATTCATGCTAGGCAAGTGGAGGGTAAACACAGCAAATTGGAAAAATGACGAACGCTTAAAATTCTGCACATTGTTGACTTTGGGTTTATATGCTAACTTGTGGCTGCGTCACTCCATAGATTACATACTGTCTCAGAATGAGCATTGGGCCCACATGCACCTTCACAATACATCCTTTACCTTCCACTTCTATATATAGGATATTGTTTATATATCAAAATATTCCGAGCAACGCCCAATAACTAAGGCAAATTTAGTTTCCAACAAAAAAAAACCTGTCAGTCAATAGAAGGAAATAAAAGGTAGAGGAAAATATGTGCAGGGCAGAAATTAATGGAAAGAAAACATTAGAGTCAGGAGTGAGTCTGTCCAGCAATATCAATTACTTCAATATTATTTTACCTAACTTTTTTCTTCCAATTGACAAGAATTGTTTAACCAAGTGCCAACTGTATTTGTTTCAAAGGATAATATATTTTCTTCTCATATAATATTTACCTACCAGCTTTATAATGGTGATGTCTAAACATACTGTACCGGAGACTACCAGGCATACGAGTTAGGTGCATGTAATTCCCAGAATCAACTGATCGCTATCTTGTCAGGATAATCTGTCAAGTGGAGTCAGTTGCTGATTACACAGTGTCAGCCTGAGCACATGAAATTTCCATGTAAATGCAGTAGTGACAAATTAACTTGTTTGTCAATAGTTTTGATTGTATTAACATTAATGGTGATTGACCATAGAAGTAGCGTTCAGACCAAAGAACAGACTGAAAAATGGCAGCTTGATGGCTCAGCTAATAAAGTACTACCTGATGTGTTTCTGAGCCACGCTGACCAAAATGTCTGCGGCAAAGACACTGAAGGGCTTTTAAGTCTTTTTAATGACACAAGCCCTTGAATTTAATAATTTTACATTAGCTTGAAAAGAGAAAATGTTGTTCAGGCCCTTTTACCAAACCTGGATTGGTGCAACAGTTAGATTTTACATTTAACAATGCATATTAAACTGGTGTCATCAGATTTTTATTTTGATTTTGATTCCACTGAATTCAGTAATGGAAGACGGTTTCGCACCCGGGCTATAGCTTGAAAATCGACCCCAATACAACAGGTTTTATAAAGACTGAAGAGAGACATGACCAAGTTGAAACCATGATGTGTGATTGCTTTAGTTTGTATTTGACTAATAGCTCTGTTTTAAATCTGAAATGTGACATATTTAAAATTAAGTGATTCCCAGTAACTCTATTTTTGGGATATAAAAAAGAACTGTCATGTTCAAACCAAAGAGGAGGAAGATTGAAAAGAAGTCAGTCTGAAACAGCTGTAAGAAAGAACAATATAAATGATTCATGAATCATAGAACCCCTACAGTGCTGAAGGAGGCCATTTGGCCCATCAAGCCTGCACTGACTCAGGCCCTGTAACCGTAACTCCACTCACTTACCCCACTAATCTCCCAAACATACATATCACGGATGCTAAGAGACAATTTAACATGGCCAGTCAACCTAATCTGCACATCTTTTGACAGTGGGAGGAAACTGGAGCACCCAGAGGAAACCCACACAGACACAGAGAATGTGCAAACTCCACACAGTCACCCAAGACCAGAATTGAACCCATGTCCCTGACGCTGTGAGGGAGCAGCGCTAACCACCATGCCACAGGTTGTCACAACAAAAAAGCACACTAATACTGAATTATCTACAAGCAAACTAGCTTTTAAAGATACAAACTTTGTTTATTTTGTTCATTCAAGGAGTTGGATGGGAGAAAATCTATGCAATTTTATAAACACATTTAGGCATCAATCCCTATGGTTTATGTCAAAGGCCATCAAGTCTTACCAAGATGGGGTGGAATGCTATTACGTGTTTACAGGATAATTCACTACATAGCAAAGTATACTAATATTTCCTTGATATTAGACCCTCGTTAAGCCTCAGTTAGAATACCACATCCAGTTTAGTTCTCCTTGTGGTCGGTGATTTTGAAAGGTTGAAGAGTGCAGAGGAGGGCCACCAATTCCACATCTAAAAATTTTAGTTACCCAGAAAAGGTGGATGCATAGACTTAGGAGGGATTTGATTGACGTTTATAGAATAACTATATTCACTGTGCATACTTTGTAAAATATATTTTCTTGATATTTTAAATTTAAGTCTGGTACAATGCTCCTTGCTCTCAAGACTAGAAAGTATGGAGTTAAAACCAATTACTGGACAGGACCTGAAGTTCACTTCCTAGACATGTCACTGGAAATATATTCAGATCTCAAGGCAAGGATAGACACTGCAGTATATAGAAAAATTGACAACTGTCACAAGAACACAATTGAAGATATGAGAGCCAAATAATCAAAGGTAGCAGAAAAGAAGTAATATGTTTGACACTCGCCTTTGCTAAGTTAGTTGAACTAATTAGGACACCAGTAGAGGTATTTCAGTTAGCCATCACACCTCTAAGATAGAATCATGATAAACGACACAAAATGAAGCCATTTGGCCCTTTGAGCCTCTGCACTTGGAAGGACCTCATAAATCCTCATAATTGTAGTATGTAATCTAAATCAACTATTAATCACTGACCTATCTGGAAAGCAGATACATGTGGCTGTTGCAAGGATGATGATTTAAAAGAACATAAGAACTAAGAGCAGGAGTAGGCCATCTAGCCCTTCGAGCCTGTCCCGCCATTCAATAAGATCATGGCTGATCTGAAGTGGATCAGTTCCACTTTCCCGCTTTCTCCCCTTAACGCTTAATTCTCTTATCTATCAGAAATCTATCTACCCATGCCTTAAGCATATTCAACGAGGTAGCCTCCACCACTTCAATGGGCAGAGAATTCCAGTTTCGCTGTGGCGTATCGGAACTGTCAATCGATGAGTCAAGTGCAATATCCTGTTCTTATGAGGACGTCTTTCAGTGTCAGGAGGTTCTATTGTGATCCTCCTCATCTGAGCAGGATGTATGTATATGGAGGGCTTGTCCGTAGGGGATGGCTTCTTTAACGTGTATAGGGTGGAAGCTGGAAGCATCATGAGGTTATCCGTGGCCTTGCGGTACAGAGAGGTGCTGAGGTGACCGTCCGTGCTGGAGATGCGTGTGTCCAAGAATGCAACCCATTCTGGAGAGTAGTCCATGGTGACTCTGGTGGTGGGATGGAACTTGTTGAAGTCATCATATAGTGATGACATCACCATGACTTCAAAGGAAGAAAATGTCATTGATGTATCTAGAGTATAGTGTCAGTTGAAGGTCCTATGCGATGAAGAGGTCTTGTTCGAACCTGTGCATGAAGATGTTGGCTTGTTGAGATGCGAATTTGGTCCCCATGGCTGTTCCATGTGTCAAGCTGAAGAACTGGATGTTGAAGAGAAAACATTGTGGTCCAAGATGAAGCAGATGAGTTGTAGAATTGCATCTGGAGATTGGCAGCTGTTGGCATTGAATACAAAGGCAGTTGCAGCAATGCCATCATCGTCGGGGATGCTGGTGTAGAGTGCCGAGACATCCATTCTGACGAGGAGTTCTCCTGGTTCAAGTGCTGAGTTTCTATTGGAAGTCCACAGTGTCACAACAGAAGCTGGGGTTTCTTTGTACAATGGGTTTCAGGACGCCCTCGACGTAGCCAGAGAAGTTCTCACACAGGGTTCCATTGCTTGGTACGATGGGACGGCTGGGCGTGTTGGCTTTATGTATTTTCGGGAGGCATAGAGATCTCCAACGCAGGAAGTACATGGGATGAGAGCACAGAGGGTGCTCTGAAGATCCAGGCCCCGTATATTTGATAAAAATATCTAAAATGAGGATAGCCTCAACTGGGATCTTGGGTTCACGTCACACTATCTATAACCCTCATGACTTGCCTGCGCTTGCAAAATCTCACTAACTGTCCTGGCTGGAGACAGTACTCACCTCATTAACATGTGCTTGCCCCTCTCTCCACTCACGTTGTCTGTACCTTTAAGACTTGATTACCTGTAAAGACTCGCATTCCAACCATTATCTTGTGAATTGAGTTTGTGTCAGTATATGCCCTGTTTGTAAACACAAATCCTCACTCACCTAAAGAAGGAGCGAGACTCCGAAAGCTTGTGCTACCAAATAAACCTGTTGGACTTTAACCTGGTGTTGTGAGACTTCTTACTGTGCTTACCCCAGACAAACGCTGGCATCTCCCCATTGAGCCCCTGAAAGCCAGAAACATGGAGAAGTCAGGTACCGGGGATGCACCAATAGTGGCCCAGAGTGCATTCGGTCTCCTTCCACTGATTCCAGACAGACGCTGACAGTGTTATCCTGACAGAGCTGCCCAGTCATAGCTCACAGAGTTTAGAACCCATATCCTTCTACCAGGCCTTGCAATGTGCAGAGTTAGCCATTAACATTCTTCTTAAGTATCATTGGCTTCTTTTGGAGCATGTCATCTATCTCTAACTCAAACAATATTAGTTTCCAAAGCTTTAAGGAATGTTATTGGGCATGCCCATAGATGCTAAACAGTTGGGTTTTCTTGTGCTTTCCACTGAATGACATACCAGTGTTCACTTCAATTGTCATTGGAACTGAAGCAGGATGTCTAATGGGTGACTGATGTGATACTACCCATAAACATCCCCGCCTGTGTCCAATTACAATTCCTTCAAGTTCGCCATTTTCTGCTATTGAGGAATTTTGTAAGTAGTATGACGCAGTAGCTGGTAGACACAAATTTCTGATACTGTAAGTTATTTAAAATAACAAATAGAAATTGTGGACTGATTAAGCTACTTCATTTACCACTGGCTGCACAGTGACATGATGTGGAGATGCTGGCATTGGACTGAACTAAACAAAATAAGAAATCTCACAACACCAGGCTGAAGTCCAACAGTTTATTTGGTAGCAAACGCCACTAGCTTTCAGAGCACTTGCTGCTCCTTCATCAGGTGAGTGGGATTTCAGCTCACAAACAGGGCATATAAAGACACAAATTCAATTTACAAAATAATGGTTGAAATGCGAGTCTTTACAGGTAATCAAGTCATAAAGGTATAGACAATGTGAGTGGAGAGAGCATTAAGCACTGGTTAAAGAGATATGTATTGTCTCCAGACAGGACAGTTAGTGAGATTTTGCAAGCCCAGGCAAGCTTTGGGGGTTACAGATAGTTTGACATGAACCCAAGATTCCGATTGAGGCCGTCCTCATATGTGCGGAACTTGGCTATCAGTCTCTGCTCAGTGCCTCTGCGCTGTCATGTGTCGTGAAGGCCGCCTTGGAGAATGCTTACCCGAAGATCAGAGGCTGAGTGCCCGTGACCACTGAAGTGTTCCCCATCAGGAAGAGAATACTCTTGCCTGGTGATTGTCAAGCGGTGTTCATTCATCTGCTGTCTGCATGGTCTCCCCAATGTACCATGCCTCGGGACATCTCCAGGATATCAAATTAAGATAATTTGAGTGCTATCTTTAGCTCATGGGTTACTTCACAGCATCAACTTAATTATAAGTTTGAGCCTTTCTTACCATGTGTGCTGCCATATGTTTTATTTATGGGTGGGATGGTGGCACAATGGTTGGCACTGCTGCCTTATAGGTCCAGGGGCCTGGGTTCAATTCCGGCCTCAGATCAGCACCTGTGTGGAGTTTGCATGTTCTCCCCATGCCTGCGTGGGTTTTCTCTGGGTTCTTCAGTTTCCTCCTACGCTGCAAAGAAGTGTGGGTTAGGTTAATTGGCCATGTTAAATTGTGCCTTAGTGTCAGGGAACTAGTAGGGTCTGCAAGGGAGTGTGGTCAGTGCAGACTCAATAGACCAAATGGCCTCCTTCTGCACTGTAGGGATTCTATAATTCTATGATGAAATATGAGGGGATGGAATTATGGGGATGAGGTGGGGTGTGAACTTGTATAAGATGCTCTTTTGAAGAGTTGATGCAGACTCAACGGACCGAATGGCCTCCTCCTGCACTGAAGAGATTCTATGATTCAATGATTCTATGAATTTAGAATTATCTCAGGTTTTGGGATGGTGTAGTGTGGGAGGTCAACTGAGAGTGCATTGAAGTGGTCAGGCTTAGAGGTAACAAAGGTGTGAAGGAGGGTTTCAGCAACAGATGCGTTGAGATAGTGGCTGCGGAATGAAATCTATTAAAACATGAAATGGAGAGTGTGTAGGGGACAATTCTACCTTAGTTTGGATTGGATGAATAATTGAAGTTGAATAATCTGCATTCCATAAACATTCCCAATGTTGTAAACCCATCAGTGGAAACCAAATACTTAAATTTCCACTGACAAAAGAATCCAAGCTGGACATTGGAATAGAGTTCTCAAAGGTCTCTACCTGTCCTCTGTACATATGATTGCTGCTAATGAGGTTCCTCCTACACTGGACAACCTTCCCCTTCACGGTATACCACTTTTGCAAATCATGCATTATTTTTCTTGGATTGAGGCCACAGTATTCTGAATTTGTACCATTGTCCTGTTTTGTAGGGTGTGTACCACTTGTGCTGTAGACAGCAGAACTAAGGGCTTCCTTGACTGTGAAAGTGGTTGAGTGACTAGGTAAGCATGTTAACTGTTTTCCTGTGATTCTGCTGCATTTGGATATGGGACCAGATAATGAAAAAGAACCACCTTCATCCATCAGAAAAAGATACAAAAGTCTGAGATCACGTACCACCCGACTCAAGAACAGCTTCTTCCTTGCTGCCTTCAGATTTTTGAATGGACCTACTTTGCATTAAGTTGATCTTTCTCTACGTCGTAGCTATGGCTGTAACACTATATTCTGCACACTCACTTTTCCGTCTCCCCTATGTCCTCTATGAATGGTATGCTTTGTCTGTGTAGCATGCAAAAAACAATACTTTTCACTATATACCAATACATGTGACAATAATAGATCAAATCAAATCAGATCAAGTCATAGTTCTAGCCAGATTATAGAAATAAAATGAAGGAATCCGCATTGTCGAATGGAATATCAGGTAGAACTGCCACAAACTGAAATTGTGCATTTCAATTCCTGGGTCGGAAATTTCTCCACCAGAATAGATCAGCTGGTCTGAGTGCCTGTTTCAGTGTTGTACATTCTATGTACAATTAAATCTCTCCTTTCTTGATTTTAATTCCATCAGTACAAATAACACTTTCTACTGAAGAGTTGCTTTTGTCGCAATTCAGTGGCAATGCTATCGAATAATTGAGGAGTCATTCATGAGTTACCATCTGTGGAGGGTTTTTTGTCTCTGTGCCACAATGACTTCATTTATATGGAGTCTTTCACAATTCCCAGGACGTTGCAATATGTTTTACAGCCAATTAAGTGCTTTTCAAAATATAGTCACTTGTTGTAATGTAGGAAAAGGGCACAGCTGCCACCCGTAAGTGTTACCATTGTGTTCAGCCATCTGAAGAGTCTGGTCCCAATTTTCTTCAGCCCATGAACAGGTCAAACACTGATTCAACTTTGTATAGATTGGCATTGCAGCTACCATTTTGCTTACCTGTATGGAGCTTATCCTAAATAACTGTACATGATTCATTTTCTGCTGTTGATACTTTGAAATGTGTGAGGTTAAGATTTCAATGTTTAGTCCCTCTGTCACAAATGCTTAGTTGCACCAACTGATTTTTCAAAAATTTCCAGTAAAATTGAAGGAATACCATATTTGGGTCAGCTTTCTTTTGTTTTCACGTTCTTTTGCACAATGATGATAATCTGACCATCAGGTCCCAACACAACTGTATCGTAACTAAAGTAATGTACGATCCTTCACTGTGTTCAAAGAAATGAATATTTCTGCAATAATTTTTCTGTATAGATGGTGTCATTTTGAAAGCGATGATCCATCAGGGTCACTCGCTGAATGACTACTTTCGGTAGAAGGGCTATGTAAGGCAATGACATGAAGGCACTTTTGTTTAATATCCATCAACCAGAGATCTACATCGTTAAAATAAGGGCAAGAATGTTTTTGCAGGTGTATATTTTGTGCCCCATTTCGGAGTTGATTTATCAACACAGCTGAGTTTTATCAAAGATCCCATTTAGTCATTCTTATCACTGCATTGTCATTCATGCTGGCTCATCGTTAAACTGTAAACCTTACTGATGCCATTAGCACAAATCCAAGAGATAATGGCAATGAAGAGTATTTATCACTCCTTTGTTTCCCGAAAGGCCAGTTTCACACATTATTAAAGCTTCCTTGATAAAGGATAAGGCTGCAGGCTGTCTAAACAGGAATATTTTTACAAAAGATCTGGTGAAAACCAAAACCTGACCTAATGACCTTTGGCAGATGTAAGTCTTGTTTCGGTGTTTTTTATCAGCTCGAAAACCCCACTGTTTAATAGAGAATTGCGTATTTTTATCTGCAATTATTTCCATATCACCAGATACTGATGTCCGCTATCAACAGTGATAAAATCAGGATCAGCACTTTACTAAATTAAGATTAAATAAATCTTTTGTTTGCAATTACGCCCCAGAACACATTAGACTAGTTTGCTGGTGTATGACAATTTTATTAATATATTGTATTTTCAGAAATAGGAATACCAGGACAACAACTGTTGCTGTAGTCCCTAAATGTTCACAGCAAGGGAACACTGGAGCGAAAGTGATATGGAGTAGAGGGCTGCACAATAATGCAATCTGAACAGGTTTCAGCCTGGTCTTCCTAATGTCGAGCCCTGAAAAGTTCAATTTTACAAGTCAATTATGATTTCATCCAGATACTAAACTTTTTCTTGTGTTTTCTGATGAATCAGCCATGGCCTATCAGGGTGCCTCACTCTCCACCTGCCTGATCTAACTAACTTGTCAAATGAGGATCAGGTACAAAAAGGAATGGACAGCCATCGCTCTGATATTGACTAGAGGCTTGAACACAACAGACTAATGCTGCAGTCCAGTAAGGAGGAAGTGCTGCTTGATGGGAAGTGCCAGCTTTCAGATAATTCTTTAAATTAACTCCATCAGCTCTCTCAGGTAAAAGTAAAATGTGCCATGGCTCTACTTGAAGACAGCAAGGAAGTTCTCCCAGTCTAATAAAAGCAAGTGACTACAGCTGCTGGAATCTGAAACAAAAACAGAAAATGCTGGATAATCTCAGCAGGTCTGACAGCATCTGTGGAGAGAGAACAAAACCAAAGTTTCAGGATGATCCCTCATCAAGTTCTCCCAGTAAGTACCCTGACCAACCTCTATTGTAAGAAATCTCACAACACCAGGTTCAAGTCCAACAGGTTTATTTAGTAGCAAAATCCAGTCACTTTTGGAGCACTGCTCCTTCATCAGGTAAGTGGGAATTCTGTTCGCAAACAGAGCAGATAAAGATGCAAACTCAATTTACAAAGTAATGGTTGGAATGCAAATCTTTACAGGTAATCAAGTCTTAAAGGTACAGAGAATGTGAGTGGAGAGAGGGTTAAGCACAGGTTAAAGAGATGTCCGAACTGTTGATCGATGAGTCGAGCGCCATATGATATGGCGCTCGACTCATCGATCGACAGTTCCGATGCACCTCAACAAAAAGCCACACCGACCTTCTCAGAAGACAAACATGGGACATGGTGGACAGAGTACCCTTTGTCGTCCAGTACTTCCCCAGAGCAGAGAAGCTACGACACCTTCTCCAGAGCCTTCAACATGTCATCAATGAAGATGAACATCTCGCCAAGGTCATTCCCACACCCCTACTTCTTGTCTTCAAACAACTACACAACCTCAAACTGACCATTGTCCGCAGCAATCTACCCAGCTTTCAGGAGAACAGTGATCACGACACCACTCAACCCTGCCACAGCAATCTCTGCAAGACTTGACGGATCATCAACACGGATGCCATCATCTCACGTGAGAACACCATCCACCAGGTACACAGTTTATTCTCTTGCAACTCGGCCAATGTTGTCTACCTGATACACTGCAGGAAAGGATGTCCTGAGGCATGGTACACTGGGGAGATCATACAGACGCTATGACAACAGATGAATGAACAGTGCTCGACAATCACCATGCAAGACTGTTCTCTTCCTGTTGGCGAACACTTCAGCGGTCATGGGCATTTGGTCTCTGATCTTCGGGTAAGCGTTCTCCAAGGCGGCCTTCACAACACACAACAGCGCAGAGTCGTTGAGCAGAGACTGATAGCCAAGTTCCGCACACATGAGGACGGCCTCAACTGGGATCTTGGGTTCATGTCACACTATCTGTAACTCCTATGACTTGCCTGGACTTGCAAAATCTCACTACAGAGTGCCCTTCATCGTCCATTACTTCCCTGGAGTGGAGAAACTACGACGCCTTCTCCGGAGCCTTCAACATGTCATTGATGAAGGTGAACATTTCTCTAAGGTCATTCCCACACCCCCACTTCTTGCCTTCAAACAACCACACAACCACAAACAGACCATTGTCCACAGCAAACTACACAGCCTTCAGGAGAAAAGTGACCATGACACCACACAACTCTGCCACAGCAATCTCTGCAAGACGTGATGGATCATCGACACGGGTGCCATCATCTCATATGAGAATGCCATCCACCAAGTACACGTTACATACTCTTGCAACTCAGCCAACATTGCCTACCTTTAATGCTGCAGGAGAGGATGTCTGAGGCATGGTACACTGGGGAGACCAAGCAGACGCTATGACAACGAATGGATGAACACCACTCAACAATCACCAGGCAAGAGTGTTTTCTTCCTGTTGGGGCACACTTCACTGGTCACGGGCATTTGGCCTCTGATCTTCAGGTAAGTGTTCTACAAAGTGGCCTTCATGACACACATCAACACAGAGTCGCTGAGCAAAGACTGATAGCCAAGTTCCACACACACGAGGATGGCCTCAGCTGGGATCTTGATTCATGTCACGTTATCTGTAACACCCACGACTTGCCTGGGCTTGCAAAATCTCACTAACTGTCCTGTTTGGAGACAATGCACATCTTTTTAACCTGTGCTTAACGCTCCCTCCACTCACATTGTCTGTACCTTTAAGACTTGATTACCTATAAAGATTCGCATTCCAACCATTACTTTGTAAATTGAGTTTGTGTCTTTATATGCCCTGTTTGTGAACAGGACTCCCACTTACCTGACAAAGGAGCAGTGTTCTGAAAGCTAGTGGCTTTTGCTACCAAATAAATCTGTTGGACTTTAACCTGGCGTTCTTACTGTGTTTATCCTAGTCCAACGCCGGCATCTCTACATCATAACATCTATTCCCACAGTCAGCAGCTCAAACTGGTTATCTGACCAATAATATCACTTTTATACATGGGAGCTTATTGTACTAAATCAACTGTTTTGTTTCTTGCATTACAACAGTGACAGTTGGCTGAAGTGTGTTTTGTGTTACCTAAGATCTGCAAGGTGTTACATCAATACAAACCCTTCTTTTTTCAGGCAGAATGTAAAAATAAGTACAGATCAAGATGGTCAAATCTCTGCAGTATCATGGCAATTCCCATGCCCTAAATAGTTTGAAGATGTAAGTGGCATTTACTGTACTATAATGATCAACCTCTGACCAATGACCCCCAGCACTCACACTCCAAAGAGGGCATCTCTATTTCAATTGATGCAGAACAGACTAACAACACATGGGTTTAGAATTCTATTCTGACAGTCAACTAAAACTGGTATTTGTTCTGGAATTTTAGAAATCATAGCTTCCATGATAATTGTTATTATGATGTTTTGGTGGTAATCTAAGTTTTAGTTCAGCTGATGCATCAGGAATCTGTTGCCATATCTGTACTCATAGTGCCTCTACAATGTTCTCACATCACTCTTACATTGACTTCCATAATTTGGTGGGTGGTATTGGGCTCTATTTCTTCTCGGAGTTGGAGGCACTTTTCAATACACGAATATCCAGAAATATTGAGAACTAAATACAGTGCAGTGAAAGGCAAATCTGGTGGCACTTTTCCCCCTGGCCAGAATGGCGGCAGATTCTGTGCTTAGAATATCATTAATTATGCACAGCTGAGTTGCCTTCAGAGTCATCTGGACGACCAACAGCTGACTTGTCTGTCAACTGGCGTGTTTGAAGAACCCTGTGCCATATTTAAACACTGGTCCAATATACTCATATCACTCTCTCTAACCTGTCTTCAACAGACTATGCAGGATATCAGTAAGAGGATGTCAGGAAAAGACTAGCCATCTCAAGAGGAAATCAGTTCCTCAATTCAACCATCCTCTGCTAGAGCCCAACAACTTAGATCTCTACCCACCACATCTAGAGTCTTTGTGCATTCCCTTCCAGTAAACAATGTGATATGTTTGACCCACTTGTTTGTGAGCTTTTTATGCAGACTTGTTGCAGTTCAGCTTCCCTCCCTCGGGTCTTCCCTTCATCCCCCATTGTTCATATTCTTCATCTGCCTCCCTGCCCCTCTGCCTGCTAAAGTGAGCCCTCAACCTTCCACTACCCTGTTCCTTGCACAACACTCCTTCCCCATTGCCACTCTTGTCTTTGTCAGACAACCACCCACTGCCACCATGCACTCCACCCCCCAATTGGATCTTTGTTGCAGTGGCTGCTTGAGTCCTGCATCACAGTCCTGTCCAGATAGACACTGGTGTGTGACTCTCTACTATCCAACACCAGGTACTGTTCTCAACTGAGACAGTGACAAAGGGATCCAGGAGTCCAGCATCATGATTCTGTCCATGATAACCAGCTCAGCATAGAGATGGAGGCAGGAATTGGCATTGAACAGTGCATCAGCAGCAGCGCATCACTATGGCAAAAGGTTGTCGCTCATCTTTCATAGAACCCCTGCAGTGAGGAAGGAGGCCGTTCAGCCCACCGAGTCTGCACCAACTCTCCAATGAACATCCTACCAATGCCCTATTCCCATAACTCCACATATTCATTTCACTAATCCCTCTAGCATACATATAGCCTGGAATGCCAAGGAGCAATTTAGCATAGCCAATCCACCTGACCTGCGCATCTTTGGAGTGTGGGAAGAAACCAGAGCACCCAAAAAGAAACCCACGCTGACATGGGGAGAATGTGTAAACTCCATGCAGACAGTAATCCAAGGCTGGAATTGATCCTGGGGTCCCTGGCACTGTGAGGCAGCAGTGCTAGCCATTGTGCCACTGTGCCGCCCTAACTCACCTCAAAGTTACACTCACCTTAAAGTCTCTTGAGAACTGAGGACTACCTTGTGCATGCCACTCTTTAGCAATTAGGTTTTAGACTGATGGCCTTTCTCACTGGTGAGACTCAAAATTAGAAAACCTGACAGAAAACCACCAGGTAGATGTTTTAATGAACACTCATGAGATGTAAATGAATGAATATGGTGTTGATGCCACCAACCATCAGGAAGACCAATCCACCATTAACCCACCATTGGGAGAATTGCAATGTTATTTGACTGGAGCATGTCTGACTTTTTGGCACCTACTAGATTCTCTGCCTTCTACCTGCCTGTCACCAAACCCACTGGGGCTAGGATGGGAGAATTCCATCCAAGGTGTTTTTAATGCAGTGAATCATCATAGGGATGTGTCCTTTAACAGTAAATTGACCCTCACATTGACCAGCCTTGTTTATGTGTTCACATGCACTACAGTACTTTTCCAATTGGGGAAAAAAAGCACCATATCAAAATGTCCTATCAGTCTGTGCTGTCATCTTTTCTACTGTGATTGAAATTACTCCAGCTGAAAAAAAAGAGCCTGGTTTTGACACTCAAAAATAAATTTGCTACCCTACGTAAATTGACAGACATTCTGCTCTGAAATTAGAATGTGTCTTTTTCTTTCTAGAGAGTAATCTATTGATTGGACAGCTATGACCATTATGAACCCTTGACTTAGTTTCAGCACAGCCCATTCATCAGAGAATGAATGACAGTCAGTAGTAAAAACAGATTGTGCTATTGATGTTGTTTCTGGTTTGTCAACACAAGTGAACAAGATTTCAAGTATTTCAGGGCTTTTTTCACATGTCAGAATGCTTTCTTTATTCTCTCAGTATTGAATCCCTACAGTACAGAAGGAGGCCATTCGGTCCATCAAGTCTGTACCGACCACAATCCTCCCCAGGATCTATTCCCATAATCCTCATTTATCCTGCTAATTCCCCTGACACTGGGGTCAATTTGGCATGGCCAATCAACCTAACCCACATATCTTTGGACTGTGGGAGGAAACCAGAGTAGCCAGAGTAAACCCATGCAGACATGGGGGGAATGTACAAACTCCAGACAGAAAGTGACCTGAGGAATTGAACCTGGATCCCTGACGTTGTGAGGCAGCAGTGCTAACCACTGTGTCACAGTGCCACCCTATTTTGGTACATCAGTTATATGGGGCGGCATTTTATGATCAGAAAATCTTAGAGGTCAACGGACATTTCCATTGTCTGTCCCTCGCCTGCCCCTCACCCGATCCAATTCTGTGGTGGCCAGGGTGATAGAATTCCAATAATGATGAGAGATTCATTTTGCAAACCCTCTCTTTCCCACCCCCCAATAAATATTAATTACATTCCATTGATATTGCATGGAATCTCAGGACTGCAAATATTGCATACTGGGTGAATGACTTTGGAGGATACATGGGGGCACAGAGATGCCTCAGCTGAAATTAGAGGGCATGGAGGATACATGAGGCCATAGAAGTGACCTACGGTGGCATGAAGGGGCATAGGCTAGGATGGGAATGGGTGGTGGCCGAGTGAGTTGGGGAATGAGCTTTAGGGAACCTTTAAACACTGTGGGAGGTCATTTACTGTGTTGGAGAACCGAAGTGGGTCTTCTACCCAGCCTGTCTCCATACCCACACACCTCCAGCATTGGTTCATGGCTCAAAAACTGTAAACTTGATTGTGGTGTTAAAAAAAGGTATGTGAATTCACATGTCATTTGGCTGTGCAATTTGCGAACATGAAAATACACAAGGCTGATATTCTCCAAGGCCAGACAAGGATTCACTTTTAATTTACCATCTCTCTCTCCCTTTTCCCCAAAAGGGTGGGAGAGAAATAAAGGGGGCATGAGGTTTAACATATCAGGATTGTAAACTGCCTTCCCAACTTGGTGTTAGAGTGAGTGAAAAAGAAGGAATGAGCAGTTCATTGTTATGTCTTTGAACATAACTCAAATGCTCCAGCAATTAAAGTGTTTATATTAATCTGGATATTTTATATTGTGCAACTTATTATTCTGTTGTGTGTTGTGATAAATTCCAAACTCTGATTGCAAGTCCATCATATATGATTCCAGGTATGATTTATTGATTTTGCACTTAATAAGACAATTTTCTTCCTTCTATCCTTGCAAATGAGACACTTTAAAATAACATGGGAGAAAAAAAAATCAAAAAGAATCATTACCAATGTAAGCATAAGCAAATTATTTGCAGTTCAAGGTATTTTGAGATTGATTTGCTTACCTAAGGGAACAGATTTAATGAGGCTGTTCATCCGGAACAGAAACTTGCTAGCTTGGAGCATGGGTTGGAGAACAGGGCTACCAGTTCTAGCCATATCTCCAATTTACACTCCTACTCATGAGGTTCCACTCACTAAATTGCTCTAATGACACATGGTCTTTCTGATGTTTTATCTGGCTCTTGGGTAACCTAATTTAAAAGGGAATCAAATTATTATTTCATGTGTCAACATTGTAAGAAATTTACATTAAGTTTATTAAAATTCTTCTCCATTACCAGATAAGATAAAAACACTTTAAGATTCATTTACAAATACAAATGTAACTTCCAACAGTCATAGTGCTCTGACTGATACCACAGCTGAAGTGGTGGATAGAAAGTCTTAGCATAATATCTAATTTTTGAACAGTTTATAAAATGTAATCCCCATTCCTAGAGGAGGTATGTATTCCAGACAAATATGGATGTTTTATTGGACTACTCCAGTATACAGTATAACTCAGATTCTCTGGACAAAGCTCTCTGACAAGACCACAGAGTCAGTGAACTTTGCCCTGTTTATCAATGAGGCATGTCAGAATTCTGTGCCTGAACCCAAGATTTGTATGTGTTGTTAAATGTGTCAGCCTCTGTCATCAACTCCAGTGTTTTAGTTTCTTTGGGTCAATAGCTGAAGGACCACCATTCAAGCTGTTCTTAACTTGCTCTGTTGTCACAGCATCTCTTCATTCATAGGAAGTATGTTTCCAGTTCTTAAGGCCTTACACAAATGGGTTTGACAGTCGGTGGGAGGGTGGATTTATATTCATTTTCTTGGGTTCTCATTTACGTTCAAAAATGAGGCAGTAATGGAAGCAAGATGACGTGACTATTTGTAGCTCTGACTTATTGCTTGGTTCCCACCCATTCTGAGCTCCTACAGGCATAAACCTCATGACTAAAAGCTATCTGGGGTTGGGTGATTTTTTTTGCCATTTTTATTTCTGTCTATCAGATTACCACCAGTTCCTGCTCTCACCTACCAATAGTCGATGGTCATTTTGAGTTTATGTCGAGATTCAAAGATCTCCAGAATTAATGTCCTTACTATGAGTGCTGCCAAAATGTTGTCTTCTCTGATGTAACATGAGATATAAGCACAAAGGTTATAAAACAGAGGCAATATAAATGAAATAGTACAATTTTTAAGGCGATTCTGGAACATGGGGATATATGTACACAAAAATACTGCTGGCATTTATGCCAGCAGGATCTTAGAGTCCTACAGATGGTGCATCTTCTGGTTAAGCCACAAGGGATGCATTTGGCAGGACCCTTAAGTGAGTGGTGCACCGTCTCCCACGGCGGCAAAACACATAGTGGAGAGGGAGCAAAGTGCCACTCCTAGAGTGTTTAAAAGTGGCAAAACTAGTTGAGGAGTGACTGTGGGTGGGATTTTTCTCCCTCTCTGCAGCATGTTTGGAGCAGTGGGAGACAGCACACCAATCACTGGAGGCAGGATCTCATGTCTTGCCGTTGTCAATGGGGCTTCCCATTGAATGCATTCCTTGCTGCTGTGAAACCGGCGACAGGGATGCGCCTCAGAGGACAGTAAGATCCCGCCATCATGAAAGGCAGCAAGATTTTGGTGTATAAAAAAGACGTACAAGAGGGCACAAAGACAAAATAGAAGCCAGAGTTGGTGATTTCAGAGGAGACTGCTGAGAGTAGAGGCAAGCTGTATGGCAGGCCTGCCTCTGTGCTCCTACACTGTTTAAATTAATTTTTTAAAAGTGAACTAAAAATGAGTCCTCCAGACCTCACCCCTCCTCAGCCCATGCACACTCTAACCCCCTCTCATCCAAACCAATCTACGCTAAAACATATCCCCAACTACCCTCCCCCCACATAGCATCTCCATTGTGACGAAAATCTGGGCCACCGTTTCCAGCAGCAGGAAGGTTGATAATCAGAGGGCATAGGTTTAAGGTGATTGACAAGAGAAATAAAGATGAAATAACTTTCACACAATGAAATGTTCTGACTTGGAATACATTGCTTAAAAGAATGGTGGAAGCAGATTCAATAAAGAACTTTTAAAAGAGATAACTATTTGAAGGGGATAATGTTTACAGGGCTTGAGGGAAGAGCAGGGTAGTTGGACAAATTGGATAGCCCTTTCAAAGAGCCAACATGGGAATCATGGCCAAATGGCCTCTTTTTGTCCTGCAACATGCTACAATTCCATGAACAGGTGAATGACATTGCTCTGTAGGTAACACCGACGGTAATGCCTAGGCAATAGTCACCACTTAAAATGGGTCTGTAAGCTATATTTTTATGGAGTCTTTTTATCTTGTTATGGAGAAGAATTTTAATAAATTGAACTTAAACTTTCATATGGAAATTCTTCCCCAGTGATGTTGGACCATGACTCAAACCACAATCTGTTCATAGCAGCAGCTTTGCTTTGTAACTGCTTGGTTTTGTGTATTTATTCTCTCTTTTTTTCCCCCTTCCCATGTGAAAAATGAATGGGAAACTCACTTAATCAAGCAGCCCCTGTGCTCAAGGCACAACACCTTATGAAATTTACAGGGAACCGCAGCCAAGAACTTGTTGTACCTTCAAAGACCAATTTCAGTTGTTCTAAATTTCTCTCATGCCAAGTTCCAGTAATGTGCTTCAGAGAAATTATAGAGTGAGGTGGTCCAAAGCCATAGCTTAGTGTTGTCCCATTCTCCCCTCCTTTAAGTACCAAATTACAGCACATAAAATGGCAAGATAAAATTATTGTTTGCATTCACAAGTGCAATGTTTTGTCGTCTTAAAGGAAATGCAGTCGCAGCACAATAGCAGTCAAGTTCAGAGCTGCCGCATTGTTCTCAATGTTTGAAAGCAGAAGGAATCAGGTTTCGACTGCTTTCAGTGAGGATTGTGAGAATACAACTCAGGATAGGAAATCAGCCAAAAAATGGTTGGCACATCTGCTGTCATTACGACAGCACACACTCAACTTAAGCCAACATCAAAAAATATTCATCCTCCATATTGTGTATACCATCTTTTCATGAGAGCATGCTTCTTACGATTGTTTTTGCTTCATTAATTTTATCCCCTCCGCTCTCGGACCAACTGGCTGGTCATTGGGAAAAGGTTCCACCGGTTTCAGCAACAGCATCATGTATTACATCTCAGTGTTTATTGTCATTGTATGTTAACAGGAGATTCCATTATGTGAGCCAGCAGTTGTGTCAAGCCCAAACCTGCTTCCTGCTCCTTGCAACATGAATACAAGACTATAATGGGATCTTGATCACCTGGGCCAGTGGGCCAAGGAATGGCAGATGGAGTTTAATTCAGTTAAATGCAAGATTTGCATTTTGGTAAGACAAACCAGACCAGGATGTATATAGTTAATGGTAGAGACGTGGGGAATGGTGTCAAACAGAAAGACCTAGGGGTGCAGGTACATAGTTCCTTGTAAGTGGCAGCACAGGTAGACAGTGTAGTGAAGAATGCATTTGGCACATTTGCCTTCATCAGTCAGAGCACTGAGTACAGGAGTTGGAATATTAGGTTACAACTGTACAAGATATTATAAGGCTACATTTGGAATACTATTGTGTACAATTCTGGTTGCCCTGCTAGAGGAAGATGTTATTAAACTGGAAAGGGTGCAAAAAACATTTGCAAAGGATGTTACTGGGACTGGAAAGTTTGAATTATAACGTGTGACTAGATGGGTAGAGACTTTCTTTCCTGGAGTGTAGGAGGATGAGGGGTGATCTTACAGAAGTTTATAAGATTATGAGGGGCATAGGTAAGGTGAACAGCCAAAGCCTTTTCCCCAGGGTAGGGATCTCCAAGACTAGAGGGCATAGGTTTAATGTGAGAGAGGAAATATTTAAAGGGGATCTGAGGGGCTATTTTTTCACACACAAGGTGGTCATATATAGAATGAGCTGCCCGAGGAAGTGGTAGCGGCAAGTAGAATTACAACATTGAAAAGACATTTGGACAGGTACATGGATGGGAAAGATATAGAGCAATATGGGCCAAGCACAGGCAAATGAGATTAGTTCAGTTGAGGAAATCTGATCATCATGGACAAGTTGGATCAAAGGGCTGTTTCCATGCTGTACATCTCTATGACTCAGACTCTAATACATTCCCAGAAGGGCCCATTGATCGATAATCAAGGATGGAAGCTGGTGTTAGTTTTTTCACATGACCAATAATCCCATTGTAGCAGCCCTACAACTGGGAGAGGTCAGTTACATTAGAACAGATCAAGAATCTGACCTGGGATGTTCCTGTTTTGGACATTTGCTGCTAAGCCAGTTAATGAATGTTGCACTGAACTTACATGCAGGAAGTTAAATCCAAATGGCTGGGAGGAACATATTTAAGAAATTCTCCCTTGACATTGTCAATTTATTCCTGGAAAATGTCACATTATGCTGAATGATGTTATGAGAAACAAAGGGTGGAATGTTCCATCCTTGAGATTAAGTGTGGTGGAGGGCAGCGAAGTCAACATGATTCCTCACAGGTGATGGGCAGATATTCACATCCATTTTTTCTGCTTTTCAGCTCATTATGCATCAACACGGAGTTTGTTGAATCTCATAATGGAGTGGGCAGTGATTTGTCCACCCTGCCATTACCTCATGGGGTTGAAGAGACCGGCGCTGTACTTAAATGGCACAATACACACATTCATTCACTGCTGGCCAGATGTGATCTAAGTTGGCATGCTGACCAAATATACAAAACTTCCTTTGGCTCCATGGTTCAATGTGGCCTCCATGGGGATTCTCTGCAATGCTGTCCAGTCAAGCATTGGTCTTCTTTCCTCAGGATGGGAGATCCTCTTTCCTCAGGATGGGAGGAAGAATTCTCCCACCTAACCACATTGACCTGAATAGATGATGCCAAGGGGGTCAGTGCCCTTTGCACCCAAAATAGGGCTGTCTTCCAGTGCAGAAAATGAATGAATGAACTGATGCTAGTGTAAATGAAACTTATACTCCCTTTAAACTTGCATTGACAAAAGGCCATCAGACAGTCCAAGGGTTTGAGTCCACAGAGCTTCCAGACATTGAAGGCAGATGGGACATCAGCACTAAATGTCTGCCAGCCATCTTAAAATTCACTTTTGAGATCCTGCACAAATGGTGTCTTATCCCTTGCACACACAACAGGCATGCATGATTCTGCAATGTTCTTCCTACTGTAGTCTTTACAGTAAATCCATCTTTATGCAGGACAAGACCAGGCGCAATTAACAGGAGAGTGCAAAGCCTGGAAAGGGTGCCCCAAAGCTGAGACACTCTCCTTCCATGAGGAGCAAGTGGCAGAGCTCACTGGTGAGGATAAAGATAACTCCTGAGTGGAAGGCAAGATCATCCTCCCCAAAAGAATCCAATGAGGGTCCAATCAATATGCATGGGCCACATGTGGTCAGTGACTGTGAGAGACCTATGGTGGAGGTGTCTGCCTAATCAATCATTAATTATCTCCTCTCTATTCCAGCCACCAGAAAAGACTGAGGAAGATTTCCAGCTCGAGCCTCAGTCCCAGCCCCAGATTTTTTTTTATTACTTTATTCCAATCCAATCAAGTCAAATTAAAGCCAATTCAGAGTCCCAACAAGTTGAGACATTCCCAATCCAAGCTGACAAGACAGGGCTCTCACCACCTATTTTGGGCTTGATCTACATGATCCAAGCCAACTGGAGTAGGTATAGCTGCTCCTCCAAGGCTTGATCTTATTTGCATCTTAGCCAAAAGGCCGAGATGCCGCTTTAAAAAATTGCTTCAAATGAAGCTGAAATATAACCTAATGACTTCAACCAAGTGCAGCATGTTGATACTACACTTGATCTTAGCCAATTACCTCAAAAAAAGAGGCAAAGGAAACATCTGAAGAAGACCTGCCAATGCGTTCGCCTGTACCTTCCATCAGCACAGATACACACAGCTCAGTTGGCCTAGCTCTAGAAATAGCTCAGGGTCATAATCTGGTGACCAACTCAAAGAGTCATGTCCACAGCAGACAGAGACAGTGACAGCTGAGATCTCTGACACTCAGAGGACTGGTAGAGATGAAGGCCCTGCAGAGTGGGAGTCCAATGATGGGCCTCTGCAGTTGGCCCTGAGAGAGATGTTGGAGATGCAAAGACAGACAGGGAACATCAGGCAGAATTCTGAAAGGCCGACGTCAGAGTGCAATGCAGCATGTGAGAATCTATCCATATTCTGCCTGATATCTTGCTCCAGCAAGCTAGTGCAAAATGTCCATGGAAAGGTGGCCACTTAGGAGACCCAAGTCCAGCAGTTTGTATTGGATTTGCACTTAGATCTGCTCATCATCATTCTAACCAGGGATGCATTCCATCAGTGGCTAGACAAGAGGAGGGGAGCACCTCAACCTTCCTCCAGGTACCATTTTCCTCCAGGAGTGAGGGAGCGGTCCCCAGGCACCAAAAAAGATTAGGAGCACCAACCTTTCACCTTAGGAGCACCCACAAGGACATGTAAAGGATGTACTGCCACTCCAAATCCCTTTTGCCCATGACTCCCATCAACTCCAGCATGTCAGGCCAAGGAGGGTACATCTTTGATTTGGTTTGATTTGATTTATTATTGTCACATGTATTGGTATACAATGAAAAGTATTGTTTCTTGCACGCTATACAGACAAAGTATGCCATACATAGAGAAGGAAAGAAGAAATGCAGTATTACAGTCATAGCTAGTGTGTAGAGAAGGATCAACTTAATACGAGGTAGGTCCATTCAAAAATCTCATGGAAGCAGAGAAAAAGCTGTTCTTGAGTCAGTTGGTACATGTCTTCAGACTTTTGTATCTTTTCCCTGATGGAAGAAGGTGGAAGAGAGTATGTCTAGGGTGCATGGGGTATTTAATTATGCTGGCTGCTTTTCCAGGGCAGTAGGAAGTGCAGACAGTGTCAATGGATGGGAGGCTGGTTTGAATGATGGACTGGGCTTCATTCATGACCCTTTGTAATTTCTTGTGGCCTTGGACCAAGCAGGAGCCATACCAAGCTCTGATACAACCAGAAAGAATGCTTTCTATGGGGCATCTGTAAAAGTTGGTGAGAGTCGTAGTGGGCCAAATTTCCTTTGTCTTCTGAGAAAGTACAGGCATTGGTGGGCTTTCTCAACCATAGTATTGGCATGGAGGCATCAGGATAGGTTGTTGGTGATCTGGACACCTAAAAACCCCATTTCTATTTCATCCCAATTAATGTAGACAGGGACATGTCCTCATGTCCTGAAGTTGATGACTATCTCCTTTGTTTTGTTGACATTGAGGGAGAGATTATTGTCACATCAGTTCACCAGATTCTCTATCTCTTTCCTACACTCCATCATATCATTGATTGAGATCCGACCCACTACAGTGGTGTCATCAGTAAACTTGAAAATTGAACCTTGTGGGACACCAGTGTTGAGGATGATCATGGGGCACCGGTGTTGAGGATGATCGTGGTGGAGGTGTTGTTGCCTATCCTTACTGATTGTGGTTTTTAAGGTTAGGAAGTTCAGGATCCAGTCGCATAGGGAGGAGCCGTGCCCCAAGCCACAGAGTTTGGAGATGAATTTTGTAGGAATAATGGTATTGAAGGCTGAGCTGTTGTCAATAAATAGGAGTCTGACATAGATGTTTTTGTTATCTAGGTGTTCCAGGATTGAGTGCAGGGGCAGGGAGATTACCATCTGTTGTGGATCTGTTGCAATAGTAGGCGAACTGCAGGGGGTCCAAGCAATCTGGGAGGCCAGAATTGATTTGTGCCATGACTAGCTTTTTGAAGCACTTCATAATGATAAATTTCAGAGCTACCAATGGTAGTCATTAAGGCACGCTGCCTGGCTTTTCTTTGGTGCTGGGATGATAGTCATCTTCTTGAAGCAGGTAGGAACTTCAGATTGTTGCAAAGAGGTGTCAGAGATGTCTGCGAATATTCCTGCCAGCTGTCCACGCAGGATCTGAGTGCTTGTCTGGGTACCCCATCCAAGCCAGTTGCTTTCCATGGGTGGACCTTTGAAAAGGCCATTCTGATGTCTGCGCTGATGACCTCAGATACAATTTCATTTGGGACTTGCAGGCTGGAAGGCGTGCTCTCGCATCTGCTCTTGAGCAGGAGACCCTAGCAGGCCTAGACCTTCCAGGCTTAAGGTCATCAGAAAATGCCTGCCGTCGTCATCTCAGACAACAGGACATAGGAGTCAGCAGAGTTGCAGCTAGACATAGCAGTATAGTTAGGAAAATTAAGAAATTTTGACTACACAATGGTGGCATGGGTGTTTATTGACTTTACATAATCTACTTTATTGTAAATATATTCTGCTTTTATCTCTCTTCATTATCAGATATTGAATGGCTCAATGTGATGCAAGGTCCCATTTCATTTATAAGTACAATTTGAACCCCCTCCCAGCCCCCCACCCCCCCACCACCATCCCCCCTCCCTCCCTCCCCACCATTATCTCCCAGCTTGTCCCTCAGTTCCATGAAGTCTCATCAATCTCATCTTGGTGAATCACCTTTAGTCCTCCATCAGTGACATGAACAAAAGCGCTTCCTGTATAGACAAGGCACAGGCAACTCTTGCATCTTAGATAGACATTTTAGGAAGGTTGTGAACGCATTGGAGAGGGTATAGCGAGGTTCAGGGATGAGAAACTTCAGTTATGAAGATAGATTGGAGAGGTTGAGACTATTCTCCTTGGAGAGGAGAAGGCTAATTGGAGATTTTATGGATGTGTTAAAAATCATGAAAGAGCTGGAAAGGATAGATGGGGAGAATTTATTTCCATTTGTAAAATGATTGAGAATGAGAGGGCACAGATCCAAAGTGATTTGTAAAGGAAGCAAATTTGTAAAGATTTGTAAAGGAAGCGGAGGCGTTTAGAGTAGCTAAGAGTAGTGGGCGAGAAGAGGATTGGGAGAGGTTTAAATGTCAACAAAGATTGACAAAGAAGTTGATAAAGAAGGGTAGGAGAAACAATAAAGCTGGGCTAGCGCTTAATATAAAAAAGGATAGCAAGAGTTTTTATAAATATATAAAAAGGAAGAGGCTAGCTAGGGTGAACGTTGGACCCTTAGAGGATGAGAAGGGGGACTTAGTGGTAGGGGATGGGGATATGGCTGAGGTCTTGAATAACTTTTTTGTTTCGGTCTTCACGGAAGAGGACGTGAATAATTTGCCGGGTGTTAGTGATGGAAAGGTGGTAGGACTGGAGGGTCTCAATGACATTACTGTTACTAGAGAGGCGGTGCTCGACAGACTGGAGGGGCTGATTGTGGACAAGTCCCCAGGACCGGATGGAATGCATCCGAGGGTTCTGAAAGAAATGGCGGAGGTGATAGCGGATGCCTTGGTGGTTATTTTCCAGACGTCGCTGGATTCCGGGGAAGTGCCGGAAGATTGGAAAACGGCTAATGTTGTTTAAGAAGGGTGGCAGGCAAAAGGCAGGGAATTATAGGCCGGTTAGTTTAACGTCTGTTGTAGGTAAAATGTTAGAATCCGTCATCAAGGAGGAAATAGCAAGGCATCTTGAGGGGAATTGCTTGATAGAGCAGACGCAGCACAGTTTCGTTAAAGGGAAGTCATGTCTGACAAATTTACTGGAGTTCTATGAGGATGTGTCTAGGGCGGTGGATAAAGGAGAGCCGATGGATGTGGTCTTTCTTGATTTTCAGAAGGCGTTTGACAAGGTACCTCACAAGAGGTTATTGCAGAAGGTCAGGGGACATGGAGTTGGGGGTAGGGTGTTAGCGTGGATAGAGGATTGGTTGTCAAATAGGAGGCAGAGAGTGGGGGTCAATGGGTGCTATTCGGATTGGCGGTTGGTGACTAGTGGAGTGCCCCAGGGGTCGGTGCTGGGGCCTCAGCTATTTACCATTTATATAGATGATCTGGAGGAGGGAACCGAGTGTATGGTGTCGAAATTTGCTGATGACACCAAGATTGGTGGAACGGCAAATTGTGCGGAGGGTGTGGAGAGTCTGCAGAAGGATCTAGATAGGCTGGGCGAATGGGCCAGGAAATGGCAAATGGAATTTAATGTTGGCAAGTGCGAGGTGGTCCACTTTGGTAGGAATAATGGTAGGAAGGATTATTACTTAGGTGGCGAAAATCTGCAGCAGGCGACGGTGCAGAGGGACCTCGGGGTCCTTGTGCATGAGTCACAAAAACCCAGCTTGCAGGTGCAGCAGGTGGTCAGGAAGGCGAATGGGATGCTGGCCTTCATAGCGAGGGGGATTGGATATAAAAATAGGGAGGTCTTGCTGCAGCTGTATAGGGCATTGGTGAGGCCGCAGCTGGAGTACTGTGTGCAGTTTTGGGCGCCGTACTTACGCAAGGATATTTTAGCCTTGGAGGGAGTGCAGAGGAGGTTTACTAGGCTGATGCCGGAGTTGAGGGGGTTGAGCTATGAGGAGAGGCTGAATAAACTAGGCTTGTACTCGTTAGAGTTTAGAAGAATGAGGGGAGATCTCATTGAGACGTATAAGATGATGAATGGGATGGATAGGATAGAGGTGGAGAGACTCTTCCCGCTCAGAAAGGACAGTAGGACTAGGGGGCACAGCCTCAAGATAAAGGGGGGGCGGTTTAGAATGGAGTTGAGGAAGAATTTCTTCACTCAAAGGGTGGTGAATCTCTGGAATTCTCTGCCTGTTGAAGTGGTGGAGGCTACCTCGCTAAATATTTTTAAGAAGCGGGTTGATGGGTTTTTGATAAGAGAGGGGATTAAGGGTTATGGGGAGAGGGCGGGAAAGTGGAACTGAGCCACGACAGATCAGCCATGATCTTATTGAATGGCGGGGCAGGCTCGAAGGGCTAGATGGCCTACTCCTGCTCCTATTTCTTATTTTCTTATGTTCTTATGTTCAAATGCAATGTGAGAAAAAGTGTTTTCAGCAATGAGTCTGGAATGCACTGCCTGTAAGCATGAAGGAGGTTCTCATGGATGATTATTTGAATCAAAACTATCATCAGGACTATGGGGTTAAGGCAGGACAATGGTAAATCCTAATGCTCATTTGGAGAGCTGGTGTAGACACAAAGGCCCAAATGGCCTCCTTCTGCATAGTAACAATTCTGTGACCCTGTAATTGACAGCTATAGCTTACATCCTTTAGACGGGATGTAAAACGAATACCTTAAGGAAGAAACAAACACTATTGTAGTGTGAAACAATACAGTCAGGTTGCTCAGAGATTTCTCCCACAAACAGCTGGTCAATGGGTTTTTGATCACCTGTATCCTGATGCGGCAGGGAATAAATTTGTAAGTGCCAAATTCACGTAAAAACTGGAATAACTCCTGCTGATTTTTTTAACGGGATTTTCAACACGAATCTCCCACACACTGAGCAATGTAAAGTGCCATCGTGAAATTCATGTTGAAAATCTGTGGGTGGGGCCTATTCCCACTGCGCACATGCCGATCTGTCAGGGCGGAGATTGGTACATGCACAGTGGCACCGCACTGCCAGCCTCCTAATCGCTGATCCAGTTCAACCGCTGGCCAGCCCTGCGATCCTGCATTGCTACCCTTGCTGACCCCATCTCCCCACATTGCTCCCTTTACAGACCTCTCTGGGCCAGCACTGATGCTGCCCCTTCCCCTACCCACAATGGCCCGTCCCAATCTCCCCGACTCCCCCCCAGCCCTTCCCCGCCTACCCCTGACAAACCTGCTCCACCTTCCCCCACGCAGATAGCCAACCCTTATCACTCTATTCCCTCCTTCTGCCACTGATCCTAGTGCAAATTGGCTGCAGGATTCCCCGCCAATCCCCCCCCATGGGCCCTGCTCCAAACCAGCCCTTCTCCTCAAGCCCCACCCCGCTATGACACTACCTGATGCCCAGTGGGCAGTGCAAAGGTGTCCTTTGGACATTGTCACTTTGCTCCTTGGGCAGTGCTAGGGAGCCAGGCCGGCAGTGCCAGGCAGCAATGCCCAGGGGCACACCCCCTTACCTCCAACCTCCTGCAGGGGCTCCATGGTCCCCCTTCACTCCAGCAGGGTCAGCCGCCAGTTATAAATGCCACTGGAGTGAACCACTCCTGACGGGGGATAGGAGATGCAGGTCCACAGACTTAAGTCCTCAGTGTGTTAATGATAGGGAAATGCAAAGTTTAATATTTAAATCAACTAAAATTTCTGGTCCCAGGAATGTACGAGGCTGTGTGCCCAACGGGGAGCCTGCTAAACGGCTTCCACTGATGTCTGCTAGAGCAGCACAGTGGACTAGGAGAATTACCCCTCTTATTTTTTGTACGTTGATGATTTGTCCAGCAACGATCCTGAAGGCTGTTTCTTATCACATTACTGTTCTGTTCAAAGCAGGAAAATAACATCACTGGTCCTAAGATAAGTCTTTCACCCAGTCTACCTATTGTTATGGTGATAGCAAGGTGCAAAATGAAGGTGCACAAGTCATTCCAGTGTAAATTACTATTACACAGATAGGTTTTGTAGTATTCAGATGAATGAAATAGAGTCAATTTCCACTCATGAAAACTGTGAGATTGAGATTTGTGCGGCCTGCTTTAGCATCAATAGCATTCTATACTTTAGGGATAACATCCATCGTGAAAAGGTGCATTGTTTTCTTGTGATTCTGGCTGAAGAGAGAAGAGATGAAGAAATTTACCCTGCTGGGCACAGCATCTGGCAGCAACTTTACGCATCAGGACACTGCTGCTTACCAGGTTTGGCATTCCACTGTTGTTGCTTGAACAGATCCAGTAGCATAAAATGTTTACTGCCATGACTACCTCGACAATCATTGGCAGAGCTGCCCCTGCTGTAACACCTGTCATAGAGACCTGACACCAGGAAATGCTACATTTCTGTGGCTGACTCCTTTGTGGAGGGTAGGTGAGCAAAGCAAATTTCCTCTGACATTTAACTTGGATGTACCTCGTTATAGAGACATGAAGACTGCAACAGGGCCTCCTCAAGCATAAACACACCTCACTCTTGTGTGTCTCCTAACATGATTCAACCTCTAACAGACAAAAATACAGGTACACCAAGCAGGATTCCCAACTTCAGAATGATGCATGTGACAATTTAAATAGTGTCTCAAATAAGTCACAAGTATAAAGCAGAGAAAATAGGCCCCCAAAATGAAAAAGCTAAGCAAAAAAAAGCACTCAAAGAGGGAAAAGTGAATAAATATAAAACATTGCAGCAAAGTAACCTCCTATATTCTATAGTACTCCTCTTAAAGAATGTAGTTTCCAAAAGGGCTAAAAATGCTTTCAATGCAATGCTTGCTTTCAGTGGATGCCAAACCAGCTCAGAGCACTCATGGTGCAAAACGTTGGAAATGGTAACTGTAGTATAATAACCTTTAATTAAAGTAACGCACAAAAATGTGTGTGTAAAAATATGCTGGTGCTTCAAGCACAAAGCAAGTCTAAGATCTATGAATTGAATTCTCTGTCCATTTTCATGTGAGTGGCATCACTGTTACTGGTGAATCCAACTATATATCAAGGATCCTGGGATAGTCAGTAGAACCATAACCTATCATTTCTATAGTGACTTATTGCCTTCCTTGTAATGTTTATGTGTTCCATGTTTACTGATGGTTGAACCAATTATGTTAATATTTTGACAAATTATAAACCAATTTTGTTTTGCGTGATTGAACTGTAAACAGAGTTCAAAATACAGAAACATGAAGGTGAACAGTTAACATCACTCATACGTAACAACTTTTTAACTAATCACGATCTCAATGTGATTGTGAAAGTTCTTTCTCCTACTATTCCCCACAAGTAAGACTGCTGAATCCCACTCTTTTCAAGTTGTAGTGATTCTGGACCACACTGTTTTCCTGAATCCCATATTTAGTCTGCATGTTAATTAGTTTAAATATACTTTTCTAAAGAGGACAAACCCCCATATGGATTAAAATTTGTTCAAATTTATAGATGTGAATATTCAAACATTTTTTTCCACAATTAGTACTTATTTCAGATACATCATTCATTGTATTCTGTATGCAAAGGTTTCATAAGCCCTGATTTTGTCCCATTTATTTGTATGCCTGGGAGACATTTATAATGGGGCAAATTTTGTACATAACCATAGTCTGTGGTGGGATAATATTTCGGTAGCTCATATCATGCATCTTCCACAGCCAAGCGGGAGACCCCCCCCCCCGCCCCACACAACAGTTTGCTTCAAATACAGATACAGATAAAATTGATGCCACCCAACATACCTGCCTGATGTCATTCATTCTCAAGATTCAAAGATCCATTGTGGGCATTGTCAGTATGTTTGGAAAGAGAAGAAAAAAATTAAATGGGAAAAGAGGAAAATGACAATTACAAAAAAAGTTTATTAGTGTCACAAGTAGGCTTACATTAACACTGCAATGAAGTTACTGTGAAAATCCCTTAGTCGCCACACTCTGGCGC
The DNA here is from genome assembly GCF_965287045.1 of Carcharhinus amblyrhynchos. Classification (NCBI taxonomy): domain Eukaryota; kingdom Metazoa; phylum Chordata; class Chondrichthyes; order Carcharhiniformes; family Carcharhinidae; genus Carcharhinus; species Carcharhinus amblyrhynchos. The sequence goes on from NC_137329.1 coordinate 51,208,406, forward strand.
CTTTTCGGGTACACTTGAGGGAAGATTTAGCACGGCCAATGCACTTAATCAACAATCTTTCAAATTGTGGGAGGAAACCAGAGCACTCAGAGAAAACCCACACAGACACAGGCAGACTCAGCACAGACAGTGACCCAAACTAAGAATCAGATCTCAATGAGGCAGCATTGCTAACCTCTGTGTTACAGTCTGTCCCAATATAATCTGAAAATTGAAAACAGCCACTTTACATTCCTGTACAAAGAACAGAATCCTTTGCATGTGCAAATGAAAAGCCATTAATCTCACATGGATATTAAATGTGTTTGTTAATAAGATCATAGACATGCTAAAATAATACATATGAGCATACATGCGGCTGTAAGTCAAATGAACACCTGTATGCCTAATGGTGCTCTTCCACCAGCAATACTATTCTTTCCAATGGACGTTTACTTTGCTAGACATAATAACAGGAGAAAGACAATGTTGTTGAAGAAAATACTGAGATACAGGCTATTAAACTAAACAGGATTGAGGAGAAGGTGTTAGCAATTCTGGAAAGTGTAAAAATAGAAAAGTCCTCTGGGCCAGATAGGATTTATCCTAGGATTCTCTGGGAGGTTAAAGAGGAAATTGCAGAGCCTTTGGATTTAATATTTAGGTTATCATTGCCTACAGAAATAATGCCAGAAGACTGGAGGATAGAAAATGTTGTCCCCTTGTTCAAGAAGGACAGTCGAAGTAACTCTGATAATTATAGACCAGTGAGCCTTACTTTTATTGTGGACAAAGTTTTGGAAAGGATTATAAAAGAAAGGATTTATAATCATCTAGAAAGGAATAATTTGATTAGGGATAGTCAACATGGTTTTGTGAAGGGTACGTCGTGCTTCAGTAACTTTATTGAGTTCTTTGAGAAGATGATCAAAGAGGTGGATGAGGGTAAAGCAGTTGATGTGATGTATATGGATTTCAGTAAAGTGTTTGATAGGGTTCCCCACGGTAAGCTATTGCAGATGATATGGAGGCACGGGATTGAGGGTGATTTAGCAGTTTGGATCAGAAATTGGCTAGCTATAAGAAGACAGAGGGTGGTGGTTGATGGGAAATGTTCATCCTGGTGTTGGTTACTAGTGGTGTATCGCAAGAATCTGTTTTGAGGCCTCTGCTGTTTGTCATTTTTATAAATGACCTGGATGAGGGCGTAGAAGGATGGATTAATAAATTTGCGGATGACACTAAAGCCAGTGGAGTTGTGGACAGTGCAGAAGGATGTTGCAGGTTACAGAGGGACATAGATAAGCTGGAGAGCTGGGCTGAGAGGTGGCAAATGGAGTTTAATATGGAAAAGTGTGAAGTGATTCAGTTTGGAAGGAGTAACAGGAATACAGAGTACTGAGCTAATGATAAGTTACTAGTGTGGATGAGCAGAGAGTCTCGGTGTCCATGTGCATAGATCTCTGAAAGTTGGCACCCAGGTTAAAAGGATTTTTAAGAAGGCATAAAGTGTGTTAGCTTTTATTGGTAGAGGGATTGAGTTTCGGAGCCATGAGGTCATGTTGCAGCTGTACAAAACTCTGGTGTGGCCACACTTGGAGTATCGCGAATAGTTCTGTTGCTGCATTATAGGAAGGATGTGGAAGCATTGCAAAGGGTGCAGAGGAGATTTACCAGGATGTTGCCTGGTATGGTGGGAAGGTCTTATGAGGAAAGGCTGAGGGACTTGAGGCTGTTTTTGTTAGAGAGAAGACGGTTAAGAGATGACAATAGAGGCAATAAAAGATGATCAGAGGACTAGATAGGGTGGACAGTGAGATCCTTTTTCCTTGGATGGAGATGACTAGCACGAGGGGACATAGCTTTAAATTGAGGGGTGATAAGTATTGGACAGATGTCAGAGGTAGGTTCTTTACTCAGAGAGTAGTAAGAGCGTGGAATGCCCTGTCTGCAACAGTAGTAGACTCGCCAACATTAAGGGCATTTAAATGGTCATTGGATAAACATATGGATGATATTGGAATAGTGTAGGTTAGATGAGTTTTAGATTGATTTCACAGGTCAGCACAACAGAGGGCCGAAGGGCCTGTACTACGCTGTAGTGTTCTATGTTCTATGTTCTAATACAGAAACTACATCCTTCTCTAGCTTGCTGAGCCAGCCCTACCCCTGATAAATGCAGGGGCAAATCATAACATTAATTAAGTCCTGCTATACGCCTAAATGACTATGAACAGACATAAGTTTCAAATTGCTGTACAATCTTAGAAATTCTTAGAAATAAGTGTCAGCAGTGGGTCAACTGAATTTCCCTGTCACCGTCTCTGGAATTCCAGCCATCACATACACAACTCAAAGCAACTTTTCCTCATTTCATTTTGTGTTAATATCCTTAGTCAGCAATCACCAAAGTGTGCAGGAGATTTGCCCAATGAAATACAGGAATGTGACCTATGACATCAATGTTTTCTACTTCACCCAAAGTCTCTGCTTAAACCCAAAATGCTGAGAATACCAGCTTCTCCTTTGAAGGCTGGGTTTTCCCTGGACATTCAATTTAATTATCCTTTTCTTTTTAGCTCTTAACAACAGCTGCATAAACACAAATGCAAAAAGGAAGTATTTATTTGCCTACATTTATCCCCAGCAATTAAGCTACTGCTTTTCTCTGCTGTGGTTTGTGTGGTTTGAAGAAAAATTCAACCCCCAGCTCGAAGTATCTTCTTTGTTAATTATGCAAACATGCTGAATACCGCAAAATTTTAAAAAAGGATTCAAACAAATGCTTGCAATAAAGATTTATACTATAGAGACAGTGCAGTAAATCATGGAAATAATAGCCTTGCTTTAAGAATAAGTTCTTGTCAATTTTTAGGTCCTACCATCTGTGTCCTGTCTTATGATTTCCAGCTGAAAATCATAATGAGAAACCATCAATTCATGACAAGAGTAAAAATTACTTTGTCCACAAATCATTGTTTTCCACAGTTAAGTCAGTAACATGGAAGCTGTATTACTTTTTGGGTTATAATTTGGAGGTTTATTCTGTGAGATATAATATATCAGCCAGCCTTGTGCAGTTTTTATATCTACTGTATTTCTAATCAATCCTAAAACCATTATTTTCACTAAGCTTGACCAGGTCTGAAAATGTGAGTACTTCTATAAACCTTGCAACGTTTGCAAAAAGTGCTTTGCTGTAAATTAGCCCTTCCAGAGTATTCAGCAGCTGAACATACAAACATGCAAACTCAGAGCAGGACTCTGCCATTTGGCCCTTTGAGTGTGGTTGATCAAATTGTATGCTCAACTTCATGTTCCTGTCAACATTCTAAAATCTTTGACTCCCTTGTCAATCAGTATTACTGTGTAATATTATAAGGACCTTACTGAGCGCTTATACTATACACAATGAGACAGGGTTTTCATTTTGTGATTTGTATGTTAGTTACTCAACTGTAGTGATCTTTAAAATGATGCTGTGAAGCTAATCTTGTGCTGATGCACAAGCAATATCTATTATTATTGGTTACATTTTTGCATTGGCTTGGCTTTCATGATAGCAGACATGAATGAAAGTTCAGAAGCAATAAGGCACATGGAGAAAGGGTTGACTGGCAGAAGAATACCTATCCTTGAGAATGATAAGCAAAGAGACAAACTTTGCACCCGATCTGAAGGTGAAAATCCTTTGCTTGCTTGTCCCTTAAGTTCCTTTTGTATGAGGTCCTTCATGACAGTTGATCTTCCATTAATGTGCCACCTTTTGTTTTATGCCTTGCTACACATCATCTAATCAGGGCTTACTGTGCACTACTTTTCGTTTATCTCACCTACTGCCTTACTGACATCCTTGGGTCAGCCTGAAGAAATATTCAAAATTGGATATATCTTTTTTCCACCCCTGACCTGCACTCTGTATAGAATCAAAAATCAGAAATATCCCAACATCCAATCCAACTTGATTTGTGAGCATCAATGTAAATGTTTGGGTCAGCTGGGAAATTTTAGATTCTGTGTCAATCTCTTTAAAAAAATGAGTCTTGACTGGTGTAACTGAGTTTCATTTGCCTTTTCATTGGACAATCTTCTGGTATTATGGCTTCTTCTTCTTAGGCAGTACCTTGAACTGCAGGGTCACTTGCTTCCACACTAAAAGTGAGTCCTCAGTGATTCAATGCATAATTAATCAGTCTCTGTCACAGGTTGGAGGAACGGGTGGGTGGGGTGCCTGGGTTGCTACATGCTCCTTTCACTGTCAACATTTGGCTTCAGCTTGCACTTGGCAATAAAAATTGAGGTGTTCAGCTCCTTCACAGATGCTTTTCCTCCTCTTCAGACTTTCCTGTTTGCTAACATGACTGAACGTTCAGAAACAATAAAACACATAGGGAAAGAGTATCTTGGGCCAGGGATTCTCAGGTGTTGATTACAGTCAGTAACTTATCAGACACAAAAGTAATCTCAGAAATACCAGATTACAACAAATCAAAACTCCTGATTTACCACAGAAATTAGGCCCATCCACCCATTCCTCCAAAGTGGAGATTTCACTTCTTCAATAAAGCTTTGACAGTGTTCTTGAAGTTTTTCCTCTGCCCTCCGAGGGCTTGCTTGCTGTGTCAAAGCTCTGAGTAGAGTGCTTGCTTTGGGAGTCTCGTGTCAGGCATATGGATGATGTGACCAAACCAATGGAGGTAATTGAGCTTGGTTAATTCTTCAATACTGGGGATTTTAACTTGAACGAGAACACTGACATTAGTGTGACTATCCTGCCAATGAATTTGCAGTACCTTGTGGTGGCAACACTGCTGGTACTTTTACAGGGTTTTGAGGTGCCTGTTGTACATAGTCCATGTCTTTGAGCCATATATCATGGCTACAACTGAGGCTTCTATCAGGTAAATGGTGCACATTTTTCTTTTTGACTAATATTTTCGGCTTGGCATTGTCTCTGTTCATTCAGTGTTTTGGTTGCTCCGATCACATTTATTGTGTTTCACTATCCAGGTTTTCTACTGATTTATTGGTTATGCTTCCTGCTCTGATTTCCTTGTTGGTAGTTGGTTGAATTTGATGGGCCTAAGTTCTGTGATAAATCAGGAATTTTGATCTGTTCTGATCTGCTGTTTCTGAGATTACTTTATGTCTGATAATTTATAGACTGTAATCAAACTGGAGTTTCAAAGAGTCATATTTGGACTCAAAACATTAACTTTGTATCCTTCTCCACAGGTGATGTCAGACCTGCTGAGCTTTTACCACATTTTCTGTTTTAATCTCAGATTTCCAGCATCAGCAGTATTTGCTTTTATTTTAGTGAAACCTGTCTAACAGATTGTGGAAAATAAAATGGCATTTAACTCAATGATCAAATATTAATTCCATTAATAACTACAATGGACATTAGGCAAGTTTCTTACCATTGAGGGAGTGCAATGAAGGATCACTAAGGGATCAAAAGGATGGAGGGATTGTCCTATAAGGACATATTAAAAAGACTGGGCCTTTATTCCTTGGAGATTAGAAATATGTGAGATGATCTCATTCAAATATACAAAATTTTTACAGGGCCCAACAGGATAGATGCAAGAAAGGTGTTTCCCTTAGCTGGGGAGTAGTGGCCTAGAACCAAAAGATACAATCAAAAGATGCAGATCATTTTGGACTGAGATGAGCAGGAATTTCTTCACTTAGAAGGCGATGAATGTTTGGAATTCTTTGTCCCAGAGGACTGTGGAGATATAATCGCTGAGTACTTTCAAGGCTGAGATCGATGTTAAAAACATTAAGGGATACAGGGGTAGTGCAGAAGAATGTTGCTGAAGTAAAAGATCACCCATGATCTCATTGAATAAGGAAGAGGGCTAAAAGGGCTGACTGGCCTACTCTTGCTCCTAATTTTGATGTTCTTATGTTCATCATTAATTATAAACATACAGGAAGGAATTACATACAGATATTTTCCTTATAATTGAAAATCTTTGTGCCAATTTGCTGACTTACCCCTTTCAATAATAGTCCTCTATTAGCCTAGGAACTCCTAGTTCATTTTTCTCCTGTTTTTGCCACATTAGAGAATACAATGCCAACCCATGGATTTAAAAGTAATAACACGGCCAATTTTTGTTAGCTTCAGATTATGTAAACTTCTATAAGGTCACCCCTCATCCTCTTATGCTCCAAGAAAATAAGTTGTTCTTTGAGGTTCTAACTCTCACACCATTGCCACCCAAACTTCATTGGTTTTGTTCTGTTGGCTACAGATCACAATGTTGAGCTTATCTAGGCTTGGATTCATGCAAGAAGGTCCCTGAGATCTCAAATGACCCTCTTATTCTGCCTATGCTCTTCTAAAAAGGTAATCAAAATGCCTATGCTCTTTGAAAAAGCTAATCAATTTGTTCAACTCACCTGCTCACTCCCTTTAGCCCACTAGTAATGTTCCCTTTTGCCATTGAGTAGCCCCTTCCATTTCTCTGATTCAAATTCTGCTGCATTCCAACATGAGGCAGAATCTCAGAAGCATGCCCGGCTGAGGGTCAACTAGATCATATACCCCAACTGGCAACGAATACACGATAATATATGGTCCATTGTGTGTGTTTTTAAATAAGATTCAGTCATTTTCATTGCTCTGTGCTTCACTTTTACAAAGAAATAGGTAAATCAACTAAATAAAGTCCTCTCAATAATAGTTACATGTTTAACTGGCTTTGTTATAAAGCAGGGGGCGGAGGCGCCAACTAGATCCTTATCTAGTAACACCCTGTCCTGTCTACTTTTGGTAGTCTGGGTTCATTAAAGTCCTATTGACATGTTTTGTAACACCAGGTCAACATGAATAAAAAATGTTCCTAGAATTGTCATTTTTGTTTAACTTATCACGAACAAGAAAGTAGTTAATCATTCTTTAATTATGCAGGTTTTTTTTAGTTGTGCTAAGAACCAAAATTATTCCAGGAATGACACAACTAGTTTGTTCTTGCTCAGAAAAGATTGAATTTTTCAACCCAATATTTGCTTTTAATCAGAACATTCACTGCACAATCCCCAAAATGATCAGTTTGCTGAAGAAAAATCATCACTATGGCGTAACTGATATTAAATTTCTACGACTCTATAAACAACCTGCTGCTAAGTGGGACAACATCTATTTCTTGCTCAAGTATCAATGGGGCAATTAAATATTCTTCCATCACAAAGAATAACAGTGAGTATTAAGGTTTTCCATTTCTCTGTAGATGATCATCAGTCTCTCCTTTGTCCTAGGCAAAAGTGTGAAACCAGAGTGAGTTGGCTAGGTAATACAAGAGATAAGATGGCATATCACAAAGTTAAAATGATGGACATATTGAGGCAAATTTTATCTGGAGGGTGCATGGGTTTTTGGGCAGGTGGTGGGGGAGACAGATAAAACCATCAAAAATCTAAGCATTTTTGAAGCTGGTTCAAAGTCACTGACTTCCAGGTTTAATGGGAATTTATTAGGATACTTGCATGCAACCTCCTTGAGTGAGGTGGGTTACCCAATGGCGCATGTTAACTGGTCAATTGGAGTGATATTTCAACTCACTTCCAAATTTTGTAGCATTTTGATGGGTTTCCCAGGCTCCTGGGGCAACCTCAAAAAAGGGAGAAACAGGCTGTTTGCATCTGTGCTCAGACTGCTGAAAAAGTGAGCCCATGTCCATTGGGTTTGGAACCCATGAGGCCTCTACCAAAGACTGTTCCATTGATGCTTGTGCAGGTAGGACTCAGTCACTGGGAGATGATACTATGATGTGGACCTAGGGGTAAGCAGTTGAAATTTTTAAGTGGAGACCCAACTTCCATGTTTTCTTTTGTCATCATCTCTCTAATGCCCGAGTTGGTTTTCACTGTCAGAATGGTGATGGAGAGCATTATGATGCAGATCAGTGCAGCATAGTTGTGACAAGATTAAGGTACCTGTTATCCTTTTTAAAGTGATAGGTTGTTGTCACAGCCATGGACAGCCATGGTCAAGGTCCATGTGGACTTTGTTGATATTTGCATCTATATTCAATTGGATTGGCCATTACACCCAACCCTCCAATGCCTGCAGCAGCACTCATGTTTGAAGCAGACTCTTCCATTCTCATGATCATTGTGCTTGGAAGGCATATCAGTATCTAGTACATTGTCTGCTACATTGTTTAATAATCTTGCTTTTCATCAATGACCTCTGGAGTACAGCATCTGTGTTCAGTTGGACAGAGCTTGGAAAGGCCTATGTCCTCTGATGCAGACTCTTTACTGCTGTCATTGGCATAATCACCAGCTACTGGTGACTTGTGAGGTGTGAGTTACATTTGCAAACCCAACTTGTTGGTCCCATTGAATTGTGCGCCTGAACCAGTACATGGGCAATAGAAGTCATGCATGTGGCTAGGGTGAGACGGGGTGTTGGGGAGGAGGAGGGATTGTAGAGCTGGAGGGACGCGGTGCGGGGTTGTACTCTCCAGTTTCCTCCCACTCCGTGGTCGGCGCTTTTGCAAAGGGTGAGTACACTGGGATCGAGATGACATGTATTTGGTGAACAGTATGCAATTACACAACAATGAGTGTGTTTTTTTATCGTATCTTCACATCCACACTGCTTTCAGGAATAGTGGGAAGAAAAGGTGGAAGTATTCCTAAGCTGATTATCAGTCCATTGAACACTCCTTCCATCGTAACCAAGTCCTGACATTGGACTTGTAGCCAGAGCTTCTAGTCCAGCAACAGGAATGCTACCACAAGGCCCCGTATGTTAGTGCCACTGGGGATGGACAGTTGGGGATGTGAGGAAGTACATAGACAGTAAAGGATGAGTGGGTGTGTGGAATGTTGGAATGGAGTAGGGTTGAGAAGGCAGATGAGGAAGGTGGAGTGATGCACACAGCAGGATATAGGTAAATGTATCACTGTATATCGGTAAATGTATCATTGTTCACAGTGATTTATGACAATTTACACACATTTTGAGTTAGGATTTATTTTAATGAAATTGGAAGGATATTTAGGTGGAATTTGGCATCAAGAAAATGGCAGTGTAATGTTAAAGTGCAACTTCCAGTGGCATAGAAGCCCAGGTCTGCATCGGCTGTACATGACAAACATTAATTCTGTGATTTTGCGTTTGTTCCACCTATTTAAATTGTTGGAAGAATTTGTACGTTTGAGGTAACTTGATGTTTCCTGAATTCATTTGCATTATGGCTGTTGCATGGGCAAAACCCATTAACTTATTTCCACTTTTGCCTTTTTTAACTTTCTTTCTCATTACTCTTCCTAGACTTTCTTCAATCATCCTGCTTCCTTTCACTTCTCCACTCTCAGGAACAATCTTCCAATTCTCTGTTCCATCAACCCAGTACTCCTCAACTTTTCCTGCTCTCTTGCTCCTATCCCAGGTTCCCTCTTGGATAAGCCTATGTGTCTCTCATGGCATCTTTAGTTGACTTTTCAAGATATTCAGTGTTGGCACGTTATGATAAGCAATTCCAATTGCCCCATTTCACCTCTTTGACTTTCCCACCCAAAGTGCCTGCTGAAGCCTAATCCTGCCAATCTCCTACTGACCAGCTCACCCCTCAACTACTGACCTCATGGACACTGTTGGTGCATCCATTCTACTGCATCTCCACACAGTTCTCTTGAGAAGCTTGTTCACTTGTGAACAAGGCTCTTGCCATCCAAGAACTTATTGTGGATCGTTGTATTAACATCATAATCATAACAGGAATCTTGCTAAGGGTGATTTCCCTGAATGAAGCCACCCTCACCCTGGATACATTTGCTACCACTTGTTCTGCCACAACCATTGAACATAAGAACATAAGAACTAGGAGCAGGAGTAGGCCATCTGACCCCTCGAGCCTGCTCCGCCATTCAATAAGATTATGACTGATCTTTTTGTGAACTTAGCTCCACTTACCCGCGTGCTCACCATAACCCTTAATTGCTTTACTGTTCAAAAATTTATCTATCTTTGCTTTAAAAACATTCAGTGAGGTAGCCTCAACTGATTTACTGGGCAGGGAATTCCACAGATTCACAACCCTTTGTGTGAAGAAACTCAACTCAGTCCTAAATCTGCTTCCCCTAGTTCTAATTTCACCTGCCAGTGGAAACAACTTCCCTACTTCCATCTTATCTATTCGTTTCATAAACTTATGTGTTTCTATAAGATCTCCCCTCATTCTTCTGAATTCCAGTGAGTATAGCCCCAGTCTACTCAGTCTCTCCTCATAAGCCAACCCTCTGAACTCCGGAATCAACTTAGTGAATCTCCTCTGAACCTTTTCCAGTGCCAGTATATCCTTTCTCAAGTAAGGAGACCAAAACTGTACACAATACTCCAGGTGTGGCTTTACCAACACCTTATACAGCTGCAACATAACCTTGCTGTTTTTAAACTCCATATCTCTAGCAATGAAGGACAAAATTCCATTTGCCTTCTAATCTTACTAATCTTACCTGCTGCACTTGCAAATCAACTCCTTGTGATTCTTATGCAAGGACTCCCAGGTCCCTCTGCACAGCAGCATGCTGCAATTTTTTACCATTTAAGTAATAGTCCATTTTGCTGTTATTCCTACCAAAATGGATAATCTTACATTTACCTACATTGTTCTCCATCTGCCAGACCCTTGCCTACTCACTTAGACTATCTATATCCCTTTGCAGACTTTTAGCATCCTCTGCATACTTTGCTATGCTTCTCATCTTAGTGTCATCTGCAAATTTTGACACACTATACTTGGTCCCCAACTCCAAATCATCGATATAAATTGTAAACAATTGCGATTCCAGTACTGATCCCTGAGGCACACCACTAGTCACTGATCACCAACCAGAAAAACACCCATTTACCCCCACTCTTTGCGCTCTGTTAGTTAACCAAACCTCTACCCATGCTAATACATTACCCATAACACCGTGCACCTTTATCTTATGAAGCAGTCTTTGGTGCGGCACCTTGTCAAATGCCTTCTGGAAATCCAGATACACCACATCTACAGGTTCCCCATTGTCCACTGCATACGTAATGTTCTCAAAAAATTCCACCAAATTAGTCAAACGTGGCCTTCCCTTCATGAACCCATGCTGTGTCTTAGCAATGGGACAATTTATATCTAGATGTCTCATTAGTTCTTCCTTGATGATAGATTCAAGCATTTTCCCTACTAGTTAAGCTAACTAGCCTATAGTTACCCACCTTTTGTCTTTCTCCTTTTTTTAAGTAATGATGTCACGTTTGATGTATTCCAATCTGTGGGAACCACCCCAGAGTCCAGCAAATTTTGGTAAATTACCACTAGTGCATTTGCTATTTCTCCCGCCACTTCTTTAATGCCCTGGGATACATTCCATCAGGATCAGGAAACTTGTCTACTGTTAGCACCATTAACTTGACGACTCTTCCTCCTTCGAGTTGATGGTTTCTAGGTCCTCACCTGCCATAACTTTCCTGCCATCAGTTTTTGGCATGTTATTTGTGTCTTCCACTGTGAAGACCAACACAAAATACCTGTTCAATGCCTCAGCCATTTTCTCATTTCCAGTTATTACATCCCCCTTCTCATCCTCTAAAGGACCAATGTTTACTTTAGCCACTCTTTTTTGTTTTAATTATTTGTAGAAACTTTTGCTATCTGTTTTATATTCTGAGCTAGTTTACTCTCATAATCCATCTTACTTTTCTTTATAGCTTTTTTTGTGGCTTTCTGTTGACCTTTAAAGATTTCCCAATCCTCTAGTTTCCCACTAATCTTTGCCACTTTTTATGCATTTTCTTTCAATTTGACACCCTCCTTTATTTCCTTAGATATCCATGGCTGATTACAGTTCTTCCTTATCACCGGTATATACTTTTGCTGGAACTCCTCCACTGTAAATGATGTGCCATTGTCTGACACTAAGATTTCTGGGATGCCATGGATGGAAAAAAATCTGCCTCAGTTTGTCAGGTGTGGGCATGGCCTTTGTAGACTTCATCAATTGGACATCCAGCCATTTAGAATTCGTATTAATTGAAGTGAGAACAGCCATGTACAGTCTTTATGTAGCCTTGCCCATGGCCTCCCTACCCATTCCCAAGGACACAGTGGCAGCAGTGCCTGTTGGACTTCAGAACTTGGGCACTGGCTGACCATTCTTTTGATTTCTTTATCGATGCCCAGCCACCAAACATAACTTCAGGCAAGTGCTTTAATCCTGCTTTGCCCTGGATGTGCATCGTGCAGTTCCTGTAATATGAGTCATCTCTCCTGGGGTAGCACTATAAAATCAGTTCCCTACAATACCATGCTGCCGTCACATGTCATCCCTTTCTTCTTTGCTGGTAAGGTTTACATAGCTCAGACTTATCATATCACCATCCTTGCATCACATCTTATTTAGTTTTAATAACATGGGGTTTCATTTGGTCCAAGTTTAGCTGAAATTGGCAAAGCCTCTATTAGTTGCAGCATCAACACCATCAGTACCATTTCTTGCGAAACCAGTGGTGAAGGTACTGTCTGCAGTAAAGGCAAGTAGCTGAGTACATTTGCATTTGATATTTGTGTTCTTGGATGATGCTGCAACATATAACTGTATGCTGTTAACAATAGAGCCCATATCTGTACCCTTGCAGGGGCAATTAGCAGCACTAGCTTATCCTCTCCGAATAAACATAAAATGGTTTGCAATCTGATAATATGGTGAAAGGTCTTCCATATATATACGTTGATGAAACTTCTTCACCGCCAAACTTTTTTTGTTTGCCTGGAAACACTTTTATTCTGCATCTGATAATGTTCTCAACACAAATGCAATTGGCCTTTCTACTCCATCAGGCATCCTGTGGGACAAAACTGCTCCCACTCCTTAAGGTAATGCACCACAGGTAACTATCAATGGCTTGGTTGGATCAAAGTGTACAAGCAGTGTCAACGACTGTAAGGCCTGTTTTACTTTTGTAAATGCTTCTTTTTGTCCCTCTCCCTACGCCAATGCTGATACTTCTTTAAAAGCTGGTGAAGAGGGACAAAGATTGTGGATACTTTTTGTATGAATCTACCATAATAATTCACTGTTCCTCGGAATGAATTTAATTCCAATATGTTTTTTGACTATGGAACTTCCTTAATGGCTTTATCTTTATGCTCCAAAAGATGTAAACCTTTAGCGTCTACTCACAAACCTAAGTATGTTTCTTCATCCACCTGGAAAGAGCATTTCTCTCATTTCAAATGGATGCCTGCTTCTATAAATCTCATCATAAATTTCATCTAAGTTTGATCTCTGCTGAGATTTTGCTTTTATCGTTGATCTCTATTCCTCAGGTGAGGGTCCTGTAAATAGTCATTTGGACAAACCACTATATTATGGATACCCTGTAATAAATTTTCCATCGTATGCTGGAAAATGGCACAGGCTGACAAGACTCCAAAGGGTATATATGTACACTGGTATAATCCCTTATGGGTGTTGATAGTAACTAACCTCTGGGAATCTTCATCCAACTCCAACTGCAGTAGGTGTGACTGAGGTCTAACTTGGTGTACTTTAAGTCCCCGGCTAATTTTGCGTCGATGTCCTCAATTCCAGGAATGGGATGTCTGTCCATCTGAGCTCAAGCTAAAGGATAGCTCTATGGGTGCAGCCCATTCAGAGACTTGAACAAGTTTTATAACACCTAAATTTTCCAAACTTGACTTCAACATTATGATGCCGTGCATAAGGCACTGGGCAGGCCTGAAAAAATGTTGGGGTTGCATCGGAATTCAAATACATTTTAGCTTTAGTCCCCTTTATTCATCCTAGCTCCTTTTGGAAAACCTCAGAACATTTAAACAAAATCTCCTGAAAACCTCCGTCCTTTAGGTTTTAAATTTCCGACCAATTTAGTTTTATCTGTTTTAGCCAATCTTTGGCGATTAGACAAGGTCTGAGACTTTCAGTTACCAGAACAGGTAGTTAGGCCATTTGGTTTCTGTAGGACACAGTAACTGTTGCTGACCCTATGGTCTTCAATATCTTTCCTGCATATGTAGACAATATAGCTCCCGACTCACTCAATCTCGATGGCTGGAGGTCTTTTTGAAGGCAACATAATACCTGCGCAGCTCCTGTATTGACTCCCATTTTAAGAGATCTGTTGTTACTATCAAGGTTCTCTCCATAGGGGGCACCTTTACTTAGTTGGTTCTGGTTTGGTGTATGCGACTTGGGTCCCTTATTGGGCTTCTCATCCAGTGTTTTCAAAGGAATTAAACTAACCATTGTGGGTTTATTTTGCACTTTCTGTCCTGACTGCTTCACTCTGCACCATGCTTGTAAGTGATCTTCCTTATTACATCGGTAATCTGTATAAGTTCTGCATCAGCAAGCTTCTTGGCAGTGTTCTTTTCACATCGAAAACAAACTTCCACCCTCATTACTGTAATCCTCTTCTCAGGCTCTGCTGTGCTCTCATCGGGCTGTTCTTCTTAACAGAAATGATTCACCTTTTTGGGCATGCCTGGTAAATTGCTTAAACCATGCTTAGCACTATCAGTCACCTGGGCCAACTTTTTTTAAAGAGATTTTGTTCTCAGCTCTAACTTCTATATAATGAGACTGTTTGCACCACAGGCCAAATGGCCTGTTCACATTTCTGCTAAAGCTAAGCCAAATTCACTCTGGTTACTCTCTCAAGCTGGCTACAAAACATGAGGTGGTCTCCTCTGGCTCCCAGACAGCTGAATGAAATTCATACTGATATCTACCGATTCATAATGATTTATTACCGATGCTAATATATATATGTAAACAAGGGTCTGACAGAACTGAATAAACATCTACTCTCCACTCCACTCCACTCCTCCCTGGCTCCAACTGATGTTCCTCCCTGACCTCGGTTGCTCACTCTTGCACCTGACTGGCTCAGCTTCCTGTGCTGCATCTTGATAGGACCCAGACCATTCATGTCCTCAGGATCACCCCCTTAAAGGGATCACACTACCTCTCCCCCAACTCCTTCACCCTTACCTCCAACAAAAACTTCATGGAACTCATGAATCTCTTGGTCACTAAGATCAAGACCAGCTGCATCTGTTACATCCTTCCCTTCCTTTAGCCCACCAGGTGATCTCCATAACTCTCACCCTGAACTCACATCTTTCTCTAATTTTTCTCCTATTTTACCTCATGCCCTACCCCTGTTCATTTTGTCCATGAGGCCACCTCGTGCTCCCTCAATACTGTTTCCACTGTACTCCTGAACAACCAACTTCCTCTCCTGGTGTCCATGTTGCCAATAATGTACATGGTTCTCACCTATCAGTTTTGTTTCACTCACCTTTAAATCTGCTGACATCATCCTACTCTTCAAAACCCAACCCCTGACCATATCATCCTTACAAGTTACCACATCATCTATAACCTTCCCTTCCTCTTCAAAGCCCTTTACTGTATTGTGTCCTGTAAAGTTAGTGTCTATTTTTGCTGGAACTCCATTTTTCAATCTCTCCAATCAGATTCCTCCTTGCAACATACCAAAACAGGTTTTATCAAAATGATAAATAACATCCTATGTGACAAAGATAAACTTTCCCTCCTCATCTTCTTGAACTACTTTAAGTAACTTAAGTTCACTAACCATATTTCACAAGGGACCATTGGCAACTTGTCCTCTGTTAGAGAGAGACAAGCGCTTGGAAGGCATCATTTTACACCAAGCACACAACAAGGCAAACATACAAAATCGAGGCGGGAGTAGGCCATTCAGCCCTTCAAGCCTGCTCCGCCATTCATCTTGATGATGGCTGATCATCAAATTCAATATCCTGATCCCCCTTCCTCCAATGTCCCTTGATCCCTTTAGCCCCAAGAGCTATATCTAATTTCTTCTTGAAATCAAGCAATGTTTCGGCCTCAACTACATTCTGTGGTAGTGAATTCCACACATTCACCACTCACTGGGTGAAGAATTTTCTCCTCATCTCAGTTCTAAAAAGTTTACCCCTTACCCTCAAACTAAGACCACTAATTCTGGACTACCCCGCCATTGGGAATATTCTTTCTGGATATACCCTTTCTAACCCTGTTAGAATTTTATAAGTTTCTATGAGATCCCCTCTCACTCTTCTAAACTCCAGTGAATATAATCCTAACTGACTTAGCCTCTCCTCATATGACAGACCTACCATCCCAGGAATCAGCCTGGTAAACCTTCATTGTTCTCCCTCTATAGCAAGGACATCCTTCCTCAGATAAGGACACCAAAACTGCACACAATACACAAGGTGTGGCCTTACCAATGCTCTATACAATTGCAGCACAACCTCCATATTCTTATACTCAAATCCTCTTGCTATGAAGGCCAACATACCATTTGCCTTCTTCACTGTCTGCTGAACCTGTGTGCTTACTTTCAATGACTGTTGCACAAGGATTCAAAGCTCTCGTTGAGTATCCACCTCACTCAATTTACACCCATTCCAGTAATAATTAAGCATGCAGCAAGGCAAGGAGGCAAGTTTCCATGAACTCTGCATCTCTGTCTCAACTAGCAGCACATCCTGCTGACATATCACCCCTGTGCTACTGACTTTCACTGGTTCCTGTTGAAGCAACATCTTGATTTTAAAACTCTCATTCTAAAATCACTGCATTGACTCCAGTGTGCCCTACCTCTGTAATCTCTTCCTGTATCTAAACTTAGCCTCTTGAGTATTCTCCGATTTTAATCACATTAACATTGATGCCTTTGTTGCCAACATAACAACTCTTCTTTGATCTTTAACTCCTCTTAGCCATGGTTGGACTATTTTTCCTGTGGTTTCAGTGCCTTAAAGAAAGATATATTTGCTGTATATCAATAGACATTGCATATATCTCACCATACCTTTTATCATAATTTCCCAATTTGCCATTGCCAACTCAGTCCTCATTCCTACTCAGTTTGCTGTGTTTAGATTTAAGGCCTTAGATTTCAAGCAAATTATATCACTTGCATACTCGAGCTACAATTCAAATATATTATAATCACTCTTCCCTAGAAGCCGCCTCACTACAAGATTAATAATCAGCACTTCCTTGTTGCACAGCACTAGATCCAGTAGTCATTGCAACCCAAGATATTTCCATTCACTCCCATCCTATGCTTCATTTGGAAAAGCTCATTCGTAAGCATGTCCAAAACATGATCAATTGCTCACGTTAACTTCCATTAGTCTGAGCACAAGTCAGGACAGGTCACTGCTTGGGAACAGAACAAGATGTTCATCAAATATATGAAAAGCAGGCAACATAGAACGTTGGTATAATATTGATATGTGGTGTCTGTATAAATAGACTAATCTTCATTCAAATGGTCTGTGATATCATCCAGTCCATTTGATTACACAGTCTTGTTACACATTATGAGCCAATGATTATATCTACATGCAATAAAAATCAGGAGCAGTTATTGTTCAGTTTGTGAGCCAGGTTTTCTGCAACTCTTGCCATGACCTAAGAGGGTTTTGGCAACCATGGACTTCCTTTGGATTGGTCAATGATTATGCTCGGAACCATTGAATCCAGAGTCCCTGCTGTGCAGAAAAACATCATTCAGTATAGCAAGTCTGCACTCACTCTCTGAAAGAATATCCCACCCAGGCCTTTCCCTCCATCCTTTCCCTGTAACTTTACATATTCACCATAGCTAATCCACTTAACCTACATCTTCGGACATGGCCAATCCAGCTGACTTGCACATCTTTGGACTGTGGGAAGGAACCAGAGCAATTAGAGAAACTCATGCAGACATGGGAACAATGTGCAAATTCCACACAGTCAGGCACCCAAGGCTGGAATGGAATCTGGATCCCTGGAATTGTGAGGCAGCAGTACTGCAGTGGCTTGCCATTGCCTTCTGAAGCATGGCTTATCAGGAAACTCTCCCATTCTTGTTGCCTGCCATCAGGCTGATAATCAACCTATTTGGCTATGTTATGAAAGCATCTTCCATGACCATCAAGCCCTGAGGCGGACTTGAATCCAGAGTCTATCCCAGAGATCAGGGTGCTACCACTGTGCCACTTGACCTCCCTGAAGCAGATTTAGAGTTCTCAGGCATGACCCTCAAGCAGCCAAATATCGCTGTTCTCCCTTGTTAAAATATACCAAAGTCAAGTACATTGCCAGTTAAAATAACGAACCGTGGTATTAGTGTAAAATATTTCCAGCATGTCAGATGTATCGTTCTATTGCAGCAAACAGAAACTGATACTTTTTTTGCATTTTCCTTCCAATACCATCTGAAAAATGACCACAAACCACAAGGAAAGTAACTCGGAATAGCTTGTTTGGAGGCTGAAGGGAGAAGAACCAAACGTCTTCCCAGCAGTCACTAAATGTTTTTGCCAGACCATCTCCAGGGCCACCATTAACTGCTTTACTTTAAGGGTGTGAATCCTTCTTCCACTCTTCTGTACAACACAACCACCCAATGCCATGTCCTTCTTTGCACCACTTGGAATCTCATCATGAGTGCATAGGTCTCAATGATGCAATTGTGCAATTGCCCATATTGCATTTTTTTCTGCCATGTCTGCCAATCCTACCAGCCTGCTTATATCCTCTTGAAGCTTTTTGCTATTCTCCTCACTGGTTACAATAGTTTCAAATTTGTGATATCTGCACATTTTGAAATTGTGTCCTTTGTCTCCAAATCCAAACCATTATAGAATCCTATGGTGTAGAAGGAGGCCATTCGGCCCATTGAGTCTGCACCAACTACAATCTCATCTGGGTCCTATCCCATAACCCTAGCTAGTCCCCCTGACACAAAGGGGCAATTTAGCATGGACATCAGCCTAACCCACACATCTTTGGACAGTGGGAGGAAACCCACCCAGACATGGGGCGAACATACAAATTCCACATAGACAGTGGCCCAAGCTGGGAACTTAACCTGGGTCCTTGGCACTGTGAGGCAGCAGTGCCAACCACTGTGCCACCTGTGCCGTCGTTTCTCAGAACTCCTAGTACAGAATTGTGGGGAATATCACTGTATATCTCCCTCTTTGTTCAAAAATAGCCATCCACCTCACACCCTTTTGTATCCCTTAGCCAATATTGTATCATGTTGATGCAGCCCCTTTAATTCCATGGGCTTCAATTATGTGAACTAAGCTAATAGATGGCACTTTATCAAGTGTTTTTGAAAACACAAATGCAGAGCATCAGCTGCACTGGCATCATCCACACTCTCTGTTAGCTCATTAAAAGACTCACTCAACTTGGCCAAATATAATCTGCCTTTAACAATTCACACTGTCTTTCCTTTACTGGACCCAGAATGATTGTTAACTCTCTCTGGATTATTGTTCTTAAAATCTTTCCCATTATCGATGTCTAACTGATGGTCTGTACTTGCTAGATTTATCCTTCTTCCTATTTTTGATCAAGGCTGTAACATTGCATTCCTTCTGCCCATCTGAAGCATTCCTACATTAAAGGAGGCTTTGAAAATAGTGGTCAGCACTGCTACAAATTCTACCCTTCCTTACATAAGAAATATGAGTCCACTCTGCTGTTCAGTAAGTTTATCATTGAACTTTTACCTCAGTACCTCCTTCCTGCATGATCCTTATTATCCCTTAAATCCTTCATTTCCCAGAACTCCATCAATCTCCCGTTTGAACATTCTCATTGACTGAGCATTCAGAACTCTCTGAAGGAGAGAATTCCAAAGACTCACCAGCTTTTGAGTGAAGAAATTTCTTCACACCTCAAGCCTAAATGGCTGACACCTTACTCTGAAACTCTAATCCCAAATTCTAGATACTCCATCTAGGGAAACAGGTTTTGCGGCATCAACATTGGCATGTCCCTAAAGAATTTTGTATGTTGTAATTCAACCATCTCTCAGCTTCCAAATCACCAGGCATAAAGGCCTAATCTACTGAATCCCTTATTGTCAGACAGATCTTCATCCCAGGAAACAGCATAATTAACCTTTGTTTCTGACAATCCAACCGTGATTACAGAGCATTACGTATTTCATTGGTCGGAATGTTTTTTGAGACATCTGGTGGTTGTGGTAGGTGCTAATTAAATACGAGTCATCTTGTATTCTTTTCCATTTGCAAATTATTTTTTCCCTTTCCTTATCAATTTCTTTGTTCCCCCATTGCCAAATTCTAAAGTCCTCCTAATTTTCAGGCTAATACAACATTTTAATATCTTTCGATCATCTAGACTATCCCTAACTCCTCTTGATAGCCATGGATGGACACTTTTTCTTTGAGTTTCTTTGCCTTAAATGAAGGCATATTTGCTGCAAACTATGTATTAATTTATTAAATGCTAGCCATTGCATGTCTATCACCATATCTTTTAGTGTAGTTCCCCAATTTGCCACATAGCTCATTTCCTCATTTCCACATAGCTTACTGTCTTTAGTTTTAAGAACATGGATTTGGACCTATCTCAAACACTTACAAATAATAACATTCTAATATACTATGGTCACTCTTCCCTAGAGATCCCTTCACTGCAAAGTTATTAATCAGTTCTTTCACTTTGCACTATACTCGATCCAGCAACCACTGTGACCCAGGATATATCCCATCATGGGGGTACACTTCCATCCTATGCTTCATTTGGAAAAGGTCATTAGCAACCATGTCCAAAACAGGGTCACATTAGCTCACATTAACTTCCAACTGTATGAGCACAAGTCAAGACATATCAGTGTTTGAAAAGAGAACAAGATGTTCATCAAGTATATGCACAGCAAGCAACTAAGAATGTGTTTGAAGTCCACAGTAATCTTACCATGCATGGATTGTAAGTACAAATGGGCTAATCTTCATTCTGATGGTCTGTGATATCATCCAGCCCAATTGATTGTCCAGTCTTGTTACACATTAAGAGCCAACGATTATATCTGCTGCAATAAAACTCAGGAGCAGTTATTGCTTAATTTGTGAACTAGGTTTTCTCCTCTCAGAACCATGCCCTAAACTGGCAACCATGAACTTTCATTGGATTGGTCCATAATAATGCTTGGCAAAGTACTGCAGTGGTTTGCTATTTCTGTCTGTAGTATAGCTGACCAGGAAGCATTCCCATTTTTACTGCCTGTCACAATGCTGATAATCAACCCATTTGGCCACTTTCCATGGCCATCCAAGCCCTGAAATGGGACTTGAGTGCAGATTTTTTGGCCCAGAGATCAGGATGTCACCACTACACCACATGACCTCCCTAATCCAGATATAGGGGAGTTGATTTTCAGTGGAATTAGCCTTAAACATCAGCCCTGCCCTCTCCTGTAAAATTGTGTCAAACTCAAAATACATTTCCAACATGGCAGCTAATGTAAAAATGCAGTTCTTTTTTGAATTTCACTGCTAAAACCACCTGAAAGTGAGTATGATCCACAGGAAAAGTAATCAGCAATAGGTTGTTTTGAGGCAGAAGGGAATCAGGAGTCAAAAGTCTTCCCAACAGGTCCTTTCTCTACAAATTTATTAATTAGTTATTCCTCATTGCACTGTACTAGTTCTAGCAACTACTGCAACCTAGAACATAACCCATCATTGTGGTACTTTAGTAATCATGTCTAGTGATGTAATAAAGAACCCCATGGACTGTTCTACCTGTCTGCACTGTCTTCATAGCTCAGGGCCTGCAATTGGCCTTTGAATTGTAGATTGGATAAAAGGACCCTTTCCTCTGCTTCTTCAACTTCGACGATCTTCGAGATTCAATCTTTTTGTTTTGAGTTGGTTCCCATGGAAATAGTACCTCTCCTTGTTCTCAAGCGAAGCTTCTGCTGTAGCCTGTAGAATAACCAATGTTGAAGTGGGCTGCTGAGTACTGTAAAGTACTCACAGCCACTTAATGATGGCTGTTCTCTTGCCTTTCTTTAGTGAAAGCAAAGTTTGAAATTGAAATCCCCACAGAGAGTAGGCAGTAATTCAATATGATGCATACAGAATAGATGGAAACACCCTCTAAACACTTATAAAATTTTTAGAAATAAGTGTGGCCGCATCCACCAGGCCAATATTGTGAACATGCTCCCCCTGTCCACAGGATAGTCTGCAGCTACGGCTGTGGCCTAAAGATACCTGCTGCTTTTGGGGTAGTGGGTTCAAAGAACTCAGCTGCTGGGAGGTCACTCTAGAGAGGTGACATTCCCCACACATAAGAAAGGGCTGCTCTGACAATGGGCGTATCTTGACTCCATTTGAAAATGTTCTGTAATTGGGCCCTTAAGTGATGTAAATGTTTGCTCATGTTGCAGTAGGCTGTTGACTTTCATCTCCTCCATCCTTGGGAAATTCCCCTGCAAGCAGAAATGTTTTGGGTGGTTGTCACGATGCAGCTCACCCCTTTTTTCCCAACCTCCCCCATCTCCAATCCAGTCTCCAGGGGTCAAGTAAATTCAGCCCAAAGATTCAAGTAAGTTAATTTTATCAACCTGCTTATACATTATCCCCAATTCTTTGTAGAACAATATTTGCTGCTAATAATTCATAAAATCTACGAATGAAGAGATGATTTTACATTTGGTTTCGTGAAGTATATAATTGCCTTTTAAATGGCTTGCTAGCTGGTATCCTTAATAAAAATAGGAATTTTACTTTGGAGTTACTGCTGTCTGCCAAGATCTGAGAGTCATAAGCCAGTCACCTGATACTCCATTAGATGTAATATGAAAGCAGCTAATGACTGCTTTAAAAATGAACTTCTCCTTCTATCTGAAAAGCCGAAGTGCTTGTGCACTGTGCAGGACCAGCACTGAGGTGCTTGATTCTATTGGTTTGTGAAAAAGAAGTTTTCTCAGTAAATTGGTGTTATTCTGGATGAATAATTTCTAAGCAGAATGGAGGTTAGTAACTAATATAACAACTCTCTTGGCTGAATCAAGTAGTTAACCGTTATATAAAACAAAACACTCAAACTGTCAAATATTTAAAAAGAGGGATGGGTGGGATGAATCACATGGTGGAATACTTAGGGAAGTTAATGAGAATAAAGGCGAGCTTAGAGAATATATATTTGAAAGTATTTGGCTCCAACAAAATAAAGTGTACCTCCCGTCACAAAAGATTCAGAGTTTAGTGAGCCAGACAGTTTTTCCCAGCATGTTTATCTTCACCTTCTGTGTTACATCCCCAGTATTTACTGTGTTAACAGAGGTGTGTCTGACCCATATTGTGCACCAGCAATCATTGGATGAGGGGTGTAAGGTTTTGGAATGGGTTTCTATTCACAACAGAGGCTGTAAAGGATATCTATACATTACATTGAGAAAAAGTTGGAGATGATTGAATTTTTAAAAATGACATACAGGGGTCTTTCACCCCATGTTCTTAGTCATTATTTTTTGCTTAATGAATTTAAAATATCATTTTATATTATTATCAGATATAATAAAAGTGTTTTGTATCTCACTATGGCTCAGTTGCTTCTTCATGTGGAACTGAAAGATAAGGAAATTCTTCTGCTCCTGTGGATGAGGAAGGCACATGAGCACATCAAGCTTTAAAGTTTTCACAAATCATAAATGGTATATCCCACTGGAAATGTTGCTTTAATATTTAGTAATATTATCATTTGCAGTGAACCCTTGGTTGGGTTTAATGACTAAATCCAAACATTTTGTTGGGGAGTTGGTGGACAAGGGAAGATATATTCTGCAACAATCAGTCTTTCCAAGGATTGAAAGGAGCAAGAGGTATATGCACAGATAAATAAATATGGAAGTGGACAGTAAAATCCCTAACAGGATTCCCTAACGTGAATGTTGCTGCTCCAACTTCCTGTCTGAAGGCTGGAAAAGTAAAGATACATTCTACATGAGGTATATACGAGGGTAATATTCCTTAGCACCATACCCAGATATGTTAAATGTTATGACAACTTCAGATGTAATTACTGGATTCTGTGTTATAAGATGGATGTGCTTTAACTGCAGTGATTGATCACAGGGCTCTGTCCTGCAAAGACAAGTTGACTAATATATTGAGCAGCATTGTTTAAGTATTGAGATGTGCTGGAGTACTTTTCCCCATGGAAAAAGTATTATAATGTAATAGAACTGTAGAAAAATATGCTTTGAAAACCTTGTTGCATGGTATGGATAGGGACTTAAATTCAGGGTGTTTTAACTTAGAAAAAAACATTGCCTTCCTGTTGAAACTTAGAAAATAATCCAACTACTTTCTGTACTCTTTGATTAGCATGCCATCTGGTTTGAAATAAAGGAAAAATCACCACCTGGTCTTTCAGTTTCAATAGGCTCCATTTTCTGAACTTGTAATAGTTTAGCTGAGCCGATTATAAATGCTTGCCAGAGTTTCAAAATCTAATGAACTATTTAGATCAGCAGGGTATGGTATTCACAGTTTGATTATCAATTTTAAGAGATTATTAAAGAAATATCTGTCTTTGACATGGTTACTATATAGTTTGGAACTGAATGGCCATTTAAGGAGATTTATTGTTTTCAACAGGATTGAAGGCTTTCCTGTGCAGCATGAATGATAGTATATTTGACAGCTTTATTAGATTATTGGAGGTTTAAATTTTTGCAGTCCATTTCAAAGGATTCCCATTATTATATGGCTCCTGAGGATTGTACAAAATAGATATTTAAAGCCATAATTGGGTGTGTGGATGTATGTTTCTTCCAGGAAGATGCATAAGGAGCATGGGACAGGCATAGGGGTATGAGGCTGCATGCAGGGGGCATGTGAGATATGAACGATTTTGGAGGCAGCATGGAGAATACAGTGGGGCATAGAAGATCATGGGGCATGCATTGCACATGGAGTGATGGGGACATAAGAACAATATAGAGACCTAGCTGATGTTCCAGAATTGTGGTGAACCTCTCACTGACCTATCTTGAAATCTTCTCTGACATTGCCTCAGGCATTGGGAAACCTGAACCCTAGCAGCCGATGTGATGAATATGGGCAGGGGTGACAGGCCCAAAGTTGGAAAATGGCTGACTCATGTTTCCCAAGCCCCACACAAAAATGCAGCTCTAAGTGTTGTCCGGCAACCTGTTCCACAATTGCCGCTGACCAAGGTCAAACCCTCACATTGCTGTGCGGCTTTTCCCATAAATGGCCATCATCCACCTAAAAAATGGAACTGAAAGTCTTGGTATTGATGTCCTCAAGCACTTCATACATCGTGGAATTATCACTGGAATAGTAATCCAGAGACCCATGCGAATGCTCTCAGGACCCAGTTCAAATAACATCACGGCAAATGGTGAAAATTGAATGTAAAAAAAAAACTGGAATTAAAAATCTAATGATGATGATGAAACCATTGTCGATTGTTGTAAAAATCTATCTCGGTCACTACTGCCCTTTAGGGAAGGAAATCTTCCATCTTTACCTGATCTGGTCTACTTGTAACGCCCCACTCACAACAATGTAGTTGACTCTCAAATGGCAGTTAAGGATGGGCAATAAGTGCTGGCCCAGCCAGTCATGCCCAGATCCTGTAACATGAATAAATAATAAAATAATTCCAAAAAAATTTAGGCACATGATTCACCTTTCCTTTTTTCCATTGTTTCGCTGGATGTGGGTATTACTTGCAAGACCAGCATTTAGTGCCCATCTATAATTGCACTTGAGAAAATGGTGCTGAACTGCTTTCTTGAATTGCAGCAGTCCATTGTTGCAGGTACACCCCCTGTGCAGTTAGGGAGGGAATTCTCAGATTTTGACCCAATGACACTGAAGGAATTGTGATACAGTTGTAAGTCACAGTGGTGTGTGGCTTGAAGGAGAACTTACAAGTTGTGATGTGCCCATGCATCTGCTGCCCTTGCCCTTTTGGAATTGGAGGTCACAAGTTTGGAAAGTGCTGTTGAAGGAGTCTTGCTGTAATGCATCTTATATATAGTACACACTGCTGCGTTTGTGGTGGAGGGAATGGTTGGTTATGTGGGCAGAAGGGGTAAGGATCTAGCAAAGTGCTTTGTTCTGGCTGGTATTGAGCTGTCTGAATGTTGTTGGATCTGCACTCATCTAGAATTGGAGTGTATTCCTTCATAATTCTGACATGTGTCTTGTAGATGGTTTGGAATGCCAGTGCAGATACAATGGGCCAGATAGTTTCCTTTTGCACTGTAATAATTTTGTGATACCCACTTCAATCTACTCTCCTCTTAGTATTTCAATCTTAATGGTTAAGAGATACACAGTTGGCTGCCTTGTTCACTTAGGTCCTAGATACCCTGTTTCCCTTGCTGCAGTGTTAGCAGCTAATACTTTTAGTAGCTCACCACCCAATAATTTAAAAACCTAAATATGCAAGGGCAAGTTGAAGGAAGATGTTTACCAAGGCCCTGCGGCAGCAAAAACTGAAGCATTAGGCTATTAATTGATTATCCAGGAAAACCTTTGAAAATAAAGTAAGAAGCAAATTTGCAAAGTTAGTTTCATTGCCCAAGCAGGAAAATACTTCCTGCTTGAATAATAAAGATTCAAGATTACCTTTTGTTGATAGCAGAAGCATTCAGCGTGGCGATATATCACAGGTTTTGTGAGTTTAGCGTTGACTATTGTGACAGGATTGAGAAAAATTCTGCAGAGGTTTTATTGTTTTGAAAAGGAATACCAAGATAAGAAAAAGCAACACCATGACATGGCAGCAGAAATATCAGAAAACTTCTATAGATGCAAGTAAAAACTGTAGCAAAGAATGCAGCACAAGTGAAAATAGCTGCTTATATAAATTGTGTTTACACATGCAATGAGCGCAGAGAAAATGTAGTCCTTGAGGAAGGTTATAGAAAGACAAAGAACGTAACCGGGGTATGCTGCAGAAGTCGAAAATGAATTGAGAGTGTAGAATAAATTGACAGAAAATTTCTTGAAGGTGACAAGTTCCAGAATTGGTCAGGTGTACAAAACAGGTGCTGGGATACTAAATTGGTCATACAATATATGATTTGCATTATAAATTCCACCAACTTGACCACATATACTGTGCACAAGACTTCAATAATTCATGTAATGGCAATACACCAATCAACTGGATTAATATGCTTAAGTAAAGCAGTACCTCAGATGCTTGAACTAGTCAGGGAATCCTTACAATAACCATAGAACCTAGAATCCCTAAAGTGTGAAAGGAGGTCATTCAGCCCATTGAGCCTGTACTGACTCTCCAAAATAGCATCTCACCCAAGCCTACCCTCTCATGCTACCCCCATTGCCACATGCATTTATTATGGTTAATCCAGTTAACATACACATCCTTGGACACCAAGGGGCAATTTAGCATGGCTAATCCACCTAACCTGCATATTTTTCGACTGTGGGAAAAAACTGGAGTACCTGCAAGAAATCCACGCAGATACAGGAGAATGTGCGAACTCCACAACCAAGGCCAGAATAGAATCTGGGTTCTTGGCACTGTGGGGCAGCAGTGCTAACCACTGTGCCATTATGCTGCCCTAAGCTGTTCCATAAAGATTTAATGCTTTGTGCAACACAGCACAGATTCCTCTACCCATCCAGAGCCATGTAATCTCTTGTGAGTGGCACATAATAAGATAAAAACCCAGGCCAACCAATGGAAAAAGTTTGGAAAGTTCCTCTCCGATCCCCCCAGGAATCAAGACCAGTCAATTGCCCATTGCATCTAGTGGTATTATCACTAGATTATTAATCCAGAAACTCAGCTAATGTCCTGGGGACCCAGGTTTGAATCCCACCACAGCAGATGGTGGAATTTGAATTCAATAAAAAAATCTGGAATTGAGAATCTACTGATGACCATGAAACCATTGTCAATTATTGGAAAAACTCATCTGATTCACTAAAGTCCTTCAGGAAAGGAAATCATCCATCCTTACCCGGCGACTTATATGTGACTTCAGAGCCACAGCACTGTGGCTGACTCTCAACAGTCCACCAAGGTAAACGAGAGATGGGCAATAAATGTTGGCCAGCCAGTGACATCCATGTCCCGTGAATGAATACATTAAAAAAAACATGCTTGGGGTTGCCAATATATTCCTGCAGGTGACCCCCCAATCACCCTGTCCTTGTAAACAACCTTTTTAACCCCAATTCCAATATTTTTATATCTCATAAATGGATATGTTAAAACAGAAAATTGAAAAAGCAGACAATTCCTTTAATTCCCTTTCGATTTTTTTCTCCAAAGTTGCTAGCAGTCATGTCAAGAAGTTCAATCTTTAATTTCTGTGAATTCCAGGACAATTCTGCTGGCTTGGTAACTATACATGTGTGTTATAGGATTGTAGGTTGACACATATGTACAAGCAACGATGCCCTGAATGGTGACGCCGCCAATTTTGTAGAACCGTAGCTTTTATTGCTGCCAGTCACTCACTTCAAAGGTTTATATAGTTTGGTGCATAATAAAACCTCCTCAATGTAGCAGTGGTTGATTCCTTTGCTGTCTCCAGTTTAGAGGAATCAGTGCCATAAACAAGGACATTGGTGACATCCCCTGCTATTGATAAAACAGAACATCCCTGCAGATCTTTATGGAACAGGTGGTGTACTGTAGTCACAGTATTCTTGCTTGGTCTAAGCCTCATCATTCACTCGTCCTTTGCTATGCCACTCCACTGATTTTACTACAACATATTCCTGCCCTGAGCTGTGGTGAGGATGCTCACATTTAGTACAAACTCCTTGGGAGCTGAATTACAGGAGATGCAGTGATGGAGGTTGGCATCATTTATTGTCAATGTCCATTCACCTGAAGTTCAAGCTAAATAACTAGATGGAAGCGGATGGTATTTCATCTCAGAAACATCATTGGTGTGGAGCTGACATACTTCACGCTGGCCACTCTATAATATCTCAGGAATTCTAGTTTAAAATGCATGTCTTATGCTAACAATCCCCTGCTTCTGCTCAGATAAATCTTGGATAGGCATCTCTCATCAGATATTCATCATCCATCAACATGATAGTCTTCCATGAAGAGATCAGGGATGATTAAATTCCAAAGGATAAATCCACAATCACACATCACATGCAAGATTCTCATGCCTGCTGTCACAGTTTAAATACTGACTGAGTGGTAGCACTTTTGAAAAAAGTTGTTTACGGGATGTGAACACTGCTAGCGAGGCCAGAATTTATTGCTCATGTCTAATTGCTCTTGGTGTCATGTAAAAATTGAATGAACTATCCTTCTCTGCTGAAAAATGCATCAGTCACCTAATAAAGCCACAAGCGGAACAGCACCATAAGACATTGGCAGAAGTAGGCCATTTGGCCCATCGAGCACCTGAGTGAAAACACAGCAATTCTCTGTGGCTGCTTGAGTTGACCCAGTGTCATATAAGAGCAGCGTGATCAAGGTCTTTCCAAAGTATTTCCATTGGGAGTTCTGATTCCTACTCCTGAAAAGCCTTTGATCTAGAAAGAGAAGGTTGAGCTGAGGAGGTGAGGCAAAAAGTCTTGGTGAACTCACGTTGTCACGGGCAGCCAGAAGCAGGTCCAATGAGATCTGGGCTTGAAGAAAGAATCAAAAAGCTAAAAAAAATGTTCTTCCTAGTTACAACATTCAGGATCTAAAACTTTCAATGGTCTTCTGACAACAAACTGCCCCACATCCAACAATATTAGCTGATTCTGGCAACAGATGCCATGGCTGTTTGGTCATTGTATCCTAACTCTTGTGCGCTGTGGACACAGCTTTCAGTAGCTGCAGGCTCATGTACTACCAGCCCTCATTTACATGTATTAAAATATGCTTTATGGAATCTCAACAAGCTGATCACAGAGAGGAGTAAATTGCAATGTTACATTTGAGTGGAACATTTATGGGGCAGAATTGGTTTTACCTTATTTTCCAGATCAAAGGAAGAGGAATTACCCAATGGAACACTTTAAAAATGGGTTCAGCCAATGTATTTAGTAATATCGAACAATGTTGAAATGGATAAAGGCAAATTACCACAGATGCTGGAATCTGAAACAAAGATTCAAAACATTTGGGGCGATTCTCCCATCCCGCTGCACTGCTTTTGTAGATCAGCAGGCCAGGAGACTTGAGTGGAGGCCATCTTGCAGGCTTCCTTGTAGGCACTGTGGCCTCCGCGAGTCTCTGAGTACCAGGATTCTGGTGCCGTCAGCTCCACACCAGAAATTGGTACAGAGCTGTGTAAATCACGCAAATGACAACTTAAATATAATTTAAGTCCCATTAGTGGGTCCGGGACTGAAATCTCCAGAGTATTTTTACTCCAGCGAGTAAAGGCTCCCAGAGGGTCAGGAATTAGAGGGGTGTCTCCTGGGCATTGCCACATTGGCAGTGCCAACTTGGACCCCCAGCACTGCCCAAGAGACAAAGTAGAATTGCCAGGGGGCACCTTGGCACTGCCCATTGGGCATAGGACAGTGCCAAGGGAGAAGGGCCAAATAGGTGGGAACTGATTGGGGCACAGCCTGATGGGGCAGGGCCCCTGGGAGGCAATCAGTGGGGGTTCCTGCTGTCACTCTGCATTTGAGCTGAGTGACAGAGGGAGGGAGGCCAGCGATCTGGGCTTGCCATCCGGGTTTGGGGGGTGTGGGGGGTGGTCGGCCAATGAGGAGGTCAGGGCGTCTGGGGGAGATGGTGATCATGGGGGTGGGATTGGGCAATCGGGTCTATGTGGGGAGACTTGGGAGATTGGGACTGCAATTGGGGGGATCATCAAGACAGGCTGTTCCCAACCTAGAGCCAGTGATCAGGCCGTGGGCATGTGGCAAAGTGCCCATGCCCAGGGATCACCTTGGCACTGCCCATTGGCATCAGGTAGTGCCAAGGGGATGGGAGCTATTGAGGGCGGGGCAATCAGTGGGGGTGGGAGGTCCCAATGCCACTCTGGGAAGGAGGGAGGGCAGGAAGTGGGGCGGGCTGGGGGAATGGTCTGCCGGAGGGTGGCCGGCCTCCCAGGGGGATCTGACCTGGGGGGGGTCAATGGAGAGCGGTGTCTGCCAGGGTGAGGGGGTTGGTGGGGGAATTGCCACTGCTGGGGGATGGGCTAGACATTGGTGCGCTCCAGGGTGCGGGGAGGTCAAGGCTGGCCCAGGAGTTGTTGTGGGAGCCACAATCAAGCTGTGGGGCAGTACTGTAAGGGTCCCAAGCTGGCTAGTGATTGAGCTGGCCAAAAAACAGGGAGACTGACAGATCGGAATCCAGTGCACATGTGCAGACTTCCAGAACTGTCAGACTCCCGCGTGAATAGGCCATGCTCCCCCCGAGGTTTTTAATGAGATTCACAATTGTGACCTCTACAGTGCACAGAGTGGGGAGATTCGCGTGAGAAATTAAACTGGCAAAACAGTCGGGATTTAGAACAGTTTTGCCATCAATTCAGCGCTTTTGGGAGAATCACGGCCAACATATCTCACACAGTGAGCTGCAAAGCACACACATTCTAATTTGGATCTATATCGCATCACGTGGGTGGGGCAGTGTTTGGGGGTTTGGGTAATGTTGGGTCTTGATGCCATGCACTGATACTTTAGGTGAGGAGGGAAAGGAAGAAAATTGGAGATTAAGAAAAAAAATGAAAGTCAGTACTAGAGAGCATTTTCCTATTTTGTGCAGCAATAAAGCACTCTGAGATTAGTTATAGCATAGATCCTAGATGATGTGTAAAAAAACCAGAGATCTGAAGCTAATTTACTATTAAAGTGCCGTCAGCGACAGACATGTAGGAATCAAGCAATCAACAACACTCTAATATGAAGCAGAGGACCTCTGTAGCCCCGATGGAATAAAAGACCTACAATGTTGATCATGTCACTGAAAAAACACAGCAAGAGGAAGTCTCCCCCCCACAACATCTTTAGGATATAAGGTAGGAAACGAGCCAAAAACATCCTTTTGGATGCATTTTGTATGGCTTTTGCAGATGGTCTGTTCCACGTGAAATAATGTTAACAGCATGGATTAAAGACAATATTTATCTGTACTCTGTGAACTTTAATTTTAACAAGTTTCAAACAGCTGCCAGTTCTGAATTTCTGTCACAGTAAATAGGTTCACTTGATTCAGTAATATTTTAACCAGGCAGAGATAACATGCTGTAATGTAAATCCTCGCAGAGATAAAAATGACAATGTAAACACTTATGAGATCATTGACACAAGAGAGATGTTAGGAAACTACATAAGATTCTTTGAATAAATATTTTAACAATTTCAGTATGAAATATTTGCTTTTGTTCCTGAACTTATTCAGCTATCATACATGTAAATGAATGTGGTTTGAATGTGAACATGTGGATGTTTAAATGGCCCCTTTCCTTACTCAGAATACCAGGCAGGCTTTGTACAGATTGTCAAAGCAACAGTTCACTGTGCATCTTTTCACTGATGATGAAATATTTCCCCTGGAATTTATTACTTTTTTTAAAAAAATTGCATTACAACTCAGTCTTATCACTGATTCTTCACATAATATGGGAGCACATTTAAAGATCCACCATCTCTAATAAGAAAATGATTGGCAAAATCTGCTGTAAAATTCAGTTTTATAG
Organism: Carcharhinus amblyrhynchos; assembly: GCF_965287045.1. Lineage (NCBI taxonomy): Eukaryota > Metazoa > Chordata > Chondrichthyes > Carcharhiniformes > Carcharhinidae > Carcharhinus > Carcharhinus amblyrhynchos. Next base: position 51,240,909 of record NC_137329.1, read on the forward strand.
TGTCTGTACAGGTGCAATTTTAGGTTCAAAATAGGGTCCGCAAACCGCCTGTGCAGGCTATAACAGATGTCATTTCAGGTAGGTCATCAGCATGGCAGTGAAAGTATGTACCAGGATTACACAGAGCAGCCAGACTGTGATGTCAGTGGCATGCAACACTGATTTGACTCTAACATCAGCATTTTCAGCCTCAACTAACAGCATCTCAGTATGCACTCAGCAGTAGGAAGAATCACTTCTTCCCCTCACCCACCCACCAACCTATTTAAAGATATAAACCACTTTTAAGTAAGTTGACTGATTTCCACTGACTGTTGTTGAGTTAAAAGAAAAGTTTGGAGTTCTGTACTGTGAGATGAAATTGCCAAAGTCTATTGGAAGTGGTGAGTTACCATTGACCGAAACTAATCTTGATTAGCCATATGAATATTGTGGCTACAAGACCAGGTCAGAGGCTAGAGGCACGATCTTACTCACCGTTTATGCCACACTCCCGCTGCAGAGAGGTCAGAGAATTTGGCAGCCAGCCAAATCTCCATTCACTGCAGTGGTTATGGGAAAATCCCACTGGCGTGAATGATGGTAAGATTCTGGCCCAGGAATCGTGTGATGCAGAACTCACCTCCTGACTCCCAAAAGCCTATCCACCATCCACAAGGCACAAGTCAGCAGTCTGATGGAATACTCACCACTTGCCTCGATGAGTGCAGCTCCAACAACACTCAAAAAGCTCAACACCATCGAGGACCAAGTGGACTTCTTGACTTTCATCCCATCCAACATCTTCAACATCCACTCCTTCCATCACTGATGAAGATGTAGCAGTGTGTACCATCTACAAGATATACTGTAGAAACTCACCAAGGCTCCTTATATAGCACCTTTCAAATCCATGACTTTTACCACCTAGAAGAACAAGGGTAGCAAATACATGTGAACATCATCATCTGCAAGTTTCCTCCAAGTCATACACCATTCTGACTTGGAAATATATCATTGTTCCTTCACTGTTCAAAATCCTGGAACTCCCTCTCTTCCAGCACTACAGGTGCACCTACACCACATGGATTGCACTAGTTCAAGAAGGTGACTCACCACCACTTTCTCAAGGGCAATTAGGGATGGGCAATAAAAATTATCATCCAGCCAGAATATTTAAAAAAACACATCTGCAGCATACCTATAATAAGAGCCATGCTGCCAGACGATATTGATCAGACAGACCATTGGGGTGTTTAAGCAACTCCTCTGCTTACTCTGAATGAGTATGTATCATGATTTGTCATGGCCTGCTGCATTCCATACAGCCTTGTCATCATGAAGGTATAGCTTTTTCCACCAGGTATATGGTGAGAAGCTGTCAAAATGGAGGAAGAGGAAGAGAAGCAGGGAAAGCGAGGAGGCAACCATGTGTGGCAGTCTTTTATGTCACTAGACAATGGTTTGTGCCATGGTAGTCAACTCTAGACTAAGTATCGCCTGATGTGGCTCAAGAACCCCACTCTGGCATCGTAGTCTCTGCTGTTTTTGCTACAGAGGATGACAGGCGTGTCAGTGGTGTGGTACAATCAGTTTGAGTGATGTATCTACCCTGATTGAGTAGTTGGCAGTGTTTGCAAGCTGTGAGATGTGGCTGTGAGGCTCACAGCACTCGAAAGTATATGAAGGTGAAGTGAAACTATGAATGTGAGGTTCAAGGGTTCATTTTGGTTGAAGGGGATTATTGATATTAATGGGAGGACTGGTGAGTTGAACAGGGTGTCAGGCTTATGGTTCAGTGGCATTTGAAAGATATATTCCCTGACCTTGAGCACTTGTGTGAGGTCATTGAATTTCTTTTTGCACACACAGCTATATTTCTGACATTGGCCATCACCAATGGCTTTTCGCACTGCCTTCACAATGTCTGTCTGTCATAAGGTTGTTCCCCATGATTCTTTGTAGATCAAAGAGATCTTTCTTCTGTCATCCTCCTGCCCTGAAGCTTCCTATGTGGTATTGGGGAGCTTTGATGCATCCTCTCAGCCATATTCTGTCATTCCTGTGTCTTTCAATAGCTTGGTCCTTAAATAACCCTAAGTGACCATTACGCATCTGCAAGCAGTCATCCAGGACTGAATAGGCTGTTAGAGAATTTCTGTTATCGTTAGCGTGTAATGATCTCTGGCACACTGGCCACTACCTTTTGATACCAATAATTAATCTCTAGACAGTATATTCACTGTAACCTCAGGCCCCCAGGCAAAACAGCATAGCAGCATAGTTCTAATTTAAATTTACTATACTTGACCAAGCTGAAAGTTTACTTGCAAAGATATAATACAATACATTTTATAATATGAAGCATGAAGGAATTCTGTTGCAATCACAGTAACAATGAAAATGACTCATTAGCTTCAGTTGTTCATCCTTCACCGAATAAAGGTGATGAGTTTAATAATGGGATAATCCAATTTTTCAGCACAGGGGTCACAATTCATAGACCATGTCATTCAGCTCTTCTTAAAGGTGAACTCCCCATTAAAGGAAAGGTGCACTACCAAAGTGACGGCTGCTGGTCAATCGACCTGAAAGGTTACAGGCAGCAAAATAACACAGTCCACAAGCAACACTCTCCTGGAGACCCTGGTGATCCAGATGGACCCCAGCAGAGAGGCTATGTTTCCCCAAGTGGGTGGGAAGCTAACATGAGGAGGTAATAAGAGCACAATGTAAACAGGCCATTGCCCAAAGTCTGGTGCCATGGAAAAAGTACAATGACTTCACCCAGCAAGGTAAATTAATGCCCCTTTACAATACATTCCTAACCACCAATATCTTATTTTACTCGATGCTTCACACCCCATCACTTATGCCGCAGCCCCCACAGGACTCACACATTCAGTGACTCCTCCTCATTCACATGTATCTTCCAATGCTGCCACCTGCTTCTTACTTCCTCCACAGATCTTTGTCTGTTCAGCTGTGGCAGGCACATCATCCCAGCACAGTGCCACACATCACTGTCAGGCTTCCCTCTCTCTCTTGCAGAAGAAGGTTGGATAAAGCACCAGAGAAAGTGGGAGGATGGTAGGGAGTCAGCTCAAGTCCGTCCCCTGAATCCCCTTCACAGATCAATGCTCCAGATCATGGTCCAGAGGCAATATAACTTGTCTCATCTGGCACAGCTAGGCTGTCCAGGATAATCATAAGTGTTTTGTGGTTTGGTTTGTAAATTGAATTTAGTATTTGGACTTCTCTTCAAGTAACTTGTAGCCTAATCAGTATTAGGAAGGATTCCCTCTACTCATGAGTGACTAGGGTCCGGTTCAGGAAGATTTCTACTACGTTATTGACACTATATACATAATAAGTTCTAGATAAGCACATCTCTATAGTGTACAGACTATTCCATCTTCCTAGCTGTGACTGCCGATGTCACTGTTCCATCATGATACACATCACTATCTTATTCGCATAATTATTAATGCATTATGCTAGAGTAAGGGACTGCCTTCTGCTCCTTTGCATCTCCCTCCTCACTTTTATCCTGAGAGATAACGTCAAGTAAAAACTGAAGATGGTGTTATCATGAAATTACAGCTTTTCCCCAGACCCTTCCCTCACCCAAATCTTCCACTTCTGCCTGTATGTTTTCAGATAGGGAAGAGCTTCAGTCTAGACAGCCTTGGCAGAGCCAGGAGGGACAGCAACAAAAGTCCTATTTGCTCTCATTTGATTTATTATTATCACATGTGTTGGGACACAGTGGAAAGTATTGTTTCTTACACGCTGCACAGACAAAACATACCATCCATAAAGTACATAGGAGAGAAGGAAGGGAGACAGTGCAGAATATAGTATTGTAGTTACAGATAACATTATTAGAAAGTTTAAAGAAGTTAGAGTTAAGCTTTAAAAGCCTAGAACAAGAATAAAAGATGGAATTGAGGCCCAGCTCACAAGAAGTCACCTCGCTTCACTCCAAAAAGTGAACTCTTTGAAAAGAGTCTACATAAAGAATACTACTGCAGTAAAATTAATTAATATAGACAATTACTGCTTTTGAATACAGAACCATTTTGGACTACTTGAAGAATTAAACTGTAAATAATGCAGACTGTTTTTGATGAGATGTACTGCCATGCAATGCCATCAAAATCCCTTTTGCACTATGAACTTTCTAACGCTACTTATCAAACACATGGATGTGGAGGCTTCCTGAGAGTCTTCCTAACAATTTTCTTATGGTTTACTGGCTATCTACTTCTATGTGTTACACAGCTAGATGGTTCTGCCTGTAAGTCAGGAATGAACTGTTCCTTTCTATCTGCAGAGGCTGCATACTAACGAACATATGAAAATGATGAACAGGAAAGGACCTGTGCCTCCATCAACCTTGCCCCATACACTGGTGAAACTTATGACCCTCCCAGCCTATCATGCGATCACTTAAGTGAGGTAAAAAATCAAAGGTTGGAGTTCATTCTATCATTTGCCCTGAACTCTTTAAGGGCAAGTGTTCGCTGTCTTTTAAAAATCATTCTCGGGATGTGGGTTCCACTGGCAAAGCAGGCATTTATGCCCATCCCACTTCACCCTACTAATAATAAAATGGATTATTAGGTCACTTCAGGAGGCAGCTTAAAGTCAACTGCGTTGTTGTGGAGCTGATTTTATGTGTGGGTTGGACTGGACGAGGATTGCAGTTTCCCATCTCTTAGAAACATCGGTAAACCAGTTGAATTTCCAATCCAATAGGCTAATGGTTCATTTTTACTAAAATTTCAACTGAATTCAAATTGATAAAATGGGATGATGAGATTTAAACTCACATTCTCATTTGGGGTGGCACAGTAGCACAATGGTTAGCATTGCTGCTTCACAGCTCCATGGACCTGGGTTCAGTTCTCAGCTTGGGTCACTGTCTGTGTGGAGTTTGCACATTCTCCTTGTGTCTGCGTGGGTTTCCTCCAGGTGCCCTGGTTTCCTCCCACGGTCCAAAGGTGTGCATGTTAGGTTGATTGGCTATGCTAAAAAATTGCCTCTTAGCATCCTGAGATGCGTAGGTTAGATAGATTCGTAGGTAAAATATGTAGGGATATGGGGATAGGGCCTGGTTGAGATTGTGATCAGTGCAGACTCATTGGGCCAAATGGCCTCTTCCTGTACTGTAGGGTTTCTATGATTCCCTGGTTACTAGACCAGTAAAATAGTTGATGCATGTTTTTGCTTAATAATAACTTAAAGGCTGATTGTTCACTGCTGTTGGACGTCTCAAGATTCCTTTGATCTGTGGGAGGATATCCCAGGGCATTTGCACCCTGCCTTTGAATTCCTTCCTGATGACTTTGCAGGAGAGGTATTCAAATACGCTAAAAACCAGCCTTTACATTTTGGAATTAATCCACAATTTATCACCAATGCCAATGAGAACATTCCTGAGAGATTTAATAACCTTGCGTCTTAACCTAAGGTCTGTGGTTGCTCCTATAGTTGCCATGGTATTGAAATGCTGCCCAAAACAGCCTGCAAAACAGAATTTGTCAGTATGTAACAGTATGTTTGAACATACTGTTAGCCAGACCAGTATCCAGCACGTTAAGATGACAGGTGGTCACTGTTAGCATTTGTGATTGGATAATTTCAGAGTTCAGTTTCAGAAATGACTAATAAGTTGGAATCATGAGAAATTTAGCAGAGCCAATGGTTATAGTAAGACTCCATCCAACAAAAGCCAATCCTCCTTGTCATTATTCTTGATACTTTGGGCTGAATTTTCAGAGTTGGGGTGACTTAGGAGCCCTTTAAAACTGGTTGGCATGTCTCAGTTCCAGGATTCCCAACCCCATATTTGAGCTGTCTACTTTGCAGGACTGTCTTTAAAAGGTGTGGTCTGGTTTTTGTCAAATGCCCGCACCTGGCACTGCTGACATGGTTGGTTCCATTGCAGAGAGAGGCATATACTACGCCTCTGTGACTTCATAGAGTTGGGCCGGGTTTTTAAAGAGTTGAGGAAGTCATGAACCCTAGTCTGCATGGGGACCTTATTATGTATGCTTAGCTAAGAGCCCCTATATCCATTACTCTTGTTGAAACAGCTGCACCCTAGGCAAAACATTGCTTGATTTACAACTCTGGTTCTCTGATCTCTGCAGTTAATTTGATAATGTTTATTGACACAAAGTAAAATAGTTTCAACGGTTTCTGTTATTAATACTTTAAAGACTTTGGATAATAGATGCTTTTATAGTTGTATAATTACTTGTTTGTAGCGTTGGAAAGTAATAAATGAGTGACTTTTAAAAAAGCCTTTTTTCACATTCACTAAAGGATGTAATGGTTCTATACAGTGTTTGGTGAGTCAATGGGCATGGAAGCACCAAAGCCTGGCATAGGAGGTATAAGGTGGCATGGGGAGGATGTGGGATTAAGAGGAGTTGTGAGGATAGGAGAGCATTTGTGTTTTTGTTAGAACTGAAGCAGTCCCACATCATTGATGTGGGCTTTTCAAACAGCTGTCTCGGCACCAGGCAGCCCCTGTGGCTGCCTCCTAACTTTTTCATGAATTGGCTGGCCCGATTCTAGCCCATTCCTGTTCCCCACCCCCACCTCATCCTCCAAGAAAAAAGCATTTTTTTGGGCACTTACAACCAAAGCAGACAGACTGAGCTGGGAATATCTTCAACTCCTGCTACCTCCCTCGAGGATGAAAATTCAGACCTTCCACACTGATTTGGGACGCATACCACATTCCCTCATCTAAGCCAATGAAAGTGAGTATGATACAATTCCGACAGAAGCTTGAAGCTTGTGATCGAGAGCTGTGAAAAGTCCAAGAAAAGAAAATGATGTAATATGAAAATATTGGTGTATTTAGTCATGCTAGTGCTGCTCTCATTATTTTCTCTCGACATGCTACAATCACTGATTCACACCTGCTGAGATTCATTGCCGCAATTAGCTATCAATCATCATTGTGTACACCCGGAGTAAGGTCCCCTCCTCTAGTCTGTACCTTGTCCATACCCTCTACATGCCATGATATTATCTCTCACAGCTTTTCTGGAGTTGGTAAAAAGCTTTATCTGTAGCAGCTCTCCTAACCCGGCATGTCCTACTGAAGGGAGATGAACAGAACATCTTGAATGAACCAGCAGCCTCAAGGAATGTCCAAATTCCCCATTCCATTTGAATGGATGTGCATTTCTACCAAGATTTCCCTCCTCTCAGTTGACACTCTCTGTTACTCTTGCCCTTTTGTTCTCTCACAGATATATGAAAATCCAAGTATCCCCCATCCACCCACAGTAAACTGCCAAATAATCAAGCCATGCAACATTTCAAAAGCGTGATTTTATTTGATGTCACGAAGGCATCCAGTATGATCATAGTTTAGGTTGAAATGCAGTACCTTCCATTATTCAATGTTACGTGTAACTGCCTATTTCCAAAATATAAATAAGGAGAGACACAAAAAGAAGTTGGCGGGTGTGGAGGGGGGAGCGGGGGGATGTTCATCTCCATTAGACTTGACTGCAAAATAGTGGAAGCTTTTAAAATTATGAAGGGAAAGGACATCGTAGACATACTGTTTTGAGTGATTGAAGGCTCAGCAATAAAAGGGATTTAGGAATAAGATGAGTTTAAGTTAGCTGACTGCAGAGGTTCACCAATCTATAGGTGATGTTATCCTTATTACCTTTAAACCACATCAGTGACCCAGGTTTAGAAACACAGTGGAATTTGGTCTGTTCCACAGGTCAAGGAAATTCAAAAGAATCTGGAGAAAATTCATAAATTAATAAAACAGATATTTGTAAAGGCATTACATATTGGAAGACAAAATGGAGAGGGTGGTTAATGGAGAATACCAAACTAGCTGGAGAACAGATTGAAAGAAGTTTGACATTGGTCGACTTCATGTGCACCATGCCCAATCGTTGCTGAGCAGCAATCATCAAAACAAATACCAAATTAAGCTTTATTTCTATATCAGTAATATCAACTCAGAGAACGCCATACTAAAGCTACAAAGTGCTCTCCCGTTGGTCATATTTCAACTTCAGCTTTCTATTCTGGCCATCAAGACAAAAGGGAACAAAAAACTGATATAAATGTGAAATAAAAACAAAAAATGCTACGAATACACAGTAGGTTAGACAGTACGTACGGAGAGGAACAGAATTCACATTTCAGGTTGGTGACCTTTCAGGACTGTTACATTCAGTGAAGGATCATTGAGCTGGGATGAATGGTTTCCTAGATTTGTACCTACCTCCCTATGAGTGGTGTTTGCCGCTTTCGTGGGTTTTCCATGCACCAAAGTTCTGAAGAACCCTGTGGAAATTTGCACTCTAATGATTGGGCTCTGACACAGACCTTTCTTCCTATTATATTTAAGGAAGACAACAGAACCACACATAGCAACTGCAGGCCATCCACCTGACCTCAATAATTGGAGCCAAATGGGATCAGTGATTGGAATTAGTATGAATGTGCCGCTGTATGAAAAGAACGTGATAAATATCAACCGAAACAACTTCAGAACAGAGATGAGTGATGGATGAGATTCATGAGATACTCTTTCAGAGAGTTGGTGCAGACTCGGTGGGCCAAATGGCTTCTTCTGCACTGTAGGGATTCTATGATTCTTTGAAAGCAAAGGATATTAACAGGGCAGTTGGATTGAAGTAAAATAATAGGTTAAATAGAATAACTCAGAGACTTATAAAGTGGCCCTCCCGCTTTTAGAACATATGAATGACTGAATAGTTAAATTTACAAAAGACACAAAGTCAAAGTAGACTCTGGATTAGAAAGAGGCAGCCAAGATTTGACAAATAGATTTTGGCTGATCGTTGGAAACTAAATTTAATATAGACAAATGTAGGGTATTAAATATTGGAACTAAAACTAGGAGGCACATTTGCATGGTGAATAGGATAACACTTTTTAGAAGTTGAAAAATGAAAAAAAAATTGATAGACCGATTATTCATAGTGTTCCATACAAAGAAATGAGGAACAGTTTGAACAAACTACAGGGTATATTTGCTCCATGATCATCCTTAACACCTGTGCCCAAAAAGACTGTGTTCTCAGCCCCCATACCTAAAACTGTGTGGCCAAATTCCCCTCCAACTCGATTTTCAAGTTTGCTGATGACACCACTGTAATGGGTCAGATCTCAAACAATGACAAGACAGAGTACAGGAATGAGATAGAAAATCTGGTGAACTGGTACGGCAACAATAATCTCTCCCTCAATGTCAGCAAAATGAAGGAGATTGTCATCGACTTCAGGAAGCTTAGAGGAGAACACGCCCTTGTCTACATCAATGGGGACAAAATAGAAATGGTCGAGAGCTTCAGATCACCAATAACATGTCCTGGTGCCCCCAGGCTGACACTATAGTTAAGAAAGCACACCAACACCTCTACTTTCTCAGAAGACTAAGCAAATCTGGCAAGTCAGCTTTTACAGATGCACCTTAGAAAGCATTCTTTCTGGTTGTATCACAGCTTGGTATGGCTCCTGCTCTGCTCAAGACCACAAGAAATTGCAAAACATCATGAATGTAGCCTCATCCATCACGCAAACCAGCCTGAAATCCATTGACTGTACACACTTCCTGTTACCTCGGCAAAGCAGCCAGCATAATTAAGGACCCCACACACTTCGAACATTCTCTCTTCCACCTTCTTCCATCAGGGAAAAGATACAAAAGTCCAAGCTCATGTACCAACCGACTCAAGAACAACCTCTTCCCTGCTGCTGTCGGACTTTTGAATGGACCTACCTTGCATTAAGTTTGTCTTTCTCTACACCCTAGCTATGACTGTAACATCATATTCTGCACTCTCTCATTTATTTCTCTATGAATAGTATGCTCTGTCTGTGTAGTGCACAAGAAACAATACATTTCATTGGTACATGTGACAATAATAAATCAAATCAAATCAAATCTCCGGTAGTTAAGTTAAAGCTGTATACTGTCTTGGCTGGAATAACCAGAAACTATTGAGCAAGTTGTTGCTACTTCAACAGAAAGTGGTTATCATGGACTAGATGTGGAGCAGAGAAGAACAACAAGACTGTTTGTTTGTGTTTGGGAATCTTGTTATAAAGGTGAACAAATAAGACAAGGTTCTTCAGCTTCAAAACATATATTTCAATAAAGAAGGTGAATGCAGAAGAGTATTTCCTTTGACCATGCCAGTACAACAGTGCCAAAAGCACACAGGTTCAATAATGTGAAGGGCAAGTTTAAGACAGTTGTTAGGAATTAGCTTTTTTACACAGAGGGTGAAACAGTGATGAAAGATGATGGACCAGAATAGTGGCTAGGGCCAGCTAGTGTTGTGATGCTATGATGAGCAGGATGGATAATATGAAATGGATCAAAGGACTGGAGGACTTCCTTCATCTCAATCTATTTTATGATCTTATTATAGTAGGTTTTATGATAGGACACTATCTGAAGAAGAGTCAGAGATTTGTCTCATGTCCTGGGTAAACATTAGTCTTTTATTCAACACAACCAATAACAGATCACTTAGCTCCCTACCTACCTGTGGGATCTGGCATTTAATAATTTGCTGCACTTTTTGCCGACATAATGACAGTGACTGCATTTCAAACAGTAATCCAAGGCCTGAGATATTTTATACATGCAAGTACCCCCACCATCCCTTCTCCCACCTCTCCCACTGTTTATTTCTATGATTCCGACAAAAAGTTTACTTTGAGGTGGCTTAACCACATATTTTTGAAAGTCAGGGAGAAGGAGAAATGTAAGAATCTAGTGTTCTCAGTGCCTATCAGAAGCTTGGGTGTTGAGATCAAGGCACTTGATTCACAGTCAAATGATCTTCCATCCATTAACCTATAATCTCTCTATTTAACTTCTAAGGTCTGTATGTTGATAATATCCATTTGTAGCGAAAGGTCTGAATGAAAGAGGGACATAAAGTAAATTGTTGCTGCAACTGAAATGCACATTGACAAAAGTATTTCAGTGTCTATAACCAACCAAGGAGATTTCTATATAGTACATATCGCAATGATATCATGTGCATCATAGATTTAGCTTCAAATATTCATTTTTACTGAATATATCTTGCAGCTTTGTAAATAATCTTTAATGTGTAACCAATGTACTATTTTTCCTTGAAGCAGCTAATGACACTTCAATCTCAGACCAATTGTCCATCAATTCCTCTCTCCACTCACCCTAACCTGTTCCTCTTGCACAGGAAGTGAGAGGCTGGTAGACTGGGGACAAGAGTGATGGCTTAGTTCATGAATTATCTTGTGAACATATGCTTGATGGCCAGGCTATTCAATAATCACTTAGTGCCATCACCAAAAGGGTCATTGGAGTCTTCATTCATTGTCTGCTCAGTCCAATGGTGTTTCCCTCAATATAGCCTGCAAAGATTGTCCCCTGTGCTTATAATTTGTTATATACTACATAATTTTACTCTGTAATATAGACAATTGCCAAACATTGGATATGATGGCTGAGACAATACTGGTGAAATAGAAGATGGCAAAGAAACAATATGACTGCAACACCCAAAATGACTTAATCAGCAGAAGTTTACTGAAGACTTCGCAAAGGGACATCATCCAGTGAAGTGGCCATACTCTCCATAATTCATAGAACATAGAATCCCCACAGTGCAGAAGGAGCCCATTCAGCCCATCAAGCCTATACTGACTCTCTGAGTATATTATCCAGGCCCTCTCCTCCTCTCTATCCCAATAACCCCACACATCTACCATGGCTGATCCACTTCCACTTAACCTGCACATCTTTGGACTGTGGGAGGAAACTGGAGCACCTGCAAGAAACCTACACAGATACAGGGAGATTATGCAAACTCCACAATCACCCGAAGTCAGAATACACTACCAGAGTTAGTGACTCAAGTAGAGACTGTGTCAAGATTAGGTTAGATATATCTTTGGAAGAAAGTGAGGGGAATAAGAGATGTGCGATTAGGAGGTAAATACCATGACAGACTGGCTGAAATACCTACTTCTGTGTTATAATTTCTACCTAACACAAAAATGACTCAAGAACAGCTTCTTCCCTGCAGCCAACAGACTTGCACGAAGTTGATCTTTCTCAACACCCTAGTTATGACTATAACATTACATTCTGCACTCTGTCCTTTCTTTCTCTACACGTGAATAGCACACAAGAAAAATACTTCTCACTGTATACTAATACATGTGACAGTAATAAATCAAATCAATAACTTGTATTCAACAGCATCTTTAACATTGTGAAATATATCAGGTATTTCATAGGAGTACCTAATGAACAAAATTCGACATCAAGTCACAAAAGACGATATTAAATCAAAGTTTTCAGGGTATCTTAAAGCAGACAGCAGGGGTAGAAAGACAGAAAACTGCCCTGCACATCTTCAAAAATAGTGCCAGAGGATCTTATACATCCACCCAAGCAGGCTGATGGGGCCTCGATTTAATGTCTCTTCTGAAAAATGGCAACTTTGATGCTCCCTCAGTACCTCACTGAAGTTTCAGCATGGAGTTTTGTGCCAAATCCATGGAGTGGGACCTAAACCCAAAACCAGCCAATTCAGATGCACATGTGCTATCAACTGGATCGTAATTGAGTGCATCTTAAGGAGGTTCACTTCTTCAGTTTGTGTGAATGCAAGGAATTCTTTGAAGAAAAAGCAGAAGAAAGATGTGACAGGGAGACTTTGCAGTCCCAATGAGGTTTCGCTGCAGTGCAATCAGGTCCTTAGAGCAATGCTTCATTGTTGAATGGTGGGTTAATGTTCTGGAATACCAATCTTAGATTATTGGAGAAAATGAGGGCCGACTCCTCTTTCTCACTAGGTTGCTTGCTTCACAAGCTGATCAGAGAGTAACCATGTTACCCAATGGTTCACTCTCCAGTGAAAGGTGAAAAGCTGAAAGGTTTACATCCTCTTTTTTAAATGTTATGTTACTCCATCCAAAAAATCAAAACCAGATTGAATATAATCTATGGCCCCCGTGTGAGGAACAAACAAGATCCAAGCTGACAAGATGAGGCATTGCACCTCATCCCGGGCTTGATCTGATGCTTCACCTTAGCCAAGGCGCCAAGATGGCTTTGAAAAATTGCAACATGGTGCAGACTCGCTCTAAACTATGGCCAGCCTGTGGTATTTCTCTCGCTCCCAATTGGTGATTAACCAATAAAGAGCACAATTAGTGCTGCTCATTCTCTTGTTTTATTTCAATGAGGTTCAACCAGGAAAATTGATTGAGTCTTCTTCTGACATCAGGCTGAGTGAACTCTCCACCCAATCAATGTCATGCTCAGCCTTCATCATTGAAGTTGACCATGAGAACAACCAGAGTTCATTGAATTCAGTTTTAGTTGCCTTATGTTTGAAACTGGCCAGTCAGTCCACTTCGAGCATGAAAAGATCTGATATACATTGGACACATACTGCAGAAGGGGTGCTTGCAGCTCGGGAATTGTAAACGTTTCCTATTGGCCAGTGCATAGTGCATAGGAGCTGGCTCCTTTGCTGATCAAACTGCATTATATAGAATGATCTTGTGTAAGGTTCTCCCACGTCTTTAACTCATTGGTGAGACCTTCAGGGTTTCTTTTTGATTTGATTTATTATTGTCACATGTGTCAGTGTACAGTGAGAAGTATAGCTTTTTATAGACTATACAGACAAAACATACCATGCATAGAGAAGGAAAGGAGGGGGTGCAGAATGTAGTTTTATGTTCATAACTAGGTTGTATAAAAAGATCAATTTAATATAAGATAGGCCCATTCAAAAGTCTGATGGCAGCAGGGAAGAAGCTGTTCTTGAGCCAGTTGGTACGTGACCTCAGACTTTTGTGTCTTTTTCCTGACGGAAGGAGAGTATGTTCAGGGTGCGAGGGGTCTTTGATTATGCTGGCTGCTTTTCCAAAGCAGTGGGAAGTGTGGACAGAGTCAATGGATGGGATGCTGGTTTGCATGATGGACTGGGCTTCGTTCATGACCCTTTATAGTTTCTTGCGGTCTTGGACAGAGCAGGTGCCATACCAAGCTATGGTACAACCAGAAAGAATGCTTTCTACTGTGCATCTATAAAAATTGTTGAGGGTCGTGGCAGACATGCCAAATTTCCTTAGCCTTCTGAGAAATTAGAGGTGTTGGTGGGCTTTCTTAACAATGGTGTTGGCGTGGAGGGACCAGGACAGGTTGTTGGTAATCTGGACATCTAGAAACCTGAAGCTCTCAAGCATTTCCATTTTGTCCTTGTTAATGTCAACAGGGGCATGTCCTCCACCACACTTCCTGAAATCGGTGACTATCTACTTCATTTTGTTGACATTGAGGGAGAGATTATTGTCATTGCACCAATTCACCAGATTTCTATCTCTTTCCTGTGCTCCATCTCATTGTTGTTTGAGATCCGACCCATTACAGTGGTGTCTTCAGAAAAACTTGAAAATTGAGTTGTTTAGCCAAACAGCCATAGGTCTATAAGGAGTACAGTAGGGGCTGAGGACACAGCCTTGTAGGGCACCGGTGTTGAGGGTGATCATGGAGGAGGTGTTATCACTTATTCTTACTGATTGTGGTCTGTGGGTTAGGAAATCTAGGATCCAGTCAGAGAGGGAGGAGCTAAGGCCCAGGCCCAGAATTTGGAGATGAGTTTTATTGGAATAATGGTCTTGAAACTGAGCTGTTGACAATAAATAGGAGTCTGACATAGGTGTCTTTGTTATCCAGGTGTTCCAAGCCAAGTGTAGGGCCAGGGAATTGGAGTCTGCTGTGGACCTGTTGCAGCGATAGTTGAACTGTAATGGATTCAGTCAATCTGGGAGGCCGGAATTGATTCACATCATGACTAATCTTTTGAAGCTCTTCATAATGATGTATGTCAGAGCCACCTGATGATAGTCACTAAGACACACTGCCTGAATTTTGTTTGATACAGGGATGCTTGTCGCTTTCTTGAAGCAGATCGGGATTTCAGACTGCTGTAAAAAGAGGTTAAGGATGTCTGAGAATATCTCTGCCAGCTGGTCCAGGCAGGACCTGAGTGCTTGTCCAGGTACCCCATCCAGGCCAGTCGCTTTCTGTGGATTGACCTTCAAGAAAGTTGCTCTGATGTCTGTGATGATGACCTCAGGTATGAGTTTGGCCAAGGCTTCTGGGGTGGAAGGGCGTGCTCTCACTGACCTCTTGCTCAAAACAGGCATTGAATATGTTGAGCTCATTAGGGAGGGGTGAATTGGTGTCAACAATTCTACAAGCCTTCATCCTGTAGCCTGTTATGTCTTGCAGACCTTACCATTGTTGGTTGGAGTCCATGTGACTAGCCTGGGACTATAGCTTGATCCAGTACTGACTCTAGCTTTGTCCAGTACTGGTGCATGTATGCTTCTTCTGGCCTCCATGTGAACTTTGCTCGTTGTAGAAGAACATTTTTAGTACCTACTCATCAGACTTTCTTCAGACCAAAAAATGTTGCAGTTCTGCTCTTGGCATTTTTCCTGGAGATGGCTTACAGCAAAAATCAACAGTACCACAACTTTCTGTGGTAGGATGTCTTGTTTGAGATTGTGGTTAGAATTTTACCTTCTCGCCTGTCTCAGAATCAGGGCGGGTGAGGCTTGCAGAATGGCATTCCCCATTTGCCTTCGGCGGGATTTTACAAACCTCGCAGGCAAAGTGGTAAATTCCAGCAGCAGTGTTCAGTAGGACTCTTAGAAATATCTTCCAAAGGTTCCTCATAGTTGTTGTAAGCATAACAATTCTCCCCTCCTTTTGTAAAAGTCGACAATTGATGCATTTTTGAACTCCTGAGGAATGGTGCCCTGGTTTTATAACTCACGTCCTGTCATCTCTGATGAATTTGCTTTTTGGCAAAACAAGTGATTATATATTTACAAAAGCTGAATCCTGCAGATGCTGGAAAACTGAAATAAAAAGAGAAAATTCTGGAAGTACTGAGCCCGTCAGGCATGATCTGGGAGCAAGCAATTGATCTAACATTTCAGGTTGATGACCTTTCATCAGAACTGGAAAAAGTTAGAAACATAATAAGTAAGTGATTTTCGTTTTTTTTTTGTTGAAAGGCTAGAACAACTCATAGTGAAGCTACAAGTGGGTTTAATCTACATTCCATTGATGAAAGGTAGTTATGTAGCCTTCATTGTTAAACCAACAAATTGCTTAAATCTGGCAGTTTATTAATGTTGCTAAGTTTGTTTTCATGCAACTTTTAGATACACAAACATAAAAGAGGCAAAATTTAAGCTCTACCATGCAAAGAATTCAAAATAAGTCATTGTTCAAACCAATTTTCCTCATGAGAAAGAATTAAGAAGTGTGGTGTGGTCAATTATCTTCATGTCATTGACATATTCAAAGCTGCCAACACATCCTATAGGTTGTTATCGTTCTTTTGTCTTGTTAGATGCAGACTGTGGTTTTGGGTCAGTACTTTTATGCAGAACAGACATAGACTCATCAGTCTGACTCTAGTCGAGAATGAATTCCAGGTTTTAAAAAAAATCTGAATTTATTTTTCCTACATGATTAGTGAATCCTTGCAGAATAATCCAGTCCACGATGACTTTGACCCTGAATAGAAGCGTATTTGGTTGTGAGTCTTTCCACTTTATAAGGATGAATCTATGAGCTGGCACAATAAGCAGATTTGTCCTCCGACGTGAATTTCAGCTCGGCTGTGAGATCTCTCCCAGCTGTAGCAGGCAGTAAGCTGATGGAATGTCTGAGGCAGCCTCTTGCACAATTGGACAAAGTCCAGAATGACTTTCCAGAAAACTGATATCAGAGGGCAATCCCAAAGCATGTATATGTTAGAGTTTTCCAAAGAGCCACAGCTAGATCTTTGATCCATTCTTGTGGGGCAAAATCAGGCCTATGTATTATTACAAACTATACTCATATGTTGTGGATAGATATTGCAGTTGAATTGTTCCCAGAGAAGAGCATCTCATACCTCATTATCAAGTCTGGCCCCAATTCAATTTCCAATCTTTATTTCAATTAGTTAATGATTTATTATAATATAACTTGAACATTCTCTTTATTATTGTCCAAATTCCTGCAAGTTGTTCCAGTGATAGTTTTGCTTAACCCGTACAAACTCTTGGCTAGTGGGAAGTCACAATGTGTCCTTCCAATGTAAAATTTTCATGATCTTTCCTTTCCAAATCAGATTTGGCCCTTGTTTAATCAAGTGCAAAATTGTGTTCTCATTAAGTCAGTTACAAATGAGATTCCAAAATCAGTTATGTTTCCAATGTTGGCTATTATATACGTTATTTAGAACTATGTTGACTTGTGTTAAATAAACATTTGATCATGTTTGTTGGTGCAATTATCCTTTGTATAATATATCTTATCTGTTCGGTTAAAAATATCAAATTACAGTACATTAAGCATAATAAAGGTAGGGGTAAATGGATGGTAGCATACCCAATCCGAATTACAGCTTGCATTAATATTTTTTTTTATTCTGATGATATCCTAAAGCACTTCAGAGATAGGTAACTGAGTGCAAATAAAATGGATGCAATGCATAAATAAAAGCTATTGTGGCTTAATGCTTGCCTAATCAAAGGGACAAGTTTTAAAGAGGTCCTTATGAAGGTGAGGTGCAGAGGCAATATAGCTTAGGGAGGGAATCCTAGGGCATTTCTCCTATAGCGGGACAATGCGAGAAACGAAATATATTAGAGGAAAGGAGAGGGCTGCAGAATTGGAGACAGTTACAAAAGTGTGCTCAGAGGGATTTAAAAAGAGAGAATTAGAATTTTAAATTTGAGGTATTGTGGTCTGGGTTTTTAGCCAGGGTAGAGAACTGGAATTGGAAGTTGTTTCTGGGTCCTGACCCATGTGCTTTCGGTTCCCCAGTCGAAGGTCCTCCAACACTTAAAGATCAGCAGTACCACCAGCCAAGGTGAGAGCTATTGATGTGAGGAGCCAGACAGCAAAGGAAAAGTGGAGGTATGATATTTTTAATCTTTAAGTGGCTGGCCATGATTCTGGAGGGCCAACACTACCAGCGGTCAGCCAGTGGCCACATTTGTGGCCTGGTAACCATCATAGGAGGGAGAGGTGGAGGGGAAGGGTGATGAGTATTGTCCCTCATAGAAATCCATGGAATGTGACCATTATACACCACTTACTTCAGAATAATTGGTCTCAATTGACTAACAATTGCAGGTGTTGAATTCCCTGCACTGAAACTGACTCAGGGTCTTGATGCCAGCACCAAATTGGCGTGGAGCTCATAGCACCAATATAAGTGTCTGCCCAGCTTCAATCCAGACCCCAAATCTTGTAATAACCTGGTCAATGTAGATTAAGAAGGACCGTGAAGGTAGATGAGTAGAACTACATGGTATACAGAATTTGGGCACCACAGCTTTTAGATCATATGATGTTTACAGAAGGTGGTGATTGGAAGATGGCCTGGAGAGAATTGAAATAGTTAAGCCTGGAGGTGAGAAAGGGTGGGATTTTTCACCACCACCACCACCCCCCACCCTACCCACAACACACACACACACACACACACACACACACACACACACACACACACACACACACACACACACACACACACACACACACACTAGCAGGATCTTCTGGTCCTGCCAAAGTCTAAGGTGTTTTGTGTGGTTCACTGTCCCGCCACCGGAGAATGCACCACACGTGGGGGTCATCTTCAGTGAGACTGGAAGATCCTACCAGTGGGAAGAGTTAAAAAATCCTGCCCATTATCTGTGACAGGCAGAGGTAGGGAATGACATGGAGCTTCAAGTTAGTGATTGTTAGATGAGCAAGACATGTGGTCAGATAATGCGGTAGGAAGTGAAAGTTGTTCACCTTCTCATTCTGCCTGATAGAATAATCAAGTGGAGAAATTAAATAATTGAAATGAGTGCTGGGTTTGTGGCAGACACTGAAAACAATGGCTTTGTTTCTCTCAAAGTTGAGGAGAAGAACGTTTGCTCATCTAAGACTGGATCTCAGACAAAAAGCCTGACAACATACAATACATAACATATTCCTCCCCCGTTGTTGGAAATGTGGATTCAACAAAACATTTTCTGAAGTAGGGAAATAGAGTAGACTGCCTCAAAAAAGTACATGGTTTCACCATAACTCAGATGCTCAGGAGGTCTCCTCTGCTGGTTTGGGTTACGTTTCATTGGAGACTGATATCAATTTAGGACTTGTAGATAATTTTGAAGTTTTATCTCATGCCAAATCAAGGTGAGACATCTTCAATTTCAGTCAAGCTAGACTGAGGAGCTGAGCCTGGAGTCAGCATTCCTCAGTGTGGAAACAGCTCACCAGAAATGGTGGGAAGAGGCTCTTCCATAAGTGAACCATCTCCACACCGAGCTTGACTTGACAATAGTTGGTCAATATATGTCTGCCTGGTGAGGTCATTCATTGTTTCAACTGCTTATGAAACAGGTGCTGTCTGTGTAATCATAGTAGCACAGTAGCTTTTAGCTCCAGTAGCATGAATATGAGCTAGAACCACTCTGACCACTCTGTACTGAACAGAAAGTCTGAGATTACCAGGGTGGTGGGGGGGTGGGGATGGGCGGGAGGAGGGATGGGGGGCACAGGATAAATAGGGCTTTACTGATGCACTGTTCTCCTCGCATTTCAGCTCTTGAGTGTCTGTAGGGGCACATTCTTGGGCAGGTCACCCGTCGCCTCGGTCACCTGATCCATTCTCGTAAAGGCACTACCCCCGCATAATGAGAAAAGATAGATCATGCAAGCCCATACTTTGCTTGCAAAGCAGACAAAGTATACAATACACTTCAACAACCAGTTCAGATGAAGGGTCATCCAGACTCAAAACATTGGCTCTATTCTCTCTCCACAGATGCTGTCAGGCCTGTTGAGATTTTCCACCATTTTCTGTTTTTGTTGTAATACATAACAATAACCATGAGCTGAACTTGACCTCCTAAATGCAATAAATCTGCAGTGTAGAAATACATTTTAAAGTGGGTGCAAGCTCAGGCTTTAAAATAGGTCATGATGTGTCACACAAATTGCAGCCTTATAATGAGTACATAAGGTGGCTAGTATGGAAATTTGAAAAATGCCACAATGGTGCACTTGGATGTGCACCTCTGAGATCAGGGTTGAGTCAGAGGTAAATGTTTTTCCTTTAAACCTACCCCATTCCTGACGTGACCTTTTGATACTGACACTGGATGCTAAAAATGAAAAGATGTACCATTCAATTTTATTCCTTACCCTGATCAACACAAACTTAATTATAATTAAAGATGTAAATAAATGAAAGATTTTGCACCTGGTTCATGTTCATCACACCTCAAAATGACACATTTATGCAATTGAGAAATGTCACACTTTGCCAGGCAGGTAAAATGTAGCACATATAAAGAGACATTTGGCCCTGATTGGCTGACGCATTGTACACATTGCAAAAGAATGCAGCAGTCAATTGATCCCATATTCTCAATGATAAGGCATTGACAAAATGATTTGTCTGTCTGAACAGAAGTATTGCGTCAACGCTCCATTGACTCATGGCAGAGAACGAAAGAGAAAAAAAGCAATATAAGTGAGACACAGAGAAAGAGAAGAGTTTAAAAGGAGAGAAAAATGAAATAAGAGCAGAAACAAAAAGGTAGATGTACCTATGTGCTAAAGAATATCAAAGGAGTTTGCAAGCACAGGACAAAAAGATCAGATACGAGCAAAGTGCAAGCGCCTGCTTTTCTCTTGTAACATACTTGAGGTCTATATGTGTGTGAGATCATAATTGCCAACTGAAGTGTTAGCCCTACGGCTGGTCATTGCTGTTCACATGGTGAAAATAGTTTCTGTTGCATTTTATGCCCACCTCTCCAATTCTTGACAAGTCCTCCAGTGTTTCATCTGCCCTGCCATCTGGAGTTTAGGAGTTTATCTGGTTAATATTTAAAAGTGGGTTTGGGGAATGGAGTGTGATGGTGGGTGGATTGGTGGTTGGGGAGTGAGAATATTCTGCCAAGTTTGATTTGAAGCTTGTGACCAATGGTGTTCATTGACAACCAGATAAACCCCTTCCCTGTAAAGAGGGTGGGTTGGATTGTCCTAATGCATATCAAATTGTCCTAGAAAAGTCACAGGTTTCTGAACTTGAACGTACGTACATAAGCTCAAAGACCTCAAGTTCAGATCATAGCTGGGCCAAATTGAAAAATTCCACGGAAATAGTTCCATCCAACTTCAGCCTGCCGCATGATTCACGAGGTGATAAGCATTTTAACCCACATATTGTTCAAACCACTTTATTGATAGGCAAGGCAGCATATCACAGCAATCGAGCACTTCATAAACAGAATCGATTAGCAATGCACAGGCTAATGGCTTTTGAATTTAAGGATGAAACTCCTCTTTCAAAAGGGCATAAGAAGCTTGTGTTTGATGTGGTTTGAACCAGTTAGTGGAGCAATATAAAGAATTACTATGTCTGAACAACCAGAGCCATGAGACTCCAGAAAATTGCACAGAATTTTTCTCAACATTATATAGAGAAACCTTAAAATATATGCACATTTGTATTAAATACCGTTGGAGATAAAATGCACAAAATAAACGTGTTACTTTTGCAAGATTGGTTGGATTAAAGAAACACTTGCATTCATATATTGCTTTGATGAGACAGATAAATCAATGTATTTTAATACATGAGGGTATGATAGGGTAGAATGTGGAAAATATAAAATGATAAGAGAGGTGATGTTGATGCATGATTCAAGCTAACGGGACAAATAAAGGAACAGAAGTAGTGTCTAGAGAAATGCCAACAACAGATCCATGACCAGCATCTGCTGGTTGAGAAAGTGGGAACAGTGGTTATGATCTGAAATTGCTGAAATCAAGGTTTGCATCCAAGAGCTGCTAGGTGCCTAATCAAAAGTTCCTCAGCTTCCATTGGACTTCTTGCAGCAGGATAGGAGACCAAAGACAGAGAGGTCAAAATGGAAGTAGGGAAAGGTGACCGGGAACTTAGGCTATGTTTGTGGACTGAGTGGTCACACTATTAACATTTGATACACCCAATATAATGAATATTGTATCATGTATAAGTAAAAAGCTCTTTCAACCTGTGTCTCTGGAAGGTGAGAAAGAAGGAGGTAAAAAGGCTAGTGTTACATCGTCTGTGTTTGCTGGCAAAGATGGTATGGTAATGTAAGTGAAGCAATGTTGATCAGAGTATCTGGTGGGATTAGTCCCTTCAGAAAAGGCAAAGGAAGGGAAGAGAAAATGTGTATGTGTATGTGTATTTCCATCATCCCACAGATGGTGGAAATAGTGGAGTGCGTTCCATTGACAAGCAAAACCCTATCATGGTTCTGGGACGAAAGGGAAGGGATGAGGACAAAAGTTCAAGAAATGAGCCTGTAATTTGAGATTTTTGCACAACTGTCTAACCATCATTTCAAATTTCTACAGTACTGGTTGCTTCCTCGAGGAAGAATACACGTTGTAATCTTGTAATTGAATTTCATGATTTTCTGATAACTTTGTTTGGGAACCATTAACATCATGTAATCTGACCAAAAGCTGTAACCTTTTGGTACTGCTGAAGTAGAATATTTGTGAACTTTATAACAGAGGTTTTCTTTTATTGAAGTTGGGAAAACTGAGCAGGGTCTTTGTACAAACAATGCACTTCACAATCCGCAACCGCATATTGAAACAGCTGGATCTGTTGGGAAATCAGTATGGTCTGAGGTAGATTTCTATTTGATCACAGAAGACAATATTCCATTTTAATCCTGACCTTTAACCAAACTTCATCTCCTTCATATAAAATTGTTTTAAACAGTAATAGTTTAGCCATGAACAAGACTCTAATGTTCTGAGCTATGTGCCTGAATGTTGTGAAGAAACTTCAGATACAATGGGGGTGAGTTTCCAATCTCACCATGCCTGGTGCTGCTCCTGGAAAGTAACATGCCAGCCTAAAATTTGATTTCATGCCCAGTGCCAAACAGTTTGCAATTGTTCCACTCCCTTTCTAATGATGCAAGCCAGGCTGCACCCAGGAAGGGTAGGAGGTCAAGTAGCATATTCAAAGCAGTATTTAAATGTGAATAGATAATTCAACTCCAGATTCTCCCAGCTCCCTGGATCTTCTGACCATTGGGCATGGCGCAAGACCTGTGACCAATCACTACTGGGTTTGAAGGGAATTGACGTGCTCAGATGGTCAGGACATGGCTGGGCAGTGCCCATCTGGCACCCCAGCAATGCCAACTGGACATTGCCATTTTGCCACGGGTAGCATCTAAGGGGTGGAGCCTGAGTAGGGCAGGACCTGTGTGAGGGCTAAGACAAGGAACTGAGGGGGTGGGGATTTCTGGGATGGGGGCAGTTGTGCAGCCAGGGTTTTGGGGGGGGAGGTTGTGCAGGGGGATCGTGCAGGGACGGAACATGAAGGGGACATGCCAGCGAGCCTGATTGGTGGGGGCATCTGAGGTATCTTGATGGGGGGTGGGTGGCATGCCAAGGTCATGATGGGGGATCCATTGGGAGGGTACCAATACCCCAATGTCAGAAATCCATGTCAGGGAGGGATTGGGAAACATGCCGCTGATGAATGGAGGGTGATCCTAATCTCCATGGGAGGAGGGGGAGGGGGTCCCCCCAGTGTACTGTAAGATCGGATGCCCTTCCAAAACAGTGCCTGAACACTTTGCAACTGGGCTCACTGGTATGTTTATGCTCTGCACCCCCGAGCCAATGCGCAATGTATCGCCCTCCCAAAAAAATGACCGTGTGGACGATTGCAGTCCGGACTGCAACTGACAGACCAGCTCAGTTCATTTTGGTTTTCTTCTCAGTACAGCACTTTCTTGGGGGGATTTTCTGCCCAATGATTTTTCCTCTTACCCTATCTGAGTACAGGTTGGGGAGCTGACAGAAGGATAATATCACCAATCCTTCCTGTAGCAACTTCCATGTCAAATCTATCTTTGCATCCAATTTGAGCTACACAGCTTGATCGAAACATCCACAGATGTCAGCCTCTTAATTAAAAATTAACACTGATGTATTCCTCGGAAATAATGTGCAAAATGACCTCACTCACTTTTGCAATTACGTTATTTGTGAAAAAATGAACAAAAATGGCAGATATTAAAATTAGGGACAAAGAGCTGGCCAAGGTTCTGACCCCCTGTTCAGCTTTGTTTGACTCTCTTCTGTTGAACAAACTCCTTGACTGAACTTTGCCATCGAGTTTCTGGCAAAAAATCCAGCTTTAATAGCCAACTTGTCATTGCAGCCAAGAGCAGAAAGCACCACGCAATTATATATACGTGTCAGGGTAATATTTTAGTGACAATATTACACAATGTGTCATGGTCACAGCGTCAGGAGCTTGGCAGAAAAAGTGGGAGAAGCTCTCGGACACATTTTACACGAAAGTACATGTCAATGAGTAACTTTTGAAAGAAAGACCATCGGCCAGAATGTTATGTTCCCCCATTAGTGGGTTTTAAGGCTGTCAGGAGAGCATGTCACATTGAAGGGATGTGATTCCCCCTGGTTTCCCACCCATTCCAGCCACACAACGATTTTCCTTGGACAATAAGCTCAACGTTGCCCCAAATGAGGCCTTTAAGTCGCCAATAAATTCCCACCCAAGCTTTAATTTTTAGGCTGATGGGAGGATTGAACTTCTGTGGGGGAAGCTCAAAAAAGAACAGAGTAACATCTCAGGTAAGAAGGATTGGGTGTTCCATCAGAAGCACCATTCTGAAGTTGGGCAAGCATTCCACCTCCCTTAATATTCAGTGGCCTCTGAAGTTCCCTGCCCCTACCCTCCCCCATCCCCACCAAGCGTCTCCCCCAAAATCACATTTGTGCATGTTCTTGCTCCCCTCCACCAAGCCTTCACTATCCTCCCCACCCTGAGACCTCTTAAACTTACCTGAGCCTCTAATGCCTCGATGTAGCATCCAACATCCTCCTGCAATTATTTTTCTCACAGCAGTACTGTCGCTGTGAGAGTTGAAAGTCTCTCCTGCAATCACTTAACACGCATCCGAGAATGAAATGGCTGTGGGGCACTCAAGGTCAGTTGGGATGTGTTCCCGGCCAATTCTCTGAATGGTGGGAAGCAAGACCCCACCATCCAATAAATCCAGGCAATGTAGAGCATTGTTTTATCCTTTCCAAAGACTATAATCAAAGAAAAGAATGAATGGAGCAACAGAACGCTGAGGAAAAGGCAGACTGGAGTGGTAAAACAATGTACCACTGGAATGATGACTGGCTAAGTGAAGGCGTTGCCATATGGGGTGAATGCCAAGCCTAGGGGTGAAGAACAGAGTTCAGCAATATAGTGTGTTGGCAGGAGGTGACAGTCAGAGTAAATGCTGCGCATTGTAACTCCAGAACCTGGAACCAATGCAGAAGAAAATGCCACACCTGAAGAAGATGCCAAGAAAGATAGTAACAACGAGCTTTGAATTAGCACCATGAACACAGTAAAATATTCCAAATCTCTTCACACGAGTAAATGAAGTGACAACAGGAGAGGTGAACAGATGCTTGATCAAGGAAATAGGTCTTAAGCCGCATCTTAAAATCAGAGACAGAGGTAGAGAGGCAGAAGTGTCTAGAGAGGAAATTCCAGGGCTTAGAGCAGCTGCCAATGGTGAAGTGATGAAAATTGGAGATGTGCAAGAGGCCAGAAATAACTCAGCACCACCTCTGGGTAGATGGCCCAAGTATGCATACCACAGCATGTTGCTGATTAGCCTGTTATAGACATGCCACTGATCCATGCCAAACCTTTGTACAATATTATAGCTTTTTCGTGGCTTATTATGCATGGCTATTTTTCAGCAAGGGGCCCTGTAACCTACAACAGTTGCATTCACATCCTCAAAGATTTTCACACTTAAAACCATTAAAACCAATTAAGTGAAATGCCATCAAGATATTGGTACACTGAGATGGCCCCATCAATGAATTTTATTTTGCCACAGTGCTGACAACTGAGGTTAAACAGTTAAGGCAGATTTATGAAACTACAGAACACTGCAAGGGAATATTATTGTAGTATTCAAGACACTTCAATGTATCAAAACTTTAAACTCCAAAAAACTATTTACAATTACCCTGAGAATAAATACAATGGAGCATGGGTGGATGTTCCAAAGAGGTAAAGTGAGTGAACAGATAAGATAAAGGTGATAAATATTTCATGTTAACTATATAAGGAAGCAACTTGGGATTAGCGTCATCAGTAATTTTATGAGAGGACAGGATTAACATTTGGGTTAGAATATCAATTGAATGATAAAATTAGTGAATGATGTGTTCTGCTTTTCAACTTTGGGTTCAGCCAGATGAGTAGAACATAAGTATTTTTCAGTGCTGTTGATACTAATCTTCTAGTGGTAACAGGCTAGTGGACATGTGACTAATGCACTAACTACTTATTAACTCTTGTTGACAGTTCCAACTCTTGTGGGCAGAATATCATAATCAATTGGCCCTGGAATGATGTTCAGAAGTAAAGCTTTCACTGTGCTTAGGAAAGGGCAGTAAAAAGTCTGACAACACCAGGTTTTAGTCCAACCGATTTATTTGATAGTAAACTCACAAGCTTTCGGGTTAGTCCCTTCGTCAGGTGAATGGAGAGTTCTGGCCTCAGACAGAGCATATAAAGCACAGACAGTTTAGAGATTACTGATTAGAATGCGAATCTGGGAACATAGAAGGTTGGACATGTATTTTTTGCTGTAATCTCACACTGTATGTAATATGTATGCTGCCTGCTAACTATTATGGGTCAGGCACTTGGTCATTAATAATAGTAGGAGGGATTATTATTTAAAAGGTGAAAAGCTGCAGCATGCTACGGTGCAGAGGGACCTGGGGGTCTTTGTGCACGAGTCGCAAAAACCCAGTCTGCAGGTGCAGCAGGTGATCAAGAAGGCGAATGGAATATTGGCCTTTATAGCGAGGGGGATATAATATAAAAGTAGGGAGGTCTTGCTGCAACTGTACAGGGTACTGGTGAGGCTGCAGCTGGAGTACTGTGTGCAGTTTTGGTCGCCGCACTTGCGCAAGGATATATTGGCCTTGGAGGGAATGCAGAGGAGGTTCACTAGGCTGATACCGGAGATGAGGGGTTGGACTATGAAGAGAGACTAAATAGACTGGGTCTGTACTCATTGGAGTTTAGAAGGATGAGGGGGGATCTTATAGAGACGTAAAAGATAATGAAGGGGATGGATAGGGCAGAGGTAGAGAGATTCTTCCCACTTAGAAAGGATAGCAGGACTAGAGGGCACAGCCTCAAGATAAGGGGGGAGAAGTTTAGATCAGAGTTGAGGAGGAACTTCTTCACTCAAAGGTTGGTGAATCTCTGGAATTCTCTGCCCGTTGAAGTGGTGGAGGCTACCTCGCTAAATATATTTAAGTCATGGGTAGATAGGTTTTTGATAGACAAGGGAATTAAGGGTTATGGGGAGAAAGCGGGGAAGTGGAACTGATCCACTTCAGATCAGCCATGATCTTATTGAATGGTGGGGCAAGCTCGAAGGGCTAGATGGCCTACTCCTACTCCTATTTCTTATGTTCTTATGTTCTTATGTTCTTATGTCAGAGTTACCCACATTATTCATTGGCTGCATGATTGTGTTGGGGGAGCCAGGCATTGGGCACCACAGATGCAAATTGAAGGCAGCCAAAGGCCGTGCACACTGGCTATAGACAACAGAGAAAACTTGTATGGGGAGAAATGGTTCCAAGATCTACTGATCACATTCAAAGATTCCTGGATGCTGTCCTGATTTTGGCACTGGACTTGAAGAATGTGATCTCCTCTCTTCCATGGAGCCTCATTCTTCATGCCTTCTAACAAACAACATAACTGACAATGAAAAGAGGTTGTGGAAGAGGTCAATACTGGGAATTTAGATCCAAGGAAATGGTTTGCAATGCTTTAAAAAGGTCAATGAGCTTATCAGCATTGCGAAGAAAGCCCACTGTTTACACTCCATCATTTTTAGTATCGTTACTCAGAATATTTACCATGTTGTTGAAGCTGAATTCCAAACATTGACCTTGTAAGTGAAGAAACGGGGGACAAGCAAAGCCTGAGGTCCCTACATCAAGAAGGAGTTGAAAAATGGGGTGAAGTAGGAAAAGGGGGGCGCATATGACAGAGATCAGTGTGATAAAACAAGGAAGAATCAGGCTATATAAAGTACAGAGAAGAAGTGTAAAAGGAAATGAAGGCAAAGAAACATTGTGAGAGCAGATTGCTAGCCAATACAGAAGGGAATCCAAAGTCTTCCAGTGGCATATAAATGCTAAAAGGATTAGCAGAGGAATGATGGGGACAGGTTAAAGCCCAAAGGCCTAACCAGTGACACCCATATCCCATAAAGTGAAAAGAAAAATGGAAATCCATTGGAGGAGGCAAAAGGCATGGCTGAGATATTAAATGAGCACTTTGCATCAGTTTACCAAGAAAGGTAGCTTTGCCAAAACCATGGTCAACATGGAAGTTGTTGGGATACTGAATCAGATAAAAACAATAAAGGGGAAGTATATTGTCACCTGTTGGGGTTGGGTACATCCTTTGTTGCTAAGAGGAAAGAAATGTAGAAATTGCAAAGTTGCTGAACACACACATCCCATCTTGTTTAGATCCCAGAGAATTGCAAATGTTGTTCAAACAAGAGAATACAGGCTAGTCAGTTTAACATAGATGGTGGAGAAACTTTAAGGAGCAATAATCTGGGAGAAAAGTCAAAATCACTTGGACAATCATGAACTGATAAAAGAAAACCAGTATGGGTTTAGGGGAAAATTGTATTTAACTGACTGGACTGAGCTTCTGGATGTGGCAACAGTGAAGGTAAATGAGGGTAGTGCAGTCAATGTCGAGATATGAACCTACAAAAGGCCTTTGATAAACTATTACATATTGGGTTTTTTTTAGCAAAATTGAAAATAAAATGCGTAGTAACAGAAGCAAGCAAAATTGGCTAAGCAATATAAAGCAGAGTGCTGTGGTGAATGGCTAATTATCAGGCTGGAGGAGGTGTACAGTGATGTTCCCCAGGAGTCAGCATTAGAACCACAGCCAAATTGTGTACAGTGAGGCTTGGAGGTACACAGCACAATTCTGAAATCTGCAGATGAAATGAATCTTGAAAATGTTGTGAACAGTAAGAAAAATAGTCCTAGATTTTTCAGTAAGACAAAGATGGGCTGATGGAATGAAAGGAAACAATAAGGCTAAATGGTGCAATTTTAAAAGTGTGACTGTGTTTAAATCTTTGAATCTAGTAAGACAGATTTTTTTAATTTAGGATTTGGGTATTGCTGGCTAGGCTGCCATTTATTGCCCACCCCTAGTTGCC
Source organism: Carcharhinus amblyrhynchos (assembly GCF_965287045.1). Lineage (NCBI taxonomy): Eukaryota > Metazoa > Chordata > Chondrichthyes > Carcharhiniformes > Carcharhinidae > Carcharhinus > Carcharhinus amblyrhynchos. The sequence continues at coordinate 51,270,357 of NC_137329.1, forward strand.
CTTGAGAATGTGGTGGTAAGCTGCCTTCTTGAAACACTGCATTCCCTGAGATATAGGTACATCCACAGTGCTGTTAGGGAGCAAATTCTAGTGTTTTGCCTCAGCAAAAGTGAAGGAACTGTTATATATTTCGAAGCCAGGATAGTGAGTGATTTGGAAGGGGATCTCCAGATGTTGGCATTCCCAAATATCAGCTGCCCTTGTCCTTCTAAATGGTAGATGCTGCCAAAGGGTCCTTCATACATCTTGTATTTGGTACACACAGCTGCCAGTTTTCATCAGTGAGATGGAGAGATTAAATGTTTGTAGAAGGAGCAGAAATCAAGTGGGCTGATTTGTCCTGGATAGTGTCAAGTTTCTTGAGTGTTGTTGGAGCTGCACTCATCCAGGCAAGGGGAGAATATTCCATCAAATTCCTGACTTGCGCCTTGTAGATGGTGGACAGGTTTTGGGATGTCAGGGGGTGAGTTACTCACCTCAGAATCCTAGCCTTTGACCAGATATTATAGTCATAGGATTTATATAACCAGGCCAGTTCAGTTTCTGTTCAATGGTAACCCCCAGAATGTTCAAAGTGGGAGATTCAGTGATAGTAATACCACTGAATGTCAAATTGTAATGTTAGATCCTCACTTATTGGAGATGGTCATTGCCCGACACTTGTGTTACTTGCCCCTCATCAATCCAACCCTGGATATTGTCCAGATCATGTCGCATTTGGATATGGAGTGTTTCAGTATCTGAAGAGTCATGAATGATGCTGAACAATGCGCAGTTACCAGTGAACATCCCCACTTCTGATATTATGCTGGAAGGAAGGTCATTAATGAAGCAACTGACGATGTTTGGGCCTAGGAGACCACCCTGAAGAAGTCCTGCAGTGATGCCCTGGAACTGATATGATTGACCTCCAACAACTACAACCATCTTTCTTTGTGCCAGGTATGACACAAACCAGTGGAGGATTTTCCCCAGATTCTCATTGACTCCAGTTTTGCTAGGGCTCGTAGATGCCAGACTTAGGTTGCTACCTTGATATCAAGGGCAGGCACTCTCACCTCACCTCTGAAGGATCACTTTGTTTTCAGTGTTTGATCCAAGGCTGTAATGAGGTCAGGAGCTCAGTGATCCTGGCAGAACCCAAACTGAGTGTCCATGAGCAGGTTATTGCTGAGGGAGTGCTGCTTGACAGCACTGTTGATGACTCCTTCCATCACCTTACTAATGATTGAGAGTAAACTGATGGGAGGTAATTGACTGGGTTGGAATTGTCCTGTTTCTCAAGTACAGGACATGGGCAATTTTTCACTTTGCTGGGTAGATGCCAGTGTTGTAGCTGTACAGGAACAGATTAGCTAGGGGCATAGCAAGTTCTGGAACACAAGTCTCCAGAATATTGTCAGGGCCCATAGATATTGCAGATTCCAATGCCTTCAGCTATTTAGAGTCATTGAGTCATAGAGGTTTACAGCATGGAAACAGGCCCTTCGGCCCAACTTGTTCATGCCAACCTTATTTTTTTAAAACCCCTTGAGCTAATCCCAATTGCCCGCACTTGGCCCATATTCCTCTATACCATTCATAACCATGTAACTATCTAAATACTTTTTAAAAGATAAAATTTTACCTGCCTCTACTACTTGTTCCAGACACTCACCACCCTCTGTGTGAAAGAATTGCCCCTCTGGACACGTCTGTATCTCTCCCCACTAATCTCAAACCTATGTCTTCTAGTTTCAGACTCCCTTATGTTTGGGAAACGATATAGGCTATCTACCTTGTCTATTTTTATTTTATAGACCTCTATAAGGTCACCCCTCAGCCTCCTATGCTCCAGAGAAAAAAGTCCAAGTCTATTCAATCTCTCTTTATAACTCAATCCATCAAGTCCCAGTAGCATCCTAGTAAATCTTTGCTGCACTCTTCCTGGTTTAATAATATCCTTTCTATAATAGGATGACTAGAATTGCACGCAGTATTCCAAGTGTGGCCTTACCAATGTTTTGTACAACTTCAATAAGACATCCCAACTCCTGTATTCAATGTTTTGACCAATGAAACCAAGCATGCTGAATGCCTTCTTCACCACTCTGTCCACCTGTGACTCCACTTTCAAGAAGCTCTGAACATGTACCCCTAGATCTCTTTGTTCTGTAACTCACCCCAATGCCAGATCATTAACTGATTAAGTCCTGCCCTGATTCAATCTACCAAAATGCATTACCTCACATTTGTCTAAATTAAACTCCATCTGTCATTCATCAACCCACTGGCCCAATTGATTAAGATCCCGCTGCAATTGAAGATAACCTTCCTCACTCTCCACCATGCCACCAATCTTGCTGTATCTGCAAACTTACTAACCATGCCCCCTATATTCTCATCCAAATCATTATTATAAATGACAAATAACAATGGGCCCAGCACTGATCCCTGAGGCACACCACTGTTCACAGGCCTTCAGTTTGAAAAACAACTCTCTACAACCGCCCTCTGGCTTCTGTCAAGAAGCCAATTTTGTATACATTTAGATACCTCACCCTGGATCCTGTGAGAGTTAACTTGATGCAACAACCTATCATGCGGTTCCTTGTCAAAGACCTTGCTAAAGTCAATGTAGACAACATCAACTGCACTGTCCCCATCTACCTTCTTGGTTACTCCTTCAAAAAACTCAATTAAATTTGTGAGACATGATTTTCCACTCACAAAGCCATGCTGACTGTCCCTAATCAGTCCTTATGTCTCTAATTGCCTATACATCCTGTCTCTCAAAATACCTTCCAACAATTTACCCACCACAGATGTGAGGCTCACTGGCCTGTAGATCCCAGGCTTTTCCTTGCAGCCTTTTTTAAACAAAGGCACAACATTTGCCACCCTCTGATCTTCAGGCACCTCACCCATGACTATCGATGATTCAAATATCTCAGCTAGGGGACCTGCAATTTCCTCCCTAGCCTCCCACAGTGTCCTGGGATATACCTCATCAGGTCCTGCAGATTTATCTACCTTGATGCGCTTTAAGACTTCCGGCACCTCCTTCTCTGTAATATGTACACTCCTCAAGACATCAATATTTAATTCTCCAAGTTCCCTAACATCCATGCTTTTCTCAACAGTAAACACTGATGAGAAATATTCATTTAGGATCTCACCCAACTTTGATTTTGTTGATATCACATGGAGTGAATCAAATTGGCTGAAGGCTGACACCTGTCATGCAGTATTAGGCGTTCTGGGATTTCTAATTAGAGGCAAAAAGCACAAACATCACTATGCTAAAACTTAAATAACTAATTTGTTAGGTGCCAATTGGACAATAGTGTCCAATTCTGGGTGCCATGCTTTTGAAGGAAGTTCATGTTTTGAAGAGGGCATGGAAGAGATTTGTGAGAATTGCTTGAGGGATAAGGAATTAACTATGTGTGTAGGCTAGAGAAACTGGAATATTTTCCTTAGAGCAAGGAAGTATTTAAAATAATGCAAGGTTTAGGTAGATTAAATAAAAGAAAAAATTATTTCTCATGGCCAAAAAGCCAATAATCATTAGGTTTCAAGGGCAATTGGCAAAATAACTCATGGTGACATGAGGAAAACATTTCAGGAAACAAGTGCTTAATGTTTCTGTGCTCTGTTCTCAAATAGAGCCATAGGAATTCTGGCACAATCCCAGGTTCACAGCCTTGGCTCTATGAGAGAGGAACCTATGCCGTTTTCCAAATTGAGAATATGTCTGGTCTCCTGCCACCCTACTCTGCCAATACCTTTGATGATGCCACGCATCCCATAGGGCAGACTGCACTGACCCCACATCAAGATGACGTTGTTTGCAACGCTGAGGGGCCAGAGTTGAAAAACAGTTTTAAGGACGCAGATGTTGATCATCAGGCTGAAATGATGAACCAGCAACTCACCTGGAAGTACTGCGTGACCCCTATAAATAGCATTAGGAAAGGTTTATTTCTTGCCTGTTAGAACCATAAGTTACTGGATAGGTTTAATGTGGAGCCCATTGTAATAAATCACAGGAGATTCACTGTGGCTCGAAGTAATAAAGAATTTATTACCAATGATGAATAGTTTTTTTTTAATAGTTATCTTAACTGCAGGGATTGAATGGATTTCCAACAAAGATTCAGACATAATTAACTATGTAAGTATATAACACTCCTCCCTGACCCTGAATACACATCCATGCATCTGATTGGCTCAATTTCTCACCTCAACACTCCTAAAGGCCAGCCTGATCATGTGACCTTCAGGGAACACCTCCATCAGGCACCGAGATAGGCCAAAATTGAAAAAGTATGTTCCAATAATGTTGGTGAATAGTGACCCTTACTTCCACAAGTTATTCATTGCTTGAAATAGTTCCAGAAGGTTCCCTGGATACCTATGGTGGTCGAATATGTCATGTGATACACTTCTACATCAAAATATCCAGAATGAGCGGGTTGTCTAATGAGGATAGGTTGGACAGACTGGGCTTGTTTTCTCTGGAGTTTAGAAGAGTGAGGGGGTGATTTGATTTAAGTGTATAAGATCCTGAATGGTCTTGACAAGGTGAAAATGGGGGAAAGGCATTTCCTCTTGTGGGTGAGCCCAGAACTACTGCTTTAAAATTAAGGGTTGTCCTTTTAGTACAGAGATGTGAAGAATTGTTTTCTCTCAGATGGATGTGCAACTTTGGAACTTTATGCCTAAGAAGATGGTGGCGGTGGTATCATTGCATACTTTTAAGGCAGAGCTTTGGTTTACAAGCTGAAAGTAACATTAATAGGAATGCATTTTATATTTTCTGCCCCCTCCTTCGAATGTCTATATAGCTACATTATGTATCGGTGGAAAACTCTTTATATAGTATTTTGATAGCGTAGATAGGGAGAGCTGCTTCCACTGACAGGATGGTCAGTAACCAAAGGGCACATATTTAAGATAATAGGCAAAAGAAGCAAGGGCAACATATTTTTTAGCACAATTATAACCTAAAATACAACATCTGGAAGTTTGGCAGAAGCAGATATAATATTAATTTTGAAAATATAACAGCATAAATACTTGGAAAAGAAACAGGGTTATGGAGAAAGAGCAGGATAATGGGACTAATTGGATAGCCCTTTCAGAAAGACAGCACGAGCACGCTGGGCCAAATGTCCTCCTTCTATGTTTTCACAATTTAATGATTTTTCTTTACTGGAAAAATCTTGAAATTTGACCAAGTATTTATCAAGTAAATGTGCTTCCAGCTCTCTTGTGTACAGCACTAAAATTAGCTCTTCAAATGGACCTCAAACCAAATAACTGAGTCCCATCTGTGCTATCATGGGTTTTGCCTTTTATGCACTAAAACGAACCTACAAGTTGCACAATTTGGGAGAATCTAGGCAAGTTCCAGAACTCGTGCACCTGAAATGTTTAAACAACTCTTCAAAAAGCTGAAAGTCTCGTTGTTCCTGGGTGACATCAAAGTGGATGAACTTTCAAATCAAATAAGAGAAGACTACACCCATTAAATATTTACATTCTTAGAAAAAGTTCAGAAATATTTGTCTGATTTAACCATTTGAACTGAGAGAAGCAGCACTGCTCTTAATAGGAATGGTTAAAGGGTACAAGGTTCACAGGAAATGATAGCTTTAAGAAAATAAAAAAAAGTGTTGTAATTGTCATTTTAAAATCCAATATCAGGAATTAGAATTTTGTCATAATACGTGCAATTCAAAGGGTAAATCCATAAATTTGGCACCAACATTCTGAGATTTATCAACAAGAAGTTTACAAGTTTCTTATCATCAACTACAACCACTTGTATTTAAATAGCTCCTTGAATAGAATAAACTTCACAGAAGCGTTCTCAAAGAAAAGTTGACATTGCCACTTAAAGTGTTAGTAGAACAGATGGCCAAAATGCATGACAAGGCTTGTTTTGAGGAACACCTTAAATTAGGAGAGAGAGGGTAGAAAGGCAGAGTACATTTTAGGGAGAATTCTGCAGCTTCGGGTCCAGAAAGCTGAAGTAAAGCTGCCAGTACGTTATCGAGAAATTCAAATCTTCATGAGGCCAAACCCAGAAGATCCCATCTCCTCATCAGTTCATTAAACAATAGAAAGGCATTCGACAAAGGCAGCCAGAGCAGTAACCATAAATAAAGATGAAGATGTGTTTGGTTTTAATGTCAGGTGCCGTCTAGAAAGTCACATTTCTCGTCCATAACCTCACACTTGATTTCTTTCTAAAATTTTTTGCTGAAGCAGTGCAATGAAAATTGGGCATTACAGTCAAGTTTTTTTTAACTTCCTTTTTCTGCAGCATACCCAAGACAAGGTATATGAGCATTGAATTAAACACAGAGTGAAAATCCTTTCACTCCACACCGTCAAAATGACCCAACTCCAAATTTCAGATGCCCTCATTCAACACAAGATAACATTTTATGTTTCTCATTGCTAGCCTCTGTTAATTTAGTGCTGCATTAAGGGAGGTTTTGTGCTCTGCACCCAGCGTCACATACACCTCAGCTGAATACGCTGTGAACCAGGTAGACTTTCACCCATTGATCTGGGCTGGATTTACACCTTGGATTCAGTCACAACAGTCCACTCTACCACCCAATCACCCTTGCAACTTTCATTTAATAAACAGTATGCTTTTCAAATATCTATTTCACAGCACCTAGTCATTTTCTTCACCTTTTCCGTTAAATAAAAACAAATTTCAATGAGCTCACTTTCTGCTTGCTAAGAAAGACAATTAATTGCACAGATGAGGTTTTAAATAGTTACCTGTCACTTGACATTAATGATGAACTGCTTGTTACTGCGAAAACTGGAAATCTCAAATGAAGTTTTTCCGGGCCCATTATGTCCACCGATTAAAGAATATCATGAGTTCCCTGCTTGCTAATGGTTTCACCATATGCTGTTGGAAAAGTTTTATAGATTTAAAGCTCAAGTTTGAGAACACCACAGAGTAACTAAGTCAATCTATCTCATTCTGTCACACGGGTCCTGTTTCAGCACTTGTATTGAGAATTCCTCATTTTTCTTATCCCACTCCCGTATGCCTCTTTAACGTCAGTAGTTAGGAATTGATCTAATTCATCTTTGAATATGAATTGATTCACTCTGCTAGGTATTGACCTATTTTGTGAGGGAACAACAAGCGATTGTAATGAAAAATGTATTGAATCATCACATAAAACAGAAGGAGATGAAAGGGATAACCAGCATGATTCAGTTATCTTGGTGTCATGTCTTATGTTTTGCAGTTGCTGATTTGAGACTGGATAATTAATTTATGTTGAACCTCAACCATTCTGCACACTGAAGTTTCATTTCAGTAGTATATAGAAGGAAGACAGGCAATTGCAGGGAACGGTACAAATTATTGAGCTCTGCTGCTATTTTCCCATTCACCTTTGGTATTGCTCATCTGGGTCAGAGGACCAGTCAAAATCTTAAGTGTGACTGCTAAAATGTTCAGAGTCGGGGGGGGGGGAAATCATATGATGCATAAAGGAAGTTCCTGCCTTGCACAGAACTTTTAAGATGTAATACATTTTACACTTTCATCTTTACTAATATACTAAAAGACTTTCATTTTTGTTTACTGTATACCTCCTAATCCTTCTCGAAAATTGTCCTTCCGAGTGTGACATTAAAATCTGCTTTCTCAAAACTTGATATGTCCATTTAATATCCTCTTGCTCCTTCATACTAAGTACTTGCCATGCATTATGCCGTGCTCAAGGCATGCTTGTCTGTGCTGATCTTTCAATATATCCCTCCTTCACCACAATATCATCTGTTTTTCCTTAATCCAATTAATATTTACCATCCACTAAATAATCCACGGGACTTTCTTTCAAGGGGAACTCCTGATTTTTTAAAAAAAATTATATTTAACAACTTTTGAGGAATTCGAGTGCTCCATACTACTTTTTAGCACTACACAGTGTTATCAGTACATCAACACAATTGTTCCTCACTTATTTTCTTTAACCCATCTAACTTTTTACCAAATAATATAGGGTAAGAATTCATTGTATGTAATAACATTTTATCCGTGTTCGGTTTCAGAGTATGACCTCATTAAAATATATTAAAAAGAGGAAATCAGTAACAAAGTGTTTACAATATCACCCAGAGGAATTTGTATCCCATTATCTGTAGCATACAGCAGCTAAATATTTGGAACACATAAAAATCACTATATTTCTCTGTACGTTGATATTTGATGTATCTTGCATATTGTTGTTTAACTCTTACTTGAAAGCTTTGAAAAGCTTGATAAGTCTTCCCTAAAACTTTGATAGTAGTCAGAGTAATTCAGTAACATCAATAGTTTTACAAGCAAAAAAAGGCTTCCCCACGAACAGACAAAAACTTCTCTGCCATACAGCTGCCCTCCTAGGTTCCTTTGTTTCTACAATTCATTGTTAAACTCTTACTCACTTTCAAAGCCTCCTTAGGTCAACTAATTCATTTTCCGTACGTGGAATCTTTTTTTAGAAGAAACACCATTCTGAGATTCACCTTCTTCCCCTCAGCACAGATAATTAACTCTGCTTCTAGAACAGCAGCGTCTGGAGCAGTGCAGCATTTGCTCACACAGTATAGTGCAGTGTGCGTCCCACTATACTGCAACCTCTGGAAAGGCTCTTTGGAAGACTATTAGAATTACTGGGAGGGAGCTGCCCAGCCTTGAAGACATTTTTTTGCACAGCCAATTGCTGCGTACCTTCACATAAAGCAAAACCAAACCCTGAACTTCGGTTGCATTTCCTGCCTCCTGGGGAATAAGCAAAAGAGAAAGGACTATAGGGAATGCTTGGTAAATTACTTTACCTAAACCACTTCTCATACATTAAATGAACAGAACTTGGAATAAGAGAGAATAAATCTCCTGCTGTTAAAAAAGAAGGCATGCTTTCCTTCATTGGCCGAGATACTGAATTTAAAAATTGGCAAGTCATGTTGCAGCTTTATAGAACCTTAGTTAGGCCGCACTTGGAATATAGTGTTCAATTCTGGTCGCCACACTACCAGAAGGATGTGGAGGCTTTGGAGAGCGTACAGAAAAGATTTGCCAGGATGTTGCCTGGTATGGCGGGCATTAGCTATGAGGAGAGGTTGGAGAAGCTTGGTTTGTTCTCAGTCAAGCAACGGAGGTTGAAGGGATACTTGATAGAAGTCTCCAAGATTATAAGAAGCATGGACAGAGTAATAGTCAGAAGCTTTTTCCCAGGGTGGAAGAGTCAATTACTAGGGGGCATAGGTTTAAGGTCGAGGGGCAAGTTTTAAAAGAGATTTACGAGGCAGATTTTTTACACATAGAGTGATGGGTGCTTGGAACTCGTTGCCGGGGGAGGTAGTGGAAGCAGATACGGTAGTGACTTTTAAGGGGTGTCTTGACAAGTACATGAATGAGATGGGAATAGACGGATATGGTCCCCGGAAGCATAGGGGGTTTTAGTTAAGTCAGGCAGCATGGTCTGTGCAGGTTTGGAGGGCCGAAGGTCCTTTTTCTGTACTCTAATGTTCTTTGTTCTTTGTCTTTGTTCTTTGTAAAGTGAATTATGAAGGGAGGAGAAAATGTGAAAGAGTACACGAATGGGTAAAAGAAGTTGAGAGAATGATAGCAGTGAAAACTTTGAAAGCAGAAACAGCTGACGTGAAGACAGAGTAAACTGGGATGCACTGAAAAAGGATAGGGACATAATTGTTCCACTGAAGAGTAAGAAATGAGGGGTCTGTTCAAATAGCCAAATCCTATGAGCTTCTGCAAGGCCCCAGAAGTGACGGCCTCGAGCAAAGACACTAGAAATGGGTCCAGCAAACAGCCAGTGGTGATGATTTTAAACAAAGAACTAAAAGCAATGGACATCAGACACAAGCCAGGGTCACTGTGCTCAGGGAAAGGCCCCTGTTTCAACATTTAGTGAGAAAAGATGATCCACTTAACATTATCACTGAGCCACTGAGAAAATATAGGTTAAGGGAAATTCCTTTCGCAGAAAATTGTGAGCATGGAATGTTTTGCTATTGATTAGTTCAGGCAGAGATCATAGAATTCCTTATGAAAAAAAGGATAATTATTTCAAAGAGTGAAAACTACAGAATTATGGAGAGAGCGCAAGGATTATTTTTGGATTACTCAGCAAAAACCTGACACAGAGCTGTCGTCCTTTTGTGCTTTTGACCTCTATAATAGTATTTTGGGCACCTCACCATTTGCTTTTATGGATGTCCAAAAATGATTTCACAGGGCTTAGCAAAGTGGTTGAGTTATTTTGAGAGCTTGGCTAAACCTGTGTTATATTCCTAGAGATGAAAGCCTCAATATTTCTGTCAACATTAAGCTGAATGCCAATGGCAAATGTGAGAGAGTAGCTTGCCAGTCACAGGAGTATAAGGTCTGGCATTCACTTACCACCCACCTTTTCCTGGCCTTTTCAAAATTTCTGTGAGTTGCATCAGTGTGAAAGCACTCTTGAGCTAAAATTGCATGAGGGCATCAAACCTGCACACTGACATTTAATAGAGAAGAAACACAGATCGCAGCAACAACAAATTGAATGCGCTCAGCCCATTCACACAAATAAGCCTGGGTTGGTAAACGATATGGTGAGGAAGCTGGAGTCACTCAGAGGTTGGTTCAATTTGTATGTTTGTGTACACACTCTTTATTTTACATGCACTTTAAGAGGAGGGAAGGTCTGCCCATTGTTTCAAGTGGCATACCATGAAATCCTATTGATCTGTTAAACATGCCAGGCACAGCTGGATAGTAAGAGCAATATAAAATATGCCCACAAAGGCTGAGGGAATTGGTGAGAGGCACCGCCTTCAGAATGAGCTTTAATAACATTGATATGTTTGACCAATAGCCAAGGTCAATATGGCCCTTCTTTGCACATCAGGAACCTTACAAGCCAGCAAGGCAGATGTTTTCAGTTCCATCCCACTTGCTGTTCACAGATTGATCAAGAAGTCACAGATGCATTCGTGAACAAGAGCAACAAATTTCACCAGTGACCAAGAGCGCAGAGTGTGAAGAAAACAAAATGCTACACATCTCCTGCCTCTTCCTGTGTACAAGTAAGTCCTCAACTTTGCCCATATTCTCTGTCGAAGACAATGCCTTTATGATCTGAAAGATATCCTATTAATTCAATATGCATTTGAATTGTGGAGGTCGAAGCCAACTTTCCCTGGAGGGACAAACAATGTTTGCGGATTTTGGTAAAATTTGATTGTGCACTTTATTTTAAGAGGATATACAATTCCCTAAGGTAATGCAACCTCCTAGCCCATCTTGAACCTACTGCCCTTAAGGCATCTGCTTAAATTTAAAGATAAGATTTTGCTAAAGGATAAATGACAACGTATGAATGAAAGAATCGTACATCACAGAAAGAGGCCACTGAGCCAATTGTGGCTCTATGGCAAATGATCCAATTAGGACAACACCCTCATTCTTTCCCCATAGCCTTGCAAACTTTTCCTTTTAAATTCTGAAACCATTGAAAATATTAATACTGTTCCTACAGCTGTCTCTTACATTTTCAGACATGATATAAAAAAACAACTAACTTCCACCTTCTCAAATTGCAACACTTCTTGCCTGACTATTGTCCTTCTGCCAACTGTTAATTATATATCAACTGTGCTTAATTATGTGCAAGTGGAGGGCATTAATTGGATTTTCATATGAACAGATGTATAATCATAGAATCCCTACAATGCAAAAGGAGGTCCTTCGGTTCATCAAGTCTGCACTGACAATAATCCCATCCAAGCCCTATCCCTGTAACCCCACATATCTACCCTGCTAATCCCCTTGACTAAGGAGCAATTTCACATGGCCAATCAACTTAATCCACATATCTTTAGTATATAAATAAATACTAAAACCATGGTGTAGTTGAGTTAGGAGGTATATGCTTGTGATATTTCACTCTGTAAATAAACATAAGACTCAGTAATGAATTGGTTCCATTATCACCCTTCACCAACTGGCTTTCTGGAATCAATATCCCAATTGTTTCTTAAGGTAGATGTCACACATTGTTTATTACTCTAATTCATTCTTTCTTGAGTGTCAGACTAAAGAACATTTTATTTCTCAGTTTTAGCTTCCTACTGAATAACGAAGCTCCAAAAGCTACTTAATTAATGCATCATCCTGTATGTTTTTTCAATTTCCATGATGTGTTTTGGTAGTTCATCTTGGTAATTCATCATTCCCAATAATTATAATTGAAATGGAAAAAAATGGCTTTCTGACTAAAATGTGTCTCACAATGGATCAAATATTTGCAACAAAAAATGTTTTATGGTTGAAGGAGTGTAGTGACTTTCAAATATCTTACAATGATTGATGGCATTTTAAATCTCAGAGCAAAGAGTTAAAATCTTCTCATGGATGTTTTTCTACCTAGAAACAATGTTGGAGGTGCTTGCCACTAAGACAGCCCAAAAAAACTAGGATTTGCATGTGACAGAGCTCAAGCTTAGCAGTTACATTGGAAATCATTCCATTCTGAATTTGTCCAGAAGGTAATCAAATTGATGAAACATTGGCTGGTGATTAAAATTAAAAGCTGATGCGTTTAGAGTGGCTAAAAGTAGTGGGCAAGTAGAGGATTGGGAGAGGTTTAAAAATCAACAAAGAATGACGAAGAAGTTGATAAAGAAAGGAAGGATAGACTATGAAGCTAAACTAGCGCTAAATATAAAAAAGGACAGTAAGAGTTTTTACAAATATATAAAGAGGAGGAGGCTGGCTAGAGTGAGTGTTGGACCCTTAGAGGATGAGAGGGGGGATTTAGTGGTGGGAGATGAGGAAATGGCTGAGGCCTTAAATAAGTTTTTTGCTTCGGTCTTCACGGAGGAGGATGCGAATAGTTTGCCGGATATTAAAGGTAGAAGGATGGTAGGAGTTGAGGGCCTGAACACAATCACTGTCACTAGAGAGGTAGTGCTCGACAGACTAATGGGACTGATGGTGGACAAGTCCCCAGGACCGGATGGAATGCATCCCAGGGTTCTGAAGGAAATGGCAGAGGTGATAGTGGATGCCTTAGTGGTTACTTTCCAAACCTCACTGGATTCCGGGGAAGTGCCGGAAGATTGGAAAATAGCTAATGTTACACCGCTGTTTAAAAAGGGTAGCAGGCAAAAGGCAGAGAATTATAGGCCAGTTAGTTTAACATCTGTTGTAGGAAAAATGCTTGAATCTGTCATCAAAGAAGAAATAGTGAGGCATCTTGAGAAGAATTGTTTGATAGAGCAGACGCAGCACGGATTCATTAAGGGGAAATCGTGTCTGACGAATTTATTGGAATTCTATGAGGATATGTCTAGTGCGGTAGACAGAGGGGAACCGGTGGATGTGGTGTTTCTCAGTTTTCAGAAGGCGTTTGATAAGGTGCCACACGAAAGGTTGTTACAGAAGGTTAGGGGACATGGAGTTGGGGGTAAGGTGTTAGCGTGGATAGAGGATTGGCTGTCAAATAGGAGGCAGAGAGTAGGTGTCAATGGGTGCTATTCGGATTGGCGGTTGGTGACTCGTGGAGTGCCCCAGGGATCGGTGTTGGGGCCTCAACTATTTACCATTTATATAGATGATCTGGAAGAGGGAGCTGAGTGTAGGGTGTCGAAATTTGCTGATGACATAAAGATAAGTGGAAAAGCAAATTGTGCGGAGGGTGTAGAAAGTCTGCAGAGGGATCTAGATAGGCTAAGCGAGTGGGCGAGGACCTGGCAGATGGAATACAATGTTGGCAAGTGCGAGGTTATCCACTTTGGCAGGAATAATAGTAGGAGGGATTACTATTTAAAGGGTGAAAAGCTGCAGCATGCTACGGTGCAGAGGGACCTGGGGGTCCTTGTGCATGAGTCGCAAAAACCCAGCCTACAGGTGCAGCAGGTGATCAGGAAGGCAAATGGGATGCTGGCCTTCATAGCGAGGGGGATTGAATATAAAAGTAGGGAGGTCTTGCTGCAACTGCACAGGGCATTGGTGAGGCCGCAGCTGGAGTACTGTGTGCAGTTTTGCTCGCTGCACTTGCGCAAGGATATTTTGGCCTTGGAGGGAGTGCAGAGGAGGTTAACTAGGCTGATACCAGAGTTGAGGGGGTTGAATTATGAAGAGAGGCTGAATAGACTGGGCTTGTACTCGTTGGAGTTTAGAAGGATGAGGGGGGATCTTATTGAGACATATAAGATGATGAAGGGGATGGATAGGGTAGAGGTGGAGAGGTTCTTCCTGCTCAGAAAGGACAACAGGACTTGAGGGCACAGCCTCAAGATAAGAGGGGGCAGTTTATAACGGAGTTGAGGAGGAACTTCTTCACTCAAAGGGTGGTGAATCTCTGGAATTCTCTGCCCGTTGAAGGTGGAGGCTACCTCGCTAAATATATTTAAGACACGGGTAGATAGGTTTTTGGTAGGCAAGGGGATTAAGGGTTATGGGGAGAACGCGGGAAAGTGCAACTGAGCAACTTCAGATCAGCCATGATCTTATTGAATGGCGGGGCAGGCTCGAGGGGCTAGATGGCCTACTCCTGCTCCTATTTCTTATGTTATGATGATTTCATTCATAGATCTCCAAGCAAGTTATGTTTTGAGGCAGGGATCACAGTAGGAAAGGAAAGAATGGATAAAGATATTATATGCAAGCCATGGAGACAGCATGGGATCCAGCAGTTTTGTGAAGGAAGATGCGTTTTCCAAGATGGATGCACAATTTTGTTGCCTTTTCCATTTTTTTTACATACCTGCACATGGGCTTGTTTTAAAAATGGCAGCGTAACCATTACAAGATTTCTATAGTTAAAAGTGTAGGTCATAACAAAATAGAATTGGATTTGAAATAATAAGTTTCAAGCAAGACAAGAGACTGAACAAAACATATATTTCCATAAAGCTAGTGGGAATGTGAAACACAGTGCCAGCAAAAACAGATCTGAGTTCTAAGCGAATGTAAAGTGTGAATGGGATTTGTGGTAATAAAGATAATTGACTGGCAAGGTCAAATAGCTTATGGAACATAACGGCTCCTGTGCTATAAGCAGTGGGGAAGTTGTCTATACAGCAGCAGGCAAGAATTAAAATAATGGAGAAGTGAAATTAGATAAAACTTGTAGAGTTCACTTGCTAGCCTTTTGGGAATTAGAACATCTTTATGAAGAGCTTTATGTCTGGATCCAAACATGTACAGGGTTTCATTATAAGGTCAATTATAGACAGTCCATGGAAAGCTCAAATGTAAAGGACTGATTCATAGAAAGAATCATTGGAATAGTCCCACTCCAGCTCTTTCTTCTTTGCCCTGCAATGTTTTTCCTTTTAATAATTCTACTCTATGTATTTACATAAATCTTGCAAAAAATAGTAAACATGGAGATAGGTTTTCACATTCGGTGTCTAGGGGTAATCTGGTAGAGAGCATTGCTTGCATTTTATAGAACCCACCTGTTTTTCATTCCATTAAATCTACTCCATGAAATTGTAAGATGTGTACAAAGTACTAATATGTTTTTATATTAGAAGAAGCACTTCAAACAACACAAATGTGTTGGCCCCCAAATTTAGGGCATAAATTCACGCAAAAAACGTAGGACATCTGATGCATTGGACAGTCAATAGTCCCACCAGGAGAGGTAGGTGCTGCCATTGTAGATGTGGGGCAGTGATGGCTCTTCAGGATAGAGGTAACCTTTGAAGACTTTTGCATTATGAAAAGTAAACTGGCCAGTGTTGACAGGTTTGTCAATGTGGAGGGAGAACATTTCTATTTGGAATGGCTTGTGGCTGCCAATGAGATAGTTGGCATCCATATCACAGAGGTTGGAAACTTCAGTGGTTCGGCCTGATGCAAGGAAGCTACTTCTAGCCATCTGTTTGGCTTTAGCCGGGGTGGGGTGTCTGCCCGCCAACAAACAGTGTAAAAGATTTACTCCAAAGTTGGGACTTACTTCCTGCTGACTTGCTACCTGGCACTGCTTGGTAAGAAACAAAGTGCCTGTCTGCCCCCACCTCAGGCAAGATTTCTTCAAGGCAGGAACATATCAGAGAAGGTTCCTAACACAAGATTTTTGAAAGCACCTCACGTCTCCAAAACTGTCTCCACGCAGCTGGAAAGATCTCCATAGAAGTGTGAGGAAAAATTAGATTTCTTGATGTTTTTCCAGTATTTTTGCCATATACTGTGAAACAGACTTGAGTATGTCATATACAGAACTGTCATATAAGGAACAGTTGAGGACTGTGTCTGTACTCGTTGGAGTTTAGAAGAACAAGGGGGGGATCTTATTGAAATTTATAGGATACTGCGAGGCCTGGATAGACTGGACGTGGAGAGGATGTTTCCACTAGTAGGAAAAATTAGAACCAGAGGGCACAACCTCAGGCTAAAGAGACGATTCTTTAAAACAGAGATGAGGCGGAATTTCTTCAGCCAGAGAGTGGTGAATCTGTGGAACTCTTTGCCGCAGAAAGCTGTGGAGGCCAGGTCATTGAGTGTCTTTAAGACAAAGACTGATGGGTTCTTGATTGATAAGGGGATCAGGAGGTTATGGGGAAAAGGCAGGAGAATGAGGATGAGAAAAAATCAGCCATGCTTGAATGGCAGAGTTGCCTAATTCTGCTCCTATGTCTCACGGTCTTATGGTATGTGAGTATGGGTTTGGCTGGTTTAATTAAACTGAAAAGTTAGCGGTCAGAATATCAATAAGGGTAGGTTTGAAGGCAAGTGGTTGAAGTGGAAATCAACATAAATAGGAATTTACATTAGGCAGATAAAGGAAGTGATTTAAAGTTAACTGTTATGTTCAAAAGTATTATTTGCAATTCAGAAATGATAAATGGATGAGGCTATGTAATAAGTTTACTTTTACAAAACAAAATTGTAGCTCTGAAGTAACATGAAAGATTGGTGAATCCTGGGAAGAGGAATTTCAAAATAACTGTAGAAGTAATCGTAGAAGATCAAAGAAAAATGCATATTTAAAGAGAAGTTGAAAATTGTTAGTGTTGTGGCTATGAGATCTTCTCAAGATAGACCTGTGAAGAATAGCTGCTGCCACCCTCAGAGAAATGTGTTTTTGTCTGCACAGCTTTTGAAATGAGCTTTGGCTTCTCAGTATTGAATGAAAGAAGCATACAAGCCCATGTAAGATTTCCCCTACAGCAGCAATGCATTTTGTGGTAATATTACTGCATTTTTTGATAAGTTAAAAACCTGTGAGAACTGTTACCATCAAAATATTGTTCAGTTCTGATTTATTTAAGCCAAAATATTTTAGGAAATGTTTGTGGGAGTGCTGTTAGCAAAAAAAGGTGTTCTTCTGTCTGAAAGTGTTTTTTTCCTTTGTTTTAATAAATGTTTAAATTCAGTATTTAAAATCTTCACAATTGGTCTGAAATTTACAACTCCTGACTTCAGATGCCTCCTTATAGTTATAAATTGCAAATTGTTGTGGTAGCTTGTTCATGTTTCCCTTTAGGATTTGGGCAGCTGGGCACTTTCCATCTGTCATACCATAACAAAAGGATAAAATCATCAATCCCGCAGTGTGAAGCTACATTTGAAGGTAGCATATAGTGCAGACTCATCGCTGGTCTCTCACTCCTCCCCTCCCCACAGATATTGCTGGCCTCTCACCCCTCTCCTCCCCACACCCATGGACATTACTGGCCTCATCGCTGGCCTCTCAGCCCTCCCCTCCCCACACCTATGGACATTGCTGCTTCTCACCCCCGTGGACATCGCTGTCACCCCCATCCTCCAATGACCTGGACACTGCTGACCTCCTCATCCCTCCCTGCCCTGCCCCCCCGCTTCATACAAACTGGCCTCATTGCTGCCTTGCACACAAATAGTGCTGTGCTGCCATGCACAAACCCTGCCTGTGAGCATTGCAGCTCCTGGACATAGTACCTTGTTGAATGAGAACAAATCAGCATGCTGAGAGATGGCTAACTCTATTGAATCTAGGTCCCCTTTACATTTCTCACAAAGGTTTATTTACTAATGGGCCCATGACTGCAGCCGGACTCCCCTAATAAGCACAGCTTAATCTAAGCTGCAATAATGGACACACAGCCAGTCACACCAGGAAGATAGCTGGAAAGAAACCTGCCCTGAAGTTCTGCCAGGCTGACTAGACCCGCTTGATGGACGTTGTGGCCAAACCGGCCATCTAAAATGGCGATTTGTAAAGCACTCTGGGACAATTGGGCAAGAACTAAAATGATAGGCTGTGGCCTAAAAGATAGAGATAAACAGGCTACAACTCAGACAAGTGAATACACAGGATATGGGTCATCTCCAGAAAAGAGAGGCTTTCTTGTCAAACTGGGTTGTTTACTAGGCATAAGGGTGCCTTAACCCCTTATTTGGGAGGGAGGTGTGAACTCGACGTGCCCCCAGCACCTGCAGACATGGCCTTTGGGGATACACCCAGAGATTGGTGTGGCAGCACCCAATTGGACTTTATCAATCAGAGTGATCAAGTCTTGATCAATTGATTGGCAATGGCCAAAAAGAGCGCAAAACCCAACGAGGTAGAAAAGAAACTGCACAACCAAGAATCTCTCTCTCTGACCCTATGGACAAGCTACAACAACAGTGATTATCGCTAGCGTCGACCAGCACAAGGAGAGCCACCACACCCAAGAAGGAAGGAAGACCAGAGCCGGAGTGCCAGACCAGACCAAAGGACCAGATTACATGGGGGACCACAGAGACCAGCGCACAGATAAAGGCCAATATCTGGTTGGCTACTTGCCAGTCACGCAAAGTTAAGTCAAGGTCTTGTATTGTACTTGAACTCTTGTATTTTCTGTAATGATTACTTATTGTTGGTTGGGTGGGTGATTATTGATTGTGTGTCTTAAATTAATATTGGTTGTACTAACAAGACGTCTACTTGCAGTTATTTGTCCACTGTATAAGGATTAAAACAGATTGTGTGGCAGCCACAATAACGCAAAAGAGGGGAGGCACCAGCTGCTATTCCCCACTCAGGGCCATCGCCAAAGGGGTCATGCTGCAAAGACATCGTGGGGGGAGATGGCATCTACAGTTAATGCCA
Source organism: Carcharhinus amblyrhynchos (assembly GCF_965287045.1). Classification (NCBI taxonomy): domain Eukaryota; kingdom Metazoa; phylum Chordata; class Chondrichthyes; order Carcharhiniformes; family Carcharhinidae; genus Carcharhinus; species Carcharhinus amblyrhynchos. Next base: position 51,289,463 of record NC_137329.1, read on the forward strand.
GGACCTTGACACTTCAATCCAGGGAATAGTGTCAGAAGAGACTGAATGACCTTTGGGCAGGAAGGGTGAATGTGCATTCCATTTTTAAAGCTGCACCTGTGCTGTACTAGCAACGTCAAACCATGCTCAGACGCCTGAAGGGCATCTAACCCCTTCTCCCTCACCTCCCAGTCAGCACACCCCAGTGGTCACCCCTTTCCCCAAAAAGGCCAACTCCAACTCCAAAACTCAGGCACACACTGCACCTATGCACTTCAATATATCTATTTTTCAATCCCCCTTATGTCCCCACAGAAGGAAAATGCACACAACCGCTGAGAGAGAGCACAGACTGGTGGTGGTGTGTCAGAGCTGCGACACCCGATGGTCTGTGACCAGTGTGCCCTGGAGCTGGCAGGGGGAGAATCAACACCTAGAATGGTGACCGGCAGCCAGGTCGCTGTCCGGCATGCGAGTGAGCAACAGCATAACTGTCTTCCTAAGTCTTCTTTGAAGTAAGTGTTATGTTGTACGAGCTGCCTCCCTCCCTTCCCCTGATGCGTGTTCTTTGTTATAGTCCTGAACCCTGATCCTTCAGGACACTTGGAACTCCATCCACTGCTCATGAAGAAACTGCCCAGGACACCTCGGGTGACACTTTGGAGGGAAGCCCTGAAGATTCCTCTGAGGATAACACAAGTGATTCGGCACAGGCATCAACCACACAACCCTCCGAATATCACCACAGTGGGTCACATTCGTAATGAGGCTTCTGGGTCACTTACTGATGAGCAGATCACAGCCACTGATGCACATTGGGTGGAGGTGGGCATATCCGAGTGCTTGGGCACCAAAGTCTGCCAGAGGCAAGGAATCAGCTGGTCCCAGGCCAGATGCTGGGCCTTAGGGTTCATTCATCTCAAAGCTGGTGGAGCTTCATTAGAAAACCTGGGAAGTTGTGGATGGCTTCAGAGCCTGGCTTGCTCACAGAATGCTGTAGTGGAGGCCAATCTCAGAGGGCCAGGGTTGAGGGATCACAAGCCATGGGGCTGACGCATCAAACCTTGGGCCATGTGCCCACTGTTGATTGGCTCAATTCCTCATGAGGATTATCTGCAAATGAAGACTGGCGAAACTCTGGCACGTGTCCAAAGTCATCAGCTTCCCTAAAGCAGGCCATGGCCTGAACATACCTTCAATCTACTGGCTAATACCTCTACTCTCTGTGTGCTGCAAGCTCTGTGAGTATTTCACATTACAGCAAGTGGCTAGAGCTAGAGGGAAAATTCCTGAAAGCTGAACAAGCTGGCTTTTGGTGAGGATGAAGCATACATGACCGGCTCCTTGTCCTAAATTACCTTCATTGAAAATGGTTTGAAAATAACCTCAAAACAGACGCTGTCTTTCTCAATCTCACTGCAACCACAGCAGTATGGCATTCTGATCTTTTCAAAGTCTCAAGCCTGTGGGTTACTGGCACCATCAATCTTTTACTCTGAGGCAGATGGTTCAGAGTGCACGTGAGTTCTGAGACAAGCACCTGGAGGAACACAGTCCAGTGGCTTCCTCAGGGACCTGTTCTAGCTCCAACCCTTTTCAATCTCCATATCAACGATCTACCTCCAATTCTGTCTTGGAAGGTCACCTATGCTGACGATATCAGTTGTGCCTCTCAGACTTGGACATTTTTAAAACTAGAAACAACCCTAAACAATGATGTTGCCAAGCTGGCTAACTACTGTAAGACATGGCGCCTTCAGCCCAGCAGCAAAAAACAGCCTCAAGTATATTCCACCTCCTCAATGCCAGTGCTAAAAAGGAACTTAACATTTCAGCAAATGGTATGAGACTGACTCATAAGCAACATCCCATTTATCTTTGTGTTATCCTTTACTGAACATTGACATACAAAAATCATCTAAGGAAGACAGCAGCAAAGATCAAAACACTAACCAACTTCCTCAGCTGACTCTTCATGGGGTGCAGATGCTCAAACATTAAGGACCTCAGCTCTTGTTTTGTCAACTCAACTGCTGAGTACTATATACTAGTATGGTACAACTCATCCTATACCAGTCTTCTAGATACCCAGCTCAGAACAACACTATGTGCCATCTCAATTACCCTCTAATCACCTCAACTCCCCTTGTTTCCAGTCCTGAACAGCACTCTGCCCCCTCATATAAGGAGGGAGATTGTAACAAGATGGAGTGGCACAACAGCACAGTGGTTAGCACTGCTGCCTCACGGTGCCAGGGACGCAGGTTCGATTCTGATGTTGGGTGACTGACTGTGTGGAGTTTGTACGTTCTTCCCATATTAACGTGGGTTTCCTCCATGTCCTCCGGTTTCCTCCCACGGTCCAAAGATGTGCAGATTATGTGGATTGTCATGCTAAATTTCCCATTTGTGTCCCAAGAATTATAGGTTAGCAAGATTAGTGGGGTGAATGCATGGCATTACGGGAGGGAGGTGGGCCTGGATGAGATGTTCTGTCAGAGAGCCGGAGCACGATGGGCCGAATGGCCTTCTTCTGTACTGTAGGGATTCTATGTTTAAAATCCCTGGAAAAGGTTTCCATCAACCCAAGCCTGCCCTTACACAAAGACCTTACCAATCCACCTGCTGCTCGCCTCCCATCATACCTGTCTGGATGGCTAAAACCAGAGTAGAGGCCCTGTTGGAGCAAGAATCGAACCAATACACCATTATTAAAAACCAATTCCTTCTCACAGATCGCACGGTCCACATACCCTGCTTCAGATTGTCATGCCAACATTGGGCACTTCTCAACTGTTTCCCCACTGGTCAAGGCTTTTGTGCAGCAAATTGGCACAAGTGTGGCCTTGCAGGGAACCCGGACTGCAGCTGTACTGCACCCCAATCATTGACTGATTTCTCTCTAACAAAACTTAGCAGAGGGCTCAGGAAGCTCTATTTAGCCTATTCGGAAGCTATTGCCAGCTTGTATTCACTGCTTTTAAAAAACCCAATGTTCGTTTTAAAAGTAGACCTTGTATTCTTAAACTGTGTCCCCTGGTTCTAGTCTGTCTCACAAGTGGAAACATCCTTTCAATATCTACGCTATCAAATCCACTAATTCAAATCCTCTAATTCTCTTTCTCCTTCCACACACATACTTAAGCTATACATTTTTAAAAATCGTGCACTGGAATTTGTTGAAAGGCAATTAATGTGTTTATTTCAAACATAACTGCTTGCCACACGGATGTGCTCACATTCATAATTGTAGATCATTTTAAGTTCATCACTGCTGTTAGTGTCTTTTTTTAATCAACTGAGCTAAGCTGTTGGTATCAAAATTGCACCCAGCTCACTCAGACATTTAGACATTAGGATGACATCATTTTCTTTTTTGGAGCAATGCTTTAGATGCTTCTTCGCATTTGAACTGTGCCCAACTTAGCATGGTGTTTTATAATTGTGTGTAACTTTATTTTCCAATTTATGCCCTTTCAACAGACATAGAAACAGGAGGAGGATGTTAAGCCCTTCAAGCTATTCTATCTTAGATCTAATCTGTATCTTAATTCCATCAACCCCATAATCCTTTCATATCCTTGCCTAAGAAAAACCCAATGATTTCAGTTTAAAGATTCTCAATTGATAGCCTCAACAGTTTTTTGGGGGAGCATTTGAGGTTGTCATGACCCTTCCTGTTCTGAATGACCCAGCTGTAATTTTAAGGTTATGCGCCTGTACCTCTCTCCACCTTGTCCTTTAGCCATTTTAAACAGTTTAATCAGACTACCCCTTATCTTTCTATGTTCAAGAGAATACAACCCATATACTATGTGACCTGTCCTCAGAATTTAGCTGTTAATGCCTAACATCATTCTGGTGAACCCACACTGTAACCTCTCCAAATCTAATACATGATTCCTGAGGCACAGTGTACAGAACTGAACACAGTACTCAGCATGTCATCTGACCAGTCTTTGAATGTGGGCTTCTCCACTCCTCAGGTTTTGACTCATTCCCCATTCTCCTGTACTGAGGAATCAATGGCTATGGGGCTGATAATTCTCAGCACTTCTCAGGAGCTGCATGTTTCAGGAAGCTGGCTTTGCCAGACTACAACTTTGTTCACTAACATTTTAGCATGCCACTCCTGGGGTACAGGATGGGGTGTCCAATGTTCAGACGCTGGGATTTCCTGAAGACAAGCAAGTAATCAGGGACCTTCCTGGTGGACATATGTGGCTCCTCAGGGGAGCCAGTAATTGTCGGGGCCATTCATCTCAAGCAGTGTGTGTTCTACTTGGCCTTATTACGATGGCTATTCTATCCAGCACACTCTCAATAAGGGATCACCAATCATGTGTTGCTACTGGCCTTAAGGGAAAGCTACCAATACCTTGGTAATTGCTGAAAACAATATTAGGTGACAAATTATGGCAGCAACAAGGCATCCCACTTCAGTGGATAAGGACTTGATATCCCACTACAAGCAAATGCAATCCGAGAAAATTCTTGTTTCCCTACGATGGATGTCGGACGAACTGAAGGGTGGGTCATAAGCTTGGTGAGAGGTGACTGTTCAAGCAAATGCCAGAAGCATGGTTCAGTGCTGAATAAAGTTTAATGTAAAATCCCAAGATAGGAACAACAGTTTAATTCGCATTGCGCAATGCAGAAAATATTATTGTAATCAACTGTTCTTTCCAACCCTCACTATGGCCCAGATTTTGTGGGCAGCAGCTCAGAACAACACTATGTGTCATCTCAATTACCCTCTAATAAACTCAACTCCCCTTGTTTCCAGTCCTGAACAGCACCCTACCCCCTCATATAAGGAGGCGGATTGTAACAAGATGGAGTGGCACGGCAGCACAGTGGTTAGCACTGCTGCCTCACAGTGCCAGGGATGCAGGTTCGATTCTAATGTTGGGTGACTGACTGTGTGGAGTTTGTACGTTCTTCCCGTAAATATCTGCACCATCCTGGTGGCGAGAATTTCAGCTAGCTTGATGGAAGGTTCCCCCTGGCATGGGCCATAGCAATGCCTAACCGCACAGTGGAGTGCAGGTGAGAAAAGCAGGCAGTTGTGGGTCATGGCTCTGAGTCACTAAACCACAATAACTATATTAAACAGGCTGCTGAAGTAAAATTGTATTGGAAAATCACATTAAAAATGCCACTGGGAAAATCACATTTTTAGAGAGCATCATGGGCATAATTAGGCTCACAACATTAAATAATTAAACATAGTTCACAAAATAGAAAAGTTAAGGACATTATTTTTCAAAATTAAAAATGTAAACATATCTTTAAATATTCATAAGGTAATTATCATCAGAAAATTCATAGAATCCTACAGTGCAGAAGGAGGCCATTCAACCCATCGAGTCTGCACCGACCACAATCCCAGCCAGGCCTTACCCCCATATCCCTACATATTTTACCTGCTAATCCCTCTAACCTAAGCATCTCAGGACACTAAGGGGCAATTTTAGCATGGCCAATCAACCTAACCTGCACATCTTTGGACTGTGGGAGGAAACCGGAGCACCCAGAGGAAACCCATGCAGACACGAGGACAACGTGCAAACTCCTCAAGACAGTGACCTGAGCCAGGAATCGAACCCAGGTCTCTGGAGCTGTGCTAACCACTGTGCTACCGTGCCGCCCATAAACTATTTAAGAAGTCTGATAAGTCATGCCAAGAGAAATTAAATGTTATTTTTAATAAGACTCATCAGACTTTTCATTGAATTAATATTAAAAAAATTCACTTTAAACATAAAATTAAACCTCCTCTGGAAGCATTTCCAGTTTGACAAGCACTCCTTATGCGAGTACATAGAGTTGTAAAATACTGAATTGTGACACAATCATGTTTATTATGAAAAAATGATTGTTGAATTTAGTGGCTGGAAACAGCTCATTAATTTTTTTTTAAAGTCAAATTCCAGTGACATGATTATTTACACCACAAAGGGAAGACAGTGGCATAGTTGTATTGTCGCCGGACTAGTAATCCTTAAAATGCCTCCTTAAGGACATTTAGGGATAGGCAATAAATGCTGGCACAGCCAGCAATGCTCACATCCCATGAAAGAATTAAATAAAGCTGCATTCACAAACTATGAAAATGGAGGCAACCTGCCTGTAACACTGCACCAGGAACAACTGCCTTGAACAAGATGAATGGAGACCATCTCCTATCCTATTAGCAAAGTGTCAGCCAATCAACTGGGTGGAATCAAATGACTAAACAAAGGTACTGTTTTTCACCATGATGGAGAGGCTTTCCACTGTGATGAAAATAGTGGAAATGGATGAAAATCTGAATGGTCGAAAGCCCTGGACCTTTATTTTTATTTGTTCAGGGAATGTGGGTGTCATTGGCTGGGCCAACATTTATTGTAAAAAGTTTCACAACACCAGGTTAAAGTCCAACAGGTTTATTTGGTAGCAAAAGCCACTAGCTTTTGGAGCACTGCTCCTTCATCAGGTGAGGAAGAGTTCACTTAGAGGGCACGGGTGAAGATCACCAGTAGTCAGGGTTTATTAATCAATAATGTTAAGAATTCAATAAATTGTTAATTGCACCTCACAGCCGTGACTAACGTGTCTCTGATTCTCCCCCCACTCCCCAACAGAGCTGAGGGGGTCCCCATTCCCAAACACAGAGGTGCTGTCTATTGATCCTTGGAGACTCTTGTTACAGAGTGTCTGCCCTATCTTCCCCAACATCCATCAGATCCTTGGTGCAAGTGCCACACACCCCACCCCCGCCCAAAAAACATGTATCTGCAACCCTTACAGTTACATGGGCCAGGATGGCAGTATGATTTGGAGTACAGGTAGGAATCAGACTTGAATGGCACCAGGGGCAGGATCCCAGTGTGCACAACAGCGAGTTATCATCATCCCCCAGTCTTCAACTAAAACTCACAACCATTGCCAGCCCAAGCACATTAACAGGTTTGGATGTTTCTGGGGGATAGGGTGGTGGGATGAGAGAGGCTGGGGAAGCGTGATGTGGTGGTTTGAGGGCCCAGGTCAGTTTGGAGGGAGAATGGTGGCTGCACTTGTTCCTGGTGTGTGGCGGTTGCAGCCCCCTCACTGCACAGCACCAGCTAGGTGAAACGGGCTGCAATCAAGGTGTCCTTGCTGACCTTCCCTACCGGACACCTGCCATCGCTACCTACCCTCTTTCCTCCAGCGCTTCATATGGCGGGATGTCCACCTTGCCCCCTAGTTCCCCCTCCTCCTCCCACTCTAGCTGGTCTCCCCGCTGCTGGGCAATGTTGCGCAGAGCGCAGCAAACAATGATGATGCGTGAAGCACGCACAGGGTCATACTGGAGGGCCCTCCCAGAGTGGTCCAAACAGCAGAACTGCATCTTCATCAGGCCGATGCACTGCTCTACGACCAAGTGGCTACTTGGGCCTCGTTGTGTAGCAGGTCACCGCCTTGGTCTCGGGCCTCCGCACAGGTGTCATCAGTCATGACCTTAGTGGGTAACCCTTGTCACCCAGCAGCCATCCCAGCGGCCTGGACTGGTCTTCAAAGCACCCAGGGGTGTCCGGCTGCCTGAGCTCAAAGTTGTCCTAGACATTCCCTGGATGATGTGCATCGACCTGCATGATCTTCGTTAGATAGTCGCAGACAATTTGGACATTCAGGGAGTGAAACCTCTTCCTGTTCACAAATGGCTGCAGTCTTGCAATGTGGGGCCCGCAAGGTGATGTATGTCCCGTCCACTGCTCCCTACACATTGGAAATCCCTGCAATGGAAGTGAAGGCAAGTGCTCAGGCCTCCTGCTGTGCACAGCCCACATCAAAATTAATGAACTGTCCTGCCCAGACGTACAGAGCATCTGTGACCTAGTGCACACATCAATGCATGGAGGCCTAGGAGATTCCAGCTTGGTTGCCACTGGGAGCCTGGAATGATCTGGAGACAGAGAAATTCAGGGCAGCTGTCACCTTCACAGGAGTGAGCGGGTAACTGCCTCCTGAGGTGCCAGGTATGAGAGCACCTCACAAAGGTGCCCACTGTGGTCTTGGAGAGCCGCAGCCATCAACAGCACATCTCCTCCGAGAGGACCTCGAAGGAATTGTGGGCCTGTACCACCTTGGCCTCGGCACCCTCTGCTTTCTGTGCACCCTCTTGGGAACCTGCTCACCCGCCTCCTGGCCTTCAGCAGCAGACCCCTGCCCTCCTTCCTGAGGGTCTAGTGGTGGCTGCTCCTGCAGTGGTCTCTCCACGCCTGTCACCTCCTGAGCTGCCTGCTTCTCCTCCTCCTCCATAATGGCCAGCTCCAGATTGAGCAAACCGTGATCCATCTGCACAGTGGGGTTCGGAAAGAGCATAGAATGAGGGATTATTATTATTGGCTGCACAGACCCAATCCCACACTTGGGCCAGTACCCCCACTTGTGGGTTCTGGCAACATCACACAATCCATGGTGCCATGCATGACCCGATTAGGGTTGTATGAGATTCCCATCATGACAAATGCTCCCACAGATTATGCAGTCGATGTGCAGCTGTGGGCAATGCGCACCCTTGTGCCATTGCTATGTGTGCAACTGCAGCATCTGTTACGGGCATGTGTTGCTGGTCCGTGTCACAGGGCAGGGACAGACTGCAAAGCAGCACCAGATGTGTGCTCAGTGACAGCAGATTCCATTCAGTCCATGTCTGAACCTCTGCTCCCCGGCCCAAAGCAGCAGCTGCTTCACCTGGTTAGGCCTCAGTCAGCACGTGGTACACTCCTTCCCCAACCCAGAACACCAGCACTCAGTCTAGTCCCTGACCACACCCCGCAGCAAGACAATGCCACTGCACAGTGCCCTGGAGGGGAGGGCTGAACAGGACTCCTTCATGGAACCTCACCCAGACAGCTCTGAAAAATAGAAGCACCCCCCCTGCCACCCCCATACCAGATATCACTCGTCCATGGGCCAGCACCTGAAGGCAGCAGGAAGAAGCCCACCAGGCATTTCCAGGGCCTGCCTGAAACATCCCCCGAAATCCACCAGCAGCATTCACCTCCTGATGCCAGTTCAAGGCTGCCATGCCAGGTTGAGATTTTTATAAACCTACTCTGATTTGCGCCAGAGTGACATCACACCAAAGAGATGGGAGACACAAACATGGGCGGAGATTGCTGTATCAATCCCAATAATGGCATGCTAAGGGATGGAAAGTAATGCAAGACAAGGTGCAGTCCCGGCGGTGTCCTTATTTTCCAATTGGGAGAGGCGCACAAGTTGTAAACGCTTGCAGGGAACCCGCAAAATGGCCAACATGCGCACCTCCCGACCCGACCCACCAGAAAATTTGTGGGCCACGAGGGGAGAATTGGCTCCAATATCTAATTAGTCCTGTCGTCATCACCAGCTTTTCCTTCTTAAGGACAAAGCCACCACCCTTTGGAAAGTTAAGAAGCTTCTTCAGGTGCTGTTTTTCTTCAGACCATTATTTAATTTTCACTAAACTTCACAACATCTGGCAAACATTTTTATTAGATGCAACATGAAAACAAACTTGCTTAATTAAAAGTAAGCATTATTCCATTGTCCACGTTGTACTCCTATCTTCAGCAGGTTGTAGTTATTCTAAATCCTGCACTGGTTCAGTGTAAGCTCACAATCGTGTGTATCCACTGTTTCTAAATCATCTACAGTTCCCTCTACCCCTACCTCCATTTTTACCATTGAATTAGAGCTGTTGACTATGGTAATGTTGAAGGGAACAAAACTAGATTAGACGTGATGACTATGGTTTGTTATTGGCCTTCTTTCACATATTAAGACATCTACAAAGAATCTAGGACATTATGTGGTTTCAGGGTTTTACAACGTTCACAGCTGTTGTGTTCCACGACTCCCAAGTACACATTTTGTTGCTCAACAGTTAGGTCAGAGTAATGCTAGCCTGCCTGAATTCACAACGGTTATCATAGGAATTCAATCTCTGAAGCTCATGGGTGGTTCGTCTATTTTGCTGCAAAACAATTTTTATTCTTTAAAAACAACATGAATTTATTTGCGTATTATCTTTTTCCTTTGGAGTTGTTAACCTTCATCAATCTCTTCTCATCCCTTATCTTGTAGGCTATGACTAACACTAACGTGTGATCTCAGCTATCTTCCAATCTCTTCTTCATATACTTCAAATTTGAGCTGGGTTTTGAGTTTATCCAAGCTATTCCACCACAAAGGCCATCATTCTGGTCTTTGCCCTGTAATGGCTGAAATTCACAGGCCCCAAATTTCTAAGGAATCACATTGACCTTTTGTTTTTTATATCCTCGGGATACATCACCCAATTATAGCAAAATATGATTTTAGACAAGTGTTTCAGGAAACAGTCTTATAATTGCCTCATCCTTTAATATTCATCCACAGAATGCAGCAATCAATGAAATCCAGGCACAATCAAAACAATGTTACAAACTGTCTTTGATTCTTCGTTTGGGTAGCTCTGAGGTCAGTTGAGAAAAGTCATGGGTCTTCTCGTCCTAGGTGTCTAGTCTACCTCTTCTGCTTATTACAGTCATTATTTTAAAACATCACTGTTAGCTGCAGGACATTATTCAGGTTGTTTTATTACACCTATCTGAAGCTGGCTCCTTAAGTACAAACCACCCATACTGCACACAGCCAGTGATTCAGACTCAGTATCCATCTCTCCACATTTGGTAATCAAAATCAATAGACATTAAAACTTCCTGTACTCTGTTATACTATGCTACTGAGAGGACAAACTAGTCCTGCAGGTGAAGGCAGTTGGAGAAATTGATGTGCTTATTGGTTCTGCAGCTGAGAAAACTTTAAGCCCTCTTAACAAATCAAGAAGTGGGGTGTGTGGGGATGTGAATGGTAAAATTTCCCTCAGCTTCCCCAATATATGTCAATTATTCCTTGTAAGAAGTCTCACAACACCAGGTCCACATCAATTATTCCTTCCCAGAGTAATTTGCTAGGTCATCCCGTTTTTACTTCTTACCAGTCACTTTTTTTTTAAGTGTCATGATTCCTGGGTAAATCTGACCTGCTTTCTTTTCTTACACTGCAATTTTTTGCCTTGTTAACAATTCACTGATTTTTATCAGCTCCATTTTGTGTAGTCTAAAATTTCAGTTTTTGCTTTAGAGACAATCTTATGTAATTAGCTCTTTTGCCTACCTCACAATAAGTGCTCATCCGTGGATCCAATGTCTAATATATGCTTGCAGTTGCATGAGGATAATTTGTTCATAGTACCCTCTGAAAGAGATCCTCCAGGGATACCCTCCAACTTCCTCCAGGATCCTGAGCGACATCTTCAAAATGCACTTTAAGCTAAATTGAGGCCTGCATTGATTTTTGATGCTAACCTCTGCATATGTGCCAACCGTCTGCACTTCAGACAGTAGCTGAGCATGCCATTAAAAGCCATTGGGGATTTACACTTCCTCTGCTCTTCTGTTCCTGCTCCAAGTGTCCAGAATACTTCAGTTGTCTGTGTGTGTGTGTGTGTGTGTGTGTGTTTACCTGACTGCTTGAGAGTGAAAGGGCTGTCAGGAAATTTTTGATTAGTCCTTAGTGAAATGTCGGCTTCACAGAATCACAGAATTGTTACAGTACAGAAGGAGGCTGTTTGGCCCATCATGTCTACATCAGTTCTCCAAATGAGCAGCTCGCCTCTTACTATTCCCTCATCTTCTCCTTGTAATCCTGTACATTCATTCTTTTCAGATAACAGTCTAATTCCTTTTCAACTGAGAGTACCTCCGCAACATTCTCTCAGGCAATGTATTCCAAAGCCAAAGCACTTGCTGCATAAAAGGGTTTCTCCATTTTTGCTTATTTTGCCAATTTCTTTAAATCTGTGCCCTCTCATTGTTGATCTTTTCATGTGTAGGAACAGTTTCTCCCTACCTATTCTGCTCAGTACCCTCATTATTTTGAATATCTCCTTCAAATCTCCTCTCAATCTTCTCTCTAATCTATCTACATAACTGAAATTCATTATCATTAGAATCATTCTACTGGACCTCTTCACCATCTCTTTGTGCATGCCGAGAACTCGGTGTAATACTCCAAATTAGTGACTTACACAAATTCGGTACAACTTCCTTTATCTTGTATTCTGTGGCCCTCCAAAAGGTTAGGACACTGTATGTTTTATTAATTGTTCTCTCAACCCATGCATCAACTTCAATGATTAATTCACATATATATATTCCAGTTCCTCTGATCCTCTACTCCCTTTAGAGTTGTACTCTGTTTTTTATATGTTCTCTATGTTCTTCCTACCAAACTGAATCATGTCGCACTTCTCTGCATTGAACTCCACCTGTCACCTCTCTGCCCATTCCATCAACTTTTCTATGTTCCTTTGAAGTTCAACACTATCCTCCTCACAGTTTACAATTCTACTAAGTTTTGCATCAACTGCACACTTTGAAAATTATGCCCTGTTCAGCAAGGTCTAGGTCATTAACATATACCAGGAAAAGCAAGGGCCCCAACAGTGAACTTGGGGCACTCCTACAAGCCATCTTCCAGTGGAAAAACGTCCTTTAATCCCTAATCTCCTTTGAGCAGCAAATTCTCCATTCTCGCTGGCAGCAGTGGCACGGCATATAACATCAGAGAATTCAAACCAAGGTCCGATATAGAACCATGGCTGATCTTTTACCTCAGCCACACCTCCCTACACTATCATTCAGAAAGAAACAACTGTTTAGTTGAACTTTGGAGAGATCAAACTAGAATAGAAAAGGGTAAACATTGTGCCCATTTTCACAAGGTGTGACAAGAGATGGGGCGGGATTTAATGGCCTCAGTTAGGCGAGACTGGAAATTCTTGTCCAAGGCCAACAAAGATTTCCGTTTGGGACCTCGCCCATTCCCTGTGGAGGGCGAGGTGGTAGAATTCCAGCAATTGAGACAACTACAAACGTATCAGGCCCATGTTATAATTGAACTGATCTTTAGACATGAACATTATGATTGTCTATTTGATAATGATCCAGTAAATAATAGCCAAAAGATACAGAAGACAACAAATTTGCTTAACTAATTGAATCTACTTCCTTGAAGAAGAAGTAACATCCTAAGTGGATTGTAGACAGCACTGTGATTAGTGGCCTAAGTACACAATGAGTGGTAAAGGATGAAATTGAAAATCAGTTTCGAATATACAAACTGATATATGTTTGAATACTATGCGCATTATTTTACAGAAGATTATTCCCCATTATTTCACCATACACCTATGTATAACCCTGGTCTGTCATTATAAAGTACCCTCTCTTTCTGTCACATGACAGGAACATGGTAAACGTGATAGGTAAACATGATTGGTGCAGGCTTGGAGGGTCGAAGGGCCTGTTCCTGTGCTGTACTGTTCTTTGTTCTTTGTTGTCTGTATAATGATACAAGGTGGCCATATTAACATGGATGCCACAAATAGAAGATGCAATGGTCATAAAACTACAGGAGAAAGCAAAATCATCATCAAAATGAAACAATGCAGAAGTGTATAGTGAGAAATAAAGAATAAGTTTAAAGCTTGTAACATTCTTTCAAGGTTAAATTGTATTCATATGCCACCCACATTTCAATTTTGCACGTTATGGTATTATTAAGCTCCTTGCAGTTACTGCCAGCCAATGTTTATGTCCTACGTTGCTGTAGTTTTCCTATTTTTACGTCCTTTCACTTGGAGAATGGTGATAACTAACGGACGGTTTGGAGATTGCTTAACCATACATTGACTCTGCCTATACTTCCCGCTGCCTCAGGGAAGCAACCAGCATATTAAAGGATCTCACGCAGGGACTGATACTCCACACCCGGACCATGCAAGTCCATTCAACATATTCATCTGTCATTCACCAAAGACATATCTTCAGCTGCAAAAGGGGACCAACACTGGCACTGGTTTTTTTAAAGAATCAGACACTCAACTTGTAGGAAAGGAAATTTAGAATAACTCCTGGTATGCAAACACCTCTGTCAGTTGGTGTTGAGTGTTTTTGGAAGGATAGCAGTGAGTTTCTGCATTTTGACAGGATGCTGCATCCTCAGAGAAAAGGTCTGAATCGTGCCGGAGAGGTGGAATAGACAATATGTAGAGGGCAAGTTCTACACAATGTCCTTTGTCAAGCTGGAACAGGATCTATCCGTACTCTTTGACAGTGACATGAGGCTGAGTGGCAGGCCAGCCAATGCACTTAGCATCTTAGTGTGTATCTTCATAAGAATTTTCCTCTACACTGCCCCATTGAGGGCTTCAAATGAGTTCTCTTTGTAACCTCACCCTTTTGCAATATCAGCCATTCTTTATTTCTAATCTGGTTACAACCCAATCATGCCTGGAGACATGCCATGTACAGATATTGACCTTAAACTTGCCACTAGTAGTGTCATTATCTGTATCGGTGGCTGTGGATGTCAGCTTGTGTCGTTGCATCTTTACAAGTTGCTCTCCCTCCTCCTCTAGGGCATGCTGTGGTTGGGCAAGCAGCAGTTCTTGGTATCTGAAAATGGGAAATGAGAAGCGGAAGATTGGGATGAGGGAAGCAGGATGGGTTGTAAAGTAGGAGGTCCATGGCCCCACCATCTGCAACTTGCTCATTATGCCAGAAAGAAGGTTAAGGGTGTGCTGGGAGGTGAGAAGGGCTGGGGCAAGTCGTGAATCACAGACACTGTGCCCTCACAAAAAAGGGCACTGTCCAATTTCTAAATCCTGGTCACTACCCACGGGATGGTATGGAGTGGGGTGCAAACTTGCACCTGCTGCTGTTTCTACTGATAGGAGACATTCATAAATACTCATACTAAATGGAACATTCAAGCGGCCTTTATATTCTATAGCACCTGTTATTACTGGTGCCATATGAAGCAGTGTTGCCTGACCAAATTCCCAATGGAAGCTTTGAACTGTTGCTATTTTGTATGAGAACATACACTAAGAAAAGAAAATCCGTCAGCCCTCAGACAGATGTTAAGAGCTCTGCTGAAATATTATCAAGCATGCTGACATGCCTGACCTAACACAAAAACTATTTGCAGAGGTCAATGACCTGGAAAACAATCCTCAACACTATCCTTCAGATACTCTTGTAGCTGTTGATTACTTCATTAGTCTCTAACCCTCGCTTAGATATATTTGCAATAAAATTTCTATTTGTGAATCATCCTGACAAGCTTGGACAATCCTAAAGGATTGAACAGTCCAAATTCTGAATGTGCTACATTATCTGTTTGTGCAGTCTATAAATGAAAATGAATTCAGGAAAATGCTTTCTACACAATTCATTTTCTCAGCCTACCAATTTTTCAACAAACTGTCATCCATTTTACCATTCAGTGCTGAGGATGAACATATCCCCAACTTTGTACACCTTGCACAATGAAGGTAATGTGAAGGAGAATCTAGAAGGGTGTTAAAAATGGGATCGGGATGGGATTGGTGGCATGCAGTGATCTAATGCAGTCAGTTAATTGCCCAATGATGGAAGTTATAATCCAGCTCTCCCACTCATCACAATAAAAGATTCTGCACAAATACCAGCAGATTTGTCTATATGTTTGTCAGCAGCTAAACAGTTTGTGATTATATTTGCCAGCCCATTAAGTCCCGTTGTTTGCCTGTCTATCAGGTTAAGAAAATTGGAAGATCTTCTCCCCATAATGTGTTATCCATTGGGATCAAGTCAACAGATGAGCAGCATTTAGATTTTTTAAGCAGGTATTTAAATTCTGGGTTTGTATAGGGGAGCTCAGGCCAGTAGACAGTATAAGCACGTTACAACGAAGTGGAGACCTCCTGAGTGAGAGTTGTTCACATTTGTAGTCAAGCACCAGAGGTCTTACCCATGAAGTTTGAAGAAGGAAAATGCTTGGTATGGGAGAGAAATGGCGAATTTATCAACGATCAGTGGCTGAATCATTGTCTACAGCAATGGTATATATCTATATAGCACCTTTAACACAAACAATAATCACAAGATACTTAGTATTGCAGTCAGGCAACAATTGATGCCACATTAAGATATATTAGGACAGCTAGCCAAAAGTTTATCAAAGTGGTAGGTTTTAAGAGCCTGATAAGAGTCAGGTAAATGATGGGCAAGTTGAAAAATGCTGTTAAGGTAAGGCTGCAGTAAATCTTCTGGTGTCATGAAAGCACACTACAAACTCTACTCCTTCAGTGTCCTTGCTGACGTGTTTGCTGAAATTATGCAAGATTTTCCTGTATACTCCTGAAGAAAGCGTAATGAATGCTCATCACATATGGCCATCCCATATAATGGGTCAAATAGCATCAGCAACTTATGATTCACATTGCAATCAGATAGGAATCTTCAAGCAGCTTCAAGAAGAAAACTTTTTAAAGCAAGCTAGCTACATCATGCATGTCCTTTTCATGTCAGACAGAGTAAGCAGCTGTATGTCTTTGCGTTACCTAAACTTTTAACATCTTAAAAGCAGATTGCCTGTTTGCATAATAAGATGGAACAGAATAAAAGGGAACAAAGCAAGACTGCAGTTGTCCCAGGAATTTCAACCTCTTCATCCCATTTAACCAGATCAGTCAGGATACCAGTACTTGTACAGATGCATGCACAATTCCATGTCAAAGATATTTGACAGTCATTCATTTGCTGTTCGTAGGACTTCACTGCTTGTAGCATTGGCTGCTCAGTCAGCCATATTGCAGTGACTGTGCTTCAAAAAAAAGGAATTCTTTCCTGAGATCACATGAAAAAGCACTGGATCATTCTTTCTCCCTAGATCAAGCGATGGTAATTATATGCCAGCCACATTTTGCTCAATGCCCACAGCTGTGAAGCTTAAAATGGCACAAGAATTGAAACCAGTGTAGCTGCCTTCTCAATCCAAACATGTACCAACCTGCCCACACTCTAATGTTTATTTCTCATGGGAGAGATTAGCATACCATACATACGATGTGTGATGGTTGCAATTTTATGCGCTCACATCTTATCAGTAACCCCTGAAATACCAAAAGGAACAAATATGACACACAGTCCATGCTTTATTGGGCTCCACCAGCTTAGAAGCTCTGTAGCAATTTAATAACAAAAGTTGAATAGATGGGGATAACGCAACTGCCGTCCATTGCTGGCAGAATGTACCAATTACAGTTTGAAGGATTATGGGATGGATTTTCCGACCCTGCCGATGACAACCCCCCACACCACACCACACCACCCCACAGCAGGTTCCTTGGCAATGAGGGACATAAAATTCCATCATTGGTCCCACCATGGCCAATGGTACCCCAAAAACCATGCCGTGAGGGAGGCAGATAATTTTGATCAATGTGTTGCAATGGTGTCTGCAAAAGTGTCTGTAAAACTTTGCTCTAGTCAATATTTCGAGCAAAGTCCCCAACAAATTTTTAAGTATGTTTTTAAATTGAGGAACTAACTGTTCGTGGTACCTTGTCAACATTATTAAAAATTATAACCACTGCTTCCAAGCCTGCATCAGAACTTCATCTATCCTGACAATATCTGCTGTGACTCTCAGACTTGGACATTTTCTAAACTAATGGCAGCACTAAACAGTGATGCTGCAAAGCTGGCCAATAGTGGCACAGTGGTTAGCACTGTTGCCTCACAGCACCAGGGGCCTGAGTTTGAAGATCATCAAACAACATGTGGGCTTACTTAGCTGACTACTTACAAAGAGGTGCAACCCAAAGGATGTTTTTGTTTTGGGAGTTAAAAGCTAAATTAGTTTGAAAGCTTTCATTGAATCCTGAAAAGTGGAAAGAAAAACTTCATCAGTTCAAAAAAAAATTTTAGCAGTCAGTTTGAGGACAGCCCAAAGCAGGCTTAATTGCATAGATATGAGTGCAATTTGGGAAGATTCTCTAGTTTCAGATTATCTGGATGTTTACTTAAAAAAAAGGTAAATTGCAGTTTTAAATTCAATGTGTTAATAACACTGTCACTGACCCCTTGGAAGTTGGGTGAGGTTTAAGCTCAGTTTGAATCTTGTGAGGTACAGAAGCTGGGAGATTGCCTTATTTGAAGCTGATGGTTGAATCTACTGTAGGCCTCATAGTATCATATTGCATAAAAAAATAACCAATTGCTTAGCTTGGAAGTATTGAAAAGTAATCAGAAAAAGGACTGGGGCCTCTGCAGTCAAGTGATGGCAAATTAAAGTTTTATATCTGAAAATAGCTGGAGCTGAGAAAAATTCTCCAGGGACTATGGCGTACTTTTGGGTGGTCCCTATGGAAGTAAATAATGTGTCATATAGGAGCATTCTTGCGGGAAGTAGAGTGCTTAATATATATAGTCATAAACTATGCTGGTAAGTTAAGAGTGCTTGTTTAAGCACTTTATATAAAATAAAGTTTATTTTGAAAGTGAAATCTTGTGGCATGGTTCTATCAGTTAAAACATAGTATTTGGATTTATTTTTAAATGTTAATAGCCCCTAGCCAGATCATAACACATCTAAGGATCAGAGAAGTAGAGGCTTCTACAAAATGTGTTACTGAATTCTATTGTTTAAGGTGCCAGTTGTACAGCAGATGATACTGTATATACGGCTGTTGGAAGAGAAAGTTAGCAGGCAGTATGAGGTGGGATGGTAGGGTATGCTTGGGGGGTACAGGGAAGGTTGAACTGATTAACCCTCTGATAGTTTATAGCCATAATTGATGGCATGAATTGGTAATAGGCAGGCTTGACTTCACATGGATTAAGCAAGCACAATGCAACTGGAACAATTCAAATAACTTATTTGATGCCTTTTTGGATCAATTCAACACCCATTTAACAGCTTTGCAAACCACATGGGCAATTTTGTGAGGCTTCATTCCCAGCATGGGATCTTGCTACATGAAAATATAGGTTGCCTTGTAATGTTATGGCACTCTAGTTAGCCTATGCTCCCATCTAATGCCATTTAGTCAATGTGAGTACAGCCTCTCAACATAGCAATCATAAATATTATTAATTAGAGCACTCATTTGTGGTTCTTGGTTTTGAACATTAACATGCAAATGTTTAATCTACGCATTTAACGTTCTTTAATCAGCTGCTGATTTGATAGAGACATTAACCTAGTTGGAGTCAAAATAAGTCTATTGATGGTAGATTAGAAGAGGAAGGAATTAGTTTCTGTGTCATTATTTTTGGGAATGCTGTATAATAGCCTTTAGCTGCTTAATTAGCTTTCTCAGTAAGAAAACATTTAGAAAAAATGTATATATAAGAAACTGGATGGTACAAATGTTTGATCTGCCTTTTTTTTATCTATGGAATGGTTATTTCAACTACAATACGGGCTCGCAGGATGGCAGCCTCAGTTCACTCCAAGTCTCCCAGTGAAATGCAATGAACTGGTTCTTGTACATATCTGTATGCAGTTCACAGTAATTATCAGCAATTTGGTAACTAGGCTATGCAAAAGATTGGTGCAAGGGATTGGACAGTTTATTAACACTAGTTAGACATTTTCATGGAGAATTCATCAGACAACCTCCCTATCCAACTGGCCTGTGCAATCAAACAGTCTTTTCTCCCCATTCCAATCATTTTTTATAATTAATGGACGGGTGGTTTTTACCGGCCTTATGATTTTTCTCTCAGGTTGCTCACAGTCAAGAGGTGAATCTTCAATTTCAGAAGATTCCAGGGAAATGCTGGAGGATTGGCAATGCTATGTAGGATTGGGCATAAACGAGTCTGACATTGGGGTTCAGGTAGCTGGTGTGGAAGACCACAGTGAGATCTGATGTGCTGACTGGCATTAACACATCTTTCAATCGGTAAAGCTGTCTACAATTTCAAGCTTGTGCTCTAAGGCAGACAAACAATTATACATACCGCTTAGCCTTGATTATCTGTGATCTATCCTGTGTTATTGTAGAATTCAATGTGCCAACTCTAAAAGTCTATTCTCTATCAGTTCAGCATTGTAAAACTGTTCCAAATTAGCCAGCAGATGGTTGCTGACTACAGAGGATAAGAGGTGATAATAGGAGTGCACTATTACATCATGCTAGCTGTAAAGAAAAAAACTATTTTAGCATTAATGATATCAAGAGCAACCTAAAATATTCCCGCAACTGAATAATGACATGTTCAAAAATACTTCATTTTGTAAATTAGAAAATAAAAGTGTCCAGCCTAATTAAGACTATTGTGAATTACAGCTTATTTCCCAGTCCTACACTGTACAGTAGCAGTGAGTCTAGAGCCTAATGCTTACCAACATCATATGGGGCCAATCACTGGGCTTCCTTCTGAGTTTAGCTGCATTATGTTCACGCAACCTGACCAGGTAGTGGGAAATATCAAGCTGCTGCCTTTTTGAGGAGTTGCTTCAAATGTGGCTGGAACAATAAAAACTTGAGATGATAGGTCAGCAATGCCCTCTACTTGGAAAAGAAGCACACAATGTCTCATGGTAATCCTTGAGGCCTCCATAACATGCAGGTATTACAAGAGACTCAAGCATATAATGGATATCCAAATGACATTGTCATTTAGTTTGATATGGTTCCTTTATCATTTGGTTCTGCCTTTTAAAAAAGGCAACTTTTAAACTTGGAATTTTTAGTTCATTTACTGGGGCAATCTAGTACATTCTTATTGGTTGGATTATAAAATACATCCTTAAACTGCAGCACAGCACTAGCATTACCACTATAATCTGGGGATGTACTTGCTTGGCAATGTGTAAAGGTCAACAAACAAGGGCATCATTACAGCACAACATAGCTGCAGAATGAATAGTAATTTAGGCAACATGCGTGAAAATTCAAGGCAGATCCTTGGGCATCACTATAGTTGCCCTTCAACCTTTTAAGACCTCAACACTGCTACTCTGTTTGAAAGAGGGCAGCAAACATCAGGAGTGAACAAATCTTGATGAGAGAACATTGCCTTCAGTTTCAATCACTGAGTCAATTTCAACAGGCCAGGTTCACATCCAGGATCCTGAGAATATAGAGAGAATAGACCATAAAGGTTGGACATAACTCTATCACTGGGAACTAATAAACTCCTTTTTCTGTTATTCTCCTTCCACCACCGTCCCCCCAACCCCATCCCAATTTATTCACAGTCCAGGACAAGACAACACACATTATTAGCCCTGCAAGCTCGATTTGAAAGAGTGTCTTTCAGCCTCTATGCTGTCTTGCATTCCTCATCTCTTTTCTTAGGAATTCCCTAAGAGCTAGCCTCAAGTCCCAGCAATCTGTCAAGATCTCATTGATTCATGTGTCGCTCACTGTTTTATTAGAATGACCGTCAATTGACCTTCCATTGCAAGTACATGCACAAGCAACACTGGCCCAATTCCCTGCACTCTCCCATGTTAATGTGTAATACTAACCACTTTTGTCTATGTAAAATGATATGGCGATGCTTAGGAAGAGCAGTATGTGAAGAGTCTTAGGCAAGTGTATTCTGCCTAATTTTAGCTAGTTATGTACTTAAAATAAGAGCAATTTGACTATGTACAATGTTTAAAATTGACTACCTCCATATTCTAAGTTGTTTCTGCTTAACATTACTAGAATTGCATTCCAAATGTGGACTTCTCTGTTAACCTTCATTGAAATTAAGAGATTTGAATATTAAATTGATGGTGATTTCAATGCAATATGCAACCTGAATAATGAAAATAAAACAGGATTTATCTTCTATCAACTTGATTTACACATACAACTTCTTCAGGCAGTGCAACTGTTAAGAGTATAATGAGTTAAACATACTAACTAATAGTCAGAGGATCTTGAATGAAACAGAGCTTCTTAATTTCCCTCCTACTAAATTGAGAATAATGAAGTATGTGGGAGAGAGTCCCATTTGGTTTTCACCACCAACAAACAAGTCAGAACTAACTATCCAGAATGGACAGCAAGCTACTTAAAATAAAACGAGGCAGATTCTTACAGAGTAAATCAGAACCATGAGTGGAGAAAGCTATGCTTAAGGAGGGAGCATTTCTCTTATTATTCGACTGACAAATGAGTCATAACTACTAGCTTAGCTTACCTACAGTGTTATTCTCCCTCCTGCAATTAAAAACAGCCTCTATCCTAATCATATCCCTGCATGGACTGAGACACATTCTTTCCTTTGAATGTGGCAAGAGACTACCAAAGAATTCTTCACCTGTAAAACTGTGTTCTATTGCCCTATGGTTCATAGGCACCATTATTGTTTCTTGTGTTCAACCAACATTAATTACATTTAAACCGAATCCCTAGAAAGTAGAATATGCTAAAAAGAATAAACGAAAGAAGAAACTTGAACTTGTTTAGTATCTTTCATGGCTTCAGTATGTCCCAAAGCATGTTACAGATATTGAAAGATTTTTGAGGTGTAGTCACTGTACTAGTGCAGGATGTGGTTCCAATTTGTGCACAGCATAGAACAGCAATGTGACCATGAGTAGATAACTTGTTTTGCTAATGGTGCTTGAGGGATAAATATTTACCAAGGCACATGAGAAAAATAGTGCCACGTTTACCTGAGAGATAGAAACAAATAACATGCGTGTTCATCCTTAGGATTTCTCAAGG
Organism: Carcharhinus amblyrhynchos; assembly: GCF_965287045.1. Taxonomy (NCBI): domain Eukaryota; kingdom Metazoa; phylum Chordata; class Chondrichthyes; order Carcharhiniformes; family Carcharhinidae; genus Carcharhinus; species Carcharhinus amblyrhynchos. Next base: position 51,312,006 of record NC_137329.1, read on the forward strand.
TGCTTCACATCCATATAAAAGCAAAATAGTGCGGGTGCTGGAATCAGAAACAAAAACAGAAAATGCTGGAAAATTTCAGCAGGTCTGACAATATCTGTGGGGAGAGAATGGAGCCAAAGTTTTGAGTCTAGATGAACCTTCATCAGAGCTGCTCGTACAACCTCTTTATTATTTCACCATATTCTCTATCTCCCTTACTATCCAAGAAACCTTGGTTTTGGTTCCCTGTTTATTGGTTTCCTTATCAAGTTGGAAAGTACCTAGCCTGTACCAGAAACACGTCCTCCTTAAAGTTCACCCACTGTTCTCCAACAATTTGTCCTGTCAATCTTTGGATCCATTCTAACCGGGTAGTTTTAATATTAGAACATAGAATATAGAACAGTACAGCACAGTACAGGTCCTTCCGCCCTCGATGTTGTGCCGAGCTATGTCTGAACCCAAGATCAAGCTATCCCACTCCCTATCATTCTGGTGTGCTCCATGTGCCTATCCAATAACCGCTTGAAAGTTCCTAAAGTGTCCGACTCCACTGTAACAGCAGATAGTGCATTCCACACCCCAACCATTCTCTGAGTAAAGAATCTACCTCACACATTCCTCCTATATCTCCCACCATGAACCTTAAAGTTATGCCCTCTAGTAACAGCTAAAAAGTTGTCCAGCTCAAGCTGAACTAATGCACAAAAAAAAACAAGCTAACAAATTTCTAGCCCACAGAATCTTATAGTGCAGAAAGAGGCCATTCAGCCCATTTTGCCCATGCCAGCACTTTGAATGAGTTATCGTTCTATCTCCCAACTCTTTCCCTGTGCTGCAATATCTTTTGATTTTAATTATACAACAAATTTCATCATGAAATTACCTTTGAATCTGTTTCCACTATCCTTTCACACAGTTCATTCCAGATCATCATGTCTAATGAAAAATATCTTCTTCACCCCCATCCACTTGTTTTTTTGCGAATCCTCTTAAATAATTATTGAAGTCCGGGTGGTCATGTGTATGTTGGGATGCGTGAGTACAAAAGGGATCACATGTTAAGAGATCTTGGGAGCACAGTCAGAGACACAGCATATTAGAGCTGCTCAATTACTGTTAATAGACATTTAAGGCAGGATTTCCTGTGCAACCCGGCATGTGTTTCACCATGACGGAGGCAGCCTACCATTGACGCACAATGGAACTTCTGTTCCCACAATTCACAATGAGATTTCTCGTTCAATGCCCTTCTCACTGCCAGGAAACCTGCAGCTGGGGTGCACCATCGGCAGGACTGGAAGATCCCACCGTGTGAACAGCCAGAAACTTCCAGTCATGGTGTTGTTAGTCCCTGGTTACGAGTTATTGAAATCCAGTATGTCAACAATTATCATTCTGTTACTGACCCTCCTGCTGATGAAAGCCATTTCTCTTTCTTTTCTCCATCAAAACTGTTGACAAATTTGAACATCACCGTGAAATTTCCCTTGAACCTTCTTTGTTCTGAGGAAAGCTCCATTTTTTTCATACTACCACATAAGTCCCTCACCCACTGGACTATTCCAGTCATTCTCTTCTACTTCCTTCACAAAATGTGCTGCCTGAATAAGACACAATACTTGAACTAAAACCCTGTCAGCGATTTATAAGGTTTTCTATGGCTTCTTTTTGCTATTATACTATACGCCCTTATTTTAAAAGTCAATGAACCCAGAGGCTTTCTTAAGCAGCCACCTTCAAAGAATTATGCATGTGAAATCTCAGATCTCTCTGTTCCTGCATTCACTTTTAAAAATGTACCTTTAGTTTATATTGTTCCTCTTCATTCTTCCTTCTTTGGTCTCCAGACCTCATCAAGCCAATCAGTTAACTGGTTAAAATGCAGGGCGGGGATTAGTTTTCTTTGAAAATTTAAGTATCAACACTGAGACAATCCTGGTGTTTAATAGGAGATGAAATATCAGCACTGAGTCATCCCAATCCCCCACCCCAACCTCGGAATGGTTCTGTTTAATCTTGATGGAACTATTGCAAAAGAAAGTCTTTGATGCTGGGTCACCCAGTGTTCCAACCACATAACCTGTTCTTGACATTTTATATGAGGCGCTGATATCGCAAGGTAAGATGGATGTAGACTTTAACTTCTTGCCTTCAAAAGGAAATTTAAAGTTTTACTGAAAAGAACAGCATAGAGACCATATTTCAGACTATTTAATAAGGATATAAAATGCTGGTGGGGATCCAAATAAGCAGCTGCTGCAAGTTAGAGAGGTCACAGGAACTGAGCCAACACAAAAGTACAATGAGTTCTTCGGGAACTGAACGACAGGACCTAGAATGCCAAACAATGAAAGGACAAGAAATGTCAGAGTTACTATCCACCAGCAAAGAATATAAAATACAACCCATCTTTAGTTTGGTGCTCTGTTAACAGTGTTTCTTCAGTTAGAAGACTGGTTGGATGACCATCTACTGTAAATTAACCAGCTTTTCCATCTGGCAAGACCTATATTCACATTAATACCTCCAATTCTCTCCCGCTCATACTCTTGTCAAAGTGGGGTGCTAAATCCTATGGAAATTGTGAAATCAAGCTTCTGGAACTGTTATATTCAAAACTAGTGGTGTTTCATACAATGTAAAATACTGATCTGGGGTAGCTTTAACTGTGACCTTTTATGTATGCTTTTTGCTTGATGCCAAAAAGAGTGATCAAATCATAAGTGATCCGTGATATGTGTCCAAGTCAGCCAGGCCCATCTGTAAGAAGAGACAGACTGACCGTAAGAATATACAGGCAAACTGCGAGACCAAGGGAAGGAGAGAGAAGATGAGACACAACGGGGGGGCAGCAGCAACAGCAGGAAAAGAGAGAGAAAGAGGCAAATGGGAGAAAATACAGAAGAGAGGAAAAACAGGAGAGAAAAGACAGAGAAATTCATAATCCGCAGGCTTTGGTATAGCCAATGGTGGTGGTATGGGAGAGTCTTCTGAGCATGCCCACAAACAGTCAGCCTGGAACAAATTAGCAGCAAATTTCAGGATTTCCCGCAGCTCACTTCAATTCCCTAGCTTGAGGTGATTTTGGCCTGCAATGAAAAATATTCTTCTGGAACAAATAAAAGCATGCAAAGGGATCAATTCTCCACGATAATAATAACAAGAAACTAACCTGATCTTACAGCAGTTCCTTTTTTGTTTTTAGAAACTACTAGGAAGGGTAATCTGAGACCAGAAACTTTTCCCACACTCCCAGTAACAACAAGCTTTGGTTCAAATATAAATGTCCACAGTCCACCTTCACTGCTCGTGAAGTCATGGCAGAAATATCAAGAGTAGGGAATTCCAATAATTGCTATGCTGTGTTTTTATTTATCATATAAAGCTAACCATGCATCAACAGTGCTGGGATTATTCCCTTATTGGTAATTTTAGAAGTTCTGGATTTTTAAAAATTAAGTCTGCAACTAAACCGAATGGATATAGAAATGCAGAGCAATCTGAAACTCTTCAGAAGATGATGTGGGCATTTGATGCAGCTTTGGGCAAAGGCAAAGTTTTGATGCTGTTAACCTAATAACAGCAGATTTTAAGAAAGATTGCCTTTCCCAGAAGGAAGTTAAAATGTGAAATTTGCTGCCATGAACTATTTTTGAAGCACAGTCAATAAAATCCCTTGAAATGGAATTTGATCATTGCCTGAAAAAGCAATATAAAAGATTATGGAGAGTGAGGAGCACAATGACATTAGACTGAATGGGTCAAAACATCAGGGCAGACTTAATGAGCCAACTGGCTTACTTCATAGAAACACAAGGAGAGTAAACCATGCAGCTCTCGAGCCTTTTCCACCCCTAACTTAGATTGTGGTTGATCTGGAGCTCAAACCCACTTACTCATCTTTGATGCATACTCCTCGATTATCCACTTCAACGTTTGGTGGGAGAGAGTTCCTGATTTCCTCTTCCCTTCCTGTGGGAAAAAAACATTCTGTGACGCACACTCTGGGCATGATCTCACCGGCTGTTCACACCATGCTCCCACTACAGCAAGGTTGGAGAATTTGGCACCCAGCCAAATTTCCAGTCACTGCAGCGGGATGGGAAACTTCCACCAGCGTGAACATTTCGGCCTCTGTGATCCAAGTGCACTCTCTAAATCCAACATAGAGCAGGCAGGCAGTAGGTGCCAGCGGGAGGCCCAGACCATTTCCAGTATCAGACTGCTCCGTCTTGTGTTTAAGGTCTAGGTGGGGTTTCTTTAGGGTTTACCTGTTATCCTAAGAATGCTAGCATAGACTGTTACTCATAGAAAAACATTCTTGTTTGTTTACAGGTTAATGTACATCTCAGTACTCTACATGAGGCTTTACTTCTGCTTCCCACCAGATTTCACCTACTTAATCACGTCACATTGCGTATTTACATCAGCTTCAGGTACTCTTGTTGTTAATCCTTTACATATCCCTCCAACGTCTCAGAGTTCACAGGGTTAATCTCTGTGGTACCTTGACCAATCTCTCTAATTTGATTCTTATCTCACTCAGACGTTGAGGATGAATTGCATTCACTTGTCAGTTGATAAGAAGGTCTTCCACTTGGACGGTTTTAGAGTTTCTACTTGTTTTTGGTTCCTTGGCTCCATCTGGATCCAAATAATATGTTCAAGCTTCCAAGGGGCTCTCTTCCAGTGATGTTAAGGCTCTTCAACTCCTTCTGACATTTCCCTGGTCCATCTCAATTCTACATGATCTCAGCTGTGGAGACCTTTCTAGTGCAATGCCTCCTTTCTGTTGATCTCATATTGACATTCTGTTCTTGCGTTGAAGCACTTTCAAACCATGTGCTCTGTGCTTATGTCTCCTTGTTGTCCCTCATGCTTCCAAACTCTCTCATGATTTTCTGAGGTATTATTGGGCTGTAGTGTTTGTTGAAGAGGATGTTGTGTTCACAACTGTCTTCCCATCAATATTTCTGATGGTGACGATCTATTTTTAGCAGTGAGGCTCTGTAATTAAGCAGGGCTAAGTTAATGGCCAGAGTTTTCTGACTGTTCACGCCCTGCCCCAACTGCAAGCATGGCCGAAGAATCTGGGGCTCAGCCAAATCTCTGTTCACTGCAGCAGCATCAGAAAATTCATCTGGAATAAATGGCCAGAAAATCCCAGCCAATATCTTTGCTCTTTTTCATAAACTCCTTGGTTGTTGGAATTCCTCTTTCTGCTTCTCCTTTCAACTGAGGATATCTAAGAGAACTAGTCACATGCTTAAAGCCATGGTGAGAAATTTCCAGCCGTTCCAGCTGGCGGGACCTTGCTGATGGTGTACCCCTGCCATGGATTTCACAGCGGCAAGAGATGAATTCAATGACTTGATTTATTATTGTCACATGTATTAGTATACAGTGAAAAGTATTGTTTCTTGTGCACTATACAGACAAAGCATACCATACATAGAGAAGGAAAAGAGAGAGTGTAAAATGTAGTGTTACAGTCATAGCTCGGGTGAAGAGAAAAATCAACTTAATACAGGTAGGTCCATTCAAAAGTCTGATTGCAGCAGGGAAGAAGCTGTTTTTGAGTCATTTGGTACGTGTCTTCAGACTTTTGTATCATTTTCTCGATGGAAAAAGGTGGAGGAGAATACGTCCAGGGTGCGTGGGGTCCTTAATTATGCTGGCTGCTTTTCTGAGGCAGCGGGAAATGGGACAGTGTCAATAGGTGGGAGCCTGATTTGAATGATGCGCTGGGCTTTGCTCCCATCTTGGATAGAGCAGGAGCCATACCAAGCCATGATACAACCAGAAAGAATGCTTTCGATGCTGCACCTGTAAAAGCTCACGAGAGTCAAAGCGGACAAGCCAAATTTCCTTAATCTTCTGAGAAAGTGGAGGGCTTTGGTGGGCTTTCTTAATGATAGCGTCAGCATAGGGGGCCAGCACAGGTTGTTGCTGATCTTGATACTTAAAACCCTGAAGCTCTTGACATTTCTATCTTGTCCCTATTGATGTAGACAGGGGCATCCTCCACTACGCTTCCTGAAGTTGATGACTATCTCCTTTGTTTTGTTTGACATTAAGGGAGAGATTATTGTCGTTGCACTCGTTCACCAGGTTTTCTATGACTTTGCTGTACTCTGTCTCATCATTGTTTGAGATCCAACCCCACTTATGGTAGTGTCATCAGCAAACTTCAAATCGAGTTGGAGGGGAATTTTGCCACATAATCATAGGTGTATAAGGAGTATAGTAAGATGCCAGGGACACAGCCTTGTGGGGCACTGGTGTTGAAGATGATCATAGAGGAGGTGTTGTTGCCTATCCTTCCTGATTGTGGTCTGTGGGTTAGGAAGTTCATGATCCACTTGCAAAGGGAGGAGATTGAGCCAATGAGAAACCCCTGCCACCATCCAACTGTGGGCTACCTTCACCACAGCGCAACATGTGGTGTGTTGCGTGGAAAATCTGGCCTTGTATTCCTGTGCAAAGTTGTGGAACAGTTTGTTAGCAAAATGAGGACCGTTTCTGACACAACAAAATCCAGGATTCCACATGTCGTGAAGATTCTTCATGGTGAGGTAATGACTGCGTTTACCTTGATGTTGTGCAGTCTATTCGCTTCAAGCATCTGGAGCAATAATCAATGATGATGAAAACTGTACACATAAACTCAAATAAACCAATTCTAGATACTGCCATGGCCTTGTAGGGAAAGTGGAGAATGCCAGTGGTTCACGCCACTGTTATCTACTCACTGCCCGTATAAGGCGATTCGAGATTAACTCTTCAATGGAGTGATTGATGCCAGGCCACCAGAATGACTCCTGGGCTCTTGCTCAGCACTTTACCATCGCAAGTGATCTTGATATATTTTTTGCAGAGTTTTGAGTTGAAGTGTTTTAGGGATCACTAGTTTGTCATTAAAAATTTATAAGACAATAATGGTTGTGATATGTTTTCTCCATTCAAGAATTTAGGCATAAAATCTGGCATCCGTTCTGGCAATAATCTTTTATTTGCTTGCATTTGTCAACCTGCTGTTGTGCTGACTTAATCTATTGAAATCTCTTTTTCATGGTTGGTCAGAGTTTGGTAATGAGCAAAGTATATGCTCCCACTTCCTCAATAAAAATTAAATCTTCTTGTTTAACTCCTTCCATTGATATTCTTTATAATGCATCCATTATTGTCTGTACACCCATTGAACATACTGAGTGAGTGAATTATAGTCTCAGCCTAAAATGGTGAATTCTGTGCAGCATTTTGTTAAAGTTTATTCATGGGACGCAGGCTATGCTAGCTAGGCCAGCATTCATTTTCCATCCCAAAATGTACTCAAAGGTTAAGAAGGCCACGGGCCTTCCTAAATTGCATCAATCCATGCGATGTAGGTACACCCACTAAGCTGTTAGGGAGGGAGTTCCATGATTTTTGACCCAGAGACAGTGAAGGAATGGCGATATAGTTTCAAGTTAGGATGATTATTGAGGGGAACTTGCAGGTGTTAGTGTTCCCATGCATCTGCTGCCCTTGTCCTTTGAGATGATATTGGTTTTAAGTTCAGAAGATGCTGGGTAAGAGGCCTTGTGCATCTTGTAGATGGTACACATTGCTGCTACTGTGCATCGATGGTGCAGGGAGCGGATATTTATGGAAGGGGTGCCAATCAAGTAAGCTGTTCTGTCCTGGATGGTATCAATCTTCTTGTGTACTTCCGGAGCTGCACTCAGCCTGACCAGGAGAGAATATTCTATCACTCCACTGGCTTTATCTTGTAGATTGTGAACAGGCTTTGGGGAGTCAGGAGGTGAGCTATTTGCTACATGATTCCTAGCCTCTGACCTGCTCCTGTAGTTGAGGTATTTATATGGCTAGTCCAGTTGAGTTTCTGGTCAATGGTAACACCCAGGATGTTGACAGTGGGAGAGTCAGAGATGGTAATGACATTGAATGTTGAGGGGTGATGGTTAGATTTCTCTTTTTGGAGAGTGTCATTAGCTGGCACTTGTGTGGCACAAACGTTACTTGCCATTTGTCAGCCCAAGCTTCGAATTTATCCAGATCTTGCTGCATTTGGACATGGACTGCTACAGTACCTGAAGATTTGTGAATGGTGCTGGATATTGAATAATCCTATGTCTGACCATATGATGGAAGGAAAGTCGTTGATGAAACAGCTGAAGATGGTTGTACCTAGGACACTACCCTGAGGAACTCCTTCAATGATGTCCTGGAATTGAGATGACTGACCTTCAACAACCACAACCATCTCCCTTTGTGCTAGGTAAGACAACAATCAGTGGAGAGTTTTCGCCTGATTTTGACTGACTCCAGTTTTGCTAGGGCTCCTTGATACCGTACTCAGTCAAATGCAGCTTTGATATCAAGGGCAGTCACTGACACATCACAATTTTCTTTAAGTTAAGGAGAGTAGCCAGAAGTTTGTGGGTCAGTTTCAATTTAAACCTTAATCCCATGACATAATCACAGAACATCTCACAGGTCCGTGTGGCTGCTAACGCTTCTTTCTCAGTTGTTGCATATGGCGTGGCATGGTGACACAGTAGTTAGTACTGCTGCCTCATAGTGCCAAGGGTTCAGGTTTTAATCTGGCCTTAGGTGACTGTGTGTGTGGAGTTTGCACATTCTTCCCATGTCTGCATGGTTTTCTTCTGTGTGCTCTGGTGTCCTCCCATAGTTCAAACATGTACAGGTTAAGTAGATCGTCCATGCTAAATTGTCCCTTATTGTCCAAGATGTGTAGGTTACAGGGATAGGGCGTGGTGGTGAGTCTTGGTAAGATGCTCATTCAGAGAGTTGGTACAGACTTGATGGGCTAAATGGCCTCCTTCTGCACTGTTATTAAATGTTGTCACAATTTTTCAAACGTTGAAGTATCAAATGCTTGGAGGACTTTACCACATCAGTTTGACTCCCTGTCTCACTATTATGTTGTCTGCAATAGCCCCTACTGCATAAAGCAAAGTATTGATTTTATGCTTCTTTCTTTTTATGCAAACCTGAATCTGTTTTGTATCTCTTCCTCCAATTCTACCAGCATTGAGCCTGCTGAGAGCCTTCAGTGCTTTGGAAAGCTTCTGGAAGTCACAAAGTCCATTCCCTGTTCATCCTAAACTCTGGCTCTGTTTCTGCTTCAGTAATCTGGCTTGAAGATTCTGATCTACACTCATTACAGTCTGGGCTACAGGCTTGTGGGTCAGCGTACAATCACGGTGTCTATGATGTTCTGTTCTCAGGTGAGTCTGCAGTCTACCTTTCTTTGTATCCTTTCCCCAAGGATTTGTGGGTCTTTTGGGTTTGCAGTCTTTCCTTGGGGTTTTCCTGGGTCTTTACACTTTGTCATCTGCTACCACAATTTTGTTTTGCATTTGGGGTGTAAATGGTGTTTCTTTAGGGTTTTCCGCTATCCTTACCATAGTCTGCTGTTGTTTATTTAACAATCTATGTACATCCCAGTACTCTACACAAGGTTGTAATTGTGCTTCTTGCAAAATCACAATTACTTATCCATGTGAAATTGCATCATAGTTGCATCAGCAGTTATATCAGCAGTTATATCAGTATCATGTGCTCCTGGTGTTAACTCTTTATTCTACACCCCAGCCCCCAATATTTCAACAATATACACCCTCCTACATTGATCCCATTGCCATCTGGCAAATTGCATAGCCTTAAAAGGCATCCCACTGCAGTTAACAACTCCAGAGAATAGATGAATCCCATTTCATCCAATCACAAGTCTCACCTACACGATTTAGTTCATCATCGTGTACAGCTTCTTGCAACACATCACTTCCTTCCCATGTTTTACTAAGGGTCCACTGCAGAGACATTTGTTGAAAACTGAGGATATAAGTTTTGTTTTTGAGTCAGAGATGCTTGGGGTTTTGAAGCGATTATGAACTCAATCGTGTCGATGAGATTTGTGATTATATAAATCAGGTGACAGTGAATCAACAGCCCAGGTTACTTCTCTCCATGGAATTTAACAAAAGTAAAAACCGAGGAAGATGTGCTATGGGTTGCTGACTAATTAATTTTACACTAGCACATGGAGTTAAAACCTACTGCAATGTATCATTCCAGCAAATGGGTAAAGAAACGGCCAATGTGTAGAACGTGCTTAATTATCAATAAAACTAATGCAAAGGAAATAAAAGCATTTAGATGTTCAGGATCCTGCTCGATTGAAGAATTGCCAGTTGTGAACATACAGTCAATAGAAAGGCAAAGCCTGCTTTCAGTATCCTTATCGTCAGATCTACAAGAGAACTGAAAGCAGATGGCTACAAATCAGGAGACTGTGTGAGTTAGTTAACTGTATGAAAGAAACACATACTTGGCAGGAGCAAATCTTCCATTTTTCTTTACAGACACATGAAAGCAGCTAGTTGTGAACATGATCGGAAAAGTTGGCTCCATGTACCTAAAGAATATGTCAATTGTTCATGAGACCATGACCTCCTGTCGGCCAATAAGATCAGCTTCATACATTAGCTTATGCCTACAACAGAACCCTTTTATAGTGAATAAAAGCCCAATGCTGGAAGTCTGACACAAAAACAGAAATTGTTGAATAAACTCAACAGGTATGGCAGCAACTGCGAAGCAGTGTTAAATTTTCCTGCCCAAATGAGGGGTAGAAATGTAATATGGTTTATAAACCATATCCACTGTGTTCGCTGCTCCCAGCAGGCTCCTCTAAATTCGGGAGATTAAACGCAGATTGAGTGACAGCTTCGTGGAACACCTTCACTCAGTCCACAAGCATGATCCCAACCTTCCAGTCACTTCCCATTTCAGATCAACATCTTGGTCTCATGCCCACAAGTCCGTCCTTGGCCTGTGGCAAAGTTCCAGTGATGCCCAATGCAAACTGGGGGGACAACTGGTGCATTACAGCATTTTGGACTCAACATTGAATTCGACAGCTTTAGACTGGGAACTTTCCCTTCCACCTTAACTCTTTTTTTGTTTCCTTGGTTTGTCCCACTGAAAACAGCGCCTCCCCCTACCCCTCCCCTTCCCCCACCACCACCCATACTACCCCCCCCCCCCCATTCCCACAGGCCAGCTGTTCTACAGTTTTCCTTTCACCAAACATTTACCTTTATTCTCCTATTAATGCATTCTGCTAGTTACATTTATCTCAATATCAACACCTTCTTTAGTCCTTACAATTAACACTCCCATGTATAATGTATAAGACAATTTTGTCAATCTCTCCTTAGCTCCCATTTACCCCTGACTTTCTATTCTGCTCCATCTTCTCCAACACCCACCCCCCACAATTACATAATTCATTACATTTTTACCCTTCTTCAGTTCTGGAAGAGTCATATAGACTTGAAACATTAACTTGTTTCTCCCTCCACAGTTACTGCCTGACCTTCTATAACTAAATCTTCTTTCCTACGTTGAAATGTTGTTGAACCAGAAAGCCAACTGAGTAGGATAGATACCTGATCCTAGGACCACTGGGAGAAAAATCTTTGGACTTAGCAATACTGGAAGCCAGTTATGGAGGGATGGTGATGGGAGCGGGGTTGGGGGGGCTGAGAGAGGAGTGTTAGTAGCAGGGGGAGTGTGCAAATGAAGGGGTCTGGGGGATGATTCATTTTACCGTGCAGAGGTAATGATTACAGGCGTCTGAAAGTCTGGGAAAACTGGGGAGAGCATTGTTTTGGGTTTGAAAACTACGAAGCAGCTTTCTGGTGTAGGCTGAGGCTCAGAAACAGTTTAAGAGCAGCTGCAATTTTTCATTCCATTCCTCCCATTTACTTTTAAATCCATTTCAATAGAAAATTTCCCAGTACTGGAGCAAGTTCTCCGTTGTTTGAGGTGCTTATGTGTGTTGCTGAGGGTGTTTTTGAGCCCGTACTTATCTGCAGGAATGGCCACCTGCACTCAAAACCCGGAGTGCACAACTTACGCTGACAAGTTTCCGAGCTCCAATCTAACCAGTCCCTCAATGGTGCAATGGTCTGAAACACGCCATGGGACTGCAGAAGGTTTATTTTAATATATTAGCATATCATTTGCAAGCAGTCTATCCAGGATTGTCCCATCACCAGATATTCAGTGGGTGCCAGCACCATTTACAACAGATTCACCTAGATGTGAACCTGTCATGAGGTCTCCCTGGGGTTGTAAAGGTAAGATAAGCCCTCTGGGGAGAGAGACATGGCCAGGCATTGCTCTGGCAATGCTGCCTGGCACTGACCCTTGACACAGGTTGGCAGGCCCAAATGGGAGCCTGATAGGGGGGATTCATTTAGATGTGGTGGTGCCTGGAGAGGATGGAGGGGTATGGGGTGCTGGTGATAGCTGTTGTGGGGATGGGGTGTGGTTTGATGGTGCTGGAGGTGGGTGTCAGCATAGACGGTGGGAACAGTGGGGATGGAAAAAGGGGCTGATGATTGAGGGGAGGAAAAGGGACCGATGAGTAGAGTGGTGGGGGAGAAGGGTCTGATAATCATGGGGGAGGGGAGGGGAGGTGTTGGAGTGCCAACTCCAATTGGGGTGATGAATGCAGTCCCTGAATCTTCTGTGGATGGACTGGTGGGGAGGTTTATTCAGGTTCTGATCAAGGCTACTTTTTAAAGCTGGCACCCTGATCTCTGAGCAGCTGGGTTTTCCAGCATGTTGAGCACCCTCCCACCCCTGCCACCCCACCCCACAATCACCACCGACCCGCCACTCTCCCCCACCCTGTATGATGGGTGAAACTTTTTTTTGGCAGAGTGCCATAAGATCTGGAGAGAAAGCCTCCTTACCGGAAACAACACTGCCATTTTTTGGTAAGATTCCAAACACTATGGGGGCAATTCTCCCAGCCTATTGTGCTGCTCTAGCAGAGCAACAAACAGGTCAGGAGACTTCAGCAGAGGCTGTTTCACAGGTTTCCCGCTGGGTATTACAGCCTTTCCCAGCCCAAGATTTTGAGGGTAATTCTGTGCTGGAAATCAGTGCAGAACTGATTTCAATATTCTAATTGCAATTTGCAGCTTATTAGCAGGCCCAGGACTTGAAGTCTCTGGGCTTTACTTTTTTGACAATCTGCCAAGTGGGACCTTGTCAAATGCCTTGTCAAAATTCATGTACACAAGATCCACTGCACTGCCTTCACCAACCCTTCTTGTCACTTCCTCAAAGAATTCAGTCAAGTTTGTGAGGTAAAATCTCCCTTTAGCAAATTCCATACTGATCATCCCTGACAAGTCCGTGCTATTCTATGTGACAATTAATCCTACCTCTCAGGATTGATTCTACTAACTTGCCCTCCACCAATGTAAGACAAACTGAGCTATAGTTGTTTGGCATTTCTTTCAACCCCTTTTTAAACACTATGTTAGCATTTCACCAAGCCTTCAGTACTTCCCCTGTATCTAGTGAGGATTGGAAAATCATCCTCAGAGTATTTGCTATCTCCTCCCTGACCTCCTTCAGCAGCCTTGGAAACAATCCACCTAGCCCTGACAACTTATCAACTTTCAAGTTTCCTAACCCTTTGAGTACTTTCTTTCTCTTTATAATTATCTCATCCAATATTGCAGTGTTTCTCCTGGACTACTATATCTGCATCATTCCTTTTCTTTGTAAACACAGAGACAAAATATTAATTTAAAACCCTTCCCACAGCCTCAGCATCTACACAAAATTTCCCTTCTTCATCTCTGATAGGTTCCACTTTTTCCTTAACTAACGTTTTACAGTTAATATATTGGTTAAAAAAAACTTTGGATTTTCTTTAACTTCATTTGTTAATCTTCTTTCATGCCCAGCCTTTGATTCCCTTTCTTACTTTATCTCTGCATTTCCTATATTTAGCTAGGCTATCTGTAGTGTTCAGTTCTTTGCACCTATTGTACACTTTATTTTTCTGTTTGACCTTTCGCTGTATTCCTTTAGACAGCCTAGGGGTGTCTAGGTTTGGCAGTGCAACTCTTATTTTTGGAGGGACATGTCTACTTTATTCATTTAGGATCTTGCTTTTTAGTGCTTTCTACTGGTTTTCTACTGATTTATCCTCTAGCAGTGCCGTCTGGTACATCTCAGGCAAGTCCCTTCTTATTCCTTCAAAATTTGCCTCTCCCCAGTTCAAAACTTTTACTTCTGCTTTATCTCTGTCCTTTTCCATGTAATTGCTAAATTTAATTGAATTATGATTATTATCCCCAATACAGTTGCCAACTTTCACTTCACCTACTTGCCCTTTTTCATTCCTAAAGATTATGTCTAGAATTGCATCTTGTTGGATTTGTCACTAACTGGTTGTAATTCTTTTCCAGGACACGCTGCATGGATTTTTCTCCCTCAGTACCCCTTATATTGTTTGAATCCTAGTTGATATTGGCATAGTTAAATTCTCCTACTATTATTGCCCTCTTGTTTTTACAGGCAGAAATTTGTCTACATATTTGTTCTTCTATCTTCCTTTCACTATTTGGGGGTCTGTATTATATTCCAAGTTGTGTGACTGCCCCTTTTTTATTTCAAAGCTCAAGTCATAAAGCCACATATGTTGACTCATTCAGTACATCATCCCTTCTCACAACTGGAATTGGTTCTTTAACCATCAGTGCTATTCCTCCATTTTTATCTCCCACTCTATCTTGTCGGGAAACTATATAATCAGGGATACTGAGCAGCCAATTCTGGCCCTCTTTTAGCTAGTTTTCTGTTATGACATTGTGTTGCCATGTGTCTACCAGTGCCCTTAACTCATCTACCTTGTTTGTAACATTCCTGGCATTGAAGTATACAGTTTAACTCCATTAATTTCCCTTGCTTGTCACTTTTTAATCTTTGCTTCTCCTCTAATTCCAAGTCTATCACTACATCATCTACATTAGTTGCCAATGTTCTACCTCATTTTTCTTGATCTGAATCTGATCTATCTAATCCTACCCTTGGGATCCCAGCCCTTGGCACACTAATTTTAATTACTGCTTTCACTAGCGCTAGGAAATAGGAGTAATCCTGATCTTATTATTACATTTGAGGTCCTGCATTTTTATTTATCTCCTAACTTCCTGTACTCAGTTTGTTGTTCCTCATCCCTTGGTTTATCTCTATTGCAGGTACCAATGTGTATCACAACTACTGGCAGTTCATCTTCCCTCCCCAGAATGCCATGCAGCCACTCCGTGACATCCTGGACCCTGGCACCATGGAGGCAACAAGCCACCTTGATTTACAGTTATAGCCACAGATGTGTCTGTCAATGCCCCTAACTACTGAATCTCCAATCACTAGAATCCTGCCATTCATTTTCCTCTCAACCCTGGGAGCAACAGAGCTGCCCACTGTGCCGTGAACTAGGCTGCTGCTGTTTACCCCTGAGAGGCTACCCCCTCCCCACCCCAATATCCAAATCCAAAACGTTATATCTGTTTGAGAGGCAGATGACTACAGGGAGCTCCTGCAGTACCTTCCTGAGTCTTTTATCGTTCCTGATGATCACTTCGTCCCTTTCTGCCTGTGCAATCCTCATCTGTGGTATGACTACCTCATGAAACGTGGCATCCATGACTTGCTCAGCATTGCAGATATTCCACAGTAAGTCCACCCTCAGCTCTGGCTCTGGAATCCAGTAAGATAGAATCTGCAGTTGGACACACTTTCTGCACAGGTATTTCCATTGTCCGCCCCTCGTCCGCTCCGATTATGTGGTGGTGAGGTGGTAGAATTCCAGCGATGGTCATCAGGGATGCTGGAAGCATCTCTCATTTCCTATGTTGCGCATGAGGAGTATATCACGGGTCTGAGGTCTCCTGCCATGGCGTCCCTCTCAATTAAGCTAGTTGCTGTCATAAAAAAGATTACATTAGGTAGGGGCATTATTTCTTATCATACTTCTATTATAATTGTACAGTTTTTTTTAGACTCTATCTCAGTATTAAGCAATGGATTACTTTAATAGATTGAAAATACTTGCTAGGATTTACTCCCCAATCAGCTGCTTTGTCTGATCCCATGTAACTTTCAAAACTCCACTCCCAAAAGCATATACTCCGCAGGCCTAGTTTTCTCCACTTCCCAAAGGCATGTGGGGGCCAGACCTCACACTCCCTTTAACCTCTGCTCCTAGAAGAGTGTCCTTCCAAGGTCTAGTGCTTTTCATTCACAAAGGCAAGTGCTCCAAGATGGCTCCATCAGGTAGCCCAGGTGCATTTTGAGGGCCAGACCTCATTATCATACGCCTGCAGTGGGCCCTGGTCAGAAAATGGAAACAGGTCCCCACCCGCAGCTCCTGCAGTCGGCACAATAGCAGGCAACATGGGGGCCAGCCTCACCAGAACAAAGATTGATAATGGAAGTGGGGTAGTGACAGTGGCATCTATTTACATAAGGGGAAGATTGGGCTGTGCCCTGGCATGGAGGATGATTATCGCCATCATGGAGAACGTCTAACTCCAAAAGAATAAAGAGGAACTTACTCAAGACTCCTCTTCAGCTGCATCAGCACTTGGACCCACATCAGCACTTGGAATGCCTGTTCTAGGCTTAAAGAGCAACTGGGTCCTACCTACATCAGGACATTTGGTTACATATTAGTAACCAAAACAGGCAGACATTTTATCCATCTATCGGTGGGTCCCGTTGAAGATGGCAAGCCAGTGAGAGGTACCAGTACAACCAGGGCAGTAAACCCTATTCAGGATATCAAAGGCTCAATTACACAGGCATCCCAAGTTAAATTCTAACCCATACCTTTGAAACAACTAAAAAAAAAATTACTGCTATAGTGATAAATTATAGAAGCTAGCACATCCATTCTTTTAAAAATGACCTTCAGAAATTAATGCATTTCGATATTTTATTGCAGTCCCAGCACTTACTACTTGCCTGCTACAAACTAAATGCTGACAGTTAAATATGTTCTTTGTTCTGTAAGCAATCTTCACATCACTTGAAAAGTGGTCGAGAGCTTCACCAGCGAGGCCCCCATGATTGGCCAGTCTTACCAATTTTTAAAATTGACCTCAGGAAAGAACGTTTATCTCAGGGATATTTCACAAGGTGTCCAGCCAAATTTGTTTTGCTGTGGTGGGTGAAACAAACAGTAGAAATAATTTAAACTGAGAGGGTCAGTTTGAGTAAATCTGACTCAGAAATTGTTATTAGACATGGAGTTACACCCAAAAAGTGTGATGTGATCATGCAGAAGGCTCTTATAATCAGAGCAGCCATTCTGTGATAACTTGTAAAATGGGGTGTTACCTATAACACTTTATTTTGGCATCATTGCTTCATAGTGCCTAAATAACTCAACTTTCATTTTAATATGCTGCTGTACGGTGCAATTTGGATGTTAAACCAGTGTTTTGAAGCTATAATTTCATATCCCTGTCCGTTTTTGCGTAAGTTCATAAGACCATAAAGTTTAATTCTTTTCTAGTACTATTTTAAAAGCCAAGGATTCACACAGGGATGGTGGATAAGATGCATTTGATTGGAGGCAGGTACGCAAGGTTTAGCCATAAAATGCAGCTGCACTGAGAGTAATTTTATGATATGTTACAACTGAAGGACCTCAGTCACGGGACAACAACATTTGGGGAGACGTAAGAGCTTAGCAGCACAGAGGTTAGAATAAAGTTCAATATTTCCCAGTCGAGTGCAGGAAAAGATGAAAAAGAAGATACATTTGAACACATGTATAAATTAGCCTTGAGGAGAACGAACCAGACTTAAGGAGAGGAGATATGAGTAAAAATAGTTGCTGAAGTGTGTGGTGAAGAAGAATGACAGAGAAAATAACTATAATAATTACACTTGTGCCATAAATAAGACGTTAAATGTATGATAGGTGTGCTTTACAAAACACTTAAACTCCTTAGCCTCTTTTTAAATTTATGAAAGTGGCTGAAAAGTTCATGTGGACAACTTGTTCAGTGTGGTGATGAATTCGGTGATTGGGGTTGCATGTCATGTAATGTCACTGGTAAGAAAAGAAGTTAGATAGAAGATTTTTATGCTGTGGAATAAGTTACCTGCAAAGTTATTAAAGAGGACAATATAAATATTTCAAAAGGTAAATGCCCAAGGAAAAAGCTGAAGTTAGGATGTGGGATTGATCAGTGAAAAACAGACACTTCTATTCCTATTCGAATGTAATAGATATACTGTTATCCATATTCTTAATACCAGGAACTATGGGTGGACTAATTGGATGATTTTATTTTCTTGTCTGTTGCAGTCAAAGTAATGATAGCAAGTACAGGTGGGATATTCCAGCTGTGTCCACGCCAAGACTGGACATTCCCCACCTGAGGTTGACAGACCTTCAAATGATCCAACAAATTGTCTGTCCCATGGGGGGCAGGACCAGAACATTTTCATTTAATGCCATTCGTCTTGCACACTTCATTGTGTTACTCTCAGGTAAAAATCATTCATCAGGACAAAGATTAGAGATATCCCAATGCCCCACCTCTTCATCTGTTACTGATTTTGAATAATCATAATAGCCTGATAGAACCCAGGCCATGAATTTTTTCATAGTCCTCCCATAAATCATATCATTTGCAGATCGGGGCATTTTCTTTCCATGGTCATGAACTGACTCATTATCCAAATACAGCTTTAAATGAACCATTACAATTCTTTCATTCCATGCCAAGGACTGTCTCCACTTTAAAATAGCTACATTGTACAAAATCTGTTACTAAAAAAAGCGCAGACGTCACAGATACGTTTTGCTACTGTATTATTAAAATTGAATTATTAAAATTGATGGCAGCAAGATTTAACCATTTGATGATCAGAGTAGTATCGACATGCTCTGCTCAGTTGAAGTCATTAGGTTACGTTTTAGCTTCATTTGAAGCAATTTTTAAAGGCGGCATCTTGGCTTTTTGGTAGAGATGCAAACGAAATCAAGCCTTGGAGGAGAAGCTACACCTACTCATAAGAACATAAGAACGTAAAAAATAGGAGCAGTAGGCCATCTAGCCCTTCGAGCCTGCCCCGCCATTCAATAAGATCATGGCTGATCTGAAGTGGCTCAGTTCCACTTTCCCGCTTTCTCCCCATAACCCTTAATCCCCTTGCCTACCAAAAACATATCTACCCGCGTCTTAAATATATTTAGCAAGGTAGCCTCCACCACTTCAACGGGCAGAGAATTCCAGAGATTCACCACCCTTTGAGTGAAGAAGTTCCTCCTCAACTCTGTTCTAAACTGCCCCCCCTTATCTTGAGGCTGTGCTCTCTAGTCCTGCTGTCCTTTCTGTCCTTACTCCAATCAGCTTGGATCATGTAGATCAAGCCCAAGACAGGAGGTGAGAGCCCTGTCTTGTCAGCTTGGATCGGGAATGTCCCAACTTGTTGAGACTCTGAATTGGACTTGGTTTGATTGAATTGGAATAAAAACAAAAAAAAATGATCAGCGTAGCAACACCAGCATCACTCCACAAGGCGCAAATGATTTCAGAGTTGAAGTAACGATTATAATATAAGTGAGTGAACAAGAGTTATAAATTGAATGATGGTATTGTAAAAGATCGAATGCAACTAAACAAAATCCAGTTGAGTCAAAGTTAGAAATGGTCAAATAAATCAATAATACCTTCACACTAAAAGTTAAGTTTTTTCCCCCATTTTAAGTAAACTGGTCTTCACAGTCTCCGAAAGCTGGGACAAGGAATGCACATTCTTTTCATGGGTATGTTACAGAGGGTATTTCAGATTGCCATAGGAGCCAAAAGCAATGCATTTATATCAAAGATCACTGTGCATTCGAGGACGTAAAAGCAATTATTTTAAAAGCTCTTTTAATTTGGGAACTGTTAATTTGGTGGATTTTCTCAATCATTACCATTGTGCAGCCAACCAGCCATTCCAAATTGACCAAAATCAAAGTTCTGTAAATGGCCAAGTGCTAGGAGAGTCTGCAGTAATTTATTGCTTTGCTCAAAGCCCATTGTTTTCAGTTATAGATGAGAGTTTGCATTACACACTTCTACTTGCACACATTGTGCTTGCTTCAATTATTCATCATAATAAGAACTTCTACACCGTAGTCTTGATTTTGAAATAGAAACTTCAATCTTTTCCAATGTTTAAAGAGCTATATGAAATGTCACTCTTTATCAAAATGCATTTTCCCCTCAATCCCCTTCCCCTGATTAAGTGGTTAAAATTCTGCAGAAATTCTCTCAGCCCTCCACCTTAGCTTTGGTGGAAAATTTGTGGCTGCATAAATGAAGCTCCATCTGTAAATTCAAATAGGTGGTACAATTAACAGTTCTGTTTTAGGTGTAAACAGACCAGTAACAAGATAAAAATAACCTCCACTGAATCTATACTTTGGTAAAAGCTAGTGTCTTAATAATGGGACCCTCTCCACTCTGATTCAATTGGAAGCAATTGCTAACATCATGATATTGATGCTAATCCATAATAGTATCCTAATAAAACTTGTGAAAGATAAATTGCACCAAGATCAGAAATAAGTGACTGCACATCTTATTTTTTAAAATAAGAATGGAACTGTTCCTTCCTGCAGCAATATTTTAACTGGAGAGATTCAACTCAAATTTTGGCCAGTTAACAGGAGAAAATCTCCTCTCTCCAATGGCTATGAGACTTCAGTGAATGAACACAAAGAGCTAGATCTTTAATAGGAATGAATTCACCAAACAAAACCGGCCATATTTCATGGTTAATCAGTATTAATTTGCCAATTTAATTCAGAAAGGTGGCAAAGGTGAGTGGAGGTGTGGGAAGTAACAATTTCACATGGCACAAAATGGACATTGCCGGGAATGTATAATTCTGACCCCACAGTCTTAAAGTTCCTGTTTTCAATATTAACAGATTCATATGATGTCCTGTTGACTATTTTGATTGATGTTAGCCCTTTAAATGTAAATGAATGATGTCTTCTTCAGAATAGCACAAGGTGTGAAGGACTGAAAATAGGCTAAGGTTTCATGAACTAATTACATTGCAAATGTGCCTACTTGGGTGTGAATATCTTTGGGACAACCTGAGGCTGTGAAAGGTGCTATACAAATATAATTTTTTCTTTAATATAGCAACAGTAACTTACAGAGTTAGGTGCTGAAAGTGGATAAATGTCAGCAGCTCTCAAAAATGAAATCCATCACGTCAATTAAACAAACATTCACAAAAACATTTGGATTTGTATGTAAGTTTTATAACCATGTCAGTGTCTTATATTTTGCCAAACTCAGCTAATGAAATATACAGAGCTCTAATTTTTAAATGATTTACTGATTCTAACAGATTTCTTGAGGTTCTGTTAACGGTCACAGGATGCATGGTTTTAAAATGGTTTTAAGGATTTTGTTGTTCTGTTGCAACAGAACAACAGAATGTAACTTAGGAGGACACTTCTAGGAGCACAAGATTCATAGGGTTTACAGTCAATTATTCGTCATAATAAGAACTTCTACGCCATACAGTCTTGATTTTGAAATAGAAACTTCAATCTTTTCTAATGCTTAAAGAGCCACATTAAATGTCACTCTTTATCAAAAATGCATTTTCCCCTCAATCCCCTTCCCCTGATTAAGTGGTTAAAATTCTGCAGACATTCTCCCAGCCCTCCACCTTAGCTTTGGCGGAAAATTTGTGGCTGCTTCAACGAAGCTCCATCTGTAAATTCAAATAGGTGGTACAATTAACAGTTCTGTTTTAGGTGTAAGCAGGCCAGTAACAAGGCCATTGTTCCTGCACTGGCCATTAAGCACCTATCTATTCTAATCCCATTTTCCAGCACTTTGGCTGTCACCTTGTATGTTGTTGTGATGTTTCAAGTGCTCCTTAAATGTTTTGGAGGTTCTGACCTCTACCACTTTTCAGGCAATGACTTTTAAATTCTCATCTTCTGGGTGAAAATGTTTATCCTCAAATCTCCTCTAAAACTCCTGCCCATTATCTTAAATCTACTCCCCCGGACCCTTCTATTAAGAGGAAAAGTTCCTTCTTATCTACTCAATCTATGTGCTTCATAATTTTGTACAGTCAATCAGGTACCTGTGCAATTTTCCACAGTGTAAATGCCAGTGTTGTAGCTGTACTGGAAGAGCTTGGCTAGTGGCACAACTAATTTTGGAGCAGTACTATTGCTGGGATATTATTAAGGCTTGTAAGCCTGAATGTGGTGGTGATGGCATACCTGAAATATTCTTACGGTATCTATTTGACCTTAGGGATACCAGCCATGGTTATCAAAGGAAATAAAGGAGAGTATTAAATTAAAAGCTGATGCATTTAGAGTGGCTAAAAGTAGTGGGTGAGTAGAAGATTGGGAGAGGTTTAAAAATCAACAAAGATTGACTAAGAGGTTGATAAAGAAAGGAAGGATAGACTATGAAGCTAAACTAGCACTAAATATAAAAAAGGACAGTAAGAGTTTTTACAAATATATAAAGAGGAGGAGGCCAGCTAGAGTGAGTGTTGGACCCTTAGAGGATGAGAGGGGGATTTAGTGGTGGGAGATGAGGAAATGGCTGAGGCCTTAAATAAGTTTTTTGCCTCGGTCTTCACGGAGGAGGACGCGAATAGTTTGCCGGATATTAAAGGTAGAAGGATGGTAGGAGTTGAGGGCCTGAACACAATCACTGTCACTAGAGAGGTAGTGCTCGACAGACTAGCGGGACTGATGGTGGACAAGTCCCCAGGACCGGATGGAATGCATCCCAGGGTTCTGAAGGAAATGGCAGAGGCCTTAGTGATTATTTACCAAACTTCGCTGGATTCCAGGGAAGTGCCGGAAGATTGGAAAACAGCTAATGTTACGCTGCTGTTTAAAAAAGGTAGCAGGCAAAAGACAGGGAATTATAGGCCGGTTAGTTTAACGTCTGTTGTTGGAAAAATGCTTGAATCCGTCATCAAAGAAGAAATAGCGAGGCACCTAAAGAAGAATTGTTTGATAGAGCAGACACAGCACGGATTCGTTAAGGGGAAGTTGTGTTTGACAAATTTATTGGAATTCTATGAGGATGTGACTAGAGTGATAGACAGAGGGGAACCAGTGGTTGTGGTGTTTCTCGATTTTCAAAAGGCGTTTGATAAGGTGCCGCACAAAATGTTGCTTCAGAAGGTTAGGGGGCATGGAGTTGGGGGTAAGGTGTTAGCGTGGATAGAGGACTGGTTGTCTAATAGGAGGCAGACAGTTGGTATCAATGGGTGCTATTCGGATTGGCGGTTGGTAACTAGTGGAGTGCCGCAGGGATCGGTGCTGGGGCCTCAACTATTTACCATTTATATAGGTGATCTGGAGGAGGGGGCTGAGTGTAGGGTGTCGAAATTTGCTGATGACACAAAGGTGAGTGGAAAAGCAAATTGTGCGGAGGGTGTGGAAAGTCTGTAGAGGGATCTAGATAGGCTGAGCGAGTGGACGAGGACCTGGCAGATGGAGTACAATGTTTGCAAGTGTGAGGTTATCCACTTTAGCAGGAATAATAGTAGGAAGGATTATTATTTAAAGGGCGAAAAGCTGCAGCATGCTACAGTGCAGAGGGACCTGGGGGTCCTTGTGCATGAGTCGCAAAAACCCAGTCTGCAGGTGCAGCAGGTGATCAAGAAGGCAAATGGGATGCTGGCCTTTATAGCGAGGGGGATTGAATATAAAAGCAGGGAGGTCTTGCTGCAACTGTACAGGGCACTGGTGAAGCCGCAGCTGGAGTACTGCGTTCAGTTTTGGTCGCCACACTTGCACAAGGATATTTTGGCCTTGGAGGGAGTGCAGAGGAGGTTCACTAGGCTGATACCGGAGATGAGGGGGTTGGACTATGAAGAGAGACTAAATAGACTGGCTCTGTACTCGTTGGAGTCTAGAAGGATGAGGGGGGATCTCATAGAGACGTATAAGATAATGAAGGGGATGGATAGGGTAGAGGTGGAGCGATTCTTCCCGCTCAGAAAGGATAGCAGGACTAGAGGGCACAGCCTCAAGATAAGGGGGGGTGCAGTTTAGAATGGAGTTGAGGAGGAACTTCTTCACTCAAAGGGTGGTGAATCTCTGGAATTCTCTGCCCGTTGAAGTGGTGGAGGCTACCTCGCTAAATATATTTAAGACACGGGTAGATAGGTTTTTGGTAGGCAAGGGAATTAAGGGTTATGGGGAGAAAGCAGGAAAGTGGAACTGAGCCACTTCAGATCAGCCATGATCTTATTGAATGGCGGGGCAGGCTCAAAGGGCTAGATGGCCCACTCTTGCACCTACTTCTTATTTTCTTATGTTCTTATGTAAGTAGGAAAAAAATGTTCATGTGGTTAGGTTTGAGTCACAGGTGTCAGTATTGCTGAACGTTAGACGTGAGGCACAAACTGTTTATGTGATTTTACTTTGCAAACTTGATTGCATCATTGATCAAGTGATGTGATTGATGTGACTTCCTGGGTAAATGGTAGAATTCCTTTGGAAAAAGTGACCATTGCATAGAAGACAAATTTTGCTGTTGATGCATTATTATGTTTTCCAGTAAGTTAGCAACTAGCTACTAGTCCTTTATGACTTATTGGAAATCCATCTGTGGTTATTTGGATTTCCAATATGTGGATAAAAAATTAGCAATTGATATCTTCTGTCTCAATACTCATATTTGCACAACATATGCACATGTGATCTTTTTATGCATTTATTGGTAAAGTAAGATGAAAAGCCAAGTGTGCAACTGTTTTGATCATTGCGTGTGATTTACTTCCTTGGTAACTAAATAATAATGGGTGTTTATCAAGTGAGTATGCATACAAAGTGTTTTCACATGTATTGTGTGGGTGTATGAAAGTAGTTTTCCAGTAAAATTTAACAAAAGCAGTGTTATCATAGCCATACCAGTAGTTTGTCAGTGAAAGATGTAGATTTTAAGGTGTTTCAAAAACTGCATTAGAAAGGATTTTTAAGAAATTGAACTAGATGAATAGAGAAATGTTCAAAGGACAAGAAACAAAAAATTAGGACATTTAAGCCATGGATTTGATGGGCAGAATTTTCCCATTCTGCCCGCCACGGGAATCACAACAGGCAAGACACGGACAATGTAAAGGCAGAAAATTTTGTCTGATATGTCAGGTATACGCCAGAGATGGAATAGTTATGATATAGTTATGATATTCTGGGACTATTTCTACTGAACAGAGAAGGCCATTCAGGGATTTAATGGAGACTTTTAAAATTATGAACCATTCTGATGGAGCGTTTTTGAGTAAAATTACTTCCTCAGGTTAGAGGTTTAGTGATAAAATGTCATCAGTTGTCACTAAGAAATTGACGCCACATGTATCTTTACAAGGTTGGTAACTGATACATGAAATGTTTTGACACAGGGAACAATTGAGGCTTCCATTGTGTCTCCTGATTTTTAAACTTTGCACTATTTTTTCTCTTTTGTACCATTCCTTTCTCCCTTAACAACCATTTCTTTGCTAACATGGAATTTAATCCCCCCTCCCTTTTCAGTTACTTTCTTTTCTCATCACTTAATTTGCTCTCATCCACCTCCCCTCACAGCTCTGTACAACATACCCAAAGCTTTAACTACCACCTGTTTCGTTTTATTTATTTGTTCACTTAACGTGGGTCGCTGACGGATCAGTATTTATTGTCCATCCTTAATTGTCCTTGAGGAGATGGTCGTGAGCCACCTTCTTAAACCATTGCAGTCCATGCAATTTAGGTACACCCCATCAGTTAGAAAGGAACTCCCAGGGGTTTTAGCAAAGGAATCGCAATGTAGTTTCAACTTCCCTGAAGCGCAGAAGCTACATCTTCTCTGGAGCCTTCAACATGTCATCGATGAAGATGAACATCTCACCAAGGTTATCCCCACACCCCACTTCTTGCCTTCGAACAACCGCACAACCTCAAACAGATCATTGTCCGCAGCAAACTACCCAGCCTTCAGGAGAACAGTGACCACAACACCACATACACCTGCCACAGCAGCCTCTGCAAAACATGCTGGATCATTGACATGGATGCCATCATCTCTCATGAAAGTACCATCCGCCAAGTACACAGTACATACTTTTGCGAGTTGGCCAACATTTCTATCTGATACGCTGCAGGAAAGAATGTCCCGAGGCATAGTACATTGAGAGACCATGCAGATGCTACAACAATGGATGAATGAACACCGCTCGGCAATCACCAGGCTTGAGTGTTCCCTTCCAGTCGGGGAACACTTCAGCAGTCACAGGCATTCAGCCTCTGATCTTCGGGTAAGCCTTGTCCAAGGTGGCCTTCACAACACATAACGCAGAATCGCTGAGCAAAAACTGATAGCCAAGTTCCGCACACATGAGGACGGTCACATCCGGGATCTTGATTCATGTCACACTATCTGTAACCCCCACAACTTGCCATCTCACTAACTATCTTGGCTGGAGACAATTTACATCTCTTTAACCTGCGCTTAACCCTTTCTCCACTCTGTACCTGTAAAGACTTAATTACCTGTAAAGACTTGCATTCCAGCCATTATTTTGTAAACTGAGTCTCTGTCTATGTATGCCCTGTTTGTAAACACAACTCTTCACTCAGCTGAGGAAGGAGCAAGATTCCGAAAGCTTGTGCTCCCAAATAAACCTGTTGGACTTTAACCTGATGTTGTGAGACTTCTGACTGTGCTTACCCCAGTCCAATGCTGGCATCTCCACATCAATGTAGTTTCAAGTCAGGATGGCATGTGGCTTGGGGGGGGTGGGGGCGCGTGGGGAGATCTTGCAGGCAGTGGTGTTTCCATGCACTTTCTGCCCTTGTCCTTCTGGGTGGCAAAGATCACAGATTTAAAAGGTGCTCTCAAAGGAGCTTTGAGTTGTTGCAGTGTACCTTGCAGAAGGTACACATTGCTGGTTTGTGTGTCAGTGGTGGAGGGAGTGAATGTTTAAGGCGGTAAATGGGATGTCAATCAAATAGAATGCTGTGATCAAACATTTCACAAGGTGCTGCATAAAAGACTGATCCAGAAGGTGAGATTGCAGGGGATTGAGGGTAGAATACTATGTTGGATTGAGGATTGGCTGACTGACAGAAAGCAGAGAGTAGGGATAAATGGGTCCTTCTCTGGGTGGTCAAATGTAACTAGTGGAGTACCGCAGAGGTCAGTCCTCAGACCTCAACTGTTTACAATCTATATAAATGCTCTGTAAGCAGGGATGGAAAGCAGGCAGTGAAAAGGATATTTACAGGTGGATCGGGATAGGCTAAGAGAATGGGCCAAAATGGGTGTTTGTGAGACCACATTTAGCATATTGTGTCCAGTTTTGTCCCCTTATTTGAGTTTCAAAATGGAAATAGATATCTTTCTGATTTAAAAAAAAACTGGGTTAAAAGGATATGGGGAACAGTTAGGGAAGTGGATTTGAGACCAGGCAGAGATCAGCCACGATCTGATTAAATGGCAGAGCAAGTTCGAAAGTCTGAATTTGGTTACTTCTGCTCCTAATTCTTATGTTCCTATCAGTCTCAAGGCTCATCCTAAGACTTCAGAATGTCTCCTATAGAACTAGATAGTGGGGATTCACTGATGGTAATACCATTGAATGTCAAAGGGAAATGGTTAGATTCTCTCTTGTAGGAGATGATGATTGCCTGGCACTTGTCTGGTGTAAGTGTTGCTTGCCATTTACCAGACCAAGCCTGAATTTTCTCCAGGTTTTGCTGCATTTAGGCACAGATGGTTCAGTATCTGAGGAGTCATAAATGGTGCTGAACAAATCATCAGCAAACATCCTCACTTCTGACCCGATGATGGAGGAAAGATCATTGATAAAGCAGCTAAAGATGGTTGGGCTTAAGACCGAGGAACTCCTGCAGTAATGTTCCAGGATTATATCTAGCACAACCATTGTGCTGGATATGAGTCCAGTCAGTAGAGTTCTCCCCAACTCAGATTGACTTCAATTTTACTGGAGCCTTTGATAACACATATAGTCAAATGCTGCCTTATATCAGGGGCAGCTGCTCTCACTTCACCTCATCAGCCATGTATTTCTGATTATTTTTACTCCAAACTCTTTTGTTGCCTTGAAGTTTCTGTATAAAGCACTAAAAATCTAAATTGTAATTACGAGGAGCAGAATCATAACCAACACTAAAGCTAAGAAGGACTGAGAGCAAACAATTGGCATAGGACCATAGAAAAGTTATGGAGCAGAAAGAGGCAATACTGGTGTCTGCACTGGTTAAAAAAGAGAAGAAAGTAACTAGCCATTCATTATAAACTCATTTTCCAGTCCATAGCCTTGCAGATTATAGCACTTCAGATGCAGATCAAGGTATAGAACATAGAATAATACAGCACAGTACAGGCCCTTCAGCCCTCAATGTTGTGCCAAGCTTTGTCCAAAACCAAGATCAAGCTATCCCACTCCCTATCATTCTGGTGTGCTCCATGTGCCTATCCAATAACCGCTTGAAAGCTCCTAAAGTGTCCGACTCCACTATCACAGCAGGCAGTCTATTCCGTACCCCAACCATTCTCTGAGTAAAGAATCTACCTCAGACATCCCTCCTATATCTCCCACCATGAACCTTTCAGTTATGCCCCATAGTAACAACTATATCCACCCAAGGAAATAGCCTCTGAATGTCCACTCTATCTACGCTCCTCATCATCTTATACACCTCTTCTGTTGCCTCTTATCCTCCTCCGCTCTAAAGAGAAAAGCCCCAGCTCCCTCAACCTTTCCTCATAAGACCTACCCTCCAAACCAGGCAGCATCCTGGCAAATCTTCTCTGCACTCTCTCCAAAGGTCCTCAGCCCCTTTGAGGAACAGGTGCTATAGCTGTCAAGGGAAGGGGAGATGCAAGCTGTCAGCGACAGCATGGTCGGGCCACCATCAAGACATGAGCACCTGTCAATCCTCCACTCACCTTGAGGCAACTTCTCGGGGCACGAGTTTCGGGTGTGAGGGACAAGGTTTAAAGGAGATGCACGAGACATGTTTATTTTGCACAGGGAGGGTGATGGGTGCCTGGAACTTGCTGGCAGAGGGAATTCACGGATGCGGATATGATAATGACGTTTAAGGGCCATCTTCACAGCCATGTGAATGGGATGGGAATAGAGGCATATGGTCCCTGGTAGGGGATTACAGATCAGATAGGCAGTCTGGTTGCTACATGCTTGGAGGGCTGAAGGATCTATTCCTGTAATATAATTTTTTTGTGCTTTGTTCTATGTTCAGTGGAAAAATGTGAATCATGTGTTTGGCATCCCACATTCCCCTCCCTCCCTTGCACTTAACCTTGTGTCCTGTGTTCTGTAAAGGTCCTTTTACTCTCCACACAGATTGGTCTCAGCAGCCACTGATAACTGTGGGTGTCTCTCTCCTGCCGGCATTCAACTCACAACCCAGATGTGTCACGCTAGTTCAGTTTCGCAAGAGAGAGGGAGAAAGACTCACTGTTTCTTCCTGACCAGTGAGCTCACCCTCATGCCGCACAAGTTACCCTAGCTGTCACCTATGATAGTGTGTCTCTCTCTCCCTCTCTTGTAGGTAGTAAAATACAACTGAAGTGCCACACTGGGACAGCTTCACAAGCGTGAGAGAGCAAAATCATTGTTTATTTCTAACCAGTAGACCTCCTTGAGTGAGCAGTTTCGAAGTGCTCTGCCCCTTTACTGTTCTGTACCCCGTAATTATGTTCTAGCTTTTTAGTGACTCACCAAGATGGACGATGAGAGAGAGAGAGAGAGACTAGTCAAAGTTAATTTAAAAATAAGTTATTCAAGAATAACCCAGACCAAACTCAGTCAATAAAACACAGACACTATGATACTATGCTATGGAAAGAAAACTCTAACAGCACACAGTAAACTCTTAGCATTACGCGATTTACACAATTTTCACAAAAACAAGAAGAATTGTAGACCTCTCCTCAATCTCTACCTAATTGGGGGATTTCTGAAGGCTGAGAGAATACACTCACCACTCCTCACATCATTTTAAAAGCAAAAGTCCTTGCTGCTCGATCTTCCTTGTTCTTTCCTCTGCCACATAGTAGTTGTTTGGTTGGACACCTGAATTCACTCCTTCATGACTTCACAACTCTCCTGCCCCGAACTTCACAGAACTCCTTTCTGAGTTAACGGCTGAAAGGTCAGTCACCTGTCCTCCTTGTGTGATCTTTTAAGTGAGTTGAGCATTTCAGCTTCAACCATCAACTGAATTCCACACACTCATCAACCTCTGGGTGAAAAGATTTTTGTCATGTCCCCTGTAATCTTTCTAGCAGCCACCTTAAATCTATGCCCCTTGGTAACTGACCCTTCAGCTAGGGGAAATAAGTCTTTCCTGTTTACCTTCTCTAGCCCCCTCATAATTTTGTACAACTCAATTTGGTCGCCCCATAGCACAAAGTAATAGGGAGTTAATCTTAGACCTTTCCTTGCATTTATGTATCTTTTTCCAATCTTGTATTTTAACTGTATGGATGCATATCAACACTGAATCTTTTCTTCAAATTAGTCTTTTCCCCTTTGCCTTATACTGTGTAATTCCCTATTATCCTCGACCGTCCCTTCCTCTAACAGTTGACTGACATTTGGAACAAAAAACAAAGAAAATTACAGCACAGAAACAGGCCCTTCAGCCCTCCAAGTCTGCACCGACCATGCTGCCCGACTGAACAAAAACCCCTCTCCTTCTGGAGCCGTATCCTTCTATTCCCATCTTATTCATGTATTTTGTCAGGACACCCCTTAAAAGTCACTATCTATCCGCTTCCACTACCTTCCCCGGCAACGAGTTCCAGGCACCCACCACTCTCTGTGTAAAAAATTTAACTCGTACAGCTAGATTTCTGTCGCCTATTTTGACCTTTACTATTTCCAGCCTTGGTGCTTTGTTTTCTGTTGTATGACCTTTACCCACAAGTTTGTCAATAGAAGAAAAATCCTTCAAAGCCCATAGCTGGTTCAGGCATTCTGCACTTTAGAAGTGAGTAGGTATTTCTGTCAACAGTCTTGCATTCTGTTCATGAAGCAAGTTTACATATAACTGCGGACAACTTTTCTTCCTTCTAAATTATAGTCTAAAGCATATTCAATTTTGTTTAATGATCAATATTTTAAAAAATAAACAGTTCTTGATGGCACGCAAAATATAGTTGTAATCTTCAGACTATTTGCAAATTAAACATTTAGTGGAAAAACCTATGGCTGGAATTCTCCCACCTCACCTGTGAGTGGGATTCTCTGGAAATTTAGCTGAGTGCCAATTTCTCTGTTCTCGCAGGCAATGGTGGTGAGGCATGAATGGTTGGAGAATTCTGGCTGATATATATCATCACAAAGAATCCAGAGATTAAGTTGAGAACTCCTGCCTTGCAAATATATCTTGCTATCAGACTCAAATCTTTAACAGCGGACACAGATTTGAATTCACCAGCAAAAGACCTAGAGGTGAGGAGATTCATTTTCACTCACAGATGTCAGGATCTGGAATGTTTAGCCTGAAATGGGGTTGGAAGGTGATTCCATAAGTAATTTTAAATGATAGATACTTGAAGATGAGGAAGTTAAGTATTACAGATAAAAGGTAGAGAAGTGGGACTAAATATGACAGCTCTTCAGAAAACCAACATAGGCAAAATTTGACAAGTGGCCACCTTCTGCTCTTCTTCTGATTCTATGAAATGTTCAAATATTTATTAAATATACTCATTCAAACCTTTTATTTGTAGTCGAGGCTACATTTTCTAGTTTGATCTATGTGATTCCAAATATCATTGCTCTGGCCAACAATGGCAGTGACAATGGAGATAGTGCTTTCCAAACTTTCATTCAATCACTCCCTTTTTCCTGATATGTAAAATTAATTTGAAAAAATGCCCCTGAAGATTTCTGGATAAGCAATCCTAGCAGCTGGAATCACTGCTGCTGATCTTGGTGAACTTTCTCAAGTTCCAACACCGGCATCTCCACATCAGAACTTCCTCGAGGCAATGATCCACTGATCTAAATGGTAATGCAAGTCAGGCATGTTCAATAACAGGCAAGTGATCCATTTCACCGGATTAATGTCCAAGTTACGAAGGTGAAAATTACCCCACAGGGTCCCCATGAATGCATAAAGCCATTCAGCTGCTTATTCTCAACTCACAATTTCACCCCATGGAAGATTTTTTGCCATCTCAACCCATCTTCTCCCACCCTCTGATAGAATGTGCTGCTGTCAACAAAACATATTGATGTTCCTTTAATTCAGCAAGGTTCACAGCTATGATCTTAATTCATTAATCACAAGAACCCCACTTGGAGTACTTTGAGCAGATCTGGTCACCGCACATTAGACAGGATATATTGGCCTCGGAGGGAGTGTAGCATAGGTCCACATGAATGATGCCTGTACTTCAGAAGTTAAGTTATGAAGAGAGATCATACAAATTAAGGCAGTTTTCTCTAGAGTTTAGAAGATTAAGGGATGATCTAATCAAAGTCTTCATAATATTATCAGAGAAAGACATGGTGGATAAACTATTTCCATTGGCTGGAGATTCAAGAAGCATAGAAACATAGACACTTAGAAAATAGAAGCAGGAGGATGTCATTTGACTCTTCAAACTTGCACCACTATTCATTATGATTATGGCTGATCATCAAATTCAATATCTTGACCCTGCCTTCACACCATATCCCTTGATCTCCTTAGCTCTGGGGCTATATTTAATTTCCTCTTGAAACTAAGGGGCGTAGTCTAAAAATTAGGGCCGGACTGTTCAGGAGAGATGTTTGGAAGCACTTCTACACATAAAGGGTGGCAGAGGTTTGGAACTGTCTTCCACGAATGGCAGTTGATGCTGGATCAGTTGTTAATTTTAAATCAAAGATGGATAAATGTTTGTTAAACAAAGATATTCTGTCTCATTATGTATTCCTACAATGGAGCTAGCCAGATCATGGCCTCTGAGTGCAGGACTTTGACCCAAATCAGCTTTACAATTAAAAAAATCACTCCTGTGACGTTAGTGTGCCTTCAAGAATTTTTTTAAAAATCATGTTCTCTACAGTTGTAAGCAGGCATTTTTAGAATTCTTTTCATTGTTGCTGGGCTATCTTCTAGAAGTCCTTCCATTGCTACTTCAATGGCTTAAATGGGGTTTTATTTATTTTTACTCTGGGATTTTTTATGACCTTGCATTGCGAGGGGAAGATTGATTGACAAGTTACCAGCTCCTCTACTTTCTCAAAAGATAAAGGAAATTTGGCATGTGGCTATGACTCTCACCAACTTTTACAGATGCACCATAGAAAACATTATTTCTGGTTGTATCACAGCTTGGCATGGATCCTGCTCTGCTCAAGACCACAAGGAACTACAAAAGGTCATGAACATAGCGCGCTCCATCACACAAACCAGCCTCTCATCCATTGACTCTGTCTACACTTCCCGCTGCCTTAGCAAAGCAGTCAGCAAATTAAGGACAACATGCACCTTGGACATTCTCTCTTCCACCTTCTTCCGTTGGGAAAAAGATACAAAAGTCTGAGGTCATGTACCAGCCGACTCAAGAACAGCTTCTTCCCTGCTGCTGTCAGACTTTTGAATGGACTTACCTTGCATTAAGTTGATCTTTCTCTACATCCTAGCTATGATTGTAACACCACATTCTACACTCACTCATTTCCTTCTCTATGAATGTTATGCTTTGTCTGTATAGCGCGTAGGAAACAATACTTTTCACTGTATGTTAATACATGTGACGATAATAAATTAAATCAAAATCAAAGTCAGATGGCTCCTCTCCAGAAAAATAATCTAAGGACTCATTTTCAGTTTTAGTTTAGAAGTGGATGGACATCAAACTGGAAAGCAATGCGTCTCTCTCTCTCTCTCGCTCAGTTTTTGGAAATTCTGCAGTTAGATGGAAGTAAGGTTCCTGGCCTTCTTGGAGTAAAAAATCTGCTGTTGGTTGGCTTGACTAGAGTCTCCCTGGTATTTTGGGAAGCTGTTCTGACTCCAGGTTTGTCTGTGTGTGCATCAAGAGGATTGCAGCATTCAACCAATCGGCTAAATTCCAGTGTCACGTGAGCATTAGTCTTTGCTGTGCTAAACCTGTGACAAAGGTCTTGCTTATGGGATTTGTTTCATTGGAATGGTGTTTAGCTGTTAAGCTTTATACAATATCATGGGTGGTTTTTTTTCTTGTTAGCAATTGGTAAAAGTTATTGCTAATTTTCTTTCTATACATGTTAACTGTATACTTACATAAACTTTGTTTGATAAAATCTCCTCAGTGGGTCATTTGAATCATATCTCAAGTGAAATATCTCATGCTTACCCTAGCCAAATTCAGATCCAGGCAGACTTCATAGAACACTTTGCAGTTTCTGACCTGAATTATAATACTCAGAAAATCAGAAACCCAGGAATGGAGTGGGTAATCCTGGAATTGGGTCCTGGATATGATTTTAAATGGTGAAAATCCATCCCAGTGGGTTAGAATGCAGGAGGTACTTTTTTTTTCCCCCAATGAGAAAGCTCTGGAGCAAATTGTGTGCATGAACAGAAAGTACAGATTTACAGCAAATATTCAAAAGTGAGCTGAATGGACACCAGACGCTGGCCAACATAACTCCACATGGAGTTTAGATGGATCTCTGGGGTTCACTCACTCACTATGATCTCGTGGAGCTTGATTGATCTCCTTTGTGGGGAGACGAAGTGGGTGGGACGTGCAAGATCGCATTGGAGAGGAGTTACACTGATATTATTTCTTTGCTAAAATTAGTTTACTTTTTGATTCTCCCAGGAAATTAGCACCTGACAAGATCAATTTGTTTTGAAGCTGTGCAGCTGTGTGATTGATGCCTCGAAGCACTGGGTGCCTGGATGCAATTTAAATGTAATTCTAATGTGGCCACTCACACTTGGGCGGGTGCATCCAGCCACCATTTCTGCATTGGTAAGAAATCAGGCAGCTAAGTTTTCAAATTCCAGGCCACTAAGCCAACTGCAGAGTCTAAAATAGCCATCCACAAATCAAATCCTGAAGAAGTCATTTGTCATGACATATAAAAAGGTCTGAGGTTGATTCTTCACTCAGAGAGTGGTTGGGGTGTGGAATAGACTGCCTGCAGTGATAATGGAGTTGGACACTTTAGGAACTTTCAAGTGGTTATTGGATAGGCACATGGAGCATACCAGAATTACAGGGAGTGAGATAGCTTGATCTTGGGATTGGACATAGCTTGGCACAACATTGAGGGCCATAGGGCCTGTTCTGTGCTGTAATGTTCTATGTTCTATGACATAATCCAACAACAAACATTGCATTAATATAGTGCCTTTTTCTTCATAAATTGCCCCAAGGAGTTTCACAGGAGCATTAGCAGCCAAAAATTGGCACCAAGCCAAACAAGGAGAATAATTTTAAGGAATGTCTTAAAGGACAAGAGAGAGCTAGAAAGCTGGAGAATTCTGCCTCTTGTGCTAAGTAAAACTAACACATGCTCAACTGCAGCCAATGGTTATTGAACTGACTTTACTGACATCTCCCCAGTGGAGAGGACAGCAGATGGGCAGTATCACAAAATGTTCAGATCATGCAATAAACTACACTCCATCCCCACACAAAAAGAATATTATACATTAAAGTAAAATGCTACATGTACAAAATACAAGAAGCCTACAATCAACAATACCTAAAATTGGTTGGGCTGCTTATTTGTTATTAAAGTAATTACATCTGAAACATATATGACTGATAACTGCCAAAGTAATTTACGTGAAAAAAAATTCCCCTTAACACCAGCATGCACTTAATAAAACTCCCATTATTTGACAAGAAAACAATGAAAAGAACAACTTCTTTCTGCTTCCTTCCAATGTACTTTCAATTAACCTATCTGGCTTCTTCCTATTTCTGTCTGGATATTTCCTTCCATTGCCATTCAGAATTGATTCTGCTCTCTCAATATCTCTGTCAAATCTGAACTTTGATTTTGACTATCAAACACCGATGGTTGGGACTGTGACATTGATTGATTTCTCTTAATCAAAGACCTTGCCTTACTTTGCTCCACTGTTGGATTCTGTGACACCAGCAAACTTTCAGTTTCTTTTTGGACAATAGAAAGAATTTGAATGAGAGGCGGTTTCTCCCTTTGTCAGATTTCCTCTTTCCTCTCCTCTTTCAGGCAAATAACCTATATGACATTAACAGAGTCTTTGACCAACCTTCACTAGGTATGTGAATGCATCTGGTGCCTTTACAACAATGTAATCACATAGATCTCCTTATCACCTAGCTGATTTTTCACCATGACTTTCTGACAAGCACCTAACTCTCTAAAGTTCATGTCTCCGTTTGGTCTTATTTTTCTCCTATTTTCCAATTGATGCCAGGCTTAAGCAAATTTAACTTTGTCCTAGTAATGTGTTTAAACACTAATTCTTCAGGTGAACAACCTGTTGTAGACTGTGGGGTTATTCTGTAAGAGAACAGAAAATTGGAAGTACAACTTCAAAATTTGTTGACAACATCTAATTGTGGGTGTAGTTGATACAGAGCAACACAAAAAGATATTAATAAACTTGCAGAATAGATGCATAACTGGCAAATGAATCTCAGTATGGATAAGTGTGAGATATCACATTTTGCTGGCAAGAATAAGGAGGCAAATACTGCTTGGATAGTAGAGTCAATGGGGAGCAAAAGGATCTTAGGATCAGGGGTTCAGATATAGAAATCACTGAAAATAGAGATATAAATTAATAAGGCTATTAAAAAAACAGTTTCTTTACTTGAAAGAATTGAAAAACAGAGAAGTTATGTTGAACTTGTACTGAACTATAGTTATACCACACTTGGCGAACTGTACTCATTTCTAGTTGCCACATTATCCACAGAGACACTGGAGAGGCTACAGAAAAGATTTACAAGGACGATACCAGAACTGAGAGGATATACTGACCACAAAAAGGTTGAATTGGTTGGGACACTTTTCCCTGGAAAGAGAAGAATGAGCTCACAGTGACCTTACAGAACTGGAAATTATGAAGGGATCTGACTGGGTAAACATAGAGAAGGTGTTTCCACTTGTTCACAAAGCCAGGAGACATAAATATATCAGTCACCAATAAATCACATTGGGAATTCAGGAGAAACATCTTTCCACAAAGAGTAGTGAGAATATGGAACTCACTGTCATAGGGAGTAGTTGAGGCAAATACGATAGGAGATACATAAACACAGGAGGGAGAAAGGAATAGAAGAATGATAGCACGAGTTGAAGGAAGGTGGCTGGTGTAGAGCATAAACATCAGAAAAGACCAGTTGGACAGAATGGCCTGTTTCTATGCTGTAGATTCAATGTAATTCTCCATAATTAACCAGACAAGAGAATGTGACATCTCAGACCTGGGGTAGTTAACAGCCTTTCCTGGCTCAGCTGCCTGGAGACAGACTGTTAACTTGAAGATTCATCTAGATTTATGAGTGTAATAACTTACTGGGAGTGGCAGGGTGGTGGTGGGGGAACCACTTAGTTTAGCTCATCCACATTTATTTTCTACTAGGGAACAGATCCTGGTCCATTTGGTGAGGCAGACAGAAAGAAGTGTTCCAAAATTATAACTTGGTTTCAATTGACAGGGGGAAAACAGATGTAAGCAATAGTCACTTATTTTCAGTGGAAGTTAATGAACAAACTTTAAATTGTTTACAATAGATTACATATCTGCTGCTTAAAAAAAACACAAACCTTTTAACTGGCTTAATTGACTGGTGTGAAGTAACACTATTAACGGGTTATATTTAACTCCCTGAATCCTTTAAAAAGTAACAGTTTGACCCCATCCAGCCACGCTGGATGAAAATAGTTACTTTGAGGTTTCACACACAACAACGTGGTTCCAGTAAACAGATTGCATCACACAAACAGCAACACTGCTGCTTCCTTCGCTATGTAGGTAGCACAGTGGTCAGCACTGCTGCTTCACAGCACCAGGGACCCGGGTTTGATTCCCGGCTTGGGTAACTGTCTGTGTGGAGTTTGCACGTTCTCCCCATGTCTGCATGGTTTTCAAAGAACAAACAAAGTACAAAGAAAATTACAGCACAGGAACAGGCCCTTCGCCCCTCCAAGTCTGCACTGACTATGTTGCCCGATTTAACTAAACCCCCCTAAAAGAACAAAGAAAATTTCAGCACGTAAAGAGACTGCAGCAGGACTCGAACCTGCAATCTTCTGTTATCATCACCACCATTATCACATGCCTTATCCATTAGACCACACAGTCAGCACAGTAGTATGCCATACTCCGGGTGTGCCGGTTTCCTCCCACATTCTGAAAGACGTGTTGGTTAGGTGCATTGACCTGAACAGACACTGGACAGTGGCGACTAAGGGAATTTCACAGTAACTTCATTGCGGTGTTAATATAAGCCTTACTTGTGACTAATAAATAAACCTTAGGTCATGAGATGTTACCGGAATGACCTGATCAAAGTGCTTAACATCCAAAAAGGATCTGATACAGATCAGCTGTTTCCTTTGATAGGAAATCAAGAATATGGAGGCATAATCTCCTTATGGTTAGGTAGGAAAATCTGGAAGCACTTTTTCATACAAAGTGTAGTAGCAATGTGGAATATTTTTCCTTTAATGGCTGTGTGGGACTGAGATGATTCCCATAAGGAAGATCCAGTGAATCCTGGAAATGACAGGGCCTGGGCTAAACTGGTCTTGTACACCTTAAAGTGGAACTTCAGCTACCACCATGATGGGCTACACTACCTGCACGAACCATGTGCGTTTCCCCAGTGATACCGATGGAGAAGTCTGCACAGGCCACACCGGTAGTAGTGTGCCATTACCCCAGAGAATCAATGTCAGTATGCATACTACAGCTTGAATTGGCACTGTATGAATGAATACTCTCCCCTCTCCTACCCCCAGCCCTGAGATTTCCTGTAATGTGAATAAATAAGACTGATCACTTTGTCATAAATGCTACTTCAGCTCATTCAGATCATTCTCTGGTGATAAGGGAGGAGGGAGGGCAGATCGTTGAATGGTTGGGGAGGGTCAGGCAGTGAGGCCAGATCATTCCATTGGTGGGGGGGGGGATGGTTGAGGGGGGGAGGCCAGATGGATCTCTATTGGGGGGTGCATGGGGGTCCACTGCCACTCTGCGGGCGATCAGTGGGGGGGAGGGGGCAGTGGGTCGTAATTGGTCTGGGTAGCCAGAGGGGTGGATAAGGGGGACAGTGATGTCTATGGGGGTGGGGCGATATCTGTGGGAGCCATTTCTCCCACTTTTCACTCCCAGGCCGCTTTATCTGCTATCTGTGGCTCAGGAGCGATATGATACTGGGACGCTTTTTAAAATCTTTTTCTAACTGCACTGCGATCATTTTGGGCGCGCTAAGTCCCACCCACAGCACAATTCAGACTCGCAATTTCTTTTCAAGCTAAGTGCGTATGGGGGCGCTTGAAAGCAGATTTCCAAGTCGGATCTGAATAGTGCCAAGATTCAGTATTTAGAATGAAAATGGTAAAATCAGGCCCTATATTCCAAGTACGGCCTAACTAAGATTTTATAAAGCAGCAACATGACTTGCCAATTCTTAAACTCAATGCCCTGGCTGATGAAGGCAAGCATGCCGTGTGTCTTCTTGACTACCTTCTCTACCTGCATTGCCACTTTCAGTGACCTGTGTACCTGTACACCCAGATTCCTCTGCCCATCAATACTCTTAAGGATTCTGCCATTTACTGTATATTTCCTATCTGTATTAGACCTTCCAAAATGCATTGCCTCACACTTGTCCGGATTAAACTCCATCTGCCATCTCTCCACCCAAGCCTCCAACCGACCTATATTCTGCTGTGTCCTCTAATGATCCTCATCATTATCTGAAAATCCACCGACCTTTGTGTCGTCCGCAAACTTACTAATCAAACCAGTTACATTTTCTTCCAAATCGTTTATATATGTTATAAACACCAAAGGTCCCACCGCTGATCCCTGAGGAACGCCACTTGTCACAGCCCTCCATTCAGAAATGCCCCCTTTCACTACCCTCTGTCTTCTTTGACTGAGCCAGTTTTGTATCCACCTTGCCAGCTCATCTCTGATCCCATGCGACTTCACCTTCTGCACCAGTCTACAATGAGGGACCTTGCCAAAGGCCTTACTGAAGTCCATGTAGACAACATCCGCTGCCCTACTCTTTTCAATCATCTTCGTCACTTCCTCGAAAAGCTCAATCAAATTAGTGAGACATGACTTCCCCTTCACAAAACCATGTTGCCTCTCACTAATATGTCACTTATTTCCAAGTGGGAGTAAATCTTATCTCAAAGAATCCTCTCCAATAATTTCCCTACCACTGATGTAAGGCTCACCAGCCTGTAGTTACCTGGATTATTCTTGCTACCCTTCTTAAACAAAGGAACAACACTGGCTCTTCTCCAATCCTCTAGGACCTCCCCTACAGCCAGTGAGGATACAAAAATTTCTCTCAAGGCCCCAGCAATTTCCTCCCTTGCCTCTCTCAGTATTTTGGGGTATATCCCATCAGGCTCTGGGGACCTGACTACCTTAATGCTTCTCAAGAACCCCAATACCTCCTCCTTTTTGATCTCAACATGACTCAAACTATCCACATATCATTTCCTTCTCTTTGGTAAATATTGACGCAAAGTACTCATTTAACTCTTCACCCATTTCCTCTAGCTCCATGCATAGGTTCCGTCCCCTGTCCTTGAATGGGCCAACCCTCTCCCTGACTACTTTCTTGCTCTTTACATATGTATAAAAAGCTTTGAGATTTTCCTTAATCCTGCTGGCCAATGATTTTTCGTGACCCCTTTTGCAGATCTTGTGCTTTGGCATTACCAATGGAGATAGCTATTTCATTTTGAGAAACGATTACAACTAACCCCCCGAGGCCATTGAGCACGCCTGGCTCATTGTTGCTTTTTAAGGAGTAAAGGCCACTTGCAAATTTTGCAAACATTTCCATTAAAGCGTTTGACACATCTCCCTGACATAACACAAGGGTGGAGTAACTATCATGGGCCAGCTAACCATCATACAAAAGTGAGTCTCCCAAAGGAAGGTAATCACTGGCCGGGAGCATGGATCACCCTTACAGTAAGAGGGTATATCGATGCTTATGCAGAATGGTTTTGAATGTAGAGACTATTTGCATGTACAGCAAATGTATTTACAAAGATGAATGATATATACCTGTGACCCAGAAATTATGTCAAAGATTTAATTTTTCAAACTTACCGCTGTGTCTTGTGCATCCCCAACATCTCCAGCAGAACTGGAAGCAGCCTGTTCACTGCTACTCTTTGTTATTTAATAACTTTGATAGGTGTCCTCTAGAGGCCTGGAGGGCCCTAGCCTGTTTTGTGTGTCCAACGGTGGGACAGATGCACCCTCTTTGATCTGTACAGCAGGAGGTGTTGGAGTCACAGGCAGAGGGAGTTGGGTAAAGCTGGACGTTCTCGGTCACTTGAGTGGATGGCCCTGGCATATCCAGTCGCTGATCTTCGTCCTGGTAGTTGTCTGTAGGGCTCTACCTGACACCCTGAGGAGATAAGACTCCTGGAGGGAGGTCAAGATGCCCTGCCCCCTTGAGGCCGATCCATTGATAGACCCTTCCCAAGCCTATCATGATGGATTACAGGTTAGGGGGCAAATTCAGCAGCAAATGCTGGGACATGGGTCTTTAAGGCAGCCGTTACTCATCCCATGGAGATCTCGAGGTGCTCTGACTAAGACTTGGTGAGTGCCTGATCTACAACAGTCCTCCACATGCCAGAGAACTGGGCTCTCACTGCCTCTGACTACTGTGGAGATGTGACAGTGAGATGTTTCCCAGAGTATGATCCTAAGCCTATTTCATAACTATGGCCCACCAGGGTGTGTGTTACTGCACCGGTGGTGGGTGCAGGTGAATGCAGTGACAGGTCTTCCTCCACTAAGGTTGGCTGGGGGCTGAAGCCCATCATTGATCTGGTGGCCTGTTTGGGTTCAGGTCATAGGCAGGCAGAAAACAAGACTGCATCTTATTCACTGTGATTATCGGGATGTGATCAACTTATGGCGGGTTCATCCATACTGACTTGCTGGGAGAGACTGCTCTCATCTTCCCCACAGGAATGATCTTTCTCTTCACAAGCCAGCTCAGTGGCATCCTCCTCAAATTTGGACAGCTCCTGGATGTTTGCCATCCGTCCTCCCATCTATGATACCGCCCCCTGGATCTGGGTGAGCTTAGCCTGCACAAAGATAAATGGAATGGCACGCAATGAGAGATGGAGGGGAGGTTGGGAAGCAGAAATGCCTGCTGTGTGTACTGAGTCCTCCCCAGTGTGGACTGAGGATGGAGCTTGTGCAGCTCCATGATAGGTGAGATGGTGGTGATGTTAAAATGTCTGTGAGACAATCAATGCTGATATCTTCCCTGCTAATATCACGTGGGACCCCAGAGCAGTGTATCCTTTTAATTGCACGATGCCATCATGAGTGAGTAAGCTGACCACTCCAGAAATGATTTACCCTGGCAAATTGAATGCCTGGAATCAAGTTCTTGGAAGGCTGCCCAAGGTGGTGTGTGCGAATACTCGTGCACGTGTGTGTGTATATGCATGGGGTGAATGAATGATTGCCTCCCACCCCCATCGCCATGTGATTCAGAGAGTTACTCACTGGTACATAATTAATGAGGTTTCAGGCATAATTTCCCACCACTTTGCCCAATGGGAAACATTCTATGAAACCTGCTCGTCATCACACTTAAGGAAATTTATGCCCTCTGTCAATCTCCATGCCAGCAATGGGTCTTAGTTGCCTTCTGTCCGTTTGATATCAGTAAAATTTATCCAGTGAGACATCAAACCCTTTTCATCAACTGTGGCATTGAGACTTTGAAACAAGATGCATAAATCCACATGTAAAAGAAGAGTAAGTTTGAAATACAAACGCTACTCCAGGTCCATTCTAATTACAGCTTCAAGACTTTCATTGACTCCTTAGTCTCATATTTACTGATTTATTAGGGGAGATCTTCCAGCGACTCATTTATTCAGCTGCAGTGCAGGCAAGCTAGAGTTAGAAAATTGAGCAGAATCCATTGTGCATAGTATTTAATTAGCCATCTGGCCTTTCAACCAGTTGAAAATGTCTAAAGAGCTTCGTTTTACTATGTAATTCATGGAAATTGTATTTAAATCAAGGAACACGCTGTGCGCTCCCCTTGGCTGTATAAACTGGTTGCTGCAGGCCAAGGACATTCTGGGCTCTCAGAGCACTATTTATTAAAGCTTCAACTGCAGGATTTTCACAGCTGCATTTTGTCTTTACAAGATTTTTGATTACTGCAAACAAAGATTTGGATTTTCTTTTAAAGAGGAGCAAGAAGAGAACAAAAGGACAGGGAAGATTGATTCACATGCAGCGTGGACCCATGCTTAACCATGGCACCTATCCATATAGAATTAGCACATCTACTAGGGAATGTTCAAGGAAAACCATTCTCACAGAGTCTGCTTCATCAGGGAGGCAGCAGTGACATGTTGTGCTATCTGCTGGGATCTAGTTTGCAGACAACCACAAGGACACTGCCAATGGGAATGAAGATCACCACTGGACAAAATGTTTATGGGTGGGATTGTCTCTAAAAAAAAGTGTCAAATTCATGTAAATACCGGAGTAAATCTTCAAAATGAATTTTCCACACTCTGTGCATCATAGACTGCCCTAGCGTGAATCATGTGAAAAATCAGTGGGCCTAATCCTGCTGGAGAGGCCGCCAGCATAGCGCTGAGCAGGCCACTGCGAATGTTCACTGATCTTTTTAATTCATTCGTGGGATGTGGACATTGCTAACTAGGTCAGAATTTATTGCCCATTCCTAATTGTCCTTCAGAAGGTACTGGTAAGCTGCTTTCTTGAACTGTTGCTGCAGAGGCCATATGGTGTAGGAATACCCACAGTGCTATAAGGCAGAGAGTTCCAGGACTCTGACCTGAATGAACAACAGTATATTTTCAAGTCAGGATGGTAAGTGGCTTAGAGGGGAACTTCCAGGTGGTGATGTTCCCATGTGTCTGCTGCCATCATCCTTCTGGATGTAGTAGTCATGGATTTGGGGATTGCTGTCTAAGGATCCTTGGCAAGTTGCTGCAGTATATCTTGTAGATGATACACACTGATGTCATTGCGCGTCAGTTTTGGATTGGTTGAATGTTTATTGTATGTGTACCAGCCAAGGGGGCTGCTTTATCCTGGATGGTGTCAAGATTCTTGAGTGTTAAAGGTGTTCTGGGGCTGGAAAGTGGAGAGTATTTCATCACACTCCTGACTTGTACTTGTAGATGGTGGACAGTTTTTGAGGAGTCACCAAAGAGTTAGTCGCCACAGATTCTGAGCTTCCGACCTTCTCTTGTAACTACAGTATTTATATGGCTAGTCCAGTTCAATTTCTGCTCAGTGGTAAGAGCCCAAAATGTTGATAGTTGAGGGTGTAGCGATGGTAATGCCACTGAATGTCAAGGACCATGATTAGATTCTCTCTTGTTGGAGATGGTCATTGCCTGGCACTTATGGACATAGACTGCTTCAGTATCTGAGAAGTCACAAATGGTGTTGAACATTGTGGTCATCAGAAAGCATCCTTCACTTCTGGCCTTATGATGGAAGGAAAGTCATTGATGAATCAGCTGAAGACGCTTGGGTCTAGGACACTATGCTGAGAGACTCCTGCAACAACATCCTAGGGCTGAGATTATTGACCTCCAACAACCGCACCCCTCTTTCTTTGTGCTTGGTATGACTCCAAGCTGTGGAGCATTTTCCCCCTGATTCCCATTGATTCCAGTTTTGTTAGGCTCCTTGATGCCATACTCCATCAAATGCTCCCTTGATATCAAAGGCAATCACTCTCACCTCACATCTGGAGCTCTGCTCTTTTCTCTTAGTTGAACCAAGGCTATAATGAG
This sequence comes from Carcharhinus amblyrhynchos, assembly GCF_965287045.1. Classification (NCBI taxonomy): domain Eukaryota; kingdom Metazoa; phylum Chordata; class Chondrichthyes; order Carcharhiniformes; family Carcharhinidae; genus Carcharhinus; species Carcharhinus amblyrhynchos. The sequence continues at coordinate 51,356,961 of NC_137329.1, forward strand.
CTGAGTGGCCCTGGCAGCACCCAAACTGAACACCAATGAGCAGATTATTGCTTAGCAAGTGCTGTTCAAAACACTGATCTTTTACAAAACCAACACTTCTATCAGCCCCCAAGGTAAAATGACAGAATGAAAGAACACTGCAATGTTTCCACACAGGAAGCTTCCCCAAAGCTCACATGTTATTAATGGCACTCACATCACAATACAGTCTCCTGTAGATAATAACAAGACCTTGATGAACTGAAAGAGATCTGCCCCATCAATATATCACTGATTGGTAATGAGTAACAAAGGATCATGCAGGCAACTTCCTCCTTCCTAGACAGCAAAATTAATTTGTTTCATTTTCTGACATGTCTCAGTTATTTAAAACAGGAGGTGAATGGAAGCCCCTCAGAGACCAACTCTTCCTTCAGAAACCAACTCTTCCCTCTTGTGATGTCAATGCAGGAGCCACAAATAGCAGTTGATCAATGTTAAAATGAAGCCCAGCAGATGCTAATTTCTGAGTTATAGATATATAGAAACACACATAGAAGATAGAAGCAAGAGTAGGCCACTCAGCCCTCTGAGCCTGCTCTGCCATTCAACTATGATTGTGGCTGAACATCAAATTCAATACCTTGATTCTATCCCCATCCCCTTCGCTCCCTCCTCCACCTCCCTCCCCCCAAGAGCTATATTTAATTCCTTCTTAAAATCACACAAAATTTTGACCTCAATTACTTTCTGTGCTGGTGAATTCCACATATTCACCACTCTCTGGGGGAAGAAATTTCTCCTCACCTCAGTTCTAAAAGATTTACTCCTTATCCTCAAACTATGACCTCCCTAGTTCTGCACACCTACACCATCAGGAACATTCTTTCTGAATCTACCCTGTCTATTCTGTTAGAATTTAATGCATTTCTATGAGATCCCCTTTCAATAATCCAAACTCCAATGAATATAATCCTAACCAATTTAGCCTTTCCTCATATTACAGTCCTACCTACCCAGGAATCAGCTTGGTAAACCTTTGCTGCCCTCCCTCTATAGCAAGAAAATCCTTTCTCAGATAAAGACACCAAAACTGCACAGAATACTCCAGGTGTGGCCTCACCAATGCCCTATACAATTGCAATAAAACATCCCTTTTCCTATAATCAAATCCTCTCACTATGAAAGCCAACATACCGTTTGCCTCCTTTAATGCCTGCTATACTTTCACACTTCAGCAACTGATGCATGAGGACACGAAGGTCTCACTGAGTATCCACCTCTCTCAATTTACACCCATTCAAATAACAATCTGGCTTCCGATTTTTGCTACCAAAGTGGATAATCTCACATTTATCCACATTATACTGCATCTACCATGCATATGCCCTCTGACTTAGCCTGTCCAAATCACACTGAATCCTCCTCACAGCGCACCCTCCCACTAGCTTTGTATCATCTGCAAATTTGGAGATAATATGTTTAGTTCCCTCATCTAAATCATTGATATATAATGTGAACAGTTGAAATCCTAGCACAGATCCCAGTGGCACCCCACTAGTCACTGCCTACTAATTGGGAAAAGATCCAGCTGTTCCAACTCTTTGCTTCCTATCTGCTCACCAGCTTTCTATCCATCTCAAGGTACTACCTGCAATTCCATGCACTTTAATTTACATAGTAGTCTGCTGCGTGAGATCTTGTTGAAAGCCTTCTGAAAGTCTAAATAAACTACATCTACTGGTTCTCCCTGGTCAACTCTACTAGTTACATCCTCAAAGACTTTTATAGAATTTCATAGCATCTCTACAGTGCAGAAGGAGGCCATTCAGCCCATCAAGTCAGCACCAACAACAATCCCACCCAGGCCATTTTGCCCCACTAATCCCACTGACACAAAGGGGCAATTTAGCATGGCCAATCAACCCAACCCATACACCTTTGGAGTGTGGGAGGAAACTGGAGCACCCAGAGGGAACCCAGACACGCAGACACGTGGAGAATGTGCGATATCTCCATACAGATATTGATCTGGAATTGAACCCAGGTCCCTGGAGCTGTAAAGCAGCAGTGCTAACTACTGTGCCATTGTGCCACCCAAAATTCCAGTAGATTTATCAAGCATGATTTCCTTTTAATAAATCCATGTTAACTTTGTCCGATTGTGTCACTGCTTTCCAAATGCTGTGCTATGAAATCCTTGATAACGGACACTAGCAACTATCGATGTTAGGCTTACTGGTCTATAGTTCCCTGTTTTCTCTGTACCTCCCTTTTTAAATAGCAGGCTTACATTAGTTACCCTTCAATCTGTAGATGGCTTTTAGCAATGATTCTGATGCCTGAACAGGCTTTATTACAACAGCATGTGTTTACTATTGCCTGCTGCACAATTCTGCCACCCAGAGAAACTTAACCAAGGAGGAAATATTGGAGGAATTAAAAAGAGGAGGAGGAGTCTTATACACAGCCAAGAAAGATTTAATAATGATCCAACTAAAACAAATTTGCACCTACAAGAATTCAAAGGGGCCTTATTAGACTGACCCGATATCCAAGCACAGGGTTCATGATGTCTGAGTACCCAGTACCCATTCAATGTGATACAGGCAGCATGCCAACATTGTGCTCCCTGCTCATTACCATGATTGAAGCCTGTAGCCAGCACTAAGTACACCAATGAGTGGATACATGCCTCAACAGGGGCCCAACATCGTAAGAAGCTATCCTAAGTTAAACCTGTAACTGTTTCTCTCTCCACAGATGCTGCCAGACAGGTGGAGTTACTTCCAGCATTTTCTGTTTTTATTCCATTTTTAAATCACCATTTGTGGGACTTGACTGTCAGTTTTTCATACTGTGGCTATACTTCAGGAGGACTTAATTGGCTATAAATTGTCTTGGATCATCCTGAGGTTGATAACAATGTTAGATGAATTGAAGTCTTTCCTTTTTTATCTTTGTTCTTGGATGATGCCTTCACTGAACTGCATGATCCTTCTGACATACTAAAAGTCCTACTCACACATATATTATGCAATGGTCCAATACACTGTCACCAATGTTTGCTCAGCTACACTGGCCGCTTATCCATGCTCTATATGTAACATTTTCCAACTATTTTTCTTGAAAGACTTTACTGTTAAATCAACTTGAGGGAATTGCCAATTATTATTCTTAGAAAGAATTCTTGTGATCCAAGCAAAAACTTGCTTTTATGCAAAGAAGAAAGTAGAAATGGACATTCTAGCTTGAAAATAACAACTGTGATATTACATGGTCAAAGTGCAGTGGGAAAGGACTTCTACTTGGCATCTGCCCAAGAACTGGGGACAGAGTCATCTATATCAGAAGGGCAAAAACCTATGGCCCTTATGCTTCTTCCTTGGGTGTTGATCGCTCCAATGAATGGGTGTTAGGGCAGGCCAGTCTGGCTAAAGAGTTCTACAGCTATTTGAGAACTGTTTTTCAGATGTTTCCTAAAGTCTGTTGCCAGGGAAAGTAAAGCCATGAGCCGACATTCTCCCAAAAAAGTTCTAAGTGTCAAATTCAGTAAAAACTGGAGGAAATCCCGTTGGATTTTTTCAACAAGTGTTGGGAAATGAATCTTCCACACTCTGTACACTGCAGAGTGTACTAGTCTTGGGTAGGGCCCATTCCCACTGAAGAGGCTGAAATTAGCATACTGAGCGGCCCACCGCACATGCACCAACCCCTGGGAGGGCACTAAACAAATCCTCCCACCTTTGAGACCATTGGCTTCTCATCTCCCCACCCCCCAACTGACATTGCTGGCCTATCACCTCCCCCCCTCATAAGGACATTGCTGGCCTATCACCTCCCCCCCTCATAAGGACATTGCTGGCCTATCACCTCTCCCCCTCATAAGAACATTGCTGGCCTCTCAACCTATCCCCTGCCACAAGAACATTGCTGGCCTCATTGCCTCAACCTATCACTGCCACCTCCCCCCCTCCAACCCCATGGATATCGCTGGCTGCCCCATCCCACTACCACTCCACCAACACGCTCCACCACCCCTGTTCACCTACAGAGTACTGGCAAACCCAGTTAGTTGTGGATGGACTGTCATCAACTATGCTGCAACAGCTGTTTTGAGGAGTCAGAGCGCTGTCGCAGGAGGTGGTGCCAGCATAGTATGGTAACTACTGCAAGGCTGGCACCCGCAGTGGAAAGTCTGGCTCAGGGATTTGCATCATGGGTTACAAGTGCGGGCCATCCTGGAGACACAGTGGGACATGGCAGAGACAAAGCGGGTCATGGCCAAGGGTGTCACTGGCATTCTGGAGGCACATCAGGCCATGGCCACGTGTGTATGGGACTTGTTGGAGACACAGCATGCCCTGGCTGTGGGCTTCAACAACTTAGCCCAGTCTCACACGGTTATTACTGAGGGGCTCCAGATCTTGGCTTGCTCACAGAATGCTGTAATGGAGGGGTTCCTGAGCTTGGCCCCAATTTCAAAGCCAGTCCCATGGAGTCTCCCCAGGACCTATGGGCACCCTGAGGGAGGAGGAAGGGCTAGAGGTCATACCGGGGCTTTCCATCCAGGAGATTCCGGATGTCCTGGAGCTTCAGAATTCCTCCTTCCTCACCACCAGGGCATCACAGGGCCAGTCTGGCAACATCCCCCCACCCCACCCCACACCCGCATCCGCTAGTCCCAAGGGACAGTCTCCAGGGCTAACATAAGCAACAGGATGTGGATCACAGCTAGGCTCCTCCACCTCCAATGTATACCCTGGGGGAGCACCTAGATGAAGCAATCGTCCACACAAAGTTAGAAAGTGGTAGAGTCACTAAGAGGGCACAGGTAAAAGTCACCAGTGGTCAATCGTCTTGGCTAACACATTAAGCTAAATTAAATTACCTAAGGAACAAATTAAAGGGGAGCTGTGCCATGTTGTGCAGAGTGCCGATACTATGATGATGCAGGAGGCCTGCACAGGGCTGTCCAGGCACCAGAACCAGATTTTAAACAGGCCTATGCCAACAATGGACTGGGTAGCAGCATGGGCCTCATTATAATGAGTCTCCACCTTGGTCTCAGCCCTCCGCACTGGCGTCATCAGCCATGATCCCAGCAGGTAGCTCTTGTCCCCCATGAACCATCCCGGCAGCCTGTGCTGGTGTTCAAATAGCCCAGGGATATCGAATGCCTCAGGACATAGCTGTCATGGATACTCCCTGGGTGCTGTGCACAGACCTGCATAATGATCAGTCTGTGGTCACAGATGATCTGCATATTTAGCAAGTGGAAGCCCTTCCTGTGATAAAAGGTTGCCCCTCATCTCACAGGGACTGTAGGACATCCCATCTATTGCCCCATGCACATGGGGCATTCAGCTATGGCGGTGAAGCCTGCAGCCCAGGCCTCCTGCTGTGCCTGGCCAACATCAAAGTTGATACACTGGCCTGTCTGGGTATACAAGGCATTGGTGACCTGGTGCATATATCTATGCACAGAGGCCTGTGATATTCCTCAAATATCCTCAATGGGTGTCTGGAACAATCCAGCGTCAGAGAAATTCAGGGCCGCCATAACCTTGGCTTCCACCAGTAGTGGGTGCCCTCCCTTCCCTGAGGGACCAGGTCTGCCAGGACCTGACACAGGTGCTGCACCATCTCCTTGCGCAAGTGGAGTCAACACCAGCACATGGCTTCACACAGGCTCCAAAGGACCTCCTTGTTCTGTGCAGTCTCTGTATCTGCATCCTCCTTCCCCTGGTTCCCCCTGCGGGAGACGGCGTTGCCACTTTCTGGGCTTCACCAGCAGCCCCCTGCCTTCCTTCTGCAGATTCTGGCACTGGCTGCTCTTGCAGTGGCCATGCGACTCCCTCCACTTCCCTAGCGCCCTCCTCATCAGCAGCTGCCACCATGACAGCCAGCTCCAGGTCTATCAGTCCAAAATCCATCTGCATGGTGGGGATTAAAGAGAGAGAGAAATAGAGATAGATGTATGTCTTTACTTTTTACTATCCCGGCACCACACCCACCCCCCCCTCACTGGGTCCAGTGCTCCCACTTGTGGATGCTGGCCACACAACACAATGTGTTGTGCCGTGGCGTCACCTGATTAGTTTTCCTGCCATTGATATCATGGCCACAGTAGGTAGGGAGAACATACAGGCTGGTGTGCGGGCATGGCCATTGCACACCCTTAAGCCAGTGTGATACTGCATTCCCTTCCAGGCATGTGCTGCAGGTCAGGCACACGGGGCAGGGGCAGTCTCCTGATTGGAACAATATGGAACCATATTGAGTGTCTGTATTAACATCAGCGTCCCTCCTCGGAGCACCAGCTGCCTGACTTGATGAGCCTTCAAGCAGCACATGGTGCCCTCCAACCCTCCCCCCACCCCACCTAAAACCCCAGCACTCACTAAAGTCCCTCACCCCACCCCACAGCCAGAATAATGGAACATCCCTGTGCCTGAAAATAGCAGTCCCACCAGCACTCAGTAAAGTTCCCCACCTTACAGAGACAACAATGAAACATCCCTGGGCCTGGGGACAGCACCTCCAGCACTCAGTGAACCTATGCACCCGCCCAGAAAGTTTCCAGCCCCTGCTTCCACCCTCCCCTGCACTCGGGGGCTGCAGCTCCATAACTCTTCCCTGCTTGTCCCTCTTCAGTGCTGCCACACCAGGTCCCGACTCGGAAAGAGCAGTTGTAATCGCTGCTAGTGTGATGGCACACAGGAGAGGAGGGACTGGTTAATAGGAGAATTCAGTCGTGGATCCGCTAATTATATGTAAAGATATGTTATCTCATGTAAATGGCTGCCAGACTTGCTTTCAGCATGAATCCATTTGTGCTTAAAAACCTAGGCTGGGAGACACGGGGAGGCCTGGCTGCCCAGCAAGAAGTCTGCAAAACGGCCACAGCTAAAGTTGGTAGTTACAAAAATAACATCAGGCAAAAAACTTTCATTGTATTCATGAATGAGGATTGGTCAGGGCAGTTGTCGTTCTACCTCAACACGAATATAGATAGATTGAGAATGCTTGAGAGAGGAGTGTCCAGAATTGTTCCATAATGAGAGGATTAGCTTATGGAAACAAAATTCAACAAGTGAACTTAGTGTTGTCATAGTAATAGGTGGCTCTGTCAGGGTGTGTCCCAGAAAAACTAACCTTTGGAGTATATTCCAAAAAAGTGTAATGCTCCAGAGTATTGGATTTTAATTCATTCCAAAATATATCCAGAAAGTGGCGGATAATTTGTGCATTACTCACTGTGTTGGATAGTAATTGGGTGAAGTAGCTCTGGTTTACATCCTGTTGTTCTGGACAGAATAGCAGATAAAGCTTAATCCAGAGAAGTGTGAAGTGATACATTTTAGGATGGAGAATAAGGAGAAGCAAAATAAAATAAAAGTTACATTTCTAAAGGAAACACAGGAGTGGGAGACCAGGGGGAAATGTGTACAAATCATTGACGATAGCAGGGAGGTTGAGAAAGTTGTTTACAATGTTTACTGGATCCTGAGCTTTATAGATGGAGGCACAGAGTAACAAACTTATGGCGATCATTTATAAAACACCGGTTCAACTTCAACTAGAGTATTGTGTCCATTCCTGATCAACACACTTTAGAAGGAGGGGAAGGCATTAAATTAGAATCACAAAACATAAGTGCAGAATCCATGAGGTTTTGACATGGTTGGAGAAATGCGTTTTTCACAACAGGCGAGTAGACAAGCGAAGTAAACCCGAGAAAAGATGCTCCATTTATTGCTTGTCCAAAACAAGGAATAACCCAGAGGGCTAACACAGATCTGTCCTTCGTTGTACATTCCATACCTCCATTCTCCTCCCCTCTCATGAGGTCTGCCATCAACCTCAATCTCTGAAGTAAGGCTTTAGTGTTTAAACTTCCATTTTGCAGGGCACTACCCAAGGATTTCACATATGCCTTCACCATAAATTTGTTGATTCCACACTTCAGATTGAGTCCTTGGCAGTGTAAAAATTGGGTCTGTCTGAATTCAGGACTAATTTCAAATGGCCCAGTAGATTTGTGTTTTGTGCCTGTGTGACTCATGCTCTTCCCCTGCCAGCAAAAATGACATCTGTCAGAGAGTGGAGGATGTCTGCATCTAGGTCCTGCCCGCCATTTTTAAAGGGCCCTCAGAGTCATCCTGACCCAACAAAAGCTCAGGCCATGGCCTCTTCCCTACTGCAATGCATATTCAGTGCATGTCTCCATTTTCTAATTGATTAAAAGTATTGCACAGCGGAAGAAAGACAACTCTCATCACTTAGTTATCCAATTTAAAATCAGTGTTAGACCTTTGAAATTTGTCTCATGAATCAGCATGTTGGAATTAAATTGTAAGGCTAGGACACCTTCCCAAAATAGACATTAGGCATTTTAAATAAACAAATGGTTGTAGGATCCCAATGCAAAATTCAGCTACAAATGGCTATAACCTGCACGGTGCATGCTCTGCCGAGCTTTATCAGGTCTTCACGAAACTAATCTGTAATCTTTGAAGGGATTACAATAAACCACTCAAAAAAAGGCACTTCTTAATTTTTACTTCTGTTGACCAAAGAGAGGCAGAAATCACCCTCCTGGGCTGTACAAATATACTCCATTCTGCTGCTTACTCGAGGATTCCCACCCCTGCCACCCCTCAATCCCACCCACACGCCCCCTCCATCACTTCCTACTCAAATCAGGGTAATTTCCCACCCTGCCAGCTCTGTAGAAGCGTCATATATGGCCTTGAAACGTTAGCTCTATTTCTCTCTCCGCAGATGCTGCCAGACCTGCTGCCTTTATCAAACATTTTCTGCTTCTTTTTCATTTGCTCCAGACCTGTTTTCCTGGCTGACTTTGCATAGGTCACAGCTGATTTCTCAGAGCAACTACTTTGCCTATTTTTTCACCCTTTTTGGGTGCTAGTTGAATCTCAGGCTTCTGGATGTTATGTTGTTCATTCTATTTCGCAGACCTCTTAATCAGAAGACAAGTGGTCCTCACGAGAGATAGCAGCTATTCTCATGGAAGAAGAAAAGGGCCATAAAGTGCTGTAGTACTATGAAGAATGAACTCCAGCAGACTCCAGACACAGAGTGATGGTGAAGGATCTGTATTGCTTTCCACAAGTTAAATTTCCATTTCCATGTTTAATCCGAGAGGCTCAGCTACATCCTCAAAGGTCAGGTGAGAAAAAACTTATTGGGTAAGAAAAATACCAATTTTACATATTTATAGTCACCTTGTTTCTCAAGAATATGGAATTAAAAAGGATTGTGCCCATCAATATTTATGCATTGTCAATTGATGCAACTGGGTACCTCGTTACTCGGCATTGAGTTGCTATTATTAAGCTGCTGGGGTTAAAATATCTTACTATTTACAATGAAAATGAAATTGTAAACATAGTATTAAGAATGCATGGACAATTTAGCTATGAATAGTGAACAAAGGGACTCTTCCGTCTATCATCAATTTATTTATGGATCAATGAAATGGATCTTTCCTCTGGAGCTGAAAGAATCAATAGAACAGAGTACTGTGCGCCTTGATTTCAGTGACTTTCACTTCAGTATATTCTCAAAACGGTTAGCCCTCCGTCAGCACGAATAATAGACAATGCCAATAACTTCCATTGTGAAGTTACCAGTCAGGTGCTAGTCAATTGGCCAATATAAGGAATCAATAACTCAGGAAAATCCAAGGACAGTGAGTTCAGAATACTTATGAAATTGTACAATGTAAACAAATACTCTTGCACTCCAAAAGGATTGCAGCAATTGTTTCAAGCATCATGGAGACCACTTACTGGAAAACCTTTTTTATCAATGGCATCATTGACATTTTCCCTTGTGTTAAATCTTGATTGAACCCACAACGAAAAGGAAAGATAAACACTTAAGAGTATGTGGAGTACAAATTTTTGATAATGCCATACAATGTGATCAATTAAAATTCATGATTTGAGCAACAACATATACCTACGTATCTCATAAATAGTTCTCAGAAGAGAGGACAATCAAATTGTTTTTTTGTCATTGTTGATTATCCAGGGAGTCACTGTCAGCCATTCTTTTAAGTTTGGCATCATTGGCAAATTTTGAATTTTTTATATGTAAAAGCAATGGTCCTGGTGCTGGGCCTGGGAGAACGCCACTTATCATCCTTCCTTCTGAAAAACAACCATTCAGCCAATCTTTTGCCCTAGCTGGCATTGACATGTTTTATGAGTTTCAGTTTTGTGAACCGACCTTTTTATTTCAGTTTGTCAAAGGTTTTCTTAAAATCCATATAGATTCATTGCTTTCCCTTCATCAACCTTGTCTATTACTTCTTCACAAAATTCAATTAGATTAATCAAGGATGATCTGCCTTTTACAAATCCTTGCATGCTCTCCTTAATTAACTCAAACCTCCCCAAGTGCTTGTTGATTTTTTCTTCTGATTGTTGTTTCTAAATGCAAGCCATATGGACCAGGTGACTTGTCCATTATAAGCAAAGCCAACCTTTTGGAGGCAGGTCAAGAATGTTAGCCAAGACCTTCGGAACAACTTCCTTCTTTAAATAGGGTGAATCATACAACTGATGAAGTAGATGGGGAACCTTTCTTTATACATCATTAATTATACAGCACCACCTCAGTACTCCACTGGAACATCAGCCAAAACTATATGGACAAAAAAGTAAGGTTTGTGCTCAAAAACCTTTTGACTCAGGATGAATGTGGCCCACTGACACAATATGTCAACATCTGAAGGGAGAATAACTATTGGGATTTCATAATTTTTGAACCTATGAGGGGCCAGGTCTAAGATTCTACTTTCAGTCTCTACATTTCTTTTGGACCATATATTAAATCAAGACCCTATTTGGCCTTGGGTAGAAGAAAAAGAACCCATGGCACAATTTTGAAGACCCGCAAGTAATTATCCCCAGCATCCATCTTGATATTTATTCATTAAAACAGATCACCTGGCCTTGATTGTATTGCTGTTTTTGGGATCTGCTGTGTTCAAATTGGCTGCCACATTTACTACATTAGAGAGATAACACCAAACAATAACTTGCATTTATACATTTTTGCATTCCAAAACTGTGAAGCACTTTGCAAAGAATGCAAAATGAGCTAGTTCTTTCTTTCTCTGAATTCTAGCTATAGATAAATACTGAGGTATCAAATTCAGCTGAGATAAGTCTGTACTGAAGTAAAGTCCAACAATAATTCCACAGAAGTATTTTTAGAGTGGTCCATACCAGATGAAGTAACACCCTCAACACCAAGACAAGGCAAAACAAGTTACAGCTTTGCAAGAGAAATGGAAATGGCAATGCATCAGAGTGGCACAAGTGGCTGAGCACACATTTATATTGGTGCCGTACATGGTAAGTGCTTATGCAAACTCTAACTGCACAGAAATATGTCAATTAAGTAAGGAAGAATATTCCTAAATGTCAACTTCCAAAATAAAATAGATCAAGAGGTTATAACAAAAGATACATAAGTTAAATGATTCAAACAGGAAGAGAAATCGGAGATTGACCTTGACAAATCTATATTAAGTCATTCTTGGGTTATATATAATACACAGTTACAGTCAATGCCAAATGAACAGTACAAAGTAGTTCAAGTATTAAGACATGCAGATTGAAATTTGGCTTAAAATGGGAGATTAGCTCCCATAGGTAGTCTCACAATGTTTCTGCTTCCAATTGGCTGCAATATAACTGGAAAATGTGTAGAGAAGAGATTAAAAATGCCCATGAAACAATTAGAAACTACTTTTTATTATTCATTCATGAGGTGCAGCCACCACTGTCAAGGTCAGCAATTATTACTCATCACTAATTTCTTTTGAAAAAGTATTGGTTAACCACCTTCTTCGAATGCTGCAGGCCATATATTGTAGCTGCATCCACCATGCTGTTAGAAAGAGACTGCTAGGATTTTGATTCAGTAACAATGAAGGGACAGCAAGATATTTCCAAGTCATGATGGCGTGTCACTTGGAAGGGAACTTACAGGTGGTTGTGTTTCCATGTGCTTGTAGTCCATGATCTTGTAAGTGGTAGATTTCACCGGTATGCAAGATACTGTTGAAGAGCCTTTGTGAGTCACTGCAGAGCATCTTGTAATTGAAATGCTACCATGGTGGGTCAGTAATGGAGAGAGTGCCAATAAAGCAGGTTGATTTGTTCTGGATAACATCAAGCTTCTTGAATGTTGTTGAAGCTGCATTCATATGGGCAAGTGGAAAATATTTCTTCACACTCCCGGCTTGTGCTTTGTAGCTAATGGGCAGGCTTTGGGGAACCAAGAGGTCACTTGCTCCCCACAGAATACTCAGCATCTGATCTGCCCTTGTAGCTAGAGTATTTGTGTAGCACAACCAGTTAAGTTTCTGGTCACTTCAGGACATTGATCACGAGGGTTTCAGCAATGTTAATTTTGTCAAATGTCAAGGGGAGGGAGTGAAGTGATTAGATTCTGTCTTGTTGAAGATGGTCATTGTCCAACATTAGTGTTTTATGAATATTATTTGCCACTTACTGGTCCAAGTCTGAAAGCTTTCTGGATCTTACCGTACAGGGACAAGGACTGCTTCGATGTGGAGATACCAGAGTTGGACTGGGGAAGCACAATAAGAAGTCTCACAACAAACACCAGGTTAAAATCCAACAGGTTTATCTGGGAGCACGAGCTTTCAGAATGCTGCCCCTTCATCGGGGGGGGGGGGGGAGGATTTGGTCACAAACAGAGCATATACAGACACAGACTCAATTACAAGATAATAGTTGGAATGCATGTCTTTACAGGTAATCAAGTCTTTACAGGTACAGACATTGCAAGTGGAGAGAGGTTTAAGTACAGGTTAAAGAGGTGTGTATTGTCTCAAACCAGGACAGTTAGTAAGATGTTGCAAGCCCAGGCAAGCCGTGGGGATTACAGATAATGTGATATGAACCCAAGATCCTGATTGAGGCCGTCTTCATATATGTGGAATTTGGCTATTAGTTTCTGCTCGACAATTCTGCATTGTTGTGTATTTTGAAGGCTGCCTTGGAGAACACTTACCTGAAGATCAGAGGCTGAATGCCCTTGACTGCTGAAGTGTTCCCCAACAGAAAGGAAACACTCCTGTCTCAGGTAACTCACCTCCTCAAGGCCCTGTCAGTGTTGCTCCCAACCCATTTCTGAAAGATTAATAAAAAACATTATGCAATCTTCAGTTAGTACACTCACTTATGACCTTCAGGGAAAGCTACTGATTGAGCAGCTGAACGATGTTGGGCCTAGGACATCAGGAACTCCTGCAGCAATGTCCTGGACTTGCAATGATTGACCTCAAACAACTACAACTATCTCCCTTTGTCCTAAGTATGACGCCAGCCAGTGGAGAATTATTCATCCTTGATTCCCACTGAGTTCATTTTTACTAGTCTTCTTGATGACACACTTGGTCAGTTGGTGCTTTGACATCAAAGTCAGTGACTCTCACGTCACCTCTGGAATGCAGGTCTTTAGTCCATCAGTGTATGCATCAGTGGTCGGAAGCTGAGTGATCCTGAAAGAACCTAAACTAAGCATTGGTTAAAAGGTTATTGACAGTTTCATCTCCTGAATCTTCATTTCATCTCCATGTTGAAAGAGTGATGCAGAGTCAACAGTAAGCATTCCAATGCCCCGTTGCTCCAGTGTCAAACAGTTACCTCTAGTATTAAAGAATACCTTCAAAAGCAATTATAACTGGCCAAACATTCTGCAATAGACAATAAATATATTTGTCATAGCTCTACAGAAGCTCTTATTGTCGAAGAGTGTGCATCTTCACCAAAATTTGCTTTAAGACCAATTACAAAAATTTGCAATAGAAGTAACCGCAAAGACCGATCTACATTCAAATGATACAGCAACAGGCCAAGTGAACTAATGAATCCATAAATATATTTATGTTGCATTCAAATATTCCCCATCTTCCCTCATCTAAATCTGCCGTAACCCTCTATTCCCTTCTCCATTGCTTGCCTGGCTTCCCCTTAAATGTAGCTACACTATTAGCTTCAACCACATCCTGTGGTAAAGAGTTCCACAATTCAAAAGAGACAGTTTGCAGCTCAGTGTGTCTGGGACCAATATTCTCCTGGGGAGGTTAATTAGTGTGTTTGGGGGGAGTTTACACGGAATTTATAAGAAGAGGGGGGACGCGGATGAACATTTAGAAGCAGAAATGGTGATAAGATGCATAAAGTTAGAAAACTAGGCAGGGCTAGGGAAGAAATTAAGTTCCTATCAGATAGGAGTGCACTAAGAGTAAATAGTAAGATGTTAGGTGGGTTCAGAGAATGGGAGAAAGTCTAAATTCGGTTTAAAGTTCAAATGTATTTAATAGTCACAAGTAGGCTTACATGAACACAGCAATGAAGGTACTGTGAAAATCCTCAAGTCGCCACATTCCAGCACCTGTTCAGGTGCACTGAGGGAGCATTTAGCATGGCCAATGCACCTAACCAGCATGTTTTTTTGTCTGTGAGAGGTAACTGGAGCATCCAGAGGAAACCCACGCAGACATGGGAAGAACATGCAGACTCCGCACAGACAGTGACCCAAGCTGGGAATCGGACTTGAGTCCCTGGCGCTGTGAGGTAGCGATGCTGACCACTGTGCCATCATGTCACCCTACTGTGCATGCATGTAAATGTACAGAGTGTGGTAAATAAGATTGGTGAGTTGCAGGCACAAATTGCCATGTAGAAATATATTGTGTCAATAACGGAAACCTGGTTCAAAAAAGGACAGGACTGCAGGGTATTAAATATTTCTGGATACAAGATGTTCAGGAAAGATAGGAAAGGAAGGGAAGGGGGAAGAGTGGCAGTATTGATTAAGGATAACATTTCAATCTGAAAGAGAGATGTCCCAGGGGGATCAAGGACAAAATCTATTTGACTAGATTGAAGGGGCAAAAAAGGTACATTTACATTTTTGGGTGTAGTCTTTGATTAGCAGAACAAATGTGCCAGGAAATTACAAATAGGTGCAAAAAATATAGAGTAGCTTTCATAGAATCCCTACGGTGCAGAAGGAGGCAGTTCGGCCATCGAGTCTATGACAGAGTATCTTACCCAGGCCCTTCCCTCCACCCTATCCCTGTAATATTTGCCATGACTAATCCATCTAATGTACACATCTTGGGATACTAAGGGTCAACTTACCATTGCCAATCCACCTAACCTACACATGTTTGGACTATAGGAAAAAATCAGAGAACCCGGAGGAAACCCACACAGATACAGGGAGAACATACAAACCCCACACAGCCATCTAAGGATCCCTCTCAGTCCAGGACTTTATATGGGTAGCTGAGACTGGCAATGAGTCCAAAAGGTGCCAGGCCAACACTACTTCTTGTGGTACAGGCAGCGACAATACAGTCTGCAGCAGAAGGAGTCCATCCCCATTTGATATTTATGTCCTTGGTCTATGAACATAAGAACATAAGAACATAAGAAATAGGAGCAGGAGTAGGCCATCTGGCCCTTCGAGCCTGCCCCGCCATTCAATAAGATCATGGCTGATCTGTCGCTGCTCAGTTTCACTTTCCGGCCCTCTCCCCATACCCCTTAATCTCCTCTCTTATCAAAAACCCATCAACCCGCTTCTTGAAAATATTTAGCGAGGCAGCCTCCACCACTTCAACAGGTAGAGAATTCCAGAGATTCACCACCCTTTGAGTGAAGAAGTTCCTCCTCAACTCCGTTCTAAAACGCCCCCCCTTTATCTTGAGGCTGTGCCCCCTAGTCCTACTGTCTTTTTTGAGCGGGAAGAGTCTCTCCACCTCTATCCTATCCATCCCATTCATCATCTTATACGTCTCAATGACATCTCCCCTCATTCTTCTAAACTCCAACGAGTACAAGCCTAGTTTATTCAGCCTCTCCTCATAGCTCAACCCCCTCAACTCCGGTATCAGCCTAGTAAACCTCCTCTGCACTCCCTCCAAGGCCAAAATATCTTTGCGCAGGTGCGGCGCCCAAAACTGCACACAGTACTCCAGCTGCGGCCTCACCAATGCCCTATACAGCTGCAGCAAGACCTCCCTACTTTTATATTCAATCCCCTTCGCTATGAAGGCCAGCATCCCATTCGCCTTCCTGACCACCTGCTGCGCCTGCAAGCTGGGTTTTTGCGACTCATGCACAAGGACCCCGAGGTCCCTCTGCACCGTCGCCTGCTGCAGTTTTTCGCCACGTAAGTAATAGTCCTTCCTACCATTCTTCCTACCAAAGTGGACCACCTCACACTTGCCAACATTAAATTCCATTTGCCATTTCCTGGCCCATTCGCCCAGCCTATCTAAATCCTTCTGCAGACTCTTGGTGGAAGGAGTAGCTGAATGCAGCCAACAACAAGGCCCATCTCTGTATCCTCGTGGAGGCAAAGGCGTATCCTCTTGGAAAGATCCTAACAGAGGCTTGTGATTGATACACTGCCTTATATATAGACAAAACTTCTTCAGTGCATAGGTCACCAGAAGACCCTCCGTGTCAATTTAAGAATATTTCTTTTCAGTCTCAGATAAGGTTCACCCCTGGTGCTGTACTACCCATGTCAGGCTCTGCTATGACATTGCATTCAGTAACCTGAGCCACCTCTATGCTTTTTCTAAGGACAGTTTAGTCTTAGCCAGCTTTCTTTTGTATTGTGAGTCAGTTGAATCTGCAGACCTCTCTTAATATTTCTCCCAAAGTTGGGCTGAATTCATGATGCATTTCTAAGTCCATACGCCTCATCAATTGCATTACCCTCGACATCCCTGTGACCCAGTCCAAGAATGAAAAATTGTAATTTCTTTAAAATACCTACAGAATCTGTAGTTGTGTTTAAGTATCTTTGAAAATGATTTTGAAAAGTTTGCATCAATTATAAAGAGATCATAAGAGTACTGTTCCATATCACCTGGTAGCCCTTTATCTAGAAGCAGTACCAACAGGGAAGGAAGTTAAGACTAAAAACCATGTGGCCAGGCTCAAAGGAGAGCTAAAAACAAAAGGGAAGGGGAAGTGAAGGCTCAGATAAAGCCAGAAACAGAATCAGAAAGAGAAACACAAATTAATTTGTGAGGAGAAAAAATAATCCACTTTCAGGATGAGGTCAGTTTTTCTGTTTGGCAAAAAAGGAGACAGGAGTTCTTGGAGGTATTATGTGAGCTGGCTAAAAAGATCTAAAACCTGGAAAGCTGTGTGAATAGCTTGGAGACAGGTAGAGCTGGATACTTTCCAAGAAGTGGCCAAACCATGAACCAGGAGGGTTGGTTGGTTGAAAAGGAAATCTGGAAAATTGTATCAACAGAACTGTCATGGCCCAAGGAAAAGAGAGCTCATAAGGGTGTGCCTTGATGATAATCGTACCTGTGAAACTCAAAGGTGAAAATTGTTATTGGATAGGACTCCTGACCTACCATTCATGAGTAAAGAAAAGCAGAGTGCCACATTTTGTGGGGAGTGATGAGAACGGTAGTGTCTGAGTTTGTTCATTATACTGATTATTTAAAGTAAAATCTATCTTATTTGAAGTATTATTCACCTGTTTATTCATGCTTAATTTACACTGGTGCTTATTCATGTAAAAGTAAAGGTTACAAATAATGGATTTGATAGTAATTTAATCATTTGGGGGTCATTCCATAAACTTTGTCATTTTGGTTTATAGTTTTCCCACAGGAATCATAATACCCCTCTCTACTATCACATGAATATACTCAATAAAGTTAGTTAAACATAATTTGCTTTGAACAAACCTATGCGGCTTTCTTTAATTAATCCAAGCTTTTTGAAGAGGCTGTTAATTATGTCTCTGATTATCATTTCTAAAAGCTTTCCCACTACTTTCCCACTACTTTAAACTGACTGACCAGTAGTTGCTGAGCTTATTTTTACACACGTTTCTGAGCAAGAGTAAAACATTTGCAATTCTCCAGTCCTTTGTCACCACTCCTACAACCATGTGACATTGGAAGATTTCATCAGTACCTCTGCAATTTCAACTCTTAAATTCCTGCAATGTCCTGAGATATGGCTGGCCCTTTCCTGATGAGTTATCCACTTTCAATACAGCTAGCCTTGTAGTATCGCCTCTATGTTAATTTTTAGTCCATTCTGTGACACAACTATTTCCTCTTTCACTATGAATTCGGCAACACCTTCTTCCTGGTTAAATACATTTTTAATATATTCATTTAGTATCTCTGTTTCCATCTGTAAATCCCCTTTTGTGTCCCTGATCAGCTCCTCTTGCTATCATTTTACTATATATATGATAGGTTTTTTTAGATTCCTTTTTGTTAACTGCCAGTCTCTTCTCATACTTTCTTTTTGACACACTTGTTTCCTTCCTTACTTCTTCTCTGAACCTTCTATATTCAGACTTGTTCTCTCATGTATTATCAATTCATCATCTGTCTCATACACTCTATCACTTGCATCATCCAGGCAACTCTGGTCTTTTTTTTGTCTTTATCTTTTCTCCTTTTGAGAATATACCTTGACAGTACTCGAAGCCTGTTAAAGTTAGCCCATTGTTTAACTGAAACTTTGCTCACCAATCTTTGATTTCAATTTGCCCTGGACAGATCCATTCTCAATATCTAGAAATTGGCCTCTGCCCAATTAAGTGTTTTTACTGTAAATTGCCTCTTTCCATAGTTGATCTAAACCTTAAGACACTGTGTTTGGTGTCCCTGAATGTTCCCTGACTGACACTTTAATCCATCTGACACACCTCATTCCCCAGTCGCAGATCCAGCAATGATTCCTTCCTCATTCGACTAGAAACGTACTGATTTTAAAAAATTCTCCCGAAAACACTTCTTCCACCTCTTTGCCCTAACATCATCCCAGTTTATGTTAGGATTACAGAAGTTCCCTAGTATTACTATTCCATGGGTTATTTCACCTTGCTTGGAAATTTAATTTTTTATCTATTTCCCAGGAGTAATGATGTATAGAATACAATTAGTAATATAATATTGGCTTAAATTCTCCCACCTTACCCACTGCGTGAATCGTAGTGGGCAAGACAGAAAACTTGGGGGACTATTCAAAGAATTGTTGAACTCAGCGAGAATTTCCAATCTTGGGACATGCGTAGCCAGAGAATCCTGCCCATCATTTTTCCCCAACTCCTTCGTTGCTCACTCAGTCTATCTGCCTCTCTCTCTCTCTCTCTTTGCTGTTCTGCCTCTCATCCTCCAGTTTGATTGCTCTGTCTCACTCACTCTCTTCCTTCACTTTAAACTTTCATGTTCTCCTCATTCATGGAGCATATACAAATCAAGAGAAAATGAAGTATTTTGGAAAACAAAATGGTCTAAAAAACTTGAACCAATAATTCAAAGGTCTGATTATATATCCTGTAGCAAGCCTTCTGATCACAAGACAGGAGTAGGGCTTCCTAAGAAATCATTTTCTAGGAACTTATAACACTAGTGAGTCAACTCTATGAATGAGAATAAACATCTTAGTCAGAATTGCTTTTATCCAATGTTTTGTGCCACAGCTGTTGCTTGCCAAACTCGGGAGAAACTCTTGATGGTGGATCAAAACTTGTTTGGCTCAATTGCCATATTCACAAACAGCTGGGAATGATAGATCATCTACTAATGAGCCGCAGAAATGTGAATATTCAGGAGCGATTTGCCAAGTGAATACAGCAACAATGACATCAAGTCCATATACAGTAGAAGCAGAGCAATGATTGCTGGATCTAACATTTAGTATCACATGCTATCAGAGGTGCTGTGGTGCTACTCATGAGGGGTTGAAATTGAACAAAAAGTAGGGTGTGTTTAGGGAAGTCAAACATTATATTTTTAAACATCTGAGACCTCACCTTCTTAGTATATTCTGACAAAATGGTCAAGCATTACATGAAGAATTTTTCATCAGATCTGAAGGAAAATCTTTGTTTTCAAGATTTCAATATGGGCAAATAGCTGTTTTAATTTGGAATTCATAATAAAATATAATTATTCATCATCAAAAACTGGCAATGTTTTATTTTTCATCAATGCAATCAAATATAAATGGTCATTTGAGTATTCTAACCTAAGAGTTTTTTAACCTGAGGTCATGTTTTGAAACTATTCCCCCTCATAAAATCATCAAGAACAAGGGGAGCATGATTTAAGGTGATTTGCAGATGAAGCAAACATGATGTGAGACGAAATTTTTTCATGCAGCGAGTGTTCAGATCTGGAATGCATTGCCTGGAAGGGTGTTGGAGGAAGGTTCAATCAAGGCACTCAAGATTACATGAAGTGTTAAATTGAATAGAAGCAATGTGCAGGGGTACAGAGAAATGGCAAGGGGATGGCACCAAATCATGTTGCTCATTTTTTAGACAGTGCAGACACAAAGGGTTAAATGTTCTCTTTCTGTCCATAACAATTCTGTGACGTTTAGGTTTGAGTTTGATATTCCATATTCCATGTTGAAAAAGCACATTCCCATTACTGTCCTAAAATATACTCATTCTCTTCTCAACAACCAATGGCCCATCCAGTTATCAACATTTTTAGAAGTGGTACTCACACATGCATATTTAAGGATGTAGCCACTGAACTCAAAGCTATTCCACTAACAGTGATGGGACTGAATCACATAGTACGTTTAGGCTTTCAAATGCAGAAAATCCGATTATATGAATGAGTTTGATCATTTGTTTTTTCTTATTACTTACCATGTCATGAACTACCATTCCATAAGGATTCTATTTAATGGACCAACCGTAGCTGATGCCAAATTCTATTTGGAAAAGAGCACCAGATGAGGTAAGGCTGGGTGTGTTTTGAAAGGGTCATTTCAGGCTGTTCAGAGTAAGAGAAAAAGACTGGCAAAAATCAATAGCTGGCACAATAAGTGTGGAAGTCCATAGCAAACCTTCCAATCCCATCCTCACCACCGCCCAACCCTTCCCTCACCACTAAAGATATCAAAAAGGGCAAAAATAGATAAAATAGGAAAATTGGATTAGGGTTCATGTGTCTGCAATTACACAATACAATGTGATGTTAAAATCACTCAATCTAAATGTAAATTTTAATAAAGAAATATGAAATAAATTATATTTTCTTGTTATAAGAAAATAAAGAGTCACACAATGGATCGATTGGGAAATAGGGACCCAAATTGCTCAATCACGGATCACAGAGTCATGTGTTGCATATGCACGATCACGCCCGAGTTAAATAAACACAAAATAAAAACATTTAAGTTCCTGCCAAAAAGAGCAAAGAAAAATATTACAAACACAGAATTTGAGAAAGCAGTTTATTCCAGGAGAATCAACTTAAGGGATAAAAGCAAGCAGCACTAACATATGCACAAGAGGCAACCACAGATGTGTAACCGTGCCCACATGAGGAAAACAGAAAATATTTCAAAAGTTTATCAGAACACAGGGAGCTGAGTCCATAGAAAATAGGAACGAACCATGCATGGTTGGAGGGCGGCAGCACATGCACAACAACACAATAACATCCACCGGCAGTGAAGAAAATGAGCCAGAAAGCCCACCCAACAACTCAGCCTGCCAGACTCTACAAACACAGCTCCAGGCTTTGCAGACATAACAGGTTTGCAACCAAAAATCTTCAGTGAACCACCTCAAACATTCAAACACCAAGTTCACTGCTGGTGGTGCATTCTTTTTATTTTTTCCGAGTTGATTCATTTATTTGTGGAACTATATATTTGTTCAAGCTGGCCGGTGAAAAGACGATCAAAAATGACTCTGATTAGATTGACTTATGTGCTCCTTATCTGTTGCTGACTGCTGATTCTTCAGCGAAAACTTTTTGAAGCAATAGTTCCTTTATGATATAACATTGGCTGAAATTTTGCATTTATTAAGCAAACAGTTTCGAAGGCGCCAGCAAATTGCGCGAACTAGAGAGTTTGAGAGGCCAGGAGTCGAGAAATGTACATAGTTGCATTGTTTCAATTATATTACGTGAGTTTCCTTCAGGTGTAATGTTCAGTTCTAAGGTACTGTAGGTATATCTCCTAAAGTGGAACGGTAAAAATATCCCCATGGAGGGTAAATAGAACAGGGGAATTATTCAACCTATTAAGTTCAGGGCAAGGGTAAGCAAAACAGACCCAAAAAAATTAATAATAACAGGAAGATCAATGTGAAAAGATAGTTTTGGGAGATGAATGTAAAGTTTTTATACAAATGATTGTCTGTCAAGATTAAAGTAACAGAGTTAGAAATAATGTATATGCAACTATTGAGAACACTGATATAATTGGCATCTCAGAATCCGATGTTATGATTAGGTGAGGGGGGGGTCAACTGGTTCCCCGATTTCCTCTCTCCTCTGCAGCAGGTTTCTTTGAAAAAATATAATCTGACCAAATCAATGAGTGGTTACCGTTCAAGCACTATGATCATAAATATAACACAATCCAACAAGTTTTTCTTGAGAAAAGAGGATAGCCTTTATTGTACTTAAATTGAAATAAAATATGATCTGACCCCCCCCACACACACACACACACACCCGTGCGTGTGTACATTAAGACATACACATGCACGCACACACAGTCACCAAAGGTCCAGAGGACAGTAAGTTTCTCTCCATCTTTATAAGGGGGAGAGAGCTGACTGGTGATGATATAATCTGAGGGTCACCACACCTTAGGCAAAGGGCAAAGTTGAGAAGCCGGGCCTTTCATGATTAACCCCCATTTGATTCAGGAATTGAACCCATGCTGTTAGGTGACCCCATTCACAAATAGGTAATAAGGTGAGGAAGGGTAGATTAAGCAGGTTAAAGTTCAGTAACGTTAAAGGGATATATAGTTCACAGAGATAGGTGATTTAGCTGGCTTCAGGTTGAATTCGGCAGACCAGCTGCTTTCACTTGGCGGTCCTGATCATTTTGGCATCGAGACAATTTAAAGATGCAGACAGATGTTCTTCTGTTCTTCTGGAGGCAGCAATGCTGTGTTGAATTATTTCTAAAAGCTCTGCCTGCAGCGCCTGGATAGTCATAATCAGCAGACAGCATTCAAAACTTTGCAAGTAAGGCCAGAGTCGGCAAAGTCCAATTTCAGGCAGAGAAAGCGGTGCTTGGCCCACGAAAGCAATTGGCGGCTTCTTCCGTTATATTGCTAGAAGCATGGTGCTCCCAAATTTTGTGATTTCTTCCTCGAGTGCCTACTAGATGAATGGAGGCCCACAGAGATGTCCTCTACCTCTGCTCTGGGCAAAGACCAGCACAAGATCAGCAGTACAGTATGGGAGCCGGAGGTACCCATGGTCAGTGCCAACTTTGGAGCTGGATGACCACGTTCATTGCCACTGGAAGTTGGTGCCCTCTAAGTTCTTATGGTGTCAAATCCTGCAGAAGGTGCAGATATATGTGACCTCTGACATGTGCTGCCATCAGTGACACAGGTTCTCACTCATCTGCAGGTAGCACATACTCTTTTTATAGACACTGTAGACAGCTCTCTGGAGTTCATTATTTGCCTAGGGAGGAGGTCCTGCCATTCCCTGGTCTTGGACATTCTGCTCCTACTTTTGGCAAGCCATGTGCCACCATCGCATTCATCTCCTTCTCTGTTGCCGATAAACAATTCGCAGACAGTGAAATCAACAGCTTCCATCCTCCTGATGGTTTCTTTACAGCAGTATCAAAGACAGAGATGCAAGAGGCAGCAATTATCCCTGAAAGACCACTCTTGGTCACGTCATCATCTGCGGCTGCCTCTCAAGGCTCCTTCACACATGCAGAAGCACCCTAGCCACGGATGTGCAATGTTGCGCGTGATTGTTGACCAAAACCATGTGTGCATGCAACCTTCAGTCTGTGTTGCCATGATTCCCCCCTTGCACTGTTGCACTTGCCAAGGTTTACTTCTCTCCCTTGTCTCTGGCACTGTTGCCCTTGTCCCAAGTTTTCTCACTCTGGCACTGTTGCCCTTGTCATGAGGGTTCCCTTCTCTCTAGCACTGTTGGCTTTGCCCTGCATCACATGCCAGCCAGGGAGAAGCCACTTGGGAAACTTATCTGTGACCTCACCAGACAGCCCCCACAACAGTCTCCTCAAATCCACTAAGCCATTTGCTTTCATGAGGACCATCATAAGCACTGCACTAAATTGTGTGCACTTACCTCCGAGTTCCCCATGAAGTTCAGGTCATTAGGTGCGCATCTTTTAAAGGCTGCTGTGAATTACGCTGTGCTGACATCACGCTGAGGTGGGATTTAAATTTGACGTGGGAGGACGATTCCAATAACGAGATGCAGATTTGTTAAAGTTAAATTCCCTATGTTCAACGGTGTGGGATGCGGTCTGCCATTAATGGGGGGAGGGGACAATCACGTCCTGTATTTACGCCACAGGGAAACATGCCTAGTCCTTCCCCTGAAATTTTCCAATCTTGCCACTGAATCTACATACTCTGTTTGGGTGTGTAAATGCCAGCCTCAGGTAGAGAGCAAGAGAGAGGAGAGAAGAATACCATTTTAGGTTATGTTCCTTCGGCTGCTTGGCCTGTTCTGCAGAGGAAGCAGGTGCTTAAAACGCACGTGGTTAGTTTGTCACCTGACCTTCCCCCATCAACTGCCAGGAATCCAAATAAGGTCAAGGCTAGTGTTATCCAAAAGTAGCTTTATTAGCGGATCCTTCTCTTAGCTAGGGTCCTGGTGTACAAGTGGTTATGTTTTATGGTTTTTCTCCGCTCAGTTGAGTACCTAGATGAGTATTTGAATGTTGTGCTAATAGAATAGACAACAGGCTGAGGTTATTAGCCCATAACTTCCTCAGAATGGCAATCACCAGCTGACTGCCACTCTGGAGCGACTTACCTTGTCTCGCCCAACCTTCCTCCCTCAGTCTGGGGGAGCCAGAAGCAGCAGCAGTGAAGCACAACCCCAGCTGCATCAGAGCAGAGTAACTGGAGCACAGAGCAGTAAGACACCACCCCCCGCCCCCTTTTATGGCACTAGCTGGCATAAAGTAAACATTTAAATAAAGGGGGAAGGTAAGTTTGAATGATAGCTGGTGAAGTTCAGAGATGGGGGAAGCGAGCCAGGGGTGGTAAAGGCGGGAGTAGACTGGGAGAGACCCAGGAGGAGAGAGTCCGGGGATGGTGGGGTGGGGTGTGGGGCTGAGAGAGAGGAAGAGATCAAAGGGGGAGAAGGTAGTCGGGGTCAGACCAGAAGAAAGTGAGGCTGGAGTCGGACTAGGTGGGGGATGAGGTAGTGAAAGCACAGGAAGGGGGAGGGTTTGTGGGTATGGGGTGGGGGGGGGGGGAGTGGGGGTGTGGTGGGAGGTCAAGTTCAAACTAGAATCAAGGAGAGTCAGGAGTTGGCCCAGGAATTGGACCAAGTTCTGGACCAGGAGTTGGACCAGGAAGTGGACCAGGAGACGGGGCAGATCAGAGTCAGGCTGGGAGAAGAAGGGGGCGATCATTGTTGGGTCAGATCAGGCCAGGCCATGTGGCTGCTTGGTTGGGTGGCAGGTGGGGGAAATTCCCCTTTGGGGGTGAGGGTAGTGTAGGGGTTCCTCTGAGGTAACGGGGTCAGTTGTGGTGTGGGGATTCCCCTGAGGTAGTGGGGACAGTGATGGTGTGGAGATTCCCCTGGAGTGTCAGGGTTAAGGGTAGGTTGGGTTGTCCCCTGGGGTTTCAGATGTGTGCAGGGTATTGCATGTAGGGCTTGGTCTGGGTTAATCTGGAGTTAGAAGTGCTTTTTTCCTTCTAACTCTTTCAGATCAACTATGAGGATAGAACTAGCAGAACCATCTGAAGTTAATGATTTAAATTGCTTTGTCAGATGGTTCCCAGCACAGCACAATTACCCAGGGGAAGTTAGTCCTCTGGATAATTGCCTTGTAAGCCCTTATGTGAGAACTTCCAAGAGGAATTTCCCAGTGCATCATTGGAGAACTGCCCCCTTCCCAAATCTGACACTGGGGAGCCAGGAAGTTATGGACAGCTCGACTCCATTTCAATGGCATTGCATTGTAGAAGGTACAGTGATATAAATTGTGTAGCCATCCTTGGCTATGAGCTCAAGTCACCAGAAAATGTCTTCAGTCACTTACAAAAAAAAATTAAGATTTTCAGCAGTCATGGACTTTGATGTCAGCCTTTTAATTAATCAGAACTTTACCCTTCAAGTAAGCAGACAAGTTACAGAGTTCTCTTGAACAGCTGTTTAAATATAAGCTATAAGAAAGATGCCGGGAAGCTATATCCCTACAGCTAGCTAGAGTGGTGTATTCCAAAATACAAAGGCAATTAAAGTTTTCAAAATTGATAATAAGTCAGCATAAACCAATCACAATCACTTTACGCTTGTTTTATTATAATATCCAATCTGTATCTATTGATTGCTCCCATTTTCCAGTTATGATGTCTGATTTATGTGCTTTGCCAGACTAATAGCCTTGGTGTCTGTCTGTGAAGGCTCCCATAAGAAGACCTTTGTTTTTCAGCCTGTGTGATTTTTACACTTGCGTGACTATGAACCCTTTCACCATCCATTAGATTCAGGAATCATTTTTTTGATATGAAGCATGTTTTCTTGAAGAGAGAGTTGCATTATTGATAAAGAATGATCTGACAGGATAGAAAGTGAATATAGCAGTAGGGGATAATTCAGAGCAGTGAGGATAGCTGAGATAATGTTAGGGGTTGACAAATTAATTGGGACTGGCATAGACCATTGCCTAAGATGAGAGGGTGCGTAGGAAACTATGTAACTGAATTGTGCTCTAGAATACATTAATATACTCCTGATTATGGGAGGAATTTTCAACATTCTACAGGTTGAATGGACAGATGAGGAACAACATGAAGGGAGAAGTGAGACTACAACAAACTCGTAAGACAGCCCAAGACTGGCATTTGTCGCAGCTGATGAAGCAGTTTACAAGTGCAGAGATGCTTACCAATCTACTAGCTGCAATTAGCAACCAGAAAGTTAATGAAAACCTAGGATTGAGTGATTGTTGTATTGTTAGATTTAACAATGTCACCAAAGCTAAGACAAAAAAAAATGATAAACTACTGAGACCAGGGTTTGGAAAAAACAAAATCTGGAGAATTGGGTGGAGTTTTTGAAAGTATTAACTGCAGGGCACCAGGGCTCAAAACAGAGCAGGGAAATGGAATACATACATTAGAACATAAGAACTGGGAGCAGAAGTAGGCCATTTGACCCCTTGAGACTGTTCCGCCATTCAGTAAGATCATGGACTGAAATTTTGGTGGGCTCACTTACCCATCCACTCAGCATAACATTCTGCTTATTGTTCAAAAATCTACCTATCTCTGCCTTAAAAACATTCAACAAGGTAGCCTCAACCACTTCACTGGGCAGGGAATTCCATAGGTTCACAACATCGTGGAATAATACAAGACTGTTACAGGGAATGAGGAAATAAGGTATATTCCATTTGAAATAATGAAGAGTAAGATCAATTGCGAGGAAATGAAAAGTAAGGAAGAGTTGGATTCCTACAAAATGGAACTGAAGATAGCAAGGTTGAGGAGCAGTTGGGTCTGTTAGGGAATAAATTAGCATAATTATTAAAGGTTTTGCCAGGATCTGGCAAAAATATTGAATAGATTCTTTGCAAAGCACACATTTTAACTATAAAAATCAAGGCTTAGTGATCAGCACACCTAGAAGTAGGTATAGGAACGTGTTATGCAGAAATAGAAAGATTAACTGTCCACAAAGCTCCTCTGCATAATAAAATACTTATCAAAATCCTCAAGGACTTGAAAAGTTTTAACTTGAAGGGTTATAATATGTTGCACATCACTATAAAACCACAATATTGTTTTAAACAGGTAAAACTACTTACAGGGTGGAAATTAGCAGTGATTATACCTGCCATGCATTACAACAATTATTAATGTTGAAAAGTATACACCAGATCCTGTGTTAATTACTCTACTATGAGAAATGAGTTTGCACTTTTCAAAAACACATTTCAATGGCTGCATGCACATAGAGTCATAGAGGTTTACAGCATGAAAACAGGCTCTTTGGCCCAAGTTGTCCATGCCACTTTTTTTTAAACCCGTAAGCTATTCCCAATTGCCTGCATTTGGCCCATATCCCTCCATACCCATCTCATCTATGTAGCTGTCTAAACGCTTTTAAAAAAAAATTATACCCACCTCTACTACCTCTGGCAGCTTGTTCCAGACACCCATCACCCTCTGTGTGAAAAAACTGCCCCGCTGGACCCTTTTGCATCTCTCCCCTCTCCCCTCTCACGTTAAACCTATGGTCTCTAGTTTTAGACTTCCCTACCTTTGGGAAAAGATATTGACTTCCTCGCTGACCTATATGCCTCATTATTTTATAGATCTCTTTAAGATCACCCCTCAGCCTTCTATGCTCCAGAGAAAAAAAGTCCCAGTCTATCAAACCTCTCCTTATAATTCAAAGTCCCTGTAGCATCCCAGTAAATATCCTTTCTAGTTTAATAATATCCTTCCTATAATAGGGTGACCAGAATTGTAACAGTATTCTAAGTGTGGCCTTACCAATGTCTTGTACAATTTCAACAAGACATCCCAACTCCTGTATTCATTGTTCCGACCAATGAAACCAAGCATGCTGAATGCCTTCTTCACCACTCTGTCCACCTGTGACTTCCAGGAGTTATGAACCTGTACCCGTAGATCTCTTTGCTCTGTATTTCTCCCCAGTGCCCTACCATGGACTCAGTAAGTCCTGCCCTGGTTCAATCTACCAAAGTACATCACTTTGCATTTATTTAAATTAAACTCCATCTGCCATTCGTCAGCCCACTGCCTCAATTGATCAAGATCCCGTTGCAATCAGAGATAACCTTCTTCACTGTCCACTATGCCACCAATCTTAGGATCATCTGCAAACTTACTAACCATGCCCCTTATATTCTCATCCAAATCATTAATATAAATGATAAATAACAGTGAAGCCAGCACTGATCCCTGAGGCACACCACTGGCCACAGGCCTTCAATTTGAAAAACAACCATCTACAACCACCCTCTGGCTTCTGTCATCAAGCAGTTTTGTGTCCATTTAGCTACTCCACTCTGGATCCGGTGAGATTTAACCTTATGCAACAATCTACCGTGCGGTACCTTGTCAAAGGGCTTGCTAAAGTCCATGTAGACAACATCAATTGCATTGCCCTCATCTACCTTCTTAGATACCCCTTCAAAAAACTCAATCAAATTTTTGAGACATGATTTTCCACTCACAAAGCCATGCTGACTGTCCCTAATCAGTCCTTACATCTCTAAATGCCTATAGATCCTGTCTTTCAAAATATCTTCCAACAACTTTCCTACCACAGATGTGAGGCTCACTGGCCTGTAGTTCCCAGGCTTTTCCCTGTCACTCTTTCTAAACAAAAGCACAACATTTGCCACCGTCCAATCTTCAGTTGCCTCACCTGTGGCTATCGATGTTTCAAATATCTCTGCTAGGGGACCTGCAATTTCCTCCCCAGCCTCCCACAATGTTCTGGGATACACTTCATCAGGTCCCAGGGACTTATCTACCTTGATGTGCTTTAAGACTTCCAGCACCTCCTTCTCTGTAATATGTACACATATAAGCATGTGATAGTGCAAGGACATTTATTTCCCCACTTCTGACTGATTAAAACCATCAAGGTTGAACAATAGTGTCTCAGAAGGTTCAGTTTTTTATGGCAGGTCATTGCTGATATCCCCTGGAAAAAACTTAATTTGCAGTTGACCAGGTGGGCATATATTGCCAGAGGCAATCAAGGTCACCATGGCTGTGAGTTTCCTCACCTTCAGCTTCTTCCAGGGGTCTGCTACATGACCTCTGCAGGATTTCACAATCTATGCCTAAGAGCATTTCCCAGATTTGTTCTGACCACGTCTAAACCCATTAGGTCATTGAAGTTATTGATGAGGCCAGTCAGAACCAGAGGGTTCTCACACTCTTTCTGTAGTGTGAGGCTTTCCTTAGACACACTGCTGAACATTACCAGCATGTCCGCCCAAGTTTCACACGATCCCGTCCGAGAACGCCATTCTCCGAGCCGAGCCCGCCTCCGGAATCGGGGCTGGCATGTCAATGAAATTCCAGCCACAGTGTAATAGACTGCACACATGGGCATATGGTGTCATGGACTGCACACGTTGAAAGCAAGGGCTACCTTCAAAGGACATGGTTCATGACAATTGAAAGGTGCCAATGAGCACTCACTGAGCAAGCCATTGAATTGCGAAAGATGTGACTCTGGTGCCTGGTCAAATCTGGGAGACAAACGTTTCAACATGTACCAGCAACGGTTTCCACTATGGTTGGGGTCAGCTATGCCTCACATGCTTTTGTGCTGCAGAGAGGACTGGATCTACAGTTGGAGGAGCCTCACAAGTTCAGGGTGCTTGCAGATGCTCACTGCAGTCCCACAGGAAACTGTGACGGACTCATTCAGACATGGTTCAGATAATCTGACACTGTGATGCCTTATGTTACAGTATTGCCCCGCTCCTCATCTTGAAAGAATCTTTTGCAGTCCTTCCCACCCACCTGCGGGTGGATTAATCTCAGTGAAATTCTGCCCATTGTGCTGATTTCATCCTCAGCATAGGCAATGCTTAGGAGTAAAGTAAGTACACTCCAAAGATGTGCAGGTTAGATTGATTGGCCATGTTACATTGTCTCTTCGTGTCGGGGGAATTAGCAGGGTAACTATGTGGGGTTAGGGGAATAGAGCCTGAGTGGAATTGTTGTCAGTGCAAGTTCAATGGGCCTCATTCTGCACTGTAGGTTTCTATGATTGAGGATACCATGAAATACTTTTCACTATTTCTCATTATTGTTAAAAGTATAAAAAGAAATTACAGTTGCTCAATTGAGCTTGGCTTTAAATCAATGGTCATAGGTGAATGACCTAGGTTCTAACCAACCAACATCAGGAATCTCTTATACAATTGAACATTAAAGTGCATGAGTTATCTGGCATTTGAGACGTGCAAGTACAAAAATGGTGATCATCAAGAGGGCACAACTGGGCGAAGTTTCTTGCAACGGCAATATATTATAAAATAGTAAATTGGGTGACCATGTTGCTTTAGAATACTTTTAGAATTTAATTGGCAATAATGACAAGAGGAAAGCTTCCCACTGTGTTTACAATCTTCCTAGTGGAGAGCCACCAGAGGAGAGCTTCCCCTCATGAGTGGAATAAACACCCATAGTATCTTGTCAAAGTTGAAAGCACTTCAGGGAAGAAGCTGCTGCACCTGATGTCATGAAGACACTGGGTTGTGATGGAATTAATCACAGCTGTTGGAACTGGTACCATAGGCGACTCGAGCCTCTAGGTTAACCTTGCAGCCTTTGAAGTGGGACTGGTTTCAATTCATTAAAGCTGCTTGATCACAGTTCCTCGTCATGTGCAAGTTTTTGTTTCAAGTGAGGGAAAAAGGTTGTGATTCCTTTTAATATCTGAGTGCCATTGATTGCAACATCTGTTTAGTCTGTTTACATTCTGAATTGCCAGCCTATCACCTTAACATGGTCAGTATTATAGTGTCATCCGTCCACAACCTTTCTGGCAGGACTATTTGGGATCGGGGCACTAAAAAGTAAACAAAAACACGAATGTCACGTTGCTTTCAGTAGTGACACAGGCTTTTTAAAGTTAAGATTATTTTGGGAAGCATTTTAGTGCAAAACAAATGGCAATGCGAGGTCAAAAAGCTTTGCGAAGGTTCATATTGAACACGTTGGACTGCCAGTCTAAACTTGTCTGGATGTTTCATTATATTGTGCGTGATGCATTGTTAAGTGTGGGGGTTGGTGGTTGGGGAGGGGGGTGCTTGATTTTAAAAAAAGTCCAGATGTTGAGCGAGCAATGATGTTGTTTTCAATCTATTTGAGAAAAAAGGCATCCCATGGAACTCTAATAGGTTTATCGAAAGTTCACCAAACAATGTGAAATTCGAAGAGGTGAACTAAACATTGGCCGATTTTGTTTTTGAGCTCTTGTGTGTCGTTGGTGTATGAATATGTTCAAGTGTTTTATTTATTTGGACAGCTGCAGAGATGTGAATCTGTTCTGGTTTTACTGACATTAAAAACTGTTCAAGCACAAGCAGTCTTTTAACAAGATAAAAGTCAATAGCCTGGATTGTCCTGTGTGTGGTAATGTTGCTGTACATTTAGCAGTAATTGCAGTGTGGTACCATTGCTGATAATAGAGAACTTAAAGAGTAATTATTGCTGCCTCTTGTTGTCTTTGTGATATGAAACACAAACTCAAAACAACAACGCAAGTTGGGGTGAAGGATGTATCATCTAGTGGGGCACTATCTTATACACGTTTAATAAACCAACATAAAATTCATCAGTGACACCTCCTGGGGTAGTGAAATCCTTCTTGCAGATGTCCAACATTTTAATTTATTTCAAAATGGAAATGCAAAATGAGAATCAATGTCAACTCCAAAATTATGAACAAGAGGAATTACATCCATGCTCCAACTGTATTTTAGATTGAAATTCTATTGCAAACAGCATTATGATATAATACCTGATGCATTTTAGAAATTTTCTACAACAAACAATTCTTAAAAAAGAATGCATTTGCTTATCGGTATTTCAGACTTAAATTCCATTTCTTGCTTTTCTCTTAAGCTCTGAAAACACAGGAAAATTGGAGGCTACAGACTGGAATTTTACAGAGCTATCTCAGCAGGGGCATAAAATGCTGCAGACCATTCAAATGCCCATTGACTGGTGCGACAGCAAAATTCTTCCCCATATTCAGCAGTTTCAAGTCTTCATGGACGTTTTAGCAGCAGTCGGGAGGGGAAGGGTTGTTGTGTTAAGCAGCTATTATGGAGGATGTTGGGCTTTCTTAAAATTGTTGGATCCAAGCTATGATGTAACTCTTGAAGGGATACTGAAGATGTAGCAGCACTGGAGAGAACGTGAATGTTGGTATACTACTTACTTACTGAGATTTTGTTGGGATGCTGGTGGCAAAGTGCTGTGAAGCAGACATTGGGTATGGCAGAACTAGGGAGTGACTTTCCCAATCTTGACAGCATTGGTGGGGAAATCCAGTTTCTGCCTGAATTACAGGCATAAAAATCATGGTGAAAGACGCCCCAAGGTGCTTCAGAAACTGTGAGCAACTTGCAATGTGATTCTGGCTATGGGAACATTAGAAGGTGCAATATTTGAGGTTATGTCATTTGTGGAGATACCATGCTAATGTTGGGGGAATGTGATGAGGTCTGACACCGCTGATCAACACTTGGAAGAGAAATAAGAACATAAGAACATAAGAACATAAGAAATAGGAGCAGGAGTAGGCCATCTAGCCCTTCGAGCCTGCCCCGCCATTCAATAAGATCATGGCTGATCTGTCGTGGCTCAGTTCCACTTTCCCGCCCTCTCCCCATAACCCTTAATCCCTTCTCTTATCAAAAACCCATCAACCCGCTTCTTAAAAATATTTAGCGAGGCAGCCTCCACCACTTCAACGGGCAGAGAATTCCAGAGATTCACCACCCTTTGAGATTTAAAATCATTGGGAGGGAACTCCAGGGACCCACTAGCAACAAGTGTCTGGGAGTAATGGGAAGATGATCTTTGGATTTGAAACAGTGCAGGAGAAGTCTAATTTCTCAAAAGTATTGAAGTGCTCGTAGGATCTTAAGAGGATGAGTGGCACCGGGGACATAAGTCATAGAGACATAGGCGCTTAGAACTAGCTCCCGAGATCAAGAACAATGGGGATTGGGGTGTTGTGGAAATAGGGTGAGCGGTCATGGTTGGGCATGAGCTGGAATTAGCATCTTGACTGCACATTTAATTGATTCCTGGCCTCTGACGCTCCTTATCTTTCAAATATGTACTAAATTATATCTTCTTTTCCTTTTAAAATTCAATTACAGATACCATTTTCAAGGTAGGTTGATGATGTTTAGCAACATTGTGAAGAAGGCTCATAGAATTTGAGACCAACAAAGGGTCCTGGGCTTTGCTTGGATTGGGTGGGAGTTCTGAGATGTGTTACACTTAGTGCATAGGTTAAGCCATTTGGCAGGGTGAATAATTTTAACATGAAAGCCCATTTTCCTGTTACCCACAGAAACTGGATAAATAGTCATGTTTTTTATAAACAAATCATTATCAGTAGAATTCTGTGGTGAGTAACTCACCTCCCAACTTCCCAAAGCCTGTAGACCATCAACAAGGTACAAGTCAGGAATGAGATAGAATACTCTCCACTTGCCTGGATGCGCGCAGCTCCAATGGCATATGAGAAGTTCAACAGCATCCAGAACAAAGCAACCTGTTTGATTTCTCTCCATTCACTATAGCAATATACCTTTAAGACAGTTGTCTCCAAATAGTCGATCACGATCAACAAATTAATCCTGGAGTCTCAAAAAGTCAATTGTCACTGATTGCCAAACCACTGCTGAGCATTTGCGGCATTCAGGGTTCTCGTGAAGATGAGCAAATCAGCTCATTGACTGCCAAACCGCAGGCACCAAAACATGGACTCAGCTGGGTGAAGACAAAATGATGAGCAAGGAGCCAGGGACCTCCAAGAAGGCAAAAACCCACCATTTCCACCAGGAATGGGAAAGGGAATTGATTTTTTTTGAACATCAAAGGCAACAATATTTGTCTCATTTGTCTACAGAGAGTAGACTTGAGAAAAAAGATAATTTGGAATGGCATCACAAGACAATGCATGCAGCATTTCAAGAAAATTTCCCTTTAAACAGCACCATTAAGACAAAGAAAGTTGGGAAGTTAAAATGAATGTTGCAAACTCAACAGTCACTCTTTCAAAACCTGTGGCTAAAGGCAGGGCTAGCAAAAAGGCACTTTTTCACATTAGCCTTCTGCTGGCAAAACAAAAGAAATCATTCACCGATGGCCAAGTCATCAAGGAAACTATAATAGTCTGCTGCTGACACTTTGTTCAAAGACTTTAAAAACAGAGATAAAATTATGTCAGCCGTCAAAGGCATGCCACTTGATGTTTTAACAGTAGCCAGATGGGTGGAATAGTTGTCCGAGGATGTATCTCAGTAAATGCACCAATGCCGGAATTCTACTGCCCCACCCGCCACGGGAATCAGAGCAGATGAGAGGCGGACAATGAGAAGGCCCATTGACCACAGGCAGGATTTTCCGGATTTGGGTCAAGCAAGGTTGTAAAATCTCACCCCAAGACTTACCAGGCTATGAATGCTTCTCACTGCAGTTTGATGAGTCAGTTGACATGAAGTATTCAGTCCAGCTGATTGTTTTCATTCATATGGCATTCAAAGATGTAACAAGAAAGGACTTCCCGACTCTTTTGCCACTCAAAGAGAGGACAAGGGACGAGGATGCCTACAATGAAGTCAGAAGTATGCGACTGAGAAAAACATTTTGATCAAGGAACTGGTTTCAATGACAACAGATGGTGCACCATCAAAGCTGGGTGTCAATGCAGCTTTGTTGCGCTTAGCAGGAATGATCCTGAATTCCCCTCCTTTGTCAATCACTACTGTGTTATCCAACAAGGGCTAGTAAGCAAGGCTAATAAATTTTCTCATGTAATGACAGTTGTCAAGATCATCAGCTCAATCTATGCCAGAGGTTTGCAACATTGCTTGCTCACTTGTTCAATTCATTACTCTCTAAGCTTGATGCCACCTATGGTGAGCTAATCCTCATGCAGATGTGAGATAGTTAAGCAAAGGAAAAGTCTGCCAGAAATTTTTAGATCTGATCCCTGAAATTGTTACCTTTCTTAAATCAAGAAATGAGGTGTACAATGGGCGGTAATATATGGTTGGCAGACTTGGCTTTTCTCACAGACATAAGTGCAAAACTGAATGAGCTGAACCATGAACTGTAGGGGAGAGACAGAAACCTGTCACATATGGTCAGCGCAGCAACTGTGTTCAGGAGAAACTGGGCCTTTGGACCTCCGAATTAAAAGACAAAATTACTGAGCACTTCCCAAACCTGAAGAAATTCCAACAGTAACTCAAACAGAAAGGGTTCCATCCAAACAAATTCTGCGACCACCTGAACAAACTGGGAAAGGAATTCAATAGGTGATTTCAGGAGTTAGACGAGATGGAACAAATCATTGGATGTGATCTTACCCCCTCGCAGCGCCTGTTGATTGATGCTGTGAATTGGGAAAATTGTGTGAGAGGCTAAAACTTGGACTCACAGCCCAGCGCAAAATGATTGCCATCTTCCTGGCCCCTTTTTATCGAGTCCCAGACTATCCAGCCTCTCCTTATAACTCAAACCATCAAGTCCCGGTAGCATCCTAGTAAATCTTTCCTGCACTCTTCCTAGTTTAATAATATCTTTTCTGTAATAGGATGACCAGAACTGTACATAGTATTCCAAGTGTGGCTTTACCAGTATCTTGACAACTTCAACAAGACGTCCCGACCCCTGTATTCAATGTTCTGACCAATGAAACAAAGCATGTTGAATGCCTTCATCACCACTCTCTCTACTTGTGACTCCACTTTCAAGGAGCTATAACCTGTATCCCTAGATCTCTTTGTTCTGTAACTCTCCCCAGCGCCCAACCATTAACTGGGCAAGTCCTGCCCTGGTGCAATCTACCAAATGCATCACCTCACATTTATCTAAATTAAACTCCACCTGCCATTCATCAGCCCGCTTGATAGCCCATTTAATAGAGTAGAAGTAGAGAAGGTGTGCTTGGAAGCCCGAAACCAGAGGACAGAAATATAAAACAATCACTAATAAATCCAAAACAAAATTCATGAGTAACTCTTTATTCAGCATTTTACTTTTAATCCTTTGCGAGATGTGAGCGTTACTGGCAAGACCAGCATTTATTGCCCACTCCTAATTTCCCTCGCAAAGGTGGTGGTGAATCACCTTTTTAATTCGCTGCAGTCCATGTGAAGGAACAGAAATATATTTCCAAGTTAGGGTGGTGTGTCACTTGGAGGGGACTTTCTGGTGATGGTGTTCCCATGAATCTGCTGTATTTCTTCTTTTAGATGGTAGAGGTCATGGATTTGGAAGGTGCTGTCAAATAAAGAGGTTTGGTGAATTGCTGCATTGCATTTTGTAAATAGTACACGCTGTAGCCACTGTGTGCCAGTGATAGAGAAATTGAAATTGAACGTTTAAGGTGGTGGATGAAATGTTGAATAAATGAGCTGCTTTGTCCTATGAGGTGTTGAGTTTCTTGTGTGTTATTGGAGCTGCACTCACACAGGCAAGTTGGAAGCATTCCATCAGACCTCTGACTTGTGTTTTACAGATGGTGGGCAGGTTTTGCAGATAGGAGCTGCAGAATTCCCAGCCTCTGATCTGCTCTTGTAGCCACAATATTTATTTGACTGGTCCAATTGATCTTCAGGTGAATGGTGACCACTTTCTCCCAGGAAGTTGTTGGTGCAGGATTCAGTGATGGCGTTGCCATTGAATGTCAGGGAGAGATGTATAGATTCTCCTTCAATAAAGATGGTTATTGCCTGGCACTTGAGTAGCATGAATATTATTTTCCACTTATCAGCCTCATTCTGAATGTTGTCTAAGACTTGTTGGATACAGGCAGGGAGCACTTCAGTATCTGAGGAATTGTGAATGACATTAATCATTGTGCATCAATCACCAGCAAATATCTCCTTATGCCGTTATGATCAGGGTAACCAGCTAAAGATGTTTGGGCCTAGGGCATTATCCTGATAAACCCTACAGGGATATCTTGGAACAAATTGCTACACATGGAGCAGATCTGATGGTTAGCATAGGTGCAGTTAAGGACAAAAATATAAATATATGAGGGAGATAGAAATAGAAGGGTGTGCTATGTCTTGTTAAGTTGTTACGCCTTCTCTCACCACTGTTCTACAGGTTCTGGCTTGACAGTTGAAGACCCCCTTAAAGGGGCCACACAACAACACTTCTTCCCCCCCGCCAAACTCCTGAGTTCACCTGTGTATGAAACAAAAGAACATCATTAATTATAGACATGCACAGCTCAACAAGACATGAGGGGCACCTCAGGAACATCTCATCACGAGTTCAAACAAAAACAGAAAATGCTGGAAAATCTCAACAGGTCTGACAGCATCTATAGAGAGAGAATAGAGGCAATATTTCAATTCTGAATGACTCTTTGATCACCCTTGGATCTTTTTTCCACTTCCTTCTTTATTTCATCTATTTTACAATACATATCACAGTAACAAAGCTATTGCTGAAATTAGAGTAACTGTGACATTCAGATTATTTTCTTCATTATAGTGTGACACCTGAGAACTTGTTAAAAAAAAGAAATATTAAAATACAATGTAAGAAAGTAAACATCATACAAGTGATCTAGTGGTAAATATGGACAATTTGTGCACATTTGCTGAGAACAAATAGCCCAACAGCACATGGGGTGAGCTTTTTCCAATTGTGTAAAATTACTCATCCATCAAGCTTATCATCTTCACATACCTTTTAAAAGGCTCAATACAAAGTGCATAGAGCTGAATGAAACCAACTTGAAAGGGTAAAAGGTTTTCAGATTAATTCTCCTTCCCAACCTATTCAGAATTAAGAACAATATATGCTGCATGGGAAGAGAGTGCTGATTGGTTGGAAAATGAACATTAATATTGCACTTATTGATGATGATTAATACTTAACTGCCAAGCAATGTTTGAAATTTTAATGAGGCAACTTGATCCTGATTGGCCATGTGTTGTCCTGGGGTATTGTCCAGTGAATGGCTGTAACTGATTTTGTTTTGCTGAAACAGGCACAATGTGTCTAGCTGTTCTTTCTGTCAGCAAAGAATAGCGCCTTGTGTATTAATATATGTAGCTTCCAATACATGCAAATGCACTGTACTATGAGCACGACTAACAATCTTACATTGGTTGTCAGCGTAATTCTTAGCACCCTGAGGATTATTTAGCAAATGTTGTCCAATCACAGAATCACATCTCATGTTGGAGATGTTTTGCAAGCATGGGTTGGTTGGGTATGGCCTGTATCTTGCCCGTTGCCATCACCAGAAGGGGCATGCTGTTTGACATGATCTACCAGTCTTTGGGACATATAGACTATATAAGTAGCATCATACTAGCACTGAAATCATATATTTGGTTTTTTTGATTTGATTTATTATTGTCACGTGTATTAGTATGTCATGAAAAGTATTGTTTCTTGCATTTATAACAAAGCATACCATTCATTGAGAAGAAAAGGAGAAAGGGCAGAGTGTAGTGTTACAGTCATAGCTAGGGTGTAGAGAAAGATCAACATAGTACGAGGTACATCCATTCACAAAGAAGCTGTTTTTGAGTCAGTTGGTGTGTGACCTCAGACTACTTATTTGTGTGATAGGCTGAATGTCTTTTTTGGCTTGATGACAGCATCCTGTTAGTGGCAAATACCACTTGTGTTATTACTGTGTAGTAGCAGTGTGAAACAGCTTGCTTCACTTCTTACTCAAATCTTTGAGATGCCTTTCCCTTCCAGGGTAACGTGAGATAGAATGGACACTTTATAATGCCAAAAGAAAGTGACAGCCTTAAGCCCATTCATGAATTTGCGTGATATACAGCATGAAATGAACTGATCAGGGTAGCTATTACCATGCAGGATGCCTTTGAAGCACCCTATTTCTGCAGCAAGCTTGCATGGTAAACAAATGGTTCATATTGACAAGGTTGCTGGTAAGACCAATCTTATAACATGTGGAACTGTAAGAATTCCAACATGTGTGTTGACCGGTGAAGATTGTAACAAACCCCTGGCAGATTTCTCAACTAGTATGTCAAGAAAGGATTGATTCATTTTAGAGGTGAATTTGAGAGCAGGATGGAGCCTATTAAGACATGTAATGAAATTAGTACATACAATTGTGATTTTAAATTTAGCAAAAGTACATATCGGAAATACACATGGGATAGGAGGTTAGGCATCATTCCATCAAAGGCACATTTTCATAGGATAGACCCTGTTACAACTAAACAAAGTAAGCAGCAGCCATTTGCAGAATTATTCCCCAAGGCAATGCCTTGTCTAGTCAGGGTCAAGCTGCCAGGTTTAAATTTCAAACAATGTTTGGCAGTTAACTGTCAGTCACCATCAACTGGTGCATTCTCCATGGCAATGCCTCTACCAATCAAAAATCTACTTGCCAGTCAATCAGCAGTCTTTTCTCATACAGTATTAATTATTGTTTTCCCCTTATATTGGTATTCTTCTAATGTGCCCTGATAAGTACACGTGTCTCTATTTTCAGCAGCAGTTATTTTACATGAATTGGATGCAAGGCTAATGGGTCTGTTACTGTCAGTATCTCTTTGTTCCCCTTTTTTCAATATTGACAATATACAGAAATGCACCTAAACTCCTGGAAGCTTCCCAGTATCCCACAATGATTGTAAATGCAGCCCCAGTCTCTACCAAACCTTTGAGATAAATACCGTTGGTGATTTGATGACTTTGAGCCCCTTTAGCCTATCCAATCTGCCATTTCCACATTATTGATTCTAGAATCATAGAAACCATACAGTGTAGAAAGAGGCCATTTGGCCCATCGAGTCTGCACCGAACACAATCCCACCCAGGCCCTACCGCCATATCCCTACATATTTTACCTGCTAATCCCTCTAATCTACACAATTCAGGACATGAAGGGGCAATTGTAGCATGGCCAATCAACCTAACTAGCACATCTTTGGACTGTGGGAGGAAACCCATGCAGACACAAGGAGAATGTGCAAACTCCACACAGACAGTGAACCATGCCAGGAATCGAACCCAGATCCCTGGAGCTGTGAAGCAGCAGTGCTAACCACTGTGCTACTGTGCCGCCCGTCTACTTGGTTATCTCATATTGGGGAAACCACTTTATTAATATCTTTCCTTGTGAATATTTGACAGATGGAGTAGCTAAAGGCAATATTTTTCCCCGTATAACCAAAACTAAAAGACTATTGTTACAATGTGGTGCCCTTTTTCAAAGAGCTCAACAGCGAGGACAAGGTCCAAATTTGGAGGTACTGATGGAAATCATCAACTGCAAAGCCAAGTAGACGACTGAAAGTCAGAGGTGGCTTTCAGCAGACTCAGCGTTGGAACGATACATGAAGAATTATTCTAAAAAGTGAATTAGACAATGTAGGCAAAGTGTACAAGTTTTAAAGTTTATTTATTATTGTCTCAAGTAGGCTTACATTAACATTGCAATGAAGTTACTGTGAAAAACACCTAGCTGCCACACTCCGGCACCTGTTCAGGTACACTGAGAGTGAATTTAGCATGGCCAATGCACTTAACCAGAATGCTCTTTGAACCATGGGAGGAAACCAGAGCACCCAAAGGAAACCCATGCAGACACAGGGAGAATGTGCAGGCTCTGCACAGACAGTGTCCCAAGCCAGGTCCCTGATGCTGTAAAGCAGCAATGCTAACCATTGTGCCACCATGCTGCCTTATTCAGCTGTTCAAATAAGTAATTGGGTAACATAAATGTAATTCTTAAACAGAAACTATCCAGAAATTTTGGAATCATTTAGTTTTATTTTCTCCCCTCTTCTTCTGAAGGCTCACACTTAAAGGCTTTCACAGTTCTCTGGATATGGGCTGCACTGGAATCTCTGTGGCCATTCTTTAGACATGTTGGAGCATGGACAGCAAGAAGATTAAGCCTAATCCATCATTACCTGATGTCCATGCATGCATACTTTTCAACAGAAGCCACTGAATGGAGATGTGGCACAGACATCCTGGCTGCTTGTTCTCCTTCTCATGTCTGTATGGGTCATATAGTTACCAAACAGTGTACTTACAACTGATCTATCATGACAGACTAACAGGTCTTTCTTACCTTCTAACTGATAAGTAATCAGTGACGCTAATATTAACTAAATTGTTTTCTGACAGAGATATTGAAGTTGCAAAAATGCAAATGGCAAAATGTTTCCTTTTGCCATGCACAATGAAACATTTCAATGAATAAGACCTTTTCCTTCCCATCTGCTGCACAACAAAGGGGAACAACTGGTGCAATTTTCTTAGTGGTATGCAAACAGAACATCAGTGGACTCTGAATTCAAATCCTACCCACAGTGCATGGTTAAACTATTCTGTTCTTACTAAGTGTTCTCCGTTTTCAGGTTGGGTGTTAGATTAAACACATGCACCAGCATCATAACATTTACTGAAAGAAATATTACTAGGGCTAATCTATCATATAGCTGTATGGCTGGCCTGGCACCAATGATGTGCATGTGGAACTTTTAATCTCCAAAGTAGTAAGAGTGATGCTGCCTTTAGGCATTGGCTGTGGCTGAAGCTGAGGAGCATCTATTCTCCATTAGTTATTTTGGAATGTATTGCCAAGACCCCAATCTTTGAAAAGTTTGTTTGTCCCCAGTTGAGTGCAGGATGATCAGTTGGTGTCCAGCGGTGTTTGTCTGCACAAATAGACAGACTTTTCTTTTAATCATTTGCTCCTGGGATTGCCAAAGTGTTACATTCAGTAACACTTTACATGTGGCATGTCCAGTGAGGACATCAAAAGCCACCAGCTTTCGGAGCACTGTTCATTCATCAGGTGAGTGGGATTTAAGTTCACAAACAGGGCATATAAAGACACAAACTCAATTTACAAAGTAATGGTTGAAATGTAAGTCTTTACAGGCAATCAAGTCTTGAGGTACAGACAATGTGAATGGAGAGAGGATTAAGCATAGGTTAAAGAGATGTGTATTGTCTCCAGCCAGGACAGTTAGGGAGGTTTTGCAATCCTAGGCAAGTTGTGGGGATTACAGATAGTGAGATACACACTTTTAAGACTTGATTACCTGTAAAGACTCGCAATCCAACCATTATTTTGTGAACTGAGTTTGTATCTTTATATGCCCTGTTTGGGAACTGAAATCCCACTCACCTGATGAAGGACCAGCACTCTGAAAGCTAGTGGCTACCAAATAAACAAACTTATTGGACTTTAGCCTGGTGTTGTGAGATTTCTTACTGTGTTTACCCCAGTCCAACGCCGGCATCTCTCCAGTAAGGGCATATCATATTATGAAGATCCAGTCAATCCTTTTAAAAATTGGACACAAACAGGCTGTTAAGATGGCTGCCACAAATCATGTGACTTCTGGTGTTTGGACTACAAAGAGCATAGAATTATGGCAAATAGCTAATTAAATATGGACATAGGTGATGGTAACAGCCAGCTGTAGTATTCACATATCTCATTGTTTAATGTTAGACACATACTGAAAGACTATGGCGTTTCCAGACTGTCTGTTTCCATGTTTCATACTGGACAAAAGGGAAGATTGAAACTTAATAACCACTATCAACTTCCTATTGTATCATGCTGACCTCCCCCATACAAACTAGATTGGGCAAGCATAGAATATTAACCTGTCAATCATGTAAATGAAACGAGCTCAGGTTATCAGGCAATCAGAGTACTTGACCTGTTCCAGTTTCAAAGCTCACCTAAGAACCAACCTCCTAGATATTTTGCTACAAGAAAACTCACAACTTACTGTGAACCCTACCCTTTACAGGACCCTCACTTCAACTTTAAATCATCAAATCCATTCAAGAAACCACATGCCTGCCACATGAGAGAATGGATCAATTGTAATTTGCATTGTCTTTATCAGTATCAATCTTTGTGTGTGCGTGTGCAAAATGGAGTGTGTGGTGTGATTCAGGGTAAATACAAGAAGAAATAACCTCCTGTACTTCAAACACATGAAAGATTGCTGCAGAATTATTTAGGAGTCATAGAATCCCTACAGTGCTGAAGGAGGCCATTTGGTCCATCGAGTCTGCGCTGACCACAATCCCACCCAACCCATATGATTGTAACCCTA
This sequence comes from Carcharhinus amblyrhynchos, assembly GCF_965287045.1. NCBI lineage: Eukaryota > Metazoa > Chordata > Chondrichthyes > Carcharhiniformes > Carcharhinidae > Carcharhinus > Carcharhinus amblyrhynchos. The sequence continues at coordinate 51,400,888 of NC_137329.1, forward strand.
CGTATTCCCCTTGCTAGGTCCCTGACATGAGGGGCAATTTAGCATGGCCACTACACCTAACCTGCACATCTTTGGACTTTGGGAGGAAACCAGAGCATTCAGAGGAAACCCACACAGAGACAGAGAGAACATGCAAACTCCCCACACACAGTCACCAAAGGCTTCAGTTGAGCTTGGGTCCCTGGTCTTGTGTGGCAGCAGTGCTAATCAGTGAGGTGCCCCTAAATTGGAATTAATTAATTGGAATAAACACTCCAAGTGTGAGACAGGCAGTAAGAGAGCAAATGCATTCTGCTCGTGGCATAACCTTTAGCCACTGAGTTATGTGGGAGACCCCCAACCAAAACTGCTGGTGGGGTCAATAACTGACCAAGTTGTTTTCTCATCAGCTGTTATTCCTGGGCACAGTTGAGTTTTACCCATTAAATGTATGAAATCCCTTCTTACAATAACTGAAGGGATGGAGAGTCTCTGCTTTCCAATGTTGAAGGGAATTACCAGTTTTGGGGATGAGAGGATTTTAAAAAATTAACAAATGAGGCGTGTCTGAATATTAAATCTGGAGTACATAATTTAGCAATAAAGCATGGAAGTGATTCTCCTTGCTAAGAAGAATGTTTGAACATTGAAAGGTGTGTTCTTCAAAGTATATTCTTCAATATATGTTTTAAAGAACACACCTATTAATGCTTCGAATGTTGACCTCAGGTGGGATTTTATAGTTTTGGGCAAACGAGGCTGTAAAATTCCGCCTAGTGGCCCAAAATTTCCTCCTTCGGCTCTGTGAACTACAGTCTTCTAATGGACTGGTTCTTCATTGCATTTCTATTAGTCATCATCCCCATTGAGTTGACCCTTCTTCCTCTTCTGAAGAACAATGCAGGTGATCAGATGAAAGAAAGCAAAGTTTTGTGTTAAAGCACTGAGAACCCTGCTGTAAGGAGCAAAGGAAAGACTTCGGAGCTTTGGCAAATATCACATGGGTCATTTGGGAGATATGCTTGTGAGAAGCAGATTGTAAAACGCCGAAGAAGAAACCAGCAAATCACTGGAATGAGTTGAAGATAAAAAAAATTCAAGGCTGTGATGACCTTGGCAGCTATTGTCAATGTGTTCCCACCTGGTCTGCAGGGAAAGAGGACTTTTCTCAGGAGACTGTAAACATCAGAACATATGAACGTAAGAACTAGAAGCAGGAATAGGCCATCTGACCCATCAAGGCTACTCCGCCATTTAATAAGATCATGGCTGATCTTTTCGTGGACTCAGCTCCATTTACCCACCCCTTGCCTTAACCCTTTATTCCTTTACTCTTCAAAAATCCATCTATTTTTGCCTTAAAAACATTCAACAAGGTAGCCTCAACTGCTTCACTAGACAGAGAATTCCACAGATTCACAACCCTTTGGGTGAAGAAGTTCCTCCTTAACTCCTAAATCTGCTCCCCTGTATTTTGAGGCGATGACCCTGAGTTCTCGTTTCACCTGCCAGTGGAAACAACCTCTCTGCTTCTATATAATATATTCCTCTCATAATTTTATATAAACAAAGAACAACACAGCACGGGAAACAGGCCCTTCGGCCCAACGAGCCCGCGCCGCCGTCCCACTGTCTCAGTGACCTATTCATGATATGTTTCTATAAAATCACCCCCCTCATTCTTCTAAGTTCCAATGAGTACAGTCCTAGTCTATTCAGTCTCTCCTCATAAATCATATGTTTCTATAAAATCACCCCCCTCATTCTTCTAAGTTCCAATGAGTACAGTCCTAGTCTATTCAGTCTCTCCTCATAAATCAACCGTTTCAACTCCAAAATCAACCTAGTGAATCTCCTCTGCACCTCCTTCAGGGCCAGTATACCTTTTCTCAAGTAAGGAGACCAAAACGGTACACAATACACTTGGCCTCACCAGCACCTTACAGGGCTGCAACATAACCTCCATGTTTTTAAACTCCATCCCTCCAGCAATGAAGGACAAAATTCCATTCATCTTTTTAATTACTTGCTGCATCTGCAAAGCAACATTTTGCGATTCATGCATCAGGACACCCAGGTCCCTCTGAACAGCAGTATGCTGCAATGTTTTACCATTTAAATAATAGTACATTTTGCTGTTATTCCTACTAAAATGGATGACCTCACATTTATCAACATTGTACTCCATCTGCCAGACCCGCGCCCACTCACTTAGGCTATTTATATCCCTTTGCAGACTTCCAGTGTCTTTTGCACATTTTGCTCTGCTACCCATCTTACTGTCATCTGCGAATTTTGACACACTACATTTAGTCCTCAACTCCAAATCAGTGATGTAAATTGTAAACAATTGCAGTCCCAACACTGATCCATGAGGCACACCACTAGTCACTGATCACCAACCAGAAAAACACCCATTTATCCCCACTCTTTTCTTTCTATTAGTTAACCAATTCTCTATCCAGGCTAATACATTACCAGCAACTCCATGCACCTTTATGTTATGCAGCAGCCTTCTGTAAGAGCACCTTGTCAAATGCCTTCTGGAAATCCAGATACATCATAACCACCAGCTCCCCATTGTCAACTATGCACACAATGTTCTCAAAGAATTTCAGTAAATTAGTTAAACATGACCTGCCTTTCATGAACCTATGAAAGGTCAGCATTGATCTGCATAAAAACCTAAGTCTCCTGATGCTGTTGCACCATTTCAAGAAAGCTTTCTGTATACCGTGTTAGCATTGAGCTGATATTCACATGGTGACAGCAAATCCACATTAATGAGTGTTAGATGTCAGTTGACAGTGAGATTTCTAATTCTATCATCATGTATCTGAAAGACCTGATATCTCCATCATCAACAACCAGGCATTCCATCACCCTGCCAATCTCCAACGTCTGCTCTTCCTCTGCAGGGTACCCATGAAATAGGGTACCTCCCTGATTCTCTGTTTCACTTTGGGACTTCTGCTTATTCTTCCAGGAGAAAAAGCAGAGAATTACTAGTGTGAGAATTGGATTGTGTGGAGAGGATGAATTAACAATGTTTGTAGACAGGGACTGTAAGGTATAGGTGTGAGAATGACAGTATTAGTTGAATAGATGGGGATGTGAGGAGGTGGTTCAAGACAGAGGAATGAATGAAGCTGCAAGGAATGTAGGTCTGAGCTTTCTGGTACAGGAGAATACTGGCGTAGTCAGAGCATGAGGCTCAGTGCCTGAAAGGGGGATGACATTCACCTTTCCAACCTGATCAGGCCTTGAACCACTTGTAGGACAGAATCTAGCTTTGCAGGAGCCTATTTGCTGCTGACTATGTCTGTCACCTGCAGGCGTGCCTACTTACTCTGTGACACTGGTCCCTTCCTTGTACCCATTGGAAAAGAAAACTCCTCTGTGTTCCCATATAACCTTCAACCAGGTTTCTAGGGAAAAGCCCAAGAATTGCAAGCAATCTTCACAGATCATACTTCCATTCTTGCCTGAAGAACTCATGTAAAATGCAACCATTCTGATCCCTGCAAGGTTTTGAAACAGAAATCCATTGATAGTGGCAGGGTGCCATCATACCCACATCCTATGCTTGTTTGGGAAACACCATGTCAGGATGTTCATATTCTGTGGTTAAACAACCACAGCAAAACCCACTTTGGTTTTGAGACTCTGAAAAACTGGTTCCCAACCTGCCACAGGTAGCATTTGTTTCTCCTCACCCACCTCTCAACCCATCCCCTGCAATGTCCCCAGCTGTGAGAGGCTAATTTCATTAAAATCCTGCCCAACATTTCTACCATTTTCTTATTCTCCATTATAAGTTACCCTGTCTCAGCCTTTAGGGGCCCCACATTTAATTTTACTTTATGCACACTGTCTTCCTTTTTACACACTAGTAGAAGTTCTTACAGTCTCCATTTATACTTTTTATTGATTCATTCTCATATTCTAACTTATGTCCCCTCTTTTTCTAACATTTGGTCATTCTTTGCTAGTTTCTCGTAATTCTCAGCCTTATAGCACATGATTATACACCTCTTCATTTAAACTGATACTATCCTTAAACTTTTAGTTTGAAATGGGTGGATCACTTTCTGCTTGGTGTTTTTAATATCACAATGCAATATATATTTTGGAATAGTAGAAAGGGTGAACTCCCAGTCCTGTACGAAGCCTTGTATTATGTTGCCATGCTCCTTGACATCGAAGGCACTTCACCGAGCCTTGAAGTGTGAACACCCATTGTCTGCAGTCTGGAGCATCCGAGCCATTGTCTCGGTCTTCTGCAGAAGAACTATAGTGCAATCTTGTCCTCTAGTGGGATAGCACCTGTGCTATCCTTTACCCGCCTAAGCTATAGCACATTTGTACCCAATGTCTCACTGCACGCTGATTTCCATCTCTTTCCTATGCCCTTATATACACTCAGTATCTGTATCTGTGATTGGTGACTGAGATTGTGAAATTGAGTGATCATGTGTCTTCAACTTCACTTATTTTTGCATTCCTTCCTGATTAGGATGCATTTCTGAAAAGAAAAAGAGACAATTTGGGCTAAGACTTGCATTCCCGATGGTGAGGCCTGTTATGACGAGGCTAGAATTGGGTTGCAATGAGGCAGAAGCTGAAAATAAGAAGTGTTAGAGTCAGAAATAGGGTGGTAAAAGTGAAGAAACGTGAAGAGAAGTGAAGATCTATCAGTCAATGTGATCAGCTAAAGATCCTCATTGTCTCTCGCTCTGATCAGTGATATGTCTGATTTCCCCACAGAGGGTGTCACGCTGGATCAGGCAGCCAATGAAAGCAAGTCCATACTCCAATACTCTCCAAAACCTTGTGACAGACTGGTATTCAGCTCCTGAGATTAGAGTACGAGCCACCTCTGAATGACATATTGCAAGATAGACTGATCTGAGGAATTAACAACATGATAGTCCAAAAAGAATTATTTGCACAACCCAATTTGGATTGAAAGACAGACATTGAGATAACTCTATCATTGGAGAATGCAGAAAAAAGGAGCTCAGGGACCACAGGGGATGCAGACAGCAGTGTCCTTGATTTGAGGGACAGGCTTCATGCAACATCCATCCTCAAGAGAATTATGGTTTTAGTAAAATATCGCAGATTCCCTTACAACAGTGGAGTCCAAGTTGCATCACCACGCAGTTAAGGAATGGTAGAGAAAGCATTCATACTTCTAAGGAGCATAGTCCAGAAGGTTGTTCTTTGTTCTTGTTCTTTGTGTAGATGCCAGACGATGGACTATTGCAAATGCTGCAGAAAACCACAATTAAGGTAAAATATAAAGACAGTCAAAACACCTGCTGCTTTGAAAAGAGGCCAAGGCCAGTACCAGACCGTAGCTTGCAGGAATACCCATTACAAGGAACAGGAACAATGCAATTAAATCACATCTCCATTACTAAGGCTGCCCTCATAATAGTGGAGTTGTTAGTAAATGGCCAATCATTAAAATGGAAATGGATATGGGGGTTGCGGTCTCCATTTATCGGGGAGCAGACTGGTGATCAACTCCTGAGCTTAGAAGACACAAAGGCCAGGCTGACCACCTACACTAGAGAACTATTACAGATAAAGAGCATTATGGCCACCTTAGTGACTTACAGGCAGCAATGAGCTCAACTTCCACTCATCATTGTACAGGGCCAAGGACCTAACCTCATGTGAGAGATTGACCCCAGCACTTCAGGCTGAACTGGTTGGAAATCTTCAGGCTTTGTACGGGAGGCCGTACAAAGTCATCAACTATGAATCTGTAAGGACAAAGAGAACATTCAAAACTGGCAATTGAGCCCACATGAGGAACTTCAGGGATGGCCTCAACTGGGTCCCTGAGATCATAACAGGTAAGACGAGGCCCATGTCTTATAAGATCCAAGTGCAGGGCAACATTGTCAAGAAGCGTCTGAACCATCTCAGGAGTATGGATCCTGTGCCAGTATAGGCCTCACTACCAGTCATGAGCACAACCACTACCAGCATTGAGCCATGACTGGAAGTTGACCCCATGCCTATCCCTCTGAGGGATGAGGACATGGATTCTGAAATGGAAGTGGAAGAAACCAGTGCCCCAAATGGAGCATGACCTCAGGAAGAATAAGCGTCAGCTGCTTTATGATGCTCCCTTCAGGAGCGAAGGTTTCACATTCACTTCACACTCCCAGATCCAGTCCTGCCTCCAACCAATCCCAGGCTAATCGCCAAGCTGCGAAAAAGGACTCCCTATGGCAGGGGTGCTGGAGGAGGAACAGACTTGAGGGACAGCATGGTGGCACAATGATTAGCACTGCTGCCTTACAGCACCAGGGGCTCAGGCTCCATTCCCGGCTTGGGTCACTGTAAGTGTGGAGTTTGCATGTCCTCCCCATGTCTGGCATGGGTTTCGTCCGAGTGCTCCGGTTTCCTCTCATAGTCCATGCTAAGTTCTCCCTCAGTATACCCGAACAGGCGCTAGAGTGTGGCGACCAGGGGATTTTCATAGTAACTTCGTAGCAGTATTAATGTAAGCCTACTTATGACACTAATATATCATCTAAACATAAACTTGAGCCGGGGGCGGGGGGCATGTTATGATGCCCTTGGGCAGATGGCCAAAAAATCTCTCCCTGAGCCATAGGGAAGAGCAGCAGGGGGGATTTAAAACTAGGTGGCTCCACTCAGACCGGCAGTCAAAGGACTCCAGGACTTAATCTGTACACTGTAGCTGCAGAAGCAGTACTTTGTACATGGTGTAAATGAAGGGTGCTAGTGATGGAAGTCTGGCCTCAGTGACATTATTACACAGATCATTCTTGACCACAGCAAGGGGGAGGGATCCCAGACTGGAGGAGAGGTCCCAATGCCTGGAGTTATCCAAATTTGAGGAGGATGCCTCCAAGTTGATGGTTGAAGATAGATGTAATTCACTTGGGGAAGGCGAGATGATCTAGCAAGGGATACCCTTTTTGAAGTGTTAGATTGTGTGGGTTGCAACAGCCCACGATGGTGCAGGACAGCCTCTGTGGAAAGTAACGCACAGCCGCATCTGACTGCAATGGGCCTGCTCGATGATAGATCATGTTGAGTTATGCACACGTTGCGTCACTCCTGTGAAGCACTCAGATGACATGAGCTATCATTTGAGAAGGTACCCTTATCCAAGCAGCCAGCCCTGCAGTTGCTGAGGCCCTTCAAATATGTGAGGCACCTGAGTGTGATTCAGGATTTATGAATCATGTGATCTCCCAGGGTACCATGATATGCTTCTGCTGATCCCACATCAGTTGAACTCTCAGGGAGTGGAACCCTTTCCTGTTCATGAACATCAGGGGCTTTCAAAGCCACATTTGCGCAATTAGTTGCACCCAAACTCTGGGGAAGCCCGAGACAGCTGCCAACCCATGAAACCTAGCAGACTGTCTAGTTTCATAGGCACCTTACGATGTGCACAATATAGGGGCATCTGTCACCTCCTTGATACATATGTGCTGAGGGCTGTGAGATTCTGCAATAACCTCCTGTGGATCCCTGGAATGTTACTCAGGCATCACGAGTGTGGCAGTGACGTTCAGGGGTTTCCTGCATGCACCCCCCTTCTGCATGTACCCCCTTAGATGTGTCCCAAACCAGTGTCCCCTTGGATGTACCCCCTTGGCATTGCCCCATGATTTGATTTGATTTACTATTGTCACATGTATTGGGATACAGTGGAAAGCATTGTTTCTTGCGCACTATGCAGACAAAGCATATCGTTCACCATAATCGGCTTTGCTCCTTGAAAACCAGCATACCACCGTGATGTCAGACTGCGGGGGGTGGGGGAAGGATGTGTTGTGGGCAGATGCTATGGTGTCAAGCCCTTTAATGATTACATCACCAGCAGGGGACAGGGAAAATCTCAAATTGTGATTTCACTGGCATAAATATCATTTTTGGCTGCTTGTGAGATTTAGTGGCTATCACAGGATTTGCCCCCACAGCGAACAGGGCCACTAAATTGCGGCCAAAGAAAAATATTTCAATCTCTAATTTCCTAATACACGTGTTTTAATCCCCTTGAAGAAAATGTTAGCTGCTTGTGAGCTGGGGTAGTTTACAAATCAGATCAGCAATGTGTATTCTCTCAAGGGTAAAAGGCAAGTTAATTTGGCAGGAAATTAAAAATCTATGCACTATCCTGACACGTTTTAGCTCATCGTGCTGGATTATTAGTATCCATGACTGTGCATCTGGAGGTGATACAGTGCGTGACATATGATCCTGTTATGTAGGTGGATCCTTGTGCCTTGAAGATTAGGAACGGAGCATGTACTGGCAGTGAGTTTGAATCAAAAATACTCAAACCTGTTTGAAATTCTTCCAAATGTCAGTTGTGATGGCAGGGTGTGATTAGATCAAGGACATATGTCTGCGTTTGATGAGTGTTTTCCCTGACTTCAGACTGCTGATCTGTCTCAACAATGCACATGGAGGACTTGAGAGACATCGGGGCTGTGTTTAGTGGTTGCACATTCTTGCGGTGTCAGATTGTGAGTTAGTCTCAACTATACTCTTCAACATTGTTCTGCCTTGACTACAAGCCACAGAACCATTGTAAACTGCACCCCATCTTTCTTAAACTCTCAGCTAAAATCCACTGTTCCAATTCTGAGAGAAAACTCTCATGACACGCAAATGCTCAAATGCATTACTCTTCAGTGCCCATGGTTCTGACTATAAGGTAAAGGGTCACAGCTGATTAACTGTGATGAACGTGCTTGATGGAGGGTTAAACCTACCAAGAATCAATTTGATCAGTTAAATGCAATTGTTTGAAAACTTGAAATGGATTCCCACATCCCTCCCCTAAGTCATTTAACTTCAAAAACTTCCAAAGCGTTTAATGTTCAAAATGCCACGCCCAAGCCTTTCCGATTGCTATCCTCTCCCCTTCTGTTCCTCACCCAATATTCCTGATAAGAGGACCAGGATCTCAAAAACAAATAGAATCATTGTAAATTCTCAAACCATTCACCAAGCTCAGCGGAGCTGTTCTCTGCAGGAATAATAACTAAGCAGCAGCACATTTCACAAAGCTGCTTAAAATGTATCTCACTGGTAAACACGTAAAAATTTCAGTGCCGTTTTCCTAAAGGCAAACTCTTTACGCTTCCAGCAGCAAGAACAAACAGGAGAAGGAGTCCGTAATAATTTTCCTCTTAGAGACTAATTCAGTAGTGCACCCCCTCTCTTCTTTCCTAATTGAGAAGATAATTTAAACAGCCATACCTTTGGAGGAGGTGATGGTATTTAAGTAAGGTGATAATCTTTCTGACCGAGATATAAAAAAATCACTTCATTTCTTGAGGGTGTGTATGGTCTGGGTGTCATTTTATTGGCTGTAGGTAGACAGAATCCTCAGTACACTCCTACAGACCAGCAGTGCTGTTTGTGTGCACAGTTGCTCCAGAGCACTTGGTGCTGGTGCTCTGAATCATTCTTCAAGTGTAAGAGCGAACTTGAAACACAGACAGCTGTGTGGCATGAAAATCAATTCGCTCACACAACTTGGCATTGGAACAAAGACTTGCCAAGGTGAGCTATCCTAACTTTAAAGGGCAAAATCTTCATGCAAAATTATTTGACATGATTTCAAACCAAAGGGAATGGAATTCTGATTGGCTCACTCTGTTGTCATCGGTGAGGCACTGCGGCTTGCTACACAAAGGAAAATGCAGCTTACATCAGGGTGCAGAGATAAGATTGTTTCGGACAAATGGCTCAGGCCTGCATCTGAGGCAATTCGCCCAATCTGCCTCTTGGAAGCAGAGCAGCACCTACTCACTCTATCAAAAGGCCACAAGGCCCGACAGGAGATGAAAATAAAACTGCAGTAAAGAGCCTCCAACTTCAATCAGTGTGATAACTTTGGTAGTATAAGATAAGCAATTCCCTCTGGGATCAATTGCCTCTGGCAAGCTCAAGGGAAACAACAACTTATATTTATACAGCACCATTAACATGATGAAATGTTCCAAGACATTTTCTCAGGAGAATTCTAAAACAACTCTAATGCTGAGACACATATGGAGAGAACCGGGCAGATGACCCAAAAGCTTGGTCAATAAGGAATGTCTTAAAACAGGAAAGCAAGGTAGAGAGGGAATTCTAGAGCTTAAGACCTAGGCAACTGAAAACACAGTGATCAACAATACTCGAGAATGCTCAAGACACCAGATTTAGAGGAATGTTGTGAAATGTTGTGGGACTGAAGGCGATTCCAGAGATAGGGAAGACCGAAACCATAGAAAGTTTTGAAAACAAGGATGAAAGTTTTAAAATCAAGGTGTTGCTTTGCCAGGAGCCCAGGATGAGCAGAAAGCACAGAGGTGATAAGGAAACGTGAAATGGTGCAAGTTAAGGCACAGGCCACAGACTTTTGAATTTTCTCATGTTTTTGGAAGATAGAGTATGGGATATCAGCCAGCTGCACATTGGGATAGTCACATCCAGAGATAATAATGACATGATTGAGAGCTTCAGCAGCAGAGAAACAAGCAAGAGCAAAGATGGGCAATGGAGGTGGAAATAGGTTAGTCTTATTAATGATGTGAAATTGTGGCCAAAAGTTTATCTGAGGTCAAATATGATCCCAAAATTGCTAACAGTATGGCTTAGACACAGACACTGCCAGTCGGGAGAGGGGTGGAGTTGATTATAGGGAAGAGAGTTTTGAGCGGGGTCCAGGAACATTGGCTTCCGGTTTCCTCGTGTTTAATTTGCTCACCCAGTACTGCATGTTAGATACACAATTCCAAGGCCCGAGCTCAACGCATGTTAGTTCTGAGTTGGTGAGGCTTCTGCTGAGGCCAATTCAGAACAGAAAGAGTGGAATTTACTGCCTGGCTCAGGAACAACACCAAAATCTCTTTCTTCCCTTGCCCACCACACTGTGGTAAATGGAAGATCTATTCATGTGGCACAGGGTGGCACAGTGGTTAGCACTGCTACCTCACAGAAAGCCATTCGTCATAGTGCCTCACAGTGCCAGGGCTCCAGGTTCAATTCCAGCCTCGTGTCACTGCCAGTGTGGAGTTTTTACATTCTCCCCATGTCTGTGTGGATTTTCTCCGGGTGCTCTGGTTTCCTCCCACACTCCAAAGATGTGTGAGTTATGTTGACTGTATCAGGGGGATTAGCAGGGTAAATACCTGGGGTTACAGGAATAAGGCCTGGGGGGGATTGTTGTTCGTGCAGGTTCAATAGGACGAATGAACTCCTTCTGCACTGGTAGGGATTCTGTGATTCTACGATTTATGTTAACAAATCCATTAGTTCATTAGATTATATCTGCCTATTAGAGTCACTCCAACAGGGCATGAGAGTTGTGCTAACCTGAAGTTGTTAAATATTGACTAATGGCTAATACTTGTTTCACAGTCATTTCTTTTGTCTCAAGACACATTTAAGAGCAGCATACCCTTTTTCTTCTCCTAATTTATCAGGCTTCATTAGTTTTATTTATTTAATTTTATTAGGTAATTTTATTGGCTTAACCAGAAAAGTGAAGGGGGTATTTTTCAGCAGAAGATTTGAAAGGACTCCATGGCAGGGACCTTCAGCTGCAAGGTTAGTTTTGCCCACATTTACTGCAAGATGCCATCTTGGTAAAGGGACTGAAGACTGCATTCAGATTAACTGCCCAGAACCTGCTTTTAACAGTTATTTGCCTCTTTAAATGCCTGCTGGCACTCATCAATGAGGTTGAATCATATTTTGGCAGCTGACATTTCAACTGATGCCCTCTTAACAGCAACCAGCTGCTTAGGAATAAACATGGAATTGTTGCTAACTCACTTAAAAGGGACACTCTCCGTTTCATTATCAATTGCTACTGGAACTGTGAAGAGGATTTGTAAAACATATTGGAAATTTCTAGAATGCTTTGTCAAGGCATCACCACAAGTCATGTAACGTTTATTCTGGGAACTCTCGAAGAGGTTCACCCAAAAAGCATAAAGAACAAAGAACAACACAGCACAGGAAACAGGCCCTTCGGCCCAACAAGCCCACGCCGCCATTTTAACATTCAGTGAGCGCCTCATTCCAATCCTTCTACGACTTTTGCCTACACCTCTTGGACTCCATGACAAAGATGTGCAAATTTAGAGAATTATACGTGTGCCAGATTGAAGGAGGTCTAATTTAGGAACAATTTGTTAACACCAATCAGCCTAAAAGCACGCTTTTTGGGCTTTCTCTTTGTGCATTCCCGCTGAATGCAGGAGATATCTCAGCACAAGGTATACAACAGGGGATGTGCTTTATGGAGTCACTAGGAGAAAGTGAGTGCAAGGACATGGGTATCTTGCAAGGGGTGGCCATTAGTCAGGGCAAGGAATGAAATCAGTAAATGAGGGCCAGGCAGTAAAGCACCACCTGCTGCAGGAGAGAGAAGGAGAAGAGGGCAAGGAGGATGCAGTTGTGTCCTTCCCTCCTTCATTTATAGGACATCACTCCTTCTCTAGACCTCCTCCAGCAACTTCTCCAGTGAAAGAACTGAGAACCTGTTAATTTTCTCACTTGGTCCCTGAGCCATCCTGCAATATGCCATTGTGTCCCAACCAGAGAACTCCGCATCTTCAGTGTGAGTCTGTGAGTGGAACCCCATATCCAGTTCCATGAAAACTGGATCTAATTAACAGTTAACTGCTAAACTGGAGGCTTCTGTTTTAGCACCTGCAATTATGATAATTAGCAATTAAGACAAAATTTGTCTTCACATTCCAATCGTTCAAACATGTCAGCACTGCACAAACCTATTGTCATTTTAACTACCCACATCCCCCAACCCCCAGCAGAGGTTTAACTCCGTAATAACATATTTATTAGCTGGATGTCACAACTACATTTAGCCATTATTTTGAAGGAACAGTAAATAATCTAGAAATTTGGAATTATCTGTCCTAAAATGTTGCAGACATTGGTACAACTTAAGCTTTCAAGAGTGAGAATTTTTTTTAAGCTATGAATAATCAAGATATGTGAATGTAAAGAACCTTAAGGTGAATGAAGTTGTGGTGAAGATCAGCCATGATTTAATTGAATGAGAAAGCAGGTTTGAGGGGCTGAAAGGCCTATGCCTGTTATGATATTCCTATGATTGTTCATTTTTAAAGAAATTTGACTGAGCTCTTTGATTCCCTAGATCATCACATTTTATCCCCAGTGTTGTAAAGGACAAGGTAAGCAGGAGGCCTGCTCCCCCAATATCCCTGTCAGACTCAGCTACCATTATAGTGAGTTGACAAACCCAGACATTGCAAGACCAGCCTGCCACATTCAGCCATTCTGGTCCAAGATCAGTGACAAGGTTGAACAACTAGAACAACAATCCTCTGACCTAGCTCAACACCCCAAAGTGACCTGGCTAATATAGGTATTACTTATTTCTGTTTACCATATGTCTACTTGGTTTCCCCCCCACATTGCATGCTTCAATGCTATCGGTTTAAATTTGTATTACCTAAAAATGGAATAAGCCAACATAATCTACATTTTAATAAATATGGGTTATTCTATTATGAGGATTCACACATTAATACTTCCCAGGCCTGGTTTTAAAGTGATTCAAGCCCCCTACAAAGAAACATGCAGTATGTTCCTCTATAAAGTCTGGCCAATTGGGTGAAATACAGATGGGTCAGCTGTGCCAGATGATTAGGACCTTGAAGGGAAAAAACTGGAGGAAAAGTATTTTAAAAAGCCACAGTCATGAAATCATGTGCCTTTCATTACCTCAATGAGCCATTTATATTCCATGGTTCTGGTTCTAATGTTCATTATTTGCCTGAGCTGATTCCTGCTCTAAGAGAGTCCACATAGTTAACACTGTACAACAAATCCACTTAACTTCATTTTTTCGCATTGGTAATTCCATTTCTTTTCCCAGCCAACATTCTATCCTCCCTTCACTGACATGGGCCTTCTCGCTGCATCACAATCCCGCAGCTTGAGCTTTCAGCATGGAGCTTCAGATGGCAATTCATCTACAGAAGCTTCGTTGCCAGGCCAAATCTTGACCTGACCTGACACGAGCATTGAACACTGACAGATTTATCTTCTGTATCACCAATGGACACTGAGGCCAATTGTGAACAGCACTGCTGAGATCAACAGATTCAGTACATACAAAAGTACTATCCCTTCTGGCTTGTATAGCTTAGGTTACTCACTGGCAAAACTCACTTGAGCTGTAGCCCCTATTCACTGCCACAAATTTCTCAGTTCTTTGAATGTTACTATTCTGCGAGGAACACCTTGGCAATTCCAGCATCCACAGTATTTTGCCTTTACCTTGGCAATTGGCTTGGTGTCATTACCACCTCAGGCGTATTCATAGGAGTGGCCTTTTATGTCACTGAATGCCAGGCAGAGATTGCAGCCACAACATGGCAAATTATTCATCTGTGCCATGCCAGGAAGAGGAAAGCTCACTCCCTCATGGTAAAAAAAGTCATTTTTCTGTGCATCTCATAATAGTCAAGCTAAAGAGCAGATCCTCAGATGTCAGAGTCCTGTGTAACAAAGAGAGACTTGAAAGAGAGCATCTTAAACTGGGGTCGGATGAGCAAACAGAAATCAGTGACCTCCAAAGGTGATAAGAAGTCATGCCCTGAGAAGCTTGCATTAGTTAACATTACATCAGGTCACAAACTCCCAATGGATCCACCCCACTTGATAAGATCACATATTACTTTAGATCTATATTTCCTCCTGTCGCGACAATCTGATCTTATCAGCTTTTTGATAAAATAAGAAAAAGAATTTGCTACAAATGTTTCTCGTGATGAAGTGCATGATTAAGTTTCCCTACCTTAAGTGTAGATTGTATTATTAAGAAAGCAATTTGAGCTCAACCTCAATAATCTGAAATTCTACTCAGTATCTAGTCAAATCCTTACTCAGGAAGCAGTAAATATGTAACACCATGCTAGCCTTTCTTGGTGCCCCAGAAATTGCATCCAAAAATATGTTTTTCTTTAACCAGCCATTTCATTTTGTTTTAAAGATCTCAGCTGTTTGCTGCCACAACTTCCCTCAGTCAGCAATTCCAAAAACTTTTGTTCTTTCTATATGCTTAAATAGCTCTTTGCTCAGCCAGCAGACATGTCCTCTCATTTTATTGTGTTTTGCCAATGCATATAGTCCAACTGACCCTTAACATTTTTGAGCATTAATAATTATTTAAATCTCAGCTATGTCTTCTTTCCTGCATTTCCTCTCCAACTGGAATGAAATAGAAGCGTGATGGAATATTCCCCACTTGCCTGCTTGACTGCAGCGCCAACCACAGTCTAGAAGATCAACACCATCCACAATAAAGAAGCCCACTTCACTGGCACCCCATTTACTACTTTAAACTTCGATTCACTCCAACTCCTACACACAATGGCAGCAGTATTCACTGTCTATATTCCACAAGATGCACTGGGCACTCACCAAGGCCCCTTCAACAGGACCTTCCAAACCCGCAATCTCTACCACCTCAAAATGACAAGGATAATAGGTGCATGAGAACACCATTGCCTGCAGCTTTACCTCCAAGCTATACACCATCCTAACTTGGAAATATATTGTCATTCTTTCACTGTCATTGGGTCATTAGAACGCCCTAATATTATTATTATCACTTGATTTATTACTGTCACATTTATTAACATACAGTAAAAAGTGTTGTTTCTTGCACGCTGTACAGACAAAACATACCATTCATAGAGGAGAAAACAAGAGAGTGCAGAATGTAATGTTACAGTCATAGCTAGGGCGTAGAGAAAGCTCAACTTAATGCAAGATAAGTCCATTCAAAAGTCTGACAGCAGCAGGGCAGAAGCTGTCCTTGAGTCAGTTGGTACGTGACCTCAGACCTTTGTACCTTTTTCCCAAAGGAAGAAGGTGGAAGAGAGAACGTAGAGGGTTCATGGGGTCTTTAATTATGCTGGCTGCTTTGCCAAGGCAGTGGGAAGTGTAGACAGGGTCAATGGATGGGAGGCTGGTTTGAGTGATGGATTGGGCTACATTCATAACTTTTTATAGTTCCTTGTGGTCTTGGGCAGAGTAGGAGCCATACCAAGCTGTAGAAAGAATGCTTTCTATGGTGCATCTGTAAAAGTTGGTGAGAGTGATAGCTGACATGCCAAATTTCCTTAGTCTTTTAAGAAAGTAGAGGCATTGGAGGGCTTTCTTAACTATAGTGTTGGTATGGGGGGGGACCAGAATAAATTGTTGATGATCTAGACACCTAAAAGCTTGAAGCTCTCTACCCTTTCTACTTCATCCCTGTAATGTAGACAGAAGCATGTTCTCCTTTACACTTCCTGAAATTGATGACAATCTGCTTTGTTTTGTTGACATTGAGGAAGAGATTATTGTTGCCACACCAGTTCACCAGATTCCTTATCTCATTCCTGTACTCTGTCTTGTCACTGTTTGAGATCCGACCCACTACAGCGGTGTCGTCAGCAAACTTGAAAATCGAATTGGAAGGGAATTTGGCCACACCGTCATAGGTATATAAGGGTACAATAGGGGATGGAGAACACAGCCTTGTGAGGCACCGGTGTTAAGAATGATCGTGGAGGAGGTGTTATTGCCTAATAGCACTGTGGGTGTACCTACAGTAGACAGCTTGCAGCAGTTCAAGGAAACAGTTCACCACCATCTTCTCAAGGGCAATAAATACTGACCTAGCCAGTGACTCTGTCATTCCATAAATTTTTTTTTTAGCTTTGCACTTTTTCCCATGCGCTTTTTTTCAACTTCCATATAATCTTTGCAACCCCCCCCCCCGTATCTTTGATTTAAGCTTTGCCATATCCCATCAGTAGTGCAGGCTCCAGAACTGTACACAGTAGTCCAGGTATGATCTAACTAGTGCTTTGTGTGTTAACAAGGTTACGTTCTATGATTTACACATTTTCTTTTTTGATAGAAGCCATTGTTTTGATACCCTGAGAGATCAGTTTACTTGGATTTTCAAACCTCTTCTAGATCATTTATATTAAAAAATATAAATCACTCAACACACTCCTCAATTCACAATACTTCCCAACCCTGCTCTTTCTTTATTGTTTCACATTGCATTCGGACAGCTGTTACGCAGCCACTCACATTTCATCTGGACACATCTCATTCCATTACTTCATCCACGACCACAAAATCACTCAATCACTCCTGCTCTTACTTCCTATCACAGATCTTCCCTTTTGTCCTGCCCCCCTCTTTCACTTGCCACAGACTTATTGCACCAGGTCCCCTGAAGGCACATCTCACTTCCTTTCCACCTTATTCACCAAGACATCCATTGCAGTGTTGGAAGACCTGAGTGTATGCTCTCTATCATGTTCAGCTATTCTCCCCTTGTTCCCTGGTCAGATTGAACTCATTAAACTCCCAGCATCTTTCTTCAACCACACTACAACACCCCTTGAAGAGTTGCAGACTAACATTAAGTAGTGCAGGCTACCTTTAATATTACTAAGTAAAGATTTTTGATCATGGTGTTGGTGACTGTAGTCATTTGGCAGCTTGTTAACATGCACAAATCATGATAATCAGCAAGCATATTCCTGCATTTCATCAAACAATTGCAGGACAATGTGTATCCCACTCGCCACACACATTTTGATTAATATCCAATTTAACTCTATTGAATCTCCCATGGAATACATTGGGGAATATAATATCTTTGTCAGTCTGCCTATCAATAAAACCAAGGACCCATCTGTCTGTTCGGGTGGAGGTAAACAATCCCATACTATTTTGAAGAAGAGCAGGGGAGTTATCCTCAGTAGCATGGCCAATATTTATCCCTTAAACAACATCACAAAAAGAACAAATTATCTGGTCATCATCACACTGCTGTTTTTGGGACTTTTGTTGAGTTCACATTCGTTGCTGTATTTCCTACATTGCAATAGTGACCACATTTCAAAAAAATACTTCACTGAGTGTAAAATGCTTTGAGATATTGGTGGCTGAGAAAAGTGTTACACAAATGCAAATCTTTCTTTTTCTTCCTGACTCTCTTGTCATCCTATTGCTTTCTTTCCTTCTTACGGTTCACTCTCTCCTATTCCTACTCACACCTATCACTCATGTTATTTGTTCTCCTTTATGCTTTATGCCATTCTGCTTTATGCATGAATGACTTAGACAGTGTACCAGAGTCAGGACCAGAAGCTCAACCATTTTTACTTAAGTTGCCATTGCCAAGCTTCCAAAACAACCAATACGGAGATGCCCAACACTCCGAGAGAGTCACAGCCGAGACAAATTGGCCCTGTAACCAGAATGCCTGACATTCACTTAAAAGAGTGAATCCTCTACTTGAGCTTGGGTCTGAGTTCACTATCATGAGCCCATCTGAAGCACTACTAGGGCACTCTGAAAGCAATACTTGGGAGTTTTAATATCAACCGAAAGTCTTGAGAGATCTTTGTTGCACCTAGCCAGACCAAAGAAGAAAGAGCGCAGCCTCCTTTGAAAGCAAATACACATCAGAAGCAGAGGAAAAATGCGCAGAGAGAAAATCCCAACCAGCAGCTTGTCCTAAACTCAATCGTCCATGGCATCCTTTCTGTTGGCAGGGGAAACTTCCAAGCACAGATTGACCTTAACAGTGTCCTACATATCCACTGGAACCATACGAATCACCCCAGGTGATGAATATGGTCAATCTTTGCCTCAAAGGACAAATTACTGTGTGGCATCTACAGTTAGATTATTTATGTTTTCTGTCAGGTGCACTTAAGCAAATTAATTCAAAGTTTTCTGTTTGCCTCAAAATGCAAATTTTTTTTAATTGCTAAAATTAAGATTCTGTTGCCTTTTCTTTATCTCTGTGATAAAGTTTATTTATTAGTGTCACACGTAGGCTTACATTAACACTGTAATGAAGTTACAGTGAAAATCCCCTAGTTGCCACACTCCGGCACCTGTTCAGGAACACCGAGGGAGAATTTAGCATGGCCAATGCACGTCGTTTGGACTGTGGGAGGAAACCGGAGCTCCTGGAGGAAATTCACACAGACACAGGAAGAACATGCAGACTCTGCACAGACAGTGATCCAAGCTGGGAATACGAACCCAGGTCCCTGGTGCTGTGAGGCAGCAGTGCTAACCACTGTGCTGCCAGATAGCCCAAGGGATTGGTGACCACTAAGTTTGGTAACTAAACAAACTATTTGTTGTAATGAATAAACTATGTGTGAAGTGCAGGAAATGTGCTACCGACTACTTCAACTCCAGTCTCCGTTATGACTGAGAAAGCCCACACTCGGCCTCAAGATTCACACTCTTCGACCAGATTGGGTTACATAACTTCCCCCATCCCCCCAAAAACAAAACCTCTCCCCTGAAAGGGGCTTGCTACTACATAAACTATCTGAAGTTTATGGAACACAACAGCCACATTGATGTGCAGCTAATGTAAGATGATTTTTAAAAAGAAAAATTAATAAATTCTTCAAAATTTGTCTTCTGGCAGAAGCAATGGAACATAAACACATGAAAGCTGAAAAATGATAGCCCAACAGTACGGTACTGATGTATTCTGAGAAATTAGAGGCACCGCACATGCTCAGACTGCATAACCTGAACTCAACCAGACGCATCGTTCAAAGTTAAACGATCAAATCCAAACCCAAACTTTAGGGAGAGGCTGAGGTCTTCAAATTAAAACATCACAAGATCGAAAAGACAATTACACTTAACTACGGTCTTGTAATATGTAATTTGGGGAATTTTTAAATTTCAGTTAATGTTTTACTTTGGACATCATACATTTATTACTGAGAAAGCAATGGACAAGGTCTTTCCAAAAACATGCTTGTGGAGTAAACATAACATTACAGCATGTGATAGAGTTATAGAGAGGTATCACAGGTCAGTGATCACATCGACTTTGGAAATACTATTATGGTGCCACCTACGGGAGTTATGGGGAAATGTAGCAGGGAAATGTGGACATTTTCACATTGGAATTTCCTCAGGGAATATTAAAGGAACAGTTTTCAATATACTTGACGACGAGTATGCTAGCTTTAACATACAAGAGACATGAGTCCATTCCATTTTGGACAGGCTTGACATAGAATCTACATTCTGAAGAATCTGAATGGGCTTGAAATGCCTTTGAATTCCAAAGGCCAAGATTACAGCAAAGATATTTTACCAAGTACCAGTTGAAGTGCCAGTAAAGTAGGAAGAAAAGCCTAAACCACAGTGAACTACAACGTGTCCTCATTGCTACAGGTTGCCGTATTGCAAAGTGCCATTGTTTTCTCCAATTCTGGCAACAGCTCCATTATTAGTTTCCTAAAACTCTGCGGCCTGTGTTGCTGGAGCCAAGTTTCAATGCTGGAACTCATGCAGCAGGCTGCAAGCCAGAAGTAAAGTAGGTAAGATTTGCTGCAGTCAATGGCTTGAACATTCCTGTTACAATAGAGAAGTACAGTCCATTCCACCTTTTGAGAATAGAGATGAACTCTGTCCCAGAGAGGGGAATGGAAGTAAAAGGGGGAAAAGTGTAATGTGCTTTCAGGAGCACAAAAGAAGCGTTTAGATAGTCTCACACTGTTCCTGGCAAACAGACGTCCCAAGCAAAGACTTCCCTCAAATTCCTCTCTAATTGGTAGATTTTTGGCAATCTCATCCAGAGAGAGGCCATGAAGATAGAAGAGCGTGGGAAAAGTAAATATCATATTGGTGAGGTAGGGATACTCAGTTGAGCCGTTAGCTGATTGCAGGAAAGTTGGCAAATGCAATACCTGATTACTTAAAGCTGGAAATCTAGAAAAATGTTCCACTTTTCAATGTTGACATCTTTGACACTGGTGAGCAGTAACATGGTCAACCATATCAGCGGGTTAACTACCAGGCAAAGTTCTCTTAAATTTACCAACTGCACACATGAAACATCGAGCCAAACAGGATACTTTCATTTTTTTTAGAAGAAGGAACAATGAAGTGAGCCGCACTACAGCAGTGATACAATAGTACATGGTTCAAAGAAAGTTCATATATTTTTCTGAGAAAATTGTTGCATTATTAAAACAAAAATGACAATGAAGCATTTTCCTCTAAGGCTTAGTAGCGGCACCTATACTTATACTTGTACCAATACGCACAATTTTCACATGAAATACACTTATTGAAAACATTAAAAGCCAAGAGCAAGAAAAGCTCATTTGTCTATAAAAATTCATCCCTCTGATAGACTAGTTCACCCATAGTAGTAATTGTTGCTATATCTGGAAAACTTAATATTAGCCCCATAGCCTTTTTTTAATCAGCTTAACAAAGCAGACTTGTATGCATTCACACTTAAAATAGCCATGCAACTGAATGGAACATTTAAGGTCAGTGGGTAATTTCAGTTATGATATCTTTAAATGGATAAAAAATTCAATGAAAAACAACCATCACTTAAGAAAGAAAGTAAAAACAACAAGAATAAAATATTTACAATCTGCACAAAGAAGGTTATTATGGCCAGAAAGTGAGAATAGAAGAAAGGCTTTCATTTATAAAGCAACGTTCATTGTCACCGGACATCTCACAGCATTTTGCAGCCAATGAAGTACTTTGGGAATGCAGCCACTGATGTTATGTGGCAGCCAATTGGTTCATATCAAGTTCCTACAAATAGTAATATGATAATAGCCAGATAATTGGTTTCTGTAATGTTGGTTGAAGTATGCATATTGGTCAGGATACCAGAGATAACCAACATTCTACAAACTACTGTCTTGGGATCTTTTACATCCACCTGAGTGGGCATACGGAGCCTGAGTTTATCATCTACTCTGAAAGACAGCATCTTTGACAATGCAGCACTCCCTCAGTACTGCACTAGACGATCAGCCTTAATTGTTGTGTTCAAGTTCTAGAATGGGAGGTGAACTTGGAACATTTTGTGCAGGATTTTATGGCCTTGCTCAACCTAAGACCAGAAAATCCCACTCGAGGTCAATGGGCCTTCCCATTGTCCTCCCCTCGCCCATCCTGATTCCTGTGGCAAGCAGGGCAGTAGAATTCTAGTATTTGAGTCAGAATGCTACCAACTGAACCAATAACAAGTATTAAATGGGTGAAGTTTAAAAAGAAACACCTGTTTAATGTTCAAATTTCCAATTAATTTGTCAGACTAATTGATGATTGTAATCATATTGAACTTGTCTGAAATCTGCAGGTTTAGCATTCAAAATGTAGATTAGAAGCAATTTTCTTGGAGCAGTATAAGTGGGTTTGAGTGAATAATGTGAAGTGGTGGGTTTCAAGTTGACTCCGGATCCAACGAAGGAGCCATATGAGCTCTCGGATGTGGTGTTGGAGAACCTAATGAGAGCAAGTCTAGAGGAATTGGGGAGCATCCTGTACGTGCAGTGGGCACAGGAATCTAACTCATCCATTCATCCCTCTCTATTGTAACAGATGATGTTGCTCTGCCTGTCCTCCTCCCATTCTTGCCCAGACCAAGGGTAACTCAAACAAGTTGCTACTGATGAGGCACTACCTTTCTCCTGGTGACTCCTCTAAGGTAGAGTAGCACTTGTATGTGAAGCCCTCAGAATTCCCAGAATACATGTTGCTCAAGTGTTCATTAGGTCTCAACAAAGTGCTCCAGAAAGTCTCCCAAAATATTTTTGAGGATCTCTTTTAACCTTCAGGGATAATTGAACAGTGAGAGGTAATATACCTTTAAAGTAGTGTTTTAAATTCTCAGCAATGATTTGTTTACTACAGTTCAGCTGGTTGTTCTTTGTTAGGGTGTGGAGTGATGCATTACTCACCAAAATGCCATACACAGTCTCTTTAATAAGTGCTAACTGGCAATCTCATTGTCAATCAGCCTCTGAATAATCCTTTTGGCAGAATGTTGGCTTCACCTCATTGATGGTGTCTTACTTTATACCACAGGCTAAGCTACAGACTCCACCTTGACCCAAAGTATTTGATCAAAAATTGTCCCCTAATGATTTTACATAGGAAAGGTACTCTGTTGTAATGTAACCATTTCCAGATTTTGCCTAATGAACTCCTTTGCAAATCATGCTACACTCCTAACTCTCAGCTCCTATTTCGGGTCATCCAATGATGTTCAATGTCTGTAAATGACAATTAGTTATAGACATGATCATTCACAATCAGCCAGAGAATTTTCATTTCAACAATATCCTCCTGTATTAGTTAGAAGGATTGGTGACAATCAGTTAGCATATAACAAACTATAATGGTTTATTTACAAGCAGAGTACTTTCACATTGTTAACACTTCCATTTCTAGGATTCATTTTGGCTGCAACAGCCCACACTTTGCATCAAGATCCCCATGCTTATTCCCCCATTAGATGATCAGGTCACAAGACCTATCCAGTGTACTCCCCTTAAAAGTGACCAGCTACTACACTTCTATTTGGAAAACAAGGTGATTTTTATAGGGCAGCAATGTGGCATAGTGGTGATAAACCAGGCCACTTGCCAATTGAATTTATTCAAAAGCAAATGTGTAGTGTTAGGCTGGCCCTGTGATAAGGTACAGTATTGAGAACAATTTGTACCACATTCTTAGGCTAAAGCGGTGACCAAGATGTTTCTTTTGCTGAAATGTCAATTTAACACTAGATTAAAGGAGTCAAGCCTGTGGTAGGAACAGCCACCTGGAGGTTTGTGCATCAATTGATTGCTCTTTAACTAACCAATATATATAGGGCAACACAGCACCAGGCACCTGAGTTCAATTCCTGCTTGGGTCACTGTCTGTGTAGCATCTGCATGTTCTCTCTATAGAGGTCTATAAAAATAATGAGGGGCACAGATCAGCTAGATAGTCAATATCTTTTCCCAAAGGTAGGGAAGTTTAAAACTAGAGGGCATAGGTTTAAAATGAGGGGAGAGATACAAAAGTGTCCAGAGGGGTAATGTTTTCAGACAGAGAGTAGTGAGTTCCTGGAACAAGCTATCAGAGGTAGTAGTAGAGGTACAATTTTGTCTTTTAAAAAGCATTTACATAGGATGGGTAGAGAGGGATATGGGCCAAATGCTGGCAATTGAGATTAATTTAGGGGTTTTTTTAAAAAAAGGCAACATAGATAAGTTGGGCCAAAGGGCCTGTTTCCATGCTGTAAACCTCTATGACTCTATGTCTGCATGAGTTTCCTCTGGGTAGTCCAGTTTCCTCCCACAGTCTGAAAGATGTGTTGGTTAGGTATATTGGCCATGCTAAATTCTCCCTCAGTGTAGCTGAGCAGGTGCTGGAGTGTGGCAATTAGGGGATTTTCAGAGTAACTTCATTGTAGTGTTAATGTAAGGCTACTTGTGACTAATAAATAAACTTTAAACTTTAATAAGGTTGAAAATTGTTTTTGAGCCAGAATGCAAAGCAGGAGGGTGATGAAATAGGGTCTGATCTTTGTGGAAATCAGTAGAGTCACACCAGAGCAAAGGAACAGTTGTTAAAAACCCAATGACTAATTTAAGCTGACAAACCAGGCCACTTGCCAATTGAATTCATTCAAAAGCAAATGTGTAGTGTTAGGCTGGCCCTGTGATAAGGTACAGTATTGAGAGCAACTTGTACCACATTCTTAGGCTAAAGAGGTGACCAAGATGTTTCTTTTGCTGAAATTTCGATTAAAGGAATCAAAGCCTGTGGTAGGAACAGCCACCTGGAGGTCTCTGCATCAGTTGATTGCTCTTTAACATACCATTAGCAGTCTTTAAAGAGGTCACATAGCATTTAGTGGTTATTGTGCTTCAATTAATGTCTTCCCCCATCAGTGTCTTGGAGTAAATACAGTGTTAATGTAAACTTCATGTGCAACATGAAAGGATACTCAATTTCATGACTAATGTTGCTGCTGAAATTATGAAGAAGATTTCTTGCTGGAGTATTTTGTCAAGTCTTTTACCAAAACTGGAGTAACATTCCTGAAATTCTCTGGAGACCTTAACCTTAAAAAAAAGTGTACTGCACCTTCTGGGGCAAGGGAATGCCTGGTCCTGGCCACTTTATGGGGAATCACCATTGCCCTGCAGAAGAAATAAGAGGGGAACATGAGGTCATGTGACAGAATAGCATTGGCTGCTGCAGGAATAGAATCATAGAATCCTTCAGTGCAATAGGAGGCCATTCAACCCAGCTAGTCAGCACCAAACACAATCCCACCCAGGCCCTATCCCATAACCCCATGCATTTAGCATAGCCAGTCCTCCTAATACTAGGGGGCAATTTAGCATAGCCAACCCACCTAACCTGCACATCTTTGGAGAGAGGAACCAGGAGTAGAAGAGGAAAGGGTTTGGGGGAGGTTCCTCTGTTTCTTCCAAGTATAGAACATCCCTCTTTCTCTGGCTTGCCTCCATGGGGATCAAGTGAAATTCCTTTTGCTGCATCCTGCAGGATGCCACTGTGTACTGTACCAACTAGCATTCTTCACATGAGCAGCGGATAGTGCAGTGTTCAAACAGCCCACAACTCTCCCAAGAAAATGATGTCAAATCAACTGTTGAGTGCTGAACCTGCTGGAGTTTGGCTTAGCATTTCCAGGCATGTTTAAATTACTGGAATCAGCGATCAAAACGATAACTTGTATTTACATCACCTTTCATGAAATAGAACAACCCAAGGCATTTCACCAAAGCATTATGAAACAAAATATGATGCTAAACCACATCAACAAATATTAGGCCAGATGACTGAAAGTTGGGCCAAAGAGATCTTTAAGCAGCATCTTAAAGATGGAGAAACTAAGAGTTTCAGGGAAGAAATTCCAGAGTTGGGGCCTAGGCAACTGGAGGCACGGCCATCAACGCTGGGGCTTTCAAACACACGTGGAGACCTAGCTTAATGGATAATGATAAGGGCCCTCACCAGTAGATTCTTCCTACGTGCATTGAGTTTCATCCCATGCATACTTTACCCTCAAGGTGGCTGTGGAAGGAAAGAGACCCACCTTCCAGAGTTTGCCTTTGCAAGGCAGGTTTGGAGAGATTTGTTTTTGGTCGAGGTTCATCCCAAGCAACAGATGCATACTTCTGTGCTCCACAGGTTGTTCCCAGGGGCACACACTGAGACAAACATCAACTATCATTGGATGGCCATCAACTCCAGTGAAAGGTGCTCTTTGGTTTGCCCAAAGCCTGCTGGTCATCCAATGCGAAGAGTTGTCCCTGACCAAGTGTTGCAGAGTGACACATTCTCAGGCCAGGACTACTTGTTAAGAGATGCTTGGGGCAGCTGTTGCAGAAGTTCAGTAGAGAAACGTTGTGATCTAAAGCCTTTAGCCACAGTACACTGAGGAGCTGCAAACTGTGTAGATCACCCTTGGGCTATATGCCTGACATGGGGTGTGCATTGTGAATATCAGGAGTATTGAAATTGTATTGAGGGGTGAAACATGCTTTATAAGGAAAAGCTGAATTTTATTGCAATTTTCTGTAATTTTCAAGTCGAGATGTCTTATAATGTACTTTTATACACTTTACAAATGAAGTACATTTTCAGAACTAAAAGCAAATGCTGGAGTGATTAAAATCAAGTATCCTTAATTAGAAGATTGTAGAGATCTTGGAGGATGATGGGGCTGAAGGAAATTGAAGAGAGACAGAGCAGTAAAACTAAAGGGGAAATCATACACGAACAATTTAAAATCGAGGTGTTGTTTAATCAGGAACGAGTGTAGGTTAGCGAGCTCGAGGGGTAGGTGAATTTTTTCACCTGAGACAAAGGCCGGAATTTTATCGACATGCCAGCCCCAATTCCAGGGGCGGGCTTGGCTCAGAGAACGGTATTCTCCGTTGGCCTCGGACAGGATCTTGCAAAACTTGGGCAGACGTGCCAGTAAAATTCCACCCAAAGTCACATATGGGCGATATTACAGAAGTGGAAATAGGCTGACTTAGTGTTGATGGAGATTCATGGTTGAAAACCCATCTTGGGATCAAATATATCATTAAGCCAGCCAGCAATCTTGTTCAGCCTCAGACAGTTGCCGGGAGAAAGGTGAAGTTAGTGGTAAGGGAGCAAACTTTTGACCAGGGACCAAAGGCAGTGGGTGAAATTCTCCCGTACTCTTCTTGGTGGGATCAACAATGGGCAGGGGAGAAGAATTCAGTGGACTAAAGTCAAAGTTTATTTATTAGTCACAACTAAGGCTTACATTAACACTGCAATGAAGTTACTGAGAAATTCCCCTCGTCACCATTCTTCAGGTCAATCTGGTCTAACCAGCATGTCTTTCAGACTGTGGGAGGAAACTGCAGCAGCCGGAGGAAACCCACGCAAACACAGGGGAGAACATGCAAACTTCACACAGACAGTGACCCAAGCCGGGAATCGAACCATGATTCCTGTCACTGTGAGGCAGCAGTGCTAAGCACTGT
Source organism: Carcharhinus amblyrhynchos (assembly GCF_965287045.1). NCBI lineage: Eukaryota > Metazoa > Chordata > Chondrichthyes > Carcharhiniformes > Carcharhinidae > Carcharhinus > Carcharhinus amblyrhynchos. The sequence continues at coordinate 51,428,289 of NC_137329.1, forward strand.
GCCACCATATCGCCCCTGTGGCTGGGAGAATGTGTGCACGTGGCTCACAAAGGCCCTCCCACATAGCTTCAACTCCCCACAGGTTCACTTGGGGAGTGGGATGTAGGGAGCTCTGTGTCTGCAGGAGAGGTGCTAGGATAGATAGATGGGGGAAGAAACCTTCACTAAGCTTTAAGAGGAATGTGGAAAAAAGTTCATCTCCAACAGGATCTGTTGAACTAGCTCCATGGAGTCTGCCAACTTCCCCAATGAAAACCTTGATGCTCACACAGCTTAGTGGCATTTTATCAGACAGCAAGCAGGTGAACTCCTCCAACTCACTCCTTAAACCGCACCTTCCAAACCCATGACCACTATCATCTAGAAGGACAAGGGCAGCAAACACTTGGGAATGCCATCACCTGAAAGTCACCCTCCAAGCTATTGACCCATCCTGACTTGGAAATATATCACCATTCCTTCAAAATCCGGAACTCTCCCAAACAGCACTGCGGGTGCAGCAACACCTCAAGGACTGCAGCAATTCAAGAAGGCAGCTCACCACCAGCTTCTCAAGGGTTATTTATCCTGACAGAATGAATGAGGTAATTTGTCCTTGTGCTGTGTTGTATTGCTGACCTGCTCTAGCTAGCCTGAGCACTTAAGGCATTGGCCATCTGTATCCACACCAAGTTGGTTTCCCTGCTTGTCCTCCTCCTCCAATCAGCCAGGTACAGGACACTCCTACAGATCTTGACTTGGTCCAGAAGGGCGCACATGGAGGTATCATTGAGCTTCGACACTGGGTCTTCATCTCTCCTTGAGATTGAGGGGGCAATATTCCAGAGTCAAGGTGGCTGATGACAAAACTGTTAAAGGCAGGGCAACCTGAATCGGATATAATGGGTTGGAACAAGTAAACTGCTAATTTTGCTGGGTTTTTCTTCCAAAGTTCTATTAGATTTAAAGAAGGAAATTCTAATATAAAATAATTTCTGCATTTTTTTTACCGTTAAAAGCAAACTTTAAATCTTCCAATCTAAAAACAACCCACTACATTGCGGCAATGTAATCAGTCACCATAATAAGCATATTATGACCTTCATTAGAATGCATGGAGCCAATGTGGGAGCTAGGTAAATCTGCCTTCAGTGGGACAGGACATACCAATTCTACTTTGAATATGGGAAGTTTAAACTTTTCTTTAATGCGATAATAAAACATGTTTCTAGTTACATATTTTACATATAAATGAGGCAGTACTTTAAAAAAAATCCACCCCCTCAAATCTCCTTGCCCGATTAATGATAGAGTCTTCTCTTGTAGAGCTTTAAAATCCATCTCAACACAGACTCTTGTCTCGGCTACAGGAAGGAAGATTGATTTTGATGATCAGAGCATGTCATGTTACAACTTAGGGGAAATGAAATTGAACATTAAAAGGAACTAATGCTAGAATTAAAATCAATAGAATTTCTGAGCTCCCTGCCGGGTGTGCAGTAACTGATACTACAGATTTCTGGCAGCTCACTCTACCTTGCTGCAGATGGTATTGTCTGCAAATATTGGCAGCATTAAACATTAACCATGGAAAAAAGAGCTAAGTCCCAGACATGAGGTGAAAGTAACTGCCCTTGACATCAAGACAGCATTTGACCAAGGGAGGCATCAAGGAATTCATATAAAGTTGAAATTAATGAGAAATCGGGGGAAAACTGTCCACTAATTTAAGTCATACCTAGCACAAAAGTAATGTTTGTGTTAAGCATTCACTCCCTCCACCAGCAGCAAGGCACATGGTAATAGTGTATACCAAGTGCACTACAGGGACTCACCAAGGCTCCCTACACATGCACCTTCCAAACCCATGACCACTACCATCTAGAAGGACAAGGGCAGCAGACACATGGGAACACCCCTCGAAGTCACTATCCATCCTGACTTTAAAAAAATATCACCGTTCCTTCACTGTTGCCAGGTCAAAATCTGGAACTCTCCCTAACAGTACTCCGGGTGCAACAACACCTCAAGGACTGCAGCAGTTCAAGATGGCAGCTTACCACCACTTTCTTAAGGGCCATTAGGGATGACCAATGAATGCTGGCCTAGCCAGGCAAACCCACATCCATGAATAAATAAAAAAATTATAAGATGCACTACAGGAAAACAAAGGCTCCTTCTACATAACCTTCCAAACCCACAACCTCTACCATCTAGAAGGACAAGGGCAGCAGATACATGGTAATACCATCACCCCCAAGTTCCTCTATTACACACACCATCTGGACTTGGCAATTTTTAGCCATTCCTTTATTGTCATTGGATCAAAATACTGGGACTGGCTATCAATAGCATTGTGAGTGTACCTAACTCATTGCTGCAATTCTTCAAGGAAACCTACTACCACTTTCTCAAGAGAAACTAAAGATGGGCCATAAATGCTGGCCTTGCTAATAACATCAAAATTTCATGAATGAATAAAAATTAAGTCACTCTTAGTGATGAAAGCACTAATTACCTGTAGACATTTGGGGGAGAGAATTCCAGATTTCCACTCCCTCTTGTGTGAAAAGTACTACCTGATTTCCTCTTGAATAGCCTAACTCTGATTTCAAGATTATGTCCCCTTGGTCAGAATTCTCCAGCCATTCACACCGGAGGGATTCTCCAGTCCCACTGGCGGTTCACCCCGCCCATGGATTTCCTGCCGGAGTGGGGTAACATTAGTGGGAATTCCTATTGACTGCAGAGAATCCCGCTGCTAGCAAACAACATGCCACCTCCCATCAGCGGGAAACACATGGATGGTAGGCAGGTGAATCTTGCCCATAGCTCCTCTGCATTTATCCTATCAAAACATTTTAACATTTTAAACACTGCCAATAGATCATCCCAACAATCTCAAGGCAACACAAGGCAAATTTATTAAGTTTGTCCTTTGGAGCAACTCTCTAAACTGTAAAATTGTTACTAGAAAGGCGGTGCTCGACAGACTGGAGGGGCTGATTGTGAACAAATCCCCAGGACCGGATGGAATGCATCCAAGGGTTCTGAAAGAAATGGCGGAGGTGATAGTGGATGCCTTGGTGGTTATTTTCCAGACTTCGCTGGATTCCAGGGAAGTGCCGGAAGATTGGAAAGCGGCTAATGTTACGCCGTTGTTTAAGAAGGGTGCCAGGCAAAAGGCGGGGAATTATAGGCCGGTTAGTTTAACGTCTGTTGTTGGTAAAATGTTAGAATCCGTCATCAAGGAGGAAATAGCGAGGCATCTTGAGGGGAATTGCTTGATAGAGCAGACGCAGCACGGTTTCGTTAAGGGGAAGTTGTGTCTGACAAATTTATTGGAGTTCTATGAGGATGTGTCTAGGGCGGTGGATAGAGGAGAGCCGGTGGATGTGGTCTTTCTTGATTTTCAGAAGGCGTTTGACAAGGTACCTCACAAGAGGTTATTGCAGAAGGTAAGGGGGCATGGAGTTGGGGGTAGGGTGTTAGCGTGGATAGAGGACTGGTTGTCAAATAGGAGGCAGAGAGTGGGGGTTAATGGGTGCTATTCGGATTGGCGGTTGGTGACTAGTGGAGTGCCCCAGGGGTCGGTGCTGGGGCCTCAGCTATTTACCATTTACATAGATGATCTGGAGGAGGCAACCGAGTGTATGGTGTCGAAATTTGCTGATGACACCAAGATTGGTGGAACGGCAAATTGCGCGGAGGGTGTGGAGAGTCTGCAGAAGGATCTAGATAGGCTGGGCGAATGGGCCAGGAAATGGCAAATGGAATTTAATGTTGGCAAGTGCAAGGTGGTCCACTTTGGTAGGAATAATGGTAGGAAGGACTATTACTTACGGGGCGAAAAACTGCAGCAGGCGACAGTGCAGAGGGACCTCGGGGTCCTTGTGCATGAGTCGCAAAAACCCAGCCTGTAGGTGCAGCAGGTGGTCAGGAAGGCGAATGGGGTGCTGGCCTTCATAGCGAGGGGGATTGAATATAAAAGTAGGGAGGTCTTGCTGCGGCTGTATAGGGCATTGGTGAGGCCGCAGCTGGAGTACTGTGTGCAGTTTTGGTCGCCGCACTTACGCAAGGATATTTTGGCCTTGGAGGGAGTGCAGAGGAGGTTTACTAGGCTGATACCGGAGTTGAGGGGGTTGAGCTATGAGGACAGGCTGAATAAACTAGGCTTGTACTTGTTAGAGTTTAGAAGAATGAGGGGAGATCTCATTGAGACATATAAGATGATGAATGGGATGGATAGGATAGAGGTGGAGAGACTCTTCCCGCTCAGAAAGGATAGTAGGACTAGGGGGCACAGCCTCAAGATAAAGGGGGGGCAGTTTAGAACGGAGTTGAGGAGGAACTTCTTCACTCAAAGGGTGGTGAATCTCTGGAATTCTCTGCCTGTTGAAGTGGTGGAGGCTACCTCGCTAAATATTTTTAAGACGCGGGTTGATGGGTTTTTGATAAGAGAGGGGATTAAGGGTTATGGGGAGAGGGCGGGAAAGTGGAACTGAGCCACGACAGATCAGCCATGATCTTATTGAATGGCGGGGCAGGCTCGAAGGGCTGGATGGCCTACTCCTGCTCCTATTTCTTATGTTCTTATGTAATACACATCCACAGTGGAATATGGTCCCTGTCGGAGGAGAACATTCAGAAAGTCAGATCAATAACATTCATTTTACATTGTTAACAAGTAGAGCACAAACCAAGGATTTTGCTAAAGCAACTTCATTTCTGCTAATTCTCAGCAAATCCCAGGAGAATTCTGAGAAAAGTCAATCAACTCAAACTGCTGGTTACTTCACTGGTGAGAAAAATAATCGGGGTTGAATTTTCCTTGGGGATTTCCCCACACCATCACTGGAACTTCAACAGAAATGCCATTTACACTCGGAAGTGGATCTGTACTGCAGTGGAAGGAGGCCTGAGGAAGTTCATTGCCAATATATTATTTGGCAGTTTTTCTGCCTCCCTCAGCAAAGGTTAATGATAGGAGAGTTCTAAAGATTTGCACGCGATTATTTCATCTTTGTACACCTGCACCTAAACCCAGCACAGATTTATCAATGAAATTAGTGGAGGACACTCAGCAAGGTCACGTTCTGAGTGAGCTGCCATATCTGCCACAGTACACTCAATGTTTTCACTGCAATCCCAACAAACTGGCCAGCAGTCAGAGAAATCACATAACTGTGGCCCTTAAACATAAATCATTCCATCTGCAGATGTGTACTGAGCAGATTAAATTCTCTGTTCTGAGCTAATGGCAATGAATCCACAGCATAAAATGTCACTAAATTGGCAAGGAGAACAAGGGTAGGAAATGGTAACATTCACAATGTTGTAATAGGGCAGAACCTTTTGGAGCTGGAGGTCAAAGCATGGCCCTGAAACATTGCCCTGAACTTTGTACTCTGTTCTATCCAAAAGTCACAGATGTTGCCACACCTGAAAGCTAAATTCTGCAGTGATCCAAACTAATTCAGCCAGGTAGGAATAGATTTTAGCTGTGACAAATCCATCCAGAGTTTAAGGACATCTTAATCTCAGCACAGTAGTGTAGTGAGGTAGTGTTAAATTCCTTAGTACCAAAGCATCCCCTCAAGACCTAGTCCACAACCAGGCATCAGCAAACACAGATCTTTATTCCATTTACACGCTCCACACTCCAAACAACAGCTGCTCTCTCAGGGCAGTTTCTGGCCAGCTCATCCACACCTCGGATCTCTTAAAGGGGCTATGCCCCAACATACATGACAACTACTGAATGAGTATTTTGTTTTATTTAGGAAAAAGTCCTTTATTTTAAATAATTCAAAGCAGTTTACTTGGACACTGAGTACCACCACCCCATCTCTACCAACAGTAGGCCCTGTCACTACACACTAAATTGTATTAAGTAATGTTTAATCTCACCAGGCAAGTGAGTTATGCAGTAAGTAACAAATACTTGATACGTCAGTAGTTGCTGTTTGGGATTACGTTGATATTTATTGTTCCAAATCTCCTTAGGTCCATTGACTTGATGTTTGCTAACCACACTGCTTTGCGCACTTTGCACTTCTACCTGCTGAACTGGGTTCACTTTCTGCAAAAAGCATCTGATAAAGTATCTGGTGTTAACAGGTTTACATAATTCTGATGCATGACACACTTTGACATTTCAGATTGAGATAGTGTGAGGGCATGGAATTTTAAAAGATGAAAATTAATGAGGATTAATAGGTGCTGTGGAAACTATTTTGTTAATCTTGTTTATCCTTTTGTTGGAAACCTGCAGTCCCGACAACAGCACATGACTGCCTCTTAACCATAGAATCCCTACAGTGCAGAAGGAGGCCATTCAGCCCATCGAGTCTGCACGGACACTCCAAAAGAGCATCTTACCCAGGCCCATCCCCTGTCCCATAACCCCTCACGTTTACCATAGGCAATCCACCTAATTTACACATTTTTAGTCACTAAGGAGCAATTTAGCACGGTGAATCCACCCGAACCCACACATCTTTAGACACTAAGGGGCAACTTAGCGTGGCCCCTAACCTGCACATCTGTGGGCTGTGGGAGGAAACTGGAGCAGCTGAAGGAAATCATTTTGAATGATTCCTGAACGTCCCACTCCAACACCCTACTGTTTATTATCTTGGTCCTAAACTTACGTTATACCAATCTATACCTGTCATTTCCTTATCCCACATTTGGGTTGTATTTGAAACTGCCAATGAAATTAATCATTTTTATTTTGTTTAGTACCTTATAAAGTTCCATCTCTGTGCCTTTCAGCCTAACGTCAATCTCTATTCTAAACGACTTATGGTTGGCATTTTTAGTAAATAGTTCTTGATATCTTTATTGGTAAGTTTAAACATATGTCGATCATTGTACACTGATTAACATACAGTGAAGCAAGATGATTAAGAATAAATCAGGAGAGAAAGCAATTGTGAGAAGAGACATACGCAAACAGTCTGATGAGAGCAAGGGGGCCATAAAAAATAAGGTTTTTGACCTCTATTCTTATGACATTTGTAATATTTAACTGGCTGAGAACAAGAACTTCTTTTGACCCCTGCATAAAACATTGCGGTCACTCGCTCTACTTGTACTTTCTGAACTGTGCGAATTGGGGAGAATTCCCCTGAGGAGGAATCTGAGGACACCATAACTTCAAGTTACAGATGGTTCAAAAATGGGAAAGGTGCCAATTTTATCATGCATAAAAATGATAAACTATCATGTCAGAACCAGACAGTGTGTGTTCCTTGAACGTCTGATTGTGTCCAGCGTTTTCAGAGCAGTTATTTCATTACTGCACCTCCAAGTAAAAACAGCAATCTGACCTACATGGGAGAATCCTGATTCTCAGGGGAATATTGAAAGTGTTTTGTTTTGCTGAATTGCTACATAATGTTAAATATTACAAAGTTGATATCTGTTATCCTACGCGTGCCCTCACAATTCTTCCTTCCTTTTTAGTTATTGCTTTAAAATCCCTGGCCCCAACTCATCAATTCTCTCTCACTTTAAATCAACGTTAATGTATCTCCATTCTAAACCTAGCCACAATGGCATAGGGAAGGTTTCTTATTTCGCACTCAGAGGAAATGCTGAATGTGTTCTTTATATAAACAATTACAATTTCTGTCTAATTCTTCCTTTTCTAATTTAATTCAATGGTTTTGTGATGAATCTCATGCTGTTTGTTTCAAAAATGTCATTTTAATGTGTATTCTAATGGAAAGGAGCTCAGGAGTCAATGGGCAGGAGTTTCCATCCCCTCCCCCTGGCGTGTTTTGTGGCAATGCAACCTGTGGCCAGCGGCGGGATCTTCTGGTCCTGCTGTCATTGGGCTTGTTTACCACCTCTGGGGAACCTGCAGCAGGGGTCAGCGTCAACAGGATCGGAAAATCCCACCAATGGGAACTGCGATTGTCTGCTTTTGGAGGCATGGATTGAGGTATAAACGGCGACCAAGACACTAGAGTAACTTCCTTGTTCTTCTTCGAAAAGTGCAATGGGATCTGAGAGGGCAGTCAACCTCAGTTTGACAAAAACAGAAAATGCTGGAAAATCTCAGCAGGTCTGACAGCATCTGTGGGGAGAGATTAGAGCCCAACATTAAACCTTGGTTTCACCCATACTTCTTTCATGAGAATCGCGTAATATTGAGAGTAAAAATAATGATTTCTGATTCCTGTCATGCCCTAGTATATTTTGAACTTCAAACTAATTTTTATATTTTATATAACTGAACACAAAAGATTGCAAAAGATGGCAGCTTGAGTATCACCAGACTTTGTGGATTGAAACCACGCCCCGTATCAAGAGGGAACAAAAGGAATATTCCTGACTGATGTTGGATCAATGCCATCTTCTGAAACTAACTGCGTAAAGGTGGCACAGTGGTTAGCACTGCTGCCTCACAGCGCCAGGGACCCAGGTTCAATTCCGGCTTCAGGACACTGTCTGTGTGGAGTTTGTACATCCTCCCTGTGTCTACCTGGATTTCCTTCAGGAGATCTGTTTTCCTCTCACAGTTCAAAGATGTGTGTGTTAGGTTGATTGGCTATGCTAAATTGAACCTAGTCTTAGGAGGATTAGCAGGGTAAATACATGGGGTTATGGGAATAGGGCCTAGATGGGATTGTAGTCAGTGCAGAGTCAATGAACCAAATGGCCTCCTTCTGCTCTGTAGGAATTCTATGATTCTATATCCAAAGGGATATTAACAAATTGTATGAGCCATTCAAACACAAATACACTGGCTGTCTCAAACTCTGAAACATCCAGCACATGATATATAATCAACCTAACTACCCACCTTATGGAAAAGGGCTTTTGACTTGTAGAAGAGACTACCATATATGCTGCCTGCTTTTTAAATCAACCTTAAACTGCTTGCACTCAGAAAGTTCTATTGAAAGCCTTTGAACTTACTGGAAGTCATCCAAGCAGCCAGGTTTAATAAACAGCAACATCTTGATAATGGAAGATCCTAACAAAGAACTACTCTGAAGCAATCTCAGAAAGTTTGACTACTTAAATCCTTACAGTTACTGAGAATCTTTGGGCAGGATTTTCCTGCCCCACACAGTATATTTTCCAGTGGTTTGTCATTGGCCACCAGCAGGGTCTTTCTGTCTAGAATGTTTTGCGTGGCTTGCCTGTCCCACCATCAGAGAACTCACCACAGGAGGTCACCTTCAGCGGGGCCAGAGGATCCCACTGACAGGAAGTGCAGAAAAGCACCACCCCTTCATCTTATTAGACCTTGGCTTCAAATAAAGTACCTAACTTCATCTAAGAAACAATAGGCCTGCCATGAGTGAGACTGAGAAAAGTATAAGCTGCGATAGAACACTATCTTCACCTGTGTCTAAGCTTTGTGTGTGTGAGATGAGTGAGTGAAAAATTGTATTAAATTCAGAATAAGCATGTGATAGTAAATAACCATTTTATTTTTAAACGTAGAAAAGCTTGCTGTTGAAATTGTTTGATTGAGGCACTCTAAGAGTAAGAAATGAAATTTCTTACATACAAATATGCTGATTGTGGGCAGTAACAGGAAACACATAAATTCTCTCTGCCATTTCCTTGAGTTGGAATATCAAGTAAGCAGACCGTTCTTGAAATATGGATTTTTATACTTAAAACCAAGAAATATAAAACAGAAGAAAAAATGGAACTTATTTACATTTTTCTTCACCACATATCTCTGGCCCATTACCAGTGTCACTAAAAGCATCTCCTTCAACATGTTCAAATTAAAGGCTTCAGTTTTGGTACTGTCCTTTCAAAAGTTGCCAATCTTTCTATAGTTGCTTTTAGTTTTCTATGGGAAACAAACAAATAAAAGAGATGCAGATGTTCGGACTATTTAAAACGCTGTACAGTATTCCAAAAAGGAAACAGTGCCACCATTTCCAAATACAATGACCATCTAATGGCGCCTATTGCTAGTTGCACTTGTCTTTCATAATATGTTTTTAAAATAGTAAGGGTGGGATTTTCCAGCTGCACTCACCCCAAAACTGGATAATCCCTCCTGATGTCAATAGACCTTTCCTTGGTCCACCCCTCACCCGCTACAGTTCCAGTGGCAGGTAGGAGGGGAAGATTTGCCCCACGTGTGGCAAGTGGTAAAAGTGTGAGTTGGTGATACCACAATATGAGAAACCAGCCATCTTGTACCTAAGACAACACAACAGGCAATTTTCCATGTCTTTAATCAATGAGATTGGAAGATTATGAAATTAATAGCAAGGAGACTAAGAGGGAAATATAAATTGGATGGATGAATTCAATGACCAGATCAGGTAAAGATAAATAAAGGGGAAAATGACTGGCTTAAGAGCGAGAAGAGACAGACGGGAAATGTTTTTTAAAATATTAAACTTGACATAGTTAAATTCTCCAGCAGCAATTACAACCTAAAGAAATGTGATATGTTATGGTTAATTTTCAGTACCAGATAGGTTGTTTGTCAGTAATTAACACTTACCACATTTTTTTACAGCGTACTTAGACTGAAATGACAAGCCTTCACTTTCTGTGGCAAGTTTAATTTGTATCAACAATCATTAATTCATACTATTATTTCATTCAAAGAAGTTAAGTGACTGTAATTGCTTCCAATGGTGGCTTTTCTGGTTTTCTAATCATTATTTATTTTCCATGGAATTGTAGTAAGGCAGAAGTAAGGAGAGTCTGAGCTTGTAAACAGCAGGTCCTGACACATTTTTTCAGTGATAAAGCTGTCTGTTAATCATAAAATAAATCAGAGTGGCAAAAATGCATTCTGAAAGATGAACATCCTGTCTCCAGTATGCCTATCCATTCCATGAGATCAGGGAAATAAACTGACTGTGCTACATGTTGTTCCCACTTTACAACAGTGACTACATTTCAAAAATACGACTATAGTTGTAAAGTATTTTGGGGCATCACAAGGACATGAAAGGTGCTATATAAATAACTCTCTTATTCTGCTTAAATGTAGACATGCCTATTTTGGGCTAGATTGTTAAATTGGTTTTAACTAAACACTGGGTGAGTTAAGGTCAATTAACATGCTATAGAAATTACGGCCCTGCTATTTCGCCTGCTGCAGTGTTATTCACCACATTCCAACTGGCTACTAATGTGTCCTTAAATTAGACATGAGATGCGATGGATGATGTGCAAAAAACAGATAATGTAATGGATGCGAAATGGAGCATTTTTCGTGTATCAGACACATGCAACTGCATAGTTTTTTCCTCTGGTTATTTCTGTGGGGGTTTGGGTGGGTGGCGTCCTTTCACTCAGTGATCTGCTGTGCTGTAACAGATTATTCAGAATCCAGTTCTTGGTGCTTACACCAAAGAGGTTAAGCTGACTGATCTGCAGAACTTCCATAGAAGGTCAAGGCCTTTCTGTGCCAGGAGCAGCAGTGAATTTCCTGAGGTTATCAAGGCCCCCATGTTTTTTCCTTACATTGCTGCACTAAAACTTCCACAACTTAGCTGGAGAACCAAGCATCACTCTGGACAAATGGAATCTGCTTCATAGAAACACTCCATTTTCCACTCCTCTTCCTTAAAGTTGAATTACTTCTGTTTCCTACCATTACCCATTGTTCTTTGGATTTCCTCTAAATCTGTTCAACTGCTCAGACACTTGAACTAATCCAGGGCTCTTCTTAAAGCTGCTCCATACCTATTGTTTCAACTTGCTATTGGGGTCCAACTCACACTAGTTTTTTGGTGCGTCAAGTTGGAAGATGGACATGTCAGCCATTTTGCGGGATTCACCCATCTTTCCCAATATATTACGTCTCCCACCTTTGGAGAGCAGTTGAGACCACGCTGGAAATCAGCTGGAAGACCAGATAAGTGATTTTAACCTATTTTAATATAAGTTAAATGTCATTATCAGGCCTGGAACTTAATTCTCTGAGCCAGGAGTATTTTACTCCGGTGAGGTGTAGCATAGCTCCCACTTTCAGAGAACTAGCCGGAGACCCCTCTAGAGTAAAAGGGGGGAGCAATCAGGGCCCTCCCCCCCAGGGGTTAGGCGGCGGGGGTGGTTTCCCTGAGCATGGGCATTCTGGCAGTGCCAGCCTGTGCCCTTCACACTGCCCAAGGGGGCAAAGTGCCCATGCCCAGGAGAACAGAGCCTGAGGGGGCAGGGCCAAGGGGAAGTGCCTATTATGGGTAGGGCTTAGGGTCAATCGGTGGGGGTCTGCCATTCTGCATGGGGATCAGTCGGGTTGGAGGGAGACCAGCAATCAGGACAGACTGAGATGGGGGTGGGACTGTTAGAGAGGGGTCTGCCTCCAGTGGGGGTGAGGGGGCTGGGGTGGGGGGGTATGGGGGATCTACTGGAGTGGGGTGTCTGCCAGGGTGGAGGATGATCATCACTGCTGGGGGGCGGGGCGGGGGGGGTCACTGCTGGAGATCGGGGCACTCTGGGAAGTGGTGGGGGAGAAGATCAGGATTGGCCTGAGAATGGCTGTGGGGGCTGCAACAAAGGGTTGGGGAGCAGTACTGCGGGATCCCAGGCTGGCCAGTGATCAAGCTGGCCAGCAAACTGCAGGTTGATAGTCCAGGGCCACTGCGCATACGCAGAGGCTCAGAACTGTCAGATTCAAATGTGAATAGGCCCTGTTCCCCAAAGTTTTTAATGATATTCATGATTATGACTTCTGCAGTGCAAACTGTGGGAGATTCGAGTCTGAATTCCCACTGAAAAAACAATCCGAAATTATACCATTTTTCCCACAAATTCAGCACTTAGAACTTTTTTGGGGAGAATTGGACCCCAAATTATTTGCCCAAGGATGTTGCATCCAGTGCTGCTCGTATAGAAATTATTTTGTTCACCCTCCCACTCCAACCCTAACCCTAGCCCTAACCCATTTGGAAGTGATTGATGATCAGGAGAGCTTTACCATGCAGTTAAATTGGTGTCTACTGTACTTCTGTATGATCCATTCAAGTTATTGTCTATTATAATTGCAGATGCAAACAAATACATGCCTGTGGTTGACAGCAATGTCAACCCCACTGGAGTGAACCACACAAGTGGTTATGGTCTTGCATGTAAACATGCAACCTATTGCAACAGCAGTGACGGTCCATCCAGTGCCTCTTTAGGTTTTGGATGCCTTCTATGCCATGAGTAAAGAAATGTGGTTAAACTCCACGACCCAGACATTCCACATGATGGAGAGGCTCTGGGCGAAAATCCCGAAAATGATGAAATATTCTTGCTTTTCAGAGTACAGTTCGCAAAGACAGCTGGCCATTTAAGTCACCAGCTGCCTCCACTGAAGTGAGATTTAGTAGACCAGCAGTGTGAACATCTAAATGTGCAAATTAAACAGGGTAGGAGGTGCCCTCAGCTTATTTTGTTTGATAATCAGGGTACCACTTTGAGAGATTAGCTATCCTTTTGGATATGGTCCAAGGACACTTTTGGAAGGTAAGGAATCCTTTAGGATTGATAAAAGTAAACATGATTGGATGTAAAAAGTGCATAAACCCACTGGAACTCTTCAGTCAAAGAACTCTGAAGGAACTGCCCAGATATCAAAAAAACTGTCAAAACTGTCAAGGTATTTTCAAAGCCATTAAGGAACTGTCAAAACATATTAGGTGAGTGAGCATGGATGGGCTAAGGGAAATGTTTGGTGGGATCCGTACATGGGTTGGGATGAGTTGTCAATAATTTGACTTAGGGGCTGTAAAAACTCATGATGTTGTGAGAGTCAGTGTATGAGGGGCTATGGAGTGCAATTGTCATAGATGTGGTGAGGAGGTTGGGTTAAATGAGAGGTGAGAGCAGGAAGGCTGTTTTTTTTAATTTCTTTAACTTCGATTGAACATAGTGCTAGAGCACAGAGGTAGGCCGACTGCACCAGCCCACCTCCATACCCCCGCACATGCTTTGGGATGGCGGGCCTAATTTTTAATCCATCACCCCCAGAATAAAACTCAGAACCTTAGGCAGCCGCTTTTTAAAAGATTGCGTTCCCAACCGAGCCCTCAGTCTTCCATCTCTGCACACCCAACCCAAAGATCAAAGATCTGTGCCCTAGACTATTATATAATCCAGGTCAAAGCTGTCCAATTTGCAGGTGATATTTCTTTGTACTGAATGTACACAGTAGTCCATCTTAACACTAAAGGGAAATACCATAGGGTAATTATGTGAAAACAGGAAGCGTGAACAAGAATTGATAACAAGAGGAACAAAAGCGTCTATTGATGCCTCTGCACCTATTTATGTAGCTATCCACTAAGCTTCCTGGGAAACACATAAAACATCCCAAATCAGACTCTCCCTGCAAAAATCTAAAATACAATTAATTTTACATCACAATGCATGAACTAAGAGGCATTCTCAACATCTATTCTGGGCTGGATCAGTGAAGTATTGTGACACATTAAAGCCCCAATTAATACAAATGTTAGTACTCTTGATGTATAGTGCAGAAGTGTTCATTGTGCTTTATCCTAGTATTGCCGTTCGTGATTGTACGGAGGCTGTCTTTTATTTCCGAATGATCTTTCCAAATGTTCTTGCATTCAAATGGAGAAAGTGAGATAGCTAGGTGTTAGCTGGTACTTCATGCGTCTGGAAATCCAAGGTCCATTATCTCCTTAAGCTGAGTCAGTCAATGCCTTTAGATCAATATGAATTCTACAGTGCAGAAGGGAGCCATTTGGCCCATCGATTTTGCACCAACCATAATTCCACCCATGTACTTACCTTAGTTAGTCCCCCTGACACTAAGGAGCAATTTAACATGGCCGATCCCACCAAACCCGCATATCTTAGGACTGTGGGAGGAAACCGGAGCACCCGGAGGAAACCCATGCAGATATGGGGAGAATGTGCAAACTCCACACAGACAGTGACCCAAGCTGTGAATCGAACCTGGGTTCCTGGCACAGTGAGGCAGCAGTGTAATCACTGCACCACCATGCCAGCATTTGCATTGCAGTTTTTGAGGGAGTGGGTGGCTGCAAGTGTAACATCTGTAACACAATTACTGGCATTTAAGTCGGGCATTTTGCTATCATGAGTATCATTGCAACAAAAAGTATTTCCATTAATTTTGTCATTCCCCTGCTACAAGGTACTTTATCAACATGGTGGAGATTTCGATGGCCACAGGCCTCTGGGTTGAAGCCCTGTACTATGAGTGCTTCAATCTGATTCCCTCAACAAAATGAATTCAGTGGAGACAGACTGTTGGAGTTTACAGTTCAAGGTCTCCATTGCAGCAGTGAAGGAAGCTAAACCTGGGTATTTAATCCTACCCGCATGATGTTCCACTGTATGGGGGCTGGAATGTCTATGCTCTCCATTTGCAGATTGTTGAAAATTGCAGTCTTCCCAGAGTCCATGAAGCACTAATACACTGCTACCAATTATAAATGAATTATATTTTAGGATTTCCTTGTTGGTTCAGTGCATTATACGATTCATCAATCATAGGTGGCACAGTGGCATAACGGTCAGCATTGCTGCCTCACAGCGTCAGAGACTCGGGTTCGATTCCCGGCTTGGCTCACTGTCTGTGTGGAGTCTGCACATTCTCCATGTGTTTACGTGTGTTTCCACTGGGTGCTTTGGTTTCCTTCCACAGTCTGAAAGAAGTGCTAGTTAGGTGCATTGGCCATGCTAAATTCTCCCTCAATGTACCCAACAGGCACCAGTGTGTGGTGACTCGGAGATTTTCACAGTAACTTCATTGCAGAGTTAATGTAAGCCTACTTGTGACATAAATTAAAAGTACAATTATAGTGGAGGGTAGTAAAGATGCAGTGCAAGTGAAACTATTCAAATGTCATAATTAGACTAGCAAGGCATTACACATCCTTATGCCTGCCAGGGTGTAGCATGATGTAGTTCTGACCTGCATTCAGTTTCCAATCAAGGGAGTAGCCATGATGATTTATTTATTGTCAGTTATTGTATTACATCATAATATTGTATTATGTTATTATATTAAACAATATGTCTAGACATGTGGTCTATCTGAGTAGATGGTCCCAACTAAACTCCAATTTAGTTGCTGAGACACTGCTGAGGCTTAAGAACTGTTGATAAATTATGTTGCACAATGTGCAAGTGAGCTTTCATTGTTGAATGTAATAAAATAAAGGGATATAAATCCATGAACTGATTTATTGTTTGCAATATTTGCAGAATAAAATAAAACGTATGAGCAGACCACCTACATGGACCACATGTGAAGACAGATTGTCCAATCTCAGTCTGGACAGTAAGTGAATGGTGGCTCCCTTATGATTGCAAACAGCCAAGGGAGGGAGGGAAACCGGCGTCAAATTGACCTTGGCTGTTCTCTCACTTGTCTCCTGGGACCCCATTACAGAGAACCACTGGCAGAGGCCTGGGAGCAGGCATATTGCCCATGCTCTCAACTTGGAGGAGAAATAACTATATATTCTTCTTGACAGTAAGTTAAAAAATAACTATTTATAACCATTTTATCCTATTCAGTAGATATCCCAAATGACAAAATAATTTAAAAGATTTCAGCACCTCTGCATTTTTCACATTCAACAATGAAACCTTTAAATCTGAATAGAATATGCAACATAATTCACCAGTATTTTTTAACCCTCAATAGGCCAGTACCTCATCACTAGAATGAGGGTGAGTTGTGTCTTGGAGATCATAGCCAGGGTACATGGTATGAGCTGGCGAAGATAATAAATGGAGAGGTGGTGGCATAGATAGACTGACTACTCTATAGCCTGATAATAAATAGGGAGGTGTGGCGTGGTGATATTTTTCATGGAACTAGTAATCCAGAGACCCAGGTTGATGCTCTGGGAACCCAGGTTTGAATCCATGGCAGCTGGTGAAATTTGATTTCAATAACAAAAAACCTGGAATTAAAAGTCTAATGATAACTATGAAACCATTGTCGATTGTCGTAAAAACCTCTCTGATTGATTAATGTCCTTTAGGGAAAGAAATCTACTACCCTTACCTGGTCTAGCCTACATGTGACTCCAGATCCACATCAATGTGGTTCATTCTTAATTGCCCTCAGGGATGGGCAATAAATGCTGGCCAGCAATACACACATCCCATGAATGAATATTTAAAAAATGAATGAATTGGATCTGAAATGAATCATTGGTGCTGGGCTGTGGGTAATGTCATAAAGGTAATAGCTATGGAAATGGTTTGCAATGTCCCCACTTTTGGATAGATCTCTTATAGTGTGTCACATACAAACAGAACAAAACAAATCCTATAATATTTTTAAAGGTTACCCAAAGAACAATTCAAAGGGTCATCATTCAACAGACAATCAGCATTCAAACTGGCTTCAAAGAGAATCTATGTTTCTTTAATAACATTTAAAATAGCTGTAGTAATCACAGTTATATACAAGTAAGTGCTTCACCACTTAAGCTGGCATAGTCATCCATTGTACTGTTTAGGTCGATGAATTCTGAGCTCAATTTTCCTAACACAGAGGTCCTGACTTCAGTCATGCCACAATTCTGATTACCTATCCTATAATTTTCTCCCCACATTTCCCATGTCAGAATGCTGTATGTTTGTCTTTGCAGGAAAGATGAACTGAAGGTCTGATCTTGGTCATGCACCAACTGTAATCTATAGGCAGACACAATGCTAAGCACTTCCCTGCAAGGTTAAGAGGTGGAGGTGGAAGGAAACAATGAGCCCCTCCTACAAGCAGCTTCTTCACCAGCTTTATAGAATCATAGAATCCCTACAATGCGGAAGGAAGGCATTTGGCCCATCGTGCCTGCACTGACAACAATCCCACCCAGACCCCATCCCCGTAACCCCACTGCTAATCCCCGTGACACTAAGGGGCATCATACCATGGCCAATCAACTTGATACACACATCTTTGCAGTGTGGGAGGAAACCAGTGTGCTGGAGGAAACCCACGCAGAAACAGGGCGAATGTGCAAATTCTGCACAGTCACCCAAGGCTGGAATTGAACCCAGGTCCCTGTGAGGCAACAGTGCTAATCACTATGCCACCCTGTCACTTTCTTAGCTAATGTAGACATGGAAAGAAGGGAACATGTAAAATAACCTGGGAAAAGATGAAAAGATATACCTACATCAATATGTAGGTATATCTACATATACCTTATACCTTGTTGCTACAGTACCTAGTTGCTTTTTACTCCACAGGTCAAGAAAATGTTACATGATTTTCTGTTCTAACTGGAATGTATAGTTGTGTTTGTAAAACAACATACCAGCTCTACTATCTGTAAGTACAAATCACCTGGGAACTTGCTATCAGTTTCTTCTTATCACGAGTAGTTAAGTAATAAAGTGAACTTCAAAGCGTCTCATTGAAAGCTTATACCTACAGGTGAAGTGCAATAATATTGACAACAGGTGCCACAGATGCATTGAGGTTGAGATTATCAGCGCACCAGTTGACTAAAATGGAGGTTATAATACATAAATATGAGGCTCTGATTCTTCCAGTATGGAGGATTTGTGGGACTCTTCCCTATTGGTAGCACCAGCAATTTGAGAATTCATTACATTCCTTCACAGCCCTGGTAGGAAAGTCTTAAAGTCAGGTTTCCAGCACTTTTTCACATTTGAAGAGTAAGTGTTGGGAAGGTGAGAACAACGATAACATTGGGAAAAGAAAATGAACTGTGGAATGTAAGATAGAAGCATATCCCTGGGTTAACAATTTCAACCTCAAAACTCTGTCCATGCATTGAATTACTCTGCAGTGCAGTCAACATGTAGACAATCGCGTGAGAACTTTAGAAATAACAAGATTTCACAGAGAGGAAATCAGATTGATCATCAGTTTACTTTTAGCTGTGACTTTGAAGGAAGAATGCAGACCTTGACTCCAAGACAGCATTTGGCTCTGTGTCAGTTTCCTCTGGGTGCCCCAGTTTCCTCCCACAGTCCAAAAATGTGTGGATTAGGTTGATTGGCCATGCTAAATTGTTCCTTAGTATAAATGGGATGTCAGGGGGATTAGTGGGATAAATATGTGGGGTTACGGGAATAGGGCCAGGATAGGGTTGGTGCAGACTCGATGGGCTGAATGGCCTCAGTCTGCACTGTAGGTATTCTCTGACGCTATGATTCAAAAACTACCAACATCTCCATTACAACCACCGGAAGAATGGAGCCTCGGTTTAACATGTTATGCAAGGAACAATACCTCTGATGGTGCTATTTGTTATCCTCCAAAAAGCCAGGTGATGAAGGGTAGAACTGGAGCCAATCTTTACACACTTTTATAAGCATTTATATACATTACCAATCCCAACCACCATATTTTCAGTCTATTCCTGGTGCCATAACCAATATAACAGACACTTCCTTAAAGTGGTCCATAAGCTAAGAATGTGTGTGTGTGTGTG
Organism: Carcharhinus amblyrhynchos; assembly: GCF_965287045.1. Lineage (NCBI taxonomy): Eukaryota > Metazoa > Chordata > Chondrichthyes > Carcharhiniformes > Carcharhinidae > Carcharhinus > Carcharhinus amblyrhynchos. The sequence continues at coordinate 51,447,680 of NC_137329.1, forward strand.
TGTGTGTGTGTGTGTGTGTGTGTGTGTGTGTGTGTGTGTGTGTGTGTGTGTGTGTGTGTGTGTGTGTGTGTGTCATTCAATTTATGAGTGGATCAATTTTAAAGTAACCCAGCAGACAAGCTTTATACTTCAACAAGATAAATGATAATTTATTACAAAACTATTGTTGAAAGTTATTTAAGTAAAAGTGATAAAATTATTAAGTACAGTGACAACAGTTAAAATGCCAATCAGGGAAAAAAGGGTAGTTCAAGATGAAATTTCACATCAGTCTTTGTAAAATATCCATGCAGGCCCATTGCTCGATCTCTTTCTTTCTGAAGTACAGGCATTGAAACTTGAGGTTCAGTTTAGCAATGATGATTCATACAGTTGATCTGTGTTTGCCCTTTACAGATATATTCAGCAGGTTTTTGGAAGAGACAGAGGTTTCCTGTCACTCTCTAATTCTGCAGTTACGGCACTTGTAGACTGCCTGGAATCTTTCAGCAGAACAGCAGTTGTTTTCTTAATTTACCTTGTTTGTCTTCCTGGGGCAGCACGGTGGCACTGCTGCTTCACAGCACCAGGGACCCGGGTTTGATTCCTGCCTTGGGCCACTGTCTGTGCAGAGTCTGCATGTTCTCCCCATGTCCGCATGTGTTTCCTCCAGGTGCTCTGGTTTCTTCTGAAAGATGTGCTGGTTAGATACATTGCCCTTGCTAAATTCCCCCTCAGCGTACCCTAACAGGCGCTGGAGTGTGGTGACTAGGGGATTTTCACAGTAACTTCATTGCGGTGTTAATGTAAGCCTACTTGTGACACTAGTAAGTAAACTTAGAAACTTAAATAAACTTATAACCTTGGCCAAGGACCCTCCCGGATATTCTTTCTCAGAGTTCCTCTTTAGCTTTTGAACATAAAATGATCGATCCCAACCTGTCTTGATCACAACCAAAATAAAAATGTCTACAATGTTAATTTTGATGTAGCATTGTTCCACCAGGGAAATCAGTTAATTATGTGAAGGTCCTTTGAAGTTCCTTCCTGTCCCCTGTTCTCTCAGAAGTAAAAAGGGTTTCAAACATTTTCAAATATAATGGACATTCCTGCGGGGGTCTTTGCAATTTTAATGACTCCTGGTAGACTACCCTGGAGATACGATTCTAATGAGGTTTGAAAAAACATTAGAAGGTGTCATCTTGCATGTTTGTACTTCCATTTTGTAAAAGGCTTTTAAACTCAATGTAAAGGTTTGAAAACAAAAATGTGCCCTTAAAAACAGTTGTCCTTAAAATCTGTAATGTCTCAATTACATGTTTGTGACACTGTTTAGTAGCACACATGAATCCCCAGTTAAGACCCACCACTGGCATGCAATGAAACACAATGGATATACAATTACCACAGTCTCCCTCAATGCTGCATTAATTCTTCTTCATGTTTATATTCATTCATGGCATGTGTGTGGCACTGGAAAGGCTAACTTATAGCCCCATTGTCTGTACAAAGCTCATGGTGAGCTGCATTCTTGAATTGCATCAGTCAATGTGGTGTAGGTATTCCCACTGTGCTGTTAGGTAGGCATTTCCAAGATTCTGATCCCATGGTAATGAAGGAGCATTGATATATTTCCAAATCAGGAGAGTTTGAAACTTGAAGAGGAATCAGGGGGCTTCCATCTGCCTGCTGCCCTTCTCCTTCTAATGTGGTAGAAGTTGTAGGTTTGGGAAGACTTGCCAAAGGAGTCTTGATGAGTTTTCCAATGATGGTATACAACTTACCTCATGGTAAAGAGAGTGAAAGTTTAAGATGTGAACGGGGTGCTGGTTAAACAAGTCGTGTTTTAAATAGTGTCAAGCACCTTGACTATTGTTGGATCTGATTCAGGCAAGCAGCGAGTATTCCACTGTACGTTATGCTTTGTAAATGATGGAAAAACTGGTCAATCTGTGCTCGGTAATCAGTAATGGTATGCATGCAGAATTTTGTTATGGTACTCAAGCTGGTGCAGCTGACACTAGGAAGAAATTCAAGCCACAACCACCCATCCATCTCTGGCTGATGATCAAGTACAGACTCGGAGTGAAGGTCAGTTTTCTTCAAATGGGAGATAGGGGGGAAGATGCATGAAAAGGGCAGGTCACTTGCTCATATCAGAAGCCTAGGAGAAAATCACCCACCTCTTTAGGTCAAGGTTTGGCGCCATAGAACGATTCAAATAGGAAGGAGAGAAAATTAAAAGAAAAATGTTTTCATTTTGAACAGCTTTTTTTTAATATTAGCCTCCTTTGTTAGGGAGATTGAGGATACTTTACCTCAATAAGTCATAAAGATGACAAGACAGTTCAGCAGCGCTGTTATTGTTTGTTTAATATGGCTTGTGTGTGGAGTCTGCAGCTGCCTATTGTGTAATTACGGTACATGATGACTTCGTGATGACTGGAATGCGGTTGTTTTGTCTCCACTCGCACGGAGTGCCTGATGAAAGGAAAGGTAATAGGAAGTAAATCAAATAAAATATATTGTAAATAGAGTAAGCACGAACTGAGCAGAGAGAACTATGTAAATAAACCTCTGGCATCATTATCACCGTTCCATCAACGGTGAGGGTAGAAAATAGCAACTGGCATTTCAAGAATTGTTCCAGTAATGTGACCTACAATTCCATTTTCCCGTTTGTCTATTTATTGACTTTTTAAAAATGTTTTTGGAAAGTTTTTTTTATTAAAAAGGACCCTACCTCACGTGTTTGAGGCTTTTGATCAACGCCTTTATTCTAACGCTGAAATTAGACCTTGAAAAATTACATTTCTTCACTCGGCCTTGACTCTCAGAACTTTCCACTGCTCTATTCAAAACAGAATGAAAAATATGAAGAGTGCGTCAGCAGCTGCATAAGGTCTGGTATTGCCAACAGTTTATCATTTTAAAAAGGATATATTATGGCAACTCTCCTCCAGTTGTTACATTAGTTACAAAACCTCAGTATCAAGTTTATATTGCAGATGACACAGAGTACCTTCACAAGCGGATGACTAAGATTATGAATAACCCTAAGACTGAGGTAATTTCTAAGAAAGAAATTTTACTGAAGGGCTGAAGCCTACAGTCCAAACATCAAGGAAGCAGTTTTAGAATCATATAGCAGAAGGAGGCCATTTGGCCCACCGAGTCTGTACCGACCACAAACCCTCACAGGCCTTATTCGCATAACCACATAACCCTAGCTAATCTGACACTAAGGGGCAATTTAGCATGGCCAATCCACCTAACTCACACATCTTTGGACTATGGGAAGAAACTGGAGCACTCGGAGGAAACCCACGCAGACACGGGGAGAATATGCAAACTCCACAACAACAGTGACCCAAGCTAAGAATCAAACCCGGGTCCCTCGCACTGTGAGGCAGCAGTGCTAGCCACTCTACTACCCATTTTGCGAATGAACTAAAACAAGCATTAGGAGTTAAGTGATGCAATGTAACAGAGAAACATTTTCAGTCATCACTTAGGATTTCCAAACCAAGTTGCCAAAGGACATTGTCCTGACCTCAGGTACTCCAATGGAATTAGAGAGCAATCGTGTGCACTGTTCTACACATAAGGTGGCAGAGTGAAAACTGAGTTGGTCAACTCATTATATTAATCCTGGATCTTAATCATGAGAGAAAGGGAACACTAAGAGAGGCAAGTGGATCCACAGTTTGGACGTCGAAGGAAGGTACACATCATGTTAGACTCAATAACAAGGATTTTTCAGATTGCTTACAATGTGTAAAAAAGAGAATGGGGATCAATTTGACTTGAGCTAAAGAAAAAGGAGAACCAACTTCTGTTATTTTAATGATGAAAACTGCATGGTCTTACAGTTCGCTTTAATTCCATAGTGCCCAACTAACCCTCAATTCAAAGTATACCAAAAAATACATTGGTCAAAGTGGGTTTCTCTCTCTCAACTTTAATTGAGGTCAGTTAACTATTGCAGATTCAGAACTAGGACTGCAGACTCTAGAGCCACACTGTTGGTTGACTAATAGTTCTAAACATCAGCAAAAACAACCGTCACCTTGCCACACTTTGGTGAAGTGTAGCTGTAAAACAAGATCAATGATCAAGCTGTCTCAATGGCTCCGTTAATAATGTCAGTGTGGTGATAAAACATACAGACTAAGCAGATCCTTACTGCAGTCCCTGTCTTTAGCTGAATTATTGGATCTCAGTGGCATGGGCACAGTTGGGTTATGACATTAGCCCTAACAAAAAGGGCAATAAAAAGTCATGATTCTAATTCCCAATTATTATCCAGTGACGTGCAATTGCAAGAGTGCATATCACTGGAAGCCTGATGTGTTCAGATGCCTGCCATAGTTAAATAGCTTGCCAAAACTCATCATCAGTCATACAGAATGCTCACTTGAGTGAGGTACAGTGTCAGTGCTTTAAGACAGAGAGCTGAGAAAAAGATAACTGATTTTCAAGAAAAGAGATTGAGCAACTTTTAGAAGGTGCGAGACACGGTGGCACGGTGCTAGCACTTCTGCCTCACAGCAGCAGTGATACAGGTTCAATTCCAGCCTTGGATAGCTGTCTATGTGAGTTTGCACATTCTCTCTGTGCCTGTGTGCTTTCCTTGGGGTGCTCCGGTTCCCTCCCATACTCTAAAGATATGCATGTTAGTTGGATTGGCTAAATTGCCCCTTAATGTCCCAAAATGCATAGGTTATGAGATTAGCAGGATTAATAAATGCATGAGATTACAAGGATAGGTGCTGGGTAAAATGCTCTGTTAGAGAGTCAGTGCAGACTCGATGGGCCAAATAGCCTCCTTCTGCACTATAAGGATTGTATGACTCTTTCAAGAGAGGAAAAGGGACTGGGACACACTCATCTTGTGAAATGCAAGCGAGAGGGAGAAAGTCACTAGGCCAACGAAAAGATATAACAGGCAACTCGATGGGCCAAATGGCCTCTTTCTGCACTGTAGGGTTCTATGATTCTATGATTCTAAAAGCTCTTAAAGAACCACTGCCTTCAGGAATTCTCCCCACAGGATGATTAAATCAGATTTAATGAGGAAGAATGATTAATCTAATTCAATATGAACAACTGACCTTTTTTTGTCGGCAGTGAGCTTGACAAGCTGTCAACAAATTGAACAGATATCACCATGAGAATTATTCAATAATTACCTTTCTTCCAGAAGCAGTTCTTCAACAATTACCCATATTTCAAACCTTTCATTCTCTCATATATTTTCCTCATTTGCTTTTCATCAATATATATTTAAAATATCAAAGGGGATATTTGCTAGTGAAACAGAACACATTTCTGGAATGCCATCGGCACCTCCTCTGTCTGGTTGCTTCTGGCAAGATTATTTCAATCTGCACAGCAGCATATCTCAAAACAAACTGTTGCTGTCAGAAAAAGGTATAAATTTTTTTTTCTGGACATCACAATTGCATACAGGCTACCAATAATTCCCTGGCTAAAAAAATCTGTTTGTTCATGAGACCTTTGCTATTGGCTGGGTTTTTCTGACCTGCTCCTTGTGTGAGTTCTCCCTCAACACTCTGTACCCTTTGGATTGTTTTTGATGGGTCTTTGGCTGTTCAACCATTTCCCATCCATTATTTCAGATTTCCCATCATTTATTTCATACGTCCGCTTGAGGACTTCAAAGAGAAGCTCTCGGAAAACAATCCAGAAACAAGTCAGCAACGCTCATCAATTAACCCCCTGTCATTCTCAAGACTAAAGGAAAATGGGTCGTTGCAGTTTTACCCACAATCCCCTGCGACCAAGTCAAAACAAACATGACTCCTCACAATTTTCAGCCACACCAATGTAAAGTAAGAACATAAAGCTTTTCCCAAAGAAAAACCTCTGCAATTCATAGCATAAAGAAAAATACCTGCAATGTTTTCAATACAAGTTGTCTTTTTCTAATTACTTTGACGCTTGTAATGTAGGTCAACTCAGTTGACCTCTCTGTGCAAACTGTGCAACCATTTCCCCATCATCTTATTTTTCCACCGAATTTGTGAATTGAATCATGCACTTAGTCAGTCAGCAGACAGAGATCACACAGTATAATTCAATGAACAGGAAATAAAAGAATAGCAAAGAAAAGAACTAAGTGATACATGTCCTGTGTCTTTCTTAAATTACAAAACTTTGTCAGACACAAACATTGTCAGAATATCCTGGGTTTAGTTATATGGAAAATGTCAAATCTGTACGGAGGAGTGGCAAAGGTAAGTAAGAAAATTGAAAGAGAAGTATAATGGAGCAAGGCCATTCAGCCCATCTTATCTCAAACCACCATCATAATATTTAACTGTATTTCCTAAATTATTCCAATATTATCATCCCAAAAGGCTGAAATTTTCTGGAATTTACCACCTGAAATCAACAGACTTAAATAGATGTTCTCCAAACCCCATGTCATCTCCACACTCACCCCCACCCACCACCCTTAAATGTGAGCCTGTGGGAGGTACAAGGTAACCATCCCCTACATTTCTGGAGTATTTGTAGCACAGCTGAATACATTTCTCTCTAGGTTTTGCATCATCTCCAGGAGTTGTGTGTGTTTTGGATCTCAGTGGTCAGAACCAGGAGCAGACTGAAATATAAGAATTAATCAGGACACTCTTCTGTTTGACTACAACAGTCTTTCCACTTTTCAGTGTTACTTGGTAGTACAGAACTTGCTGAAAAGAAACATTTTGTCAAATCCTTTTGTCTTGCACTCAGCAGAAGGCAGCTTCAATATTCAGTAACAGTCCATCTTGCGGACATAGAGATTTACAGTATGGAAACAGGCCCTTCTGCCCAACTTGTCCATGCCGCCCAGTTTTTACCACTAAACAAGTTCCAGTTGCCCACATTTGGTCCATATCCCTCTATATCCATCTTACCCATGTAACTATCTAAATGCTTTTTAAAAGACAAAATTTTACCCACCTCTGCTACTGCCTCTGGCAGCTCGTTCCAGATACTCACTACCCTCTGAGTGAAAAAATTGTCCCTCTGGACTCTTTTGTATTCTCCCCTTTCACCTTAAACCTATGCCCTCTAGTCTTAGACTCCCCTACCTTTGAGGAAAAGTACATTGAAAAAGTTTCAATAGTAAAGAATACTGTCTATGCTTGTTGCCCATTGGCTTCCTGTCCAGCAATTCTTCAATTTTGTTTTCGCAAAACCCTTGTTTTTCAAATGTCTCCATAACCTTGCCACTCCCTATATCGCTGATCACTTTCAGCTATGGAATCCATCTGAATGTCCCTGTTCCTCCAACACTTGCACATCCCCTATTTTCTTATTTCCATCATTGGTGGCCCTGCTGGTGTTTAATTTCTTTTAAAATAATTCTTAGGAGAAATCAGCCACTGGCCTATACAATCCATAGAACCATAGAATTGCTTCAGTGCAGAAGGAGGCCATTGTGCCCTTTGCACTGACTCTCTGAAAGAACATCCCACTCAGTCACCCAAGACTAAAATTGAACCTAGGTCACTGGCACTGTGAGGCAGCAGTACTAGCCACTGTGCCACCATGCCACCCACAGGGATCTAATTGCTATTGGTAGATTATTACTGAATATATAGACCCTAAAGTTACATCATGAGACCACTATCAGACAAATACTGAGCATGATGCTTTGATGTCTGTCTCTATTGGAGCAGAGAAATTAACCTGTTTACTTTAACCAGGTTAAGACCCCACTAATACAACATTGCATTGACAGATTGAGAGTACACAGTTTTTCATCATTTGTTCATGGGCTGTGGCCATCATTAGCAAAATCCAACATTTATTACCATTTCTAATTGACGTAAGAAGATTGTAATGGATTTTCTGCAATAAGTCACTGCAGTACTCCTTGTAGGTTCTTCTGGTTACATTTGAGTGACTTCCTTTGCCACTTGAAAGATTAGTTAAGAGTCAACAGCACCGAAAATGTTGATTTGATAGAATTTTAACAGAAAGTGACTAAGGAGAAAATCCAAATTATGGAAGAATATTTGGATTAATGACCAAAGTCAAAATTAATCAATGGGAGAGTTGGAGAACACAAACCTTTGGTTAACCTTTGAGCAAAAAGAAAAGGAACAATGGCATAAAAGAATCAGAAACTGTGGGTTTGAATCCCATGCCAGGTTAGTACTGTATAGTCAGAGGTACTGTCTTGAGCATTAAATCAGTCCCTGTTGCCTATTCAGATAAACTGTAAAGGAGCTAAATTGGATAGCACCCAGAAAATGGGCACAGGCTTCACAATGCGTAATTGACTTGTGCCTGTTGATTGCAAAGCAAGTAGCATGCCAGCTTCATCCAGCCAACACTAACTATGCTGCTCACTGGCTGGACACATCAGTAGCACGGGTGGTTAGCATCCCTGAAAGCCAGCCTACTCTGCTTAAAACTAACTCACACTTCTTAAAGGAGGGAGGCATCATGGCCAGAGCAAATACAGGGAATTGTGGTTGAAGAGAATCTGACTTGAGATACAATGAGGAATGGCACAACAAGGGAGAGAGCGCTGGCACCAAGGGCACTGCACCGGAAGCCTTGCTGAAGGAGATGGAAAGGAGAAATGCCCTGTCTCTGCAGAAAGGAAGGAGGTCCCCCTAGACACAGGTATAAATGGTAGTGGGAGCAGATAGCCATGGAGATCAATTCCAGAACTTAAAGCTAAGGACCCGGATGTAATGCTGCAAGCTCAGTGACCTTACACAAGGTATTAAGACCAGTGAATGATCATTAAATGGAATATTCTATCAACTGCATCAGTCACTTCGGCCACTGCAAATTAATCACTCAGCTACTCACAATCTTTATCAATCAGACCTCATATCCAGCGTCTTGGCTTCATCTTACCCTCACACATTTAGCCTTGCTACAAACCTCATACCCACATCTCACACCTCATACTCACGACCAGATATCCAACCATGACAGCCAACTCTATTCGCATTTATGGATCCAGCCATAGATCCATGTCTGACGGCCAATGTCACAACTGCCCGTGCAGCACAAGCAGCAACCAACACATGTCTGAGTATTGCAGTAGAATTATAGAATCCTTATAGTGCAGAAGGAGACTCTTTGGCCCATCGAGCCCACGCTAACAACAATATCACCCAGGCTCTATCACTGTAACGCCACATATGTAGCCTACTAGCCCCACTAAGGGGCAATTTAGCATGGATTTAATCTTTGTACTGTGGAAGGAAAGCAGAGCACCCAGAGGAAACCTATGTAGACACAGGGAGAAAGTGCAAACTCCACAGTCCCCTGAGGCTGGAATCAAACCGGGTCCTGGTGCTGTGAGGCAGCTGTGCTAATCACTCTGCCACCGTGCCACCCTAATCTCAGAGTGCTGCCATTGATCAATCCACAGCTATCATGGCTGTTGCTCACTATGGGCTAAGGGGCTTGCAGGATGTTACGGCAGTTCAGTGATCTGCCAGCTAACAGATTACTTGAATTGCAGAGATGTTTCTGGGATGGAGAAGTTGTGGAGATGATTCCATGTAGCCCAAACCTGCTGTCCTCTGTCAGAAAGATAGCATTCATCCTCCAACCACTGGCAGCTCACCAATAGCCTTGTTATTGCCTGTCAGTCTGCCAGCCCAAGCTGTTGCCATCCATTCCAAGATGGGCAGTCTGCAGCTGGCCCTTTAAGGTCCAGAGCTGTTCAAGAAAATCCACTTGCAGTCTTCTCCGATAAAAATCAAAAGCCTTCCATCATCCATGCTGCTGCTACTGGGGTAAGGCTATGTAGGAACAGTAGGGTACTCAAAGGCACATAGGCATTGAGGGAATACTCAAAGATAATTCATTGATTTTTGTGTGCACTATATGATGGATTCATTTGTAAATTTGATTTTTTTTATTCAATTTATTATTGTCACATGTATTGGCTGTTTTTTGCACTCTATAAAGACAAAGCATACCATTCATTGAGTACATTGGGGAGATGGAAACGAGAGAGTGCAGAATATAGTGTTGCTATTACAGATAGGGTGAAGAGAAAGATCAGCTTAATATGTGATAGGACTATTCAAAAGTCTAATAGCAGCAGGGAAGAAGCTGTTCTTGAGTCAGTCCTCGATACATGTTCATTTTCCCAATGGAAGAAGGTGAAGAGACTATGTCCGGGGTGCCTGGGGTCTTTGATTATGCTGGTTGCTTTTCCAAAGCAGCGGGAAATACAGATGGAGTCAATGGATGGGGGGTGATTTGTGTGATGGACTGGGCTACGTTCATAACCCTTTGCAGTTTCTTGCCATCTTGGTCAGAGCAGGAGCCATACCAAGCTGTAATACATCCAGAAAAGGTGCTTTCTTTGGTGCATCTGTAAAAATAGGTAAGAGTCGTAGTGGACATGCCAAACTTTCTTAGCCTCTTAAGAGAGTAGGTGTGTTGGTGGTGTTCTTAATTATAACGTCAGTGTAGAGAGACCATGGGAGATTGTTCGTGACTTTGACACCTAGAAACTTGAAGCTCTTGACAATTTCCACTTCATCACTGTTGATGTAAACAGGAGCATGTCCTCCGCTATGCTTGCTGAAGTCAATAACTATATCCTTCATTTTACTGATTGGGGAGAGATTATTTTTGTCGTATCATTCCACCAGATTCTCTACCTCTTTCTTGTATTCCATTTCATCATTGTTTGAGAGCTGACTCAATCTGGTGGTCTCATCAGCAAACTTCAAAATTGAGTTGGAGGGGAATTTGGCCACACAATCATAGGAGCTTAAGAGTATAGTAAGGGGCTGAGGACACAGCCTTGCAGTGCACCGGTGTTGAAGATAATTGTAGAAGAGGTGTCATTACCTATCCTTACTGATTGCAATCTGTGGGTTAGAAAGTCTAGGATCCTTTCACAGAGGGAGAAGTTGTGCCCTTGGCCATGGAGTTTGGAGATGAGTTTTGTTGGGATAATGGTGTTTATGTCTGAACTGTAGTCAATAAATAGGAGTCTGACATTGGGGTGTTTATTTTGTGGTGGCTCTCAGTTTTGCATGATGGCTAAGCGAAGGCTGCACTGGTCAATGACTGAGGGAAGGTCAGGCGTAAAACTATTGGTGAATGTGGAGTCGAGGTTGCAGTTACTGGCGCGGAACTCAAATGAATTCTTTGTGGACAATTCCAACAGTAAGAGGCAATCTAATCCTTCTTCCTCATTCCCTCTCCTCTGCAGTTGCCCACCTGCTGTGAAGTGTGAGGCAGAGCACCGCAATTCCTGGCAACGGCATTGCTGAGTAAAGCGGGCCTCCCCCACAGCTGTTGCAGATTCATTGTTTTGGGATGTTAAAGGCTGGCTCTATAATTGTCATGATGTGGGAATGCCGGCATTGGACTGGCGTAAACACAGTAAAAAGTCTGACAACACCAGGTTTTAGTCCAACCAATTTATTTGATAATACTCACAAGCTTTCAAGGTTTCCCTCTTCGTCAGGTGAATCATGACGAAGAGGGAAACCTCGAAAGCTTGTGAGTATTATCAAATAAATCGGTTGGACTAAAACCTGGTGTTGTCAGACTTTTTACTCTATAATTGTGGCAGCATAGTTTTCATTCTGCTATGTGAATTGCATGCTGGAACCCTCCATCATGAAACCAGCAGACAGCACTTATAACCATGGCCACTCTTTGGTTTGCAATGGTACTCAAAGGCAGCTGGCATAAAGCACAGCACAGAAGAAAGGCAGCATGAGATGATTTGCAGCACCTACAATATGATGAGCATCGATTACACTCTGCACGATGGGGAAGCCTACAATCCTAGAGAAATCCTGTACTTGCTTTGCCTGCTTCTCCCAAGTAAATTAGCTCTCAATGACCACCCTTATGCTGAAGTAAATTGCAAGATGTTGCAAATATCTCCAGCATCAGCCTAGAAGTCCAATGCATAAAAGTTAGTTTCCACACAGTCACCTTTACTGGCAGTGTTTTCTTCCCTGAGGTTGCAGCTAGAGCTGCAGTAGTTACCAGAGTTCAGTGAGGACATCTTTACCAATGGAAGCATGTATGTCCAACACATCATCCCTCACTAAGGTTCAGGTAAAAAAATTGCTCTCTGAGGCATGGGTTCCCTCTCCTCCTCCCTCTTTCAACAGTTTGTCCTGCTCTGCACAACCTTTATTCATTGTCCCAATCATCCCAGAGGGAATGCCTCCTGTGCATCCATGTCTAGGGACAATTAGTTTGTGCAGAATCTTTAAAGTCAGCACAAAAATATCCAACAGCACCTGCCACATCATTCCCTGCGGACTTTTGGAACAACTACAGAAAGCACCAAACTTTTGTAATATCAAAGGAACAGCCAGAAGACATCAATTAGCAACAACCCTGTTAGTAGTTGATGACTCCCTTAAATAAGCTAGTGATGTGGCGATCGGGGGCCTTTACTGCTGTTGTTAAATTGTGTGAGTCAAATCAAATGACTGGATATTGAGCTCCACAATTGCAGCACTCTTATCAAGTAATGGTTCCATGTGAGTGATAACATGATGTGCCTTTTCTAGATAGTTCCAGTGGGTGTTCACTCTGCATGCACAAATATGATATCTGCCATGTTTTACACCATAAGTGTGTACAAGCATCATTGGTCCCGTGAGGGAAATTCAATTCAAGTCTACTGCATAGCAGTAAAAACAGGATGCTGGAAAATTTCAATGGGCAGGATTTTACAGCCTCACTTGGATGAGACTGGAAATTCCCGCCCAAGGTCAACAGAGATTTCAGTTGTCGGACCCTCGCCCGGTCTGATTCCATGGCAGGCGAGGCGGTAGATTTCCAGCCAGTAGGTCTGGCAGTATCTGTTTTGAGCTCCTTTGACTCTTCTTAAGGGATGAAAGAGAGGGAAAATGTTTTGGATATTATACTGTATAAGAGGGCTGGAATGGCTGGAACAGTGATTCGTGGGAGCTGGGAGAGATTGCAAAATAAAGATGTAGCAAATCCTAAGAACAAGTGATTGAAGAGAAGTTGGGGAAGGAAGGAATTTTGCATTGAGATATAAAATGTGTAGGATGTAAAAGTGAGTAAAGATGGAGGAGAAAGATCACAGTTTAATATTGTTGAACTGAATGTTGAGTCCTTATGGCTGTAACTCGAAGATGCAATGCTGCTCCTCCAGCTTGTTTTGAGCTTCAATGGAGCTTTGCAGCAGGCCAAGGACAATGATGGTAGAGGTTCCAATTTCTCTCTGTCACATGGTCAAACACCACCTACCATTCACAAATGTTGGAAGGATTTCCAGGTTAATAATGAACTTGTTTGACCATGGTATGGCTGATGCTGTGTCAGAGGACCTTCCACAGTGAACTGGTTGGAAAGAAAATTTAAACCAGAAGGTTCATTTTGTGAAAAATAGTGAAATCAGAGAGCGGTTCTTCATACAAAAGTAATAGGAATCTGGAACTTACTCCACTGAACAGCTGTGGATGTTGTGTCAGTTGAAGCTTTCAAGCTAGGTCTACCCATTTTTATGCTGTAAGGGTTTCAGACAGATATGGGACAAAGGTAGGTAAATGAGCTTGAGGTACAGATCAGCCACAAGCTAATTGAATTGTGGCAGAACCAGCACAAGTGGCTGAATAACCTCTTGTTGCGGTATGCATTTTCAATTACCCACATGAACATTTGGTGAGGGAAGCATTGGATTTGCCTGTGATGGTCCCCTGAATATTGTTACCCTTTCCAAGCTCACATTAGACAGAGTCCCCAATTTAGCAAAGTGCTATTGATGGCTGCAGTGCCTACAGGACTGTACTCACATGAGCTGGAACCTTCAGGATAGGACAGACAGAACTGAGATGGTAAAAGAAGATAAACATGCAATGGTAGATTTTCACATACATTGCCTGACTGTTAACTTTGTGAAGCAGATCACATGCTCGTGATAGAGCTTGTCTAATTTTCATTGTATAACATCAGAAAGTCAGTAAAATTGATATTGGGCCATGTCTGCAAGTCTGGATTGATTTAGTCTGGGTGGTGAAAGGAATAGCATATCCTGAGCAGCTCAGCAGAAAAGTAATCTTCCACAACATGACCATTACACACAAAAGGTAAAGAGAAGGATTACCTTTACTAGCAATAGGGTTGAACAATGCAAAATTAAACAATTTTTGTCCTTTAAAAATCAGTTATATAGTCATTCCAGGGTGATGTATATATTTTATTTTTCTGCTTCTTTTGCGTGATATGCTTCATAATTAATAGAGTTTGTTGGTAGATGAGTGGGGGCTGTGGTGATTTGAGTGTGAAGCTAGTAGTGCAAATTAGCATGATGTGGCATTTGAAGATACATTCACTAACCTTGACCACTTATGTGAGATCATTGAACTTTTTCAGTGCTGCATTCAAGTCCGAGAGACTGCACTGCTGACGTTGACAGTGACACAACAGCTGTATGCCATCTCAGCTTTATTCATGGAATCATAGAATCCCTACTGTGCAGAAGGAGACCCTTTGGCCCATTGAATCTACATTAGCAACAATCCCATCCAAGCCCTATGTGCACAACCTCATGCATTTACCCCGCTAATCCCTCTGACACTAAGGGGCAATTTAGCATGGCCAACCCACCTAACCTGCACATCTTGGGACTGTGGGAGGAAACCGGAGCACTCAGAGGAAATCCACGCAGACACAAGGAGAACGTGCAAACTCCACACAGACAGTCACCCAAGGCTGGAATTGAACCCAGGTCCCTGGCGCAGCGCAAACCACCGTGCCACCAATTATTGTTTTTCGCTGGAGGGCCAGTTAAATTTTGTGGTCATTTCTATAAGATAACGAGTGATATCCCATCAATATCGAAAAACAGGCATAGGATCATAGAACAGAACCATAGAAATTCTACAGTAGAGAAGAAGACCATTTGGCATCGAGCCTGTACTGACCATGTCCCACCCAAGCCCTATTCCTGTAACCCCACACATTTACCCTGTTAATCCCCCTGGCATTAAGGTCAACTTAGCATGGTGAATCAACCTAACCTAACATCTTTGGAAACCGGAGCACCCACGCAGACACAAGGAGAATGTGCAGACTCCGCACAGGATCTTGATGTGTAATGAATCAGTGAATGCTCCTTCCGATACAGGCAGCACACAAGTTTCATGCGGACTGCTCTTTTAAATGATTATAGCTTATAGCCAATGCTAAATGCACTGCTGAATGGCTGCAGGCCTAAGCAGGGGCTGCAAAACTGTGAAAGTGTAGCATACATTCAAGCTAATCATTTCTTAAAGCCACCCTGTGCCTAAAACAGGAGGTAGATTTTGGCTGGAGTTGGTGCTGGAACTTATTCCAGCAGTCAGTGCAACCTGAGAAAGAGCATTTGTAGTTCCTTGTGGTCTTGGGCCATACCAAGCTGTAAGATACCAGAAAGAATGCTTTCTCTGGTGCATCTGTAAAAGTTGGTGAGAATCATAGCTGACATGCTAAATTTCCTTCATCTTCTGAAAAAGAGGAAGCATTGGTGGACTTTTTTACTATAGTGTCGGCAAGGGGAGACCAGGACAGGTTGTAGGTGATCTGGACGCCTAAAAATTTGAAACTCTTGACTATTTCTACTTCTTTCCATTGATGTAGACAGGGACATGTTCTCCGCTACACTTCCTCAAATCAGTGACAATCTCTTTTGTTCTGTTGACATTGAAGGAGAGATTATTGTCGCTGCACCAGTTCACTAGATTCTCTATCTCATTGCTGTACTCTTTCTCGTCATTATTTGAGATCCGACCCACTACGGTACTGTCGTCAGCAAACTTGAAAATTGAATAGGAGGGGAGTTTGGTTATACAGTCAGAGGTGTGTAAGGAGTGTAGTAGGGGGTTGAGAACACAACCTTGTGGGGAACCGGTGTTGAGAATGATCATGGAGGAGGTATTGCTGTCCATCCTTACAGATTGTGATCTGTGGTTTAAGAAGTTCAGGATGCAATCGCAGAGGGACCGGCCCAGGCCCAGGCCATGGAGTTTGGAGATGAATTTCGTAGGAATAATAGTGTTGAAGGCTGAGCTGTAGTCAATAAATAGGATTCTGACATAAGTGTCTTTGTTATCTCAGTGTCCCAGGGTTGAGTGCAGAGCCAGGGAGCTGGCATCTACTGTGGACCTGTTGCAGCAGTAGGCGAACTGTAGTGGATCCAGGCAGTCTGGGAGGCTGGAATTGATTCGTGCCAAGACTAACCTTTCGAAGCATTTCACAATGCTAGATGTCAGAGCCGCTGGATGATAGTCATTAAGGCATGCTGCTTGGCTTTTCTTTGGTACTGGGATGGTGGTCATCTTCTTGAAGCAGATAAGGACCGCAGGTTGTTGTAAAGAGAAGTTAAACATATCTGTGAATACACCTGCCAGCTGATCCGCGCAGGATCTGAATGCCCATCCGGTTACCCCATCAGGGCCAGTTGCTCTCCGTTGACCTTTGAGAAAACTGCTCTGACATCTGTAATGGTGATCTGAGATGCAGGTTCATCCAGGGCTTCCAGGATGCAGGGCATGCTCTCACTGACATCTTGCTCAAAACAGGTGTAAAATGCATTGAGCTCATTAGGGAGGAGTGTGTTAGAGCTGGCGATTTTATATACCTTCATCTTGTAGACCTTGCCGTAGTTGGTAGGGTCCGTATGGCTCGCCTGGAACTCTTGCTTGGTCTGGTACTGTCTTTTGGCATCTTTGATGGGTCTCCTTAAATCGTATCTGCCTTTCTTGTATAAGTCAGAGTCACTGACTTGAACACCTCAGACCTAGACTTCAGCAAGCAGAGGATATCCCTGTTCAACGTGGTTTCAGGTTAGGAAACACACGGATTTGCTACTTTGGCACACAGTCTTCTACACACTTACTAATGAAGTCAGTTACTGTAGTGGCGCACTCATTCAGGCTGGGTCGCAGAGTTTTTAAATAATGACCAATCCACTGACTCTAAGCAGTCCCATGGGATATCATCTGATTCCTCAGACCAACAATGCACAACTTTCTTTGACGGATTCTCCTGCTTCAGTTCTTGCTTGTAAGCCAGGAGCAGATTTGAGGTCGGATCTGCCAAAGTGTGGGTGGGTGATAGAGCAGTATATATGTTTGATATTTGTGTAGCAGTGGTCTAGGATGTTTGGGCCTCTGGTGGAACGGGAGACATGTTGGTGGTAACTTGGTAGTACGCTCTTGAGCTTGGCTTGATTGAAGTCCCCAGCCACGATGAACAAGGCCTCGGGATGTTTATCTCATGGCTATTCGTACTGGTGTCTCTTTCGTCCAGTGTGATCTTCAAGTCCACATGGGGTAGGGATTCAACTGCCATCAGGATCACGGGCAGAAAGTAGTAGGGGCAGCATTTTAGCATCAGGTATTCTAGGTCTGGGGAGCAGAAACTTGCCAGTATCGTTACGTCAAGGCACCATGAGGTGTTGATTAGGAAGCAGACCCCACCTCCCCTAGCCTTCCTTGAAGTCACTGTACTGTCCATTTGATGGATTTAGAAGCCCTCTGGTTGTAAGGAACAGTCCAGTGAAGCAGGAGCGAGCCATGTCTCCGTTAAACAGAGCACACAGCAATCCCTCAGTTCTCTTTAGAAAGTGAGTCTGGCTCAAAGTTCATCTGGCTCCAGAGATTTGCAAGCAGTAAGCTGGGAGTAAAGAGTAAATGCCACATTGCACCAATTTGCACCATTAGCCTCACACTCTTCTCAAAGTACCACAACCCCCATGACTCACCTACCAACTAACGCTAACAATAATGGTATTTATCACATATCATAACACCCTATCATGGACAGAATTTATGTGTTTTAATGTTGTCCACGACCAAAGTGTTTTTACGTGTGATGAATTTGTTATTCATCCCAAATTACACAGCCTTTTTTTGTGAATTTAGTTTGTTACCACATAGTTTCCTTGGAGGTTCAAAATGCAATATTTCACACACACAGATTATATAGAGTTGAAGACAAGTACAAGTACAACAGGAATTATTTTATTCTCTTTCACAGCAGGTCTGTAGTTTATTCGATGAACTGATGCTTTAGCTGGAGTGGAGGTCTTGTAAAAGCAAAGGATTCTTGGTTATCCCATAGAATCATACAATCTCTACAGTGCAGAAGGAGACCATTCAGCCCATTGAGTCTAAACTGACCACAATTCCACCCAGGCCCTATATCCATAACCCCATGCATTTACCATAGTTAGTCCCCCTGACACTAAGGGGCAATTTAGCATAGACAATCCACCTAACCCACATATCTTTAGACTGTGGGAGAAAACCGAAGCACCCAGAGGAAAGGCATGCAGACATGGGGAAAACGTGTAAACTCCACACAGTGACCAAAGCCAGGAATCAAACATGGGTCCCTGATGTTGTGAGGCGTCATATATTTAAATTCCTAAGAGGTTGGTCTGAGATGAACTTGAGGTTGGGGCAGGTTCAAGGAGAGTCCTTCTCCCACTTTTAATATACAAATGTTTTACCTTGGCTGCATTGTTGGCTTGCAACTAGTTCAGTTGCTTTTTAGTTGGTATCCGTCATGGAGTTTCTGTTTCAGAACAGCTTCTGCGGTTACTGTTAAGAGCAAGTGACAAACATGGCTGCCTTATCCATGTGACCTGTTACAAATCCAAAGTCTTTTTCAAATAAGCTGTTGTGTTGTGGCTTTTCACACTAGGAGAGTTTGAGACAGCCAGGGTCTGTGTTTGAGATGAGAAGCCATCACAATACGCTGAAAGTTCAATGATTCATCTCAAACCCATTGGCTGGAATTTTACCATTCCGCCTGCCACAGGAATCAAAATAGGCGAGGGCCTGACCATGGAAATGGCTGTTGACCTTGGGTGGGATTTTACGGTTTTGGGATAAGCAGGCACTAAAATCCCACCGGTTGCGTTTGGCTGTATAGCAGTTGAAATCTGAGTCTGCTGGTATGTCAGTTTTTGTTGACAGTTCATCCTTAATGAACAGTTTTGTAAGTAACTGTCAGTGTCCATATTTTAATTAAATGTCTGCTTGAGATTCAGATCTGATATTGCCAAAGTCACATGCTGTCTTAAAAGTTTGTGTCCATTTTTAAAATATAGCTTTAAGACCTATAATATCTTCATTCCTGTACTGGGAATGACAACCCTCACCCACATATCAACACAAATCTCCCAGCCACATCTCACAACTTGCAAATACAACCAGGACAGCAGCAACAAACACACTGACACTTTCCCCTCTCTCCTATGGGACATGGTGGCACAGAACAGCAGGCAGCAATTGCTAACCATTGACTCCTTTGGAAATCAAAAGTTTGTCAAACTCAGCCTTCAATCTATTGAATAATCCAGCCTCTACTGCCATGAAAAGCTAAGAACCTCAGAGAAAAAACTCCTCTTAAATATGAGACCACTTATTTTAAAACAATGCCCTAGTTTTAGATTCCCCCACGAGTGTCCTCTCAGCATTTGCGCTGTTAAGCCTTCTCACAATCTTATGTCTCAATAAGAGGGTGGTGAGTGAATGGAATCGGCTGCCATCGGTGGTGGTGGAGGTGAAGTCGCTGGGGTCTTTTAAGAGACTTCTGGATGAGTATATGGGATCTAATGGGATTGGGAGTTATAGATAGGTCTATGGCTTAGTAGGTATAGAAGTGATCGGCGCAACATGTGGGCCAAAGGGCCTGTTTGTGCTGTAGTGTTCTATGTTCTAAGATCACCTCTCTTTCTTCTAAGTTCAATGAGTATATGCCCAACCTGTTCAAACTTTCCTCATAAGACAACTTCTTCATGCCAACAATCTATGAGCCTTCTCTGAACTGTTACCAATGCAAGTATTTCCTTCTTTAAGGTGAGGAGACCAAAATTGTATATAGTTTCTGATCTTCATGCCAATTTGCTTGTGGTTTAGGTCGTAATCCAGAGAATATTACCTTTATGGTTCTGCTTTTTAATTTTAGCCCCAAGATGCTCTTACTCCCTCAGCAGAAACTCTGTCTTAGTCCTACCTATGTCATTGGTATTCATGTGGACCTTGACAATTGAATTCCTCCCCTCATACTCTCTCCAGTTCTGGCACTTGATGGGCAACACAGCCCTCAGGACTCACATCTTTGGCCGCAGTAAGTAGGGTCCATCTTTCTAGCTACATTGTCCCCTACCACGACGCCATTCCTTTTCACTCCCCACATTTAAATGATCCCCTGCACCATAGTGCCATGGTGAGTTTGTTCATTCACTTTGCAATCCCTGTTCTCATCCACACAATCTGCAAGAACTTCAAAGCTGCTGGACAATAGCAAGGGCTGAGGCTGTTCCATTGCTACCTTATGGATCCCCTGTATTTCCCTCACTCACTCTCACACCTTTTTGTCCCTGATAGGGATCATCTCTGAAATACCTATCTTAAGAGGTGTGACTGCCTTCTGGAAGAAAATGTCCAACTAATTTCCCCCCTCCCTGGTGCATCATTGTGTCTGTAGCTGAAACTCCAGCTCATCAATTATGGACCAAAGTTCTTTGAGCTGCAGACACTTAGTGCAAATCATAGAGTACCTACAGTACAGAAGGAGACCATTCAGCCCATCTAATCTGCGCTGACTCTCCCAAAGAACATCCCAGCCAGGCCCGAAACCCCATGTATTTACCCCACTAACCTCCTAAACCTACACAGCTTGAGACACTAAGTGGCATTTTCGCATGGCCAATCTGCTCAACCTGCTCATCTTTGGAGTGTGAGAGGAAACCCACGCCAACATGGGGAGAACGTACAAACTCTACACAGAGTCACCCCAAGCTGGGAATCGAATCCGGGTCCCTGGCACTGTGAGGCAGCAGTGCTAACCACTGTGCCAGGCACCAGCCTGAAACAATCCTGATGCAAAGATATCCATGGCCTAGTCACCTTCACAGCCAGGTGAGAGAGTCCTTGCCTGTGGCCAGAGGCCTGCCTGAAAATAGGGGCAGATTTAACGCACTTCCTCAGTAAAACAGAGATGTCAGACTGTTCCTTGTTGAAGTTGTCATAGGAGATTTGCTTTATGAAAGCTCATAACTCAATCAGTCTGACATACTTTTGGTGTATTAAAACAAATCAGTATTATGATTTGAACTATTAATGCCTCTTAATGGGGAAAAATAACACTGAAATAAAGTTTTACCAGATGATTTCATTTGATATGTCATCCAAATCGCAAGCTCAGTGAGGTTTGCAGCAGCACTGGTTGAAATTCCTTGGCTAAAAGAGGCAATGTCATTTTAGGTGAATATTTTTTTTAAACTTAAGTCAATATTTTCATACTAAAACCCCAAGCAACTTGAGGGATTTTTGCATCCGATTTCACAGTACACAGAGCTGTTTATAGCAAAGGGGGTCAGAAACTCACAGTGCAAGAAAAACACACATCCCAAAATGGAGATGTTTAAAAAGTGAAAGTCCACGATTTCAATTCAGTGGTCACAGGCAAGTATTTACGATTTCCTAGCCTAGTATGTCTGCAGAGAGGTCATGGATAACAAAGGAATGTGCTGGACCTTGCAGGAACATTGGGATAAGAATGGAGAAATTCTGCTTTCTGTCTGCAGACAATGTTCATCCCATGATGTGTACCGTTATTCCATATTTAGAGGTTTTTCTGTTCAAATCCCCAGCCAGCATCGAAGGCATATATTTGGCATCCACATTCTGATTTCATGGTGGCTGCAATCCTGGTATTTCTTTGGCAACTGCAGTGAAAGCTCCCTTTTTTTTGTTATCTTATTGAAATGCAGGATGTGACATTTTCAAGATGCCGACCACCACACAAAAAAAAATCCACCACCAACCACAACCCCCTCCTCAATGCCACAACACTGTAAGAATTCAGCAACTATTTAAACTTTTAGAGTGACCATTTGTGGAAAAAAAGCAGGAGCATGTTTACCTAAAGTCAGCTTGGGTAAACATGCAGTCTCTAGATTAGACTTTCAATTAGATTTTCAGTCAATTCGGCAAACCTAATACGTATTTTTTTAGTTATGCAGGTGTCCTTCTTCACTGAAACATTATTGTTTATTCTCTTCGCTAACCCTGTCTGCAGTATGTCACTGCAGTCTCTAATTATTCCATCTCTCTGCCTTTCTTTTCTGGGTCAATCCCTGGTGCCCTCATGGAATTCAGGTCAACATTCTTATGCAAACAAGTACGAGAGTTCCTCCCATTGAGACATTCTTGTTTTGTCCAGAGAGAATTATTATTTAGTCCTTTTTTCCAAGAGAAACTTTCTATTTTTTTCATTTTTCGTACACATGTAGGCTTTTTTTGAATTATTACCTTGTAAATGAAGATGTAGCTGACAGTCAGGATTTCAAATCACTGGCATTGAGTACACTGGATCGCAACACGTGTGATAAGGGAAGGCCCATTCAGATTTCCCTCTGCAGCAGACCTACCAACTCTTCTAATTTTGAGGGTAATAGCGTCTTCTGAACTTTTTCTTTTAAAGTTGTAAAATAGAAACCCTAATACAGAAGGAGACCATTTGGCCCATTGTGTCTGCACTGACTCACTGACTGAGTATCTTACCAGGCCCACCACCCTGCACTATCACATGGCTAATCCATCTAACCTACGCATCTTTGGACACTAAGGTGTCATTTCGCATGACCAATCCATTAACCTACACATCTTAAGTTCACTTATTTTATTTAGATTTCTGGTACATGTTATATCAGACAGACAAACAAAAGGTGTTGCCCTCACAGAAGTCTCTGGGAGCCTAAAGTAACTCCTGGATCCTTGTCCAATTTAGATATAATCACACTTCCACCATCCTTCCTACCTCCATCACCATCATCCACCTACCACCGCAACCCCCCAACCCTCCACCTCCCTCCATCCACCCCGGCCTCACAATTCCTTAAACCCATGGTTGGCTCTTCAACTTCATTTGATTTCACTTGCATTTGCACGGCAATCTTAATGATGCAGTATAACATTGCTTTGCAGAGCCGGTGATGCAGCATGTGACCTTTCCAAGCTGTCCTGAATTCACCTTGTTCGCAATGCATGGCAGGGATTAGATGACCAGCAGTGACTGCACAGAGTTTGTAAAGTTGTGATGGTCTCTCAATTACTTGGAGGATTATTCCAGTTGGCAGCTGAACTAATCAGCTGGGGAATATTTCTGCTGGAATCATAGAATGATAAAGCACAGTCAGAGGCTATTCAGCTCTTCCTATCTGTGTGGATTATTTAATGGTGCAATTCAATTACTCCCCCTCTCCTGCTCTTGCCCAGAGCCCTGCAATGCTTTTCCCTTCAGTATTTATTCAATTGTCTTTTGAAAGTTATTATTAAATCTGCTTCCACCATACTTTAAGGATCATAATAGCTAACTACATGCTTTTTTCTCATGTTGCTTCTGGTTCATTTGCCAATCTGTGTTCTCTGGTTACGAATCTTTGGAAACAGTTTTCCCTTATTTATTCTACCTCAGTGCATTACAATTTTGAACACCTCTGTTAAGTCTCCACTTAACCTTTTCTGCTCTGAGGAGAACTTCCAGTCTCTCACGTAACTGAAGTCTTTCATCCTTGGTAAATTCAAGTAAATGCAAACACGCACAAACTGAGTGCATACTTGAGAATTTGGTGGGTGAGGGAATTTCAAATGTTAATCTCGTTCTTCAAAAATCAAGTCTAATCTGTAATTAGCAATAACTGGAAAGTACTGTGTTGGTGATGAAGTTTCCTTCTCTCAGCCCCAGGCAGGGCACACACTGCTGAGAGAAGTGAGTGGCTAATTAGTTAACAGGTTGAATCAGAGTTCTCCAGCTCCAGTCCAGTTTACTATAAATTCAGGTTCTTTAACTCAGCTTAGGCAAACATTGTAGCTTTGGAACTGAGTGCGTACATGGGAGTTTGATGTGGGAAAAATAGGTGCAGAAGGGAGGAAGTGTTTCTTTTCTTTTGCTTTTTCTACCTTTCTCATCCAGTAGGAATTGGTTCTTAATTTACATTTCAATGAGAAATAAAAATTCCAAGGGGAGAGCCTGTGATTAATTGAAAAAGTTGAAGATGGTATCAAACTTAAAAGAAAAAGCATGTAATAGCACAAAGATAGGTGGCAGGTCAGAATATAAAAACAGCAAAGAATGAGCAAAAGATAGATGAGGAAGAAAAAAGTAGAGTACAAGAGAAAGGTAGCTAGAAATATAAAGGCAGATAATACAAGTTTCTATAGTTACTTGAAAAAGAAAAGAGTTAACAATGTGAACACTGGTCCTATAGAAAGTGAATCTGGAAAATGAATGATGGAAAATAAAGAGATGGGAAATGAATTGAACTAATGTTTAACATCAGCCTTCACTATAGAGGATACATGTAATATCCCAGAAGTAGATGTAAATTAGGGAATGGAAGGGAGAGAGGAATTTGGGGAAGATTACATTCACCAGGAGAATGGTACTGAGAAAATTGGTGGGTCTGTGAGCTGACAAATCCTTGAGTCATAATGGTCTTCACCCGAGGGTCTTTAAAGAAGTGAGATAGTTGAGAAAAGCAAAATAATGCAGATGCTGGAATCTGAAACAAAACAGAACATGCTGAAAAATCTCAGCAGGTCTGACAGCATCTGTGGAGAGAGAATAGAGTCTGGATCCAGATTCAAAATGTTGGCTCTGTTCTCTGTTCACAGATGCTGTTAGAACTGCTGAGATTTTCCAGCATTTTGTGAGATAGTTGTTATGCTGGTTTTAATTTTCCAAAGTTCCTCAGATTCAGAGATCTGATTGCAAAAAAGCAAATGTAACGTCTTTATTCAAAAAGAGAGGGAGACAGAAAGAAGGAAACTGCAGGCCAGTTAGCTGAACATCCATCAGAGGTAAAATGTTAGAAACTATTTTTTTAAAATGTTATAGCAGGATAGCTGGGAAAAGAGTCTGGGTAATCAGGCAGAGTCATCATGGTTTTATGAAAGGGAAATATTTATGCAATTTATTGGAGTTCTTTGAAGAGGTAATATGGAATGTGGATAAAGGAGAACTGGTAGGTATACTGTATTTAGATTTCCAGAAGGCATTTGATAACATTTTAAATTTATTTATTAGTGTCTTACATTAACACTGCAATGAAGTTACTATGAAAATCATCTAGTTGTCACGGTCTGGTGCCTGTCCGGGTACACTGAGGGAGAATTTAGCACGGCCAATACACCTAACCAGCGTGTCTTTCTAACTGTGAGAGGAAACTGAAGAACCCAGTGGAAAACCACGCAGACAAGGGGAGAACATGCAGACTCCATACAGATAGTGACCCAAGCCAAGAATCGAACCAGGATCCCTGGCACTATGAGGCAGCAGTGCAAACCACTGTGCCACCATGCTGCCCATCAAAAGGTTATTTAAAAAAATAAAAGCTCAATGTATCAAATTGTCATGAACAGAAGATTAGCTAACAGAAAACAGGGGGTGGCAAAAATTTGCCTTTTTCTGGTCGGCAAGATGCAATGCGTGGTGTGCTACAGGGATCAGTTCTAAAACCCATCTTTTTACCACTTATATAAATGACATGGATGAAGGGATTGAAGGTATGGTTGTTAAATTTGCTGATGACACAAAGATAGGTAAGATAGTAGATGTAAACCGGGCATAAGGAAGATATAAAGGGATACATAATGGTTTGGTGAGTGGGCAAAGATTGGAAAATGGAGTGTAATGTGGAAAAGTGGGAAATAGTCCACTTTGGCAGGAAGAGTAAAAATGCTTATTATCTAAATGCTGAGAGATTGAAGGGCTCGCTAGGTATCCTAGTGCATGAATCACAGACGGCTACCGGGTGCAGCAAGTAGTTAGGAAAGCTAAGAAGATGTAATCATTTATGGTAAGGAGATTTGAATACAAAGGTAGGGAGGTTTTGCTTCAGTTATATAGGACATTGCTGAGAACACATCTGGAGAATTGCGTACAGTATTGGTCTCCTTGTTTAAGGAAGGATGAAAATGCTTTGGAAGCAGTTCAGAGAAGCTTTCTGAAACTAATAAATGAATTGCGTGGGTTGTCTTGGGAGGAAATGTTGACTTGTATCGACTGAAGTTTAGAAGAGTAAGAGGCAACATGATTGAAATGTATAAGATTCTGAGGGGGTCTTGACAGGTCTAGATGTGGACATGTAGGAGAATCTAGTACTCAGGGGCCACTGCTTAAAAATAAGAGGTAAACCATTTAGAACAGAGATGAACAGAATTTTTTCACTCAGTGTTGTGAGTCTTTGGAACTCTCTTCCTAAAAATGCAATTGAAGCATCCTTGAATATTTAAGGCAGAGGTATATAGATTCTTGAGAAGCAAGAATCTACATACCTTCTATTGGGAATAGGTAGGAGTTGACGTTAAAGTCACATCAGCAATGATCCAAATGAATGGCATTGCATTCTCAAAGGATCAAGTAGTCTACCCCTGTTCCTAATTTGTATGTCTTTATAACAGCTTTCTCAACCTTTACTACCTTCAAAAACATGCAAATATAAGCACCAAAGTCAGTCCTGTTCCTGCACCCCCTCTGAAATTGTATTGTTTATATTGAGTTTATGGTTCCTACCAAATGTGTTACTTTGCGCTGCTCTACATTAAATTTCATCTTTCATGTACCTGTTAAACCATCAGATGGTCTTTGTCCTTCTAAGTCTGTTCCAATTAAGGGGGGGTAGCTACAGGACGGATGTCAGGGGTAGGTTCTTTACCCAGCGGGTGGTGAGGGATTGGAATGCCCTGCCTGCTGCAGTTGTAAATGCGTCTAGTTTGGGGGCGTTTAAGAGATCTCTGGATAGGTTTATGGACGAAATGGGATTGGTATAGGCTAGTGGGTCATTGTTTTTGTAACTGGTCAGCGCAACATCGTGGGCCGAAGGGCCTGTTCTGCGCTGTAATGTTCTATGTTCTATGTTCTAATTGTCCTCACTGCTTATTACATTTGGGCTTTGTGTAAACTTTGAAAGTGTGCCCTGTATGCCTAAGTCCAAGCTTTCCAAAAGAACAGTATTCTAACACCAATTCCTGGGGAGTATCGTCACCTGGCTGAAAAATGACTGTTAACCAGTACTTTAATTGTCCTGATTTTCAATTTTGCTAATAAGCCTATCCCATAGCACTTTACCAAATGTCTTTTGAAAGTCCAATCCAGAAATTCAACCACATTTCCCACATCAAACTATTCCATTACTTCCTCAGAGAACTTAGTCATGTTGATCAAACACGATTTGCCTTTAACAGATCCACACTGGCTTTCATTTATTAATCCATACTTTTCCAAGTGCTCATTCTTCTTCATTTTGGATAATGACATCAGTGTTTGTTAATCCAAGTAGTGGCAACTCATGAGGAAAACCCAAAAGTAAAATTAGCATGTTGCATTCTCCAATTTCAGCTTGACTGAGGCAGCAAACTTTGACTTCTGGGTTTCACATCTCCAAGCTGCTCAAAAGGCCTAATGTGAGCTAGCATGGCTCATGACTCAATTTGAATTCTATTTAAAGGGACAATGTAGAAAATTGATTTGGTGGAACCAGGAGCATTTCAAATGGAAGCGCAAAGGGTAAGGGCATCTGGATTTAATGGTGCCCTGTATACCAAAGTCCAGTCCATTATTCTCCATCAAAATGAGCGACGGTACTAACATTGGTCCTGTCCTATACTTCCCTCGAGTCTGAGAAACAACTGGTCAACAATACTTGCTGCTTTCTGTTCGTACAGTTACTGCTGCTTTTATATCATCAGTTTCATTTTGCAAACAAGTCTATCTTGTGGCAGGTTCTCAACCACCTTTGGAAAATCCACATCCACAGCTTCAACTGCACACCCTGGAATTGAATTGAATTGAACTACAGGGTACAGGAGAGATAAACCATTTTCTCCACAACGTGAAGAAGAAAGTTGCGGCTTTCACCAAGATAGTTGGAGGTAAATGAAGAAGTTAACAGTGGCTGCATTGTGCTTAGTTCTTGGGTGTTGTGCAGGAAGTGATTTAATGAGCTAATCAGGTGAGGCAAAGTGAGCATATTTATTGTTTCACCAAGATCCTATCACTTAAGACCATTCCCACAAGCTGCCTTTCCAAGTATATTCTAACATATCACATCCACTCCACTTCCAGCAATACACAGCTTTTATCACCTCTCCATTTATCCATTCATTGCTGCAACCCACCCGAATCCTTATGAATTATGTTGCACCCTCACCACATGTACTTCATCTATCAGATGAATATCTGACCTTTAGTCACTTAAATCTGTTGGTTGTGCTTATTTAGAGCAAAAAAAAGGAAAAGAGCAGGAGGTGATCTACCACAAATAGATGGGGAAACCTATCCCAACTTGCTGACGATACAACATTAGGTGGGGAGATTAAACTGTGAAGAGGGTGCAAATTTGCAATGTGATAGAGACAGGGGAAGCAAGTGGGCAAAATTATGGAATATAACGTGGGAAGTTGTGAAGTTATCCACTTTGGAAGGAAAAACATTTTTTTTTAATGGTTAAAGACTGGGAAATATTGGTGTTCAGAGGGACTCATGTGTTTCTTATGTGCCAAAGTTAACAGGTAGGCACATCAAACAATTAGGCAAACAAATAGCGCATTAGCCTTGATAAAAAGGTATTGGGGCGCAATGAAAAAGTCATATCAATACAATTATATAAGAGCTGGGAAGACTACACCTGGAGCACAATGTACAGTTTTGATCTCCTACCTAAAGGAAGGAATCCTTAAGAGTGCAAAGGTGCTCTCGACTGTTGCTGAAATGATCGGATTCTCCTGCAAGGATAGATTATCTATCCTTATATTTTCAAGAATGAGAAGCAGCAATCGAATTGAAACAAACAAAGTAAAAGTAAGGGTCACAGTCTCACCATTTAGAACTGGGGAAAATTTTCTTCCTTCAAATGGTTGTGAATCTTTGGATTTCTCTACTGCTGATCTTATATTCAAACAGTTTTTGGATATTATAGGAATCAGAGACAAAGGATCATGCCAGAAAGCAGAGTTAAGATAGAAGACCATGAGGTTCTTGTGTTCACGATCTCCCCTCATTTATAAACTATGGATGTGTAAGAAAGAGAACATTAACTTGAACGAGGTCACTAATAGCAGCATTGGAGTTAAACAATGGTAGACATGGTATACCTTTCCAATTTATCAATACTGTATACTTGCAGCAGACATTCCTAATGGTCTCATCTAAATACCATTCAACAATGCCCCACCAGAAGTATACATGGAGAGTGTGACACACATTTGAACTAAATCAGCAACTTTAGCTTGGTACTACACCGCCAGATATTGTGGCCCTGGACCCACATGCCCTCTAATGTAATGTGTTCCCCAAAATGATCTGTTTCTTCCTGAGGTGTACCATTCAAGTCAGTGAGATTCAGGAGAACACTCCCCACCAGTTGAGATCATGCACTGCCAAAATCCCTCTGTGTTAATTCCAATAAACATATTGAATAACATGACTGAAACTAGTCTGCACCATACACCAGGCTCAGTTCCCTACCAGACACTAAGGGTGGGATTTTCTGACCACGCATACCCCAAAGCCAGAAAATTCTACCCGAGGTCAACGGACCTTTGCGTGGTCCATATCCCGCCTGCTACCATTCCTGTGATGTATGGGACAGGAAAATTCCACCCTAACAGTTAGATGATTTATATACTCTTATAAATGATTCCTTAATCCTTTTCCAACTGGGGACAGTTGTGCTTTTTTAACCAAATTCAAACATGCATTTCATGGCAATACAAATTCAACATTAAGACCCAAGGTAACATCCCAGACCCAACTGTTTTCAGTTGTTTCATCAATAATGACTTTCCCTCCAACATGAGGTCCGAACTGAGGCTGTTTGCTGATGATTGCACAGTCTTCTGTTCCATTCACAACTTCTTAGATGCTGAAGCAGTCCATGTTCATATGCAGAGAGCCTTCACACCATTTGGGTTTGGGCTGATTAATGGCAAGTATCACTCATACCATACAAGTGCCAGGTAATGACCATTTCCCAACAAGGGAGAATCTAACCATCTTCCCTCAACATTCATTTAATAAAATCTCTTCATTGCTGAAAGAGGCAATTTGGCCCATCTAGTCTGCATTGACTCTCCGAAAGAGCAACTTACCCAGGATCCCTACAACCCTGTACATTTTACCATGGTTAATCTAGCTAACCTACACATTTTTGGGAGGAAACGTATACAGACATGGGGCGAATGGGCAAACTCCACACAGGCACAGTCACCCAAGGCCAGTGTCCAATATCTAATGAACATCGGGCAGAGATGTGATGGAATACTCTCCAGTTACCTGGACAAATGCAGTTCCAACAATATTCAAGCTTAACATCATCCACAGCAAAGCAAACTGCATGTTCGGCACCTCATCCACCATCTTAAACACTCACTCCCTCCAGGACTGACACACAATGGCAGCAGTGTGTACCATCTACAGGATGACTTGCTGCAACTTATTAAGGCTCCTTCGACAGCTCATCCAAATCTTGACCGCTATGATCGAGAATATGAAAACAAGAACAGCAAGCATGTGGACAAACCATCACCTGCAAGTTTCCTTCAAGCTATACATCATCCTGACTTGGAGATATATCGCCATCACTTCGCCGTCATTGTGTTAAAATCCTGAAATTCCCTCCCTCACAGCACTCTGAGTGTACCTACACCAGATGGACTGCAACAGTTCTAGAAGGCCATTTTTTCAAGGGCAATTAGGTTTGGGCAACAAAGGCTGTATTTGCCAAAAATGCTCCCATTCCATGAAAGGATTAAAAAAAGCATCTGAATTATAGCTATCACTAAGAACATCTATTCCCATTGTCTGACCTCACCCCTCCTTCAGTTCAGCTGTTGTTGAAACCCTCATTCATGACTTTGTTACCTCTGAACAGGACTAGAGGGCACAGCCTCAAGATAAGGGGGGGGGGGCAGTTTAGAACGGAGTTGAGGAGGAACTTCTTCACTCAAAGGGTGGTGAATCTCTGGAATTCTCTGCCCGTTGAAGTGGTGGAGGCTACCTCACTAAATATATTTAAGTCACAGGTAGATAGGTTTGTGACAGACAAGGGAATTAAGGGTTATGGGGAGAAAGCGGGAAAGTGGAACTGATCCACTTCAGATCAGCCATGATCTTATTGAATGGCGGGGCAGGCTCGAAGGGCTAGATGGCCTACTCCTGCTCCTATTTCTTATGTTCTTACTATGTTCTTATGAACTTGACTATTCAAATGCGCTCCTAGTTGGTCTCCCACGTTCTACCCCCATCCCCCTAGTGACTTGAGGTTATCAATAACTCTGCTGTCCATGTCTTGATTTACAGCAAGTCCCATTCTCCTATTACGTTGTGTTCTCTGACTACAGGGATGGTTCCTTGTCTTGATTTTAAAATTCACATTGTTGTTTTCAAAGCTCTATAATCTCCAACCGCACAACCCTCCGTGATATCTGCGCACCACTAATACTAGCCTCTTGCACATCCCTAATTTTTCTTGCTCCACGATTGATGGTTGTGCTTTCAGCTGCCTAGGGCCCAAGCTTTGGGATTCGCTCTCTCCATCTCCTCACCTCTCTACCTTTCATTAAAGTTGTCAACTGTCCTGGAATGGCCATGAGACTCCTGCAAATGGCATCAGCCATTGGATGGCCAAAGGAAACCCTCCCAGAGATTTTCAAACATTTCCTTGATGTCATTAAGTAAGTTTGGTCCACAACAGTTATCACCTTCCCACATCAGGAAGGAGGATACTGGCTGGCAAATGTAATCTCTCTATTGCTGAATGAGGAAGATCAGGGAACTGGGTGGAGAGCGGGCTACATCTCCCTAAGGACACTACTGCTGGGAGAAATGGTGCTGATGTGACTTGGTGTTGAGTGAAATGCCAGAAGTTGAGGTGAATGATAAGAGTAGTGGCTGGATACAGTGACCTGGGTGAAGCAGCATCTCAGTTAAGATTGAGATTTTCTCATTGCTGATGTTTCCAGCACTATCCCCAGTTACTCCAGTAGTTAGAGAAGGGAGAGTACAATTTATGTACCTCTGATCATGCAGCCTATTCAGAAACCTGGAACCCATTGGAGCCACACCGCTGGCTTACTATGATGTCACCTTGGTTGACATCCAGCTAAAATTGGCAACTCTACCTCACGTTTCTTCTTTAAGACACCCTTTAAAATCAAAACCTTTGACTAAACATTTGGCCAAATATATCGTTGCAGATCAGGCTCAGTGTCAGACTTTCACAATGTGTGAAGCACCTTGGGACGTTTCATTAGGTTTAAGCTGCTACATAAATATACTTTCTTGTTGTTGCGACACATTGGAGCAGTGCTGACAGTCGGAGAACTATATGTCTGCCTTCAATTATATTCTCATTGTATAAAACCAGTAGCACAGACTCTTCCTGGAGAGTCGTACATTTGAGTTAGGCGCTGAAAAGCAGATTGTCTGACTCAGAATTGTCAAGACTGGAATGTTTCTTTTTGGATGCTGTGTGTTTTTTCCTGATGTGTGCACTTGGGTAATTACAAGGAAATTAAGTTTATAGTATCCGCTAAAGGGAACACTATTCGCAAAATAAATCCCTTGAACGACATAACATCATTTAATATATTTGCACAGCACGTTCCATCCACAAATGGCTGAAAATCCACAGTATACAGTCCCTATGGGGAATCTCATAATTGGAGTGCTCCCTCTACTTCTTCAAACAACTTAATGGTTCTTAGAAATGGGTTATTTAATTCCAGTTTGGTGAAAGTTACTGGACGTAAGTGATTCATTATCAATTCCACAAGTGTTAAAACTCTCCGGAACAATGTTGCTTTTGAGAACAACAACCTGGCTGACAGTGACCCGCTTGCACTCGGTGACCTTCAGCCTAGTTTGCGGATGGCCAACTAGGTTCAGCCATCGTTTTGTTCCTCCACAGGAACAGGCTAACATTTCACAGAGCTTTGAGGCTGTACCTTCAAAAGGATAGCTGGAGTTCTGTTGTTCAGCGATTTCTAGTCACTGGTGTTAAATGACCATGGGGTCTTATCCCCATGGAAAACAGCTCGAGAGTTTAATGAGATAAAAAGAAACCGCGGAGCGCTGAAAATGTGAAATGTAAACAGAAAAATCTGGAAGTGCACAGCAGGCCAATTGGAAGGTAAAAATAGGTGAGATTCCTGATTGCTATTAAAGAAACAAACACTTTGCAACAGAGAAATCTGTTTGGAGGCACGTTTAACGGATATAAGCAAGTTATCTGAGGAAAAGATCCAATGTTTTGCTGCAATTGTATAGGGTGTTGGTGAAGCCACAGCTGGAGTATTGTGTGCAGTTTTGCATGTCCTTATCTGAGAAAGGATGTCTTTGCTATAGAGGGAGTACAGCAAAGGTTTACCAGGCTGATTCCTGGGATGGCAGGTCTGTCATATGAGGAGAGACTAAGTTGGTCAGGGTTATAGTCACTGGAGTTCAGAAGAGTGAGAGAGAATCTCATAGAAACTTATAAAATTGTAACAGGGTTAGACAGGGTAGATTCAGGAAAAATGTTCCTGATGGTGAAGGGAGTCCTGAACTAGAACCATAGTTTGAGGATAAGGGGTAAACCTTTTAGAACTGAGGTGAGGAGAAATATCTTCACGCAGAGGGTGGTGAATGTGTGCAATTCACTACCACCAAATGTACTTGAGGCCAAAATGTTGTCTGCTTTCAAGAAGAAATTAGATATAGCTCTTGGGGTAAAGGGACCAAGAGATATGGAAGGAGTGGGGGGATATTTAATTCGATGATCAGTCATGATCAAGATGAATGATGGAGCAGGTTTGAGGGCTGAATGGCCTACTCCTGCTTCTCATTTCTATGTTCAGCCCCTTTGCGCACTCAAAATGACACTAATCTACTTTTCTCTTTACAGATGCTTACTAACTTGCTGTCTGTTTACAGCATTTCCTGCTTTTACTTCCACAATTCATTAACCCTCTATTAAGATTACACAGCCTAGAAATCGCACAGCACTCGAAAAACCTCAAAGTGGTGAGCAGACAGACAGGAAATGCACAACTTATCATTTGGAAAGATACAAGCAGAGGCTTTTATCCATCCCTGAAGAAGCTAGTTGCTCCTTTGTACACAAGGGCACTAATTCCTGTTTGAGAATCCCTTTGCCCTAGAACAGCTAAGTACAGTTGTGGGCTGTAATCAGGGATACAAGCCCTAGGATCACCTGCCTTTGCTGTATCTAATAGCATGGCAGAAGAAAAGCCATCACTATTAGTTGGCTACATTTTCATTCAAGTTCCAATAAAATAATAGGATAGTGAGGGCATTTCAAGGAACACGTGTTCAGCAAGGATCCTCTGGATCGTTCCAGCGGGAAGCTGAGCCAATCGACAAGATGGCACCTACCACGGGTCAAAGAGGGATTCATAGTTGGAGCCAGGGAGTCAAACAGAGCAGTCGCATTTGTAATCTAGTCTGAATTTATTGTATATATATATATATATATATAATTCTTCTTTTGGCAATAGAGCCTTTTATTGCTTAA
Source organism: Carcharhinus amblyrhynchos (assembly GCF_965287045.1). Classification (NCBI taxonomy): domain Eukaryota; kingdom Metazoa; phylum Chordata; class Chondrichthyes; order Carcharhiniformes; family Carcharhinidae; genus Carcharhinus; species Carcharhinus amblyrhynchos. The sequence continues at coordinate 51,482,238 of NC_137329.1, forward strand.
AGCCACATTGTGTTGCCCTCAAATTATTACACTGGCGACAAGGCAAAACATCAAACGTATCGGGGATCACAGTGTCCAGCTAGAGGGGGAGGAGACCTGAGCATCGAGTCTATGAAGAAGTAAAATATATTTATTTAATACAAGGCCTACAGTTGGAAAAATTGAGTCATTTGTGCCCGTAGACAAGCTGTGTTACTTCTTTTTTGTGAATCAAATAATCACTGAAGAAAAGTGAAAAGCTATTTTGCTTACACTCTTACAGTTTCGTTAGAGCATTAACATTGTCTGACAGTCCAGACAGAGAGGACCGGATTTTCCAGCCGCGCCTACCCCAAGACTGGAAAATCCCACCTGAGATCAACAGACATTTGCATGGTCCACCCCTTGCTCACTCCAATTCCCATGGAGAGCGGGATGGTAGAATTCTGGCCAAAGTCTTTTGACCGGATTGTGGAACTGGTCAAAAACCATCTTAACCCCCATTCCTTAATCATAATGCTGAGATACAAATTTCAAATGGCAATCCATGAGCTCGGGGAGATAGTCGCAAATATTCATGGAAAGACTTAGGGGACTATGAATTCGGCCCAGCATTAGCAGCAAAATTAAGGGATAGAATAGTCTGTGATATAAACAGCTTCATAATACAAAAAATGGTATTGGCAGATACAAAAATCGTCTCAGAAAAAGCTGTGGAATTGGCCCAGGCAACTGAATGCATGCAGAAGAGTGTAACAGAGTTGCAAGGATTGCAAGGCATGTTTTTTTTTAAGCAAGGTAAATCGTTGGTGTCAGGGAATATCTGCGGTGCAAAACAGCCAAGGTGCCACGGTGCTTGACAGAAGCGCAACAGTGAGGGCTGAATTTTTAATATTGGGGAGAACATTTCCATGAAGTTTATTGATGCAAGAAGCGTAACAAGAAAGGTCACTCAAAGTCATGGTACAGGGCAAAGCACCAATACAGTCACAGCAAAAATAAAGGCAGCAACTATTCGCTTAACTTCCTTAAGCAATTTGGATGAGGACCCTAGCATGGGATCTGAGTTATTCACCCTAAACTTGGTCTAGCTAAGCAAAGTGTCCCCAATATAAATAGCAAAGCATCAGGATGGAAGTCAGTACAGAGGCAGCAACCACATCATAGGTGAACAAGCATTTTGTTATCTTCAGAATGGACTCCAACAGTTAAAAGTTAGGTGCATTTTGACCACATATACCAGAGAGACCCTAAAGACTTTAGGGGCATCATCAATAACAGTAGTATATCAGAACTGGGCAGCGAAGTTGCCAGTCCTGGTAATCAAGGGTCACATTTAATGAGGTATCATTGGTTAAAGCAGATATGGTTAAACTAGCTGGAAATTTTAAACCTGCAGAATGAAGGTTTTCAGGAGCTACTGTATAAATATTCTGAGGTCTACTAAGATGAATTAAGATGTACAGGGAGAGCTAAAACTGAAACCTATCTAGATCAGGAAGCAACGCCTAAATTTTTTTGGGCCCGCCCAGTGTCTTATGGTCTTCATCAGAAGTTGGAAGAGGCTGGAAGATTTAGGTGTCATAAATTCCATACAATTCTCCGAATGGGCGACACCCATCGTCCCCATTTCAAAACCGGATCAAACAGAAAGGATTTGTGGAGATTGTCAATAAAGGACCACATATAGACAGGTACTCCAAACCCAAAATTGAAGGTCTCTATGCTAAGCTAGGTTTAGGAGGTTTAAAGTATACTAAATTGGACCTCAGTCATCCCTATTAGCAGCTGGAGTTGGATGAGGACTCACAAAAGCTGGTTAAAATCAACATGCACAAAGGATTGTACCAGTATACAAGGTTGCTTTTTGGAGTCTTATCAGCTTGTGCCATTTTCCAGCATACAATGGAGAGACTCTTACAAGGCATCCCCAGTATAGTGCTGGACAACGTAACAATCAAGGGTATCTCGCCTGAAAAAAAGATCCAATTTAGGAGATGCATTGAGATGTTTTAAGGAAGTAGGAGAAATGTATATTTCAATCAGAAGAAGTTGCCTACTTAGGATTCAGGGTCGATTCAAAAGGACTACATCCTTTGGAAGAAAAGGTAAAAGCCATCAAGGAGGTCTCACAGCCAAAAGATGTATCCAAGCTGAAATCATTTCTGAGTATGGTAAACTGTTATGACAAATTTTTTTAAAATAATTCTACCATATTAGCGCCACTTGAACTGTTAAAAAAACACCAAAGGTGGAAATGGGGAGAAGAATGAAAGAAGCTTTTGCAAAAGTTAAACAGGCTCTGAAGTCATCTGCCTTCATGGTGCATTTTGACCCAAACAAAACCTTAAAGTATCCTTACATGCTTCACCATATGGAGTGGGAGCTGTTTTGTTCTACTGGATGTCAGTTGGTGCAGAAAGGCCCAAAGTCTTCGCTTCTAGAATGTAGTGCGAGGCAGAGTGGAAATCCTACCAAAGAGACAAGAAAAATTTGGATCTCATCTATGTTTTCAAAATGTTCCATCAGTGTATTTATGGCTGACATTATACAACAGACTCAGAACCTTAGCCATTGTTAGGTCTATTCAGAGAAGATAAGCCAGCGCCACCAATTACCTCTGCAAGGGTGCAGAGATGGGCTCTTTCGTTAGCAACGTAAACTTACACGTTTCAGCATTACTCTGGAACATAAATATCACATGCAGATGCACTTAGCCAGTTGCCTTTGCCACAAACAGTGGCATCACCATTGGTTCCTCAAGGGATAATACTGTCACTGCATTTGGTAGACACCTTGCCAATCTCGTCAAAGCACATAAAGTTGTGGACAGAAAGAGACCCTGTATTGATGAAAGTAAAAGAAAATGGTCATACAAAGGTGGCAGTATGAGAAGACAGAGTTGTTAAAACCACATCAAAGTAGAAGGTTGGAAATAACCTATGAAGATAGGGTGTTACTGTGGCATGTGAGAGGTATAGTCCCACCTGTTGTCTGGGCTATTTCTCATCCTGCAGACTCACTCAACCAGCACTGTGTATAATGGATTCTACTCAAACACCTCTGTAAATATCAGGCAAAAGGACTATGTGCATGAACCAATAATAAATAATCAAGTCGCAACTTTATTCCAAACAGTAAGACACTTAAGTTTTACAACTTTAACAATGCTCTCTCTCTCTCTCTGACTAACTGATCATTTAGAAATTCATATACTACTGCAGATCCTCGTGATTCCGTCAATACATTGAACGGTCAAATCCGTCCCTTTCTCTCTGATGTGGAGGTGAGCTGCGCTCATCTCTGCCGTGTCCTGAAGCACTTCTGGGGGAAGCTGGAGAGATGGGTTCTCTCAAACTCTGCTAGCATAGGTTTCTTACACCTATCTGGTGACCTTCCGGAATCTTTCGAGGATTTGGCCTATCAGTGCTTGGGTCTGATGAGTTTCACATCATTGTTGATGGGTTTCAATGGGTGTTAATGAGTTTCAGTGGTGGACCCTTTGTGCTTGTGTGCTACAGGACTAGATGTCTAGTTTCAGCTTCTAATATGCATCAAATCTTTTGTTTGACTGATACATGTCCGACCCATGTATATAGTGGTGATTTGTTTCTCAGGAAATGTATAAGTGTCCTTTTACACATGATAATGTGTCCTGGCACATCTTTGGTTTTCAATTGTCTAAGCTCAAATTTTGCAGAGGACTTGTCTCCAGGCAGACTGTTTTAGATTGAGGTAGTCCCAGCATACCTTACTGTTAGGCCAATTTCTATGTCAGTCTCTATGTCACTTTGCTGTGCCTGCACCTCTGGCCTGATGCTCATCTGTGGTTGGTTTCCTTTCAATGACTCTATTTTACTGAAGCAGTCACAGGCTGCTACACACCCCAAGGGAAATGACACCTGTTAGAAGAATTGCATGACTCTCATCCAGGTCAAAGTAGAATGAAAGCCAGGAGTTATGTGTGGTAGCTGGGCGTTGACAAGGAAATAGAAAGGATGGTTGGTCAATGCCCTAGTTGTGAAACTCTACAGACTTTATTACCACCTGCGAATTAGCGTCCATGGGAGTGGCCAGGCCAACTATGGGCAAGGCTACACACAGATTTTGCTGGGCCATTTCTGGGTCAAGTGTTTCTTATATTAGCAGATGCACACTCTAAGTGATTATTGGTAGAGTTAATGAAATCCACAATAGCCACAGCCACCATTGGCAAGTTAAAGAAGATACTTGCCAAGAATGACATTCCAAAACCGGTGTTGTCGGACAATGGCACATTCACAGCGGAAGAGTGCCTGAGGTCCTGCTGCCACTCTGCATTGGGATCATTAAGGGCAGGAAGGAGGCCAGTGATCAGGGTGGGCTAGGGGTGAAGGTGAGCCAGAGGAGGGTGAGCCGAAAGGGGGGTTGGGGGGCTGGTTTGCTGGGGGTGGAGGGTTACCATGTGAGGTGGGGGGGGCTTCTGGCAGGGGGTGTTTGCACTGTGGGGATGGGGAATTGGCAGTGCAGGGGGGTGGGGGCTAGAGATTGGGGCAGGCAAGGACTTGGAGGGGGTGTTCAGGGCTGGCCCAGGAATGGTCGGGGAGGGGCAGTGATAGGACCATGGGGAGTTGAGGGCAGCAATGTGGGGGTCCTGGGCTGGCCAGCAAATGGGAAGCTGACAGTGCGGGGGCCACTGCACATGCACAGAGGCCTACTGGTTTCAGCCTCCTGGGCAGGAATAGGCCTCACCTACTGATTTATAATGATATTCATGCTGGTGATCTCTGCAGTGCACAGAATGTGGGAGATTCTAGTCTGAACTCCCTGTGAAAAAATATGTATGAATTACTTCAGTTTTCTGGTGGATTCAGCATTCAGAATTTTTGGGGGAGAATTCCAGGCACTATCTGTTCCCATGGGATCCATGCAATCATGACAGACTGCATGAGTCCATTGCCACTTGCGCAGGTTACAACTTGTCTGATATTGTACCATACCATCCAGCTTGTGGGCAATCATTTCCAACATTTTAGAAGTGAAACCAGACACTAAAGTCAGAAATTTGGCTGCATGGTGTTGTTTGGGAGGGAGTTCCAGGATTTTGACTCTTTGAAGGAACGGCGATACGGTTCCCAGTCAGGATGTGTGGCTTGGAGCGGAGCTTTTGTAGTTGTGTTCCTATGCATCTGCTATCCTTGTCCTATAGGTGTTAGAGATCATGGGTTGGAAGATGTCATTGAAGGAGTCTTGGTGAGTTTCTGAGGTTCCTGTTGTAGATGTTACACATTGCTACCACTGTCCATCAGTAGTGGAAGGTATGAACAGTAGGATGGGTTTGAGATGGTTGTCAAGTCCAATGCGCTACCTGCAGACACCTCACTAGGTGGAGTGGGAGGTCCTTGAAGGAGCTGGTAGGTGAGGTGTTTGGGTGTTTGTGTATTCTGATGTCTCAACTTCACCTCATCCTGCTCCCGACTAAGTCTCTCAATGTGTTTCATACTTGTATGATACCATGATAGTGTTGTGCAGACGTTGGTAAATTCTGGTCATCTTTGATATTGTACCATACTGTCCAGTTTGTAGCTGCTCCTTGCCAAAACTTTAAAATTAAAACCAAACTCTAAAGCCAGAAATTTGGCTGCTGCTAATCAGATGCTAAAATGGTCCCCTCAGACTCCAGTACAGGAGCAGAATTTGCATCTCGTTGCCAGCCAGAAGTGCCACTGCATTAGTAAAGACCAAAGTGCTCACTCACCTGATGAAGGAGGAGCTTGTGATTCCAAAGCTCCAAAAGCTTGTGATTCCAAATAAAGCTGTTGGACTTTAACCTAGTGTTGTGAGACTTCTTATTGAGCCCAAATTTAAACAAGGGGTCTAATTTCAATGAAGCCCTTTCTGCATGATTGATTTAACCTGAAGGACTGTCAGCTACACTGAGAAATGCCAGGTCTACAAGTAGCCTAAACAGCAGTCCTTGAAAGGTCCCATCTGTTGGACTGCAACCAAAGAGATTATTTATAAAAAAATACTTCTGTGCAGGATTTAAATGTGGGACCTGGAGGAGCTGTCCTGTTCCATATTCAAAATGTGCAATCTGCTGTCAGTCACTGCTTCCCACCCATCTTTGATGGCCAACACTACATATTCTTGCCCCAGCCACCACCACTTCACCCTGAGCCCAATCACTCCACTAATCCCCTTGTTCACTGTAATGCAAGTGATCTGTCGCTCGCTACCCATTGTTCGCTAGCTTGAAGGGAATTAAGCCCAAGGTTTAAAATTGGGTCCATCTGTGGCCTTACCATTCAGGTGCAGGTGTTGCTCTCCCCAGGCACTGAAATGGAGAACACCGAATTTCTAAGCCCAGATTCCATCACACTCCTGACCTGTGCCTTGGGAACCAGGAGGTGAGTTAATTGCTGCAGGATTCCAAACCTTAGACATGCTCTTGTAGCCACTGTATTTATATGACTAACAGAATTCAGTTTCTGATCAATGGTAACCCCCAGGATGTTGATAGTGAGGGACTCAGCAAGGGTAATACCATTGAATGTCAAGACGTGATGGTTAGATTCACTCTTGTTGAAAATGGTCATTTCCTGGCGCTTGTTTGGTATGAATGTAACTTGCCCTTGTCAGCCCAAGCCTGAATATTGCTGCACTTGAACACACACTGCTTCATGATACCTGTGTAAACTCATAATTTTGCCATACTACTTTAAGTACTATGTCACGTTAATATTTAAAAGAACTCTCCTTGCTTGAACAAGAGTGAATTCACTTGGTGCTAGCCACCAGTCTTTGTAAATGCAGCTCCAACTGATGACCTTCATGACTCTTTTTACACACACTTCAAACTTGTCTCCAGTCATATTCATTTGCTTATTACTCGACCATTTCACGAACCCTGGAAAACCCTTATTCTTCTCCTAGGAGTCTGCGGATGTCAGTCTGTGAAACACAGTGCTCAACCCCATGGATGTGGCCGTTATTCATGTTTTTGTCTTAATGGTGTAAGGCTAAGCTTTATCCTGTCTTCACTCAGCATCCACATAAGCACTTCCAGTCTGATTGATTGTCCCATTAGCAGTGTGCCTCACCTACTCCTGAACTTAGTTACCTCAGCACAACGCACTGTACACATCAGAGATCTTTCTGTTTATTATGGCCCGGCTACTCACAGAGATGCACTTGCTGAACAACTTGAGGGTTGCAAAACTTAAGACTGGCAAGGTTTTCATTGCGATTTCAGCAAAGCAGACATCAAAGTGCAAAACAGGATTATAGGCATACGAACATTCATACTGTGTAACAGCTCTCACAACCTCATTATGTCTCAAAGCACTTTAATTGCCAGTGAAGTACTTTTGAAGTGCTATCGTGATGTGGGAAACACAGCAGCCAATTTATACACAGCGAGACTCTCCCCCCCGGCAAATGGCAATATGATCATGATAAAAAGTCTCACAACACCAGGTTAAAGTCCAACAGGTTTATTTGGTAACACGAGCCACAAGCTTTCTGCGCACAGCCCCTTCATCAGGTGAGTGGAAGTTCTGTTCACAAGCAGGACACATATTGATACAAACTCAATTTTACAAGATAATGATTGGAATTTGAGTCTTTACAAGTGATCAAGACTTAAAGGTGCAGACAATGTGAGTGGAGAGAGTGTTCAGCACAGGTGAAAGAGACGTGTATTTTTTCCAGACAGGACGGTAAGTGAGATTTTACAAGCCCAGGCAAGTCTTGGGGGTTACAGATAGTGTGACATGAACCCAAGATCCCAGTTGAGGCCATCCTCGTGTGTGCAGAACTTGGCTATCAGTTTTTGCTCAGTGATTCTGCATTGTATGTCATGAAGGCCATCTTGGAGAACGCATATCCGAAGATTAGAGGCCGAATGCCCATGACTGCTGGAGAGTTCCACAACAGGAAGAGAACACTCCTGCCTAGTGATTGTCGAGTGGTGTTCATTCATCAGTTGTCGCAGCATCTGCATGGTCTCTCCAATGTACCATGCCTCAGGACATCCTTTTCCTGCAGCATATCAGGTAGAAAATATTGGCGGAGTTGCAAGAGTATGTACCGTGTACCTGGTGGATGGTGTTCTCATGTGAGATGATGGCATCCGTGTCAGTGATCTGGCACGTCTTGCAGAGGTTGCTGTGGCAGGGTTGTGTGGTGTCGTGGTCACTTCTTCTGTCGGCTGGGTAGTTTGCTACAGACAATGGTCTGTTTGAGGTTGTGCGGTTGTTTGAAGGTAAGAAGTGGGGATGTGGGCATGGACTTGGCGAAATGTTTGTCTTCATCAATGACATGTTGAAGACTCCGGGGAAGATGTCATAGCTTTTCTGCTGCAGAGAAGTACTGGACGCTATCCACCATGTCCCGTGTTTGTCTTCTGAGAAGGTCAGTGCAGTTTTTCGCTGTGGCACGTCGGAACTGTCTATCAAAGACATCTTTAAGTGTCTGGAGGCATCTGTTACAATCCTCCTCATCTGAGCAGATCCTATGTATATGGAGGCCTTGTCCATAGGGGATGGCTTCTTTAACTTGTTTAGGGTGGAAGCTGGAGAAGTGGAACATCATGAGGTTATTCGTGGGCTTGTGGTACAGTGAAGTGCTGAGGTGACCATCTTTGATGGAGATGCGTGTGTCCAAGAATGCAAGCGATTCTGGAGAGTATTCCGTGGTGAGTCTGATGGTGGGATGGAACTTGTTGATGTCATCATATAGTAGTTTCAGTGATTGTTCGCCATGAGTCCAAAGGAAGAAAATATCATCGATGTAGCTAGTGTATAACATTGATTGAAGGTCCTGTGCGGTGAAGAAGTCTTATTCAAACCTGTGTATATGTTGACATATTGAGGTGCAAGTTTGGTCCCCATGGCTGTTCCATATGTCTGGATGAAGAAGTGGTTAAGAACATAAGAAATAGGAGCAGGAGTAGGCCATCTAGCCCTTCGACCCTGCCCCGCCCTTCAATAAGATCATGGCTGATCTGTAGTGGCTCAGTTCCACTTTCCCACTTTCTCCCCATAACCCTTAATCCCCTTGTCTGTCAAAAACCTATCTACCCATGACTTAAATATATTTAGCGAGGTAGCCTCCACCACTTCAACAGGCAGAGAATTCCAGAGATTCACCACCCTTTGAGTGAAGAAGTTCCTCCTCAACTCCGATCTAAACTGCCCCCCCCTTATCTTGAGGCTGTGCCCTCTAGTTCTGCTGTCCTTTCTAAGCGGGAAGAATCTCTCTACCTCTACCCTATCCATCCCCTTCATTATCTTATACATCTCTATAAGATCCCTCCTCATCCTTCTAGACTCCAACGAGTACAGACCCAGTCTATTCAGCCTCTCTTCATAGTCCAACCTCCTCATCTCCGGTATCAGCCTAGTGAACCTCCTCTGCACTCCCTCCAAGGCCTAAATATCCTTGCGCAAGTGCGGTGACCAAAACTGCACACAGTACTCCAGCTGCGGCCTCACCAGTGCCCTGTACAGTTGCAGCAAGAACTCCCTACTTTTATATTCTATCCCCCTCACTATAAAGGCCAGCATCCCATTCGCCTTCCTGACCACCTGCAGACTGGGTTTTTGCGACTCATGCACAAGGACCCCCAGGTCCCTCTGCACTGTAGCATGCTGCAGCTTTTCACCCTTTAAATAGTAATCCCTCCTACTATTATTCCTGCCAAAGTGGATAACCTCACACTTGCTAACATTGTACTCCATCTGCCAGGTCCTCGCCCACTCGCTCAGCCTATCTAGATCCCTCTGCAGACTTTCCACACCCTCCGCACAATTTGCTTTTCCACTTATCTTTGTGTCAATAGCAAATTTCGACACCCTACACTCAGCTCCCTCCTCCAGATCATCTATATAAATGGTAAATAGTTGAGGCCCCAGCACCGATCCCTGCGGCACTCCACTAGTCACCAACTGCCAATCAGAATAGCATCCATTGATACCAACTCTCTGCCTCCTATTAGACAACCAATCCTCTATCCACGCTAATACCTTACCCCCAACTCCATGCCCCCTAACCTTCTGAAGCAACCTTTTGTGCGGCACCTTATCAAACGCCTTTTGAAAATCGAGAAACACCACATCCACCGGTTCCCCTCTGTCTACCGCACTAGTCACATCCTCATAGAATTCCAATAAATTTGTCGGACTCGACTTCCCCTTAATGAATCCGTGCTGCGTCTGCTCTATCAAACAATTCTTCTTTAGGTGCCTCGCTATTTCTTCTTTGATGACAGATTCAAGCATTTTTCCAACAACAGTCGTTAAACTAACCGGCCTATAATTCCCTGCCTTTTGCCTGCTACCTTTTTTAAACAGCGGCGTAACATTAGCCGTTTTCCAATCTTCTGGCACTTCCCCAGAGTCCAGCGAAGTTTGGTAAATAATCACTAAGGCCTCTGCCATTTCCTTCAGAACCCTGGGATGCATTCCATCTGGTCCTGGGGATTTGTCCACCATCAGTCCCGCTAGTCTATCAAGCACTACCTCTCTAGTGACAGTAATTGCATTCAGGCCCTCAACTCCTACCATCCTTCTATCTTTGAAGGTGAAGACATTGTTGAAGGTAAGTCTTAACATAACTTGTTAACTAAGTCTCAACATAACTTAACACCTTGTTGAAGGTGAAGACATTGTGGTCTGGGTTGAATAGGATGAGTTGTAAAATTGCATCTAGAGATTGGCAGTTGTCGGCGTTGAATACTGAGGCAGTTGCAGCAATGCCATCGTCATGGGGGATGCTGGTGTAGAGTGCCGAGACATCCATTCTGACGAGGAGTGCTCCTGGTTCAACTGCTGAGTTTCTGTCGGGAGTCCATAGTGTCACGACAAAAGCTGAGGGTTCTCTGTACAATGGGTTTCAGGATGCCCTTGACGTAGCAGGAGAGGTTCTTGCACAGGGTCCCAGTGCCTGATACGATGGGACGGCAGAGTGTGTTGGCGTTGTGTATCTTCAGGAGGCAGAAGAGATTTCCAACGCAGGGAGTACATGGGATGAGAGCACAGAGGGTGCTCTGAAGGTCTGACTCATCGATCGACAGTTCCGATCCGCCACATTGAAAATCCACACTGACCTCCTCAGGAGACAAACACGGGACACGGTAGACAGAGTACCCTTTGTTGTCCAGTACTTCCCTGGAGTAAACAAGCTATGAGATCTTCTCTGGGACCTTCAACATGTCATCAATGAAGACAAACGTCTCGCCAAGGCCATCCCCACACCCCGACTTCTTGCCTTCAAACAACCACACAACCTCAAACAGACCATTGTCCGCCGCAAACTACCCAGCCTTCAGGAGAACAGTGACCACAACACCACACAACCCTGACACAGCAACCTCTGCAAGAGGTGCCAGATCATCAGCATGGATGCCATCATCTCACATGAGAACACCATCCACCAGGTACACAGTACATACTCTTGCAACTCGGCCAATGTTGTCTACCTGATACCTTGCAGGAAAGGATGTCTTGAAGCATGGTACATTGGGGAGGCCATGTAGGCGCTACGACAACAGATGAATGAACACCACTCGACAATCACCAGGCGGGAGTGTTCTCTTCCTATTGAGGAACAGCTCAGCAGTCACCAGCTTTCAGTCTCTGATCTTCGGGTAAGAGTTCTCCAAGGCGGCCTTCACGACACACAACAACGCGGAATCGCTGAGCAAAAACTGATAGCCAAGTTCCACAGAAATGAGGACGGTTTCAATTGGGATTGTGGGTTCATATCATACATCTGTAACCCTCACGACTTGTCTGGGCATGCAAAATCTCACTAACAGTCCTGGCAGGAAACAATACACATCTCTTTAACCTGTTCTTAATGCTATCTCCACTCACATTATCTGTACCTTTAAGACTTGATTACCTGTAAAGACTCGCATTCCAGCCATTATTTTGTAAATTGAGTTTGTATCTATATATACCCTGTTTGTGAACAGGACTCCCGCTCGCCTGATGAAGAAGCAGTGCTCCGAAAGCTTGTGGCTTGTGCTACCAAATAAACCTGTTGGACTTTAACCTGGTGTTGTGAGACTTCTTACTGCGTTTACCCCAGTCCAATGCTGGCATCTCCACAATATGATCATGACCTGATTATTTGTTATTGAATGTTGTTTTGAAGGAGAAATATTGAGCAGGACAGCAGAGAAAACTCCCCTGCTCTGCTTTGAAATAAGGCCATTGGATCTTTTAAGTCCATGATTACACATGGCTGAAAAGTGATAACCTTTTCACAGGGAGATACTGGCGTTAAGTTTCCAAGGCCTTGTAAGTTAGAAGGCATCTTTTTAGTGAATGGTATTGGGCCACCCAGAGTGCTGCTTTGTAGAAAATCAAGAGTCTCAAGGCAATGGCCCAAAGAAGAAGGACAGATTGTGAGAATAATTCACTTGTCTGAACAGAGTATTTGAACCCTGAGATTCTGTTACTGTCTTTAAATGGCTCCTGGATATCTATTATTTTTTATAACATTGTAAGCACAAATCTGATTTTCTTTCCTAAAAGTTTACAATTCCCAGTGCCATTTGTAACCTCCAATCTGCCTTAGTTTTATGCACTGAAAAACACAGCCAAGTGACGTCAATGAGTGCATATTACAAGTGTTTCTGATTAAGTTAATACATGATATCAGATTGCATGACTGGTAGTAAGGGATTACGAGGCTGTTTTCAGAGTGAGCTGCCAGGTCATTTGCTATCTTGTGTATTTTTTTTGTTGCTGGTTCCAAACTGAAAATATGTCAGTTTTACCTCAAAGGTTTAAGATCAGACTGATCACCTGGAGAAGAAAACAAAAATACACGGAGGAGTAGATAAGCTGAGATCAAACGAGCATCTAGGATGTAAACATGCGAAAGGGGCTTTACATTGTTACTAACTGTCTGAGAACACTGTAATGTGGACAGATATCACTACAAAAACACTTCAAGCCAAATTAAATATAATTGTGTTTCAGTTCAGCAGCAGAAGATTTGGATTGGCAGCAGCTTCAAAACAGACAAAGTGCCTTTTTGACCTGTGCTACAGTCAAAATTATCAAAATACAATAAGCTTACATTTTTTTATTTTCAAAAATACCATTGTTTTAAAGGGGCAGTGGGCAGGATTTTACATCCTCGCTCAAGCGAGACCAAAAATTCCCACCTGAAGTCAATGGAGATTTCTGTTGGTGGACCCTCACTCGCTCCGATTCCGTGGCAGGCGAGGTGGTAGATTTCTGGCAATAGTCTCTACAGACAGACAGGAAACATTGAATAAACTGGGATTGTTCTCCCTGGAAAGACGGAGGCTGAGGGGCAATCTGATTGAAGTTTACAAAATTATGTGAAGAATAGATAAGATGAACAGTTGGAAGCTTTTTCCCAAGGCAGAAATGACAATTACAAGAGGGCACAAGTTCAAAATAAGCGGGGGGGAGTTCAGCAGAGATGTGCGGGGGAGGTTTTGTTACACCAAGGGTGGTGGGGGCCTGGACTGGACTGCCAAGTGAGGTGGTTGAGGCAGTTATGTTAAGACTTACCTTGATAGGCATATGAACAAACAGAGAATAGAGGGATATGAGTGGTTGGTTTAGAGACGTAAACATGATCAGCGCAGGCTTGGAGGGTTGAAGGGCCTGTTCCTGTGCTATGCTGTTCTTTGTTCTTTGTTGACAAATAACTAGAAAGTCATTTTTACACATCTGCCAGAAACCCAACATCATGAATAATTATTAAACATTATTGCAAAGTCAGTCTTGAAAACAGTGGCATTAGTTTGTGTATGTCATGGCACCATTCAGAACACAAGGAGCTTTGCAAAAGGAGTGGAAAGTACAGGGGAGAGAAGTTAGCCGGAGAAAGTGAAAGATTGCTTAGAAGATGATTTTGGAGGTGGATTTTTAAGGGAGTAAGAGAGGTTATAATGATATGTACAGAGTTAAGAATTGTAAATGTGGAAAAGGAGTGGCTATTAAATTTAAGAATGAAATAGAGAGAAAGGGGATGGAATGATAAAATAATGTAGGGAAAGATTTTAAAGAACAGGAAAAGGGTTTTGTTGATCTGGGGACAATGTTAGTATGTGGACACTGCAATATAAATAACAGGCAGATTTGCTCCCCTCCGGCTAATAATCCAGTTCTAATGGTGATGGGATTTTATCAATAAATCTTTCCGTGACAGTCCCAAAAAAAATGGCAGAATGCAATTTGGATTGAAAGAAGGCCATTGAGATAGCTCTATCATTGCAGAATGCAGAGAAGGGCTCAGGAACTACATGGATTGTCTGCTAGCAATGTCCTTCAGTTGCGGGGAGAAGCCTCATGTAACATTCATCCCTCAACTGAGAGTGATGGTAATGTAAAATATTTCAGAATCCCTTACAGTAATGGAGCCCAAATCGCATCACCAGGTGTTAAAAAAGGTCAGGGACAGCCTTCAGACTGCTAGGGAGCATATTCCAGAAGGTTGTAGATGCCGGGCGGTGGATGATTATATGTGCTGCAGAAGACAACAACTAAGTCTAACATAAGGACATTCAAAACGCATGTTATTTCAACAAAGGGCCAAGTCCACAATTGGACTGTAATTTGCAGATAGACCGGCAACCAACAACAGGGACAATGCAATGAAATCACATCTCCACAACAAAGATTGCCCCATAATTCCCCAAAAAGTTGCCGCCAGCAGACGTTGCTCAAAAAACTCACCCTTGGCCCACAGGTTGTCAGTCTTGGGCGTGCGCAGTGGCACAATGGTTAGCACTGCTGCCCCACAGGGACCCAGGTTCAATTCTGGCCTTGAATATGTGGAGTTTGCACATTCTCCCCGTGTCTGTGTGGGTTTCCTCTGGATGTTCCGGTTTCCTCCCACATTGCAAAGATGTGCAGATTAGGTTGATTGACCATGCTAAATTGCCACTTAGTGTCCCAAGAAGTGTCAATTAAGGGGATTAGTGGGGTAAATACTTGGGATTATGGTAACAGGTCTGGGTGGGATTGTGCCTTAGTGTTAGGGGATTATGTTGGGTTACAAGGATAGGGCCTGGGTTTGGATTGTTATCAGTGCAGACTCGATGGGCCGAATGACCTCCTTTTGCACTGTAGGGATTCCATGATTCTACAATAATAGTGAGTTGTTGGTAAATGGCCACCCAGTAAAGATTGAAGTGGATACAGGAGCTGTGGTCTCCATTAAGTAAAACAGCTGTCCTGGGGAATTCCGCTGTATATATTTCTCTCGTTATAAAACAACAATACATCACTATTTCCTGTTTGGGATAAGTTGGGACTTGGGAGAGACCCTGCAGATGGTGGTGTTCCGATGTACCTGCTACCCTTGTCCTTCTAGGCAGTCAGATTTGGAAGGTGTTGTTGAAGAAGAATTGGTATGTTTCTGCATCTGTTAGATGATACAAATTAAGCCACAGTGTTTACTTTCTATAAGCACTGGACAATCGAATCCTTCTGAACAGCAATATTTATTAATCTCTTATCCATTTAAAATATACCACATTTCCATTCTTCCTCCCAAAGTCGATGGTTTTGCATTTCCTGATATTATACTCCATGTTGCTCAATAAATGAACCTGTCTATATTCCTTTGCAGCATTTTCTCACACCTTAGTTTCCCACTGAGTTTTTAATGAAATCCCTGTCTGAGAGTTGACATTCACCATCTGGGTTCAAGCATAAAGATCAACTAGTCCAGCAAAGTACTGAAACATAGACAGGGGGCAGAATCTTGAGCATAGGTTTGCCATCCACGGAAATGGCAGCGGAAGCTCAAACTGCGGAAAGGCTGGAAAAGCGTGATTCTTGCCTGCAACATTGCATTTTCGATTTTGAACTAACCTCGCTGACTGAGTAATATGGAACATGCTAGAGAAGGACCTGAACCTAATTTCAATGCATCAGCATATCATTAGCGAGTACTCGTGCCGGATAATGAGCACACACTTGAGCAACTTGGGAGCCCTCGTTTAGGATTGTCTTAAGGTTAACTTACAGCTTGAGTTAAAAAGGCAATGTTAGCACTCATTTTGAACGGACTAAAATACAAAAGCAGGGATATGATGCTGAGGCTTTACAAGGCTCTGATGAGATCACATTTGGAATATTGTGGGCAATTTTAGGCTCCGCATCCGTGGAAGGATGTACTGGTCTTAGAGTGGGTCCAGAGGAGGTTCACAAGAATGATCCAGGAATGAACGGCTTGTTGTATGAGGAGCATTTGAGGACTCTGTGTCAGTATGCAATGGAATTCAGAAGGATGAGGGGGGAATCTCTTTGGAACTTACAGGTTACTGAAAGGCCTTGGGTGTGGAAGATTTTTCCATCAGTAGAACAGACTAGGACACGAGGGCGCAACTTCAAAGTAAAGCGACAGTCCTTTAAAACCAAGATGAGGAAGAATTTCTTCAGCCAGAGGGTGGTGAATCTGTGGAATTCATTGCCACAAAAGACTGTGGGGGCTAGGTCATTGAGTGTATTTCAGATAGCTAGAGATAGGTTTTTGATTGGTAAGGGGATCAAATGTTACAAGGAAAAGGCAGGAGAATGAGGTTGAGAGATATATCAGCAATGATCAAATGGCAGAGCAGACTTGATGGGCTGAATGGCCTAATTCTGTTCCTTTATCTTATGGTCTTATCGGCGCACCAAATATTCAGCTGGTTCTGGAGTGACTTCAGGCTGGCATCATTTCCAACAGCTCTACATAAGGGTGAATCTGGGCGCCTTCACCTCCGGGGTGGAGATCGGCGGTGAGCGTTTAGGCAGCCACTACTTCCCAGGCAGTCCAACATGCAAGGAGCACCAGGGAGAAAGAATGCTGAGGATGGACACAAGTGCAGCTCAGGCAGGGACTGAGAATCACTGTCGACATTGGTGGAAGGGGAGATTAGGGGTGTGTGTGAATTGCTCAGAGGCCTTACCTTCTCTGCATATCCCCTGCTCCGAGGGGATGTGCTAGCTGCCAAGCAGACATCACTTTCCAGTTTCTCCATGCTGAGTTAGTGTTCAAACAGTGGCTGAATTGATACCCTTCTTAGTTGGAGCTGCAAACTGGGTGGGAAGCGACCAAAACAGAGGGACAGTATTAGAGTGCCTATGGGGTGCTTGGATGAGGCCAGGCTGCAAGGGCAGTGTGGGAGTCTCAGTGCAGGGGAACTACCCTGCCTCATGGGGGAGGATGAATATAGTGAAACCTACAATCCTCACTCAGTCAATGTGTCAGGCCAGAGAGACTTTACCGCCGTGTTTAGACCCCACCCTCAACATGACAACATGAAACTGGCAAGAAATTCTGGAAACACGATGGTTTTCAGTCAGGCCCTGACATTTTGCCAAATTCTGATAAGATCACCCCCAGCATTACAATGCTTGAAACAAGTATCGATGCACCTTGTTGAGATGTTGCTCTTTGAGCTAAGATGGCACGGATAAGAATAAAAAAAACAGAAGAAGAGTTATTATCAAGTGTAGTTATGTCATGCATTGAGACCATCTGTCATTGTTTTGGCTTAGTGCATCAGGTAGCATGCCTGCCTCTCGGTGGGAAGATCAGAGGTCAACATATGTGATCAAGGATGAGGGAGGCAGTGGCAGGGGTTTTGTCGCTGGACTGCTAATATAGAGACATGGAGTAAATCAGTGAATCCCACAGCAGATGGTGAAATATGAACTCAATACAAATCTGGAATTAAAAGTCTAATGATTGTCAATTATCACAAAACTACTGTCCTTTAGGGACGGAAATCTGCTGTCCTCATTTGCACTGGCCTACATGTGACTTGAGATCTAGAGCAATGTGATTAACTCTTAAATGCTCTCCGAAATGGTCTCACAAGCCATTCAGCTGGCACTACCTTATGAATGAATGTAAAAAAGAATACTCCAGTACAGTACTGTGGTTCTGACAGTCCTCTCAACTAGAGGTAAAAGATTACACAAGGAGCCAGTGACTTCTCCACTCTGGGCACGATTTAGTTCCACAATCAACATCTAAAATAGATTAAAATTAGATTATCTCAACAATAGTTTTATTGCTGTTTCTAGGACATGGTGTGCAAATTGACTTCCATGAATCCCGCGTTACAACTACTTTGCCAAAAGTATTTAATTGGCTGTAAAGTGCTTTGGAAGTCCTGTAATGGTATAAATGCAAGTGGTTGGTAACAACTGCAAGTTCTCCTCCAAGCCACACACCATCCTGACTTAGAATTATATTGCCGCTCTTTCACAGTCACTGAGTCAAAAACCTGGAACTGCTTTCTCACAGCACTACGGATGTACCTACACCACATGGACCGCAGCGGTTCAAGAAGCCAGCTCACCACCACTTTTTCAAGGGTAATTAGAGATAGGCAACAAATGCTGGCTAGCCTAGTCAGCAAAGCCCACTTACCATGAAAGAATAAAAAGAACATAAGCAGTAAAGGGTCTATGTGAATTTTGCAAGTGTTAAGAATGCTGTTGGACACCAGGGGCATTTCATAAACTGATTAAAGGTTTATACAGCCCTCAACATATGTGATCAAGGATGATGGAGGCAGCCCTCACCGTGCATTCACAATCTCTACATTTTATCAACAGGGACCAGAGACTACTCATGAGCATGCATGGACAGAGTTGGCTCAGTGTTTGGCATGTGGGTGTGCAAACCCCAGATGGGGTCTGGTCAGCACTTATTACTGATTTTAAGATCAATGCTGAGGTTTAAAACTGCAAGGATTCAGAACACCACCATCCTGCTTCCAAACCCACTCCTCGCAACCCACAGCCAGGACGAAAAAAACAAGAGGCTGCCTGATGCTTGATGTGCATTTGTGCATTGCAGGCAGCCTTGCGTGTCATTACGCTGGAGAGATACAAGGAAAAGCTGCGAGCCTCTGCCAATCAAAGCAATAGAGTTATGCATCAATATGGGACAGGAATTGCAGCGCGAGCTCTTGCCACTGAAGTCTGGCCAAACCACTTAACACAACCGCTGAGTTTTACGCATTTCAGAAGTCATTCTGACATTGGAAGGAGCGGGGATCCCAGGAGCTTTGAAATCAGTTAACACAATTCCCTTCTCTACTATTGAATATAAGGTCAATCCATCATCTGAAAGGTATATTGGGGGAAAGAGCAACATGTGAAGTATGGGAAGATAAAGAGGTTTTTTTTAAAATCCTGCCTCAGTGACAGCTTTTGGCTTGGGTCTTATTTATTAATTGCAAAAGGGAAAAAAAATGCACGCAAGCACACTCAGTGACACACATAAAAGGAATCAGCAAATGTCACAATGCGGCAGAGCAGAACGCCTTCAGACAAGTGCCCAGAAGTAGCGTGTGCTCCAAATGCATTGTTCAATTAAAAAAAAGAAGCTGCCTGACTATGACTTTGAAGTGGCCACTACCAGTGTGGAAACAGATAGTTTATCTTGGCAAGGGAAATGTCAACCCCATGTCATGTGCAAAAATAATCATCTTTGGAGGGAAAGTTAGGATTATGAAAAATATCTGCCTCCCTTTAGTGCAGGAGAGTTGTGTCAAAGGGTCTCACTGACAAATTCACACTGTCTCTTTCTCTCTCAGGATTGTCTGAGTGCAAATGGGAAACTTAGAACCCAGTGTTGCTGAATTCACAGGTACCAATGATGTAGACAAGCCATTAATAGAGAAGCAAGGGCTAAGTAAACTGTGACTCAATGGTAGAACTATTGCCTCTGAGTCAGGAGATTGTGGGTTTGAGTCTCATTTCAGAGACCTTAAGTATGCAATCTAAACTGACACTGTTCTGTTGCTGAAGTGAGGAAATGCTGCAATGATGGAGATGTCTTTTGGATGAGATTTTTAAACAGCAGGTGAGTCAGCCTGTTCAGATGTATGTAAAAGGACCTTTGAAGGAAAAGGAATTCTCTTCGGTGCCATGAGCACTACTTCAGCCTACAGTACTAGAAGTAAGTTTTTTTTTAATGGAACGTTGCTGTTAATTTTCCTATATTACGAGAATCACCTCTTCCTTCAGCTTCTCCCAATTTTACTTGGGGTCACCACATTGCTGATTGATCACCCTTCTCCACCTCCTTCTGCCCATCACCCATCTTCTTCCAATCCTGCTGGTTTAAGTCTCTCACCACTGTATCCGTCCAGCTGGTCTTAGGCTTTCAATTTTCCCTTCTTCCTGGCAATCCCATCTCCATCACTCACCTCACCATGTGTCCCTGTCACCCCACAGTTTAACAGGAGGCGCTGGTGTACTGGTCATATTACTGGACCAGTAATCCAGAAGCCCACACTAATGATCTGGGGGACATAAGCATTCAAATCCCACTATATCAGTTGGTGGAATTTAAATTCAATTAGTAAATCTGGAATTGAAAAGATAATCTCAGTAATGGTAACTGTGAAACCACCACCAATTGCTGTAAAGACCCATCTGGTTCATTACTGTCCTTTAGGGAAAGAAGTTTACCATCCTTATCTGGTCTGGCCTACATGTTACTCCAGACTTACAGCAATGTGATAAGCGTGCTGAAAAGCAAACCAACAGCTTCATCAAACCACTGCAAAGTCTAAAAGGATTGAAACTGGTCAGATCACTCAAGGAGGCAGATGGACTGAATGATTCTGTTTGTGATCATACATTCTCTATTATCCCGATTGTGGGAGCTTGACTGGCTCAGGAGAAAGCACTCCTATCTCTGAGTCAAAATGTCCTGAGTTCAAGTCCCACTCCAGGACTTGGTGGCTATAGAAGGAATGTTCATGTGGTTCAAAGCAGGTTGTTAATCGGCCTGCAATATTCATCAAGACTACATACTACTCTCCAACAGAGATGAGAGGATAAAAGCAAATTACTGCACATGCTGGATTCTGAAACCAAAGGAGAAAATGCTGGTAAATCTCAGCAGGTCTGGAGGCATCTGTACAGAGAGAAAAGAGCTGAGGTTTTGAGTCCAGATGATCCTTTGTCAAAGCTAAAAGGCAAAGAAAATGGGAGATATCTGCCAATATGACAATATAGGCACTGAACTTTGTCTTATTCTATACCAATGAGTGACTGTTCTTGACTTCCACAGAATGGAGTAAAGGAGTTAAATTTGGAGAAGCCCCCCCACCCTGGTAATGGGCATTAATTTGCTCATGTGATCCCATCTGATGTTGCTACTGGACAAGTCAGATCCTAAAGTACTACCTGGCTAGATAGATTCAGATTTTATTTTTTGTTTAGAAATATAAGGGCAGCTACTGAACAAAGTCACAGGACTCAACTGATGAACTTTTATCAAAAGAATAAAGCATTTAATAAACAGGAAAAGACTAACCATATTCTTTGCCCCAACTGTAACTTCATAGATATTTACAGCTTTGTGAGATAACACAAATTACAAAATCTATCTTGTACTCTAATTATCACAGCAGATTTACAGTCCATGTAAATCAATAGGCAAACTGTGTCCAGACATTCCACTCCCTGAAACGAAGTGACAGATGGCACCCAAATAACTTCTACAGATTATATACACTGTGAGCCAACTAGTCTTACTGAAACATTGGCCAAAAATCTCACACCCCACCTGCCACTGGAATTTTAGCAGGCGGATACAGTGAATGTGAAACACCATTGACGGCTTTTAGACCAGCATGCCAGAGAATTCTGGCCATTGTCTTCCACATAAGTGTTCCAATCTCTGCTCTCAAAGAATCTTCTCCCAAATTGCACTTTTATTCTCCACCAAGGATCCACCTCCAGGGTTTCAATATCTCCTGGTATTTCTCTTCCTTGGATTACCTTCCATACAATCTCACGGTTACCCAACTGTGCCAACAGAACACCACTTCTTTACAAGTCCATAGTAAGGAGTCACCAACCTTCTGGTCACCTTGAATCTCTGGCTTTTCACAAGCCAACTTCCTTTTACTTCCACAGCTTTGACTTTTTGGAATCTCTCTACTTAAATTCATTGAACAAAACATTTTTTCAGAATCCTCTTCTTTTCCTTTGAGTAGAAGGCTCTCTTGGCACTGTTGCCTGCTATGCCTCTCCCTGGTTTTGGAACTTTTCAGTTCTTTACTTTGGGGCTTACCCTCTCCAGTCACCTTTCATGCATGTTCCAGCAAATTTTGTGAAAAGCTCTGGACTTCTGAGTTACATTCTTTCTAATGAACTGAAACTGCTTTCTGTTCCCATATGATTCTCTTTTACTTAGCAAAAGCCCAGTTTTTCATACCCTGTGTTTACTTTAGCATCATAAAACCTCATCTTTAGCCCTGTCATTGATGCACAGTGTTGCTTGACAGTGGTACAATTTGAATGGCATTTCTAAGTTTCTCCCCACTTATGGTGCCAATCATATTTGTGGCTTCAATTTATTATTAGTTATTCAACTGTGGCTTCCCTGACTGTGCCACTCTATAAGTCTTCAGGTATGATGCTTCAAAGGCCTTTGCATTGTCATCTGCCAAAATGGAGCGTAAAGCGTTCTTGCTAGCCAAAAGTTGTGGCAGTGCTTGTTCGAAAAATTCTTGTGGTTTGTCTTTGTATTGCACGTGTTTCATTTCATTTGCATAAAAGTGATGGTCTTAACCTGTGTAAATGAAAGTTCTGCGGCTGGAGATAATCATCGGATGCAGTCCAGGTGTATCTAATCTCAGTGTATTTTTCTCATATGTGCAGTTCTTTGACACACTTCCTGTTTCGTGCCAGCTATTGTTCCACTTCATAAGTCACATCTGGAATCACCAGTTGTTTCTTCAATGTCTACTGTCGTCACATTGGGGCTTGCAGTTTAATTGTCATCACTGCAGTTTTTTTAAAACACTTGTTTTTAGCCATCTATCCAGTTTAGACGTCTATGTTCTCATGGACTTATTGTACCCAATACATGTGAAAAGATTACAAAAAGGATCAAATAAGAGCAAACAATTTTACATCATGTGTATGCTCATTGGATGCAAACACTGTACACACTTGTTTTACTGCATTTGCTGTCATTCTGGTACATTTGAAAATAAGTTAAGTCCTCTTGTTATATTTTTTAGCAATACCATGAAGAAGCCAATTACAAAATCAGTATGTTATGAAAACATTTGATGGACACCTCATTAGTGGGGCAGTACGGTAGCACAGTGGTTAGCCACTGCTGGCTCACAACGCCACAGCAGGTTTGATTCCTGGCTTGGGTCACTGTCAATGCAGTCTGCATGCTTTCTCTCTGTGTGGGTTTCCTCCGGGCACTCTGGTTTCCTCCCACAGTTCAAAAGAGGTGCTGGTTAGGTGCAATGGCCATGCTAAATGTTTCCTCAGTGTACCCGAACAGGCATCACAGTGTGGTGACTAGAGGATTTTCGCAATAATTTCACTGCAGTGTTAATGTAAGCCTACTTGTGACAGGAATAAATAAACTTTAACTATCAGTCAAGAAAAGTAAAGCATTTAAATAAAATCTGTCATTACACAATTTCCAATACCCTAGAGTCATCTGCTCGATCTGCAGGGATGTGCACACCTCACTTTGGGAGCCACTGGTCCAGAACGTATCAGAAAGGCAGTGAATTTCTAAGGTGTGTCTAGGATAATTTTCTGCAGCAATATCTCCTGGAGCTGACAAGAGGATAAGGCATATTAGATTTAGTAGTGAGCAATGAACTAGATTTAATTAATTGCTTTACTGTCCATGCACATTTATCTAATAGCAATCACAATAGGATCAAGTTCAACTTAGTGTTCAAAAGAGCGAAATGCAAGACAGTTTCTTAAGATGCTAGATTTAGTTGAGGCTGACTTCAATCAGGTCAGACAAGGGCTGCCCACAGTAAACAGGGCAAATCTGTTATTGGGGAAAATTGCAGAAGATCAGTGGGAGGTATTCAATAAAGAATTTAATGCGATACATAACTGGTTTATACCCTGTAAGGGACAATAGCTCTATTTGCCATTAAAATCAACTCCTAAAAAGATAAGAAATAACATAAAACTAAAAGAAAAGAAAACATACAAAAAGAAGCAAAAATCCTGGCAAACATGAAAGATACAAATAACAAAGGGTAACAAAACAGACCATAGAAGCTGCAAAAAGAGAATATGAAAAGATAGGATATCAAAGTCAACAAAACAGGTTAACAATATAGGGGAGAAAAGGATGCCCTGCAGCAATGCGAGCCTCGTGACAACTAACAATACTGATATTGTCAATGAAAATAAGGAAATGGCAAGCATACTGAATAAATACTTTTGTGTCAGTATTTACAGTAGAGGAAGAGGTCAGCATGCCAGACATCCCAAGGAAATGAAAAATTGAACTCAGGTCAGGGACTCATCTAAACTAACAAACAAAGTAACAGTAATGAAGATAGAGTGGCAAATCCCCAGGATGAGATGGTTTCCATCACAGGGTTTTAAAGGAAGTAGGTGAGAACATTGCTACTGCCCAAATTTTAATTGTGCAAAGTTCTGTCAATTAGGAAACGATTCCTCTAGATTGAACAACTGTCCGTATCACTCTCACTATCTAAGAAAGATGTGAAAGGGAAAACAGAATGAAAAACCAGTTAACCTAACATCTCTTGTCAGGCTATTAATAGAGTCCAGAGTTAACAACAGGGTGACTGAACATCTTAGTAGTTTTCAGCTGATCAGAGAGAGCTAGCATGGATTTATTCCTATCAAGTCTATTAGATTTTTTTGAAGAAGTGACAAAAGTCAGGAGAATGTCTATTGGTCTGCCAACAGGGTCATCCAGTCTCAAAACTTTGATTCTATTCTCTCTCCACAGATGCTATCAGACCTGCTAAGATTTTCCAGCATTTTTCTGGCTTTGTTTCAGATTCCAGCATCCGCAGTAATTTGCTTTTATCTTAATGTCTATCGATGTTCTTTATTTGAGCTTCCAGAAGTCATTTGATGAAGCTCCTCAGAAGAGATCATTAGCTAAAAGTCAAAAGTAAATTATTGACATGGACAGGCAACTGGCTGAGGAGAAGGAAATGGAGGGCTTGGATAATGAGCAGGTATGCTCACTGGCAGAATGTGACCAGTGCCGTCCTGCCAAGGATCTTTTGGAGGCTCAACTATTCACTCTATTCTTTACCAATTTAGAATGATGGGTTTAGTCACAGTTGCTGATGGTACAGATAGCCTTGTCATCAACGTAGGTAGAAATGTGCAATTAGAAACAGATCTTGCTACATTAAGTGAATGCGACAAATGAATTTTGATGTTTAGAAAATCCACTTTTGATTTAAAAAGGACGGAACAGACACTTTCTTAATGGTGAATACCTAGAATCAGTGGAGATGCAAAAAGATCTGAGGATCCGGGTACATAGATCACTAAAATGTCATGAATAGCTACAGAAAATAATCAAAAAAGCTAATGGAGTGCTGGCCTTTATATCCCAGACAGTGACCCAAGTCAGGAATCAAACCCGAGCCCCTGGCACTGTGAGCCAGCAGTGTTAACCACTGTGCCACCACCTCTGGTTGTTTCTATGTTCTTCCTCAGACTGTTTTACCCTCCC
This sequence comes from Carcharhinus amblyrhynchos, assembly GCF_965287045.1. NCBI lineage: Eukaryota > Metazoa > Chordata > Chondrichthyes > Carcharhiniformes > Carcharhinidae > Carcharhinus > Carcharhinus amblyrhynchos. The sequence continues at coordinate 51,507,723 of NC_137329.1, forward strand.
ATCATTGTCCATGGTCATATTTGGTGTTTCTTCTTCCTGGCTGCTTACAGAAAACCAGTTTGAAATCATTTCGACCATAAAATATTAGAGCAGAATTAAGCTATTCGGCCCTTCAAGTCTGCTCCACTATTCAATCATGGCTAATAAGTTTCTTAACCCTTTTCTCCTGCCTTTCCCCCATACCCTTTGATCCCATTACCAATCAAGAACCCACCTATCCCTGTCTTACATTTAAATTCCTACTATAGAGTGAGTAATGCCTGATCACCAGACTAATTGTTGTGCATTCACCCAACATTTTGCCACTCTTAGAAGACTTTGAAGTATTTGAAGAATGTGAAGCTGAAGTGCTCTCAGTTCGATTATCATTTTGCTGAATGACAGTGAGATGTTTATGCTGTTCAAAGTACTGCTGCAGTATTGGATTAGGAGGGTTGTGGTCTGCCCATCCTTTCAGACAACCTCGGATTTGGAGACATTTCATCTTGTTGCTAGGTTTGCTTTATTTCCTGCAACTATTTTGCAGTAGCTGTTAAGAGGAATCATAGATCATGCGATGATTTATGGCTAGTTTTAGACTCTGTGTCCATGTCTGATCATAGAATCCCTACAGTGCAGAAGGAGGCCATTCAGCCCATCGAACCTGCACTAACAATCACATCCAGGTCCAATCCCCATAACCCCGTGTATTTACCCTGTTAATCCTTCTGACACTAAGGGGCAATTTAACATGGCCAATCCATGAACCAACACACCTTTGGGCTGTGGGAGGAAAATGGAGCACCCAGGGGAAATCCACGCAGACACGGGGAGAACATGCAAACTCCACATAGTCACCTAAAGCCAGGATTGAACCTGGCTCCCTGGTGCTGTGAGACAGCAGTGCTAACCACAGTGCCATTGCCACCATGCTGGGTATTTAAAGATATGTATGCTACAACCTTCTCGACAAAGTGTAAATCCTCTTATTTTGTTCCTTCAGATGTTATTCATGACAGTCAGTGTTTGCCATTGTTTATTACTTCCCTTTTATATACTCGGAAATAGAATTATATCTCATGAATCTTACTCTGATCGTTGGATTCTGGGTACCAACTTCACAATCTTCTTCATGTTCAGAGAGTGACTAGTGGCTTATGATTGGTCTTCATTTCAAAACACAATCCCATAAAATAGCCTGAAAAATTTTCACAGTCCACGTTGCTGCCGGTGCTCATTTTCTGTTGTGGCGTATTATTATACTGCTGTTAGTGACCTGGAGGCATATAGACTAGTCTACACTTACCATCTCTCTAAACTTCAATAAACCTGCTCCAAGACCAGTAGACAATGTACCAGCTGCTAATATCTTTGGTAATTCACAGTCATTTCACAAGAAATTAAAGGTTGTTTAACCTTTTTGAAAACATTTTGCTGGTCCACAATCCAACAACACTGTTCACCCTGTCTCAAAAGCTTCCTCAAGGTTTCACTGACTTCTGCTAAATTTAGTTGGAATTTGCCTATTTGGTTGACCATCCCAAGAAATCTATGAAGCTCAGTTATGTTTCTGGGGTTTTTTTTATCCATTCATGGGACACGGGTATCACTGGTTGGCCAGCATTTATTGTCCATCCCTAGTTGCCCTTGAGAAGGCGGTGGTGAGCTACATTCTTGAAAAGCTGCAGTCCGTGTGCTGTGGGATGACCCACAATGCCATTAAAGAGGGAGTTCTAGGATTTTGACCCAGTGACTGTGAAGGAATGGCAACATATTTCCAAGTCAGGATGGTGAGTTGCTTGGAGGGAAACTTGCAGGTGGTGCTGTTCCTATGTATCTGCTGCCCTTGTCCTTTGAGATAAAAATAGCCATGGATCTGAAAGATGCTGCCTAAGAATCTTTGATGAATTGCTGTAGTGCATCTGGTAGATTGGTTCACACTGCTGCTACTGAGCGTTGATGGTGGAGGGAGTAGATATTTGTGGATGTAGTACCAATCAAGCAGGCCGCTTTGTCCCTGGGTGGTGTCAAGCTTCTCGAGTGTTGTTGGAGTTGTACCCATCCAGGCAAGTGAGGAGTATTCCATCATACTCTCAACTTGTGCTTTGTAGATAGTGTATAGGCTTTGGGGAGTCAGGAAGAGAGTTACTCACCATAGTATTCCTAGTCTCTGACCTGCTTTCATAGTCATTCTGTTTATGTGGTGAGTCCAGTTGAGTTTTTGTCAATTGTAACCCCAAGGATGTTGACAGTGGGGAATTCACTGATGGTAACACCATTGAATGTCAAGGGGAGGTGATTACAGTGTCTCTTATTGGTGATGATCATTGCCTGGCATTTGTTTGGTGCAAATGTTATTGCCACTTGTCAGCACAAGCCTGGATATTGTCCAGATCTTGCTGCGTTTGAAAATGGATTTCTTCAGTGTCTGAGGAGTCTTGAATGGTGCTGAACACTTTGCAATCATCGGTGTACATCCCCACTTCTGACCTTATGATGGAGGGAAGGTCATTGACGAAGCAATGACCTATGTGCCAGGTTTGACTCCAACCAGCACAGATCTTGCCCCCTGATACCCATTAATTCCAGTTTTGCCAGGGCTCCTTGAAGGCACACTCGGTCGAATGTAGCCTTGATATCAAGAGCTGTCACTCTCAGCTCACCTCTGGAATTCAGTTCTTTCGTCTATGTTTGAACGAAGGCTGTAATGAGGTCAAGAGCTGGGTGACCCTGGCAAAACCTAAACTGGGTGCCAATGATTAGGTTATTGCTGAGCAGATACTGCTTGATAGCACTGTTGATGATCCCTTCCACCACTCCACTGATGATCAAGAGCTGGGCAGTAATTGACTCAGGTTGGATTCATCCTGCTTTTTGTGTACAGGACATACCTGGGCAATTTTCCACATTGTCATGTTGCTGTAACTGTACAGGAAGGGCTTATCTAGGAGAGCAGCAAATTCTGGAGCACAAGCCTTCAATATTATTGCCAGAATGTTATCAGGACCCACTGCCTTTGCAGTATCCCGTGCCTTCAGCCATTTCTTGGTATCACGAGAAGTGAACCAAATTGGCTGGAGACTGTAGAAATTCTTTGATTATTCTTGCCTTTCGTGGATTAGCTTTGATTCCAGCAGCTTGAAATATGTGACCGAGAAACTTGATCATAGGTTTGGCAAACTCAAATTTTTCATTCAACGATAGGTTTGCATCCTATAAGACTCAGAGGACTGCTTTGACTCTGTGATCTTGCTATATAAGTATATCATCCATGTGGCATGTTACTCCTTCCATACTTTCTAGAGTGTGAGACATTGTTTTCTGGTCTGGAGATGCTATTCCAAAGGGCAATTTATTGAACAAGAACAGTAGCAATATAAATGTGGTCAGCAATTGGATTATATATGGTGGGTGTCTAGAAAGGCATTTTAGAGATTGTCTAGTTCCCCACAGTATGCTGCTCATGTTCTTCAAAAACCATTACATTTTGTTTACAGCAAGTATTTACACATTTAGATCTCTACACGAGGTTGGAGCTTCTCCTCCTTCCAGATCTTTTTTGTTTCTCAGCGATATGATCAGGCATCATTATTATATCAGTATCATGCATGCGTCTGATATTAACCTTTAATTTGGCAAGAGACATCCACTGAATTCTTTCGCCTCGCACACCACAGAATTGGAGTGGGCGAGGGGCGGACAACGGAAATGTCCACTGACTTCAGGTGGAAATTTCCAATCTCACTCGAGTGAGGCCGGAAATCCCTCCCATTAAGTCAATGAGCAGTAGGGCTGTGTATCAGAAGGGGCAAAAGTGGAAACAGATATCTAACTCCTGAAACCTCATTCTCCGACCCCACTCGCACTGGGATTCTCCCAACCCGTTGCAGTGAACAGAGATTTGGCTGAGCACCAAATTCTTCATCCTCACTGGCAGCCTGCAGGTGCAGCAGGTGGTCAGGAAGGCGAATGGGATGCTGGCCTTCATAGCGAGGGGGATTGAATATAAAAGTAGGGAGGTCTTGCTGCAGCTGTATAGGGCATTGGTGAGGCCGCAGCTGGAGTACTGTGTGCAGTTTTGGTCGCCGCACTTACGCAAGGATATTTTGGCCTTGGAGGGAGTGCAGAGGAGGTTTACTAGGCTGAACCGGAGTTGAGGGGGTTGAGCTATGAGGAGAGGCTGAATAAACTAGGCTTGTACACGTTAGAGTTTAGAAGAATGAGGGGAGATCTCATTGAGACGTATAAGATGATGAATGGGATGGATAGGATAGAGGTGGAGAGACTCTTCCCACTCAGAAAGGACAGTAGGACTAGGGGGCACAGCCTCAAGATAAAGGGGGGGCGGTTTAGAACGGAGTTGAGGAAGAACTTCTTCACTCAAAGGGTGGTGAATCTCTGGAATTCTCTGCCTGTTGAAGTGGTGGAGGCTGCCTCGCTAAATATTTTTAAGAAGCGGGTTGATAGGTTTTTGATAGGCAAGGGGATTAAGGGTTATGGGGAGAGGGCGGGAAAGTGGAACTGAGACACGACAGATCAGCCATGATCTTATTGAATGGCGGGGCAGGCTCGAAGGGCTGGATGGCCTACTCCTGCTCCTATTTCTTATGTTCTTATGTTCTTATGGTAGCGGGGTGTGAACGGCTGGAGAATTCCAGCCCTGTACAATAATTAAGTCAAAACCTGCATGAAAGACTGATACTGCTCACATCTATAAAAACGGAAGGAAGCAACACAAGGTGAGATTTTTTTTAAAGAAGTAATTTAAGTATAATGGTTTCCTTTCTAAACTTTATATCTTATAATTTTGGTTACACTAAGAGAGATTTTAATGGCACACAATATATTATAGTTTGGCAGCTCTCGATCATTGTTCTTTCCTGTTGGGAATAGAAAAACAAAATATTAACGATTCATTTAGTTCCAGTATTGCAAAAACATTTCCCACTTAGAGTTAGGAAATGGAAAGTCCTGTCCTGTTACCTCTGGCATCCAAACCCAAAATAAGGCACACAACTCACATTTCCACAGCCGGTGACAGCTCCAAAGGGTTAGAAGCAAAATTAATTCAAGTCATCTCAGAGTTGTTTAATCCTGATGCATTTAGTGCAGGATGTTTTCCCTGCTCTTTGCATTGTCCTTCAGATTATTCTTGTAGTTACAGGCATAAATTTTAATTCGCACTCCATTCAGAACATTGCTAATTAAACCTGATCACCTCATAATCATTTCCCTCCCTGAATTACAAATTAGGAAAAATAATTAATGCTCCTTATTCAAAGTTTAAAGTTTATTTATTAGTGCCACAAGTAGGCTTACATTAACACTGCAATGAAGTTACTGTGAAAATCCCCTCGTCACCACACTCCAGCACCTGCTTGAATACACTGATGGAGAATTTAATATGGCCAGTGCACCTAACTATTGCGTCTTTCAGATTGTGGAAGGAAACCAGAGCATCCAGAGGAAACCCACCGCAGACACGGGGAGAACGTGCAGACTCCACACAGACAATGCCCAAGCTGCGAATCAAACCCGGATCCCTGGCACTGAGAGGCAGCAGTGCTAACCACTGTACCACCATGCTGCCTATTCAATAGTTTCCCAACAGCATATTTTACTTATACCAAAAAGACTTCAACAAATAATGGTGCCTATAATCAGTTTCACTGTGTGCATTTGTAATTCTAACTGAATGGATTTTGAGCAGTGCTTTACCTCACTCTGAACCTCTACAATATCAATATGTCAGGAAAAGGGTCATTTCCTAAACTTATTTTGGAGCAGCCTTTAATGAACTAGGTACTGCACCATGTACTCAAAATGGCTGATGTACGCTCTTGGACTGAATTTCCTACTTTGTGTCATCAGCATTAATTTGAATGGACTGATAATCATAGCATCCCTATATAATCATAGAATCCCTACAGTGAAGGAGAGGCCATTCAGCCCATCGAGTCTGCACCAACTCTCTGATGAAGTATCCAAGGATCTCTCCCCTGCCCTATACCTGTAACTCCACACATTTATCATGACCAATCCATCTAACTTACACATCCTGGAACATCAAAGGGCAATTTAACATGGTCCATCCACCTAACCTGCACATCTTTGGACTGTGGGAGGAAACCAGAGAACCTGGAGGCAACCCATGCAGACACAGGGGAGAACATGCAAACTCCACGCAGACAGTGACACAAGGCTGGAATTAAGCCTGGGTCCTTGGCACTGTGAGGCAGCAATGCTAACCACTGTGCCACTGTGCGGTTGCATCCTGATCATAAGCACTGTGCTAACAATGTCCTATTAGGTGCAGCTAATGGGCATCAAGTCACTCTGTCAGGAGCATGATCTCAAAAATGGGTTCATGAATATATAATATAAAATAGTTCTGGGATACTGTATCTAAACTCGCAGTTACCTGGAAGGGGAAGTGATTGTGTTGAGGCAATGTCACTGGACTTATACTCCACAATGCCGCCACCACTCAAGTAGTACCTGCCCTTCCTGCAGCCATTCAAAATACATAAGCATCTGCAGAGACACCAGAGATGAAAGAAAAACTTGGTCAAGCATCAGGCAGCATCAGGATTGTACGATAAGTTTACTGCTTTTTGCTGTGGGTCCAGGAGCAGATGACATTTCCCTGAGGCAAGGGGTAGAAGAGTCCAGCTTAACACCATTTTCAAGGCATTCAACACATATCTTAGCTCGCCACAGGAGCCCCCTATTGACCAAGTGATTCAATAAGCAACACAGGCCAAACTTTGAGCGCTGAATTGAATCTGACACAACTCCAAGCTTCCCATGACTGAGTAGACACATGCAGCAGCCCCACCCACACTCAAACCCACCAAATCTGGCAAAAGACTGTGAAGCCCCACATTGATATCAGTTCTAAGACCTTCAGGATGCAGCGCGAAAAACCAATACTGACATCAGGATTGCCCCAGCAAGGAATAAGGAATGTTTCCAATGAGGAACACCTGGACTTTACAGCATTTCTGAAAATCTAACTGAAGGTAGAACACAGGAAAATATTTATGGAAACGCTCCATCCAATAAATCAAGATAAACTGCGAGGTTTATGAGGGGAAATCCATGGTCTTAGTCCAGACTATTGGTCAGTTACAGTGCAAGTTCAAGGTTTTGATACCACCTTTAAAATTGGTACAGGAGCTTGTGTTAACAAGCTGGCAGATGACCCTGACTGGCATCAGCCAAAACCCTTTCAAACAGCAGATAACAAATGATAAGGTTCAGGAGGCGCAGAGCTTCCAATAAGAGGCAGGACAATAGCTCCTCTTTATTACAAAGGGTCACAAATTGTTGATTCTCTCTATATTGTCCACAATCAATGCACGTCCTTATTGAGTGGTGATGTTGGCATGTTTCCAGAAATCTAGATGATGCCCAGCCTTTGAACAACTCACTGGCCAGAATTTTACCAGCGCGGTGAGGCTCACAGAATCACCTCCTCCGTTAGCCTCGGGTGGGATTTTACAAGCCACACTCGAGCAAGGTCGTAAAATTCAAGCCTCTGTCTTTCATGGACCAATCATTGACATTTTACTTAGAACCAGTGGAATTTCAATCATCAGCAGATGAAGACATTTTTACAAGCAGCAGTAACTGCCTTTCTTTCACACCATCCACTACACCTCAAACAAAGACTGAAGTTATGAATCTCTCAATTCTTCATGAAGCTAGGTCAAAGGTGACAGACGCAGAAGGAACTGCAGCAGATAGTGACCATCCTCCTCACAGTTTTCAACATTTACAGGCTTTCTGTCATCCACAAACTTTGACATCGTCTCCTCCATACCAAGATCTAGATCGGGGACAATGCCCAAGTTTGCAGATGAGGTTCCACGGGACTCCTGTCAGGGTTTCACAGGCGTCCAACTGGGAGCAGGGAGGCCCGAGTAAAGCTGAGGCCAGGGCTAGGGCAGAAGATGATGCTCAGGAAGACCTGCAGGTGTGTGTGTGTGTGTGGCGCACCGAGGAGAGGATGGAAATATGGGTGTGGGTGAGTCAGTGCGATTGTGGATGCAATGGTGAGGATGGATGGGTGAAGGTGAGAGTGGGTGAAAATAGCAGAAGGTGATTGAGGGTCAGGTTGGCAGTGGTTGAGGGTGAGTGAGAGTGTGTGTGAGTGGGTGCTCCCATTAAAATGACAAAAAGGTCAGACTCGGAAACATTTGTTGAGTAACAGAACTTCTTATTGTAATAAATGTATACTTATAAGACATAGAAACAGCTTTTCAGTTTGTTTTTGTATATTTGTATCTATGACATTCATAATAATTTTTTTGTGCCTTAATTTTTCAATATAATGAAAATCTTTCTCAGGGGTTCCTTCAGTCCTGTTGCAAGGTCAAAAGCATTCCTTCACAGCTGGAAAGTTTGGGAAAGCCCAATCTAGATCATTATATATATCGGGAAAAGCAAGGATCCCAATATCGACACCTGGGGAACTCCAGTACAAGCACTCCTCTAGCCCAAAAAATGTCCATTGACCATTGACTCTGCTTCCTATTACTCAGCTGATTTGGTATCCACATTTGTATCCATATTAAATCCTTCACACTCCTGGGGAGACCCGCACGACTAGTTCATATCTGTGTGAGCCTGTTACAAACCACACCAATGTGACATTATGTCAGCACAGATTGAATATCCAGGGGTGGGGTTGGGAAGGCCTCAATATCTTGTGAGGGGGGGTGGTTATTTATAATTAAGTGGATTTAAATCCCTGTAAATCAGATTCGCTGCCATTATGGATGCGAACCTAATGATGTTGCCAGCGTGGTGCGGGGAAGATCCGAAATCGCCATCTTGCCAGCGAGATCCGCGATGTCCGGTTCTTGAACACCTGCCGGCATTCCCTCCGGACAGCAGGAGTGGGCTCAAAGTTCTCTCTAAGTGTCATTTTGGGGGAGCAAATTAGCGTGATTCAGAAGCACAAATCAGATCACAACTTTCCTCCCCTAGTCAGTTTTTGGGAGAGGGTCGAGTTTTGCACCGGTTCTGAAAGGGGGCTTAACACACCTGCAAGCCCGGCTTCACAGAGATCGAGCGCTGTTTTTAAAGGGTGCTCCAATCTCAACATGAAAATGAAGATCCCCTTCCCATCATGGACATCGGGATCACTCCCCCAGTTGAAGGTATTTGTCTCCAACATAGATTCTGGCATTGAGGCCCTCCAATGGTCCTACTTCATGTCGCAATTCTTCATGATCCCCTTACTACCTCCTCAGGTCCCAAGTCCTTCGTGACCCTCTTCCTGCTCTTCTCACAGCCCACCATTTCATGTCCCACTTCCACTGCCCCAGCACCCTGACAGTGCCCATCTGGCACCCTGGCAATGCCCACCTAGCAGTGCCAGCCTGTCCCGAGAGTCTGAGAATCCCGGGATCAGGCAAAAATCGGCCTCAAATGGACTGGGTATATTGAAATGCTTATTTACACATGCTAATCTGTTCCTATCCTCACTGGCTGGGAAACAGGTTACATCCAAGGGAGGATTGCAATGGGCTTTCGCGCCAGTGTAGAACGTACCTGATGCCTCATCCATAATTCTCTGACCCGCACCCACCCCAACATGATCTGCGCTGGGCGTGAAACAGCAGGTGAATCACAGCCAGATGTCCCAGAGAGTTCAAGGCAGAATCAATCTGGTGAGAGCTAAGGAACAAAAGGATATAAATACATTGCTCAGTGCAGTCTGTAGATCACCACCTAATGAGAAAGGTGTAGAAGAACACACCTGCAGTGAATTTACAGACAGGTGCAAACAGTATAGAGTAGTTATTAGGGATTTTTTAATTACCCCAATGTGGACTGGGACAGTAGTAGTTTAAAGGGTGAAGAAAAGCAAAAGTTCCCAGATTGTGCTCAGGACAGTTTTTTATTATTGGACAAGGTTTTTGGAAATAAGGTGGGACAAGTAGAGCAAGTGTCAATAGGGGAACATTAAGGAGATGATGATCATTGTACTGCATGGTTTGGGATGATGGTAGTAAAGGGCAATGGGCAATCCAGAGTAAGAATAATTCGGGAGAGTCAACTTCAATGCAGCAAGAACGGAACTGGACTGGTTAGACTGGAACAAAACGTTGGCAGGAAAAGCTGTAGCCGAACAATGGGCTACCTTCAAAATAGTAAATGGATGGTAAAAGGAGGAGTAGGGAACCTAAATTGGGAACCTAAAAGGGAATGTACACATGGAGGATGTAGGCAGGGGGCATGGCTGTAATATTAAACAAATACTTTCCATCTATCTTTACTGAGGAAGTAGATGTTATACAGACCCTGGTGACAGACAAGGAAACTCTGCCCCTAGAAGCATTCACAATTGATAAGTAGGAAGTGTTGAGTATACTGCCAGTACTTAAAGTTGACAAAGCACTGTGGGAATGAAAAGACACAGTTCTCCAACCTATTTCAGATCCAACGGCATTTAAGTTCGACATTGTTCTAAGGACCCTGCTATGAATGTTTTCTAGAGCCATGTAAAGGACAAAATCTGAAAACAGCATCTTTATCAGATTTAACTAAAGTTTCTATAAAGGACATCCATAGCTTCAGTACCTTGAGTAGCCTCTTCAATGTTTGTGTACCAAACACTTTTCCAACTCAACAGCCTTACAATTCTGTGCCAAGCGTGGTAGTATACATATGCTTGATGTTAGCCCTACCCACACACCTAATGCTGGATTTATCAACAAATGATGACATCCACCACATCCTCCTATTTTTCGCTTTATGCGGCATTGTGATGTTAGCACTGATCTTGGCTGTTGTTCGTGAACTTACATGTACAACCATTATCCGGACCATCAATTTTTTTTATAAATTCATGGGACATGGAGATCGCTGGCTGGCCAGCATTTATTGCCCATCACTAGTTGCCCGAGGGCAGATGAGAATCAACCACATTACTGTGGCTCTGAAATCACATGTAGGACAGATCAGGTGAGGACTGCAAATTTCCTTCCCTAAAAGAACATTAGTGAATCAGATGGGCTTTTTTGACAATTGTTTCACAGTCATCAGTAATTTCTTAATTCCAGTTATTTTTCAATTGATTTCAAATTCAACCCATGGTGGGATTCGAACGCAGGTCCCCAGAACATTAGCTGAGTTTCTGGATTAATATTCTAGTGATAATACCACCAGGCCATTGCCTCCCTACAATGTAGGTCATGAAGAGCAGCAGTCCCATAGGTTCCTGAGGGATATTGTGAGTCCACTAGCAACCAGTCTCCTCAAATGGCTACTCTCATTAAAAACAAACCAAATAACTACCAATATGATCAGTCACCTATCCCACAGGATTCATCTTTATAATCTATCATGTGGCATTCTGTCAAAGGTTCTCCATAAGTCCACATAACGTTGGCATCACTCTTTGTCCATCCTTAAAGCAACTGGGCTAAGGAGTTCAGTGTGTAAACATCATTTGTGGAAATGTGGGGGGGGGGAGGAGCAGGGGGGGCGCTGGAGAGCAGTTTGTTTCCTTGCTTTTGTTTCATAACGCTGGCAAAGCCAAAGACTCAAAGACCACCAAAACAATCATTATACCAAACTGGCATTAGAAGCTTAATTATAAAATCCCAACACTATTTTGTGCCAAACCACTTCAGAGTGGTAAGTAACTAATCTATCAGATACTTTGAGAAAAGCAATAACGTTTTAAACTTTGAAAAAAAGCTTCAGGAAGGAAATTGCTACAGTTCTAATATTATTTGTTCAGCTTTCGCAAAATGTTTATGCAGAAACCTCGTGGGTCTACCTTGAACAGACTGCAGAGCTTATGAGGACAAAAGCCATGCAACTGTTCTCAGGCAGATCATGCATGGAAGCACTGTGAGAGAAGGATGTTGAATAAATGAGAGTCCCGCACAGAAAGTAAACAATGTCACATGGCTAGACATGGAGCAACATTTGGAAGCAGCCAACTGCTTCACTGCCAGATTCGTTCAATCTGTTAAAGGGGAAATGAATAAAAGTGTGAAGACCGACAACAACTGGACAATTACTGGAATTACCTGCTTCCAGACATGGACTCAAAACCCATCCATCAGTTTACAAAATGTATCATTTCACAGTGACAAGATTTTTAACTTGAGTGATAAACTCGAGCGCAAACAAGCTTGTTTTGCTGCTTTTTTTCATGTGTGTGCCTTCCTTAATCCCAATACAATGCAAATGAAGGAGGTAACCGAAAGCGTTCAAATCACTGGGATTGGGGTCTGGAATGTGGAATTTACCGCAACTATTTCTAAAAAGGCAAAAGCTTCTTTAGCTTGTTGCACTTCTGACCCGAGATTCTGATACCTAATTTGCAAGAAGCATCTTTTTTCCTGAATGGAAATGAACAAGTGCATCAAGGATTATTCCAAATGCTATGTGATGCGAACCTTTTCTGTGTCTTGTTGAAACATCAGGGATGACTAGTATAAACATTTTTCGAAGAGACTGGGAGACACTGAGGTTACAGTCTGACCTTTGACACCAAAGCCTGTCTGCAATAATTAATTCAGGCGTCTCCAAATCCCAGCATTAAGACTGAATGTCGATTTGTTTGAAGGGGCCCCGTTTTCTTTCACATTGCCCACTTGTAATTACAGCAGCATTTCCAAAAAAACTTTACATCTGTTCTTTTTAAGGAAAGACTATTCTGGTATAGAGAAAGGGGTTCATTCGTGATCTTTTATTCTCATTCTTTGCTATACTGAGACCTTTTCATATTTTAGCTTGACATTTTTCCAAACCAACCCAGTCCTGAGAATACATGCTTTCAGTCAAAGTGGAAGTCCCTTGTACAACGTGGTTGTGTTGCACTCCAAGTAGTCCAATACTGTTTATCTGGTCGTAAACGTTTTACCCAGTGTAAGGAGCTGATGGGAGCCCAGGTCAATTAGCCATGCAGGGCTGGATCCCAAAGCAAATGAGCTTTATTCACCCACGTTGCTTCTTTATTTGGCATAGTGAACAAGACAGTGATTTCCTCTCCAAACACCTCTTCCAAACTCAGCCCTGCTTTTTACTGTTACAAGTTGTTCCTGATTAAAGGTGATTAAGGTAAACGATTTCTTAAAGCTGTGTCTACTATATAACTTCTTAAATTTGTATCCATTTCTTAGATGCAGAGCCCTTAGCATCCTATAGTTTACATATTCTCCTTCTCTCACGCTGTTACACCAAACTATCTCCTATCCAACTGCAGCTGATGAAACAAATATTCCAATGCAAAACTTTCCTTATAACCTTTAAAAAAATGGCAAACCTTAGTTATGTGAATGTTTAATGTGAACACTTGGCTCCCATCTCTGATACCCCACATCAAGCATATAGCACTTTCAAATCAAACCTGGCATGAGTTGGATTCAGATTAAAGCTTCCTTTACCTTGTCCAAATAATCACCCCCAGTCTCTAACTTCAGAACAGATAGCATCTGATTTTAGAATGTACCTCCCATTTATTGCTCAATCAACAATAGCTATGTGCTGTGGCTTATGATCTGCTGTAACAGAGATGGAGTAAACCCAATTTAAGGGCATTTCTTACCACTCAACTAATTGAAGAGTCTTTCATTTATTAATCAGGGATGGAATTAAACCCTGTTGCTACAAGGGTAGTATGCTAGTTCATCACAAGGTCTGCATTAGTGACATATCCAGCTTATTACTTGAGTAAATCATCAAAGATATCTTCATGAATAGGGTGCACCTTATTATAGTGTAACAGGTCTACTGCCTCTCATTGTATATTAGGTTTATCTAACACAATGATTCACCATTTCCCTTTGTGCTTTAGTAGATATGCCATGTTTAGTCCATGGTTTCTGATATTTTTAAAAGATAAAATGAGATTTATCTATTCATATTGGTTAATCTCCAAAGTGTGGGGATGATTCCATTTAAAATGCAATCTACTATTTTTGTACAATACCCACATTATCTGTGACCATAAGAGCAGGTTAGACTGGGTATTGTGTCTTATCTCCTGATTCCTGTCCACCATCTTGCACTCCTGTCCACCTGACTCCTGTCCACCATCTACAAAGCACAGGTCGAGAATATTATGGAATACTCTCTGCTTAGATAATTCCAACAACATAAAGTGCACATCAAATCCAGAACAAAGCAAGACTGCTTGATTTGGCACTCCATCTGCCACCTCAAACATTCGATCAGTGTACCGTCAGTGCACTATAATGGCAGTGTGTACCAGCTACGAGATGTACTGCAACAAATCACCAAAGATCTTTAACCACGCTTTCTAAATCCATGACTTTCACCATCTCGAAGTACAAGGACAGCCAGTTCATGGGAGCACCACCTGTAAGTTCCCCTCCAAGTCATTCACCAGCCTGAGGTGAAATAAATCACCATTTCTTCATCGTCAGTGGGTCAATAACCTGGAACAGCAACCACCCACCTCCCCCACTGCCCACCACCATCTACCTAACAGCACTGTGGAAATATGTTCATCTTCACCACATAGACTGCTGTGATTCAGTATGTGGCTTGCCACTACCTTCTCAAGGGGAACTAAAGACGGACAATACGTTTTGGAAGATTTCCTCAGTATCAGTAAGCTCTTTGGCCAGGGCTGAATTACAGCATAGCATGATTCTATCCCTCATCCAAGCAAGTAAGAGATGAGAATGCTGGCAGGTATTTTCTGTCCTGCAATTGGATGAGGAAGCAAGGAGAAGAGTCATCCATGACACCCCTAATTCCAGATGGGCAAAATCAGTTCACTGAGTGCAGATTTAATCGATTGTCTAAATATATAATCAATAATCACACTGTTTTGCTCAGTTCCTCATCCATTACAGACCCACAGGGACACTGGAAGTTGTCAAAATCTAACTCAACTAATATTTGGGAAGGGAGCTGGCACAAGATCACCTCAGCATGTTTCTGAGCAGTGTCCTGAAATTCCATAATCTCCCAGCTGACTGCCCAGCTCCTGTGGGTACATGGCAAACAGATTCGTATCTTCTAACAACATCTAAGAGGAACAAGTTGAGAAAAGACCTTATTCTATCCAGTCCACTCCTAGCAATATACTGTGATAAAGGTTAGTGAGTGCTGTGTCCGTTTTTCAGATCAAGTGATGTCAAATAGCGGGTTAGGTTGATAGGCCATGGTAAATTGCCCTTCAGTGTCAGGGGGATTAGAGGGGTAAATGTATGGAGTTAAGGGGATAGGGCCTGGGTGAGATTGTTGTCAGTGCAGGCTCAAAGGGCCGAATGGACTCCTTTTGCACTGTAGGAGTTTTATGATTCTATGAAATTTGGCAATGGGAGGACATGTGCCCAATCATTTTGTTTGTTCGGGTCACTGCTGATTTGTTAGTTTATTTGTGTCACAAGTAAGCTTACATTAACACTGCAGTGAAGTTACTGTGAAAATCCACACACTGGTGCCTGTTCATATACACTGAGGGAAAAATTTAGCATAGTCAATACACCTATCAGATTGTGGGAGGAAACCAGGGCACCTGGAGAAAACTCACGCAGACACAAGGAGACCATGCATATTTTGCACAGACCCAAGCTGGGACTTGAACCCAGGTCCTTAGTGCTGTGAGGCAGCTGTGCCACAGTATTACTCACAGCTTCCTGCAGTTGTCAAGCAGCCATCTAACACAGGCATCAGGCACCATGGAAATGCTAATGAGGACTCCAAACACCAATTTAAAATCACTGTTTTTGAAATTGGTCTCCAAAAAGCAAAAGCAGGGATTGACTTTGCTCCACTCAGAACCTTCAGCAGCTGCTGTTGACTAAGCAGAGGCTGCCACCAACAGGTAGGTTTAAAAAAAAAGTTTATTTTCAATAAAAGTAATGCAGTTGAGCCAAGAGGAGCATGAATGCTCTCCCAATTCCTCAGTGTCCAGATCAGTAACCCCCCACCCCTCCCCTCCACTGCCACTGCGGCTTTGCACCAACCCCTGCCCATTTGCCCCACAGGACTCACCTGATGGTCATTCGTGGCCAGGCAAGTGAGCCAATATTCAATTTGTTCAAATGGGCAAGCTGCCTGTAGGGGTACTGGAAATGCTGACATTTCACCCGATTAATATTACTAAAGCCTGATCAAGACCCAATTGTAGGCCGAACTGTAGGCCTCAGCCTTTCGGTTCAGGTGTCTGTCGTGACTGCATTGCTGCCATCAGGCCTGAATTGGAGCACTGCCAGATTTCTACCCCACAACATGCAAACTGCACTTTTACAGACTCCACTCAAGACATCTAACCTGCTCACGTGCAAATTATTAACTGATAAACCTTCCAAGATGACAAATGTCTGAAATTCCTCTCCAACCCTTAGATAATCAGGGAAAACTCAAGTTAAGCGTGTTAATATAATATTGCAATCTTCATTATTCAACCCTGACCAGTTGCATTCCACAGATGACATTCCCATGTACCCAGCAGACCAGAAATAATTGTCTTCCGTCGAGAGTTTCACCATTTAGTTTCTAGTTATCTTTGGAACTCAGTTTCAGTTTTTTACCAGATATTCACACAGCCTTTTTTTCTGACTGAGATATGTGGAGTGGCATTGATTACTTTTGTGGGAGTGTTGTCCATAAACACATTGGCTTTTCCTTATTCTGTCTGCAGTTAACTCTGCAAGGACAATGTATGTGTGGAAGTAATCAATAATATAAGAAAATCCAAACCAACGGGAGCCTATTAAGTCATATAAGATTATTCCTTTGTGGACTACTTTCTGATACCTGTCCATTAATATCCTAATTTAGTGAGCACTTATTTTCTTCGATATAGCTCTCCTGAAGTTAAATGCTTCGAAACACATGCTAAAAGCCCTGAATATGGGGCCAGTGAGATAATTGAGCCTATTACACGAAGAGCTGTAGATTATTCCCATTGCAAAGAGAAACTTGATTTGATTTGATTTATTATTGTCACATGGAGTAGTATACAGTGACAAGTATTGTTTCTTACGCGCTATACAGGCAAAGCATATTGCATACAGATAAAGAAAGGAGAGTGTGCGAATGTAGTGTTACAGTCATACTAGGATGCAGAGAAAGATCAACTTAATATGAGGTAGGTCCATTCAAAAGTCTGATGGCAACAGGGAAGAAGCTGTTTTTGAGTCGGTTGGTACGCGTTCTCAGACTTTCATATCTTTTTCCTGATGGGAGAAGGTGGAAGAGAGAATGTCCAGGATGCATGGTGTCCTTGATTATGCTAGCTGATTTCTGAGACAGCAGAAAGTGTAGACAGAATCAGTGGATGGGAGGCTGGTTTGCATAATAGACTGGGCTACACTCACATCTCTCTATCGTTTCTTGCAGTCTTGGACAGAGTAAGAGCCATGCCAAGTTGTGATACAAACAGAAAGGATGCTTTCTAAGGTGCATCTGTAAAGGTTGGTGAGAGTCATAGCAGACATACCAAATTTCCTTAGTCTCCTGAGAAAGTAGAGGCATTGGTGGGCTTTATTAGCTATGGCGTTGGTATGGAGGAACCAGGACAAGTTTTTGGTGATCTGGATTGTTCTCCCAATCTGCCTCCCGCCATCAATAGAAATCAACTTATGTTCAAGATTGACAATTTCCTCTTCCTGCCTGCAGATGCTGATTACTTATCCAATACCCACACACCTTTCCCTTCCCTCCCCTGACCAAATCTGATCAATGATCATTGGTTAGTGCTGACAGAGACTATTCCATTACAGCTAGCACAATCCAATTCTGCCCTCCTCATGTGACAATTCTCCCTGTATGTTACACAAGGAAAATTAAATTAATTGATTGTTGTTTTGACCCAGTAGGAAAAGATCATTAAATGCAATTGGGAACTAAAAATAGAGCGCAGGGCTTTATGATGCTGAACAGAATCTAATCAGAATGAACTAAGGTATTTACAGGAAAGATAGTCATCAAAGCCCAACTCAAGGATTTAGTTTCCTGGGATAATATTTTCCATGGGTTTACAGAAATGTACAGATGACTATGAGTTACAATATTATTTTATCTAGAGTCACTCAACTCTGTGAAAGGATGGAAACCCTTTCTTTTACCACAATAAGTGGTTAGGATCTGGGATACATTGCCTGAGAGTGTGCTGGTGTTTACTGAGCTTTCCTGGTTCCTTCAGAAAACCTCTTGGAGACATTCTCCAATATGAAAATAAACCAGATGAGGCTGGAGCGTAATGAGTGGGTACCCTGTCCATATACTGCCATTTATCTGTTGGGAATCGGGGCATCACAACATCTAAGCTTCTGACTCCAATCTTCTCTATTCC
The DNA here is from genome assembly GCF_965287045.1 of Carcharhinus amblyrhynchos. Classification (NCBI taxonomy): domain Eukaryota; kingdom Metazoa; phylum Chordata; class Chondrichthyes; order Carcharhiniformes; family Carcharhinidae; genus Carcharhinus; species Carcharhinus amblyrhynchos. Next base: position 51,526,006 of record NC_137329.1, read on the forward strand.
CAGAGAATTTCTCTATACACCCCCAAATGACTACCTCTGTTTCCTTACACTTTTCTTTGAAATGTGACACAGAAATTGAGCACAAAACAGAGAAGAAATGGATTAAGTCTGCTCAGCGGAAAATGCAAACAATACACTAGTTTGGCCATTTTAATCAACACCCCCCCTCACACCCCTCCCCACATAGAATGGGCAGGATTGGATCGAAGAGGGTTAATTTTTTTTAAAATGGGATCCCAAACTGTTAGAAAAATGCCCACTTGCCAGTTTAATCATAGTGGGTTGAATAATCCTGAGAGGCCAAGTGATAATAGTGGTATTTTAATGAGGCTCTCTTCCTCAGTATTTGGGAGATAACTGGAATAATCAACTGCAGAGTGAGTTTCTGAGAGCTGGAGGGAGCTATCAGAGACAGCACGTATGTACTTCTTCAGCTCTATTTGATGGACAGAAACAGCCATAGTTTGACTCTAGACCTTCACATAAACCTGTCACAAATTTTTTCTCCACACAATGGGCCAACCCCAACCACTACCATCTCTCCTGCAATCCAATCCCCAGTGATGTAGTGTCAAATTTTGAGATGCAGAAAATCTGTAGAACCCCTATAGTACAGAAGGAGGCCATTCAGCCCATCAAGTCTACACCAACCACAATCCCATCCGGGTCCCATTCTAATAACCCCATATATTTACTCTCTAACTCCTGACACTAGAGTCAATTTAGCATGGCCAATCCACCTAACACACACATATTTGGACTGTGGGAGGAAACCCACGCAGACAGAGAGAGAATGTGCAAACTCCACACATTCAGTGACCCGAGGCCAGAATTGAATCTGGAATCCTGGCACTGTGAGGTAGCAGTGCTAACAGTTGTGCCACTGTGCCATCCATATGTTGGCCATATCTTTTCTAAATATGAGCTTACCAATTCGGAACAGGAGTAGGTCACATGTTCCCTTGAGCCTGCTCCACCATTCAGTAAGATCATGGCTGATCTGATTGTAACTTCAACCCCACATTTCTGCCTACTGATAACCTTTCACTCTCTTGGTAACCAAAAATCTTTCTGGCTCTGCCTTAAAAATATTCGAAAACTCTGCTTCCACTGCCTTTTGAGGAATGGAGTTCCAGAGACTCACACCCTGTTGAGAGAAAAAAAAGCTCCTCTGTCCTCAATGAGTGACCCCTTATTTTTAAACAGTGACTCCGTAGTTTGAGATTCTCTGACAAGAGGAAACATCCACTCTGTCAATATCCCTCAGAATCTTTTCTAAATCTACTAGTATGATGTGCTGAAAGGCTCCTTCTGTGCTGTAACCATTCTGTGATTGTATTATAGATACGTTCAAGGAAGTTGATTTGATTTATTATTTGTCACATTGGTATCCAATGAAAAGTATTGTTTCTTGCATGCTATACAGTCAAAGCATACTGTAGATAGAGAAGGAAAGGAGGGGGTGCAGAATGTAGTGTTACTGTCATAGCTAGGGTGTAGAGAAAGATCAACTTAATATAAGGAAGTCCATTCAAATGTCTTTAGGCAGCAGGGAAGAAACTGTTCTTGAGTCAATTGGTACATAACTAAGAGAGATTTTCTGGCCATTTTCTCACTGCTGTTTGTGGGAGCTTTCTATGCACAATTTAGCTGCCTTGTTTTGAAAATGTTTCAAAAGTCCTTCATTCACTTTGGATCAACTTGAGGTGCTGAAAGCCACTAGATAAATGGACTTCTTTCCTTCAAGAGGCAGAGAACACGAGGGGCAATTCTCCCATCCCACAGTGCTTTTGCAGCGCAAAGAACCGGGAAACTCGGAAAAGGCAGGGCCAGGCCTCTAGAGGGGAAGTCAGTGGGTTGGGGGGGGGTTCCCACTGTGCTGCCACTCTGCACTCGGGCTTCGTGACAGAGGGAGAGAGGCCAGCGATTGGGGCTAACCATCAGGATGGACAGCATGATAGGGGGTGGGGGGGTGGGGGGGGGGGGGTGGGGGGGGGGGGGGGGTGCGTGGAGGGGTGGTGGTCAGGGCTGCAGTGGGAGGTGCGTTTGGGTTTGTTGGTTTTGGGGGGAAAACAGGACTGTCAGGAAGCCCAGTGATCAAGGGGTGGGGGTTTTGGAGGGACGGAGATGCGGGTTCACGTGGTTGACCACTGCTTGGGAGACCAGCAATGCGGGGCTACTATACATGCACCGATCTCCAGTATCTCAGCACGGCACATGCACAGTGGCCCTCTTTGCACTACGTTGCCGGCCTCTCCAGTGGGAATAGGCCCCATCCCCGTTAATTTTTTGCGTGATTGATGCTAATGCACTCTGCAGTGCACAGAGTATGGGAGATTCATTTTGAAAATCCTGTTTTTACATGAATTCAATACTTAGAACTTTTGGGGGAAAATCCCATCCTCCAGTCTTCAGGACTGTTCATTTCTCACTGTTGATGGCACAAAATGTCTTTTGTTTAAATTTAAATTTAAAATTTACATCTTGTAAAATTACACTTAGCACATCAGATATACAGTTTTCCAGTATCATTTCAAACATTGTCCAATTTCTAAGGTGTCTCAACACAATCTACTTTTTTATACAGTGTATTTACAAGCACTCAGCACAGCGGATGGCTTACTCCGCTGTTTCCATTTATTCGACACAAATATCCATCAAATACTTATTTTCAGGTGTCCATTTTTAAAGAAACAGCTGTGTGATAAATTGATAAAAGCAGGCAAAATCCTTCTGTGGTAGCAAGGATAATTTTACACAGCAAACAAAGGACTTGCCCTCCTGTGGGATCTGACTGCTCTCCAGTAGCACCATCAGAAGTGCAACCCAAATGCCTGGAGAAAGGGCAGCATGGTGACACAGTGGTTAGCACTGCTGCCTCACAGCAGCTGGGACTTGGGTTCGATTCCCAGCTTGGATCACTGAGTGTATGGAGTTTGCACATTCTCCCCGTGCCTGCATGGGTTTCCTCTGCGTGCTCTGGTTTCCTCCCACATTCTGAAAGACGTGCTGTATTGTCCCAAACAGGTGCCAGACTGTGGCAACTAGGGGAATTTCACAGTAGCTTCATTGCAGTGATCCTTACTTGTGACTAATAAATAAATTTTACTTTACTTTTAGCTGTACTATCGGTTATCTTCCTCTGTAATGACATGCTTAGAAGCTGAAAAGACTTTTAGAGTGCTCGGTGTGGTTGAATTTGATGAGATGAGGAGAAGCGATGGAAACAATTAGTTCACAGGCTGACTCATCGCTAACTTACTGCTCACCTCTCACTCGCCCCACCTGTCTCCTGGTTTGTTAGCCTCAGTTTCGTGACTGCAGGCATGATGGCACATAATTGGAAAAATGGCACATAGTTGAAAATCGATTGGGTGGAGAAAGGTGATGAGCTAGTCACTGGGAATGGAACCACCCAGCAGTGAATATTAATGCCCTTAAATGAAGCCAGTACACTGTGGCAGCAATGCACCCTTCCCAATCCCTGGTTTTTGTCATTGCCAAAAACAATTCCCAGCAGGAAGAAGATGAGATGCCAGGAGAAGGTCACAGAATGCGAAGTTTCGTGTTTTGAGGGGTTAAGAGGAGAATGGTGAGGCAGCTCAATGCTAATACCAGCAAGTGTTGGACAATCTGTCCATTAATATTTCAAAATTGCACCAGAGTCCTAATGACTTCTTTAACAATTTAATGACTGCAGTCACTTAATTGAATAATGTTAGTGAAGCTTTCTTTCAGAAAGGTAGGTAGTCAGTCAGCTTAGATGGCTAGAGCGTGATGCAGAATAATGCCAATGGCTGTGGTGTTTTTTGGAGGCCCTGTCTCCTTTCTTACCTCGAGTTTGCGGAACCCCTTAAGTTATGTGTTGCCAACAATTGTCTGTCTGTAATGGACAGAGATGCTTATGGTCCTCTGGGACTATGACGAGGTGAATGCTTCAGGCGGGATCTTCCATTTCAGATTTGCATTATACAATTATCAGCCAGAAACCTTGTCTGCAGCAGTTCACCCAACACACCCTAACCCTTATTAATGAAAACTTTCCTTGAAAAAGTGAACCTTAATCAATCACCAATTTTAATGACAAGCAGATGCGCAGACATCTTTATGGAATTCACCATACCAATCAGTGATAGTTCCTGTTGATTTTAACAGAAGGGGATAAAAAACACATCAGCTTGAGAAGTGGGCTCCGAGGCAGTCTGGAATTCAGAAAACCAGGTTGGCTGACAACTTATGAAAACAACTCTACAAAAACACAAATTTAACAAATTAGTCACGCGGATTTGTTGACGGAAAATAGTTGCTCATGTTTGCAAAATGGCAACAAATAATGGAAACCGGTGTCAAATCAGTCACCAATGTGACAAGCATTAGTCAGGTCCGCTGGCTTTGAGAGCACACACCCGATTTGGGAAAATTCCAGAGGCAGTCAACATTTTTTTAACTTCTATTGACAGAAAGATAGGCAAATAAATATCACTGACATTCCTCTGGATTGGAAATCCGATTTCCAGGAACAGCAGCTTATGTGTTACTCATTGAGATAGAACTCTGTTTGACAAGGGGAGAGGCAGAGATTGAGCTGCAAGTGAGTGGGGAGGTGGGAAGGCAACACAAATAAACCCAAAGTGATGGATTGTTTAGAGGATGGAATCAAAGTGGGGTGGAAGCTCACAATGTAATGTGGCTTTGGAAGAGATTTCCATTGCATTGGGAGCAGAAAAGTTGAACCTGAGTGGACCTGACCCAAGGTTTCTTTGCAGTGATATTGGAGGGTTAACTTTTCATGATGGGCGCTACAGTGACATGACCACAGAGTAAAGAGCACCACAGCGCACGTTACACTTCCCATATTGAGCAGAGAGTGTGGGATATTCCAAATTCATTAGCTGTCTTGTGGGTGTTCCTGGCCTTTGAGAGCTTGCTATCAATCCCGCCTGAGAAATCATTCGCAACTCTTAAAGGTTGAAACTGCAATTTATAAAAATGGTCATTTTCATTAGTGCCCAGACATGATGAAATCGCAGCATGGTGGCATTCTGATTAGCACTACTGTCTCACAGCACCAGGGACCCAAGTTCGATTCCAGCCTCAGGTCACTGCCTGTGAGGAGTTTGGACATTCTCCCCATGTCTGTGTAAATTTCCTCCAGAGGCTCCGGTTTCCTCTCACACTCCAAAGATGTGCGGGTTAGGTTGATTGGTCATGCTAAATTGCCCCTTAGTGTCAGGGGAATTAACAGCGTAAATACATGGGGTTATGGGAAGAGGGCCTGGGTGGGATTGTTGTCGGTGCAGGCTCAATGGCCTCCTTCCACACTGTAGGGATTGTATGATTCTAGAATGCCCACTTTCAAGTAGAACTGATGCTAATTGTCTGTCCTGAAGAAACATGAGGTGATCTGCCTTGGCCATTTTCCCCGGTTCCCACAGAACCCAGGCTGGCTGTGATATTTCCATCAACCGTCCATGCCATTTCTGAGACGAGTAGGTCAGCATCATAGTTTAGAGACTTACACAGGAGTAAGGAATGCTCCAGGACTGAGCAGAGAGAAAGCTTTCACTATTGAAAAGAAAGACGGGGCCTTTCAACATCACACACTGTGCCAAAGAACTTTAAAGCCACTTAAGTATTTTTTAAGTGTATTGTCATTCAAGTTAGGAAATGCAGCAACTGATTTGCACGCAGCAAGTTCCCAAAAACAGGCATTGATCAGGTAATCTGTGATTTTTGGTGTTGTCCACTAAATTGCGCTGGGCAAGATAAGAATTTTAAAATAATTAAACTTGGATTTTAAAGCATTACCAACTTCGGCATTCTCCTCTGTGCTATATAGTGGCACATTGCCACCAATATTCCACCTCCAACCACCGGAGGCAGATAAGTTAGCACTTACTGAATTGGCCCTGGCATCCACCCAACTTATGAAAACGACCCCTGACCGAGCGAACTCAGCCAAGGTCAGAGTTGCAGGCACAAGGTAGGCGGAGGCCAAACCCAGCCACAATCTGTCGCCATTGCAGCACAGAGGAAAATCCGCTCCACAAAGTCTGCTTGGCAGCAGTTGACTGCCAGAGTAAACATAGTTACAAACACACTGGAGGCAGATGAGGAAAGAAAGATTAATAGCCTCAAAGAGGCTGCCAAGGTAAAGCAAGTTAGTGTTTCACTGCAGCATGTAGAAGGGCAAATTATGCACGCCACAGTGAATTACCTCTCACTCCATTACATCCCGACTGAGATTGCATGCTAAACTCTCCGAAAAAAATTACTCTTTCCAACCCTATAGTGTGTGCACACACTGTGGTAGGGCTTGCTTGCCCTATTCCTTATTTAATAAGAACAGAAAGCGCTGTAAAAACCCAGCAGGTCTGGCAGTCCCTTTAGAGGAAAAGAGTTAACATTTCGAGTCTATGTGAGTTGAAAAGAGGTAGAAACAAGACGGATTTTACACTGTGGAAAAAAAGTTGGAACAGAATAGAGGGTCCAGGATAGATGGGAGCTCGGGTAAAAATATGTCAAAGGAAGCATTAATGAGAGGGTTAAAGACTAAAGAAGGTGCTAATAGTGGCCTAATGATCAAAAGGGCGGCATGGTGGCAGAGTGGTTAGCACTGCTGCCTGATGAAAGAGTAGCGCTCCGAAAGTCTGTAATTCCAAATAAACCTGTTGGACTTCAACCTGGTGTTGTGAGACTTCTTACTGTGCCCAGCCCCGTCAAAGGCTGCAGGCCAGAGGAGTGTCAGTTTAGTTTTAGTCACACAGGATGCCACTTGTGACTAGGAGAAGAGCTGTTTAATGAATCAATGTGCACAGCATGAGCCAGCAGCCTGTTCCACATGTCAGTGAGTGCAGGAGGAAAAATAGAAACTGGATGGTTGTGTGTGCAGAATTTTCCAGCTTTACCCTAGCTGAGCCTCCTAAGTATTTTCAGGTTATGGGAGGTTGAGCATAGCCTGTTAAAAGTTATTTGGAGTGGAGTCATGCTGAGGGGCCCACTTCCCAGCCGGGTCTGCTCATTCCTGTTAGGTGTTTCCAGCGTCAGGGACCCGGGTTCGATTCCTGGCTCGGGTCACTGTCTGCGTCAGGAGTTTGCACAGTCTCCCTGTGTCTGCATGTGTTTCCTCCGGGTGCTCCGGTTTCCTCCCACAGTCCGAAGACATACTGGTTAGGTGCACTGGCCATGCTAAATTCTCCCTCAGTGTACCCAAACAGGTGCCAGAATGTGGTGACTAGGGGATTTTCACAATAACTTCATTGCAGTCTGAATGTAAGCCTACTTGTGACGCTAATAAATAAAGAAATGGCAGAATGTCTTAACAGCAGAACAGGAGTCAATGCTCTCTCTCTCTCTCTCCTGTCTTCGTTCAGTTGCTTCAAAAAGAAACTTTTGGCACAGGAGACCAGTTGCAGATGAGAGTCCATGAAGCACAGTTACAACACAACCGGACCCGTATAGCATATGCTCATCAGCTTGCCCCGGGATAGGGGGACATATCTGCACCGTGTTCTAAACTTTCGACACCACAGTTGCCTTCCTGAATCTGGAAACACCTAACAGGAATGAGCAGACCCGGCTGGGAAGTGGGCCCCTCAGCATGACTCCACTCCAAATAATTTTTAACAGGCTATGCTCAACCTCCCATAACCTGAAAATACTTAGGAGGCTCAGCTAGGGTAAAGCTGGAAAATTCTGCACACACAACCATCCAGTTTCTATTTTTCCTCCTGCACTCACTGACATGTGGAACAGGCTGCTGGCTCATGCTGTGCACATTGATTCATTAAACAGCTCTTCTCCTACACATCAGTGGCATCCTGTGTGACTAAAACTAAACTGACACTCCTCTGGCCTGCAGCCTTCGACAGGGCTGGGCACAGTAAGAAGTCTCACAACACCAGGTTGAAGTCCAACAGGTTTATTTGGAATCACAGACTTTCGGAGCACTATTCTTTCATCAGGTGAGTGTTCAATAGGATTGACCACATCGTCCTCCTCCAACATCTCTCCGCTGTTGGCTAGCTGAGAAGGATTGCGCTTGCAGTCCATTCTCATCCATGCAAACTTGGCCAATCAATCCACTGCAATGAATCCCCTTCCTACTTACACATTAGCCTTTGTCACCAATCCTTGAACCATTCCTATTTCTCACCTTCATGCTGCCCTTCAGCAACATCATCCAAAATTCATAGCATTGGCTTTCACATGTCCAGCTCCACCTCACCACCATCCCGCTCAATCTCTCCCACCTTTCTAAATTGTCAGACTTCCTGTCCAATACTGGATGATCAGAAATTTCCTCTGGCTAAATATTCAGAAGACCAAAGCCACTGTCTTCGGTTCCCACCACCATCTCTGTTCCTTATCCACTGACTCCATCCCTCTCCTTGGAAAATGTCTAAGGTTCAACCTTGGTGTTGTATGTGAGCCCGAAATGAGTTTCTAGATTTAAACTATCTAGCTATAACAAAGTTTTGCAGTATACAGTAGCGTGCACGTCTCATGAATGTCATATTTACTTCCCGGAACATTATTCAAATAATGTATTACTGATAACACTATTGTTAGAAAACAGCATACCCTATGTTTTAACATGAATAGATAATTACACCTATTCCCTCCCTGTACTTCATAACCTGAAATCCTTATCCAAGCCTTTATTAATTCTAAGTTTGACAATTCCCATGCACTCCTGGTTGCCCTTCCAAACCTCAGCTTTGATAAACTAGCTTCCCATATTCTAATTTGCACCAAGTCCTGATCATCCATTGCCGCTGACCTACACCTTAATTTTAAAATTCTCACACTTGTTTTTAAATGTCTCTGTGAACGTGCCTCTCCCTATAAAATCTGAGGTCACATACCAAGTGACACTAGAACAGCTTCTTCTCTGCCTTTTGAATGGACTTACCTTGCATTAAGTTGATCTTTTTCTGCACCCTAGCTATGACTGTAACACTACATTCTGCACTCTTTCCTACTCTTTGAATGGTATGTTTTGTCTGTATATCACGCAAGAAACAATACTTTTCACTGTATGTTAATACATGTGATAATAATAAATCAAATCAAATCAAAATATCCATCATCTCCTTCAGCACTCCACAACACTCCAAGAGATTTCTATTCCTCCAGTTCTGATATCTTGTGCCTCCTCGATTTTAATTGATCTGCAGACGGAAGAAGATAGGAAATGCTGGGTTTGGGAATGGGACTTTGGATTTTGGCCAGTTTCAGGGTTTTCATCACGATGCAGAGGTGTAAATCTGGGCCTCACTTCAGAAACGCAAGGTGAGAAATATACAGCAGTGAGACTTTCCCCTTATCCCCAAAATTCAGGTTTTGACTTGGAAGTTATTCAGCAGCAAAATTGTGCTCACAAATATCTCTCTTTAACAATATTTGATTCCTTCTCTTCACATTCACCTTGCTGTTCCTTTTCTCAATTTCTTGTGCAGAGCTTTGGAATTTGCTTCCTAAAGTTCTCTGCTTCATGTTCCTCATTTCAGATGTGCTTCTTTGATCATACCTCTTTAGCCAAGCTTTCAGTCATCTGTCCCAATATCTCCTCATGTGATTCAGTCTCTCTTTTTAAGTAATGTTCCTGTGAAGCACCTTGAGTTTTTCTTCTACAAAGGTGCTATAAAAATGCAAGTTAGTGTTGTTCTTGGATGCCTTTTCCATTTTTCTGACATATTTGTAGGGCAGGTATAGTTTTTTTTTAAGACACATTCTGATTTCTATCATCTTCCCATGCTGGGCACCACAGACTGTTGAAAAATTGCCTTTGCAACCTGATCCCAGACTTCTTTCAATCCCCTGAGGGTGACTGGAGGTCATGAGGCAAGGTCACCAAAAGGCAATGTTTTCATCGGTCACTTCTACTTCAGTTCAAGAAAAAGATCAAACAAGAGATAGAGATAAAGAAAAGTGGACATGAGGAGGGGAATCAAATATTGCTGAAGATATTTGTGAGCAAACTTCTGCTGCTGATTAATTTCCAAATCAAGACCTGAACTCTGGGGACGAGGGGAAAGTCTCATTGCTGTGTATTTCACACCTTGCATTTCCAAAGTGAGGCCCAGATTTTCACCTCTCCATCATGATGAAAATCCTGGAACTCGCCAAAATTCAATGTACCATTCCCAAATGTAACATTTCCCATCTTCACCAATAGAGTTGGGCCAGGGTTCGTGAATGCACGGTTCATCAAAGCAGTTGGACACTTAAATCACCAACTGACTCTGTGCCACTGTGACTGGCATGGTGACACAGTGGTTAGCACTCCTGCCTCACAGCGCCAGGGACCAACGTTCAATTCTGGCCTCGGGCCACTGTCTGTGTGAAGTTTTCACATTCTCCCCATGTCTGCGTGGGTTTCCTCCCACGGTCCAAAGATGTGAGGTTAGGTTGATTGGCCATGCTAAATTGACCCTAGTGTCAGGGGGATTAACAGGGTAAATATGTAGGGTTATGGGAATAGGGTCTGGGTGGATTGTGGTTGGTGCAGACTCGATGGGCCAAATGGCATCCTTCTGCACTGTAGAGATTCTATGATTCTATGCCTCCACTGGAGTGGGATTTTCATAGACCAGGAGTGTGACATTTGCAGTGTGCAGATTAGATCAGCCAAGAGGATGCCTGAAGTTGGTGGATTAATTTAAATTGCCAAATTTAAATTGAGAGATTAAATACCCCTTTGGATAGAGTATCACAACACATTTGGAGAGGTAAAGCACACTTTGGGAGAGATATGACATCTTTTGGGATTGTTAAATGTGTACATGATTATGCATTTCATATGCACAATCTCATTGGAATTGTCCAGCAGTTGATAAACTGTCAGGGGGTCTGTGAAAACTGTTAAGGAACTGTCAAAGAATGCTAGGTGAGTTGACATAGAGGGGGCGAGGGAAAGTGTGGTAGGTGGGGTATGGGTTTATATGAGTTGTCACTATGTTACATGGGTGTTGGCTAGAGTGGCTTGGGTTGGCAAGGGGAAATACGAGGTGTGGGAGGAAGGTGGGAAGCTTGAGGTGTCATATACCTTAGCATGGATGGGGCACAGGAAATTTGTTGGTAGGTGAGAGGGACAGGATTAGAGGAGTGTCTTTTTCTATCTTTTCTGATGTAATTTCCCACAGTGTCAGAGTACAGAGGCAGGCCTTCCACCCAATTCACCTCTGCAGCCAGTAGTCTTCAAAAGCAGTCCATCCCATCCTTGAACAAGATTCCAAAACACGGCAGCCATTTTTAATGGTGGGTGTTGCAGAGCCAAGAGTTCTCCCATCTCTACACACCTGACCCAGGAGTGAAAATCTGGGCCATTGCCTCAGTCTCTGCGCTGCCATCGCCTGAAGAGCCCTGTATGCTTCAATGAGTTCACCTCAATCTTCTAAATTCCTGGCATTAGAGATTCAATATACTCAGTCTCTCATTCAGGAATCAGTCCAGTGAACATACGCTGTATCGTCTCTATTGCAAGCATGTTCACAGTTGTTGAAAAAGCTGCGCAATCGGCAGTTACTCCTTTATGCATTTACCCCCTCCCAATTACTACTGCAGCCCTGTGCATGGAGGCAGACCTTCCACCAAACACGTCTCCACGCCCAGCAGCCTCCACACTTGTTCTGGCGGCAGGGGATCTGATTTCTAATCCAGCCTGTCTCCTTCGCCCCACCGCTACCCCGCTCCCCCCACCCCCCCCCCCCCCCCCCGACCCCCCGGCAGTGGGTTCAACTTCTAATCCAACATGTCTCCTCCGTCCCTCGCCCCCCTCCCCCCACCCCCCTGGCAGTGGATCCGACTTCTAAGCCAGCCTGTCTCCATCCCCCCCACCCCTTGGAATGAATGGGTGGCCAGTTTGAAAGATCATGGGTGCAATTATTCCGGCCTTGCTTAAGTAGCGCAGTGGGCCAGGAGACATCAGTGGGGGCTGTTTTGTGGACTTTCCACTGGGTGCCACCACCTCCATGCGTCTCTGGAACTAGGTTTTTTGCATAATCAGCTCCACACCAGAAATTGGCACGATGCTGATTATCCTATAGAAATCTCCACTTCCATGTGATTATCAGGCCTGGAACTCAATTCTCCAGGTCCATTAGTGTCTCCCCTCTCAACCAGGAATGGTTCCCTCCAGCAGGATTTATCCTGCTCTCCAGTATTGGGGAACAGGTGGCTTGGAGGGCAGTGAGGCTATTGAGGACCCTCCTGCTGAGAGGTGGCGGTAAGGAACAGGTGCCCCTTTGGAAGTGCCAGCTGGGCAATCCCAGTCCGGCCCCTGCCATTGCTCTACAAGCAAACTGGCACTGCCCAAGGGGCACCTAGGCACTGCCTACTGGATATCAGGCAGTGTCAAGGTGATGGAGCCAGAAGGGGTGAGGCCTACTCGAGGGGGGGAGCTATTGAGGAGGCAATCGGAGGGACTTGCTGCCACTCTGCTAGAGGATCAGTGGAGGAGGGAGGGAGTGAGGGCAATCACAGCTGACTATCTGGGTGGGGGAGGGGATCAAGGCTATTGTTGGGGGAGATTGGGGCTGTCGTGAGGGGAACATCAGGGCTCGTCATCGGGCTCATGGGGGAGGTGGGTATCAGGACTGTCCGGGGGAAGGATTGGGGAGATTGGGGCTGGTTGGGAGGTGAGGGGGCAGTGGGGGGGGTTGGTGGAGGGAATGCTGGGTGTGGGGGGGTGGGGAGAGCAGGGTTACATAGGGCTGACCCAGGGAGGTCCAAGTGGCCAGCGATGAGGGGGGGAGCAGGTTTGGGTCGTTGGAAGGCCAGCAACGGGGGGACTGCGGGGCCAGCCAGCAATCTGATTGGCCAGCGATTTGGAATCCGGCAATGGGGAGGCCAGAGCACTGGCACCGATCTCCACGCTGACAGATCAGCACAAGCACAGTGACCCGCTCAGCGCTATACCGCTGACCACTCAGACAAGGCCCACACACAGATCCCAGAGTGAATCCCGTTAGGGCACTCTGTGATACACAGTGTTGGGGATTCATACTGGAAATCATGCTAAAAATATTGGCGGGATTGACTCCCATTTTCTCGCACATTGGGAACTTAGAATTTTTTTGGAAGAATCCTGGACCATATTCAGCGATGTGGAGAAAGAACTGGTTGTTGAAGGTGAAGACATTGCGGTCCAGGATGAAGCAGATGAGTTGTAAAATTGCATCTGGAGATTGGCAGTTGTCAATGTTGTTCAACGCCAAGTTCAAAGCCAAATTCCGCACACAATGAGGATGGCCTCAACCAGGATATTGGGTTCATGTCACAGTATCTGTAACCCCCACGACTTGCCTGGGCTTGCAAAATCTCACCAACTGTCCTGGCTGGAGACAATACACATCTCTTTAACTTGTGCTTAACCCTCTCTCCACTCGCATTGTCTGTACCTTTAAGTCTTGATTACCTATAAAGACTCGCATTCCAACCATTATTTTGTAAATTGAGTTTGTGTCTTTATATGCCCTGTTTGTAAACAGAACTCCCACTCCCCTGATGAAGGAATAGCGCTCCAAAAGCTTGTGGCTTGTGCTAACAAATAAACCTGTTGGCCTTTAACCTGGTGTTGTGAGACTTCTGACTGTCCATAGCCAAGGAGCCAGGAATTCCCCTGTCTCTGTAGTTCCAATGCAGGATTAAAAAATCTGGACTTGAGTGTATTTAATCTTCGTTGCTATTTTAATTCAATTCTTGGATCACTGATGTAATGTCTAAGAATTGCCTGCAGAGCCTCCGTAAAAATTCAAAGTAAATTTAATATTGACATTGCCTTTCAGTTTTGGATCTTGCTTGTAATTTTTGAGCAGGTCTTTCTTTTTGTTCAAAATTGAGATTGTATGTGGAGCCTAAATTAACCACTACACAATGTGATTTTCTTAATAGCCAATGAAGTACTTTTGAAGTTTAGTAGTATTGGAAGTGCATCAGTGCAGTTGGGCACAACAAAGATATAAGTGACAATATCAACTGCTTTAGGTGTAGGCTGAAGAATAGAAGTAGCTGAGATTGCAGGTAGATTCTCCCCTGCCTTTCTTTGAAAAATTCTGTGTCGCACCTCCTTGAGAGGGCGGAAGGGTCCTTGGTTTATCATCTTATCCAAACGATGGCACCTCTCACAGTGCAGCACTCTCACAGTGCCTCATTGAAGTGCCAGCCTAGATCCCTTGTTCAAGCCACGGAGGTGGAACTAGAGCTTACCGCCTTCTGATTCAGAAGCAAGGGTGTCACAAACTGGGCCATAGCTGACTGAGAAGCCACGTGATTGCTGTAATATCTAAGAGTGTGAAACCAGTTAAAGGATAAATGTGGGAAATAATGAAATTTCAAAAGGTGATAAAAGCAAATGTCAAATGATTTAACAATGTTGGACATTGTTGCTATGGACCTGGGGAGAGACAAGATGATTGATAATAGGAATGCTGCTCTGCATCCATATATGTCATCCAACACAGGAAGAGACACTGACACTGAGTAGATCAAAGTAACTCACCTCTTGACTCCCTAAAGCCTGTCCACCACCTACATGCCACAAGTCAGGAATGTGGTGGAATACTCTCCACTTGCCTGGATTAGTGCAGATCCAACACTCAAGAAGCTTGACACGATCCAGGACAAAGCAGCCTGCTTGATTGCTACGTCATCCACAAATATTCACTCCCTTCACCACCACCGAACAATGCCAGCAGTGTCTCACCTACAAGATGCACTGCAGGAAATTATCAAGATTCCTTAGGCAGCACTTTTCAAACTCACAACCATTAGCATGTAGAAGGACAAGAGCAGCAGGTTCCCTGGAATATCACCAACTGAAGGTTCCCCCCTCCAAGTCACCATCCTATATCACCATTTAGTCACTGAGTAAGAATCCTTCCAATTACTCCCTAGCAGCACTGTGAGTATACTATACCTCAGGGATTGCAGTGGTTCAAGAAGGCAGCTTACCACCACCTAGGGCACTACCACACCAGGGCAACTAGAGATGGGCAATAATGCTGACTAGCCAGCGATGCCCATACCTTGAAAGTGATTTTTTTAAATCAGGAGTCGAGGGCAAGAATATTCTTTTTTGCATGAAGCAATTATATACTTAGCCCATGGTCCTCGATTCATAGGCAGTAACTTGCGTGCAACTTTCAATGTTTTCAATGAAAAGTTTTCAACTTTCAATATTTTCTTCCACCAAGAAAAAACTCTCTCCTGGAGCCTAAACTGATCATGGGGTGAGCTTAATCCTATTCACAATATATTTCACATATGGGCATAAGGGCTAATTCTTCGATTGCACGCTCCCAGGGAGAGTAATTTGGAAAAATATTAATGCTACCCTATTTCAGCCTCAGCTCTGATCCGTACTGTAGTTCAGCAAGGCTTTCCCAATGGGAGTGCAGTATATTACCCTTACTCTGTTTAATCCTCATTCTATCCCAAAAACTATTACAGTGGAAAATCCGGGCCAAAAAGCAAAATTCAAAAGTGTTTAAAAATGCACCAGTGTTGAAAATTGAAATTTTCTGGGAGCTGTTTCAGAAAATAAATCATGTCAACAACGTGCTCCTCTATTGTTACATGAATGATCAAAAAGTATCTAATCCCACATGTATCCGATATGGGAACTCTGTAACCATACTGATTACATTGATATTAAACATTCCTATTCAGATTTACAACGCCTCAGAACTGATGGACAAGTTTCCCTACACCATCTCTCATCGTCTAATTAAGAGGACAGATAGGCGTTCTGTTCTCAGGCTTGTTCCCAACCATCTCTGCCAACAGGTGCAAAATATTTGCCTGCATAAACACACCTGGTGATATTCCTTCCCTGTGGGAAAATGTCAAACTTCCATTTGGCATCTTCCCAAATGGACCACATGGGAAATCACAAGCCCAAAGCCAACTCCTACACAACAGTGGATAAAACCTTATATGCACATCCCCTCAGTCCTTTTTATCATCTTTATACGCAACTTATCAAGGATGGTATGGGTGGGACTATAGCCAGGAGTTTATATGATTGCCAGTATGGCTCAATTAACACCCATGAGTTGAAGTTTTATAACTCAGTTTCCGCTGACCAACAACTCAACTCATTCAGCTCCCCCACATGACCAGAGACAAAATAAACTTAAAATTAATCAAATCCAAATAATGCACAGAAAAGAAAAAGACAATAAACTGAGTTTGAAGCCCTCAAAGTGACTCTACTTTTAAAAAAATACTGAGATACATTTGCTTTTTACAAAGGAAATGCCACATCTACTAAAGGTTAAACAGGGAGATAATTGCCCACTTTAGGATTCAATTTCCTTCCTTAACACTGACATATTCACTTTAAAAATATTCTTCTTTGCGTGACTAATTTTGTTTTGAAACAGAATATCAATTACATTAAAATAGCGCAAAAGTACTCTTTGAGCCAAGGTGTTGACCAGCCAACACAAAGGAAAATAAACGCCTGAAGTCTCTCAGTCAACGTTTTTCTTGTTTTTCTTTACTTAAAACCACTTATTAGAGACAGTTTGGAAACATAACTTTCTCTGACAGGACATCATGAAGTGTGTCCCCTAGCATTGTTCACAGGAGGACACTTGGCCAGGGAACAGTGGTCAGTGCTCCTCACTAATCACCAGTGGGAATTCTTGCTGTTTAATAAGAAATTTTAAAACATAAAACATTAACAAAGTGCTTTGTAAAGCATCAATGAGTCTCCAGATAGCTCCCATTACAAACGCTGGGATTATATGACAAACGAGTAGGGATATTTTCCTTTAATGAAACATCAATAACATTCTTTCCGCAGAGAGCTTTACTGTAAAACCAGACTATGGTATATTGTTTAAGGTCAAGTCGCAGGTCAGAATACAATTAGGTTTTAGTGTCCAGTACTGTATTCTAGATAGGACATAAGCCTCCTACAGTATTCAACAGCTGGTTTCCATTTAGCATGCTCTTAAATTTACAGTAGTGCTATACATGAACTAGTCATATTCTCAGAAGATTACAAGTCACACTACTTTGCTTTGATCATTCTGTAGCATAAAAAGTTTGCACGTTATTGCCGGCACTTGAACAAGAACCACTTGTAAATAATGACAAATTTTTTACTGAGAAGAGTGAGTGGGTGGCCATTACTAGCAAATGATATGATACCACATGCTGGTGACACTTGTATCCAGATTTTAGCAGTGCAAGACTGCATCGAGAAACTGGGATTAATTGTCCAAGTAACTGAAATACTATTCACATTACAATTTTCCCTTTTAAATGTGCCATATGAAAAAGACCTTTGTTCTAATAGACTCTTGGGTCTTGGGCCTAGATTTTTCCCTGTGTGCAGACTTACTACCAGATAAGTGTGTTTATACTGCACTCATGTGAACCTGCCATGACTTCATCCTGTTTCATTCACTCAAATTTATTCTGATATTGTCAGCCCAATTTCCTCAGTTTGAGCAGAGAAAAATTGTAGTGGGATTCTCCGATCTCATCCATGGCGGGACCTATTGCAAGGGAGAATGGAAAATTTGGCATTCCAGGCAAAACCCCATTAACTCTCAGCAGCACTGGAAAATCCCAACCTCCAAGGACAGAAAATTTTGGCTATTGTTTTCCACTATTAGCATGAGGGCCTGGATTTTCATAACAATGGAAAGCCCCTCTGTTGCTGTGGAAATGGTGGAGGAGGTCGGAATCCAGAGGCTCTGCCTCCAAGCATGGCACCTACCATTTTCATGGAGGTAAGAGTTGGAGGCAAGTGACTTTACATGCATGAACCTTTCACAGAGGCAAATGCCCACGTAGGCCTGTTAGGAACTGGTCTGAACTCTGCGGATTTGTTTACCCTTTTGGAGAGCTGTATGGATTCCTTTGCAATTTGCATTTAATTGGCATTAACTGCCCCAGAATTGGCAAGAACCCAAATCCAACCATTTGGCTTTAGTCCAAGGATTTGGGAGATGGGGCTCTTGGACTAAGGGGTTAGTGGGGTAAATACATGGGGTAAGGTGTGGGTAAGATGCTCTATCCAAGAGTCGGTGCAGACTCAATGGGCCAAATGGCTTCCTTCTGCACTGTCGGGATCCTATGGACTTTTACGGCAGTTGTTTTGTGCTGATACTGACTCTTTGCAGCCAGAGGCCAGGTAATACTTTGTGCTTAAGAAAAGCACTTTGTGCAAAGGAAGATAGATGATAGGCATGGCACCCTCGCACATAGAGGCCATAGAAGCTGGAGAACATGAATAGTCAGACTCCAGAGGGTGAGCAGACTGTTAGGAGGAGTCACATGGTTCAGGAAGGTGGAGGAGGAGTGGAAGGTTAACCCAGTACTACCCTGTAGGAAGGGTGTACTGACCTCAGACATCATAACTTCAGTAGGATGCAGAACCAAATGCAACTGAGGTTCAGCCATAAAGTGGTCATCATTGTATGTCACATGGTCCTATAACAACTAAAACCATATTCATGCTGACAGTAATGCCATAACAATAATAATTCCAAAATTCGAGGTCTCGATCTAATAAGCTTGAGGTAGTGGAACTCATCTCTTCCCTGTGCTTCTTCTCATTGAATCATAGAATCTCTACAGTTCAGAAGAAGGCCATTCGACCCATCGAGTTTGTACTGACCACAATCCCACCCAGGCCCTATTCCCATAACCCTCATTTACCCTGCTAATCTTCCTGACACTACGGTCAATTTAGCATGGCCAATCAACCTAACCCACACTGTGGGAGGAAACCCACATAGACACTGGAAGAACATGCAACCTTCACGCAGACAGTGACCCGAGGCTGGAACTGAGTCTGGGTCCCTGGTGCTGTGAGGCAGCAGTGCTAACCACTGTGTCACCCTGCCGCCCCACATTCTGTGTGACATTCTATCAATACAAATGTAAGGCAGAAAGCTTGGTGAACCTTGCTTCTTACCTCACACTCATTCACTTTTATGTGCATACCCGAACTAACAATTTTCAACATATCATTAATGGGTACTGTAAAAATATGGAGGAGAAAATGATTCTGCACAAATACCACGAATGGTGTGACAGTCACTCCAAGCTAGCATGCGGTACACAGTATGCACCACCAGCCCTGCTGGATCCCTCCCTCTTGATAACTCTATTATGCCATGACAGCATGCCAATACGAAGGAGTTGATCGACGGTCAACAGTATTGATAGATGGGTAGTGAGAGGGCATGTGGGTAGGATAATAAGCATGGCACTGCTCATTATTTACCCACTGGGTCTTGGTAGCTAGCTACATAACTGCAAAGTATCTGTACCAGGCAGTGGTACAAAGATGATTTCAGGCTTCCGTATAGTATATTGTGAATAGGCAGCAAGAATGACAATTTTTTTCAGAGAGAAACCCATGTTGAGCCATCTGTTCCAGGGTCAGCTGACAGTCGGACACCATTTGCAAAGTTGCCACACACCTGACAAGTCAAAGACATCTCCTCTGAAGTGCATGACCTACCACTCAAAGGCCTCAGACTCGTAAGATCGCGCACGAGGCCAACGGGGAATGCCGTTCTGCGAGCCTCGCCCGCCCCGATTTCAGAGCCGTGCAGTAAAATCAGCGCCAAAATGGCCTTTTTGAGAATCTATTTTTTCTATGCATACAAGCTGCGTAACCCTGCCTTGAACCCTACATTACTTTTGGGGTTGCCCGTCTCAATTCCTATTATAGCTTGCCCCAGCCCACTACTGAACTGACAACTAGATGGTCAGGGCCAAAGTGAGAGAAGTCAAGAATTCTGACAGTCCTGTGCACCCAACGTGAGGGCAGAAATCCAAGCCTTGGCCTCCTTTCTATTTTCTTTTTTTAAATTCATTTTCAAAATGTGGGCACTTCTTCCACTGTCAAGAAATCTAAACTTGTGGGCAAACTGAGATTCACATTATCCATATTCTACACTGAACCTGAAAAGTCTGCCAACAAAAAACTTGACTGTTTAATCTTAAAAACTTGTTTAACAGACAAAAAAAATCATGTTTTAATAAGACCAGCTGAATGATTAGCGGAGCGATTCTTACTGTATTGTTTTAATCATTGTACTGTCTTTCTTCATCTTTTGACATCTATGTAATCTGTAAATGAATTAAATAATTATAACTTGTAGGGATTAGTCTGATGGTATCTTCCACCCTTCAGGAGAGCATGACTCATATTCCAAGAGATTTCCACTGAGCTATTACAATGAGACTATTATACTGTTTAAAGTTGGTGTACAGGCCCATACAACCCAGCTGTAAGGTTTAGCTTCATAAGGGCTTCACTTATCTTCTAGAAATGCTTTCCTAATGTGAACACAAGACATTTTTATTTTTGGGAAGACCTCAATCCACAACAGAATGGTGTTACTTTTCATTTCACCACAGCTCAGTCAAAACCTAATATGGGAGCATCAGCAATAATGCCAGTAATTATTGGCATTTTGTTATTTAGCTAGATCTACACCAAGTAGTTCTTGCCAATGTTGGTGGGGTTTTCATTTGGTATTTATTCAGAGAACTCATCTGTTCACTAAATCAACCAAATTCCATTCATCTGATGTCCGAAAACATCCTAAGTTCAAGGTCATTAGGAACACACTGTGCAGTTGAATCTGTTCATTCTTAATATTTTTGGCAGGTCCACAACTCTGAATGAGTACAATTGTACATTCAGATAGACAATGATCATGGTGTTGGCAGAGGAGGAGAGAAAATATGAAGGACAATTTCCTATTTGAAATCATGTTGCAAGCTGATTTTTTTTGTGGGTAACTTTATTATTATGGTAAAAAGAAGGTAGACAATAGTGAAGTAAGGAAAGAAAAAAATGGCTTTTATTTCTGTTGCATCTTTCACAGCCTCAGGTTATTGGAAAGTGAGTTCCATTGTCACTGTTGTAATATGGGAAACGCAGCCACCTATTTGTTTACAACAAACTTCCACAAATGACAGTGTGATAATGTCCAGATAATCTGTTTCTTTATTATGTTGATTGAGGGATAAATATTAGCCAGGAAACAGAGGTTGGATTTGTCCTGCTTTTTATAAACATTGTCACTTAGCCACCCCATCAGCCTACTCTCAATCATCAGCCAAGTAATAGAACGTGTCTTCAACAATGCTATCAATAAACTCAGTTTGGTACAACTCAGCTCTGATCTCGTTACAGCTTTGGCCCAAACATGGACAAAAGAATTTACTTCTAGAGGTGAGATAAGAGTGATTGCCCCTGACATCAAGGCATTTGACTAACCATAGTATCAAGGAGCCCCAGCAAAATTGAAATCAATGGGAATCATGGGATAACTCACCACAGTTTGGAGTTATACCCAGCACAAAGGAAGGTAGTCTTGTTTGATGTGGGCCAAATATCTCAACCCCAGGACATCGCTGTAAGAGTTTCTTAGGGCCTAAGGTCCAACCATCTGCAACTGCTTCATCAATGATTTTCCTTCCATCATAAGGTCAGAAGTGAGGATACTAGCTGATGACTGCAAGTTTCTGTGCCATGCACAACTCTTAAGATATTGATACTGTATGTGACCGAAGATACTGATACTGTGTGTGACTGCATGCGGCAAGACCTGGAGAACAAATGGCATGTTGCATTCAAACCACTCAAGTGCTGGGCAAAGACCACCTCCAAGAAGACAGACCTAACCAGCTGTTCTTGATTTCAATGTCTCTCACTCTTCTAAACTCCAGCAAACATAAGCCTAGCCTGCCCAGCCTTACTCACAAGACAACTCACCCATTACAAGAATTAGTCTGGCAAACCTCTCATCTCCTTCCAAAGCACTTACATCTTTTGTTCAGTAAGGACACAAATACTGTATACAATTCTCCAGATGTGGTCTCAGCAATACCCTGTGTAACTGAAACATAACCTTCTTACTCTTGTATTCAGTTTCCTTAGCAATTAGCAATAGCATTATGTTAGCTTTATTAATTACTTGTTATACCTGCAAACTAACCCTTTGCAATACTGGGACAGCCAGATCTCTCTGCATCTCAGAGCTCCACAATCTCTCAGCATTTAGATAATATGCTTTTTTATTATCCAGCCAAAATAGACAACTCATATTTTCCTACATTATACACTACTTACTCACCTATCTATATCTTCTTGTAGCCTCCTGATATCCTCTTCGCAACTTATTTTCCCACCTATCTTTGTGTCATCAGCAAATTTAGGAACCAGAGGTGAGGTGAGAGTGACAGCCCTTGACATCAAGGCTGCATTCGAACGAGTGTGGCATCAAGAAGTCCCAACAGAACTGGAATCAATGGATATTGGGGGGCAAACATTTCGCTGGTTAACGTCATACCTGACACATAGGAAGTTGGTTGTGGTTGTGGAGGGCCAGTCATCTCATCTCCAGGACATCTTTGCAGGAGTCCCTCAGAGTAGTATCCTAGTCCCAAAAATCTTCAGCTACTTCATCAATGACCCTTGCTCCATCATAGGGCCAGAAGTGGGGATGTTCGCCAATGATCGCACCATTCCTGACTCCTCAGATACTGAAGCAGTCCATGTTCAAATACAACAAGATCTGGACAATATCCAGGCTTGGGCTGACAAGTGGCAAGTAATATTTCAGCCAGACAAATGCCAGGCAATGATCACCACCAATAAGATATACTTTAACCACTGCCCCTTGACATTCAATGATGTAATCATCATTGAATTCCCCACTGTCAACATCCTTTGTGTTATCATTGACCAGAAATTCAACTGAACTCACCACATAAACACAATGGCAATGAGAGCAGGTCAGAGGCTAGGAATACTGCAATGAATAACTCACTTCCTGACTCCCTAAATCCTATCCATCATTTACAAGCACAAATCAGGAGTGTGATGGAATACTCCCCACTGGCCCAAATGGGTGCAGCTCCATCAACACTCAAGAAGCTTGACACCATCCAGGACAAAGCAGCCAGCTTGATTAGCACCTCATCCACAAAGATGCACTCCCTCCACCACTGAAGCTCAGTAGCAGCAGTGTGCATTTCCTACAAGATGCACTGCAGCTATTCACCAAAGATCCTTAGCACCTTTCAAACCCACAATAACTTCCATCTAGAAGGACAAGGGCAATGGTGGCAGATGCATGGGAGTACCAACACCTGCAAGTTCCCCTCCAAGTCATTCACCATCCTGTCTTGGAAATATATTGCTGTTCCTTCTCTGTTGTTGTGAAATTCAGGAACACCCTGCCTAACAGCACTGTGAGAATACTTGCAGTACATTGACTGCAGCAGTTAAAGAAGGCAGCGTTACTAAGGACAATTAGGAATGGGCAATAAATAATATTCATATCCAATAAATTAATTCTAAAAAAAACTGTTAAGATGCAATGTGTGGAGATTGCAATATTTCAAATAAACTATAAATTCTCTTCTGTGGGTAACTGATCTGTCTGCTTATGTGAAGTATGTACATAAGTTGTTTTGATTGTTCTGTATGACAGAAATAGCTAAATATTGACTAAAATATATTCCGTGATGGATTCAGGATGAGGGGTGAAGGAAAATGATTAAATGATAAAATTCAAACAGCACAAGACAGGTTAGATGCAGGAAGGATGTTCCCCATAGTGGGGATGTCCAGAACCAGGAATTACAGTCTTCCCCCAGAGAGTAGTGACTGTGTGGACTTCACTATCGCAGAAAGCAGTTGAGGCCAAAACATTGTGACTGGAATTTTCCCATCCCGCCAGTCATGGGAAGCGTAGCAGGAAAGGGGCAGGGGGAGGGGGGTGGGGGGACTGGTCCATTGACCTGAATTTTCCGTTGACCTCGGGCAGGATTTTCCAGTTTTGGGGCATGCACGGCTGGAAAATTCCACCTGTATGTTTTCAAGAAAGGGTTAGATATAGCTCTTGGAGCAAAGGAGATCAAAGGACATGGGGGAAAGACAGGATCAGACTGCTGAGTTAGATAATCAGTCATGATCATAATGAATTGCAGAGCAGCTTCGAAAGGCCAAATGGCCTAATTCTGCCCCTATGTTCTTTGTTTCTATCTATATTTCTATATGTGGAGTAAAGAAATAAACCTTATGAATAGCGGCAGAATGTTTGGGTGGTCCTAGTACACTGGGTAAAGGGAAGAGAGTTGGTCTAGAGCCCAGGGTATGGTGAGAATGTATCTTGTGCAATGACTAGGGGAATGGAAAAGATCTTTTTTAACAATCCCCAAAGCCAATTGAATCAACAGCATTAGAAAACATTGTGCAAATGGAAAAGTGCTACCTAGGATTCTTGAACTCTGCTCAGTACTGGTGAACCTCAGAAAATGTAAGTATTTGGAGGATATATATTCACAAAGAAAAGGAACAGCAGAACTGTCAGAGAAGTATTTTTCTTCATTTTATTGCTCTAAGTATTATGAAACATGCTTACATGTCGCATACTCATCCATAGCTCAACCACACAGTTGAGATGGGGGTTCCAACTTTGATACCTACTTCACTTTCAAACTCTTGATCGCTGCTGGGACAACAATAAGGATATTACAATGTATTGTGTTGTGAATAGGGATGTTACAATTGGCCTTAATTTCCTGGGATTACTCAGAGGGGAAAAAAAATCAGCTCAAACTTCAATTGTGGCCAAAGTAAGTTTTGTAAAAAAACTAAACACTGGGCAGGCAGTATTTAGAATTCACTCTATAGACCAGTTCTAATAACAAAACAGGACCAATGTCGGCAAATGTCACATCACCATGCTTTTATTTGGGAGCACCAACACCCATGATTTAGTACAAGGCACAATCTGACCGACTATTAATGCCACACTCCCACTGCAGCGAGGTCGGAGAATTTGACGGCCAGCCAAATCTCCGTTCACTGCAGCTGGATGGGAAAATCCCACCACTATGAACAGATTCCGGCCACTGTATTTTTCCCAAAATTCCTTCCCTGAATGTGCTGACACGTGTTCCACAAATTTTGGCAACCATTCATGCATTTTTAAAAGCTGTTGTTCTTCCGATGTGAGCCTATACATGTGCACCTATTGACAGCTTATTCTATCATAGAGGGCATCCAAACTCGCATCCTGGCCCTATACCTGATACCCACACACAAATAGACTTTGCAGCAGAGGGCTAATGATCATTTTGATTTTTCTCAGCAATGTTATGACCCACAGTGGGATACCTGCTAACTTCTTAAATCAAAACAGAGCATCTCATGGCTTAATAATGGCCCTGAGTTTTACTGTACAACAAATGCTCAAAAGGTAATATCCCAATTTATAGAAGGCAAAAAAACTTTTCACCAACAAGTTACAAAACCATTATACTTTTCTCCACTGCAGAAATATTAGTTTAAGCAGCATGTCAATTATTGATGCACAAAGTGAAATTTTGTGTAAGACTTGCTCGAATTCTTCTATCACTTCAAGTCAGATATTAATTCTGTTTTGACTGCAGTGTCTCTGGAACTAAAAAAAGGCAGGGACAGTGAGAAAGAGAGGCAGCACATCAATTATTCATATGTTTCACGACTAAAATATTCATATAGTCTTGAACCAAATGCCTTACACAAGATTCAGTGACATCAAGTTATTTCATAACTCTAAGGTGAAGTAGACTTGAATTGTCAGGGATCGGTGGCCTGTCATCAGGCATCTAGGTCTGCATGCAGGCTTGCATTTGCACTGACATAGTCAGGAATAAATTCCATCATTGGAATTTGTTCCTCTCAAGCCAAGCTAGCTATTTCAGACAAAAAGATACAAAAGGGGGCATTTTAAGCTGACCCTGTACAACAGGCTGAGCAAGGAGGTTAAATCCATAAATATGTGAAATTCAATTCCTTTACAAACATCCTTACTGATTTAACCTCTAGTGGTTTCATGACGAGTTTACTAATCCAGAAACTCAGCTAATGTTCTGGGAACCTTGGTTCAAATCACGCCAAGGCAGATGGTGGACTTGGATTCAATAAAAAAAATGTGGAATTAAGAATCTACTGATGAAACCATTATCAATTGTTGGAAAAACCCATTCTGATTCACTAATGTCCTTTAGGGAAGCAAATCTGCTACCCTTACTTGGTCCAGCCTACATGTGACTCCAGAGCTACAGCAATATGGTTAACTCTCAACTGCCCTCAGGGAACTAGGTTTGGGCAATAAATGCTGGCCATCCAGTGACACCCATGTCCCATGAATGAATAATAAATAACTGTGGTGGGTTTGGAGCTACTGAGTAACCTGTTCTGGGGTGGCAGGTACATAATTTAAATGAAATTCTGCTCCTCAAATTTGGGAGTCATTCAAATTTATAGGCGTGTTTGAGGGCTGTGGAAACCAGGCACTGAAGGAAGGCAGAAACTGCTGGATCTAGGAGGTAAGAGTCTTTTAGAGCATAGTTTGTAGACTATGAGAAATAAAAGTGCTTCCCTTGGCAAATCTGCCACAAATTTCAGACTCCCCCATAATATTCAGACACCCTCTCCATGATCTCTCCCTTCCGCCAACAACGTTGGCATTGTGCCCTGAGCCTACTCAGCACTACACCTCAATCTTCTCCACTCTCCATATGGTTCAGCCTTCTGTCATGGGTTGTTCCACCCAGACCTCAATCTGGTGGCTTGTCAGACAAGAAATAAAGTATGAGAATGTTAGTGAGGTCCTGCCTCTAAACTCAGCAGGGCATCCACATTCCTGGGAATTCTAGGTTCCCTGACAAAAACACAAGCTCCAACTTCTACTGTAAGTATCAAATATGCCAGTTAACCATTTGGAATCCTGTAAAAGAAAAGCAGCAGCACGAGTATTGATTAAGAAATTAAACTTCAAGTAGTTTGATATTAAAAAGCCAATGCTGATTTTTTTTCTTTTGTGTGATGAACTCCCAAAGTTGGATTTACAATGGAAATGTGTATCAATAAAATTTTTGAAGGTGGTAAATAAAGGTTGATTTCAAGGTTGATGGTACTTTTGCATTAACTGTGGACTTATCAGTTTTTCACAGGACATTGTGTGATTTATTTTGTACAAAATCGATAAATATGAATTTATATAAAAGAAAAAGATTAGCTTGCATTTGCTTAATACCTTTTCACAATCTTAGGACATTTCATACCCCTTCACAGTCAGTGAGTTACTTTTGAAGTGTTGCAAAGTAAGAAATTATTTACACATGGGGAGTGAAATTTGTCTTGGTTAGTCAGGCAAAAATGGGCCATAATGTAAAATGAGTGTCCAGTCCATTTTTCAGTTGCAATTTGAACACCATGGGAGAACATAAGAACATAAGAAATAGGAGCAGGAGTCGGCCAT
This sequence comes from Carcharhinus amblyrhynchos, assembly GCF_965287045.1. Taxonomy (NCBI): domain Eukaryota; kingdom Metazoa; phylum Chordata; class Chondrichthyes; order Carcharhiniformes; family Carcharhinidae; genus Carcharhinus; species Carcharhinus amblyrhynchos. The sequence goes on from NC_137329.1 coordinate 51,553,314, forward strand.
CTAGCCCTTCGAGCCTGCCCCGCCATTCAATAAGATCATGGCTGATCTGAAGTGGCTCAGTTCCACTTTCCCGCTTTCTCCCCATAACCTTTAATTCCCTTGTCTATAAAAAACCTATCTACCCGTGTCTTAAAAATATTTAGCGAGGTAGCCTCCACGACTTCAACGGGCAGAGAATTCCAGAGACTCACCACCCTTTGAGTGAAGAAGTTCCTCCTCAACTCCATTCTAAACTGCCCCCCCCCTTATCTTGAGGCTGTGCTCTCTAGTCCTGTTGTCCTTTCTGAGTGGGAAGAATCTCTCTACCAAACAGACAGAATTAACTATTTTATCGAAAATGTTTGGTTTTATGTGTGGTGGTATTCACGTCATGCCTGCTGCCTTGTTTGTTGTGTAGCTCATTTTGGGCAGCATGGTGGTTAGCACTGTTGCCTCACAGCACCAGGGACCCTGCTTGGGTCACTGCCTGTGTGCAGTTTGCATGTTCCCTCCATGTTTGTGAGGGTTTCCTCCGGGTGCTCCGGTTTCCTCCCACAGTCTAAAGATGTGCGGGTTAGGCGGATTGGCTGTGCTAAATTGCCCCTTAGCATCCCAAGATGTGTAGGTTAGAGGGATTAGTGGGTTAAATTAGTGGGGCACTGTCTGTGTAGAGTTTGCACGTTCTCTCCTTGTCTGCGTGGGTTTCCTCCGGGTGCTCTGGTTTCTCCCACAGTCCGAAAGACATGCTGATAAGATGCATTGGCCATGCTAAATTCTCCCTCAATATACCTGAACTGGTGCTGGAGTTTGGCAACTAGGGAATTTTAATGGTAACTTCATTGCAGTGTTAATGTAAGCCTACTTGTGACATTAACAAATCAATTTTAACGTTTAATTCCATCCTGCTGCCTATACCAACCCAAACCTTCATTCTTCCTTCTCAAGCCTACATCAGCACATCATTCCTTAAACCAGCTTATCTTGCAGTTGTATCTATCCCTTTCTGCCTCTGTACCTCCTCACATCCCCATCTACACATCCACCACTCACATTCACCTTCATTTTAATGTAATGTCACGCCTCCCCCTCATAATCACAGAAGGGGGAAGATGGTGATGGATAACATGGAAGTCAGGACTCTGCTTGAAGTGCTTCCACTGCTTACTCAATGCTGCTGCTCTCCCCCATCAGTTGGTGCACCAAATTCTGCCTCACACCCCAGTGGTCAAGTCTGCTCCTTCACAAGTGGGGAAGTATTTGGTGGGATCCTCACAGGCTCCAAAATTCCAGAGGACATTGGCCAAGAGTATCGCAGCAATCGGAGCAGATTACTGAGGAGCCCACGTTTACTTCTGCTGAGTCCACAGAGGTAGAAATGCTAGGGAAATGAAGAATAAAGATTTCTAGCTGTACATGGGTATACACATGCATTATATAATGTTAATTTTTTAAGTTTCCATTTATTTCTTGAATCATTTAAAGTGTAATTGTTTATACCACTTTTCCACCTAGGCAATTTTTGCCTGCTGCCTGCAAAGTAGCCTAATAGAATCATCATAGAATCAATCCCTACAGTGCAGAAGGAAACCATTTGACCCATCGAGTCTGCACTAACTCTGTGACAAGGTATTTTATCCACACCCTCTCCCCTGCCCTATCCCTGCAACCCCATGCATTTTACCATGGCTAATCCATTGAACTTACACATCTTTGGACACTGAGGCGCAATTTACCATGGCCAATCCACCTGACTTGCACATCTTTGGACCCCGGGAGAGAACCGGAGCACACAGAGGAAGCCCATGCAGGCATGGGGAGAACATGCAAACTCCACACAGACAGTCACCCAAGGCCGGAATTGAACCTGGGTCCCTGGTGCTGTGAGGCAGCAGTACTAACCATTGTGCCATCATGCCACCCCATTCATTATCACTTGTAATGAATGGTTAGGCAAGGCTTAAAGCCAAGCAATGGCAATTTGCAATAGAGATTCTTTGTTTCTGCTGGTGTTCCTGCGACTAGTTCCCTGCTGCTGATTCCCCTGCTACTGGTTCCTCTGCTACTGATGCTACTAATGACAATGATAATTTTGGTGCTCATCTGAGGTCCAAAGTAAAGCAGCACCCACATTGATCTTGAAATATGATAATTGGAAAGTGGAAATCAGATATGCAAACCTCCAAAGAGGTGAAAGCTAACCTCCAATTTAGTACCAAGGTAGTAGAAATCACCTCCAAGATATTGATAACACACTCTCAGCACAAAGTACACTGAGCAAAAAGCCTTCATTTCAGCAAGGGAGCAGCCAAGAGGCTTTAGTGTTTATGGGATTACTTGCCTGTCATTTCTTCAGCCCACTCAATTGCCGCCATTCTCTCACTTTGCTTTCACTGGTGCGTTGTTAAAAGCACAGGAACCCGGTGCAATTTCAGTTACAGGTGAAAAGCCCTGTTAAAAGGGTGACAGTGAGGTGTTGGCATCATTGAATTGATCTCCAGCCTCTCCTGATGCAGTTTCTCATGTGCAGCCCAATGCACTATAGTTAATTGCAGCTGTTAGCGGGTTGGAGCAGGCTTCCCAGTGCACTGTCAATTTCAAACCTTTTAACACTCCCGAAAGCGTTCACTCTTGCAAGTGAAAACTCCCCATCATACAATCTTATTGGGTAGAAAGTAGCCATTCAGGCAGCCATGCCTCTACTGATTCTCTGCAAAAGTTGTTCAACTTAATCCCTCAATTCAGTTTTTGTCCCCCATTGACCTCAAATCAGTTCTATTTATGCATCTGTTCAATTGCTTTCTGAATCTGAATCCACCTCGGTTTCTGATCTTTCTTTCCATTCCACAACAACTATCTGCATGAAGAAACCTTTCCTAATTTCCTCCTTAGATCTTCTGCCAATTATTTTACACCTCTGATCTCTGTTTAAATAAGACTGTGACATTAAAAGGAATGTGATGTCCATAGATTTTCAAAGATGTGTTTAACAATGTGTCACAGAAGGTCTGATTGCCAAAATTGAAGCTCACAGAATAGAGGCATCAGTGTCAGCTTAGATTTTTAAAAATTGGCTGAGGGACAAAAACAGAGTCACAGTAAACTGTCATTTTTCAGGCTGCAGAATGCTGGACAGTGGCATTCCCCAAGGATCAGTGCGAGGCCAACTCAGTTTTTTTGAAAAGTATAAATACTTGAATATTGGAATACAGAGTAAAATTCAAAATTTATTCATGATACCAATCTTGGAGATGTGGCAGCAGTGAGAATGATGCCAAACAACTGCAACAGGACATAAATAGGCTAGCAGAATGGGCAGACAAATGACAGTTGGAATTTAGTACAGAGGACTGTGTGTCGTAATGTATCTTGGCAGAAGAGATGGGGATAGACAATATAGACTTAATAGCATAGTTCTAAAGAGTGCATAAGAACAGAAGGATCTGGGATTCCCAAGCACACATCTTTGATGGAGACCATACTGAAAGAATAGATGGCAAAGTATATGGAATCCAGAGCTTTAGAAATGTATTCAAATGTATTCAGGACAAAAGCGGGAAGGTGAGAAAGTAGAATATAAATGAAGGGCTAACAAAGGTTGTTCTGAGCCTTTCCAAAGCTCTGGTTATGCCACAGTTATTACATCCTATTCTGGTAGTACATATTAAGGAAGGTATTTATTTATTAGTGTCACAAGTAGGTTTACATTAACACTGCAATAAAATTTACTGCAAAAATCCCCAAGTTGCCACATTCTAGCAGCTGTTCGGGTAAACTGAGGGATAATTTAGCATGGCCAATGCCCCTAACAAGCACCTAACATGTTTTTCAGATTGTGGGAGGAAACCAGAGCATCCAGAGAAAATCCACCGGGAAACTATTAATCACCAGGCTTATTGCAGTGAAGAAATGATCTGTGTGTCAGCAAGATTGTCACTGTCAGAGTTTCCAGCCTTCCCATCACTTTCACTAGTTTTGTATGTCTTATAACAGGCAAAGCATTTTTAATTGGATATCTGTGACTGTGACCGCGCTAGGCCAAAGGACCTATTTCCGTATTGTATTTATCAATGACTCTGAGGTCGGGATTTTCCAGCTGCGCCAGCCCCGGTACCGGAAAATCCCACCCAAGATCAATGGACCTTTGCGTGGTGCACTCCCACCCCCACCAACACCACACCCCCTCCCGTCACCCCCTCCTCCCCCCACCCTCTCCCCACCCCACCGCTACAATTCCAGCGGCGAGTGGGATGTGAAAACTCCTCCATGACCAAGACTCTGTGGTAGGTACGTTGTCAGAAGGTATTCTGAGAGACAGATCTATAGTCATTTGGGGACACAAGGACTGATTAGCGACACTCAGCATGACTTTATGAGTGGAAAATCATGTCTCATGAATTTGATTTGAGTTCTTTGACAGAGTAACCAAGAAGATAGACAAGGGCAGTGCAGTTGATGTTGTCTACATGGACTTTAGCAAGGCCTTTGACAAGGTACTGCATGGTAGGTTGTTGCATAAGGTTAAATCTCACGGGATCCAGAGTGAGGTAGCCAATTGGATAGAAAATTGGCTTGATGACAGAAGCCAGAGGGTGGTTGTAGAGAGTTGTTTTTCAAACTGGAGGCCTGTGACCAGCGGTGTGCCTCAGGGATCGGTGCTGGGTCCACTGTAACTTGTTATTTATATTAATGATTTGGCTGAGAATTTAGGAAGCATGGTTAGTAAGTTTGCAGATGACACCAAGATTGGTGGCAAAGTGGACAGTGAAGAAGATTATCTAGGATTGCAATGGAATCTTAATCAATTGGGCCAGTGGGCCGATGAATGGCAGATTGAGTTTAATTTAGATAAATGTGAGGTGATGGACTTTGGTAGATCGAATCAGAGCAGGACTTACTCAGTTAATGATAGTGAGACATAGAACAAAGAGATCTAGGGGTACAGGTTCATAGCTCCTTGAAAGTGGAGTCACAGGTGGACAGAGTGGTGAAAAAGGCATTTAGCATGCTTGGTTTCATCGGTCAGAACATTTAATACATGAGTTGGGAAGATTTGTTGAAGTTGCATAAGACATTGGTAAGGCCACACTTGGAATACTGTTTACAGTTCTGGTCACCCTATTATAGAAAATATATTAATAAACCTGAAAGAGTGTAGAAAAGATCTACTGGGCTGCTACTCGGACTTGATGTTTTGAGTTATAAGGAGAGGCTGGATAGACTGGGATTTCATCCCCTGGAGCGTAGAAGGCTGAGGGGTGATCTTATACAGGTCTATAAAATAATGAGGGGCATAGATCAGCTTGACAGTCAATATGTTTTCCCAAAGGTAGGGGAGCCTAAAACTGGAGGGACTAGGTTTAAAGTGAGAGGTACAAAACGATCCATCCAGAAGGGCAGTGTTTTTCACACAGAGGGTGGTGAGTGTCTGGAACAAGTTACCAGAGGCAGTAGTAGAGGCTGGTACAATTTTGTGTTTTAAAAAGCATTTAGACAGTTACATGGGTAAGATGGGTATAGAGCGATAGGGGCCAAATGCAGGCAATTGGGACTAGCTTAGTGGTAAAAACTGGGCGGTATGGACAAGTTGGGCCAAAGGGGCTGTAAATCTTGATGTCTGTAAGTCAGGCCACAGTCTGTGTATTGAGGGATTGATCAGTGACATCATAACTATTCAGATAACTATTCAGACTCCGCACAGACAGTGAGCCAAGCCAGGAATCGAGCTTGCGTCCCTGGCGCTGTATGGCATCAGTGCGAACTACCCTGCCACCGTGTCACCATTGTGAGGGTCCTTGAAGGTGTGCAGAGGAGATTTACTAGAATGGTTCAAAGGTGAAGGGTTTTAACCACAAGATTAGCCTGTAGAAGCTGGGCTTGTTCTCCTTCGAGCAATGGGGATTGAAGGGAGATTTGATAGATCTGTATAAGATTATAACAGGTTTAAACAAGGTAACAAAGAAAAGTTGTCCTCATTAGCCGATGGGACTAGGACTAAAGGACACAGATTTAAGATTTTGGGTAAAAGATGCGGAAGGGAAACTTTCTAATGCAGCAAGTGTTAATGACATAGAACTCATGGCTTGTAAGGGTGGTGGAAATGGAGACAGTGAACGATTTCAAAAGGAAATTGGGTGTCCACATGAGAAAAATAACTTTTCAGGGCTACAGGAGTAAAGGAGAGGAAAGGGGCTAACTCAATTGTCCTACAGAAATTTAGAATGGGCACAATGGGCAGAATGGCCTCCTTCTTGTTGTCATGACTCTATGTGCTAGACTTTAATGGAGATGGCTGGAAGATTGAATCAGGAAATTTTCCAAGATGGCAAACCCAGCTTCCATAACAAGGTCCCAGCCCAGTATATTCTTTGTGTCGGAAAGCAAGGGTGAGATTAAGTTGGGCTTGTCATTGAAGGCAGCTGGCCCGAGGTGGCAATGGAGGTCAGTAGATAGTGAGACCTATGGGGACTCCATTTACCACAAAATTGGACCAGGTTTCATGATGAATGTCAAGCCCTCAACCCCTCATCCCTTCCTCACCCTCCCACTCATCATACATGCCGACTCCTTACTTCCTGACATTCCTAATCCACCTCCCTTGTCTCTTAAGTATCTTCCATTGCCTTAATGGACAGACCTTGGGTCTTTGAAATGGACATAAAAATAATTAAACTTTGAACAATTTAATAGAGCTCATACGCAAACATTCTTCATTCTGAAAAATATTCATTTAAAAATCCATTCCAAAATTTAAATCCCTTCAATTTGTTGTACAAACAAACATCTATTTCTCTAACCAGATCAAACACAGATACCTTTAATAATCTCTTTAAACTGTCAGTCAGAAGATGAACGCAATCCACTGCTAGGATAAATGGTTTTTGACCTTTTGAAACCAAGCATCCAAAATGGCTTGACTGTAATAATAATAACAAACCATGAGAAATGTAAACAGTGGAGTCTATTGAAGCTGAAAACCCAGCTGGCATTTTTTCTAAGCTACACCAGACGTCTTGTCAATCAAAGCAGTCCAGAAGCAGGTGGGGACATTTCTTTCCCTAAATAAAAGCTACTGAAAGTTTGTTTTTATTTTAAAAGGACTCTGGTTATTCAAGTCACATCACATTATTAGTGATTCCCAGCAGTGTTTCCTTCAGTTTCAAACGCATGCATGAGAGCAATTTTCCAAATGAGAAAAGTACTCTAACGAATCTTAACACTTATACAATGCTGAACAATATAATTAATGGTCAACATACCTTTGCAGGACTGAGCCCTGTAATCAATCACTTTGGTAAAAACACATCTAACTTTGTTTTTGGTAGCCGTCTTGGAACTGGAGTTGCCCATGATTTATGAGTCCTCTGAGGTGCTATAAACCATGTTTTCTCACAAAGCTGGCCCAACTCCATGTAAATTGCAAGGGGCTTAAATTGCCCAGCCCTGCAATGGAGTCATCCAGGGTGAAATTGATAAGTGCAGCTTGCTACCTATATCCCAGTGACATAAAAATTCCATATGAAAAGATTGTGGTTGGGAACCCTGGAACAGGGTCCCACCCATCATTCTTAAATACCCCTTGCTTCTGTTCCATCCTGGATGGAGGCATCTGGACCTATGACTCTATGACCCATTGCTTATTAACCCAACTATGCTTGTATATTTTTTCTTGTCTTGGCTGATTATTTGTATAAAACATTTAGGTGTGTTAGTCAACAGACTCTTCTCTGATGTGCTTCAAGCAAGGCCATTACAAAACAGATTAATTTTCTAACATTTGTTTTTATTAGTTCAGGGATGTGAGGCCTCATTCCCCATCTCTAATTGTCCTTGAGAAGGTGGCAGCGAGTGCTTTACTGAACCACTTCAATCTCACGTAATGTCAGTCCACCAAGAGTACTGTTAGGGTGGAAGTTCCAGGGTTTGACCCAGGGAAGGACACTGATACAATTCCAAGTCAAGATTTTAGTGTGACTTAAAGGGAAACCTGTAGGTGGTGGTGTTCCATGAGCTAGTTTCTAGGTGATAGAGATTGTAGATTTGGAAATTCTGTCAAGGAAATCTTACAATGGTGCATACTGTTGTCACTGTGCAGCTGTGGTGGAGAAATTAAACCTCTAAGCTGGTGTTCGAGCTACCAATCAATTGTGATTTTGTGATGGCTGGTGAGGAGTTTTTTTTAATTAATTCAAGGGATGTGGGCTTCATTGGCTTGGCCAGCATTTATTGTCCGACCCTAATTTCCTTTGAGAAGGTGATGTGATCTGCCTTCTTGAACCACTGCTGTTGATGTGGTGTAGGTACATCCACAGTGCTGTTAGGGAGAGAGCTGTCTCTCTCACACTCCTGACATGTAATTTGGAGTATGATAGAATACTCTCCACTTTCTTGGATGAATGCAGAAGCAACACCACTCAAGAAGCTCAGCATCATGCAGGAGAAAGCAGTCCATTTGATCAGTATGAGCAGATACTTGAAGGTGGCAACTGTTATGACAATGGCAATTATTCACAGACATACTGAACTTTTGACAAAGAAATTTTTGTTTTAGAGAGGATGTATATGCAAAATTTGGCTGAGACTGCAAAGTAACAACTTGCTGGAATAGACAAAGAACAGTACAGCACAGGAACAGGCCCTTCAGCCCACCAAGCCTGTGCTGGCCACATTTACCTATCTAAATCAACCACTTATATCCCTCTAGTCCCCATTTGTTCATATGCTGATCAAGACAAGTCTTAAATGTGGCTAACACAACTGCCTCAACCACCTCACTTGGCAGTGCATTCCAGGCTCCCACCACTTTCTGTGTAAAAAACGTGCCCTGCACATCTCCACTGAAGCTTTCCCCTCTTATCCTGAACTTGTGTCCCCTTGTAATCTTCGTTTCTGACCTGAGAAAAAGCTTCCAACTATTCACCCTACTTATACCGCTCATAATTTTGTAAACTATCAGATTGCCCCTCAGCCTCTGTCTTTCCAGGGAGAACAATACCTCTTCATGTGGATTATACTCAGTCTGGGAGAGACAATGTATTGTTGCACCCTTTTTCCAGCTCAACACTGATGCCCCACAAAGCTGTGTTCTCAGTCCCTTGCTATACTCCTTATACACCTATGACTACGTGGTCAAATTCTGCTCCAACTCCATTTTCAAGTTTGCTGATGACACCACCATAGTAAGTCAGAGCTCAAACAATGAGACAGAGTACAGGAAAGAGATAGAGGAAGTGATTCTCCCATCCCGCCAGGCCAATTTTTTAGTGCGGCAGGCCAGGAGAATCACATGTTGGCTGATTTGCACTTCATCTCCCAGCGCTGGATATCTAGCGCCATCTGAGCCACTGGAAACCAGTGGGAACACGAGGTAAGTACTTTGCATCTGTCTTTAATCTCATTGTAATGTAATTAGTGGGCCCGGGACTGAATTCTCCAGGCCCGCTGACATCTCCTATCCCATGAGAAGTATTTCACTCCAACGGGGTTCAGACCAGCTTCCCACGTTCAGGGAATGAGCAGGATGACGTTGCTGGAGTGAAGGGAGGGCAATCGGGGCCCCCCAAGGGGTTGGGCAGTGGGGGGTGGTGCCCCAGGGCATGGGAACCCTGGCAGTGCCAGCCTGTGCCTCTGGCACTGCCCAAGGGGCGAAGTGCCAATTCCCAGGGGCACCTTGGCACTGCCCATCAAGCATTGGGCAGTGCCAAGGGGGTGGATCCAATTGGGGGTGTGGTCTGCTAGGACGGGACCTGATGGGGTGAGGCCTAGGGGCAGTCAGAGCGGGTGAGGGGATTCTGCTGCCACTCTGGAAAGCCAGCGATTGGGGTGGGCTGGGAGCAGGGTTGGTCAGCTCAAGGGGGTTTGCTGGCAGGGGTTCTATCTATCTGCAGGGGGGTGGTGGGGGGGGGCAGTCTGTCAGGAGGGGTTCTGTGGAGGGAGCGGGGTGGGGGGATCATCACTGCAGGTGGGGTCTGGGACAGAAAAGTGGTTGGGGCTGGCCCAGGAATGGATGGAGTGGTCACGAACAGACTGTAGAGAGGGGGAGGGACAGCACTATGAGGGTCCCAAGCTGGCCAGCGATTGAGCTGGCCAGCAAACTGCAGGCTGACCAATCAGGGCCACTACGCATGCGCGGAGTTCCAGAACTATCAACCTCCAGTGTAAAAACCACACCTCCCCTTAGTTTTTAATGATATTCCCAATTGTGACTGCTGCATTACACAGAGTGTGGGAGAGTCTTGTCTGAAGTCACACTGAAAAAAAACCAGCATGATTTACAACAGTTTTCCTGCAAATTCGACACTTAGACCTTTTTTGGGAGAATCGCATCCAGAGAATGTGATGAACTGGTGCAATAATAATCTCTCCCTCATTGTCAACAAAATGAAGGGGAGAGTCATCAACTTCAGGAAGTGTAGTGGAGCACATGCCCCTGTCTACATAAATGGGGATGAAGTGGAAATGGTCCAGAGCTTCAAGGTTCTAGGTGTCCAAATCACCAACAACTGTCCTGATCTCCCCAAGTCAACACTATAATTAAGAAAACCCACAATGCCTCTACTTTCTCAGAAAATTAAGGAAATTTGGCATGTCTGCTATGACTCTCACCAACTTCCACAGATGTACTTTAGAAAGCATCTTTTCTAGTTATATCACAGCTTGGTATGGCTCCTGCTCTGACCAAAACCACAAGAAACTACAAAGGGTCATGAACGAAGCCCAGTTCATCATGCAAACCAGACTCCCATTCATTGACTCTGTCTACACTCCCTGCTGCCAGCATAATTAAGGACCCACGCACCCAGGACATACACTCTTCCAAAAATCTGAGGTCACGCACCAACTGACATAAGAACAGATTCTTCCCCGCTGCCATTAGACTTTTGAATGGATCTGCCTCAAGTTAAGTTGATCTTGCTCTACACCCTAGCTATGACTGTAACACTATTTCTACATCCCCTCCTTTCCTTCTCTGTGTACAGTATGTTTTGTTTGTATATTGCACAAGAAGCAATACTTTTCACCGTATACTTACATGTGACAATAAAAAATCAAATCAAATCAAAGGAAGGGATGCAATGCAAACTGAGCTATAATGTCCTGCAGAGATAACCAAAGTTGACTATCATCTCAGCAGAAATGGTTTCCTGTAAGTTATGTTCTCTACCTCTTTGTGTGTTTTCCCTTCCGGTAATGTACAAGAAAATGGGTTAAATATCAATTGTAACTCTGGTCCTGGTGTGCTATCTGCTGTTCTAGTTCCACTGTGCTAGTGTGTGCTGTGAGGATCAGAGCTGAAGAATATCCACTTGGTATCCTTGCTGCTTGCAGGTAACAGTCTCTCTCTCTGATTGTTGGAAGCAAGTCACATTGCATTTTCTTCTCACGTTTAGTAACCAATAAACTCAGTCTATCTTTGATTCAAGAAAGCCTAGTCAAATTGGCTTCTTTTAAAACATAAATGCATTTAGACTGGGAAAAGGTACCCAAAGGGAATGGATTATTTCTAAATTAACCTTGTTGCCAACCAAGGAGTTTGAATAAAAATGGGGAGCCAGTTTATTCCTCCTCACCCAGGAGCACAATAATTTGTGGTATCCCGCCCAGAATCATAACAAATTGCAAGACCTCACCCAGGGACTGGTCGTAACACAGCTCTAGAATCTCTATGCAGGATTTTACAACCTCGCTTGTCCCGAAACCGTAAAATGCCATCCATGAACAGATCTTTTCATATTCCACCCCTCGCCCGCTCCAATTCCCGTGGCAGGCGAGGGGGTAAAATTACTGCCTATAAATCGAGCACCACAGTCGAAAGGCAGGACCCTCGAACTATGAACAAAAATGTTTTTTTTTCTAGTTGGATATTAAAGTTCCCATGGCACATCTCAGAAAAATACAGTTTGTTGCCCTGGTTCTGTGCAATATTCCCTCCACTATCAGAAACAGATGAACTGATCTTGTGACAAATTGCTTTGAGGCACCTTAAATTGGAGAAAATAATTATGTGTTTTCCCACATTAGAACAATCTATAAACCAAAATTACATGGAGGTGTCTTTGAAATGTTTCTGGGGTGTGTCAGGTGACAAATAAACGCAAATCTTCAAAAAGCAAATTATAGGAAACTGAAAGTAAACAATGAAAATTGGGAAGTAGGCACACAGAGGACCAATATTAGTCACTTAAACAAGCTTTAGTCTGTCAACAAGTCTTCCAAACCACCTCAGGCCAACTATTGTTTCTAATGAAAAAATATGTTAGGCAATTTGTTACACTGTTGCGATTCAACCCCTCATGTCATCTGTATTTCTGGAAACATCTCTGCCATCTACTGTGTGTTAAATTCATCTCAGATGTGGGAACTCAATTAATAAGGGGACCGAAAATCGGAAGTTTCAGTTTTTTAAAATATCACACATTATTAAATAAAATTGGAACTCCCTGTGCAATTAAAACAGCCAGTTGATGCTGTATGTCATGTGATACATGAAGATGAACTCATTAAACTCATACTTACCCAGAAACTCAGAGAGTTCTCACTTGCACAGCGTACGCGAGCTTCTCACAATTCTTCCAAATTACAAGACGTTCAAAGCACATTAAAAAGAAAGCAAATACTATAGTAATACACCAGTATGATCTTTCCTGCTTTAAACCTGAATACTGTTCATCTCAATTTTGGAAGCAATTTTTATGTTTCCACACTTCAGACCACACTTAGAAGGTAGAAAGTTTAAATGTCCCAAATATTAAGGAACGTTTTACGAATTACATTAAGTAGATCTTTGTTGTCAGGATATTATGACATACCTAAGGGTTTCAATGCATAGGAATCCCCATAAATTGCACGTGTAAAGATGGAACATGTAGATTTCTAATTCGTGTCAATTTTTAAAAATAGTCTGCCCCATCTCAGGTCTGTTGATGGGTGAGTTGAAATAACCGGGGCGGGATTTAACGGCCTTGCTCGTCCCCAAACCATAAATTGCCACTTGGGGTCAATGGACCTCTGCATGGTCCACCCCTCGCTGGCTCTGATTCCCATGGTGAACGGGCCAGTAAAATTCCATTCAGGTCTATCTGTGAAAAAGTTGCAATACACAAAGTGATTTTAGCTTCCAAAGGAAACATTTCACGACTGCTCAAGACAGTTCTCAAAAGACAGCTAGTCTATTAAGACCAAGTAGCTTAACTGTTTGAAAGTTATGGTCATCCTTTATAAATCACTGTTTAAGCCCCAGCTGAAAGACTGTGTTTAGTTCTGGGCAACATACCTTTTCATGTCAAAACCTTGGCGCAAAGATTTATCAGAATGATACCAGCGACGAGGGACTTCGATGATGTGGGATGCATAGAGAAGCTGATCAAAATTCTAAGAGCTTTGAATGAACAAACAAGGACAAATGTTTGCCCTGGCCAGGGGGGTTAGAAACCAGAGGACCCAGATTTAAGATAATGGCAGAAGGCCCAGAGGGGAGATGAGGGGAAAATTTTTGCACAGTTGCTTATAGTCTGGAATGAACTTTCTGAAAGGGCATTTGAAGCATATCCAATGTGATTTAAAAAAAAGGAATGGGGTTTAGACTGAAAGGGAAACTTTGCAGGGCTGTGGGAAAAGTGCAGGGAATGGGAATAATCGGAGAGCACTCGCTCTCACAGAGCTAACGTAGGTATGATGGGCCAAAAAGCCTCTCTCTGTGCTGTAGGATCATGTCTATGATGAACATGCATACAATTTAGAGCCAGACCAATCATATTGCCGCAAGAGAACAATAGATGCCAGCTTCACCCATTGTTAGAAAATATTAATATGACTACATTTATAGTTGATGGGCTTCAAACTCCAAAGAGGGATTAAACAAATGGATCACATGGAGGATGGAAAACCACAATTTGGAGCAAATCCCAGATCTCCAGTCTTCTTACTAGGATGAGAACTTGCAGGCATTTCACCAGTTCTTTTCCAACTTTTAGACTCCTTTGTGTTCGTGTCTGTAGGAATCCTTAGGTTACTTCTGGGAATTCTGCCCAGTGAAGTGTCCTCAAACTCAGCTCTCATGAGATTTATTCCTGGCCAAGTAAAGGCCCAAGATCCATCCCAGAGACAATCTTTCAGAATCCTAGTTCCCATCAAGAGGAAGAAATTAAACCATTTCTATTTATCCAGTTCAGGCCCTAAAAGCATCCTCCTCTCCAACTGCCCATTGGAATGACACTCTGATTTTTCGCATGGCTGCCAGGACTGGCATTTCACACATAGGCATGCAAATTTCCCATGTCAGTTATTTTAATAATCATCTGTGCAGAATTTGGGACAGAGTCATTATTTGCTGCTGAGTGGCAGCCGTGCTCCATCGCACTTCTGACAGTAACACAAGGCCGCCATGATGCTGAGGTCTGGGTCATATTCCAGCAGGAAGTTCCTGAGGAAAACACTATACCAGAGCTTTTATTTTGCCATGAAAATATACAAACTGCTCGCTGAGCATTCTCCCACTGAATGGCCTTCTGCAAAGGCCCCTCCTAATTGTGCTTGGGATCAAAAAGAGAGAAGCTTATGAATTTGTTGAGCACCCCAAGTTCTTCAGTTGTTGCACTGCTGCATGGGCCAGACGCAAATAGAGAATTTCGTTGGCGGTCTTTCTTGCACTTTCTGTGCAATAATGTGTGGTCCAAGCTCACGAGAATTGCTCGAGCTTGGGAAACCTTTTAAAAGTGCTGGTGTGAAGCCACATATTTCATAATTATTATAAGGATTAGGAGCAGAAGCAAGCATTTCAGCCACTCGAGCTTGCTCCGCCATTTGCTCATTGTTCCTTGGGAGCAAATCAGAGAGGGAGAGACTGATGAGAGGTGAGCTGGTGAGTAAGCTACTGTGTTTCTTTTTCTTAAAACTAACGTTTCTAGCTTTTTTTTTAATTTAAATCGGGTACAGGAAGTGGTCATAGGGAGGACTAGGAAGTAGTTTTTTTTCCCTCCCTCCGGACCCCCATAAATTGGAAAGGTGATTATCATTGCTTAGTTTCCTTGTATGTGTGCATAGGTTAGATATTAGGGTAAATGACCAAAAGCTTGGCCAAAGAGGTAAGTCTGTGATATAACTCGTTGAAGGGGAAAATTTCTGCTTCAATTTCCCTTGATTTAACTGATGCTTTCCACAGTCAGTGAAAAGCCTAAAAGGTTTTTATTTTCAAGAAAGAGAGGAGGGAAAGAGTTCCAGAGTTTCAGGCCTAGCTAACTGAAGACATAGCCACCAATAGTGGAGCGGTTAATATGAGGGATACCCATGAGGCTAGGATCAAAGGAGAGCAGATATCTCAGAGGGATGTGGGGCTGGAGGAGATTGAAGAGATAGGGGTAGGGGCATGGAGGAGTTTGAAAACAAGGATGAGAATTTTTTTTAGAAGGTGCTGTTTAACTAGGAGCCAATGAAAGTCAGCGAGCACAGTGGTGATGGGTGAATGTGATCTGATACAAATTAAGACATGGGCAGTAAAGTTTTGTATCACCTCAGGTTTATGAAGGGGCTGACCAGGAGCACATTGGAATAGTCAGGCCTAGAGGCAACAAAGATATGCATAAGGTTTTCCGTAACAGATTACCTGAAACAGGAACAGAGTGGAGGTGTATGACAGAGGCGGAAATCAGTCTTCCCAGTGATAGTATGATGATCTGGTCAGAAGATCATATTGAGTCAGAAATGATGCCAAGGTTGCGAGCAATCTGGTTCAGCCTCTTCAGTGCCAGGGAGAGGGATGGAGTTGATGATAGCAAACAGGCTTTGAGACAAGAATGAAAGATAATAGCTCCAGTCTTCCCAATATTTAGTTGAACGTTCGATTAATATTATAGGCATCAGAGGTAAATGGATAAGAGTAACAGAGAATCGTGAGCTCACTTAAAATGTAAATTTCAACAATTGTTAGTCATATAATGTATAGATGCTAAGCAAGCTGAATTGAGCTCAAGAAGGCATGCAACCCCTCACTGACCACGGACTGACCAACTGACTAACCAGTGATAGATTGTCCATGGGGAATGTGGATTTTGGATTTATTTTAATGCTGTTTATCCCATAGCCTTCTACATTTCCTTTTCCACCCCCATTACCTTACACTGACTTTAGCCTTCTCTCTTTCAGCCTCTCTCCTTTTCTCTCCCCCTTCTGTTTTTCTCTCCCCTTTTTTTCTCTCCTTCTCACTATCTCTACAATAGGACTCTGTGGCAAGTATCGGCCTAGTGGTATTATCGCTATACTATGAATCCAGAAGGTCAGCCAATGCTCTGGGGATCTGGGATCGAATCCCACCACAGCACATGTTGGAATTTGAATCCAATAAAATATATCTGAAATTAAGGATCTACAGCTGACTGTGAAATGATTGTCAATTGTTGGAAAAACCCATCTGGTTCACTAATGTCCTTGAGGGAAGGAAATTTGCCATCCTTACCTGGCCTACAAGTGACTCCAGAGCCACAGCAATATGTGGTTGACTTTCAACTGCCCTCTGAAGTGGCCTAGCAAGCCATTCAGTTTCAAGGGCAACTAGGAATGGGCAATAAATGTTGACCAGCTCGCGACAATGATGCCCCACAAATTAATTTTTTAAAAAGTGTCTTCCTTGCTCCAAGTGACTGCTATATGTTTAACTAGATGTTAATATTGTTTACATTACCTTCAAAGGCACAAATTTTTCTATCTTTTGTCTTCAACTCCCTCCACTCCATTGTGTCATCATTAACCAACATTAACCTTACATCCTCACTTGCACTCTCCACTGTTCCAATGCAATCCTCCTACGGACTGTCCCTCCCTCTGCTCCATTCAAGGTGTCAAAGTCCTCAACCATCAGCACCCCTGAACTACCATCCTATATTCCCGTCCTTCACCACACTTATTCTGCTCATCATAACCTAGCCTCCTCTACTATTCCCTCATTCACTTGAAGACAAGCAAATCCGGGGTCTGCTGTCCTGGGAGTTCCCATGAGCTTGCCAGCACTTTGAGCGTTAAAAGGAGAGACCAGATATATTTTAAGGTATTGATATAAATGAATATACTTTCCATCCCAGCCAATTAAATGATGTAATGGAAGACTGCATGACTTGCTGGTATTTCAAGAAGCAATTATTCTGAGAGATGTCAGAGATTTCTGGGAAAATCTAAATACGTTTGTTTGTGATATAACTTGTTGAAGGGGAAAATTTCTGCTTCAGTTTCCCTTGATTTACCTGTAGATGCTTTGCCACAGTCAAGGATTACATTCATTGAAATGTCTACATGTAAAAGGTTTTTATTTTCCTAGGGCCATGAAAGACCCTCCTCTTGCCAAAGTACGCATGTGGAAACGTTTATGCTTTCCCAGCTCTAAGTTTAGGAAATTCATATTTTAACGTTAATGTTAGGGGTTTCAGAATACATTTCACTGAGATAGCACAGTTGAAGCTTAGTTCTCTACCATGACTGATTGCAGACAATGCATTTGCCTGCCTAAATGACTCAATGACCACAAACTGAATACCTTTGTTACACAGTTTGTTTGCCTCTGTGTGCACCGATTTCCATTGTGGCTTTGGGCATTTTCCAACCAGTTTCTGAATTGTCCCTGTGTTGCTGCTTTACCTTCTTAGACTAGATTTTACCGTAAGGAAACTCCCCTGTGCCCCATAGGAATAATGAAGGGCACGATTGTGTCAATATATGGGCATGTCAGAATCATAATGACCTTTAGGCCTAGGCAATTTGCTGAAGAGAGAAAGTACAGTTTTCTATTAACTCAGTGTTTGTAGATGTTTCCACACAATTTCCATCTGATTTCTAAGATTTTTTTTTCATTCTGGAAATGTTACAGCTGGGTTCTTGGCTAGACTATGGCTGCCTTATGTGCTAGTAAAAGAAAATGAAGCAAACTTCTCAGAAGACAATCTGTGTGTTCCTGACTGTTTTGACTATATTGTTGTACTTTTCAGATGAGGCCTGAAAGGACTCACTGTTGAGCTATGTCCATCTGTTTATGATTGTATCTGTACTGGTTGGCCAGTAACTTTAATACGTAAAGATAGTTTGGTCCTCAAAATTTACTTTGGTGAAGGTCATTTATAATACAACAATTTTATACTGATTCTATTTGCTCTATTTAACAGAAAGAGGAATCCTTCAGATTCTGGCCTGATTGGTTTTTAGGGGAATGAAAGCTGTTTTGGAAAGATGTAGCCATAATATTTTCCAATGTCAGGATCCATCCAAGTCAATTAAAACTACTGGAGGAGTGATGGGCAGCCTAGGCTAGTGAGTGGGCCACATAAGTGGCCTGCCTTCATCCCAGTGGGCCACAAGATTGAAATCAGGCTTGTTCACTAACCATGACCCCCATGAATAAGATTAAATATATTTGATACACACTGAATATTTCATAGCGAGTTGTAAAAAGCACTTCATCATTTATGTATTTATAGAACTATCATCAACATCAGATGGCTAAAAACCGAAGAAGTATTTACACTTTGGATGCAGAAGGAGCACACAGCTCTCACAGTCAATGTTGTGAACAATCAGCAAACACCTCACTTCACCTGCCCCTGCTTTACATGCAGATCACTTCAGTTCTATCAACAGGAAAAAAACTACACAGATAGGTATCAGTGGGATATGGCAATAGTGCACATGGGCAACAGTCAACAAAATGCCCTGTGGGCCTGTAAAGATATTCATTCACTAGTTTGGGGAAAACATAACTCATTTATTTACAGGCTAAAGCTAAAGAGAGAGGCTTGCCTTGTAACCGCAATCAGCTCCCGAGATGATTCTGAGTACAGGAGCCCACGCTTACCAGGGTGATTCCCCCACCTTGCTCCCCAATTGGTTCCCCAGATCATGTGACCCATACTCTGACATTTGATCCTTAAATCACCACAGGGCCTCCGTCAGAGCCCAAATGGGCCACATGTGGCCCCCAGGCAGCACTACTGTACTAGAAGATTGTAATCCAAGTGCAAGATAGGGTAGCACACTTGTTAAGGGCCCTCGTCTCCAAATGTCAGCCCTGGCAATGATGTTGAAAAACTTGAAGCAAATATTTTTATATTAGACAGGAAACACCATTTATTTAGCGCTTTCTAATGTTCTCAGGCTATCCCAAAGTACTTCCAATATAATGTATTACCTTGCAAAGTAAGGTAAAAGTGCCTTTTGAATGGGGTCATGGGACCTATTATATTCATCTAAATAGACTATCTGAAATAAAGCAGTTCACTCCATCGATACTGCTCAATCAGTCTGCATACAGGCCTCAGGCCTAGGGTGAGACTTGAACGTA
This sequence comes from Carcharhinus amblyrhynchos, assembly GCF_965287045.1. NCBI lineage: Eukaryota > Metazoa > Chordata > Chondrichthyes > Carcharhiniformes > Carcharhinidae > Carcharhinus > Carcharhinus amblyrhynchos. The sequence goes on from NC_137329.1 coordinate 51,572,605, forward strand.
CAGCCCATTACTTTATAAAATAATCACTGTAACTAAAGAAAAGACAAACTATTTCTTGATTTGGAGCAATAAATCATGATCGAGAAAGGAAAAGTAAATTCAAAAATTTCAAATCCCAGTTAAAAAGTTTTAATATGGGCTCCAGTAATACAGGAGTTCCATTTTAAGGTGTACAAAACCAACTTGGAAAAAATTGACAGGTACCCTTTTTTTCTAAGTCTTACTGGTTTTCCCTTTAGAGAAAACAAATTAGAAAAGAGAAAGGAAAAGTACTTTGAAAGTAGAGATTGCGATTAGGATAAAGAATCGTTCCTAATACACCATCACAGCGACTGCTTTTGTAGAAACCATAGAAATTCTAAACATTATGGTGCAGAAGGAGGCCATTCAGCCCATCATGTCTGTGACAGCCAAAAAAAAGGAACTAGCTGCTCATTTTTAATCCCATTTTTCGGTACCCTATCCATAGCATTGCAGGTTACAGCGCTTCAAATATAGATCCAGCTATTTTTTAAATGAGTTAAGCATTTCTGCCTCAACCACCAACCTAGGCAGTGAATTCCAGATGCCCATCACCCTGGGGGGTGAAGAATTTTCCCTTATGTCACTTCTAATCCTTTGATCAATCACCTTAAATCTTCTTCTCTCTTCTTTGGTATTCATGCGGGCAGTTTAGGAATTAACATTGGTTGTATAAGAGGCAATATCTTTAAAATCAGGTTTGCATTCTGGTAATACTGATGGGATAAATATCTCTTCATTCTTGTGCCTGCACTGTTTCAAAGTGACTTTGAATCGAGCTGGTGCAGTTCATCCTTGGACTGAGTTCACAACAGGACACTGCCCATAAAATGAAAGGGAGAGGGAGAGAGTAAAACTAAGAATCATCGGTCTGCTCTATGAGAAACAACATCATTAGTTTCAGTACTGTATACTATGAGATTTATATCTGGGGTCCAAGGCTACTACAGGATGGCAAAAGTGAAAACAAGTCCCACTAACAATTCTTCATTAATAAGCTCAGTATATAAATCCACAGAATACTATTAAAGCCATTAACTCCTCTCTGTAAAAGCAGTTAAACCCTAATGCTGAAAACCCCAGACCTCACCCACAGCTGGGATTATCCAGTGCTGCTGCAGTGTACGGAGTTCTGGCTGAGCGCCAAATTCTCCATTCTCGCTGGCAGTGGGGCAGGTACGGACAAGATCGAAGAATCTATCCTTAATTTTTAATCTTTCTTCTCTCATCATCCTTTCACTCAGTCCCATATGGCACTCACAGTTTTCAGATCTGTTAAAACCTTCACATCTGAAACTTTAAACTATCTTTTCTACTTTCAGAAGCTTATTGACGCACTCTACACTGCTAGCATTTTCAGTCTTCATTGAGCTCACTATATCTGTGATGTAAATCCACTATTATTCTCCTCTTCCATCATCCCAGACCGTGACATTTTCTATTGCCAACTTACCTTTAAGTTTGAAATCATCTAACAAAAACACATCCAGTTCCATTTAGAAAGACTCTGTAGACCCAGTGTTCATTCTCCCAGGTGCCAGTTTATTACCTAAGTAAACAATTCACTACGAGACGTTCCTTCCAAGCTCTCATTTAGTCCTCTGCTTTATTTTTCTTGTACGGGTATGAACTGCTCCTTTGCAATAAAGTATTAAAGTTATTTTCAATGCAAAACTCAAATCGGTAACACCCGTTGCTTGGGAACGACATGCACTGCTTGGTGTACAAATGGCATCTGTGTCATCGGCATGCAAGTTGTGCCAGACACCATGTTGAGGAGAGGATTAGCCTGTGCACAGAGAATGGCCGCAATGCTGTCTTGTCACCAGCAGTAGCATTTTAGAGGTCAATGCTCCAGCTTCCAGACATAAGTGGACTAATAAGCCTTTCCCTTGGTGTCAAGCATGAGTTTAAGACTGAAATGAGGTCACACATAGTAGGACAGGCTGCTGGAAGAGAAAAGAGGAGGTGAGAGGAGAAGGGCTCTTGACAGAAGGCCATAGGCAGCTGGGATGTTTAGAGAGAAACTTTACTACCTGAATCCCAGCAAGGAATGGTGTGTGAGACATCTGCACTTCAGCAAAAATGTCCTTACTGAAATCTACTACCTGCTGCAGGCATAGTTCAACCTCACAGCAAGCAAAGGATGGGTCTGCTTATGGCGGTGAAGGTGACCATAATAATAAACATTTATGGCTCCTTCTGGGCTGGAGACTGGAAATATTTGCAACATCTCCCAGGTTACTGTCTACTGTGCAAGGTCACTGAGCTCGCTCATCAAAGGGAGATAATTATGTTACATTATCTCTTGCCAGAGAGGTGAAGGACAAAGATATTGCAAGGTTTCCAATCTTCCTTACTTTTTTGGCTGCCTGCAAATCAGGTTTCAGGCTCAACATATCAACTCTCAGATGTTATGCAACAAAAAAAGGATTTTATTCCCTCAAAGTGAAGCTGCAATGCGACTGTGGTGATTGTGGTGTCCGTCTCGTTAAGACAGTGCAGTAGAAGAGGGTCACCTGACTCAAGGAACCAATGGGAATCACGAATGAGCGATCACCCCAGAGGGTGGAGTCCTTTCTCGGGCAGAAAACATGTAGTAAGGACTGGAGCAGCTGGGCAGGCCACTCCAAGGCTGGAAACCCCTGTACCAAGTTTCTCTTTATCGATAAATACCTTTTGCTCCTTACAAAGTCTGGAATCTCTTGATGATGCCATGTCATTACATAATAATGACCATACAGAGAAAATTCTGCAAGTCAATGTCCATATCCTGTCAACGGTCACGATGCCTTCATTTTGCAGCAGTTTGCTGTTCCAGCTGCATTTGAATCACGTCATACCAAAGGATGGCTTCTACAAGACCTATCCTTTGCTGTGGCTCATGACTGATGTGTAAGCCATCCATGTGTATGCAACATATTTGCAATGAAGGCCATACTCGCCACATGAAATCACGGAATCATAGAATCTCATCGAGCTTGCACTGAGAACAATCCTTAACCCCATATTTACCCGAATCCCCCTGATACTAAGGAGTAATTTACCTTGGCAAATCAATCTAATCCACACATCTTTGGACTGTGGGAGGAAACTGGAGCACCTGGATAAAACCCATGCAGGCATGGGGAGAACATGCAAACTCCACACAGACAGTCACCCGAAGCCAGAATTGAACTCGGGTCTGTGGCGAATGAGATGGAGCAGATCACTGCTGTGCTGAAACAACATCTTCACTACTTTGGACTGCTCTGGAGGAGTTCTGAAGTACACAGCAGATGGTTGTCACAGTTCTGGGTGGTCTGCTATCTGCTGCATAGCCCTTTGCCTCCAGCTGTACAGCAAGCAGTTCAAGAGCAGGATCATGAGGAGGAAGAAGAGAAAGCGGAAGAGAGGCTTTGGTTGTGACCTTCTAAAATTCCTTAGATTCTGGTATGATTCTAGTAGTTTGAAAGTGAAAAAAATGTAACACCTGAAGACAGGTAACTACAGGTCCTGTAATACTGGTATCAGTCATCAAGAAAATGCTGGAATCCAAAGTTAAGGGAGTGGTAACTAGCGATTAAGAAAACCATTATCAGGTAAGATAGAGTGAACATGGTTTCATAAAAGGGAAATTATGCTTGTCCGCTCTCACAGGACTGGCAGCATCCGCTTTAGGAGGTTGTGTGATGCTAACTACTCATGATATTGGCCTACTAGCTTAGGGCTGGAGGCAATCCACAGTGATGTTGCTATTGAGTGGACACTGAAACTCATTTAAAACAGCAGGCAGTGCAAAGTTCACATGCTGCCTGCATTTCAGAAAATAGGCATGGGATTAAACTGCACATCGTGCCCCCCCCCCCCACCTTCCTTTTCTTTAATCTCATTTTCCCTCAGCTCCCGAGCAAACACATCCACTGTGGCTAACAGGCTGATCAACCTGCTCCCCCCTATCAGGCCTGACTCTCTTTGTCCATGCTCTGTGTCAGTTCAGAACAGGGACATGGCAAATTATCTCCCAAGACAGAGAGATTCAGCTGAGTTAACTGAGACTGGGAGTTCGGCAGAGTGAAGGCCTTTGGATGTGAACTCCACAGCCACTTTCAATCTATCATCGTTACATTGAACTGCGTTCTCCTAGCTGTCCCTTAAAGTTGAAAAACATCCTTCCTGCTCAGTAAAGCCAACCCACATCAAAGTAATTAGTGGCTGCTGCATCTTGCCTCACCAGAATTTCAGCAGGTTTGAAAGTAAGGCAGTGCAGGACTTCCAGCCAATGTGGCATCTCAACCCTACCATTAATTGTAGGATCTGATCATTAGAACAGGGAAAGTTATGCAGGCTACCTGAGTCCAGCCTCAAATACATTAGGCTGAGGAGTGGGGAAGGTTGTAAATGAATGAAGAGGCTGAAAGACAAACTTGCATTTATATAGTGCTTTGTACAAAAATCAGGGTCAAATCTATCCAGTCTTGTGCATCCCACACCGCACCCAGCCAAATCTCCAGTCTTAGCAGTGGGACCAGAGGATCCCAGCCACAGGCGAGGTTGGGGAATTGTTGCCTTGATGTCTCAAAGCTTTTTGCGGCCAATGAAGTACCTTTGAAGTGTAGTCACTATTGTAGAATAGGAAAAGCGGCACCAGCATGCATAAAACAAACAGTAATGTAATAATGACCAGATAATATGTTTTTATGATGTTGCTTGAGGGGTAAACACGGGGGCTTTTATGAGAGGCCAGAAAGGCCTCAGTTTAACTTCTCATTTGAAAGATGGCAGTGCAGCATTCCCTCAGTATTGCACTCAGGTGTCAGTCTTGATTTTGGTGCTCAAGCTCTTGAGCCTATAACTTAGTGAGGGGATACTGCTAACTGAGCCACAACTGATATAATTAGGCCTCAAGTTGTTCAAAGTGGTTTGGTAAAGTAGACAAATGGTTTGTGAAGATGGGAGAAAATGATATAAAGCATTCTATAATTCTATATTGCTTAAAGGAAATAATGATAATGCCGGAAGAAGCAGACAGATGGTAGCCATATCGAGAAAAAAGCAGCAACCTATTTCAGTCCTGTCCTGAATGCCCATCCTCACAGAGATTTGGTGTGAGTGGCGGGTCAGGGAAGGAGACCGGGAATAGGCATATTTAGGATTTTCTGGCTGGTGATTTCCCCAGAACCACAAACTCCAGACATTGAGGATATGTCAGACAATTAGAGGATGTTATAGGCTTTACTGGACTTTCTTGGGACACAACCTAAGAAACATGATTGGGCACTTTCAAATATTCCACAGAAATTGCCACTGGAGCTGCCCGTGATTATAACATTGACATTTCCTGCTATCTAGAGTTAACCAAAGGCACGATGCCCCAGAGGAGGAAGATTAAAGGGAAAGAGAACTCCCATGTCTGCATAATCTGCACCATCATTGACCCTTTCTCACTCACTTGCTAGCTCAGAGATATATGTCTGGAGAGTGTAGCTAATTCTGATGAGAGTCATACATGAGGAAAGCAGATGTATAAGTGAGAACTGACAGTGGAAAGCCTGCACTTCATAAAGGTCCATCCCAGGGTGCTGTGGCCTATAGACTCATATAACCCTGATATTTATAGAAGGACGCTGAATGAACATCACATTCACAAGGAGACACGGAGGACCTGCGACAGTTCTCTGGTTTCATGACAGATTCCTATGTCATTCTCAGTATCAATGTATCAGAAGGGTCTCACACAATTCAGCATGATTTGAAGTAAATGGTGGCACCAGACATAACTGACAACCCATAGCCAGTCATGACATTCAATGTGGATATTTTAACAATTGATCCACAGGCCTTGTGGGACAATGGCAAAGGAATTCGGGGCCCAATGTCTGAAGGTGTGAAGCATCTATCTGATACCATTGGGTCTGCTCTCCGGTGATCGGTGGTTCTTCAGATCCAGGGCCCAGTACATGAAACATAGCTCCAGTCAACCTTCTCAAAGCTCCTGTTGACAGCTCAAGCTACTTTTTCAACATTCTCCTCATACATGTGGTCATATGGATGCCAGGATAAGGGACCAGGCTCCCCATCTATCTGAAATAGTGAAGAAGCTTGCAGATGAATCCTTCCAGGGCTCAAAAGCCCTGAGGAAGCAGCAATCTCAGTCCCAAGAAACTTAAAATGCCACAGCTACCTGGCCTTCAGGTGTCACTGCAGTAAAAAGAAACACTTAGGCCCTGATTTTCACCACAATGGAGTGCCTCAACATGGCAAAAGTCCCGTAAGTGGACAAAATTCTTGAGCTGTCTTTGAACCCAGCATCTTCCATTTCCATGGGGTGGGCCTGGAGTCAGGCCAAGATTCACATGTAAGCAATTTGCAGGTGCAACTGGCCATTTAAATCACCAGTTGCCTCCACTGAATTGGAGCAGGTAAAAGGAAATCTGAACTTGATGGATTTTCTAGATAGCAAGGGTGTCCCTTTGGAGAGATAAGGTACTCATTTGGCTAGAGCCCTGGGGCTCCTTTGAGAGAGATGAGGCATCCTTTGACGTTGTTATAATTAAATATAATTATGCACTTTCTATCCACAAACCCATTGGTACTATCCAGCTGTTAAGCTGTCCTGGAAGTGCCCAGCTGTCAAGGAATTGTCAGGCTATCCAGGCAGTGGAAAGCTGTCCAAGAATATCAAGTTATCCAGCAAGTGTCAAAGCTGTTCTGGAAGTTGGCATGGATAGGATAAGGATAAAGGGGAATGGGTGAGGGTATATAGTAGCATAAATTGGTACTGAATTGGCATGGGGTATGAGTGGCATCAGCATGGATGGGGTTATGGGCTTGCCTGAAGGTAGAGGGATGTGAGTGGCCACAGGCATGAGTATTATGGGTTGACAGAAGTTGTTGTGGATGGGCTATAGAGAGTGTGTGGCAGGTGTGGAGGTGGGGGGACGGTGAGGAGTAAGGGCTGAAGGAAGTTTTGACTTTATTATTATTTATATATTTATTTAAGCCCAGTGCCTGAACACAAGTAGGCCTTCCACCCAGCCTGCCCCCACACCTGACAGTGTCCACACTTAGACCAGGAAATTTCCTGACTCTGCAAACCCCACCTGGGAGTAATTGTTAATATTTCCTTATTAACCCAGGTTTGCTTGGTTTCTCTGTTCCCAAGATGTTTTATGTTCATTTCTACGCCCTTATTGAACCATTTCCACCTCTTCAAGACATGAGGGAGAAAGCAGCATGTCTTTAGACTCTATTGGAAGGGTAGCTCCAAGTTGGTGGTCATCCACTTTAATGTGTCTTGTGTAAGTCTGTCATTTGCTCTTCATCCTGCTCCTATTCTATCTTCATTATAACATATGAATCTCTTGATGAAAGGGTGGGAAGCAAAACATTTCCTAGCTTGGAACTGCTGAAAGGCAGCTTACAGAACCTGTTCTTAATAGCACAGCTGAGAATAGAATTTTCAACCAACATCATCAAAAGGCGATCATTTGGTTGCTCACCTCTGTGTGCAAATTGGCAACTGTGTCATTCTACATTACAAGAGTGACTACAATTCAGAGATATTGAATTGATTGTGAGGCACTTTGAGACATTCTGAGATGGTGAAAGATGTTGTATGAGTGCAAGTTTTCTTTCAATTGCTTTAATCAGAACTGATGATAACGATGAATAATGAGCCAGAATTAATTGTTATGAAGCCATGCTCTATAAAAATGACCTCGTGTTCACCGGCTGAAAATCCCTGACTAAGTTTTTTAGTCAGGAGCAAACTGTTACGATGCCAGCGAGAGTCTGGTGACTTGTGGAATTTCTGCACAGACTCAGAATTATCTCAGATGTCCGGAAAGTTCTTTATTAAATTACCCTGGATGGACTGCCCGCCCTTAAATGGACATGCTGAGATAAACTATCAATGGAATCCACATTTCCTATTGTCTGAACACCCGAACTCAAAGATCAGACTCCATGTGCCAGTTCTCCCAAAAAAAAAGGCTAAATCTCAATTCCAGTGCAATTTCCACTAGGTCAGTTGGTGTGACCTGAATCACAATCCTTCTCCACTGGGAGGGGCAGGGCCTAAAGAAGCCATTTTTAAAGGGTGCTTCAATCTTGCATTAACACTTAAGGCCCTCCCACCACTCCCTACCAGCTGCATCAAATGCCCCTCCCTTAATTGCCAGCATTATCAGGATCCCAATGCACCTCCCACCCCTATTACCAGCATTAAATGCTCCCTCCACCCACATGTGTGATCCCCTGCCACTTCAGGCCTGCCTTCTTTCAGGCCCCGCCTGCCTCAGACCCTATCCCCTTCAGATTAGCATTGATTGGCAGTAGGCTACTGAGAGAAATTCTCAACTTGGAGAGTTACCAACCAAACTCCGGTCCCTGTAGCAACAGCACTGCAGTGGCCGGAAGACAAACTACACAGAGCTGCTTGAGGTTAGGGCTGGGATTTTGCCATTGCAGGTGCTTTCAGGCGCAAAGTGGTCATAAAGTGGGGCATAAGGCGATTAGCAACCGGCACCATTTTACAACAATAGGGTTTCCGGCGCAGGTAGTCTCTCACCAGAAATGGGCGAGAGGCAGGTTAATTTATTGAAATTTATTTACATAAGTATTTCAATGTCATTAGCAAGCCTGGTGCTCAATTGTCCGAGCTCAGCTTTATGACCTTGCCAGGAAAAGTTCTTGCTGACGAGGAATAGACATGCTCCCAATGAACAGGGAGCAGTTGACTTGGCCTCACTGGTGGAGCCAGAGGCCATTGAGGCCTCCCCAGGGAGGCTGAGAGCAAGAGGGTTGCCCCTTGGGAATGCCAGACTGCAGTGCCATGCTGGCACCTGGGCAATGCCCACCAGGCAGTGCCAGGGAGTGGAGCCAAAGGGGTGTGGCCAGTGGAGGTGTGGCCAATGGGGGTGGAGCTAATGGGGAAGGGAGCCCACTGCCATTCTGCAGCGATTGGTGGGAGGAGAGCAGCGGGACCACAATCAGTGGGGGGAAGGAGGGAGAGGAGGGCCTGCTGCCACTCTGCAGCAGTCAGTGGGGGAAGGACAGCAGGTCCGCGATCAGTGGGGGAGGGAGGGAGGGAGGGAGGGTATGCACAATCAGTCTGGACAGTGGGGAGGTGGGGGGATGGGAGTCGGTGAGGGCTGAATCCACACTGATATGTTCAGTGGGAATTCAGACTAGGATCTCTCACGCTTGGTACACTGCAGAGGCCCCCAGTGTGAATAACATGAAATTTTGGGGGTGGGACCTATTCCCACTGGAGAGGCTGGCAGTATAGCACTGAGCTGGCTACTGCACATGCACCGATCTATCAGTGCTGAGGTCAGCACATGCACAGTCTCCCTCTTTGCTGGCCAGCTCGATCACTGGGCAGACCCGTGACTCCCATAATGCCGGTCTTCTGCCCTCCTATGATCCGATTGCTGGTCCCCCTGGCCATTCTGGGGCCCAACCTCCAACCAGCCCCTCCTGGCCCACCCCACTCCCTCCAGCCCCCACCACCCCCAACCCCAACCCCCCACCTACAATCCTAACCCACTCCACAAGTCTCACCCCACTCACCCAGCAGGCTGACCCTCCCCAGTCTACCTCAATCGCTGGCCTCCCTCCTTCCCTGTCTGATCCCTAGGCAGAGTGACAGCAGGACTCCCCACCCCCAACTGATTTCCCACTTGGCCCCACCTCCAATAGGGCCTGCCCCCTTGGTACTGCCTGATGCCCAATGGGCAATGCCAAGGTGCCCCATGGGCATTGGAACTTTGCTCCTTGAGCAGTTCTGGAGATACTGCCAGAGTGTCCACATGCAAGGGGCACCACTCCTCCACCACCCAACCTCCTGGGCAGCCTTGACTTCCCCCCATCTTCACTCCAGTGGGGGTTGGGGCTCTGGTTCCCCAAAAGTGGGGAGTTACTGTAAACCCCGCTGGAATGAAACACTGGTAGTTTGGGAGAGGTTAGCGGGCCTGGAGACTTCAGCATTTAAACTGTAGGGAGGTGATTATTTAAATAATTTCCGTGTCTCCCCACCAATTTCTGGTGCGGAGCAAATGCTGCTGGATATCTGGCGCTGGAAGACACAAGTGGGACATGGATGTTCGCGCAAACCCCACGAATCGACCACCGCGGGATTCTCCCGGCCTGCTGCGTTAATTCCTTAGCACAGTAAGATGGGAGAATCACGGCCGGTATGTTTCCTTCCGGCCCTGACCTCATTAATTATGCACCCTGGGGTGCGGCATTGGATTCGTGGCAGGGCTGACCTGATGGTGTGTAGGCAGCTGTCCTATCTGAGCACTATATTGAAAAGATGCCCAGCGTCACTGAAGATGTAGTGAAGGGCTCAGTGAAGGCCAGCTCGATCACTGGGCAGCCCCACGATCTCCGCAACACTGGTCCTTCTGAGCAGAATTTATTGACACTGAGGGCCTCACCTGTCAGATGGGGAGCCGAAGTCAGACCCATGCTGCTTCTTTTCGGGAGGGCCTGCCAAACCATGAGCCATTAAGCAGCGGGGAGCCCAGCGATAGGCCTTCTCCTGGAATCAAGACCCCGCCTATTAAGAGCTGCTGGCTGATCAGGGGCCAATAGCACTTGTGTCCGGTAGTGCCACCAGGGAGGCCACACCTGCTACTGGAAGGACAGGCACCAGGGTCCCAGGATCATGGAGGAAACCAGGCCACGGGTAATTAATGTGTAGGGTTGCACTGAATGGAGTACAGGGGGTCCCAGTAGCAAAAGCAGTGGGGTTGCTCCCAGCAGGCCCCTTTTCCGAATATCCAGTTCCTCTATCAGACACTCCTCATGAAGGTACAAGCTGGCCTCATGGTTTTAGCAATGCTGTACAGTGCATGCCAACTGGCCCAGTTCCAGTTGAGTTAATACCAGCAGCAGTGAGGCCCTGGAGTGGTCATTGGTTGGCCATTTGAAGGCCGCTCAATTGGTTGCAAGGCAGGAAGGGCAATCTTGGTCATCTAGAACTTAATTCTGGCAGAAACATCAAGGCACTGGGGTTCAGATAAGGGCACCTAATTAAATGCCCCTTTCAACTGCGAGCTCATCATAGGCAAGAGCAGAAGTTACTGCCCACTATTGCAAAAAGGAATATAGAGACACTGGACATGGTGCAAAAACAAGGTAATGCTGGAACTGAGAGGTTAAAACTATTAGTAATGATTGAACAGGCCAAGCCTCTTTTCTTTAGAACAATTGAAACTCTGAAGTGACCTGAAGTAGATTACGAAGGAGTTCAACAGGATAGATGTGGGGGGGATGCTTCCAGCTGCGAAGGAATCCAAAACTATGTGCTGTACATATAAGACAGCCACTAATAAATCCAATAAGGAATTCAGGAGAATCATCTTTGCTCAGACAGCATTTAGATTATGGAACATGCATAACACATGGAGCAGTTGAGGCAAATAATATAGATGTAGTTAAGCTCAGTTGGAAGACAGGAGTAGACTATTCTGCTTGATTTTTGAGAACAAGCAAGATAGGAGGAGGCTTATGGAAAGTATAAACACAGGCATGGACCAATGGATCGAATGCTGTGTTTCAGTGCTGTCAGTTCTATGTAATTCTAAATTATTTCATTGCCATTTGTGGGACATTGTTCCTTCTTCTTCTTAGGCAATCAAATGATCTGCTTCCACACTAAAAATGCGCAACCAGGTGAGGCAGATGGTGGTTGGAGGAGTGGGTAGATGGGATGCCCAGGTTGCCATGTGCCCCTTTCACTGTCAACACTTGGCTTCAGCTTATAATCATAGAGTCATAGAGGTTTCCAGCATTGAAACAGGCCCTTCGGCCCAATTGTCCATGCCACCCTTTTTTTTAAACCCCTAAGCTAATCCCAATTGCCTGCATTTGGCTCATATCCCTCTGTACACATCTTACCCTCGCAACTGTCTAAAAGCTTTTTAAAAGACAAAATTGCACCCGCCTCTACTACCACCTCTGGCAGCTCGTTCCAGACACTTACCACCGTCTGTGTGAAAAAATTGACCCTCTGGACACTTTTGCATCTGTCTCCTCTCACCTTAAACCTATACCCTCTAGTTTTAGACTCCTCTGCCTTTGGGAAAAGATATTGACTATCTAGCTGATCTATGCCCCTCATTATTTTATAGATATCTATAAGATCACCCCTCAGCTTCCTACACTCCAGAGAAGAAGTCCCAGTCTATCCAGCCTCTCCTCATAACTCAAACCATCATGTCCCGACAGCATTCTAGTAAATCTCTTCTGCACTCTTTCTGGTTTAATAATATACTTTCTATAATAAGGTAACCAGGACTGTACACAGTATTCCAAGTGTGGCCTTACCAATATCTTGTACAACGTCAACAAGATGTCCCAACTCCTGTATTCAGTGTTCTGACCGATGAAACCAAGCATGCTGAATGCCTTCTTCACCACCCTGTCCACCTGTGACACCACTTTCAAGGAGCTATGAACATGTATCCCAGATCTCTTTATTCAGTAACTCTCCCCAACACCCTACCATTAACTGAGCTTGCTCTCAGCAATGAAACTTAATGTGTTTAGTTCCTTCCCAAGAGTGCTTCCTCCACTTTGGGCTGTCTTGGGCCAGGTATTGCCAGGTGTCGGTGGGGATGCTGCACCTTTTCAAGCAAGTTTTGAGGATGTCCTTGATTCATTTTCTTTGCCCTCATGAAACTCATTTGGCATGTTGAAGCTCTGTGTAGAATGCTTGTTTCGAGAGATTTGTTCATGCATGTGGACGATGTGACCTGCCCAGTGGAGCTGATTGAGCTTGGTCAATGTTTCAATCCTGAGGATGTTGGCCTGAGTGAGAACACTGATGTTGATGCTCCTATCCTGCCAATGGATTTGCAGGATCTTGCGGAGGCAAGGTACTTCTCTAAGGCTCTGCTATACATAGTCCACATCCCTCAGCCATAAAGGAGGGTGAGTATCACTAATGCTCTGCAGATCATGTTTGGTGTAAGGCCCATGATCTCATACACCTCGGTGAAGATGTTGACAAGAGTGTGGGACTCGGCCTCCGAGTAGTTCAATGACAGATGATAGGAGGACCTTGGATCTGGCCTGCATGCAGCAGAGGTTGAACAGGTTCCAACAGTTGGCAACCCAACATCAGTTATGATAATTGACTGGCTGTGGAGAACCTTTGCATGTGAATGGCACCATATAAGTGTTGGTTCTTTCTCTTTTTCTTACATACTGTCCCACTGAAGACTCTGACATCTGAGATGAAAACATACTTAGCAACAGCTTTACCAGTCAAAGCAAAAAAGGAAAGTTTTGGCAATTGTATAGTGATCCTCTCAGTGCTGTGAGCACAACCTCTGATTGAGAGAAAGACAGGAAAAAACTTTAATTACAATAATTGTGCAAATGAATCCACAGACTCATTGTTGGAAACAAATAATTTGAGCCTTATTCTTGGTCCAAAGTGACCAGAATTTGACCAAGTAAAGCCTTAAGAATTCATTTAGGTTGTCATGAGAATTTATGTCGACATTTGAATGGATGCTGAATTAGCACCAGGTCAGCAACTGTTTACAATGGAACATAGCTATTTAATTTTTGTATATTTATTTCTGAACTGGCATTTAATCTTTCCTTGGAATAAGAACACAGAGCTGGAAAAGTCTCCTTATTCCCATCTGACACATGGACTTACGTTTTGCCAAATATTATAAATCCTTAAAAAGAACACTGAGCACTTTCAAACTGCTGACTAAAAACGAGTCCATTGGAAAAAAAAAGCAAAACAGGGCAGTAATGTGATACAGCAATAGTGCCCCTGAAAGGCAGTTTTACATTTAACTGGAATACAATGGCTAGGTGCTGTTACTTCAGTTAATTATGGAAACTATGGCTTACTCATCAAGTGCCAAATATGTCTGCCAGAAAATCTCAAATACACGAACGTGCTCCTGATACCACCCCATTTTACTGCCTGGGTTCAACTTCCGAGCTGTCAGCCAAAGGTCTTGAAATCAGCCTCTTCATATGAATACCTTATTGCATCTGTATTGGATTTCTTTGCCTACTCTGTGAAATGTTTTAAACCCTTAAAATGAATGCATTATTGCCTCCTCCACTTCAGTAGCGGACATTTTCACACAAACATCTCTCAGTTTTAGTATTTGGAGAGCTTAATTTTAAGATCAAATAGGTTTACCTTGATCGAGTGAACAAAAAAAAAGTGTAATAGAGTTATCTGTTACTGTGTGTGCTAACTGCAGTGCAGCCCTTTCATTCTCCCCTGAGTTCTCACTTCATATAAACTCTGAGACATTGATGAGTCAATGACTTAAATGATTGGCCTAAAGAGATTAAACCAAGGCTGGAATTTAATGGTGGAGATGTGGGTCCCCCGGCAGACCCAGAAATGGCTGGCATTGCTGGGCAGAGCGGGACCAACCAGCCAGACATGATTGATGAGATTTGATGGCCTCGCTCATCCCAAGACTGTAAAATGCAGTTGAGATCAATGGAATTTTCTATGGTCCACTCCTCGCCACTCTGATTGCAGTGGCGGGCGGGATGGTAAAATTCCAGCCGGTTACCCAGTGGCAAGCCAATTACTGAGCAGAGGATGTAGATCCAATTAATGAGCAGAGGATTTGGGGCCTGTTCAGTGGTGATGGGCAGGAGTCCAGATGGTAATTCCAGATACAGGTGATGACTCCACAGTTAAATGGTAGCCAGTCCTTCCATGCAGTGTTTAAATACTCTTTCACTGTTTCTGTCAACAATATGGTGAGAAGAGAATTTCCCAGCATCTCAGTGCTGACAAGGGCATTTCTGATACATTCCAGAACACTTAAAATTTCAAAACTAGCCTCCTGCACCCTCAGACCCATTGTAAGCACTTTGCGAAACAAGACCCAGTCATGGATGTCACAGAGCAGACATAGGATAACCCTACATATCAATGGTGACTCCCCGTCTGTCCTTCTCCAGGTGGTCCGGAAAAGGTTGGAAGTCTTGTTCCCAGCTGATGGAGAAACCCTTCAGCCTAACCAATGAAACCTGGACTGAAGTCGCGATGGAGGTAAACAGCTGTGGACTGCAGCAAGGAGAGTGGGTCTGTGCAGGAAGACAGTGAATGACCAACTCTACAAGAATGAGTTGAATGAATGACGAGTATACTTTGGTTGCAAGGTTGATCAGAGTTGAAGAGTCATTAGCCTGAAAGGAACTGTAAGGAATGATGCACATACACTTGTTACCTGCAGCAGATGCCTCAGGCGGAATGGCTGCATGTGTGTGACAGGCATCTAATCTTGGTGTCAGTGCAAGTCCAATGACAGTGTGCGTGTTTTGAGAGATGTATGTGAGGGCCCATTTTGGGCCTGAGGCAGGGCCGGTGAAAATCAGTCCACTTCATCTGCTCTGGAAACTGACTTTCTCCCTCTGCCTGAAGGGGAAAGAAAACCACAAGGAAAGGGTAAAGAAGAGGAGACGTGCCAGATGTTCAAATACTGACCCTCCTGAATCGGCCAGAGAGTAGGGCGACCTTACTGGAACACAAGCACATCTGATGGAGGCTCCAACAGTTGGAGGACAGTTGGAATTCAGGCCCATGCATCACCAAACACTGATAATGGATCTCTGATGTCAGCTACACTCAATCGACTGGAATTGCAGCAATGAACAGAGGTAAATCTGGTGGAGCTGCCTGAAGCATTGAGCATGTATGTGGGGAAGATAAAAGATGTAATATAAAAGGTTAATGCTGAATATGTAAAAATACAGCCAACATGTGGCATAGAATCACATGATAGCCAAATATGGGACAGAGATGGTTCTATGTAGACTATCATGTTGACTCTATCTTGTAAATAGCATAGTGTTAAATAGAAGATAGAACTTGCTAACATTATTGCTTCAAGCCTTATCAGTAAGTCGAGACCACAACTATGACATACCAGATCAAAACCGAGCTGTGAATTCTATCATTGCTCAGGAATGTGGCTGTTCTCCCACTCCATACCCTGCCTGCCCCCTCAGATTCCTTGATTCGCTAAGAGACAAAATGTCTATTTCAGCCTCAAAACATGTTCAAGATGAAGCATTCATAACCCTCTGGGGTAGAGAATTCCAAAGATTCACAACATTCTGAGTGAAAAAAAATTATTCTCATGCTAGTCTACAATGGTTGAGCCCTTATTCTGAGACTGCACCCCTATGTTTCAGATTCTCCTGTCTAGGGAAACCACCTCTCAGTGTTTACCCTACCAAGCCACTTCAGAATCTTGTATAGTTCAAAGAGATCACGTCTCGTTCTTCTAAATCCCAGAGACTATAGATCCAATGTAATCAGCCTCTTATCATTGGACAACCCTCTGATCCCAAGAATGAGCGTATTGAATCTTCATTGTACTGCCCCCAGTGTAACTATATCCTTCCATAAAGATGGAAACTGCACAAACTACTCCAGTATAGTCTCACCAAAGCCCTATACAATTACAATCTTGTACTCCAATTCCCTTGGAACAAAGCCCAACATGCCATTTGTCTTCCTTGTTGCTTGCTGTACCTGCATACTAACTTTCTGTGTTCCTCCATCCATCCACGAATACATCCAAGACTCTCTGAGCATCAATACTTACAAGTTTCACACCTTTTAAAAAGTAATTTGCTTTTCTATTCTTGCTACCATTGTGAATAACATCACACATCCCCACCATATCCAACATCTATCCACATGCTGCCCACTCAGTTAATCTGGATATATCACTTTGTATTCTCTTTGTGTCCTTCTCATAGCTTACATTTCCATTTAGCATTGTATCGTTAGCAAATTGGATATATTGCTCTTGGTCACTCTTTCTAAGTCATTAATGTATATTATAAATAGCTAATTCCCCAATGCTGACCTTACAGCACTCCACTAGTTACAACATGTCAACTCGAAAATCCCCATTTGTACTTACACTCTATATCCTATCAGTTAATCAACCATCCATGTTAATATATGACCCTGAACTCTGAGCATTTATCAAATGTATTAACCTTTTGGGTGCCACTTTATCTGTCAAATGCCATCTGGGAATCTAAGTATACTATATCTACTACTCTTCTTTATAAGAACATAAGAAATAGGAGCAGGAGTAGGCCAACTAGCCCTTCGAGCCTGCCCCGCCATTCAATAAGATCATGGCTGATCTGTCTTGGCTCAGTTCCACATTCCCGCCCTCTCCCCATAACCCTTAATCCCCTCTCTTATCAAAAACCCATCAACCCGCGTCTTAAAAATATCTAGCGAGGTAGCCTCCACCACTTCAACGGGCAGAGAATTCCAGAGATTCACCACTCTTTGAGTGAAGAAGTTCCTCCTCAACTCCGTTCTAAACCGCCCCCCCTTTATCTTGAGGCTGTGCCCCCTAGTCCTACTATCCTTTCTGAGCAGGAAGAGTCTCTCCACCTCTATCCTATCCATCCCATTCATCATCTTATACGTCTCAATGAAATCTCCCCTCATTCTTCTAAACTCTAATGAGTACAAGCCTAATTTATTCAGCCTCTCCTCATAGCTCAACCCCCTCAACTCCGGCATCAGCCTAGTAAACCTCCTCTGCACTCCCTCCAAGGCCAAAATATCCTTGCGTAAGTACGGCGCCCAAAACTGCACACAGTACTCCAGCTGCGGCCTCACCAATGCCCTATACAGCCGCAGCAAGACCTCCCTACTTTTATATTCAATCCCCCTCACGATGAAGGCCAGCATCCCATTCGCCTTCCTGACCACCTGCTGCACCTGCAAGCTGGGTTTTTGCGACTCATGCACAAGGACCCCGAGGTCCCTCTGCACCGTCGCCTGCTGCAGTTTTTCTCCACGTAAGTAATAATCCTTCCTACCATTATTCCTACCAAAGTGGGCCACCTCGCACTTGCCAACATTAAATTCCATCTGCCATTTCCTGGCCCATTCGCCCAGCCTATCTAGATCCTTCTGTAGACTCTCCACACCCTCCGCACAATTTGCCTTTCCACCAATTTTGGTGTCATCAGCAAATTTCGACACCCTACACTCGGTTCCCTCCTCCAGATCATCTATATAAATGGTAAATAGCTGAGGCCCCAGCACCGACCCCTGGGGCACTCCACTAGTCACCAACCGCCAATCCGAATAGCACCCATTGACCCCCACTCTCTGCCTCCTATTTGACAACCAGTCCTCTATCCACGCTAACACCCTACCCCCAACTCCGTGCCCCCTTACCTTCTGCAATAACCTCTTGTGAGGTACCTTGTCAAACGCCTTCTGAAAATCAAGAAAGACCACATCCACTGGCTCTCCTCTATCCACCGCCCTAGACACATCCTCATAGAACTCCAGTAAATTTGTCAGACACGACTTCCCTTTAACAAAACCGTGCTGCGTCTGCTCTATCAAGCAGTTCCCCTCAAGATGCCTCGCTATTTCCTCCTTGATGACGGATTCTAACATTTTACCTACAACAGACAAACTAACCGGCCTATAATTCCCCGCCTTTTGCCTGGCACCCTTCTTAAACAACGGCGTAACATTAGCCGCTTTCCAATCTTCCGGCACTTCCCCGGAATCCAGCGACGTCTGGAAAATAACCACCAAGGCATCCACTATCACCTCCACCATTTCTTTCAGGACCCTCTGTTGTGTTGATGATTTGCAACTATAAAACTAAACAAATATTCTTTTTGTCAAGAGCTTCTATCTCACTGAGGAGGCTGAAGGTCAACCATATCCAGCAACCTGCTCTGAAAGCTCTGCTCACATTTTGAATGCTATGACAGATTCCGCCATGACGGCTGAGATAATCCATAGCATTCTAAAACTATGGATATCATTATAAATGATCACTTAATAGTGCAAAATCTGTGAAAAATAAACTTGCTTGAGAGATAGGTTGCTAAAGCTTTTCATCTTGCTCTCATCAGGACAAATGCAAGAGTGCCAAATTTCAAATGATCACAACTATTTATGCTGCAGGAGAAAAGGGCGCTAAATGGATGGCAAGTTGACTGATTGGCCGAGGCATTGCCTTGGAGAAAGCAATGGAGAATAATAGTTTCCCCATGTTTGCACGTAATTTAAAGATGACACAAGGTTTGAACATATTCATTTTGTTTGTAGGAAACTGGTTCTGCATATAGAGTCCCTGTAGTAAAAATTATTATGATCATTTAAAATTTGACTTTCTTGCATTTGTTCTGATGAGAGCAAGATGACAAATTTCAACAACATGTCTCTCTTTTCAGCAACATTCTACATTCTAAATAAAATGATGTACACCTCTCTGAGGGGTGGGGGAGAATGGCTAATTCACCCTATCCCCCAGTGTTAACAATCTTTTGAAAAATTCCAGGATTCAAATCTGGATTAGCCAAAAGCTAATCAATTCTTTCTTGGGCCATTCCCTATCTGCATACTGAAATCCGTCTATTGGTTTTTGAGATATATTTTAGGCAGACAAAGAGACTAATCAACAGGGGCAAAATTATTACCTCTACCCACTTTCCGCAGCAGAGGTAAAAACATGAATTCATTTGTCAAATACAATTTCCCTTTCATAAAACCATGTTGACTCTTTCTGATACATTTCGTCCTGTTCCTTTGACGGTTTCCTGGTATGTATTTCCTGTAATTCGAAAGGAGTGTCAAAACACCAGAAGAAAAAAAATGTATTAACTCTTAGCACCAACACTGTGAAATAAATGGGGTGAGTTTTCAGTAGCCTCATCTTTCTGTATTGACATTTGTTTAGACATTCTGCTGCAGCTCTCCACAAAATAGTATTTTGCCATTAGGAAATTTAAGAGCTGAGGGTGATTCCCCATTCCCAATATTTAAGAATTTTCCACCAGTGCTTTTTTTTCCCACTGGAGATGTGGTTGGGTAGGTGTGGGGATACTCTTGCTGCCGTGTCATCCCAATTTGACCAACTCACAGTTGAATCCTGTGAAACTGACCCCTAGCACGAGACTGTGCCTTTACAAGAGGATAGTAGGAAATGGTGGGAACTTAGTTACAAAACCTGTTGCACTTTACAAACATAAAGAGGTGAAATTCAGCATTTTGGTGGCAGTGCAAAATTGGTGATTGTAATTTGGTAGCCTTTCTGGCAATCCTGCCCAGTTTTCAGCTTCAAGGTTTTTTAATTGCCCCCAAGGTTTTTTAAACCCTGTGCCAGCTTCTCACACTGATGGGCCACAGACTTTTTTGGAAGGTGCTCAAACTGCTGCTAAAACGTTACCCACAGAATCAGTCGGCTACTGAACCAGGCAATGGTGCTGTTCACCCATAAGAATAAAAAGGCAATGAGTATCTGCACTCATGGGGTTATGGATGTTTGATGTTTATTGGTGGCACTCTGACAGAAACTGCCATGGAATTATTTCCTTTATGTGTGTGTAGCCATCACAGTGGGCTAAAATGTCACATGGAAATCTGCAATTAGTTGTCACGGAATGAATTCTTTTGTTTTATGCCTCACTGGGTCTCCTGGTCATGCCCAACACTATAATTAACCATTAGGCAACATCATGGAATTGCAATGTGTGTCAGAGCGGACTCCTACTACAGAAAATATGGTCATTAAATCATTCTGGTAAACGGTTTCAAAGAATAACCTCTGCCACTTTAAAGGAACAATCGAACTGCCCACATGGGCTTTGTCAATTTGTCGAGACACTTGCACTACTGGACTGACCTGCAGTTGCTTTTAAGTGAAGTTTGAGAATCTAGGTTTCCAACTTCCAAGATTGTTTTGGAGTTTTTAATCCGGACATCTCTGTGAGTAAAGTATTGGGACACAAGTATTGTCTGTTCATTTTCTTTCTATTATAACAATATTGGAAATGGATGAAAAAAATGTTTGACTAGTCAGTTCTGACTGAGGTACCAGGTCAGGTGGTGAAACCTCCAGAAATATGTCCAACCAAAGTCAGCAAACTTATTAACAAGTGACTCTTAAAATGATTTGGCTTGCATCTGTTTTGCTTACTGTTCCTTTAATAAGAATGTGTCTCTTCAATGTAGGAAACAGATACATTGGTAAAGATTGCCGTAGGGACTTGAGTAGGTGACCGTTCCTCTTCACGCAGTGTTACGAAGAGCTAGTTCCATGGAAGGGAAAGTTACAACTGTTTTGAGATAACTCCTTTCCATTTCTTGGGGTTCCAATATTTTTCCCCCTAACCTTATCTTGTTATTACAAAAACAGAAAATGCTGGAAAATTTCAGCAGGTCTGACAGCAACTGTGGAGAGAGAACACAGCTAACGTTTCGCGTCTGGATGGCTCTTCGTCAGATCCAGACTTGGAATAGTAATGGACCATATGTCTCCTTGAGCCTGTTCTGTCATTCAATACGGCCATGGCTACATTTCTGCCTCAACTTTACCTTCCCACATGTTTGTGGTTCCTCTTTCTGCACTGTAGGGTTCTATGATGATGATGAGAGGCCAAAAATCTGTCTATCCCAGTCTTAAATATATTCAACAATGGAGCATCCACAACTCTATGGCCTAGAGTATTCTAATGATTCATAATCCTGTGAGTGAAGCAATTTCTCTTCATGGGGGAGGTAGTGGCTTAGTGGTATTGTCACTGGACTAGTAATCCAGAGACCCAGGATAATGCCCTGGGTACTTGGGTTTGAATGGCAGATGGTGAAATTTAAATTCAATAAAACCCTCGAATTAAAAATCTCATGATGACCATGAAACCATTATCCATTGTCATAAAACCTACCTGGTTCAGTAAAATCCTTTCTAGGAGGAAATCTGTCCTCTTTACCATCACCAGTCACCTTCTTGTGACTCTAGATCCACAACAATGTGGTTGATTCTGAAATGCCCTCAGGGATCACCAATAAATGCTGGCCCAGCCAGCTACACCCAACATCCATGAATGGATAAAAGAGAAGTCCTAAATGATCAATCCCTTATTCTGTGACTGTGTCCCTTCGTTCTGGATGCCCCAGCCAGGGAAAACAATCTCTCTGTGTAACCTATCAAGTCTCTTCAGAACCTTAAACATATTATTCTATATTTCATTTTGTCCATCGAATCTGAACCACAAAGATGATGTATATTGCCCAGGATGAAGCAAGGCATCTGCCCTATGGCAACCAACCCCCTAATTTTCCTCTCTGCTCCTTCTACACCCAAGAGGCTCCTTCCTATCCATCCAGTGTGACTTTAATTTATGAATGCCTGGAAAGGCACTGACACTCAGTAAGTACCTTGCTGAGACTTGCTACTCCTTGGATTTGGCGTATTTGTAAGAATATTGGTACGGTTAACCATGATGCTGTTGTGTAGATGGCACATGGGATATTTCATCCCACTGCTTTGCAAACACTTTGGCACAGATCAGGTTAAATACTTATCAGGATACGATCCACTATTGTGTTAGCTCTCATGCACACGACACACTGCACCTCAACCTCCATTATCACTTCACTGAGGACAATTTAGAGAGGTTAGGTTTGACTTGCTGAATCTCACTTATAATGCTACCTTTCTCTTCAGGGTGAGAGAATAAAAATACATTTGATTGTGGAACTATTCTTCATTGAGTATTTTAAACTATAAGAGAGTTTTATATCTTTGCACAATTTACCTGAATGCAAGGTATTTTGCTCTCGAACATTTGCAAGGTCTATGTGTCAGCTTTGTTCAATAAATGAAGTTGGTTCTCAACATTTCTCTGCTGCTTCTTACTGCTATCCCCCTTTTTCTTAAACCTGACTTTACCGCTTGTAAAGGCCGTTCTGATACTAGGTCCACTCTGAAAGGATAGGAGGCGGGGGCTATGTTCAGTCCTCATTTAGCCCCAGTTTCAAACTGAAAGGGTAAGGAAGAGGAATAAAAATCTAGCAAGAACCAGTTTGGATAAAGTAGAAGTTAAAGAAGGGTTTGACATATACAGGGCTAATGTTGGACTGCGTGCTGTACCACACACGCAATGATTAAGCAGGAATATTGACCTCAGTCGAGAGCGGTTGTGATATTGTCCAGAAACATGCTCTTACTCAGCCTTGGATTGCCTCCAGATGACCCACATAGAAAAAGAAAAAAAAGCAGCACCAAGGATGTAAACACCATCTTTGTCCACCTCATGAGAAACAATAGAGAGTAACAACAACTATACATCAACACAACACCTGAATCAACTAGGTGTGCTTCAACATGTAGCAATGGAAGAAAAGAATGAAAGCATACCCAAATGTCAGTCCAACCTCAAGCCAACAACTAAAGAGTCTACCACTTTCCTGGCAGTAGGACAAATGAGATGTGGAAGGATTATAAGGTCTGCAGGCCATCGGAAACTCTAGCTCCAAAGACTTGCAGAGGGGAGGTGATACCATAGTGGGAATGTCTTTAATGTTAATGCTGTAACAGTAATAACATTGGAATAGTGTTAAGGTTGTAAAATAAGGTAAATGCATAAGATATGTAACAATGTAAGACCTGAAGTAAACTAAAATAACTCTACATCCAAATGGCAAAGACTTAGGGAGTGGGGTAGAGGAAAACTCTGGTGCACACAGGGTTAATGTGGGACTGAGTACAGCACTGCCCACACAGTGAAGTAAGAAAGCATATGACCCAGACACAAAGTCAGTGTGACATTGGCCGGAGATGTGTTAAAACCTAAGATGGAGATAGCTTGTCTGTACCTTTACTGTATATATTACAAGTAGTTACTAAAGATTTGCAGTTAACATGTTGAAGACTGCAAAGACTTCATTAAAAGACAACTTCTGCAAACAACACCATCCCAACAGTAGACAAGACAAAACCCTTCACATGAGCTCATAGTACAAGGACTAAAGGACATAGATTTAATATTTTAGGTAAGAAATGCAGGGGGAAATGTGAGAGGGAATAGTTTTACGTAGCAAATGGCAATGACCTGGAATTCACTGACCAGTAAGGTGATGGAAGCAGAAACAATTGACGATATTGAAACAAAATTGGATAGCCATTTGAAGGGAATAAACTTGCAGGGGCTATGGGGAGTGAACAAGGGAGTGGGACGGACTGAATTGCTCCACAAAGAGTCAGCATAGACTCCATAAGTCAAATGGCCTCGGTCTGTGCTGTAAGTAACTTTACGACTCAAATAAAAATAGAAGAGGCAAGCTCTGTGCCATTTTTGTCTTGAGGTCTTAAGGCTTACCTAGGTAGGCACATGAGCAGACTAGAGATGGAGGCATACAAAAGACTGTTCTAAATAAGGATCAAGAGCCTCAGGATGTTCCTGGGAAATCAGTAGATTCCTATGGGCCATTCAACATATTGTATGGCTCACCTGTCTTACGTTTTGAGCTTCTGGGGGTTCCATGATTGTCTGTATAAGCTGTGTATGTTTATTCATGTCTTTTTTTTACATCCACAGGTGATTCGGTCCGCCTTGTTGGCCAACAAGGGGCATACACGCAGTGGGTCATGTGAGGGCTGCTCTTGGATTTTGCTTCGAGAGTTGTCTAGTGCTTCCTGTCATTAGTGTATGCTTAAACTGCACATCTTCAGACTGTGGGAGGAGACTGGAGCACCTGGAGGAAACCCACGTAGACACAGTGAGAAACTCCACACAGACAGTGACCCAAACCTGGTGCTGTGAGGCAGCAGTGCTAACCACGGTGCCACCGTACCGCCCAATGTAAACATATTTAATAGCACACAAATTATATTTTCTCCATAGACCTCACCAAATGGATTTTATATAAAATAAAAAAGAAACAGCAAATCAACATCAAATTTAACTGAACAAAGATCCTTTTTACAACTCCCTCCATAATTTAAGTGGTCTCCTTGAATCATTCATCCCTATCAATCGTCTCTCTTCTGGTAAGAATACCCCAAATTTTCTAATCCTACCTTCATAACATATGTGGAATAATGGCTAATCTGAATATCTCCTACCCACTCCCATCCCTGGAGCCAATGTAATCTCCTAAGGGAGGCAAAAATGACACGAAATCTCTTGATTAACAAAAGTCAATATATGCTAGAAAATTCCTCTTTGATCCTCTGAAGTGATCAAAATTAATCATAGACTTTGTTGATTATCAAAATTCATAAGTCATGGCAGCCAATTCAGGCATTATTCAGGCATGTATTATCAGCATAACTGCAAGATTGAATTGAAGCCTCATTATCCTCCCTGCCATTTATTTTAATCTGTAATTTAAAAGTGCTCCCACTTCCCAGATAGGCTTAAAGATCCTGGTATACTTACTTTAGAGCAGCATATAACGAGAGACCACCAGAGGTCTACAAAGTAGTGAAATGGCTGGATAGCGTGCCTATTAATAGATTCTTCCAGTGTAGTTGATTGGGAATGAGCAGGGTCAGAGGTTGAACTAAATATGAGAAAGAATAGATTGGATATTTGGCTATGCTTCATTATCTAGAGATTTGAGAGCAAGACCAGTTCTTGACTGAGGAAAAGATCATATCCTTTGGAGATGTGTCTTTTTGGATAATACTTGATCCATGTGATCTCCTGGACTTGTTTTGATCACTCAGAGGATCAGAGAGCAATTTTCTAACACATATTGACTTTTGTTAATCAAGAAGATTTTCTATGTCATTTTTGTCTCCCTCAGGAGATTACACTGGCTTCAGGAATGGAAGTGGGTAGGAGATATCCACAATTGTTCCACAATGTGATCCTGCTGACTAGACTAAAAGAAGATGGCCTTATTCCTAATAGCACCAATACTTTGCTGGAGAATTCTGGGTGTGTTATCCCATGCTATATTGGCATGCATGATATTGAAAATATTCTCTTTTGAAATCTTTTTAAAATTCATCAGCAAGGCCAGAATTTATTGTGCAACCTGCAAGAAGGTGATGATGGGCCTTCTTGAACTGCTGCTGTCCACAAAGTGAAACTATCCCATAGTGATAGAAGGTTGAGAGTTTCCATGCCAGGTGGCATAGTGGCAGAGTGGTTAGCACTGCTGTCTCACACACAGGGCCAGGCACCCTGGTTCAATACTGATCTCGGGTGGCTGTCTGTGTGGAATCTGCACATTCTCCCCATGTCTGCATGGGTCTCCTCTAGGTGCTCCAGTTTCCTCCCAGAGTCCAAAAATGTGTGGGTTAGGTTGATTGGCCATGGTAAATTGCCCATCAGTGTCAAGGGAACTAGCAGAATAACTACTTGGATATAGGGACTTGGTGGGATTGTGTTCGGTGCAGGCTTGATGGGCTGAATGGCCTGCTTCTGCACTGTAGGGATTCTATGATTCTATTCTATGATTTTGATTGAGCAGTGATGAAGCCTAGTTGTTGGCTTGACTACATCTTTAATAGTGTTTATTTTTTAGTTTTGGTTTCCTTTTTGTATGTTCCTTTGCTGCTCAGTTGTGATTTTCATATGCTGCTTTATGAGTATGAAATGTGAGCAAACAAATGTGTTAAACATAAATTAGCATGAAGGACAACTGTGATGCCCAAAGTGAAACAGGCACTTGAGCCTGATGGTACTATTGTTTAGGCAATGAAGCCTCCAATTAACCAACCAAATAGTGGACTATCAGTGTGCACACATTTGGGGAGTGTGCCACTTTCCATACTGGGTAAGGGCAATCCAATGCCATCTCCTACCCATGCTTGAAGCAGGCATTATTTCATTTCCATATGCAAATACAGGACTCGTGTTCCTGCTGCTACTTTGGTTTATCTTGAGGCAGCCAGTGACAGGAAAACCAAATCTAAACACCACATAAGTAAAAATAACACTGCCACCCAAAATGGGGCCAGTTAAATTTAATTCCCAAATTGTGCATTGGAACAAAGCAGATAGATACATAGGGGGTGATTTTCCCCCTAAAAGACTAAGTGCCCAATGGGTGGGAAAATGGAGATTTTCCTGCCCATTTTTTGGGCACAGTTGCCAGTACCCAATTGCCAGCACTGAACAATCACCCCCCCACCCCTCCACCTCTGGTGACCAGCGTAACATCACTCTTGGTCCCCATGACCAGCCCCCCTCCCTCCCTCCCTCTCCCACCAATTGCTGTGCATAATGTGCAGCAGGCCCCCCCCACCTCCCTGCCCACCACCACCGATCGGACTATCTCCAGTCTGTTAAGTACATTTGGTAGGTGCATCCACAGTGCTGTTTGGGAGGGAGTTCCAGGATTTTGACCCAGCGCCAGTAAAAGAACGGCAGTCTGTTTCCAAGTCAGGGTCATGAGTGACTTGGAGGAGAACTTCCAGGTGGTGTTGATCCCAGATACCTGCTGCTCTTGTCCTTCTAGGTGGTAGCAGTCATGGATTTGGAAGGTTTTGCCGAAGGAACATTGGTGAGTTCCTGTAGATTTTGTCGATCTGTAATGGGTTAGAGATTAATGGGGTTGGCCAACACAACCAGTAAATAAATCTTGAAAAATTCTTCAAAATTAAAAATCAACACTCTAGATTTTGCCAATATCTAATTCAAGTGCAGAGTACACTCCTTATAAAAATAGTATGGTAATACAACCTGTGAATATTCTTATGCCCGGTTTAAATCTGCAATCTTATAATCACAAGAAGCTGGATAAATCTTTCTTAAACTGTGTTAACTTAGCTGAACTCTAGAACCAAACCTGTTCAAAGGAACATTTCTTTTTTCAAGGCAACATTGGTTAGTACATGTGCTTTTAAGCACACTAAAAATTAGATTCATTTAAAGTAAAAATGAAATAGGTTGTTACATGGTGAATACAGGACAAGGTTCAACCGGGGATCCGTGTTGACCTCAGTAAGATGGTCACGGGCATCTTTTAAAATAATTATTGCTTAGAATGTGGGCGTCTCTGGCAAGACAGAATTTATTGCTCATCCCTAGCTGCCCTGGGAAGTTGGTAATCGGCCTTCTTCTTAAACTGCTGAATCAGTTTGATGCAGTGACTTGTGAGGCCACTTTAGCAAGCAATTAAATGTCAAACTTGTTGTCCTGTATAGACCAGACTAAGTAAGCATGACACATTTGTTAACCAATTGAATTTCTTTATTAGAATTTTACGTAAAGTAACATTTTTCCAGTTTTTTAAAAAATTTTGAACTGAATTCAAATTTACCGCAAAGTTTGAACTCACTTCTTCTGATTTATTTTAGTTCAGATCTCCGAATTACTATGCCAGTGAAATGGCCACAATGCTATCGTACCCGTACCTCAAGTTTTGTTACATGTCAAAGACCAGACTTACTGTCAATAATTGTAGCTTCCCCTCCAGCCCCATTATATTCATTATATACAGAAGGATATTAGCCTTAATCTATATTCCTGGAATTGTGGTACACAAACCGCATTCACAAAATGACCTGCTGTATTCTGGCAGTCTTGTCTATTGGTGTATATGTTGTTAGAAATCTTAGTTCCAGTACTAAATACTCAGCTTAGGAAGGAAACAGGTTGGCCTTCAGAAAGAATTTCAAAAGGTATTCTGAGCAGCATTATTCCGTTTTGCTCTTTGTATTATGTTATTGGTAGCTTACTGACACTCTTGACTGGTATCTTCCATGAATCCTAACTGTTTGTTTATATATATGCCTTTAGCAGTGCTAGGTTTTGATTCTAGGTCCTCAAACTGTTATGATTTGTCATTGTTTTATAAATATGAAATTTAAGCCAAACAAACTGAGCTTTAAACTCCTGATCTAATGAATGTGAAATCAGCTAATACCCATTTCTCTGATTGTTTTCTAATACCCTTTAATGAAGACTTCGCAGATACGGACATCACTGAGGAGTTTATTGGACAGGACTGCGATGCCTTCCCAATGGTCACTTGGATGGAATTAAAGATAAATAACTACAGCTTTTCTCTGATTTTCTCTCTGTTTTGATGACATTTTGATTCCCTAAAAGGGCACTGTTCCACAGACAACAACATGCTCTCCAGGACCTCACAATACATACTCAAATCTTGGTAGCAAGTGCCAGCAGACTATCAGAATAAAAGTCTTGTCTTCATTCACACTTTCACTGGGCATCTCTGTACACTAATTAAAAGCTGTGATCCATTTATTCTGCCTCATCCAGGGGGAACAATGGCCTGTGTTAAAGTTCCTTAAGAGTACGTCCAACTGAGATCAACTGATTGAGCACTGACCAGGGTGAAAACTAAGGGAACTTTCCAGATGTGTACAGCTTAGAGGCAGAAGGGTGAATGTTCATTTTTACCACCAGACCTTAGTGGATTGCAACCTCTCAGTTTACACTCCACCCCTATTTGATCTCCTTTTAATTGATGAAATAAAGAATTGAATGGAAGTTATAAATTGAAAGGTTGATCTGCCAATTTACTTGGTGGGGTGGAGGGGTGGGGGGTGGTGGGCAGGGGTAAAACTGAAAATTAATTCAAGCCTTCACCTTGTAACCCCCCTGCCAACTGCAATAAACGGGTTTTAATCCCACCCTCGTCTGTGTCAAGGACAGAAACAAATAGGACAAAATTCTGCCAATCAAAATGGAAATTGTAACCATAGCCAAAGTGCACATTTTCAAACGAACAGGTTTGGATTTATTTTTAAACGATTATTCCATAAATATTTATGGTGCCTTTAAAAATGTAACCACATATTTTTTAAAAATCTTAAAACACTAACAGGTACATTCTTTATTCTGCTCTGGGACAGGAGTCAACATTGCGTGTTTGCAGATACACAATTATGTGTTGGACTTGTTTCTGAGTAAAGCCTTGGAATAACTACAGTACAAGGCATTCATGAAGAATGTTTAGTAGTTTTATTGTGGGAAAGCCCTCTTGCGTTAATTTCAAGGATCACGGTTCATATTACTAACTGGAAAATCCGTGACATCACATTTAGTAACATTTTCACTTGAAAAGTAATAGTATTTCTTCTGTAGCCACCAAATTAACTCAGTGTTTCCTGGCACAATCAATGTAGTGTTTCTTCAGAATCAATTGAGTTACTCGAGCTGGCTGCTTTTTGCACCCCCAGAAAGCCAATAGGTCTTTCACCAGCTGGATAAAGTAAAGAAAACAATTATGTAACTGCACTTGGAGAAGGAAATAAAACAAAGCATAGTAGCCTGCTTTCAGCTCCTGAAGGCATGGTAGGAAAAGCAAATTACCAAGAATACTGTCCAGTAAGACCCATTCTTCCAGTAATCAGTATTCCAAAACAGCAAAACATCACCCCTGCAGCTGTGTACATGCGTATGTGTATGCACGCATATGTGTGCACTGTGTGTTTATTTCTGTGTGTGTGGTGTGTGTATTTATGTGTATATGTGTGTACATGAAGTGAAAAAAACATGTTAGCAGGGACCAAGGATTTTCATTTGGATATTAAAATCTATTGAGAGCTATTTTAGAGTAGCAAGGGCAAAAAGCTGCAGCATCCGACGGTGCAGAGGGACCTGGGGATCCTTGTGCATGAGTTGCAAAAACCCAGTCTGCAGGTGCAGCAAGTGATCAAGGAGGCAAATGGGATGCTGGCCTTTATAGCGAGGGGGATAGAATATAAAAGCAGGGAGGTCTTGCTGCAACTGTACAGGGCACTGGTGAGGCCGCAGCTGGAGTACAGTGTGCAGTTTTGGTCACCGCACTTGCACAAGGATATTTTGGCCTTGGAGGGAGTGCAGAGGAGGATCACTCGGCTGATACCGGAGATGAGGGGGTTAGACTATGAAGACAGATTAGATAGACTGGGTCTGTACTCGTTGGAGTCTAGAAGGATGAGAGGGGATCTTATAGAGACGTATAAGATAATGAAAGGGATGGATAGGGTAGAGGTAGGGAGATTCTTTCCGCTCAGAAAGGACAGCAGGACTAGAGGGCACAGCCTCAAGATAAGGGGGGGGCAGTTTAGAACGGAGTTGAGGAGGAACTTCTTCACTCAAAGGGTGGTGAATCTTTGGAATTCTCTGCCCGTTGAAGTGGTGGAGGCTACCTCGCTAAATATATTTAAGTCATGGGTAGATAGGTTTTTGGTAGGCAAGGGAATTAAGGGTTATGGGGGGAGAGCGAGAAAGTGGAACTGATCCACTTCAGATCAGCCATGATCTTATTGAATGATGGGGCAGGCTCGAAGGGCTAGATGACCTACTCCTGCTCCTATTTCTTATGTTCTTATGTCCTTAAGCACATCAAAGGAAATTATTAATGACTCCTGTAACAAGTTCTGTAGGGAAAGGGTTAGAAAAAATAAACAAAGCAAGGCTGAAGCTTTGCAAATTTAGTAGGAGGGCAAGGCCCTCCATTCAAACTTGTTAGACAAGCTGGAACTGTGTCACATTCATAAGTGATTTTCAAGTACCCCCAAAAGAACTTTTCCATGCTTAGGCCATCGATAGGTTTCTCTAAATGACCTAAACATAAGCACAGAAAGTTTTATTATGATTATGCAATGTTTAGGATTAAATGGAGAGAATTTTTTATTAGATTAGAAATTCCAGAATATCTGGCTATAAGTCCATTCAGTCACTCTCCTCTGTCAAGAAGATGAAATATTTAGTATAGCATGATGTGGTATTGTACATTATGCTGTGTTGTATAGGTGTGCTTTATTGCAATGTGCTGTACTCCCATGTGATGCAATGTGTTGTGTGCTACAGTACTGTGGTGTGGCATAATGTGGTGTATTGTGATCTTGTAGTGTAGTGTTGTTTAATATAACAGTGTTGCATCATATAATGTGTTGCACTGAATCGTATGTGGCCATGTCAAACATTCACAGACCATCTTGGATGAAACATAATTGGCTGATGATAATGCGGTACGCATTACATGGCTGAAATTCCTTGGGGACTCCACCAGTCTCTCCACTTTAACAGGACCCGCAGGGAAGCAATGGAAATAGCCATTGCTGCAGTTTCTTGGAGAACTGCTGGTCTCTTGCTGACATTGCACAGGGACACAGGTAGAATAACCACATCCTGGGTACTTTGATCTCAGCAATGATTCTGAAAAGGCCCCTTTATCAGAGGTTTATGACTGAAGGAAATGTTCTTGAGCTGAAAGTGTAAATTATAAAATGGAGAATGAACATCAATGGGAGGGCAACTGGATATTTATCTACATTAAGCTTCAGAGCTTAATTGTCAAATGCAGATTGTAGGGGAAGGGGGTGGAGGAAGTGGCGGGAGAAGGGCAGGGGTGTCATAGGGCAGAGCATTGCCTCTAGAATGCAATGCAATTTTCAAAAGGAGGGCAGGAAACAGGGATCCTGGAACCCACTTGTCGCCAATTAACAGCCCATTAAGCTCACTGAGAAGATGCAAGTTAGTGCACAGCTGTCAACTGCTATGCGGAGCACAGCATTTTTATTTGAAACTGGAAAGATATTACTAGCAGTGATTTCATTCTGAGATTGGACTCAGTACTATTTGCTTGGCTGCTTGGCCTGTTCTCTGAGCCCTGAGGCTTCTGGATCTTCAAATGCCTTCCTCCTATCTTGTGTAAGGCAGTGGCAGGCTCTGTCCTGGCTGCCATGTCCCTTGATGCTTCTTCTCCAACAGGCAGCTCTCGCCTTGTGACTGAGTTCGGTGTCACATTCCTCTCTGGTCAAATTGCAGTATTGACATTTGAAGACTGTATCATATAAGCGAGGTAGACACGGCACTATGTAGGGAGCCAGAAATTATCTGAGTATCCTAGCCCTGGTTTGAAAAGCAAGCCCTGGAAGCTAATCCACTTGCATTAATAAATGAAGCTGCTGCTATTCCTGATATTAATATTTATAAATAACCTCAATGGAAACATGTGTAGGAAGAATATCGTAAGAATATTTAAAATGACTGCAAGCTATGCATGAAAAGAGGATTGACCAAAGTTGATAAAAGCCATCCAAAAGAAACCAGGCAGGCGGGCAGTGAAAATGGACACACCAACTTAGCTCCATCAATCTCTCTGCCTTCCCATGAGTTGCAATTTTAACATGCTTGAAAGACATTTTCTTTAAATATGCAGACTAGCTCCAATGGTACCTGCACTGTGGAGCCACACAGGGCACCACAAGAAAACTTTAGGCTTTTTCTGTCCTAGCTTCTTTCCATCCTACTATACATGACCACCACCTCACCACTCCTCAACCATTCCATTGGTATTACTGGGAGCTGCTCCTATAGATTCACAGTGGTGCTCTCCTGACACACAAACTCCTTTCCCTGCCCTGCCCCGAGGCTCCTGTTGGGGCCTACGCAAATCAGGGCCGGGAGTTTTACACTGGAATTTACTGAAATTTGCATTGCTCATTGTTGCACAATTGGACTCCTACGGATCCAAACCTTCACCTGACAGGCTTTAACCTTCACCTTCATCACAAGTAGCTGCTGTTGGTGTTTCCCCCAATTTCTAGCCAGTGGACACTCGACCGAGGAATGATTCGCTTCTCTACATGAGTGAAACATCCCTACCCCAGTGAGGAAAGGTCACCACATATTCTCAACCAACACCACCAAGAAAAATAGATTAACTGTGGGATCCCACTGTGCAAGATTGCGGCTAATGTTACGCCGTTGTTTAAGAAGGGTGCCAGGCAAAAGGTGGGGAATTATAGGCCGGTTAGTTTGTCTGTTGTAGGTAAAATGTTAGAATCCGTCATCGAGGAGGAAATAGTGAGGCATCTTGAGGGGAATTGCTTGATAGAGCAGACGCAGCACGGTTTCGTTAAGGGGAAGTCGCGTCTGACAAATTTACTGGAGTTCAATGAGGATGTGTCTAGGGCGGTGGATAGAGGAGAGACGGTGGATGTGGTCTTTCTTGATTTTCAGAAGGCGTTTGACAAGGTACCTCACAAGACGTTATTGCAGAAGGTCAGGGGACATGGAGTTGGGGGTAGGGTGTTAGCGTGGATAGAGGATTGGTTGTCAAATAGGAGACAGAGAGTGGGGGTCAATGGGTGCTATTCGGATTGGCAGTTGGTGACTAGTGGAGTGCCCCAGGGGTTGGTGCTGGGGCCTCAGCTATTTACCATTTATATAGATGATCTGGAGGAGGGAACCGAGTGTATGGTGTCGAAATTTGCTGATGACACCAAGATTGGTGGAACGGCAAATTGCGCGGAGGGTGTGGAGAGTCTACAGAAGGATCTAGATAGGCTGGGCGAATGGGCCAGGAACTGGCAAATGGAATTTAATGTTGGCAAGTGCGAGGTGGTCCACTTTGGTAGGAATAATGGTAGGAAGGATTATTACTTACGTGGAGAAAAACTGCAGCAGGCGACGGTGCAGAGGGACCTCGGGGTCCTTGTGCATGAGTCGCAAAAACCCAGCCTGCAGGTGCAGCAGGCGGTCAGGAAGACGAATGGGATGCTGGCCTTCATAGTGAGGGGGATTGAATATAAAAGTAGGGAGGTCTTGCTGCGGCTATATAGGGCATTAGTGAGGCCGCAGCTGGAGTACTGTGTGCAGTTTTGGGCGCCGTACTTACGCAAGGATGTTTTGGCCTTGGAGGGAGTGCAGAGGAGGTTTACTAGGCTGATGCCGGAGTTGAGGGGGTTGAGCTATGAGGAGAGGCTGAATAAACTAGGCTTGTACTCGTTAGAGTTTAGAAGAATGAGGGGAGATCTCATTGAGACGTTATAAGATGATGAATGGGATGGATAGGATAGAGGTGGAGAGACTCTTCCCGCTCAGAAAGGACAGTAGGACTAGGGGGGGCACAGCCTCAAGATAAAGGGGGGGCTGTTTAGAACGGAGTTGAGGAGGAACTTCTTCACTCAAAGGGTGGTGAATCTCTGGAATTCTCTGCCCGTTGAAGTGGTGGAGGCTACCTCGCTAAATATTTTTAAGACGTGGGTTGATGGGTTTTTGATAAGAGAGGGGATTAAGGGTTATGGGGAGAGGGCGGGAATGTGGAACTGAGCCACGACAGATCAGCCATGATCTTATTGAATGGCGGGGCAGGCTCGAAGGGCCAGATGGCCTACTCCTGCTCCTATTTCTTATGTTCTTATGTTCTTATGTTAAGATTGGCTGTCACATTTGCTAGCAGTTTGGAACACTTTTCAGGATATAAAAGAAGGGTGAAATAAATGAAGGGTGTTTATTTCATTCAGCAACAAGACTTGGTGACTTTGAGATAAAGCAACTTTGGCACACAACTTTGGTTAAAAGCACATGTCTTTAAGAACTGGTCGTACCAAGCACCTTCCTGCATCATCATAATAAAGATTTGAGGACTGGCCTTAGTCGTCCATGTGAAGTTTTAATCATCCAGTGGCTGTTTACGGGAAATGTTGCACAATGTTAGACAGAAGTGAACTCAACCATATTACTTCATGTCCCTTCGTAATAACCAATAGTACAACAGGTTACTTCACGATTCAAAATTGAATATAGCGTTACATTTTAAACCAGTTGGCTCTGATGCGTTAAGACTTCAGGACATTAGAATGTAGTCTCAAGGCCAACACACACAGATCATGAACTTTGTCCACAGGAATAGCACATCTTAAAAAGGAACAAGTTGGCCAGTTCAATAGAATTACACATTATTCTTTTCAAACTCAGTTTACAACTGGTGGTTGGAATCACATTTACTACAGAACTGGAAATGAAGTCATTGTTTTCAACAGTTAAGACAGTTCGTGTTGGTGACATAGTTGTTACAAGTGTGTAAGTCATGTTATTTAAAATGTTTGCGCAGGTGAAGACCATATCTATCAATACAAAACATGCTTCTCATAAAACATGACAGCAGGAATATGAAATGTCATTATTTGTTCAGCGAATAAACCTATCCATTTATTTTTCTGGTATTGCAAACAATTCCGACCAAAACATGTCCGTCATTCACCCAAGTCAATGTGAAGAAAATGCAGTTACACAGTGCTTGGCAAATTTCACATTTTCATTACAAAGCTCACCCAAGTGAATTTCTCATTTTCAAACAATGTTAATAGAGCAAAGGGAAAAATTTCTTCAAGAAATAAGATGCAGTTTGGTACTAAAGAATGAGCCTCCTTAGACAGGGATGAGGTAATACAGTAGAAAAGAATCAATGAAGGACTGAAGTGCTGGAAATTGCAATTGTCCATCATTTGTAACGTTCCATGACCCAAGTATTAACAGTTCGATCTGTCATGATCTGCTTACTGGACTAAACAAAGGGGGTGATTTTAACTAGCTTGTCAGTCAAGAAAGCCATGGATTATGTAGAATGCTGGTTTTACCCTCACCTCCAGTCCAATATCTCTTCTGTCTCTCTTTGGGCACCATGCCTTCAGAGGGTACTGGTGACCATAGACTTCCACATGTTGGTTCATGCTTGTGCTTGGCAATGTACTGTTATCGCCTGCTGACTGACCAAGAGACTCTCCAGATCTTACCACCAGCCTTATGTTTATGAAAAGGTTTCTAGGTTGATACTCAAGCTGTTTTGCCACATTATAAACACACCTTCCATGACTACCTAGTCCCAGAGTAGGGCTCGATCCCAGAGCTTCTGGCTCAGAGATAGAGACACTACCATTGCATCACAAGACGTCCTTATCCAATATCACTCGGAATTTCAATAGAGTGTAAAAGATAGTGTTGCATCCGATCCTCCTAGTTTCCCGTAAGATCACAAGGAATAGGAACAGGAGTAAGTCGGTTGGCTGCTTGAACATACCCTGCCATTCAATAGGATCACGGCTGATCTGACATTTCTCATGTCTACTTTGCTATGCTTTCCCCGTATTACTTGTGTGGTAGCATAGCTCCTTTAAGGAAACGATG
Source organism: Carcharhinus amblyrhynchos (assembly GCF_965287045.1). NCBI lineage: Eukaryota > Metazoa > Chordata > Chondrichthyes > Carcharhiniformes > Carcharhinidae > Carcharhinus > Carcharhinus amblyrhynchos. The sequence continues at coordinate 51,609,301 of NC_137329.1, forward strand.
CCTCAGGGTCATGTGATTGGTCCAGACATATGGAGAGGCAGCACAAGGAGCTGAGCCAATTAGGTGCAAGTGCGGGCATCCTGGCTTGGGGAGGAACCTCACTGGGAGCCAGGAAGCAGCAGAGTGTGGACGTGTATTGTAGTTCTGTTAGACCATTACTTGTGTGTGTATAAATACATTATTCATTTTTGATAATAAATTCTTCTTAACTTGAAACCACAATAAGTCACCTTTGAAGTTATTACACCTTGATTCCCTTATTGATCATGAATCTACCTCTGCCTTAAATATACAAACGGACTTTGCTCCCACAGCTCTCTGTGCCAATGAATTCCAAACACTCCAAGGGAAGAAATTCCACCTCATCTCAGTCTTAAATTGGCACTCCTGTATTCTGAGACTATGTCCGCTGGTCCTAATCTCTTTCACAAGAGAAAACATCCTCTCAGCATTTACCCTATCAAGCCCTTCAAGAATCCTAGAATCATAGAACGCTACAGTGCAGATAGAGGCCCTTTGGGCCATTGAGTCTATACCAACCACAATCGCACCCAGTCCCCTACCCCCATATCCCTACATATTTTATCTAATCCCTCTAACCTACGCAAATCAGGACACTAAGGGGCAATTTTATCATGGCCAATCAACCTAACCCGCACATCTTTGGACTGTGGGAGGAAACCCACGCAGACACGAGGAGAATGTGCAAACTCTGCACAGATAATGACCCGAGCCGGGAATTGAACCCAGGTCCCTGGAGCTGTGAAGCAGCAGTGCTAACCACTGTGCTACCATGCTGCCCAAAGTATAGAAGTTATTTACTAGTTACAAGTAAGGCTTAACACTTAACACATTAACACTTCAATGAAGTTACTGTGAAATTCCCCTAGTCACCACAGTCAGGTGCCTGTTCGGGTCAATGCACTTAATCAGCACTTCTTTCAGAATGTGGGAGGAAACTCACGCAGAGAATGTGCAAATCCTGTATGTTTCAATGCGGTTATTCTTATTCAGGCAGGTTAGATGTTAAATGCCCTTATAGTTGCATGCTTCCTTCAAATTGGCACAAACTAAACATAAACTATAATAGCTCATATTTACAATTAACTAATGTATAAAGAATTTAATTGATTAATGAAAATTAATATTGAGATAAATATAGTAAGAAAAATCTGTAATATAGTAAGAAAAGTCATTGCCAGAGAAATATTCATTTTGTAAAGCTAAAGTCTTGGGTAATAGCAAAGCAATTCTCACTTATTTCAATTTCTTGCACTATATTGGTTTTTCAGTGTCCCTTATTGTCCCTTATTCCTCAGGTTTGGGAACCTGACTCAAAACTCCAGCTGAATCAATATCTTAGTTTACAGTATGTGATTCTCTTGCAAGTCTAACTCCCACATAACTTAACTAAACAAAAAAACTTGCTTTTCCCAACCTCTGAACATACCAAAGAGCATTCTAGTCAATGAAGTGCTTTTGAAGTGTAGGCACTGTTGAAATGTGAAGCACAGCAGTCAATTTGTGCACAGCAAGGTCCCACCAATAGCAATGTGATAATGACTAAATAGACTAAAGGCTGGTCAAAGGATAAATTTTGGCTGGAACGCTAGGAAGAACTCCTCGAATCTTCTCTCAGATAGTGGCTGGAATTTTCCAGCACTTCCTGCTGGCGGGATCATCCAGTCCTGCTGAAGGCGACAACCCCTCCCCCAGTGGCGGGTTCCCCAGTAGCACAGCCAGCAAATGACCATTGACTTCGGCAGGACTGAAAGATTTCACCATTGTCCAATGGGGAGCCACATCCGCCACTAGAAAACATTTTGCAGGAGGCTGGAAAATCCTAGTCAGCGATAGTTTCCTCACGATGTAGGTTAGTAATTACCACCATTTTAATGATTTTACAAATGTTTGTCCTCTCATAACATATTTTGCCAAGATTTTCACCTTGTCAATCAGTCTATCTAGCCAATCAGAATAACCCAATGAATGGATGAATCAAGATGAGGAAGGAAAATAAAAACTGGTGCAGTTTGAAATCTGAAATAAAAACAGAAAGGTCAATTATTTTACTACAATAACCAAACAGTGATAAATTTCAGGAGCTTTCTGAAAAGAAAGGAAGAAGCTATTGCCCAACACAGAGGGGAACACAATATCAACTGAGAGATAGAAATGAATGTTACTGAAAAGAGAGCACTTTTCATTTGGCACTCATCAGGACAAATGCAAGAATGCCAAATTTGAAATCATCACAACAATTTATACCACAGGGGAAAAGGATTGTTTGGCAAGTTGACACTGATTGGTCAAGGCATTGCCTTGAAGAAAGTAATGGGGAACCATAGACTCCCAATGTTCTGTGATAATTCAAAACAGGTCCAAGTTGGGTGCCTCAACCATTCATAGTTGACTTGCCAACTCATCAGCGCCCTATTTTCCCCACCCCTCCCACCACACCCTGGCTCCTCATATTCATCACTCCCACCCCAACTCCACTGGCTCTGAGGTTTCCCCCCATTTCCCCATTTGGTGACCTCTGAGTCTTCCCCACTTCTTAATCTCCCATTTCCCCATCCCAAGGTTGAACAATGCACCTGAACATTTGTCTTGCAAAAAGTGATCAGGACGGACAGGTATTTATTCATGCCCCTGCTGGCAGCCTCAAAGGTTTGGGCATGGTGTAGAATTTGGGGCGACGTCCAAAAATCATTTTACATCAGTGTGAATTTATGGTGGATCTTCTGCTGATGCTGACATGGCAGATTGGGAAACCTACTGGAGGCAGGCATGAAACTCACTTGCGCCCCGCTAATGGGATGGCCATGAAGGCCTAACTTCCCTTGCCCAGGAGAATGAGGTCAGGGCCAGAAGATTTTCCTCCTTTTTTCCCACCAGCCTCTGTAATGGGAAACACTCCATGTTCTTGCCCTGCCACGGGATTTTGCCCGTAGATGGGAGAATTCCACCGTCAGTCTTGGGTTTCCCAGTAACTCTTTCCCATCTCATTGGTGACAAGTGTTAAATGTTTTTCTGAATTAGGCATCCTGTGCTCTGTATTTTATCTATTTTTGGATTATAAATAGGATGTATTTCCTGTACTGAGGCCAAAAATCTCTTGTTGGGAACACATCTCCCGACATTACATGTGTTTAACTGGCAAAAGCTGCTTTGATATGAGCAGTTTCACTTTTAAACAATTAATTTCAGGAACGCATCTAGCACTTAATAACGAGGTATTCCTGTAGTCATTTTCCAGAACTTCTACTAAGGTCTTATAAAATTGCTGGCCATATAAATACTTCATTTTTTTTATACCAGATGATGTGTTCAGCTGGAATGCAACACCAAAGAAAATAAACATTTGCCCAGAGCCTACAACGTGAAATTGTACATTCAGAAAGGATTGACACAAAAATGTTATATGGGAATCTTTATTTAAAGCACATTAGACTTCTTTGGAATTTGGATAATCTTGTGTTTACCAATTTTTTAGAGTAGACACAAGCCGAAGGGCTGCTCTCGCCATTCGTGCTGTTTAGAAGCTTTCCCACCTTTCCTACAGGAACAGTTCTGGCAGCTCTGGGAGGAAGGTCATTGGCCTGAAAAGTTAACTTTGTTCCTCTCTGCACAGATGCTGCATGACCCACTGAGCATTTTTGGGTTTGTTTACAGTCCCAGTAGTGTTCTGAATCACTTCCTCGCCTCCTTTCCATCGGACAGCTGATCAGACTGGCTAAGTATTAAGCAACAGCAGGGAAGACATGCAGTAAAGAAAACTCAACACCAAATGTCTCTGAATCATTTTATTTCCTTTGTGGGAGCATAATGAGCCACTCAGCAGCAAAACTTCTCTTTCACACTGCTCGCAAACAGCAAGTAAAGAAGAAACAATTTGTGTTTGTGCCTTTTGTGACCGCAGGACATCCCAGCCAATGAAATACTTTTGAACTTTTGTTAATATTGTAATACTGTGTAGCAATAATACAATGAACAAATAATCATTTTCTACAAAGTGCTAGTGGAAGTGTAAGTCTTGGCCTTGACATCAAGTTCCACTGCTTTCAGATAGTGATCTTTGACATCCATCTGAGAAAGAAGATAGAACCTCAGTTCAATATCTCATCTGAAAGATGGCACCTCTGACAGTGCTGTACTGCCCCATTGCCTCAATTACATGCTCAAGCCTCTGGAGAGTGACTTGGATTCACAACTTTCTGACCTGAGGCCAGACAGTTACTAGCTGAGCCACTGCTGACAGCTACCGGATCAATTCAAAACTGGTCTCTTTCATATGGTCCTCGGTTAGAATATTTCGATTTGTATCCCCAGTTCCCCATGCAGATCACACTGATGCAAGTAGGAAATGCTCTTCTGATGTGGGGAATTATGACTCATTTTGGGGACAGATGAGAAAAACCTTTACTTGAATGTTTATCAATGCCGGATGTCATTACTGAGAGCTTCAGCTGAAATAATATAAAGCAGTGGTGTGCCAACTGTGCCCGGGGAACACATCTGGATTCTGGGCGGGACTGTCTGGCTATCTTTGCCCCAAAACTGGAAAATCCCGCACGATCACAACTGGCCTTTCCCTGGCGGTCGGGAAGGAAATTTCCAGTGTCTGAGTCCTCAAGACATTGTGTTGACCACTGCCCAGGTGCAGGGTTGCCATATTCCACTGATTTCTGTCCATGTGGATTGTTTTCCTACTGGAATAATTGAAGTGATACGCACATATAGCAAGGGCAAGTGAAGTGAGGTGTATGCTGATTACACAAAACATTGACTTGGAGAGTCTTACGTCTAAAGTTATTTTGCTTTTACCATTTGAGGCTGATGACAGTTCTATTAATATATAAATAATTAAGCATTTTCTGTAACTCGTTATTAAATATTCACAGTGTATTAAACGTATTTAATCTTATTCATGGGCTCATAGCTAGTGAACAAGTCCGATTTCAATCTTGCGGCCCACTGAGATGAAAGAGAACCGCTTGTGCAGCCCACTCACTAACCCAGGTTGCCTGGTATAAAGTGTCCCTGCTTCCAAAGAAGGGAAGAGAACAAAATAGATCCAGCTCCAGATCAGAAAAACCAAAGGGATACCTTACATTCTCTTTTAAAAATATCAATTGCACACATTGATATACAATGGATGCCTACTGGAGGAAGGGAAAGAATGAGGGAGAAAGGGAATGAGGAAGGGATGGATGGAAAGATAAATAAATTGAGAGTACATCACTTCAAAAGAATCAAACAGTTCAGGATTCATTAATCAGATTCAATTCTCACTTGGATCTCAGCAATCAGCCAAAGCAAGGCTGCAGTGTAACCATGTGGAGTACACAACCACCTCATTTATAACACTGACATTTTAGGTTACATTACAGGGCTTTGCTTGTTCATGTGGAATCTCCTTGTATTTATTAATGGCTGTTACAATTTAATACCATATCCTCTGAGACTCAAACAATCCTTAGATTTCTCTGTCAGATCTCTGAAGATATTCCTCTAATTACAACAAAGAAGTCAAACATTTGCCTGGCTCAGATGGAGAAATAAAACTTCAACTAATTTCAATTAAACTTCAAGCTGGAACTCCCTTCTTAACAGCACTGTGGGTATGCCGACAGTGGTTGAGTAGGTTGAGCCTGCACTCATTGAAGTTTAGAGAAATGAGAAGTGACCTTAGTGAGGCATAAAGGATTCTCAGGGGCCTTGGTAGGGTAGATGCTGAGAAGTTGTTTCCACTTGCAGGAAAGTCTAGGCCTGAGGGCATAATCTCAGAGTAAGGGGTCACCCATTTTTCTCAGAAGATATGAATCTGTGGGCTTCATTGCCACAGAGGACTGCAGAGGTTGGGTCATTAAGCATGTTCAAGGTTGAAACAGACAGATTTATGATCAGTAAGGGAATCAAGGTTATGGGGATAAGCGGGGGAATGTGGGTTATCACATCAGATCAGTCATGGTCTCATTGAATGGCAGAGCAGCCTGGATGGGGGCCAAGTGGTCTACCTGTTACATCTTATGGTCTTCTGGTATGTAGGCTCACCCTCACCTTTTAAGGGTAATTAGGGATGGGGTAACAACTGCTAGTCCAGCCAGCCACACCCACATCCCATGAAAGTGTAAATGTTTAAAAATTTCAATCCAGGGCAAAATTTACTTGTTCAGCTATCACCCAACCTGCAAAATGTCATTCCATGGAGAGAATCTTGATGTTGTATTCATCAAAAAAGGGGCACATCTCAAGGTTCAGATGGCATCGATCAAGCTCTTGAAACTGTTGGCTACACTTCAAAAAAGAACTTTAGTTACAAAAAGTTATTAATAAATGCATATTTTTCTTTGCTTTTTTTCTCCTTATTTGTTCAAACCTATAGCTGTTAACATATTGTGACGTGCTCTATTTCTGTCTGCTTTCATTTAATTCCAATTGTTTATTTTTGCACTGAAAATTTTGAATTATTCTTTCATTTGAATTAAGCAACATAAATAATATGCAATGGCAGCAAGTTCATGGTAAAAAAAAGTTATTAAATTATTTGAATAAAAAGGTTTTGAATTCAGAGCAGCAGATTTTATCCTATGTTATGGGTGATGTGGCAATAGGAAGATGACAGCAGGAAAAAGAATGTCAAGAGAAAAGGCAGAGCTTTATGTATCTTAATGGAACCCAGTATTACCTCACACAAAACAGACACCCATTATACGAACATTATAAGGCATAAAAACCTTCCACCGATGCTATAAGCAGTGATGTCGACAGTGTGGAAGTGCTGGATGTGAGATTTATGATTGGAAAGTTTGAGACCAACCGCAGACAGGATGAAGACTTAGTATTCAGGCTGATTTGGAAATGTCACCACCGTAAGTGGCAATCAAATGCATTTGTTGCTCACCACCACCTTCTCAAGAGCTATTAGAGATGGGGAATAAATATTGGCCCTGTCAGCAATACCAACATCCCAGGTACAATGAAAAAAGCCAGCAGACAGTTCTTGGGCAGGATTGGTACTTAAGGTATCTCACATACATCCATTGTACATTTGTCATTCAATACTTCCTTTTGCACAGCTGGTTGTCTTGAAAATTTTTGTTCAGCCAGTCCCAGGATAATACCAATTTTGGATTCATCAAAAGGAGGAGCATCATTAAATGTCAAGTTTTAGATTTGTCCATCACACATTTCGAACAGCGTGGTTAGAAACTGCACTGGAACACAAGCAGTGAAGAGGGAACCACTGAGGATTGTATCTTATACCAGGAGCCAGTATTGCTGAGAAAGATAACAGCATTTTGAACCAGGCTCATAATGAATTAAAACAGCAGGGAAAACTTTTGCTGGGGATTGAATTGAATGTAAAGTCAATTTTTACAGTGTGTCAGTACTGGTTCAGTTGTGTTGGGAAAGCATTGTCTGGCTGAAGCATGTTACATTTTAATTTTACTTTAAAAGTTCTCTAGGAGCAAGGTGCTCCTTAAGCTTTCATTTAACCAGCAAAAACCCGATAGTAAATATACACTATCTATCTCTTCACACCATCTTCTTGTATTTTAAAATCCTTTCACCCATTAAATTCATGTATTGCTTTATTAAAGGAGTTACCAAATTCCCAATGCTCAGCTCCATTATTTCTGTCTTCATTTGGTTGTGTCCTTTCTGAGGGGTTTCTCCAGCCTGACTGTAAAGCAGTTCTGATGAAGAGTTATATCTAAAATAGCAACCTGTCTTCCTATTCAAGACAACAGCGATTTGCATTTATATAGCCGCTTTAACATAGCAAAACATTCCAGCTTTCTTCACGGTTCCAGTTTGGGGGCAGGATCTAAATAGATATTCTTTAGGATTTTGACTGTTACCTGAGGAATGCTACAATCGACTATTATTCGTAAAAAAGGTTCTTGCTTATTTATAAATCTATACACATTTCAATACACTACATGATGTTGCACTTCTGTTTTCCACCAGACCTCAGTCTCTTAGTCAAGGCTTCATAGTTAAATAAGTAGCTACGTAAGTATCAGGTTCTCCTGAGATTAATCCTTTACATCTCCACCCAAGTCATTATCCAACTATATACATACTCCTACGTCTCCCCCCTTTCTCGCAAAGTCTCAGGCTTCATAGTGTTAGCTTCTGGGGCATCCTGGCCAATATCACTGATTTGGTTCTGATTTCATTTTGAGCTTAACAAACCTCACTCTCTCATCGTTCAACAGGAGTGGTCAATAGGTCGTTGTAGAGTTTCCACTTGTTTCTGGTTCCTTGCCTCTTCCATGAGGAGGTGGTGACATAGTGGTATCATCACTGGACTAATAAACCAACGTAATGTTCCGGAGATATGGGCTTGAATCCGACCATGGAAAATCACCATCAACAAGAGCGGCTCAGTAGCACCAGTACAAACCGGGCTGGCTGAGTCCTAAAGGAAGTAGCAGGTGGTGAGGGAATAACAAGACCTCACCCTCACCAACCTGTCTGCCACAGATATATCTGTAGGGGTGATCACCACACTATTGTGGAGACAAAATCCCTTCCTCACATTAAGGATACCCCTAATGTTGTATGGCACTACCACCGTGATCTAGCAGCTCAAGACTGGGCAGCCAAGAAGCACTTACACAAGCACAATCTGTAATCTCCAACCCGGGTTCAATGAAGAGTGCAGGAGGGCATGCAAACAGCAGCACCAGGTATACATACAAATAAGGTGTCAACTTGGTGAAGTTACAACACAAGATTACAAAAGCAACAAGTGAAAGACAGAGCTCAGCAATTCCACAATCAATAGATCAGATCTAACTCTGTAGTCCTGCCATATCCAGCCATGAATGATGGTGGATAATTAAACAACTCACTGGAGAAGGAGGCCCCACAAATACCCCTATCCTCAATGATGGGGGAATCCCAGCATAACAGTGTAAAAGATAAAGTATTTGCAACAACTTTCAGGTCTCCAGCATCACAGATTCCAGTCCTCAGCTAATTCTATTTGCTCATAAGAAATGGTTGAAAGAACTGGATACTGTAAAGGCTATGAGAATTGACAATATTACAGCAATAAAATTTAAAGTTTATTTACCAGTCACAAATAAGGCTTATATTAACACTGTAATGAAATTCCCCTAGTTGCCACAGTCTGGCGCCTGTTCAGGTCAATGCATCTAACCAGCATATCTTCCGGAATGTAAAAGGAAACCAGAGCACCCAGATGGAACCTGCGCAGACACGGGGAGAACATGACCCAAACTGGGAATCGAACCCAGGTCCCTGGTGCTATGAAGCAATAGTGTTAACCATTGCGCTACTGTGCCACCACTGTACTGAATAGTACTGACGAATTGTGGTCCAGACCTTGCTGAACCCTAGCCAAGCTGTTCCAGTACAGCTACAACACTGGCATGTACCTGATAATGTGGCAAATTGCCCTGTAATAAGAAATAGGACAAATCCAACCCATCCCATCAGCCTACCCTCAAACATCAGTCAAGCGACAGAAGTCATCAATAGTGCTATCAAGCAGCTCTTGCCCATTGTCACTCAGTTTGTGTTCCTCCAGTGTGACTGAACTCCTGACCTCATTACAGCCTTGATTCAAAAATGGATAAAAGGGCTAAACTCCAGAGCTGAGGCGAGAGTGTCTGTCCTTGCAATGCAGCATTTGACTGAGTATGTCATCAAGAAAGCCATGCACAATTGGAGTCAATGGGAATCAGAGGGAAACCTCTCCACTGGTCAGAGCTACTCCTAGCACAAATTAAGGGGGTTGTGGTTGTTGGTGGCCAATCATCTCAGTTCCGGAACATCACTGCAGGAGTTCATCGGGGTAGTGTCCCAGGCTCAATGATCTTCAGCTGATCAATGACCTTCCTTCCATCATAAGGTCAAATGTGGGGATGTTCACTGAATATTGAACAATGTTCAGCATCATTTGCAACTCCTCAGAAAGTCAAGCAGTCCATGGCCAAATGTAGCCAGACTCGGACAATATCCAGGCCTGGGCTAACAAGTGGCAAACAACATTCATGTCACACAAGTGCAAGGCAATGACCATGTCCAACAAAACAGTATCTATCCATTGCCTCTTGACATTCAATGGCATTATCATCACTGAATCTCCTACTTTTAATATCCTAGATATGAGCTAAAGGAACTTTGGATCTGCAGACTACTTTAAGATGTCTGAATTTCCTACAGTTGTGGCACTCAGTTCCCCCGGTGGGCATTCTTTCCATTTGTGTAAAGTTTTCCCATGAAGAGCACTTGCCACACTTTTGCCAATTTTGCGAGCTTTAGCTTCACTGTGCTTTTTCTTTTCTTATATAGTACACTAAATGGCATTACTTATTTTTCTCAGAGGGATATCACTTTCCCCATGAAAAGTGCGCTGCTTAGTTTTCAAAGCACTATTTGCACTGCCTTTTCCTGAGAGTTAAATCTTCCCTCGTTTGCAAAAGATCTTTTAGGATTTCATCCAAGAACCTAATTATAGAATGAATTAATCCATCTCTGAGGATCTCATTGTTGCAATTCTCTATGCACCGTACAGGTTCTTTATAAATGAATCCATGGATTTGCCAAGTTTGCCTCCTCTTATTAAATTTCACTTGCTTGACTATCACATTTTTTTGAATACTGAAGAATGAATCAAATGCCTGGAGGACTTCCAGATATGAGCTTGAAGCCTCATCAATGCACTGTCTTGCAAGAACATCATCTGCTAAGGCTCCAACTGCACAGAGTGAAGCATAGTCCTGATCTTTCTATTGCTTTTCAAGCAGGGTCTGTGTGCCGCCTTGCATCTGGAGCATTTATTACACTCCATTCTCAAGTGAGTCTTTGATGTATTTTCTTATCTTTTCCAAGAACTCAGAAGTCTCTCAGGTCTTCTTGTGAAGTTTTTATGGATCTTTAGGGTCTGTCCACCGCCATTATGTTGGTGCACATAAATAGTCAACAGAAACCATTAGTATCCACCCTGTGTTCGAGGTCCAGATGGTGTTCCTGTAGGGTCTACATGTTACCCTAAGAATGTTGCTATAGAACATTTTTTGTGTTTATTTACAGATTGTCTACGAACCAATGCTCTACCCATGTTTATACTTTTGTTTTCTGCCAAATTACACTTACATAATCAAGTGAAATCACATCATAGTTATGACAATCATTAGGTCAATATCGGATGCTCCTGATGTTAACTCTTCCCACTGCACCTCACAAAAGCTTTGTTGCACAAAATCTGACACTAAGTCATATAAGGAGATATTGGGACACAAATGACCAAAAGCTCAGTCAAAACGGGAGATTTTAAGGAGCTTTAAAGGGCATCTTATAGTTCCTTACATGACATCAAAACATCAAGTGATGCACTTTTGAAGTACTGTCATGTTGTAATGTAGGAAACACAGCAGTCAGTTTATGTACAGCAAGCTCTTATAAGCAGCAATGTGTTAATGACCAGATAAAATGTTTTAGTGATATTAATTGAAGGATAGATATTGGCCAGGACACTTGGGATAACTCCATTATTCTACTTGAAGTAATGCCATGGGATGTTCTACATCCACCTATGAGGGCAGATGGTGCCTCAGTTTAATGTCTCATCCACATGATGGCACTCTGAAGCATAGCACTCCCTCAGTACTGCACTGGAGTGTCAGTCTTGATTTTTTGTGTTCAAATTTCTGGAATGAACCTATAACCTTCTGATTTGGAGATCTACCAACACCACCATAGCTGACAAGTAAGAAAGAGAGGTAGAGAGACAAAGAAGTTTAGAGTGGGGATTCCAGACCTTAAAGCATAGGCAGCTGAAGACCCAGTTAACAATGGTGGAGTGATTAAAATGTGCAAGAAACAAGAATTGGAGGCGCACAATTGTCCTTCAAAGGATTGTAGGTCTGGAGGAAGCTATAAAATTTGGGGAGAGGCCACAGACAGATTTGAAAACAAGGAAGAACATTTTAAAATTGAGATGTTACTTAACTGGGCAGTGGATACAGGAGTAATAGGTGAATGGACAGAAGTTAAGACATGGCACCATGGTTTGGATGAGCTCCAAATTTGAGGATGGTGAAAAATGGGAGGCCAGGAGAGTGTAAAAATAGTCAAGTCTAGAGTAAAAAAGACATAGATGAGGGATTCAGCAATAAAAGGGCAGAGTCAGGGCAGAGTCAGGCAATGTATCAGAGACAAAAACAGAGACGATCTTGGAGAGTTACATGGTTGAATGCTCATCTTGCAGTCAAATGGGCAGCACAGTGGTGCAGTAGTTAAGACTGCTGCTGCACAGTGCCAGGGACCTGGGTTCGATTCCAGCTTGGGTGAGGGTCTGTGAGGGATCTGTATATTCTCCTTGTGTCTGCGCAGGTTTCTTCCAGGGGCTCCAGTTTCCTCCCACAGTCCATTGGTGCATTGGCCATGCTAAATTCTCCCTCAGTGTACTCGAACAAGTGCCAAGACAAGTGCCAGAGATTTTCACAGTAGCTTTATTGCAATGTTAACATAAGCCTACTTGTGACACTAATAATAAACTTTAAAATACAACATCTTGGCAGGGTGACCAACACAAGAAACAAAATAAGGAACTCTTCGACTGCGGGACCTGCCCCGTCTCACTGAAAGAAAGTAGTGTCCACCATCAATCTAGCAGTCCTACTCACCCTTTACACCTCCTTCTCCAGTTCACGGTCAAAGGTGAGAGGGGAGTAACAATGTACTGGTGCAAAAGACAAGGATATAAAGGTGGGGCAAGAGGAAGCTCCCACAAGTCTCTGTCAGTCTTGCCCCAGAAATATGGAGACAAAAATAGGACAACAGGGACCATTGGCAGAAATATAGAACTACCCCTTAAAATATACAACAGTTGTTCACCCAGCTACAAACTGCAAGGTTGAACATGATTTGATTCAACCTCAGACAGTTGCCAGAGAGAGGGATGGAATCAATGGCTTGGGAAGATTGTGGTGGGGAACTGAAAACACTGCTTGATCCACCACATAAAACTCTAGATTTTTCTGGCATTTAAAGTGGATACCAGTGGGTAAGGAAATGGATATGGGGCAGGTGATGGGATATGGTATGTTGGATGAAGGAAGAAACACAATTTTTGTGAGGTGGACCATGCCATTTTCTCTCTACATTTGCTTAGAGAAGTGGACAGCACACACAGGTTTAAATACCTATGGGGAGACAGGCAGGTTCTCTCTGACCAACATATTTTAATTTGTGGTATAACTTTTCTGTCCCCTTTTCTTGATTTTAAAAGAATATAAGAGCAAATGCAAACTGGCAGGATTTAAATTTTCCCTTCGGACAAACAGAAAGCTGTAAGAAATATTAATGGGGTGTGATTCAGCTTTTCTGTGCGCTGATTACACAAACCCTTACACAGCATTTTAGTGTTGTATCACAAACTGATCTAGACACAATCACTATGAAAGCATCACATTGTTCTCCACATTTCTAAATCAATGACTGAAAAAACCACAGTCGAGTTATTTGAGGACACTGGTCTCATCTGCTGTGACCAGTTGGGTCAAGTTTATGTTGCAGTCTGGAAACAGTCTTAAATATTAACACATCAGCATATCAAAGGTATGGATAGGCTGTTAACAACTATTTCTCAGCACAGGATGCACTGGCTCAAACTAGTGTCCTGTGAGAGGCAGGAACAGCCCAATGAAAGACTCCTGACTTTATTTCCCAGTCTGGATACAAAAATACTAAATGTTATTGTAAAAGATCGAATGCATAGCTGATTATTTCTGAATGGAATGGGAAGGGGAAGAACTGCAGAAATATGATTAATTAAGGCTACATTGTGGCTTTACCAATGGTGACACCATATTTACACAAATGGACTGACTGAGACACACCAACAACTCAGTTATTGAGTGTTATTTGTCCAGTGACTCATGCATACCCATGGCCATGGGTTATTTTAGTTAGATCACATCACTGTTCAGGAGGTACAATTTATGCCTGCTTCATGCTTGTTCTGAAGCCATAAAGCACAAGACTTGAGATTTAAGGTGATTCAGCCCCTCTGGAATCTTGGTAAAGGCACACTCCAAAACCCTGCTGGAAGTTTTAAACACAGGATGGTTCAGCCTTGCTCAATCTGTCTTGATGTGTCTCCTGAGGAATAACTCACAGAGTCTCTGGTTGAGGCAGTTTACCATCACTTTCTGTTCCTTTTTTACATTACATGATTCCCAGCAAAGGATAAAGCTACCCTGTCTTGCAAAATTGGTGAAAAGTTACCTCCTGTAGGGATGAAAAGAAAACTCAGCAAGCATTGAAAATCTAAAATAAACACGGAAAATTCTGGATTTGTGCTGCAAGTTTGTCAACGTCTGAAAACAGGTTAATATATAGGGCACTGTCCTAAGATGTTAACCCATTCTCTCTTTCAAATGCTGAAAAATAATTTAGATCTCATCAGGAGTAATTTTCAATTTAACGTTGTGATGTAAAACTGGAGTCACAGGTTGGGTGTCCATTATGGAAACCTCCCGAATTCAAATAAACTGAAAGGAAAATCCTATGTGTGGGGCCAACCTGCACTCCCAGTATTGCATTCCTTCAGCAAAAAAAACATTGCACTACTCAGTGTTTGTTGTCTGTTACGAATTTCATCAGTTCAGAACTAAATCTGAATCATAGGGCAGAACTTAATGTTCCTTGGGAGTGGCCTGGGAGGTGGGGTGAAAGCATTCTGTTCAATGGGAAGATGTATGGTGGAGATCCCAAAGACCCCATCACTTTCCCAGCTCCACCTGATTAAGTCAGCAGTGGGGAAAATCAAGACCAGCCTTTCTGTCTTGGAGCTAATTAAGGGCCTGAAGTAACCAATTAAGACCACTTAAAGAGCTAACTTCACTGCTGCTGGAGTTCCACTTTGACCATTAAATTCAGTCTATACAATCTGTGCTGGAGAACAGGAGTGTGTAATTTATTCACTCTGATCTCTGGGCACATGGACCATGGCTCACAGAGTGCCTCTGCCCATTCTGATTGAGCTGGGTAAGACATGCTCATGACTTCCACATCAATACCCACATCTCTGCTCTTCCCCAGAGAGCACTGCAAAAAGCAAGAGGCCTCGGCAACCTTGATGCAGGTACGTGATACACATAGCCTGCTTTTCCTTAAAGGCAGGCTGCCTCTTAAAGGAAAGGCAGAAGCAAAAGGTTGTTGCAATAGAAAATGTAGAAACCCTGACCATCAGGGCACACAGAGGGATCCAGAACTGATGGCTGTGGAACCGAAGGTACTGGAGGTGAAGGTGGACAGGACCAAAGAAGTCATGAGAGAGGGGGAGTCCTCAAGGACCACCCTGAGCTGGTGGAAGTAAGGTCAGCTTCCTAAGTCTGGCACCAGAGGTCCTGGCAGCAATGCCATAAAAGATCAAACAACTTCACATAGGTGGTTAAGTTCAGGAAACGTACCTTCACATGAATCTCTTATCCACCTCTGACATTACTCAATGTACCACACTCCCTCCCTCCCGCCATCACTCACTCCGTGGCACTGCCTAACATCCAGATACATACTCGCACATATCTATTCATGCCACCAGCCTCACCTCCATCCACAACATCTTCTTAAAGCTCTAACTATTCAGCTATACAGGCACTTCACTCAAAGACAATGCTACATAACTGTTGACATTCCACATTCTTTCTCTTGCAGGACTAGGACAACAGAAAAGAGCAGGGTAGAGCTGCTGGGGAAAAGGGTGGATGGAGGATGATGGGTCTCTGCATGATGGGACTGACTGCAATCGAGCCCTGCATCACTGAGAACATTGAGGATGCTATCCACCTCCTCTAAACATTCAGCTCAGCCACATCCTGCTACTCAGCATCATGAGCAAGCTGCACTTGGTGTAACCACAGACGTCTTGCTTTAAGACCACAAGAAATAGGAAGAGGAGTAGGCCATTTGGCCTCTCAAGCAAGCCCATCCCAGCTGCCTTCCCATAATTCCCTTCTGATATTCTGCTTTCAAACATTTCAACTCACACATAGTCTTTCACAGCACAGAACAAGGCCATTGCCAGCTCTCTGTGGAGTAATCTCATCAGTCCCACTCCCCAGTTCGATCCCTGTAGTCCAGCATTTATTTCCCTCAGGTGTCCATCCCATCTCCTTTTGAAATCATTGACTGGTCCTGCTCCCAGTACTATCATGTGCAGTTAGTCTGGGTTATTACCACTTGCTACATAAATAAGTTGCTGCTCACATTTCCCAGCTTCCGCTGTACACTATCCATTGTCCTTTCCATCTCCTTTCTGCAGGAACCAAGTGGTGGTGAAGGGAGCAAGAAAAGCATCGATTAACAGGCACTTGTCACAGCTCAGTCACTGGAAATGCACTTACTTTGGAGACTAGCATAGAGTCGGGATCACCACCTAATGAACTAACAGCCACATGTGCTATCTCATCAGAGCGTGAGATCTCAGACAAGGGCTGTTACAGGGGATTCAGATGATGACCTTGATGGGGTAGCATACAGGAAATCCAAAAGAGATTATGCCCAAAGGATGGCTCGCACTATCACTGTAAAAGAACATTGAGGAGTCAGGCTCCAATTTGGCAGAAGGTATCTTGTAAAGATTGCCCTCTCCTCAGCATCTGCTCCAACTCTCTGTCATGCTGTAGACCCAGAGGTACTATCATTGCTGTCCCCATACCAGTTGCAGCCTTTGCAAGGACAATTTACCTACTCTTCAGCCCTCCCTTTGAGGATGTAGCAACACTCTGACAAATGCGGTAAAACACCATGAAAAGCACTCAAGTTATTTCAGAGACTTTCTAATATAAAAAGTTCCATAAAATTTTACTTACCTGTAATCAATGTGCCCCTTTAAATAACACTACTGAAGAGCTCACCTTGCTGTGTCAGGAACGGACACTGCAAGTGTTGCCAGCACCTGTGCTGTTCGTATTGGTATCCTGGTGACATATCAACTGGTTGGGCTGTGTGATGGCAGGATAGCACTGTTTCCACATACTCAGGTAGATGCAGGGTTAATCTGCATTGGAAACAGCATTATCCCTAATGAATTCACAGAGGTCCAGAGGTTTCCATCAGGTTGCACAGGTACAAGTGCCCAAAATCAGTCAAACAAAAATAGAGGAATATCAAGCATATATTATGTTCATCTTGAATCAAGTTTCATGGCACTAGAAACACAAAATTTCCCACAATCTTACCTATGCCCTTGTATCTAATCAAACACCATGGTTACGTTCCATAAAGTGTGCCCATTTTAAACACCTTTGAAGAGGTTATTTTTCCCTTGAAGGACAAAGAAGTGGCATTTTCACAGACAACGTTTACCTGTTTATTATTGTCTGCATTCAAAGTTTGTTTATGTGTGAGGTTAGCGTTTGTTTGCTCTTACCCTCAGGAAGATTCATCCTAATTTAAATAATTTTCAGCAGCAAGCTTTTGCGAATTAAAAAAATAAAGGTTATTCATTTTCACATTCTTGTCTCAAAAGTTTTAATGCAACATCTCACATATACTATCACATACACACAAAGAATAGACAGATGAGAGGGAAAAGATAATACACTTATAAGTTGTAATGATTTGAGTCTCTCTCTTAACAGGCCTGTAGTTTCTTAAGTATATTAATGCTGCAGCTAGAATAGAGCTCAGGTAAAAGATTCTCAGTAAGCTGTGATGGTTATTGTAATTGAATTATCAGGAGGCTCTCAGGTAAACTAGAAGATAGGTCAGGTTGAGGGAAGAATGCTTCTCCCACTTTCAAGGTATGGTTGTTTTACCTTAGCAGCATGGTTATCTTGCAGCTACTTTGATGGCTTTTCAGATGGTTTTTATGACGATATTGCCATGATGTTTCTGATGTATTGATCAAAACAGTTTCTGCTGTAACTTTTAAAAACAGGTACAAACCTGGCTGTCTTAACCACGTGACCTATACAAGTCTATTGATCTTTCCCAAGGTACCAGGTTACAGCCTTTCAAATTAAGTGTTTTGGGAAGATCGACTATCACAATACAATGAAAGATCAAAGTGACTCATTTCATATTTGTCTAACACCCACTAAAACAGAGAATAGAGATGCTGAAACTCATGGTCCTGTTTGTTACAGTTCATTCTTAACACAGTGACTTGAGTTTTGCAAGTGGCTGTGATTGCTCATATTTTAATGAGGTATTTGTTCATGTTTCAGGCCTTGTCTGGAGCCAGTATTGCCAAAGTCACATGATGTCTTTTTATGGGTGGCACAGTGGCAAGCACTACTGCCTCATAGCTTCATGGACCATGGTTTGATTCTCGACTTGGGTCACTATCCATGTGGAGTTTGCACATTCTCCCCGTGTCTGCATGGGTTTCCTCCGGGTGCTCCAGTTTCCTCCAAAATTCCAAAGATGTGCAGGTTAGGTTGACTGTCTAAGCTAAATTGCCCCGTAATGTCCCAGGGATTGTGGGGATAGGGCCTGAGGTGGGATTGTTGTCAATGGGCCAAATGGCCTCCTTCTGCACTGTACGGTTTCTATGATTCAATGAAGTAGGCTTACATTAGAATAGAATATAAAAGCAGGGAGGTCTTGCTGCAACTGTACAGGGTACTGGTGAGGCCACAGCTGGAGTACTGTGTGCAGTTTTGGTCGCTGCACTTGCGGAAGGATATTTTGGCCTTGGAGGGAGTGCAGAGGAGGTTCACTAGGCTGATACCGGAGGGTTGGACTATGAAGAGAGACTAAATAGACTGGGTCTGTACTCGTTGGAGTTTAGAAGGATGAGGGAGGATCTTATAGAGACGTATACGATAATGAAGGGGATGAATAGGGTAGAGGTAGAGAGATACTTCCCACTTAGAAGGGATAGCAGGACTAGAGGGCATAGCCTCAAGATAAGCAGGGGGCAGTTTAGATCAGAGTTGAGGAGGAACTTCTTCACTCAAAGGGTGGTGAATCTCTGGAATTCTCTGCCCGTTGAAGTGGTGGAGGCTACCTCACTAAATATATTTAAGTCACGGGTAGATAGGTTTTTGATAGATAAGGGAATTAAGGGTTATGGGGAGAGAGCGAGAAAGTGGAGCTGATCCACTTCAGATCAGCCATGATCTTATTGAATGGCGGGGCAGGCTCTAAGGGCTAGATGGCCTACTCCTGCTCCTATTTCTTATGTTCTTATTAACACTGCAATGAAGTTACTGTGAAATCCCTTCTTGCCACACCCCGGCATCTGTTCGGGTACAGCCATCTTAATAACTATTGTGTCCATTTAAATAGAAACAGCTTTAAAAATTGTAATATTTTCATGCCTGTACATAGCAATGACAGCATATTTTGACAGCTTTTAAGTTTTAAAAAATTTATGAAGCAACTTACGATACCAAAGTAATTAATAAATGGCTCTGCGTAGCGTTTTTTTAATGTTCTGTTATTTAATATTACTCACAGGAGCTGGAGAAAGTTCTAATTCCCCTGCTGCTGTGCAAGGTTAGTCTTGTTAAAGTGCACAGTCCCTTTCAGGTTGCTCTGCAGCTGCACATGCGCACATCTTAAAGGAACCATTTCCTGTAGGTGATCTGCTTGTTCCCTGTGTGGTAAATTCTAGCCTGTTGCACAGCTGCAGATCAATGCATCTTAAGGGGGATGAACATTGGCTGCCAATGCTCTGGTCAAAAATGCTTATTATTTCTGATAAACCCGTTTTCAAGTTATGCCAATAAATTCTCTTAACCTCATGGAATATTTCTTATAGACAATTTCATTTTGAAAATATATTGCATCCTAAAATGCTGTACTAGTGCGCTGGCTCGTGGAAGGTGTCGTGGCGACATGCTGAGCAGGAACTCGAACAAGAAAAAATACTTTTCGAAACAAGTGTAATTTAGGCCCAAACTGGAAAACTTGGCTAGTGTTTCACTAGCAATAGATTTGATCTTAAAAAATAAACTGTTTATGGATGGTCAACAACTGCAGTTTTTTTTAATATATAAGTGACTCAAAAGGGCAGGGCAGCATGCTGCAGTAGTGAAGAGCTGTCTCACAGATCAAACCCTTAACCCCTCTCCCACAAAGAAGTCCCTTGCTCTCAAAGCAATAAAACCATCGGATGGTGCTGAGCAGAGGCCAACTGCTTACCCACAGGAAGCAGAGGGGGTTGGTGGATGGAAAAGAAAATCAAAGGCGGTGACACTACAGGTTTCTTTTGCAACTGGTTTCAAAGGAGCACCGGCATTAATCTGGGCACAGATCACCTACTCTCATCAATGAGCAGGTATGTGATGTGCAGCGATGGGAGACAGAGAACATAAATTCATTTTTTAAAAATCTCCCCATCAAAAAAAATTAAAAAGGGCTTTTCCTTCAAGTTAAAGATACTGCAACCAGCCATAGTATGGACGTATGGAGTGTTCTTGGATGGTTGTCGGGCTGGATGAAGTTATAGAAAGAGGCAATAGAGAGCTATGAACCTGAAGGTGTGTCCAAACTTTTAGATCTTTTTCTGTGGCTCATAAATAATAGCAATTATACTTTCAGGAAATTTAAGCCTAGAAGCCCCACTAGATTAGCACTGTCTATTGAATGAAATGTTATATTGTAACCACGTCTGCCTATTCAGAGAAATTGAGAAGATCCCATAATATTGCTCAAATATCTGTTGGGAAAATCTCTGACCAAAATCCATCCCTCAAACACCACCAAAAGCAAGCATTTATCTGATTGTGATTTGTGGCTTCTTGCTGCACGCAAGTTGGCTGCACGTTTGCCTACTTAAACAACAATCGCCCACATTAGAAGTAATTAATTGACGACGAAGTGTTTTGGGACATTTTGAGGATATGGATGATGAAATCAAGTTCTTTCCTTTACCACTGAGTTCTTTCACTGCTGAAAAGCTACGTTTAAAGGCAGAACGCCTTTAATTGAAATTGTATTGTCCTTTTCAATTCCTGTTGAAGTACAGCTTGCAGCTCTGGCACTGATGAGCACTGCTTCTTTAGGCCTTCCACATGAAAAGCACAATGCTTTGCTTTCCATCATTTTCTGTTGACAAGTTCCACTGAGACACCTCCAGAAATCCAAGTGATGATGAAATTCTAACCACAACTAATGCATTTCATAATCGAGAAGGCGGCCATGGGCATGAAGTTCACTGCCTGTGATGTCAGACTACAACATCCACATAGCAACCAAAGTAGGGGAATGTTCCAAGGGATGTAATTTGACAGCTTGCATTTATGACAATCAAAGAAGCAGAATATCCTAAGGGATGTAATTTGGCCAAAAATTACACTGAGCCACAGAAAAAGATCTAAAAGTTTGGGCACACCTTCAGGTTCATAGCTCTCTACTGCCTCTTTCTACAACTTCCTCCAGCCTGACAACCATCCAAGAACACTCCATACCTTCCTACTCTGGCCACTTACACAAGCCTTTAACCATCCCTTAGACCCTAAAATTTGAATTTCTTCCCTAAACCACTCTTTGTTCCTTTAAGATCTTCCTTAAAAGCCTACCCGAGAGCAAGGGACTTCATTGTGGGAGAGGGTTTAAGGGTACAATCTATGGGACAGCACTTCACTACTGCAGCATGCTGCCCTGCCCTTTTGAGTCACTTATATATTAAAAAAAACTGCAATTGTTGACCACCCTTAATCAGTTTATTTTTTAAGATCAAATCTATTGCTAGTGAAACACTGGCCATAGTGAACCATATTTTCCTCCAATTAAACAGTGACAAGGCCAACACCATTGTTTTTGGTTCCTCCCCCTCAACAAACTCAACCCTTGGCTTCAATTCTGTTCCAACCCCCAACACACTCTCAGGTGGAACTAGACTGTGTCCCAATTGATTGCAAACTGAGCATCCAACCCCAACTCTTTTCATCACAAACATAATCCCCTCCACCTCCATAACATGCACTTTCCATCTCTGCCTCAACCTACCTACTGCTGTGGCTCTGAGGTTGTGTTACCCCCAAACTCGACTATTCGAAGGCTCTCTTGGCCTATCTCCTAACCCTCACCCTCCTTAAACTGACCTTGTTAAATGCTGTTTCCTGCAGCTTAATGCATGCCAAATCCTGCCCACCAAACACCCTGATCACTAACTTTTCAAAATTTAAATCCACACCTTCAGGTTCATAGCCCTCTACTGCCTCTTTCTATAACTTCCTCCAGCCCAACAACCATCCAAGAACACTCCATACCTCCATACTCTGGCCACTTACACAAGCCTTTAACCATCTCTTAGACCCTAACACTTGAATTTGCTCCCCAAACCTTTAAGATCTTCCTTAAAAACCATCCCTTTGTCCAAACTGTTTGATCTTTTTCTGTGGCTCAGTGTAATTTTTGGTCGAATTACATCCCTTGGGACATTCTGCTACTTTGACTGTCATATAAATGCAGGCTGTCAAATTACATTCCTTGGAACATTCCCCTACTTTGACTGCCATGTAAATGCAGGCTATCATTTTGGTTGCTTATATTGCTTCAGTACAGACCTTTCTACCTCTGATGCGAACAAGGAAAATAAATTACAGACTTTCACAAGATTGCCAGTGTCTGAAGGGACGCACAGCAGGTGAACCCAACTATCTGCCGAGCTGTGGAGTTCAGCTAGGAACACACACGCACACACAAAATAATCAAAGAATGCACTGTCTGAAAGATACATATGTTTAACAAATCCTGTGGCGTAGGGTTTATAGTGCGTGGAGTTGTTGTATGGTTCGCTTCATGTGCTTCTTTGCTCTTTTGGGCCTCAGTGGCGTCTGGTCCTCTTTCAGCTGGTTCCAAAATGTTATCGTAATTAAAAACGATCCCGTGAGTGTAGTGTCACTGATCCAATGCCTGCAAATAATGTAACTTCTCCCATCAGCCGTAAAGCACCTTTGATTTTGTGTGAGGACAAAGGCTAATTCCTCAAAAAAGCCTAACACTAAAAACAAACTTCCAATCAATATTAATCTTCTTAAACCCACTAGTAATTCATGCTCCTTTTGACTAAATCAGAATTGAGTCTTAATTAGCTTTCGCAAATTGTACAGTTGCGAAATGGCTCCATTCTCAACCCCAGGGCGTTTCCCATAATCTTAAATAAAAGCTCATCTTTTATAAGCACACAGAAGAGGCAGCATCACCACTTCAAAATTACTGGCAAAGCTAATAAACCTGCATACAAACACATTGCAAACAACATCACAAAGAAAGGATACGAAGACATAAGACAGAGTGAAAATTAGCCTTTTAAATGGAGGCTGGAACACATTGAGGAAAAAGATGAACACCAAAACTAAGTTTTCTGGTTCTATGGCACACTTTTCAGCAGAACTTGGCCTCTAAGCAAGGCAGCTATGAGACGGGGAGTCCAGTTTTATAGCTTGCTGCTTCTCCCACCAGCCCCCCAAAAAACATCCTCAACTCCCTCCCCTCACTCCAGTGTAAGGTAAAAATCAATGACAGTCACATTGCTTTGCAGACTTGTTCTGAAACCCCCCCCCCCATCTCAATAGGAAGGCCTTCCATTCCTTATGCAGGTTTTATGTGACCAAAAAATATGGCACACAGGTCATTGAAAGAGGTATTGCAGGTGGAGAAGGTAGTCAAGGCGGCATATGGCATGCTTGCCTTCATTGGTCAGGGCACTGAGTTTAAAAATTGGCAAGTCATGTTGTTGATAGAACCTTAGTTAGGCCACTCTTGGAATATAGTATTCAATTCTGGTCGCCAACTACCAGAAGGACGTGGAGGCTTTGGAGACGGTACAGGAAACATTCATCAGGATGTTGCCTGGTATGGAGGGCATCAACTATGAGGAGAGGTTGGAGAAACTTGGTTTGTTCTCATTGGAACAACACAGGTTGAGGGGTGACCTGATAGGAGTCTACAAGGTTATGAGAGGCAGGGACAGAGTGGATAATCAGAAGTTTTTTTCCAGGGTGGAACAGTCAATTACTAGGGGGAATAGGTTTAAGGTGCGAGGGGCAAGGTTTAAAGGAGATGTATGAAGCAGGTTTTTTACAGAGGGTAGTGGGTACCTAGAACTTGTTGCTGGGGGAGGTAGTGGAAGACGATACTATAGTGACTTTTAAGGGGCATCTTGACAAATACATGAATAGAATGGGAATAGAGGGATATGGTCCCCGGAAGGGTAGGGGGTTTTAGTTAAGTCGGGCAGCATAGTCGATGCAGGCTTGGACAGCCAAAAGGCCTGTTCCTGTGCTGTAATTTTCTTTGGTCTTTGTTTTTCTTTGTTCAAATGTAAATCTGATATATCATGCCATAAGTTTCATGATATCATGGTCGAACATGGACAAGGAAACCTCCAGCTGATACCATGTTGCCCCCAACGCCCCACCTTTCATTGATGAATCAATATTCCATGGTGAACATCATTTGAAGGAAGCATTGAGAGTTGTAAAGGCACATAACATAATCTGGGTGTGGAACTTCAATGTCCATCAACAAGAGTGGCACGGTAGCATCTGCACAGACCAAGCCCTAAAGGACACAGTTGCTCGACTGGGTCTGTGGCAGGTGGTCAGGGAACTAACAAAAGTGAAAAACATACTTGATCTCGTTCTCACCAACCTGCCTGCCACAGATGCATCTGTCCACAACAGCAATGGTAGAAGTGACTCACGTACAGTTCTTGTGGGGAGAAAGTCCTGTACACATTGAGGATACTCCCACCATGTTGCATGGCACTACCACCTTGCCAAATGAGATAGATTACAAATCACAGAATCCATACAGCACAGAAGAAAGCCATTTGGCCCATCGAGTGTGCACCAACTCTCTGACACAGTATTTTGTCCAGGCCCCCTACCCCACCCTGTCACCCTAACCCCATACACTTACCATGACTAATCCATCTAACCTACACGTTGTTGGGACACTAAGGTGCCATTTTGCCTTGACCAATCCACCTAACCTGCACATCTTTGGACAGAGCAAGGAACTTCAGATTGGGCAACCATGAGGCGATGTGGGCCAACAGCAGCAGTAATTACAAACTGTAACCTCATGCTCTGGCACATCCCGTTCTACCATTACCATCGAGCCAGGAGATCAACGCTGGTTTAATGGAGAACGCAGGAGGACATGTCAGGAACAACACGAGGCATACCTAAAAATGAGGTGTCAACCTGCTGAAGCCAAAATACAGGACTACTTGTGTGCCAAACAGCACAAGTGGCCAGTGAAAAACTAAGTGATTCCACAGCCAACAGATCAGATCTAAGCTCTGCAGTTTTGCCACATCCAGTCATGAATGGTAGTGGATAATTAAACAACTCACTAGTGGAGGAGATTCCACAAATATCCCCATCCTCAATGATGGGAGAGCGCAGCACATTGGTACAAAAGATAAGGCTGAAGCATTTGCAACAATGTATCTTGACTTCCTCTGGCAGTCCCTTGCATCACACTACCAGTCTTCAGCCAATTCCACCCACCTAGAAGGACAAGGGAAGCAGATGCATGGAAACACCATTACCTGGAACTGCCCCTCCAAATCACACACCATCCTGGAAACATATTGACATTCATTCACTGTTGCTGGGGCAAAATTTTGGAACTCCCTCCTTAGCAGCACTGTGAGTGTACTTACACAGCAGTTGAAGGAGGCAGTTCAGCACCACCTTCTCAAGGACAATTAGGGATAGCCAGTAGCTGCTGGCCTAGCCAGTGACACCCACATCCCATGAACAAAACATGACAGATAGATTGGAAGTTATTGATGGTGTTTCCCCTTCAAAGTTCAGCCCTCCCCGACCTATTTGTGGAGAAGAAAATCAGGTCAGTGAATGGTTACTGGGTGACAAGGCATACTAGCACTCCCAGAGATAACAACCTCCCTAAGAGTGACCCAAACAATAGCACTCGAACTCTACAAAAAAAAAGCACAAGATGGACCATCGGGAGCTTTGTGCATTCTTTTTCTGCTTGGGCAGTTGCAAGTTATAATAAAAACTTTAATGTGTTTGAGCATTTAGTCTGCCCAGTGTCTAATGTCACATCCAACAGATGGTGTACATATTTTTAGTTTATATCATCGATGCGGAATAGAATTCAAATAGAAGGCAAATAACTTGGATGAAGGCTGGACAATGGTAACATTAATGAATGGTATAGATATCATATAGTATACCATCTGAAAATGGGGATCCAAAAGCACAATCAGCAGAGACAGAAAATTGAACCAAGTACTATTCAGGTATACACAGTTCTGCATTTCATCAGGCAGTGATCAGAGAAATTCTCCACCAATATCAATCATTAGCAGTCAAAGCAGTCATCAACTTCAAATTCGGATGTGACGGGAAAGTATATATGTCCAAAGCCACACCCCACACACACACACACACACACACACACATACACACGAGAAGGCCATTCAGCTCCTTAAGCCTTTTCGACCATTCATAGAACATAGAACACTACAGCACAAACAGGCCCTTCGGCCCACAAGTTGCGCCCATCATATCCCTACCTACCAAGCCTATCTATAACTCTCAATCCCATTAAATCCCATGTACTCATCCAGAAGTCTCTTAAAAGACCCCAACAAGTTCGCCTCTACCACCACTGACGGCAGCCGATTCCACTCACTCACCACCCTCTGAGTGAAAAACTTACCCCTGACATCTCCTCTGTACCTGCTCCCCGGCACCTTAAACCTGTGTCCTCTCGTAGCAACCATTTCAGCCCTGGAAGATAGCCTCCAAGAATCCACCCTATCTATACCTCTCAACATCTTATAAACCTCTATCAGGTTGCCTCTCAACCTTCAGAGAGAAGACCTAGCTCCCTCAACCTATCTTCATAAAGCATGCCACCCAATCCAGGCAACATCCTTGTAAATCTTCTCTGCACCCTCTCAATAGCTTCCCACATCCTTCTTGTAGTGAGGCGACCAGAACTGCGCACAGTACTCCAAGTGGGGTCTGACAAGGGTCAAAAGTTGCAGCATTATGTCCCGACTTCTAAACTCAATCCCTCAATTAATGAAGGCTAGTACACCATACGCCTTCTTGACCACATCCCCCACCTGCAAGGCCGATTTAAGAGTCCTATGGACCTGGACCCCAAGGTCCTTCTGATCCTCTACACTGCTAAGAGTCCTACCTTTGATATTGAACTCCTTCATCCCATTGGACCTGCCAAAATGGACCACAACACATTTATCCGTGTTGAAGTCCATCTGCCACTTCTCCACCCAGTCTTGCATCCTATCTATGTCTCGCTGCAACTTCTGACATCCCTCCAGACTATCCACAACACCACCAACCTTCGTGTCGTCGGCAAACTTACTAACCCATCCCTCCACTTCCTCATCCAGGTCATTTATGAAAATGACAAACAGCAAGGGTCCCAGAACAGATCCCTGGGGCACTCCACTGGTAACCAATCTCCATGCAGAAAAAGACCCATCCACATCCACTCTGCAGGCAAGCCAGTTCTGGATCCACAAGGCAACAACCCCTTGGATCCCATGCCCTCTCACATTCAATCAGATTACACCTAATTTTCAGCTTCACCCATCTATTTGGATCCATAACCCTTATTTACCCTTGCCTAACAAAAATAGATAAACCCATGCTTTGAAACGAACTATCTGCAATAGCTTTCTGGGAGACAATACCATATTTCAAGTGGCCTATGTTTAAACCTGACATCACCTCTCAACAATCCAGGTCTAATTTTAAAGGAATGTTCTCTTGCTTTGGAATCACCTACCGGAGAGAAAGTTATCAACTTTAATCATCTTAAACACTTCAATTGGATCACCCTCTAGTTTAATATTCTCAAGGGAAAACAAGCCTAGTCTAGGTAATGCATCTATGATAGCCCAAGACAAGTGCGCATTCAAGCTTACAGCTGGTAGCAGTCTCTGTCCCAATAGTTGCTAGTTATGCTTAGCACTAAAATAAATAAGAGTGGAGCCTGGAAAATAATCCAACTGATGTCAAAATACAAACACTGAAGGATGAATGAGTTGTCTTCTCTAGCAAGCGAACAGGTCCACAGCCCATGATATAAAGTGTTCCTATTTGATTGATGGTAAGGGGGGGGAGGGGTAGATAATGCCATTAAGCAATGGTTTCAAGCAGATTGTTTGGTAAATATCACATAACACACAATTTCACTAAATCACTTATCTATTAGAACATGCACTTCCTCTCGGTAGCAAATTAATTTCCAGTCAAGCCTGCCTTTCATGCTTAAACACTCATACATTATGGTTACCGATAACTCTAAATCACTCCGCCATGCCATCTCAGTCAGGTTTATTAAATTTCTAGTTGCCAAATGGCTCCCTCTGATGCCACTAGCTGTCCTTTCTGACCCCACTTTCACTTTTTGCTTTGCAAGGTAGTCTTTCCTGTTTATCCATAATCTGATCCTTTCCTCCCAACATGCAATAATAGGCTTTTATGTATTTTGTTTACTTGCTTTCTGTGTTTTCACTATCGCGGCAGAACGTGCTTAAACATAAGCCTGTTGTTGCTAATCCAGAATATGGCTTTCACTGGGTGAGATAAGAGCCCAGCATGTCAGGATTCCAGATGGCTCTTCTTTCTTTGTTGTTGATAAAGTCAGTCAGAAATTACAGATATTTTGGTTCAAGTATTAATTGAGGTGGTTTTCATTGCAGCAACGCCATGTTTTTCGAGACCATAAATGTAAGTTTGTTTCTTCATTATGTATTCATTTGGGTGCTCTTCACATTGCTACAAAGGGTCTAGATGCAAAGGCTACGCCTTGTCCCGGTGTGGTTAACAAATGACAGCATTTGTGTAGCATCTCCAATGTAATAAACATCCTGAGGAGAAACTAGGCCAGACAACCAAACACTTTGTCAAATAGCTTTATTTTAAAGAGTGCCTTAAAGGAGGAAAGACAGGCAGCCATTAAACAGGAGGATTACCAAGTCCCAAGATCACCTCAGCCAAAATCTTGCCAGACCTCAAGATCTTCATCTTAGTTCTATCACTGTAACAGTGCCAATTCAGGACCCTTCTACTCAAGTGTCTCCAAAGCTCAGGAACCATATCCCATGCGCAAAGCCTCTAGGTTCCCACTGCAGTATTACTGCATCTAGCACCCCCATTTCAAATTTATCAAATCAACAATTGCCCCTTTCATCCACAGTTAAATGCCATCAACCTACCTTCTACCCAGTCCACCTTTCCCACCACGTGTAACATGGCCTTAAAAAGGATGGTGTAACATGGCGTTAAAAAGGTTCAAGAGTTAAGAAAAATCAAGCATGTACAATTGTCAATGCTGCACATTTGCAATTTGTATGGGAAAATGAGCATTTTGAAATTCATTCCCCAAATCACTGGTTAAAAATCCCAGAGCACCATAATAAAAAACGACCAATCACTTCACCAATGCAATGTGCATTGCCATGGCACAGGTCCTGTTGCTATTAAACCCATGGATCCCGGCGCATCTTAACCAAGACACCAGCATGTGCAGGCATTGCACTTTATTACTATCTGATACTTACTGTCCTTCCCAGCTAGAACTGTCATCAACATTACAATCTGTAATGTTCTCGACTCTAAACTCAGCAACAAGAATTTTTTATTTATTTCCAAAAGAAATATTTCTGAGCTTTAAATGGATGTGCCAGCTTTAAGACAGGTATGTACCCTTTAAGCTGACACCACAAGACTCCTCAACAGAGATGTCAGGGGACAGGGGCGGCGGGGGAAAGAGAGACCGAGAAGGGATTGTAATTCAAAGGGAAAACATACGAAGCTAATCCCAAAGCCTGTTGATTGGGAGCAGTTTAGATACAGGAACCCCTCAATCTGTCTGAAATGGTGTGTCAGATGGATAACTACAGATGAGAAACAGCCCAGTTGACCTTTCACCTAAAGCGGCAGCTTTGCAACAAACTGCAGCAGAGAACTATACAAAAAAAAGGAAACTTTTCCCTGATGTCAAGTTTCACTTTGTTAAACAGTTATGACTTTGACTACCAATCAAAAAAAGCAAGTGTTCATTTAATTATCTAATGACATCATTTACAGATCATTAGTTAATTTGCTTTCCGCAGTGATCACAAGCACATGCCAGGTTCTGTGATCGTTACTTGTAAAGTCAAGCTGTTCCCAAAGCTCTGGGGGTTATCATCTGAGACTGTCTGGTGTCAGACTGCATGTCCAAATCCCTAGACCGCTTAGCCCTATAACATAATCCATCTGGTCCACTTTGGTAGCTGCTGTGGTGGTCGGAACACCGAGGACTGATAAGAGGGAATCCTTTGTAATGAGAGAAGACGGTCACCATGATCTATTCAAGTTTGTGTTTGTATATTCCCATGGCAACACACCATATCAATCACTTCACAATTACTCCTTAGTCCTTCATTCCTAATTATGGGCGTATGGGAATTTTAACAGTCATGGATGATGCAGCCAGCAATCATGTCAACCATGTAAAAAACATTTTGGAATCTTTGATAAGCCATTGGAAGATTGCATGAGTCATTAACTATATTCAGAGCACTACAGAGTCAGAATATTTCTTTTTCTAAAATAAATAGACTTCATAATGAGACTGATTATTGTCCGTCACGTTTAAACATTTTGCAAATTATTCAGGTCTTTAAATGCCATAAGAATTGTATTTTCAAAAGTCAGTTAAACATATCACTAAAAATTAATCTTTACTGCATTGCGATGCAATCTTGGATAAATCTTCTAGATTCAATATCTAATTGCTCAATACATTCCATTGACTAAAGTACCGCCGTGATTTAATAGAGTGTTTCAAAGGACTCTGTTGGACAAGTCATTGTGCTGCATCATCAACAAAATAACTTTGTATTTATATAGTGCCAAGAGGGATTTGAAATCAAGAATAAGAATTTTAAAATTGAGCTTTGCTTAATCAGGAGCCAAGGTATGTCAGTGATAACAGAGGTAATGGACAGGACTTGATGCCATCATGGGGCAGCAGACTTTTGGAAGGTCTCAAGCTTGAGGGCAGAACATGGGCCAGCAGTGCGTTGGAATAGTCAGAACTAGAGTTAGGAAAGGCATGGATAAAGACTGTGGCAGCAATAATAAGCAGAGGAAGAGCTGGGGTTGGGCAATGTTGCAAGACACAGTGCATAACCTTGAAAACTCATTTAATGGAGTCTGGCATGTTACACTCTTCGCATCTACTGCAGAATATTTTTTAAAAATACTGCACTGCCTTTAAGTTTTCATTGATAGAAAAGTGCCAGCCATTTTGTCACCTCTTTCCTAACCAGAGATTTCATGCACAAGCAAGCAGTCAGCAGAACTCCATGCAACAAACAAACTGAGACAGGAGACAACTTCCATTTATCCAGCACCTCTTACGACTTCAAGAAGTCAGAGTGCTTTGCAGTCCATTAAATACTTTTGAGGTGTAGGCACTATTGTAATGTAGGAAATGCAGCAGGCAATCTCAGAAAGGTAACCAGTAATACAACTATGACCAAATAATCTGTTTTATGTATCGCCAGGACGCAGGGGAAAACTCCCTTGAAAACAGGGCCACGGGATCTTTCACTTGGGGAGTAGTACCTTACTATAGTGGTACTCTCACCCTCTGGGTTAGAAGTCCAGAGACTGGAACCCCCAAACATTCTAGGCTAACACTCGAGCATAATAACGAAGGAGTACTATGTTGTCAGGGATGCTGACATCGGATGAGATGCTGAACTGAGGCCCAATTCAGTCTCTTAGGAAGACATTCAAAATCCTATCTTACTACTTTGAAGCTGGCTTGAGAAATTCTGCCCATGTCCAAGTCAATATTTATCCCTTGATCATCATCACTAAAATCAGATTACCTGGTCATTATCACATTATCGTTTTTGGGAGCTTGCTGTGTACAAATTTGGCTGCTGCATTTCTTGCATTACCACAACAGTTACAGTGGATGTAAAACACTTTCAAACATCCTGAGGTCATGAAAGACACTTTATAAATGTACACATTTTTTGTTCCTTTAGCATCTCATATGAAGGATGGCACATCTCCCATCTCTGCTCATTATTGCCAGCACCAGGGTCAACACTTTAAAAATCGGCATGCTGTCCAGCACCTGTACGTCCAACGTTCCCTGCCTCCATTCCAGTCTTTGGTGGAGCCCCAAAAATTCAGCCTACTGGGTCTCTTTCGCTGAGAGATCCTGATCTTCTACAGGTGGAAGTATTTCCACCTGTAGTAATGCCACCTACACGGTAGCACAGTGGTTAGCACTGCTGCTTCACAGCTCCAGGGATCTGGGTTCGATTTCCAGCTTGGGTCACTGTCTGTGTGGAGTTTGCACATTCTCCTCGTGTCTGTGTGGGTTTCCTCCAGGTCCTCCGGTTTCGTTCCACAGTCCAAAGATGTGCAGGTTAGGCTGATTGGCCATGCTAAAAATTACCCTTAGTGTTCTGAGATGTGTAGGTTAGAGGGATAGTGGGTAAATATGTAGGGATATGCGGTAGGGCCTGGGTAGGATTGTGGTCGATGCAGACTTGATGAGCCGAATGGCCTCTTTCTGTATTGTAGGGTTTCTATAATTTCTATGATTCTATTTCCTGAGAAACTCGCTATTATATATGCAAGTGTGATTAAGTCCTGTCCTCTAGAACAAAGTCAAACATAAACTGGAAATAAAACAACTATCTTCACCCTCACAAACTATCCTAGCTTGTGACTGGCACAACAGGATTGCACACAGATTCAATATTCTCTCCTACTATTTAACTGTATTATATAAAAAACCTCAGGATAGCAGTTTTCCCTACATTAGAGTTAGCAGGCACTCAGCCAGATATGGAAGAACTGCTCATCAATATTCATCACCTACAAAAATTATTTAACTAGACCCATAGTGATTTTTGATACGAGTTGACACCTATCAAACCCATCACTGATGCATAGTTAATGTACAACTTTGATCTCATTGATAAAATAACAGCTTCTAAGATTTTCCATAAAAGTAACTGTGATCAAAAAGAAAAATGCTAACTGTTTGTAATTGCTTATTACAGGAAAGTATTGTCAGTTTATGTTAATATTTGTAAAAGACTATATGAAAATAATGAAGCCATTATAAATAAAGCAACTACATTAGAGGACAGGAAGGTCACAGCACCCAAAGTTCTGACAAATTTAAATTTCAAGTTTGTGAAAATGATACACTGAATTATCAGCTTACAGTGCACTATACATCTCCTCCCCCCAATCCCATCAG
Source organism: Carcharhinus amblyrhynchos (assembly GCF_965287045.1). Lineage (NCBI taxonomy): Eukaryota > Metazoa > Chordata > Chondrichthyes > Carcharhiniformes > Carcharhinidae > Carcharhinus > Carcharhinus amblyrhynchos. The sequence continues at coordinate 51,642,556 of NC_137329.1, forward strand.
CTCCCCTCCACCCACCCCACAAATGTTGTTGCCTATCACCACACTTTGGTTCCAAGTTTAGACCAATTTTCTTCTAATAAAGTCATTAATAGCCTCTCCAATAACTGAACAGGTGATAGGTGGTATTGTTCAAGCTAGCTTTCAATCAACCCCTCTCCTTAAAGCCATTGGTGTGCGCTATTTCTATAACCTTTCACTTACTTGTGAATTTAACAAACAAGCAGAATGCATGGCACTATTCGTCCAGGAACCGATGATTGCACTGAACAAGACATCGGGCCATTGTCTTAGCACATCAGAGTGTTCTTAAATAGCACGGCTTATGTGCTACTCTATTTGGGTTTCTTCTTCTTAGACTCATGCTAGATTGTAAATGGATGGTACTAATGTCACACTATATCTTGGGTAACCTGCACTTTTACTCTCTTCTCCACCTTAAATAATGGACAAGTCTGAAAACACAACATTGTGGAATAGGAATACATCAAAGTTGTCTTTTCTCACAACTTGTGCTGGGAAGTCATAAAATATTAGTTTTTCATGGTTCCCGGATGTGACACAAACTGCTAATGTAATAATTCTTCCCTTTTTTTATTTAAGCATCACCACATGATATGTTTGACTGCTGCTTGAACAAGAATGAGGAGTTTCAAACTGGATTCTTTGTCAAAAATACTGTTCAGAGTAACCAATAAAATCCTTGGAAGGTGTGATCATTTTACACAACATCTGGCCTCAGAATATCTTCACTTTGCTCTGTCAACATTTAATTTTTCTCTTAAATTAATTTAAGCCTTCAAAGTGCCGTCACATGTGCTTACATATACATTGACAAAAATCACAGTGCTCAAAGGATTCCTAGCTCCGAGTCCAGAGGAAGAGCGCCCTGCAGTTTGCACCAGTTACTGGGAGCCAGGTTTCCAATCATCAGACAAAACTTGCTCCAAGCCCACCTTTACAATGGAGCACTGCATGATGGATTACAAGAGTCTACTTAAATCACTTATTAAAGAACAGCTGTTGTTCAGCAAACGTTAACACAAGATGAACAAAATGTCCACAGGAGGTACCCCTCACAAGGAATAACATGAAGCATCTGAGACCTACCAAGCTGACACTCATTCAAAACAAAATACTTGGTTCATGCTTGGTCAGCAAGCTTTCTGGAAAATAATATTTTCTTTTTTTTTAAAAAAAAATGCATGTACAACTTTTGAAAAGTTGTTTCTCTTAAAGTCCAAACCAGTCAGTGACGCCTCCTCGCCGCGGGTCTGCTTTCTGTTTCTGCTTCTCATCTTCCAGAAACTTATTTTGGATGTCTTCCATAGAGCCTGGTTCAGGAGTTTGATCTTTTTGAGGAAAAATGTCTGGAAATTTGAAAGTCTGACCTTGGGCCTAAATGAAACACAAAAGAACATTTTTATGCATTAAAAATGTTAAAAGGGTCGTGTGGAAGCAATCATCCAACACGTATTTAACTCTTAGATTGCTGACACTTTAAAGGTATACAATAAATTAAACCCAATTACCCCAATATGATTAACAAAGGGTGCAAGGCTGCAGAGTTCTGGGAAGTTGCAGCCACATTTGCGATTCCTAATATGTCTACTTCCCAACTGCAACAGTACTGTTACCAGAAGGCACTAAAGTAAGGCACAGTACGTGCCAGATTTTCTTTGAAGACAAACAGAGAAACAAAATAATTTCTACCTGTCTTCTGGCAGCCAGTTACTGAGCAGGAAAGCACAGACAAGGGCAACGAGGTACAACAATGTCATGCAGTTCTACTACACAGTTATCTTACAGAGGGATGCTCTCTTTAGCAGAAAAGTTTAACTGGGGTATGGAGCAAATTAAGATGACTCATGCTGAGTGAAATCCAACCTCCCCACCAAGTGACTAGAATATCTTTCATGTCCAAAAGTCTCACCATGTACCAAAGTGGTTTGTTTTTCTTTGTTTGAATGGTGGCTTTTGGATTTAAATGTCTGTGGTACTTAGAACAAAATTATTTATGAACATAAAATATTTTGAACTGACAAATAATCACCTGCTGATACCCCCACCCACACCCCCAAGGTAAGCCAGCAGGAGTGCAAGGCAAAGCATAATGTTGTAACACTTCGATATTGTGTCAATCATGTTCTATTCATTATTAATTCATGACTTATTTCTGATCCAAATTGGTTTCAGGAAATTTACATCATTTGATGCATTCAAGAGAAAGGAATGTTTCTATAGAACATAACTTACCGATCAACTTTCATAGTCAATAGGTTTCTGTCTTTCAGGTAACCGACCAATAGCCTTCATTAATAACTATAAATCAACTGCAGTTCAGACTGCAACTATACAAATATTAAAATGGGATTAACTTCCGTACTTAATGCTTTAGTTCCATTTACGTTAATTGCATTGCTCTTTCGTTATTAATGCTGTATTACACAATAGTCTGACACCTCAAATATCTGAAATTTACCCAATTTATTTTCTTTGTTTTAGATAATCAGCTAATTGGAATTCTTGATATGTGATGATGCACTTCATTAGAACCTACAGAATGAATCAGTTATGAAAGAGAATTGACTTACTTAAACAAAGTGGCAACTGAGAATGATGCTTAAAATGGAACAGCAAAGTTATGGTTAAATTTATCATTATAGGCAGGGTCTTGGAAAATTTCTTAATAATGGGAATTTAATAATTCCACATCTACAACAGACTACATACCAAAGGCTAAAAAAAATAAGATTAGAATAGACTGGCTGGCTCTACCGACCAGCATGGATATGGTTTCCTTCAGGGTCATAAATGTTCTATGTTTCTATGTTAAAGCTTTCTGAAATTAGAATTTGAATTTAATCCCTCTGCTAATTGCAGAGATGTTAAGAACCTGACACCAAATGATTTGCACTAGTAAACAAAGCTAATTTATTTGGCACTAGAGAGAAGTGAACGTTGGCCAGAAGTTTGTTGCTGACTCTGTCCCATGCCAATACTGGGTGAGGGCAGGATCAGGCTTGACTGTGATGCCACACTGTGGTCAAAGAGTCTGCCAATGTTCACCTACAAGACTCGGACATGAATACAAAGTGGCAGCTGAGAATGCTTAAAATAAAACAGCTGAGTTATGATCAGGTTTCCCTTTAAAGATATGGTCTCAGGAAAGTTCTTATCAATTGGAATCAATAATTCTGCTCCTGCTCTGAGCAACAGACCAAAGCCAGAAAGTGGGATTCTGTTCATACTCTGACATATTAGAATAGATTTGGAGGCGTTAAGAAGCAGTGTTTGACTTCCATTCATAAATTTTAAATAAAATGTCAAAATTAACTTTTTTCTTAAGATTTCATGAGGATGCCCGCCATTCACCTCAAAAGAATTCTACTTTAAAAATTCGGCAAGTCCAAGTACTGAGTTGTATCAATTATTCAACATATTTAATTGATCTTCATGACAGTCAGAAAGTAAAACATAATTATTGTCTGGTATCTGACTGTAAAAGTAAAGGTTCCCAAAAGCCAACATTGGAGTATGCATTCCAGATTTTGTACTGCAGATTCCAAACTGCATTCCCTTCTTCCATGGCTGGATAAATAATACACTGCAAGTTGTAGAAAAGAGTAATTGTCCCTGGAGTGCAGATTGCATTTTTTTATCATCTTTATTTTTTAAGCTCAACATCTGGCTCACTTCTTGAGATCTAAGAGGACAAGATGCTGAGCCTGCTGAGTTGGCGTTACACTCTTTGCAAGAAAAGATCAACCATATTTTTAATCTTTAAGGATGTGGCAGTGCAATGGTCATGTTACTGGACTAGCAATCCAGAAGCATAGGCTAGTAACCCAATGAGTGAGAGTTCAAATTCCACCATGGCACGCTGAGAACTTTAATTCTAGAATTTAAAAATAAAACTGGTGCCAGTTAAGGTTCCTCAACCAATGGGAAGAAAACTTCCCACTCTTACACTTATGTGATTCCCGCTCCATTCCAAGATGGTCAGTTCATAACCACCTTTCTTCACCTAAAGAATGGGGAGCCTCTAGAATTCTCTGCCCGTTGAAGTGGTGGAGGCTACCTCGCTAAATATTTTTAAGACGCGGGTTGATGGGTTTTTGATAAGAGAGGGGATTAAGGGTTATGGGGAGAGGGCGGGAATGTGGAACTGAGCCACGACAGATCAGCCATGATCTTATTGAATGGCGGGGCAGGCTCGAAGGGCTAGTTGGCCTACTCCTGCTCCTATTTCTTATGTTCTTATGTGCCTGTGGAATTCGTTACCACAGGAAGTAGTTGATGCCAAAACATTGAAGATATTTATGAGGCAGCTAGATATAGCACTTGGGATGAACAGGACCAAAGGTTATAGGGAAAAAGCAGGATTAAGCTATTGAGTTGTACGATCAGCCATGATTGTAATGAATGGAGGGGCAGGTTTGAAGGGCCAAATGGCCTCCTCCTAACTTCTATGTTTTAGTTGTTAGGGATTAACAATAAATATTGGCCCTATCTTTGACACTCACATCCCAAGAACAAATAAAAAAAACACTTAGATCAGTTGGTTTAGTTGCAACCTTTAAAGATACCTGAATCAAAACATTGAACCAGAAGGCAGATTTCTTGTGGTCAGAAGGACAATTGAAGTCTATTAAGTATTTCCCTTATACACTTTGGAGATTTAGCACTGACGGTTACATAATTTGTATGTCATGTTGCTATGGTCACAGCTAGTGCTGTATCAAGTTAATTCTAAAGGATCATGTTAATCCTGAAAAATCAATTTAAGAACCATTTTGATGATCAAATTTGGAACACTACACTGTAAGATTCTTTCCCATCACCACCATTCCCCAATTTCAAATCTTCTCTCATTTACCTTCTTCTATTGAAGGGTTAAACTTCTAATTTCAATGGCCACTCTCCAGTATCTTGCCCGAGTAGTCCTTGTTTCTGGCAGGTACCGTGGGCCATAGTACAACATCCCAATCAAGCCTGATACAGCCCTGATATCAGTACGGGACACAATTAGCAGCCAGAATTCTGGCCAATCTTCACCTCTCTATAATGCCAACCAAATTAGCTGTGTTCAAAAATACACTATATTTGGCATCAGGTCCTTGCAATTAGCCGAGGGTTAAGTCAAAATTCTAATTTGTCCAAAGAAACTTTCAACTATGGTTGGATGTGATATTCTCTTGCATTTGAACTGTTTTCATGTGGGGGGGGTGGTGGCCTCAGAATCAAAATTTAGCCCAGAGCAATTTATTCTGGATGCAAATTTCAAACCAATCTTTCCCAAACACATGAATGCCTCAGTACATGCAGCCATCAAAAGAATCTACTCATCCTGCATCGTATCTGTGTCTGGACCACCTTGCACCAAAGGAAATATATCGTTTATAGGATTTCACAGAGCAGCACCAGAATCACAGATTCCTAGAGTGCAGAAGAGATCTTTTGGTCCATCAAGTCTGCAATGACACATGAGAACCACCTAACCTACCTACTTAATCCCATTTACCAACACTTGACCCATAGCCCTGAATGTTAAGATGTGCCAAGTACTCACCCAGGTACTTTTTAAAGAATGTGAGACAACCCACCTCAATAAATAAAGATTTTTTTAAAACTCAGCAAGATCAGAAAGTTGTTCTCCACTTCTATGCACAAAAGGGTAATAGAAATCTGGAACTTATTCTTTCTCAAAATTCTGCTGGGGCCTAGGCCAGTTGCAAATTACAAACTAGAGATCAATAGATTTTTGTTCAGCAAAGCCATTATGGACTATACAATCAAGGTGGGTAGATGGAGTTAAGATATAGGTCGGCCATGATCTAAATAAATGGCAAAACAGGCTTTAAGGGACTGAATGGCCTACTGCTTTTCACATACTCCTTATCATGTGCTCCAACAACATGTAGTTAACAGTGACAGTACTGTTTCAATTTAAGTTTTGGTAAACTTTTACGAGCCAAACACAAAGGTCAGCTCCCACAGGCAATCATACAGCACTTATGGACTGAAGTGAGGCTTTATGTGCAGAAGTCGCCAGTAATAGTATGCTATGAATGAATGTTTTTTGTCTCTGAATTGCATACTGAATTTCCATTATATGCCATCTCTACTGAAGGCAAACATCTCACACTCCAGATACTTAAACAGAATAAACCACAAAAAAACTTCAGGCAAAAACAAGGAGCCAGGAGCAAGTTGCTGAAGTCAGTTCAAGTAACAGCAGCTTGAATCACTTCTTGAAAGAGCTGAACAGACAAATCAATTGGGTGAGTTCTTCACAGATCTTTCACACTGTCAAAATGGAAGCAGCTACCTGATCAATACTGGTTAGTTTTTTGTGCAGCTAAGTAGGGACAGCTACCTTGAGAAACATGTCTTGCCTCCACAATTACTGAAGCTAGGTCTAAACAGTAACTAACTGCTACATCAAAAGGCTGATTCTTAAATTCTAAAATCCTTTGAAAATACAAGCTCACTTTTAAGAGGTCAGTCTGCAAGACAATAGTACTGGAAAGCAAGTTTCATAATAAGCACACAAAGCACAAAAGATGTTTATCCTTCATGTCAGACAAGTGCTATCTTTGTTATATCCTTAATAGATTATCAACAAAGCTCAATGATGCATATTAATAATTTCTACCACTTGACGATTGCTAACCAGGATATGAATCTGGGTAAACAATTGACTGTACTTACTTGACTGACTTTTTTGTTTTGTTATACATTTCTATTAGAGCCAAAAGGAGTCTTGCTTCCAGAATTGTTTCAGAAAACATTTTTTAAGATGATATCTCTTAACACATTACATTTTTAAGCTAAGAAATCCAGTAAAAGAAACTCCCATTGATAGAGTCACAGTTATTCACAACACAGAAGGAGGCCAGTTGGCCCAATGAGTCAATGTCAGCTCTGAGCAATCTAGTCAGTCCCACTTCCCCACTCAATCCCCGTGGCCTTGCATGTTTATTTCCTTCAAGCACCCATCCAATTTCCTTTTGAAATCATGTTCTGTTCCCATTACCACTACCGTTATGGGCGGAGTGTTCCAAGTTCTCATAAAACAACTGACATTGATATAGCATCTTTATTATAGCAAATCAACCAAGGTGCATCACAAGAGCATTACTGAACAACATTTGGCACACAGGGAGTTACAAGGAAAGGTGACAAAACACATGGTAAAAAAAGATAGGTTTTGAAAAGTGTCTTAAACAAGAGAGAGCACAACAGAGAGATTGAGGAGCAAAGAGGTTTACAAAAAAAATCCCAGGGTTTAGGGCCAGCCGACTGAAGACGCAATCACTAATAGAGTCATAGAGGTTTACAGCATGGAAACAGGCCCTTCGGTCCTACTTGTCCATGTCACCCTTTTTAAACCCCTAAGCTAGTCCCAATTGCCTGCGTTTGGCCCATATCCCTCTATATCCATCTTACCCATGTAACTGTCTAGACGCTTTTTAAAAGACAAAATTGTACCTGCCTCTACGACTACCTCTGGCAGTTCGTTGCAGACACTCATCACGCTCTGAGTGAAACAATTGCTGCTCTGGACCCTTCTGTATCTCTCCTGTCTCACCTTAAACTTATGCCCTCTAGTTTTAGGCTCCCCTACATTTGGGAAAAGATATTGACGATCTAGCTGATCTATGCCCCTCATTATTTTATAGGCCTCTATAAGATCACCCTCAGCCTCCTACGCTCTAGGGAAAAAAGTCCCAGTCTATCCAGCCTCTCCTTATAACACAAACTGTCAAGTCCCAGCTGCATCCTAGTAAATCTTTTCTGCTTTCTTTCTAGTTTAATAATATCCTTTCTATAATAGGGTGACTAGAACTGTACACAGTATTCCATGATAGCAAATGATGCCCAGAAGTCCAGAATTGGAGGTACACAGATACCTTGAAGGAATGAAGGCTGAAAATGGTTCTAGAGATAGGGATGGGTACAGAGACCAGACAAGGGAGCTAGAAAACCACATCTGCCATACAGATCATTCACATCTTGCCTGGTTTTAATTCTGTTAATATGTCCTTCCAAAACCATATCTGCTTTCTCATACAATTACAATCTGTGTCAAGGTCTGAAAATTGTCAGCCCTTGAAGAATCCATCATGCAAACCAGCCTCCCTTCCACTGACTCTATCTATACTCCCCGCTGCCTTGGCAAAGCATAATTAAGGAACCCTCGCACTCCCTTTGACATTCTCTCTTCCATCTTCCGTCGGGAAAAAGATACAAAAGTCTGAGGTCATGTACCAACCGACTCAAGAACAGCTTCTTCCCTGCTGCGATCAGACTTTTGAATGGGCCTAACTTGCATTAAGTTGATCTTTCTCTACACCCAAACTGTAACTGTAACATTACATTCTGCACTCTCTCGTTTCCTTCTCTATGAACTGTATGCTCTGTATGGCATGCAAGAAACAATACTTTTCTCTCTATGCTAATAAATGTGACAACAATAAATCAAACCAAATCACCATTTGAGACAACGCGTTCAACAGATGCATGAAATGACTATGTCCTACAAAAAAAAGATTTCCCTTCTGAAGATCTAATGTGGAAAATTGCCTCGGCTGACTGAGCTTTGCAACAAGAGGGTGCTATATTTGGCAACAAAAGATAATGGAAGCTGCGTGACAGTCTTAAGCTCAGGACTAATGCCTACAGATCGATGGTGAATAAGATCAATGACTGTCTGCTACATTTCCTAAAGCACTTAACAAGACAGATGTACAATGAAACTAAAATTACATTTTTGCCATCAGTCTCCTTGAAACAAGATCTATAATTATGAACAGGAAAAAAATTGTATTTTTAACAACAGGAAGTGATGCTAGTCTCAAACAACACAATGTTTGAAGAAAATTAGTCTCTCCACATGACATATTCCAAGATAAACCTGGGCAGTAAAGTTTAAAAACAAATACACAACAAGTTTCAAAGTTCACAGCTACTTAAGATGGACATAAGCCAAAGGCCATTATAACCATTATCAAGCCCAGGCCTGCCAGAGTACAAAATAAAACTATGAATGTGAAGGTCTGCTTGAAAAGGCTTGATGATGAGTTGGAAGAGGAGAAATAGCAACTGCTTTGAATATGTAGCCCACAAACTGTTTATAGTCAAATATGTGCAACAAGCAAATCAATTGGTTAGGAAATCTGTGTGGCTAGTCCCCAGTTTAGCTGTCTAAATGCCACACTATGGAGCCTTCAGTGTTTCTGTACATTACAATTGGTGGTCAGCAGTTCCACATGATCACCCCATAGAATCTCAGGGGGAAATTTAAACATCAAAGTAAAATGTGACTGAAGGGATCAATAAAATACCCCAATCCCTGTGATGCCCAAAGGGCATGGAAAGCCTCAATAATAGTGACAGACTCCATTTCCAGGAATGATCACCCCATAGACAATGCAGGGAAATTCTACAAGTAGTTTAGTAGGCAAATACAGCCACAAAGGCCAAACTCCAAATTCAACTCCTAATCTGGGGCGGCATAGAAGCACAGTGATCAGCACTGCTGTTTCACAGCGCCGGGGACCCGGGTTCGATTCCCAGCTTGGGTCGCTGTCTGTGTGGAGTTTGCATGTTTTCCCTGTGTCTGTGTGGGTTTCCTCAGGTGCTCCAGTTTCCTCCCACATTCTGAAAGACATGTTGGTGAGGTGCACTGACCTGAACAGGCGACGGACTGTGGCGACTAGGGAAATTTCACAGTAACTTCATTGCAGTGTTAAAGTAAACCTTATTTGTAACTAATAAATACACTTTAAAAAAAAACTTTTTAGTCTGTACTTGGTTAGTTCACAGACAGCAACAATATTATTTGCCTCGGTGTCCCATGCTAGGAAAGGCAGAAAAGAAAGAACAGTTTGTGCTTTGGATAGCTACCTAGCAATGAATGCTGGACTGTGATCTTGTGTAGCTGTCCAATGAAGACAGGGTTTCAGTTGACTGTGACACCTTCTGTAACCAAATAGCTTGTCAACTTCACTGTCAAAGTCACAAATTAATAGCCACTTAAAACATTAGAGGGCTGCAAGACTTATGGAAACAGGCCCCGGAAACAGGGCTATCCCACAGATCAGTCCAGCAATAGCCTGACATAGCCATATTCACGGAATCATATCTCACAGACAGTGTCCCAAACAACGCCATCATCATTCCCAGTTATGTCCTGTCCCACCAGCAGAACAGGCCCATACGAGGTAGTGGCACACTGGTATAGAGTCAGTATGATGTTGATCCGGGAGCCCTGAACATTGATTTCGGATCTCATGAAAGTCTCATAGCATCAGAAGTTTATTTATTAGTCACAAGTAAGGCTTACATTACACTGCAATTAAGTTACTGTGAAATTCCCCTAGTCGCCACACTCCGGCGCCTGTTCAGGTCAATACCCCTAACCAGCATATCTTCAGACTGTGGGAACAAACCGGAGTCATCAGATCAAATAAGAACATAAGAACATAAGAAATAGGAGCAGGAGTAGGCCATCTAGCCCTTCGAGCCTGCCCCGCCATTCAATAAGATCATGGCTGATCTGTCGTGGCTCAGTTCCACATTCCCGCCCTCTCCCCATAACCCTTAATCCCCTCGCTTATCAAAAACCCATCAACCCACGTCTTAAAAATATTTAGCGAGGCAGCCTCCACCACTTCAACGGGCAGAGAATTCCAGAGATTCACCACCTTTGAGTGAAGAAGTTCCTCCTCAACTCCGTTCTAAACCGCCCTCCCTTTATCTTGAGGCTGTGCCCCCTAGTCCTACTGTCCTTCCTGAGCGGGAAGAGTCTCTCCACCTCTATCCTATCCATCATCTTATACGTCTCAATGAGATCTCCCCTCATTCTTCTAACTCCAACGAGTACAAGCCTAGTTTATTCAGCCTCTCCTCATAGCTCAATCCCCTCAACTCCGGTATCAGCCTAGTAAACCTCCTCTGCACTCCCTCCAAGGCCAAAATATCCTTGTGTAAGTGCGGCGACCAAAACTGCACACAGTACTCCAGCTGCGGCCTCACCAATGCCCTATACAGCCGCAGCAAGACCTCCCTACTTTTATATTCAATCCCCCTCGCTATGAAGGCCAGCATCCCATTAGCCTTCCTGACCACCTGCTGCACCTGCAGGCTGGGTTTTTGCGACTCGTGCACAAGGACCCCGAGGTCCCTCTGCACCGTCGCCTGCTGCAGATTTTCGCCATGTAAGTAATAGTCCTTCCTACCAAAGTGGACCACCTCGCACTTGCCAACATTAAATTCCATTTGCCAGTTCCTGGCCCATTCGCCCAGCCTATCTAGATCCTTCTGCAGACTCTCCACACCCTCCGCGCAATTTGCTGTTCCACCAATCTTGGTGTCATCAGCAAATTTCGACACCCTACACTTGGTTCCCTCCTCCAGATCATCTATATAAATGGTAAATAGCTGAGGCCCCAGCACCGACCCCGGGGCACTCCACTAGTCACCAACCGCCAATCCGAATAGCACCCGTTGACCCCCACTCTCTGCCTCCTATTTGACAACCAATCCTCTATCCACGCTAACACCCTACCCCCAACTCCGTGCCCCCTTACCTTCTGCAATAACCTCTTGTGAGGTACCTTGTCAAACGCCTTCTGAAAATCAAGAAAGACCACATCCACCGGCTCTCCTCTATCCACCGCCCTAGACACATCCTCACAGAACTCCAATAAATTTGTCAGACACGACTTCCCCCTAACGAAACTGTGCCGCGTCTGCTCTATCAAGCAATTCTCCTCAAGATGCCTCGCTATTTCCTCCTTGATGATATATGGCCAAGAAAACCTCCTACTGATTACCACCTACTACTCAGCCCTCAGCAGATGAATCATTACACTAAGTTTACACCACTGAGGTGTACATCTCTTTGGCGGACTTCAACATCCATCATCAACTGTAGTGCTGTAGCACCACTACTGATGATGCTGGCTGAGTTCTGAATATCATAGCTGCTAGACTGGGCCTGTGGTAGTTGGTGAGGGAACTAACAAGAGGTAAAATTTTAATGGATTTAATCCTGACCACCACACAGTCCTTGTGGCAACAAAATCCCTTCTTCACAATGAGGATGCCTTAACCTGTTTTGTGTGGTACCATCACCATGCTAAATGGGATAAATTTCTAACAGATCTACAACTCAAAACAGGGCATTACTATGCGTTGTGGGCCATCAACAGGAGCAAATTGCATTCAACCACAATCTGTAAGCTCATGGCCTGGCGTTCCCCCATTCTAACATTACCACAAAGCCTGGGATCAATTCTGGTTTGACGAAGATTGCAGGAGGGCATATCAGGAGTAGCAACAGACATACCTGAAAATGAGGTGTCAACCTGGTGAAGCTACTACATAGGACTACTTGGTGTCAAAAATCAGAAGCAGCAAGCAATAGACAGAGCTAAACAATTCCACAACCAACCGATTAGACTAAAGCACTACACTTTCGTCACATTCAGTCATAAATGCTGATACACAATTAAACAAATAACAAGAGGAGGTCCACAAATATCCCTATCCTCAATGAAGGGGTAGAACCTAGCACCTCAATGCTAGAAGACAAGACTGAAACATTTGCAACCATCTTAAGCCAGGAATGCTGCATGGATGATCCATCTTGGCCTTCTACTGAGGTCCCCAACCTCACAGATGTCAGCCTTCAGCCAATTTGATTCATTCACTTTGATATCAAAAAAATGGCTGAAGGCATTGGATCCTGCAAAGGCAATGTGCCCTGATAACATTCCAGCAATAGTACTGAAAACCTGTGCGCCAGAACTTACCACGTCCCTAGCCAAACTGGTTCAGTACAGCTACAACATTGGCATCTACCCGACAATTTGGAAAATTGCCCAGGTACATCCCGTCCACAAAAAACAGGAAAAGTCCAAACCAACCAATTACTACTCTATCAGTCTACCTTCAATTATCAGCAAAGGAAAGAAAGGGGTCATCAACAGTACTATTAAGCAGCACTTTCTTAACAATAACCTGCACACTGTCCCTCAGCTTGGATTCTTCCGGGGTTCCTCAGCTCCTGACTCCATTATAGCCTTGGTCTAAACGTGGACAAAAGAGCTGAAGTTGGTGAGGTGAGAGTGACATCCTTGACCTTAAATCCAGGGGAATTTGACTAAGTGTGCCATTAGGTCAGAGGCTGGGAATTCTGGAACAAGTAATGCACCTCCTAAATCCACAAAGCTTGTCCACCATCTACAAGACACAAGTCAGGAATGTAACTGAGTGTGACTACTCTACACTTGCCTGGCAAAGTGTAATTCCAATGAAACTCAAGAAGTTTGATGCAATTCAGGAGAGCAACTCGCTTAATGGACACCTATCGACCAAACACTATTGATACATAATGGCAACAGTTTGTACCATCTCCAAGATGCATTGCAACAACTCACAAAGGCTCCTTTGACAGTATCTTCCAAACCTGTTACTTCCAATACTTAGAAGGTCAAGAACAGCAGACATTTGTGAATATTACCACCTGTGAGCTTCCCTCCAATTGCTCCATTGTTGATGCTTGGTCAAAATCCTGGAGCTCTCTTTCTAAGAGCTTCCTAAGAGTGGGTGTACCTAAACCACATCCCACAAAAGAATTTTTAAAACTCTCTATCAAGATTCAGCACCTAACAAGGGGAGACAAAGGCAAAAGAGACAGAGATTTTCCATAACGCATTTTTCATTTGACCCTCTTATTTCACCAATTACTGATATCAATTACCCTGCATATACACATATGGAAGTCTCCATAGAGAACAATGCACAATGCCTCATATATGTTCTTTCCTAGTCATATTATTGGTGTCGATAGTGCACCCAGTACAGGTAGTGTTTTAACATCACCAATGTCTGTTTATGTATTTTTAAAAAAACATTCTTTCCATCACATGGCAATCTGGGCATTCAGTAAAACTACCTTGTTTGTGCACTGCTTTGAATGTATAATGGCTCAGTTCACGAGGACCAAGGGGAAAAAGACTCATACAGCAAGATTTTCTAAGCTTTACCAATGAAGCAGCCATTCAGATGGAAATTAATACAAGAATAGGACTCAGCAAAATAAACCACAAATACTCAGTTCGTAAATAATAGTCACAAAGGGTCAGCTGTGGCTCAATGGATAACATTTTTGCAGAGTCAGAGGCTGTGGTTTCAATTTCGACTCCACAAAATAAAGCACAAAGTCAAGGCTGCGGGAGTGCTGCACTGTCAGAGATGCTGCATTTTGGATGAAATGTTACACTGCGGTCCGACTGCCCCCTCAGGGGGTGTAGAAGATCCCACAGCCATTATTCTGAAGAAAAGCAGGGGAGCTCCCCCAGCATTCTGGCCAATATTCTACAAACATCACTGAGACAGGTGATCCCTTTGCTTTAAGGGGGCTTTATAGCAGGCAAACTGACTGCCACATGTCACCCATTGCAACAGTGACAATACTTCAAAAATATTAATTGATTGCAAAGCGCTTTTGAGGCATCTTGACGTTGCAAAAGGCACTATATAAATGCAGATCTTTAAATGTAATTTTTTTTCTGTAATTAAATTTACGTACGATTCTGTGGAATTAGGATTTTTAAGATGGTACTTAATATCAATGAAGCTATCCTAAAGTCATCAGTAGCATTCAAGTGCACTGTCAGAAGGAGAAACCACACAAAAGTGGGTACAGGTTAGTGAAAGACTAACACTGAAGGAAAAATTAGAAAAGGAAGCAATATGCAAGGTCTGTGGATAGAATGTCAGACAGAAAAGTGAGAGGCAAACTGACCCAAAAAGAGACATACCACACAAACAAGGATGGGGCAATAAAGAATGGAAGCCAGAAACAAGGTTTATTTTCTCTTTTAATGTCAGTCAAGATTAGTTTTAAATTAATGTGTTGGTATTGAGTACTATTGGGAATATTACGTTCTGCTGCTCCTTTTCCTCACTAATGTCAACACTTCAACCATCAGGAGCCAAAAGTAGGCTTGACCGTTGTAACTGGCAGTGTGTGAAGGCTAATAAAATAGCCCCAAAAGAATAATAAATCATTGCACAAACACTTTTGCTTTCCAGTCACACATCAGCCTAGCATGGAAAAAGATACACAAAAGTGTGCTATGGTCTGTAACATAGCAAACCAATCACTTTATGAGCCCACAGGAATATCACTGTAAACCCATGCCACACTCTCTCTCTTGGACACCTTCTGTGCATTCTGTACACTTGTACAAGCAAAAATAGCTTTCCAATTACATTTCAAGGGCATGGGAGCAAAAACCAGGAAATAAGACACTAGGTCCAATGACATTTACTGAAAATATCCTCTGTTACTGTAAACAATTGCTACAGTGAAAGGACCTGCTGGTGGGTTCGATCAGTTGACAACTTTACTATAATTTTAAACCAATTCACTGTTGCTATGTGTCAAACAAACTAGAAAAGGTTGCTCTCAGTTTCTCCTTGCCAAAAACACATTTGATCACAACAAAGAATTTGCTTTAAAAAAGGCAGATCAATATGTTTAGACAGACTTAAGTAGGAAAAAAATGAATCCTCACAAGTCTTACATTTATACTGTTTATTGACGAAAAAGCCTCAAAACTTGAAAATCAAGACCTTTCACAATCCAAAAACTTAGTGCACTAACAGTATGCAACCCTTGATGTGATGGTCCCCAATCGAAAAAAAGGTAAAATATCCCCCCCTCCACCCCAACCCACCCAGTTTTACAGCCAACCTAGCTTGATAGTGGAAGGCTAAACTCCTGTATTTTTAAGAAATCAATTTTCCATAACAATTTAAAATTCATAAAACTGAATCAAACACTTGTGCTGATACAGTACATAAAGGCTTAAATTTGGGGCAAGGTACTGCTCTACAGGAAAAATACTCACATCAAAAACTGTAAGATGCAGAGAAAAATTGCATTTGACCACAACATTTCAGTGCTTGAAAGGGATAGAAAGAACCAAAGAACAGAAACAGCTGTGATATCTGTGAGATGGTTGACTTGGTAATTTATAAGCAAAATTATGTTTCAGATCAAACTTACTTCCCTAGTTCGTAGTGTTTGCTCTGTTTATGCTCAACATTAACACAAAGCCAGCGAAGAATTAGGTAAGAGGGCACTGTAAAAGGATAGGTCTGATGGTGTACTATGTTCTCTTTGTGCTTTGGTTTCAGCTCAACGGAAGACAATGCAATTGCTAATTACGCTACTGCAGTGTGGATTTAAAATGATTATACAGTGATTATGCTTTTTAAATGGACTTTCAAAAGGAAAATAATTCCAGTGATTAGAACGCGATGCATCGGTCAGCCCAGTGGGGCAATGGCTGGGAGAAAGCACCATTGATAGAGGTGACACATGTTATGCCCCATTCACGTGGAACTTGTCTTATTTCTGCTTCCTTGGTCTACAACAGTATAGACTGGAGATTTATGTTGTGTTATCGCACATTTGAATAAGAACTTCTCTTTCAGAGGGCCCACTGAAAGTTCTAAGCACCTAACCGGAGTAGAATCAATTATTCATACAGATAACCAGAAACTGGCCAGACAAGTTTTTTTTTCCTCGCGAAACACATTAATTTAAGAACGTCAAGCTAATAAGGTGCTACATCTTTATATCTGATGAGGAGTGCTGGTGAAGGAGTAGAAATCGAGTTAATAAAATGGTGTCTTGGGAAAAGAAGAGATGGGTAAGGCACAGGTCCTTGGCTCTGCTCTTTTCCACTAATGCAGTTAAGCAGGCACTGTTCTTTAACACCTCATGCAATAAAACTCAATCCTGTCATCCAGTGCTAAGGCCAACCACAAAGTCTCTTCAATCATATTTACATTCTCCATCAAGGAGTCAAAATAAGAGCTACTTGCTCATTTCACAGAGACAACACACAAAATCAGGATGAGAAGGGAACTCCCAGCCTCATCCTCCGAAGTCATCAAAATGGATTTTCCACCCAGAAACCACAGGGTTGGTCATCATTTGCACTGAGCAATGGTCAACAGGTTCAAATAATGCCACACCCAATGGAGCAGCAGCATACTTTAAGATTGAGCTTGCTTGAGTCTTTCAGTACGGTCTGAGCACTAATGGTATAATTCTGTAAAATCATTTCACCAGTGGCAGTGGAATTTAAGGTAAGATTACACATTACAATATAAATCTAGAAAGATGCTGTGCTACCATCTAGCATAGTGAGAGAAAGTCTGCTTTCCTAAAAGCAGGAAGTGCAATGTTTGAAGACAATACTGCCATCTAGAGGATAAGAGCTTTTTTAAAATCATATTGAACATATTTAATTATAAACAGGCATCTTCAATATGCTCTGTGAATATACCAATATTTTCTGTCGCTCTTTTGATAGAATCATAGAACCCTACAGTGCAGAAAGAGGTCATTCAGCCCAACGAGTCTACAACAACCACATCCCACACAGGCCCTACCCCCATATCCCTACATTTTACCTGCTAATCCCTCTAACCCACGCATCTCAGGACACTAAGGGGCAATATTAGCATGGCCAACCAACCTAGCCCACACTTCTTTGGATGTGTGGGTTAGGTTGGTTGGCCATGCTAAATGGATAAATGGATAGAAGCTTATTTGAAAATGAATTGTGATCTTACAATAAGAAGCCTTTCACATATGGAACATTGGTAGATATTTACATTGACACATACAAACATCAACATTGTATAATATGTCAAAAATAATCCATGAACAATTACTGTGATCTTTAGGTTAAGAGCAGGAGGAGGCTATTCAGCCCCTCAAGCCTACTCCACCATTTATAAAGATCCTGGCTGATCCACTTAAATGCCATCATTCTGCACTATCCCTGTATCCTTTGATGTCATTAGTATTTATTGACCTCTACTTTGAGCATGCTCGGTAACTGAGCCTCCACAGCCTTTTGGAGTAGAGAATTTCAAAGAATTCCTCCTCATCTTATTCCTAAATACCCTACCTCGTATTCTGCGACTATGTCTCCTGGTTCTAGACACTCCCTCAACCAGGGAGACATCCTTCCTGCATCCACGCTGTTGAGCCCCAAAATAATTTGGCACTCTTCGATGAGATCACTCCCCATTCTTATTAACCCAGAAAACAAGCTGCAAAGATTAGTACAAACAAAAGGACTGAATGTGGATTTTTAGCATTTGAATTTCAAGCACCTGGCACTTTATGTTGTGGTTATGATAGAACTGTATAATCATATCTGGAAATAGAGAACCACCCCCTTGAACAGCAAAGTTATGATATGGAAATATGATATGTGATGTAAGGATTTCCTCCTCTTTAGTAGTCCAGGAACCAACTTGTGAATGAGATCAGGGAACATAAGGAGGCAATGACAGTGTTAGAATCTACCATGAAATGAAGCAAAGAAACGACTGCTTTACAAGCTGCATCACATTTCCCCTTTAGATTCAAATGCCATTCTTTAGAATTCTCTACCCGCAAGGGCTGTGGAGGCTCAGTCACTGAGTATGTTCAGAGTAGAGGTTGATAGGATTCTAGATACTAATGACATCAAGGATGAAAATTGGCTCACTCACCACAAGTACACTACCAATTGTGGCAGAAAGTTTGTAAGCTCAAATCGGACTCTCAAGGAACATCACAATGGAGGAAGTTGTAACAGTTTCGAGCTTCCACTGAAATAATGCTCCGGGTCCCAGTGATGCCAACATGCAGCAGCAGTACATGACTTAGTTCCGCAATTTCAGTTCTTACCCATGAGAAGGAAAAGCCCTGTGCTACTAAATAGATAAGGGACAGCATTAAACTAAATGAAAGGGCTTACTAAAATGTAAAAAAAAGCATAGATTCTACTGAATGGGAATGATACAAAGGCCAGTTAGCTTAACATCCATGTTGGGAAAATTGTTGATAGAGTCTATAATCAAGGATAGGGCAATAAACACCTTAAGTATTTTCAGATGTCAGAGAGCCAACATGGATTCATGACCGGTAGGTCATGCCAAACAAACCTCATTGAATTTTTTGGGTAATGGACAGAGGAATCTTTACAGATGATGTTTATGTGGACTTCGAGAAGGTTTTGATAAAGTCTCACACAAGAGACTGCTAACTAAGGTAGAAGTCCTGAGAATTGAGGACAAATTACGACATAGCCGGGAAATTGATCAAGTGGCAAGCGACAGAAAGTAGGGATACTGGGTAGATACTCAAATTGGCAGGATGTGATTAGTGGTGCCCCACAAGGATCTGTGTTAGGGCCCAATTGTTCACATTATTTATTAATGACTTAGATAATGGCACAGAAAGCCATGTATCCAAATTTACTGATGACACAAAGTTAGGCAGCAACATAGACATTATAGATGATAGGATAAAATTACGAAGGGATATTGACAGATTAGGTGAATGGACAAAATTGTGGCATTTCAATCTAGACAAGTGTGAGGTTATTCATTTTGGACCAAAAAAGGATAGATCAGAGTACTTTCTAGATAGCATGAAGTTAAATATATTAGATTTCCAAAGAGACTTGGGACTCAAGTGCACCGATCTTTAAAATGCCACAAACAGGTGTAAAAAAATTATCAAAAATGTTTAAAGTTTATTTATTAGTGTCACAAGTAGGCTTACATTAACACTGCAATGAAGTTACTGTGAATATTCCCTAGTTGCCACACTCTGGCACCGGTTCAGATACACTGAGGGAGAATTTAGCTTGGCCAATGCACCTAATGTTTCAGACTGCAGGAGGAAACCGGGGCACCCAGAGGAAACTCACATAGACAGAAAGAATGTGCAGACTCCACACAGACGGTAATCCAAGCTGGCACTGAACCTGGGTCCCTGGTGGTGTGAGGCAACAGTGCTAACCACTGTGCCACCATACTGTCCCAAGAAGGTTAATGGAATGTTGGCTTTTGTATCTAGAGGGCTGGTTATAAGGATGCAGAAGTTATGCTGCAGCTATACAAAACCCAGGTTAGGCCCCACTTGGAGCACTGTAAGCAGGTCTGGGCACCACGCCTCAGGAAGAATATATTGACCTCGGATGGAGTGCATTGTAGGTTTGCAAGAATGATACCTGGACTTCACATTTTCAATTATGAGTAGAGATTATGAAATTTACCCATTTTCTCTAGAAGTTAGCAGGTTAAGGGGTGATCTGATCAAAGTCTTCAAGGTATTGACAGGATAGATAAAGACTATTGCCATTGGTTAGAGATTCTACAAGTAGGGGCATAGTCTAAAAGTTAGCACCAGACTGTTCAGAAAGATGTCACAAAGCATGGTAGAGGTTTGGAACTCTCTTCCATGAACAGTTGATTCTAGATCAGTTGCTAGCTTTAAACTGAGACAAATAAATTTTTGTTAAGTAAAGTATTAAGGGATATGAGCCAAAGGTAGATATATGGAGTTAGGCCACAGTTAATAATCTCATTGAATGGTGGAATAGGCTTGATGGGCTGAATGGCCTACCCCTGTTCCTATGAATAGAACTCCAAGAAGAGTGAAGAGAACAGTTTTTTAATTTGAGAAATGAAAGGGGAATTTTCATTTGCAGCACAATGCACAATATTCTGAGCATTTTGAGACTAATAACTTTTTTTAAGCAAGTCTTATCAATAGTGATAATACATGTAGAAAAATTGGTTCCAGTCTTATAAATAACCTCTAAATGCCCCAAGAGAAACCAGAACAAAACAAAATGTAATATGAATGTCATCAAATGAATGTTCTAAATCACTGACCAGTAAAAACCGGTCATCAGGACCATTCTTCAGCCCAAGCTCAGTGGCTGAATTCATGCCTGAGTCAGTAGATTGTGGCATCAAGCCCCCAGACCTGAGCACATGATATAGATAGACCAAGAGCACAATGGAGTACTACATAACTGAAGGTGCTATCTTTTCGGTGAACATTAAACTGGGACCCTGATTGCCTGATCAGGACAACATAGAAAAATCCCACTGCTCTGTTCGAAAAGCAGAGCAATTCTGCTGATGTCCTGGCCAAACTCTCCCCATCAATCAACACCACCAAAAACAGAATGTTCCCAAAATGTGGATCTCAGAATAATGTCAAGACCGCAAGAGAGGGTGCCAAGGAAATTTACTAGAATGGTATCAGTTATATGGAAACAGTGCTCTTCTCAAAGCGGGAAAGATTGAAGAGAGACTTGATAGAGCTGTTCAAAATCATAAAAGTTTTGATAGGGTAAAGAAAGAGAATTGATACAGAAACTGTTTCTATTGGCAGCAGTGCCAGTAACCTGACAATATAGATTTAAGGAAACTGACAAAAGAACCTGGAGTTTATTTTATGTTGCAATGTACGACCTGAAATGACAGTGGAAGCAAATTTAGCAACTTTCAGAGAAATTTTGCGGATTATGGTGAAAGAACCAGTCTAATTGGATTATTCCTTCAAAGTGGATGGCTGAATAACCTTCTTCGATGTTGTATCATTCTTTTTTTGCTATTGGTGGAGCTTTCCTGTGTGCATTACAACAGCAACCACATCTCAAATACAATTTATTAGCCATAAAGCACTTGTGCAACATTCTGAGATGATTCTGTGTTTTCTGTGTTTTCTCTACTAACACCAAGGTTCTCATATGATTCTTAACACTGCCTCACTTAAGGAATACATATTGCAAGCATTAGTGTAAGAGTAAAATCTCATTCATTTTAGCAAAAGTCAAAACAGACTTTGGTGGTATTTTGTTTAAACTATTATAAAGCCTGACAAATAATAATATTCAGCTGCTGCACAGAAATATTGAAATGCTGCAAGTATTTTAACTGTATGTTTTTGTCATAAGGCAGGGAGTTTTTTGGACTTATTAAAATTGGGAATACGCCTTCCAAACCAGAATGTCATGACTTATGAGGAGCAAGGTGACATCCCAGAAAGGGTCAGCATTTGTGGCTATGTCCACATTTTTTGCCACCGGGATCCAAGTTGCAAGACTGAAATACAAATTGTATCATGCCAAAACTAAACTTAATCATGAAATCCAACCTGACTACAGAGGATCAGTTACCAGAACTTTTTTTAAAAATCTTTTGGGAAGCAAATAGTATTGTTACATATTTCAGGAAGTTATTCCACACACATCCCCATTTTGAATGCTCAGCAATCACAGAGTGCAAGTCATATTCTGGAGTTTTGGGTTTTTCGGTGTACTTATCCAAGCATTAGGGGCAGAGATTAATTAAGAATAGAGGCACTTTGGTCACTCATCCTGAGGTACGTTAAGCTGAGGAAGAGAGAAGCTCAGGGTGCTGCCTCTTCATAGATTACTGTCCTGTAACAGGCTCTCGCACACCAAATAATATTCTCCTTCCATATTAACCTGCATCCTTCTCCTAGGAGCCAGTCAAGGTGTTCAAGAGATGGATTTGCCCTATGATATGAAACAACATTGTATGAAAGACTTCTTGTGACAGCTTAATGAGCTCATGGATTCAAACCTGATTCCAGGAACTAGTACTAAGGGAATGTGTTGCATTGTGAGACATTATCATTCAGGCAAGATATTAAATCAAGACCCATTTTTCCCATTCAGGTGAGCATAACTGATCCATGGAACCTCCCAATGCTTACAGTTCAATCAACACCAAAACAGATTAAGTAGGTTTTTTTGCTCACATGTTATGAGCCAGACCTCACTCAGCACAAATTGAAAGCCATACTTTCTTGCCTAATAGTGACTGTGAAATACTTTGGGATATTCTGAGGGATGAAAGGGGGCCACATAAAAGTACATTCGCTTTCTCATACTCTCAGACGGACTATGACGTTTGACCCGATAGCAATGTTTTGTGGACTTCAAAGTAGCCTATTGCACACAAAGTGGTTTGCAATATCAGGAGCTGTTGAAAATGCAGGTTCTTTTATTTTCCCCAACTGTGTAAACATCTGACCATGAAGTTTCCACTACATAATGTATGTAACAAAACCACAGCCGAAAGTTAGGCAAGTGGCTCACTGGGGTCAATTTGCTGATTCACCTCTCCTCAGAGAACTATTTAGGTGTTCAAATCAGGAAATCGGTGGCCAGGATTTATGAGAAACTTTGTACCCAACACACAGTCAGTGGGAATATCTGCCTCACAAGGCTTACTTGCTTAAAAAAGTATTTTACCTCTCTTTCCCATTTTATTGTCAATTAGTCACCTCTGAAACTGTCCCATTCCATCATTTGGCAGCTTGTAAACAAGTGAGCAAACACAACACTTACTGACCCGACACACTGCTCCAACTAGCTCGTGAGGATTAAAAAAATAATTGCTGAAATAAAAATTAACGTTTCCTGTTTATCAAGAACAAGCTGCTCCAGGGAAGCCTTAACCTTCCTCTTCCCTAGCCACTCATTAACATCTGAATCATCTGCCAGACATTTTTACCACTGCCCTGCATCCAGCAAAACAGCTATCCGCGCTACTCACCACATTCTTTGGACATTTGTTCTCTTATTCAACTGCCATTCGTTTGAAATACAGAATTTGCAAACCACCACCCACGTTCAGCTCTCTTTAGCACTGCTTGTATAAAGCGGAAATAACGTTCAAGGACATGGGAGGAATATAATCTTTCTTCTTTTGAAATTTTGTCAATTTGGGGGGAAAAAAAATCACACAGATTTGATGACTCAATAGGTAAAAGCATCTTTAGATATCCTATTCAGCTAGACCGGCTGGTAGAGGGACGGTGGTTTTGCATGTTTTGTTGGGATAAGTCAGGCACAATGCAATAATACAACACAAAAGAAGGCTATTTAGTCCATTGTATCTGTGGTGGTTCTTTGAATAAGCTATCCAATTAGTCCCACTCCCGTTCTTTTCCCTTAGCCCTGCAATTTTCCTTTTGAATTATATATTCCATTCCCTTTGAAAATTATTACTGAATCTGCTTCCACCACCACCTTTCAGATAATGCATGCCAGATCACAACAATGCGCTCTGTACAAACATTTTTCATCTCCCAGCTTCTCTTGGCAATTATCTTAAATTTATGTCCTCTGGTTATCTACCCTCTTGCTAGCTGAAATAGTTTCTCTCCTTCTAACTCCATCAATCCCCTCAAACCCAGACACTATTGGGATTATAATGGTTACAGCGCAGGAGACTATTCAGCCAATCATACTCCTGCCAGCCCTCTGTAAGAACTCAATTAATGGTACCATCCTGCCTTTTCCCTGTAGCCCTGTGCATTTTCCCTGTTCAGATAAAGATCCAGTTTCCTTTTGAAAGCCAGAATTGAATCTAACCACACCACACTTCTAAGCAGTACATTCCAAATCCTAATCATTCACTGTGTAAATAGTTTTTTCTCATGCCATCTTTGGTTCTTTAATTCACTGTGTAAATAGTTTTTTCTCATGCCATCTTTGGTTCTTTAATATTTACCTTAGATTACTGTCCACTGGTTCTTTCAGGCAATGGAAACAGAATTTCTCTACTCTGTCCAGACCCCTCATGATGTTGAGCACTTCTATCAAATTTCCTCCCACACTTCTCCTCCCCAAGGAGAACAACACCTGGTTCACCATGAAACTGAAGTCTCTCATTCCTGGAAACATTCTCATAATTTAATACCTTCCCTCTTTATAAAAAGTGTGTTGCCCAGGAATGGACACAATGCTCTAATTGAGGTCAAACTTTATAGAGGATCACTGCAACTTTGTTACTCCTTTACTTTATATCTCTATCTATAAAGCCCAGGATCCTGTAAATCTTGTTAACAACTTTCTCAACCTCCCTGCCATCTTCAATGATTTGCACACATTCATCCCCTGCTCTTTTCCCATTCAGGTATAACTGGTCCATGGAACCTCCCAATGCTTTTACTTCAATCAACACCAAAACAGATTAAGTAGGCTTTTTTTGCTCACATGTTATGTGCCAGACCTCACTAAGCACAAATTGAAAGCCATATTTTCTTGCCTAATAGTGATTGTGAAATACTTAGGCATATTCTGAGGGATGAAAGGGGCCACATAAAAGTACATTCGTTTTCTCATACTCTCAGACAGACTATGACGTTTGACCCAATAGCAATGTTTATCACCTTTAGAAGTGTCACTTTTTTTTATTTTGCCTCACCTTATTCTCCATTCCTAATATGGATCACTTCACATTTCTCTGGATTAAGTTTTATCTGCTACATTCGGCCAAGAACAACAGGATGTAAACCAGAGCTTCTTCTCCCAATTACTATCCAACACAGTGAGTGATGCACAAATTATTCACCATCTTCCGGAAACATTTTGGAACGAGTTAAAATCCTACGCTCTAGTCTACAGCGTTGCCCTTTTATGGAATATATGCTGAAGGTCAGTTTTTCTAGGACATTTCCTGACAGAGCTATTCATCATCACGGAATTCAAGAAGGTGCCTGAGTTCTGAAATTCATAATTCTAGACTGCTGAATGAAACTCAGTGCCTCAGT
This sequence comes from Carcharhinus amblyrhynchos, assembly GCF_965287045.1. Classification (NCBI taxonomy): domain Eukaryota; kingdom Metazoa; phylum Chordata; class Chondrichthyes; order Carcharhiniformes; family Carcharhinidae; genus Carcharhinus; species Carcharhinus amblyrhynchos. Next base: position 51,668,036 of record NC_137329.1, read on the forward strand.
TATGAAGGGAAGATTGGAGTCTGCTAGTTCTTTGATGTCAGCAGTAAATGAGAGTAACTGCTTATTCGCAAGGGAGGCAATTGAAGCACTTCCAATGTGAACAGGAATGTCTTGCAATGAACCCTCGTCTCTCAAAGGTGTTGGCAAACCCTGGCAAGCAAGAGTTCGCACCAGATTCTGTGAAGCATTTTAAAAAAGTATGCTAAAATGTATAAATTCCAAGCACCTCTACAGGGTTCAGCCATGGATAATAAAACTATTAGCTCCTTTCATGAAAGGAAAAATGTCCAGCTAAAATGCAAATATCACAGTTGGCACTGGAATGCCTTTAATTTAATTTAAATGTATTTTATGAAAGGATGGAAGGGAATGAGTTTCAGGAAATCACAGCAAAATTTTTGAGTCTAAATGAGGAATACACAAAATATTTTCTCCATTATCAAGCAAGAAAACTGCCTTCATGTACAATAACCACTTAATCTGTATGTAGGCAATTAAACAACGGAGTTATAACTTAGGTTAAGAAGAAGAAGGGAAGCCAATCATGGCCAGGTCTTGAGAGCTATGGTAAATAAGACAAAAAGAAATTGGCTTGAACTTACCAGCTGAACATACGCGACTTTATAATCAGGACGCTTCACTCTCTGATTCTTATGATTTCTCTTCTTGTTAGTACCTAAACAATAGTTTTGAGTGACCATGAGTAATATACATTCAGAGGTTATATCCCAGTGCAGTACATTTAATGAAAAGTTACAAGTGTTATACAGTATGCTTTCTAATGCACTGCTCAAATTGACTGGATCATCGTCACTACCACACTAAATACTAAAGTCTTCAGGTTTGTGATCACACCATTTTATCACCATCATCCAGCCATCTGTTCTTCCAGACAGACTTCCCAGTGTTCAACTTAATCTGCCTTGTGATGCCAGACAATTGGATGCTCACTACAATCTGTTTGTCCTTCCTCCCTTTATACTCCTCAGACTTCTTCTCTCACCAGCAGACAAGTCTTGGGCATTCTTCCTTTCCATGTATTACCAACCTCAGTAATATTTCTTTACACTCCCTATCCTCCAGTCCTCTGCAATTCAATCAGGATGCTTTCTCCTTGTTCCACTTTTATTTAGTACTGAAACCTCCAGTACTCCTGTTTTTCCTTTTGAAACCTCCAGTACTCTTGTTTTCCTTTCTTCATGCCCCCAGCGCTGCAGTCTGCCTAACCATCATCATTAGTCAAATGTCACCAAAACTCTGTCTCAGCTATGATGTGAAGTCCTCAAATAATGCCACTCTTCACTTAAAACAGAAGTCTGCACAAACTTCCACAGGGACACTCGGCTGAGAAGCACCCTTCACAAGAAATCTTTACTGTCCTACATAAAAAATGTGCAAAAGCTATTCTTGAATACCTTCAACAATACTAGTTCAAACTGAACAATTTACTCCACGTACGTTCTGAAATTACCATCCCTCATTCCTCAACATTTAAACAAGTGAAATGCATTTGCAGTACTGATACAGGAGGAATTAAAAAAAACTCCTTCAACAACTCTTATAGCTAATATATAGCCCAATGTGGAACTAAATTATACACAGCAGAAAGATATCAGATTCAATCCCTAACTCTTATCAATCTAGCTTACAGGAGCAGCAGACAAACTAAAATTTAGCTCTGAAGATGTCCTCCGGGTTCTCTGATTTCCTCCCATAGTCCAAAGATCTGCAGGTTAGGTGGATTGGTTATGCTAAAAACTTGCCCCTTAGGGGCAAATACGTAGGGTTACAGGTTAGGACATGTGGGGGGTGGGGGGATTGTTGTCTGTGCAGGCTTGATGGGCCGAATAGCCTCCTTCTGTAATGTAGGCATTCTATAGAGAATTGAAACGTAAACTGTTTCTCTCTGCACAGATGCTGCCAGACCTGCTGAGTTTCTCCAACATTTTCTGTTTCTCATTAAAGTTAAAATTGATCTCTGTACCCAGGTTCAAGGAGATTTTAAAAAATGGGTTCTCCCTCCTCATTTTTATCCAGCGATTCGATCGGAAAAAGAGTTTTAGGAGCCTAGCATTTTAGGATAGTTTTAGGGTGTAAAGTGGATTCGGCCAAGTTGTGATGTCCTGCCCTACTGAACTCTTTGTCCCAAACACTAGCTCAATCACCTGGAAAAACAAAGATCTGACAAAGCTGTTCATTCACCAGGAAATGGTGTGACTTGTGGTCAATGTTTAAGTAAGGTTCATTGTGACAGCACACATGCTGCTCTATTATCAGCACCAGCAATTTACAAAACTTACAGTATTGTATCCTGGTCCTCACAGCAGCCACTGGAACATCATAGATGCCCTGCAGGTAATTCTTCACGTCAAATTTTGTCATCCTGAAAAACACAGGTTAGAAATCTAAGATAATTTTTTAAAAATCTTAAAATATTAATGTTTGCATAAATAAACTGCCAAAAGTTTTTGCACACGTAAGATCCAGAGTCTGACCATTATGCAACCTCAAATCTCATGTGTGGCACAGTGGTTAGCACTGCCACCTCACAATGCCAGTGACCTGGGTGCCAGGGACCAGGTTCCATTCCCAGCTTGGGTCACTGTCTATGTGGAGTCTGCACATTCTCCCTGTGTCTGCGTGGGTTTCCTCAGGGTGCTCCCGTCCAAAAGACATGCTGGTTAGGTGCGTTGGCCATGCTAAATTCTCCCTCATTGTACCTAAACAGATGCCGGAGTGTGGTGACCAGGAGATTTGCACTGTAACTTCAGCACAGTGTTAATATTACTTGTGACACTAATAAACTTTAAACGTTTTGCAGACATGGTATTGTCACTGGACTAGTAATCCAGAGATCCACTCTAATATTCTGGGGACCAGAGTTCAAATCCCACCATGGCATTGGTGGAATTTAAATATAATTTTTTAAAAGTCTGAAATTAGCCATGAAACCATTGTTGATTGTTGTAAAAACCCATCTGATTCTCTAATGTCCTTTAGGGAAGGAAACCTGCTGACTTGGTCTGGCCTACATAACTCCACATCCACAGTAATGTGGTTCATTCTGAAATGTCCTCTGAAAGGCCAGGCAAACCACTCAGTTCATAGACAAAAAAAAATTGCCAATAAATGCTGGCCCAGCCTGTGATGCCCACATCCACTGAACTAATAAAAAAAATTTTCACAGCTTTGACTAGCAGTGGCAAGTTGTTGGTTGACTGACAGCATGCCACTGTTTCAATACATTGCTGTGTCATAACATAACAAGGCATTCGATAAGGTCCCCCATGCGAGACTTCTTGAGAAAGTGAGAGGGCACGGGATCCAAGTGGCTGTTGCCTTGTGGATCCAGAACTGGCTTGTCCGCAGAAGGCAGAGAGTGATTGTGGATGGGTCTTTTTCTGCATGGAGGTCAGTCACCAGTGGAATATCCCAGGGATCTGTTCTGGGACCCTTGCTTTTGTAATTTTCATAAAATGACCTGGATGAGGAAGTGGAGGGATGGGTTGGTAAGTTTGCCGATGACACGAAGGTTGGTGGTGTTGTAGATAGTTTGGAGGGATGTCAGAGGTTGCAGCGTGACATAGATAGGATGCAAGGCTGGGCGGAGAAGTGGCAGATGGATTTCAATCCGGATAAATGTGTAGTGGTCCATTTTGGCAGGTAAAATGGGATGAAGGAGTACAATATCAAGGGTAAGACTCTTAGCAGTGTAGAGGATCAGAAGGACCTTGGGGTCCAGGTCCATAGGACTCTTAAATTGGCATCACAGGTAGAAGATGTGGTTAAGAAGGCGTATAGTATACTAGCCTTCATTAATCAAGGGATTGAGTTTAGGAGTCGGGAGAAAATGTTGCAGCTTTATAAGACCCTAGTCAGACCTCTCTTGGAATACTGTGCTCCGTTCTGGTCACCTCATTATAGGAAGGATGTGGAAGCTATTGAAAGGGTGCAGAGGAGATTTACAAGGATGTTGCCTGGATTGGGTGGCACACCTTATGAGGATAGGTTGAGGGAGCTCGGTCTTTTCTCCTTAGAGAGACGAAGGATGAAAGGTGACCTGATACAAGTGTATAAGATGTTGAGAGGTATAGATCAGATGGATTCTCAGAGGCATTTTTCAAGGGCTGGAATGGTTGCTATGAGTGGACACAGGTTTAAGGTGCTGGGGAGTAGGTACAGAGGGGATATCAGAGGTAAGTTTTTCACTCAGAGGGTGGTGGGTGAGTGGAATCGGCTGCCGTCGGTGGTGGTGGAGGCAAATTCGATAGGGCCTTTCAAGAGACTTCTGGATGAGTACATGGAACTTAATAGAATTGAGAATTATAGGTAAGCCTAGTAGGTATGGATATCATCAGCGCAACTTGTGGGCTGAAGGGCCTGTTTGTGCTGCAGTTTTTCTATGTTCTATAATGCCAAAGAGCTTCGAACCAAAGTCTTCCACAGTGGCTTCCAGCAACAAACTCCCATGAACTGAAACTTAGTCCTTCCTACTTTCAAATTCAGAAATATCTAAAGTACCTGCACAGTTCACTCAGGGCCTCTAGTGGAAGAAAGCAGTACTGTGCAGTAATAATGAAAAATTATTAAAAGAATGTCAGAAAACCAACACATTTTAATCATTGAGCATTCTGCATAGGTGTCTCGGGACTTCCCAAAACATGTAATCAAACCAGAACAGCCACAGGGACAAGTAGCACATTCCTTAGAAATTAGCACAGATTAAGGGTTAATTAACGGTCAGTTGAGGGAGACTAGACTGAATACTGAAGTTTTCAAACCAGGACAAAGTGCATCAGACCCACTTGATTTCATTTAAAGTCTTAATGAACCTCAGTTTTGCCAAGTTTATTTCTATATCGTCATACTTACTCCATAGGAATCCTGAACTGGACTGTATTCTCTGGCTGCTCCCTTCCAGGCCTTACTAGAGTCATAAAAAAGTTGGTTCGAAATATCCGCAACTGAGGGTTCCCAAGTTGATATAATGGATAGCTGCAGGGAAACAAAAGATGCAATTTAAATATAATATACATACATATACTGAACAGCGTGTTCAAAGACCGTGTTTCAAACCCAGCACCAAGATCATGGTCTACAGAGAAGCCATGGTCTCTTCCATTTGCATGCATCAAAAACATGGGCAATGTACAACAGACACTTAAAATCCCTGGAGATATCATCAACATTGGCTTTGCAAAATCCTACAAATTCACTGACAAGATGGATGTACTAACGAGTGTTCCTTCCCAGGCCAATATCCCTGATATCAAGGTACTGGTCAACCCTCAACAAACTGTGATCAACAAACCACATTGTCCGCATGCACAACATAAGACTCCTAAACAAGTGCTCTACTTTGAGCTCTGCAACGGCAAGTGCTCACTAGGAAGGCAGAATGAGTACTACAAGGACACTTTGAAAACCTCCCTAAATAAATGCAACATCCCCACTGATATTTGGGAATCACTTGCCTTTAAAGACACAAACTGGAGAAGTATCCACGAATGCGGCAATCACCTCGAGCGTCATCGAGTGAAGCCTTTGGAGGCCAAGCATAAAGATTGGAAAGAGAGTGCAGATTCCAGAACGTCCCACCCACCCACTTCATCCCGCATTACCTGCCCCACCTGTGGCAGAGTCTATGGCTCCAGGATTGGACTTTACAGTGACTGCAGAACCTAAGCAAGTCATCCTTGATCCTGAAGGACTGCCAAAGAAGAAGATATTTTAAAAATCTTATGTGCACAATCCTTGTTTAAAAATCTTTCTTCCTGCTGTCATATTTTGCTGACACTTCTGCGTTCATATTTAATACTGAAATTGCCTTTCTACCCTCCAAATGCTCCAAAAATCCTCTAACTAAATGTTGCCCTGGCCAATACTTACCCAAAACTGACTTGATCATTTAGCTCACTGCTATTCCTGGGGACTCACTCTGCACTCATCAGTTGCTGAATTCCTCCTCCTCCCAATTCTGATGATATTTACATAATTCCTCACTGACTACGAAGTGTAATAGGGTGCCGCAAGGAAGTGAAATGCATTATATATCTATACACTTGGCCATTCTTTAAAACTAAATTGCCCTCTGTAATATCCATCCTGCAATGATGTAGTTACAGCCGTGGTCATCAAAAGATACAGTGGAGCAAATTTCAATTCAGAAAACTCCCAATACTGCCCACCATTTTTTTTTCACCTTTTCCCATTTCAAGCAAGCTAACCAGGTTTTAAATTTAACATTCTGCTTAATTTTATACAAAATTTTTTTCTCCCTCCTGTATTTCTTAACACCACTTCTCTTTTCTCTCAATCCCCATTCACCAAGGCAAATGGAGAATATTCCATCACATTCCTGCCTTGTGAACAGACTTTTGGAGGCCAGGTGAGTTCCTCACTGCAGGATTCCTAGCCTCTGACCTGTTCTCGTTGCCACAGTACTTACATGGCTGGTTCAGTTCAGTTTATGATCAATGGTAACCACCACCCACCACCCCCCAAACCACCCCCCCCCCCCGATGTTGATACTGGGGGATTCAGTGATGGAATTGCCATTGAATGTCAAGGGGCGATGGTTAGATTCTCTCTTCTTGGAGATGGTAATTGCCTGGCACTGATGTGACAGGAATGTTACTTGCCACTTGTCAGCCCAAGCCTAAATGTTATCCAGAACTTCTTGCACTTGAGTGTGCTGCAATAACTGAGGAGTTGTGAATGGGGAACATTGTACAATCCTCACTTCAGGCCTGATGATGGAAGAAAGATCATTGATGAAACAACTGAAGAAGGTTGGACCTAGGACACTACCTTGAAGTATACCTACAGTGAGATGCAGGAATTACATGGAATTGAGGTGTTTGATCTCCAACAATCACAACAATCTTCCTTTGTACTGGGTGTGACTCCAACCAAAGGATCCTCTCAGGACCCTACACAAGTCTGCACCCAAAGGATTTTTGCCACTGGATTCCATGGTGCCATTCCCATGCAATATCTGAGTTACTGTTAATGTGTCCTACTGTACCCCAATATGGCAAACTGGCCCATTCTTGCAAGTTATGAATTTTTGTTACCCAGTCCCCAACTCTGTCATTTCCCCACCCTTTCCTAAACATTCACACACTAAGTCACTATCCTTTCACTTCCCAGTTAATGGAATATGCTTGTATCACATTACGAAATAAATCTAGTCACATTGTCCAGTTGTCACATTGTCTCAGCTTAGTCTTGTTGCGTATCTTCCTTCCTTCCAGCTGCATATTTTCCAGCATGAGCGTGAACCTCTCCTTCAACCTCCATTCTAACTCTGTTCCCACTCTGCAAGGGAGTATAACTGGTTATGGGTTTGCAAGGGGAGAGCACCAGCCGGAGACAGAACATGATTAGGCAGGCAGCAGGTCATTAAATGGCAAGGGATCAGAGAAGCAGAACTTGGTAAGTTAAAGTGAAGTGGCCAGTTTCAGCCTCCCTGTATATGTGAAGTACAAAATAAATCATTGGGAGCAAGAGCATTGATCAGACAGGATTAGACAATGGGAACAGCAATGTCGTGGGCACATGATAGGTGCAACATTAATGGGCAGTGAGAAGGGAACCATTAGGCAGTGCTAAGCTGCATTTATCCAATACTTCCAAATAGGAAATTCTGTCATCTGAAGGTTTCTTTTGCTGCCACACCATGCACCCAACATCTTGCAGCTAAACTGAAAAAAAAAACACAAACCAAGGACAGAACACCACAGCAGAACACAATTGAAAGATAAAGGCAGATTATTATATATATATAAATTAGCAGTAATACATTTCCTTTGTCCTGCTATGATTAAAACCAACAGGAAATCCATTAGGTTACATACCAGCTTCATGTATTCACACTGCATTCACATAACTCATTTAATGAAGTGGTACTAGCTTTGTCAAGACTAAACATGTGGTCTGTAATGAGTGTCAAAACTGAACTGACTCTGAAATAAACTGGATTGAGACTCCCATTAGACCATTTGCCCTGTCCAGCGAAAAATCTGGCCTTACCTCATTGATTTCAGACCAGAGATCCATCTACAGTTGTGAAGGGGGCTATATGAAAATAAATGTGGGAAGACAATGGTGTAGTGGTAGTGTTACTGCACTAATCTGGAAGCCAGGCTAATGCTCTTGGTACACAGGTTCAAAACCCACCACAGCAACTGGTGGAATTTAAAGTCAATTAATAAAAAAAGTCTGGAATTGAAAAGCTATCCTCAGTAATGCTGACCACCAAACTACTGCAGATTGTTGTAAAACATTTCATTCACTAATGTCCTTTCAGGAAGGAAATCAGCCACCCTCAACTGGGATCTGGCCTACATGTGACTCCAGATCCTCAACAATATGGTTGACTCTTAACGGTCCTCTGAAATGACCTAGCAAGCAACTCAGCTGTACCAAACCATGAGTATTGTGGGTGTACCTGCACTAAACAGATTGCTGCAGTTTAGGAAGGTGGCTCATTACCACTTTTGCCTGGGTAATTAGGGGTGGGCAACAAATGTTGGCCTTCCGGTTATGCCAACATCTTATGCAAAGAAAATGTAAGTTCTGTCTTGTGGGGACAGAATGATTTTATCTGTTTGATGTTTAACATATTATTGTGGCCTTTTTCAAATGTTAAGAAGTCCCCATTAAAACAGAACTCTTGAAACTCAATATAGTCCAAATTAAGTAGTGCAATGGAAGGTCTCATTCACCTGCTGAAAACACAAAACACTCCACATACCCATCCTTCACTTTTACGTGGATTTTAAGGACTCAACACAACTGTAGGTCAAATGGCTTTGCTTTAATGTATTAAGCTCTCAGAATATTCCTGCCTCACAGAGCATATCCCAACCTGCATTCTATTCCAAACAGGATAGATTTGCATCAAGTCCAATCAGTCATTCAATGACCCTGACAGACGTTGGCAAGCTGCTAAAGAGGGGGGAAAAGGTAAATATGTGGCTGTGGCACAGATCTGCCCATTCATTAGGGACAATCCCTTGGGAATTAATTTATTCACAACAGTTTTGCAGGAAGCATTTAAACTGGACTTCTTGGTTTTACTTAAAGTATGGACCAATTCAAATTCTGGTACCAAAGATAGTAAATGTTGATAATACTCTCAGAGAAAAGATGGGTTAACAATGCCAATAGACAGTCTAAGAACATAGATAAATAAACTTTCAAAAGAAGCAATGACCTAACTGCTCTCTTTTCAGTTCCTTGCAAACCTACTATGCAATTCCAATATGTGCTCCATTTACAGGAGAATTGGCAGCTTCCAGAATCAAAGCAGAGGCCATGTGGCCCATCATGTCTGTGCCAGCTCTTTGAAAGCTAGTCAACGAGGCGCACTCCTCTCTTACCCTGTAACCCTGCACGTTTTTCCTTTTCAAGTATTTATCCAATGGCCCAAAGCAACTATCGAATTCACTTTCACCACCCTTTCAGGCAGTGCATTCCAGAGCACAATATGTAGCACTGCATTGTTTTATTTTTACCTTTATCGAGTCGTATGGATGACCCAAATACCATTACTCAAGAAGGGTGCGGATTAGGTACATTGTGAATGAGAGCACAAGCCCAATTCTAGTTACAGGACATGCTGAGACCAGTTGAGTTCAGTTCACACACAGTTTAATTCAGAACAGTTGGCAGACAAAGCGCTTTTGTTGGCAGTGTTCCACTTACAGCAATGGCCTCTCACCATCTGGACTCTTTATTAAAAATAAGTCAATCCTTCTTTAATTATTAACTTCAGCGTCCATTTTTCACTAAAAAGAGAGGAATATGGCGGGGGGGGGGGGGGAGTAGCTATAAAAGTTACGGAGGGCACTAAATTAATTTGTCTCAACAAAGTATCTACCGATCCTACAGAGCTTTAACAACAGCTCATCAGAGGCACTTAATTCAGTTAGTTCAGAGCTACGGGAAGGACTGCAAAGGATCAGTGCAATATTTTTGTACCATCAATCATGCTGACAGAAAAATTATAATCTTTAAAATTAAAACCTCAAAAAAAGGACACCATTAACGTTCAAATTCTTGCAACTCCAAAGTGCAGACATGGCTGTAAATCTCTAAATCCATATTGATTCAATCTAATTCATTCACACGATTTCCACAAGCAAGCTAGTTCATACAGCCACAGCAGGGAGTTAAAGAGCCACATATGCCCCCATCCACACGTGTGTGCACACCTCATCAGTCACACTTTGCACAATAATGTTTATGCTACAAACATAAACAGTAATGTTTCTGCTCAACAAAGAACTCTCATTTCCCCAGCAAAACATTCTGTACATCCAAAGAATGTGTAATTGTCTGGTGTAATTAGTCATGTCAGCCATCAGTGAGAGAACTGATTACAACAGGCCCAAAACCAAAACTTGGTTAGTCCTCTTTCCAAAGAGTGTCCGACCTGCGCTTACCTCTCCACACCTCCCTCAACCCACGTCTGCCCTGTTACACTATATTTCAGACAGCGAGTCTTTGATCAGGCAGAATTCAGTTTAATTCAGGCCTGCCCAACCTCTCCGAGGCCCCAGAGACCACTGTCAAACGCCAGGCAGCCCTGTTAAGTTTAAATGGAACCATCAGCGTTAAGCTACCTCCTCCAGTCACAGGCTGTTTCTCTCCAGCCTTTGCTGCTGTTTTGTTCAATGAGCTTCACAGCAGCAAATGGGGGAGATAAACAATATGATTGGAGGAGGAGCAGCAAACACCAACATCAATACTTTCAGAAGCTGGGGAAAGCGAAGGAGGAGGATTCAGGTAGTGGAAAGGCCATGAAATGTGTAACTGAGAGCAACGAGTGTGAAAAGGGGAAAAGATTATTGGAGCGCCGGGGCAGGAAGAAACAAAGAGGGCCTGGAGTGCTTCTGAAAGTATTGATGTTGGTGTTTGCTGCTCCTCCAATCATATTGTTTGTCTCCCCCATTTGCTGCTGTGAAGCTCATTGAACAAAACTGCAGCAAAAGCTGGAGAGAAACAGCCTGTGGTGAGTGTGGACCAGACAGGGGGTGAGGGAGGGGACGGGGTGAGGGAGGGTGGGTGGCGGGGGGAAGGTGGGTGGGTGGTGGGGGGAAGGTAGGTGGGTGGGTGGTGGGGGGAAGGTGGGTGGGTGGGGGGAAGGTGGGTGGGTGGGTGGGTGGGTGGCGGGGGGAAGGTGGGGGGTGGGTGGGTGGGTGGGTGGGTGGCGGGGGAAGGTGGGTGGGTGGGTGGGTGGGTGGCGGGGGGAAGGTGGGTGGGTGGGTGGGTGGGTGGCGGGGGGAAGGTGGGTGGGTGGGTGGGTGGGTGGCGGGGGGAAGGTGGGTGGGTGGGTGGGTGGGTGGCGGGGGGAAGGTGGGTGGGTGGGTGGGTGGGTGGCGGGGGGAAGGTGGGTGGGTGGGTGGGTGGGTGGCGGGGGGAAGGTGGGTGGGTGGGTGGGTGGCGGGGGAAGGTGGTGGGTGGGTGGGTGGGTGGCGGGGGGGTGGGTGGGTGGCGGGGGAAGGTGGGTGGGTGGGTGGGTGGCGGGTGGGTGGGTGGCTGGCGGGGGGAGGGGACGGGGGTGGGTGGGTGGCGGGGGGAGGGGACGGGGGTGGGTGGGTGGCGGGGGGAGGGGACGGGGGTGGGTGGGTGGCGGGGGGAGGGGACGGGGGTGGGTGGGTGGCGGGGGGAGGGGACGGGGGTGGGTGGGTGGCGGGGGGAGGGGACGGGGGTGGGTGGGTGGCGGGGGGAGGGGACGGGGGTGGGTGGGTGGGTGGGGGAGGGGACGGGGGTGGGTGGGTGGGGGAGGGGACGGGGGTGGGTGGGGAGGGGACGGGGGTGGGTGGGTGGGCGGGGGTGGGGGACGTGGGTGGGTGGGTGGGTGGGGGAGGGGACGGGGGTGGGGAGGGGACGGGGGTGGGTGGGTGGGTGGGGGAGGGGACGGGGGGGGGGGTGGGTGGGTGGGTGGGGGAGGGGACGGGGGGGGGTGGGTGGGGGAGGGGACGGGGGGGGGTGGGTGGGGGAGGGGACGGGGGGGGTGGGTGGGTGGGTGGGGGAGGGGACGGGGGTGGGTGGGTGGGGGGGTGGGTGGGTGGGTGGGGGAGGGGACGGGGATGGGTGGGTGGGGGAGTGGAAGGGGATGGGTGGGTGGGGGAGGGGACGGGGACGGGTGGGTGGGTGGGTGGGGGAGGGGACGGGGACGGGGACGGGTGGGTGGGTGGGGGAGGGGACGGGGACGGGTGGGTGGGTGGGTGGGGGAGGGGACGGGGACGGGTGGGTGGGTGGGTGGGGGAGGGGACGGGGACGGGTGGGTGGGGGAGGGGACGGGGACGGGTGGGTGGGTGGGTGGGTGGGGGGAGGGGACGGGGACGGGTGGGTGGGGGAGGGGACGGGGACGGGTGGGTGGGGAGGGGACGGGGACGGGTGGGTGGGGGAGGGGACGGGGACGGGTGGGTGGGGGAGGGGACGGGGACGGGTGGGTGGGGGAGGGGACGGGGGTGGGTGGGTGGGTGGGTGGGGGAGGGGACGGGGGTGGGTGGGTGGGTGGGGGAGGGGACGGGGGTGGGTGGGTGGGGGAGGGGACGGGGGTGGGTGGGTGGGTGGGGGAGGGGACGGAGGTGGGTGGGGGAGGGGACGGGGGTGGGTGGGTGGGTGGGGGAGGGGACGGGGGTGGGGGAGGGGACGGGGGAGGGGGGGGAGGGGACGGGGGTGGGTGGGTGGGTGGGTGGGTGGGGGAGGGGACGGGGGTGGGTGGGTGGGTGGGGTGGGGGAGGGGACGGGGGGGGGTGGGTGGGTGGGTGGGTGGGGGAGGGGACGGGGGTGGGTGGGTGGGTGGGGGAGGGGACGTGGGTGGGTGGGTGGGTGGGGGAGGGGACGTGGGTGGGTGGGTGGGTGGGGGAGGGGACGGGGGTGGGTGGGTGGGGGAGGGGACGGGGGTGGGTGGGTGGGTGGGGGAGGGGACGGGGGTGGGTGGGTGGGTGGGGGAGGGGACGGGGGTGGGTGGGTGGGTGGGTGGGTGGGGGAGGGGACGGGGGTGGGTGGGTGGGTGGGGGAGGGACGGGGGGGGTGGGTGGGTGGGGGAGGGGACGGAGGTGGGTGGGTGGGGGAGGGGACGGAGGTGGGTGGGTGGGGGAGGGGCGGAGGTGGATGGGTGGGTGGGTGGGGGAGGGGACGGGGGTGGGTGGGTGGGGGAGGGGACGGGGGTGGGTGGGTGGGGGAGGGGACGGGGGTGGGTGGGTGGGTGGGTGGGTGGGGAGGGGACGGGGGTGGGTGGGTGGGTGGGTGGGGGAGGGGACGGGGGTGGGTGGGTGGGGGAGGGGACGGGGGTGGGTGGGTGGGTGGGGCGGGGACGGGGTGGGTGGGTGGGTGGGGAGGGGACGGGGGTGGGTGGGCGGGTGGGGGAGGGGACGGGGGTGGGTGGGTGGGGGGGGTGGGTGGGGGAGGGGACGGGGGTGGGTGGGGGGAGGGGACGGGGGTGGGTGGGTGGGTGGGTGGGGGAGGGGACGGGGGGGGTGGGTGGGGTGGGGTGGGGTGGGGAGGGGACGGGGTGGGTGGGTGGGTGGGTGGGTGGGACGGGGGGGTGGGTGGGTGGGTGGGGAGGCGGGGGTGGGTGGGTGGTGGGTGGTGGAGGGGACGGGGGGGTGGGTGGGTGGGTGGGTGGTGGAGGGGACGGGGGGGTGGGTGGGTGGGTGGGTGGGTGGTGGAGGGGACGGGGGGGTGGGTGGGTGGTGGAGGGGACGGGGGGGTGGGTGGGTGGGTGGGTGGTGGAGGGGACGGGGGGGTGGGTGGGTGGGTGGGTGGTGGAGGGGACGGGGGGGTGGGGGGGGACGGGGGGGTGGGTGGGTGGGTGGGTGGGTGGGGAGGGGACGGGGGGGTGGGGGGGTGGGTGGGTGGGTGGGTGGGGGAGGGGACGGGGGGGTGGGTGGGTGGGGGAGGGGACGGGGGGTGGGTGGGTGGGGGGGGGACGGGGGGTGGGTGGGGTGGGGGGAGGGGGGTGGGTGGGTGGGGGAGGGGGGTGGGTGGGTGGGGGAGGGGGGTGGGTGGGTGGGGGAGGGGACGGGGGGGTGGGTGGGTGGGTGGGTGGGGGGGGAGGGGACGGGGGGTGGGTGGGTGGGTGGGGGAGGGGACGGGGGGGTGGGTGGGGGAGGGGACGGGGGGGTGGGTGGGGGAGGGGACGGGGGGGTGGGTGGGGGAGGGGACGGGGGGGTGGGTGGGGGAGGGGACGGGGGGTGGGTGGGGGAGGGGACGGGGGGGTGGGTGGGGGAGGGGACGGGGGGTGGGTGGGGGAGGGGACGGGGGGGTGGGTGGAGGAGGGGACGGGGGGGTGGGTGGTGGGTGGGGTGGGAGGGACGGGGGGACGGGGGGGTGGGTGGGTGGATGGGGGGGGGATGGGGGGGGGGACGGGGGGGTGGGTGGGTGGGTGGGTGGGTGGGGGAGGGGACGGGGGGTGGGTGGGTGGGTGGGTGGGGGAGGGGACGGGGGGGTGGGTGGGTGGGTGGGGGAGGGGACGGGGGGTGGGTGGGTGGGTGGGGAGGGGACGGGGGGGTGGGTGGGTGGGTGGGGGAGGGGACGGGGGGGTGGGTGGGTGGGTGGGGGAGGGGACGTGGGTGGGTGAGGGGACGGGGGAGGGGACGGGGGAGGGGACGGGGGAGGGGACGGGGGAGGGGACGGGGGAGGGGACGGGGGAGGGGACGGGGGAGGGGACGGGGGGTGGTGGGTGGGTGGGTGGGGGAGGGGACGGGGGTGGGTGGGTGGGGTGGGTGGGGG